>NC_141139.1:92842459-94099126 GCF_053477565.2 Lygodium microphyllum
GCTTACTTGCTTGATGCTGAATTCAACCCTTTTTTCAAAAATTATAGCAAGGTGTTATGGATGCCACATATCAGCTCCACAATGGTCTTATTTGGACACATGGTCGGATTGTGATTCCCCATGCCTCCCCTTTTACTCAATGGATACTTGAAGTGATGCATTTTTCTCCAATTGCTGGTCGCTTAGGGGTGTTTAAGTCATATGACCGCATTGCAAAAAGCTTCCATTGGAAAGGCCTATGGTGGGACGTTAAAGACTTCATGTCTAGATGTATGCCTTGTCAACAAAATAACAATAGCACTCTTAAACTGGGTGGATTATTGCAGCCTTTGCCTATACCTAAGGGAAAATGGATCCACCCTACGATGGACTTCATCACCAGGATGCCTACAACCAAGAAGGGTTGGAACAACATCGATGTGGTAGTTCAATTCCTCATGAAAGCAACCCATTTCATCCCTAGAAAATCTTAGTTTATAGCATCTCAATAAAGGGGATGCAATGACAGTGGAGAAGGAGAAGAGGAAGATGCGGGAGAGAAGAGCACACACAATGTAGGTGCTGTCAAGAATGATATGAAAGCCTTGTTTCACTATCTCATATGTATGAATAAAGAATATGGGCAGTCACTGTACACACGCAAGCCTAAGGGACTTTTACCCAAACAACCTCCCAGTAAAAGGACAATGGGCTAAGGAGTGAAAAAATAAAGAAAAATGAAAAGAGACAAGGTGAGGAATCGTGACATCTCACCCAACACCCAATCGAAAAACGAGCTATGCAATAAGTGGGAACCTCTATGAAAGAAGAGTCAAGCATCCCCAAATCCATGACATCCAAGAGACAAGCAATCCTGCAACTCCATACAACAGAGCAATCCAACAATGCTTCTCATGAAGCAAGCACAACTCATGAGTGCAAGGCTGTAATGTATAAGCATCAGAGTAGTGCATAGCATCAGCATGGCACATAGGAGACAATGGAGAGCACGTAGACTCTCCAAAGTCAATCATAGAAGAAGGGCTAGCATCCTAACAAATGGGGTCTCAAGATAGTATGAAGCCTCAGCAAAGTGAAAGATTGACATACGACTGTAGCATCAACCATAAAGTGCACTGAACACGCATCAAGAGGCTTGAGAGATGTCTGCATCTCATAAAAGATAGCATGACAACTGCGTATAACCTACTAAGCATCCAAATCCCATAACCTATAGGCCTGAAAGTCACCATCTCCATAACCAAGGAGGATACATCTGCATGACATAGGCATATTTAGCATACATACAAATTCCTGGTAGCCAAATATACTCAAGTAATCATAGAAGGGTCTCATGCCACTCCATGCCTCGTGTGGTGTAATACCAGACATGGCATCCTATTAAGCAAGTAGAGTGCCATCATAAGGGCCTCAGCCCAAAATCCATAAGATAACCCATCTGTGGTAAGCATAGAAGCAACATTTTTCTGTAAAGTTAGGCACATGCCATGAGCAATCCCATAATACCATGGGCATAAGAAATCAATGCCAGACTATTGACAATAGGACTGAAAGCTGGGAGAGATAGCATGGCTCTCATAATCCATCTGCAAGTATCTAGGTCTGCAACCAACAAAATCCATAAACCTTCAAGCATAATTGGAGCCCCAAGAGGAACACCAAGGAAAAGGGAATTATCTTGCAAGAAAATCTATCTTGTAACATCAACAAGATTTTATTTCATTCTTTTGATCATCAAAACAAAGAAAACAACAATTCTTCGCGCAACATCATAGTAGATATCTCCCACGGATTTGATAGAATCAACCATATTCTCCAACATCTTCACAAAATCCATCAATAGAACAAAGAACACAAGGGAATACACCATCTTTGAATGGAAATCAATCACATATTATTCATCTTCAGTGTCTCTATAGTTCTCTCTCTCAATCTCTCTCATATACAATCACACTGTTTTCATAGATTTGACTATCTCTGACTCTCTCTCTCTCTCTCTCTCTCTCTCTCTCTCTCTCTCTCTCTCTCCATCAATAGTACATCATATCCTCACTACAATACTCTCATAATAAACCTCAATAATCCTTCTTAGGTTGTGGATGCACCTCCCAAGAGGTATGTCTGATATGAAGAGTCACCAGAGCCACTACAGTGTCTTTTCACAGCTCACTATTGTCACTGTCACTTAGTCTTCTCTTCAGTCTTCAACAGCTATTTCTTCCACCTATTTTAGCTCTTTTGAACTTAGATTCATCCTTTCCAAAGGTTAGAAAACTTTCCCAAAGTCACACATACATTCTACAGAAAAATTATAGAAGGTTTACAGAATAGTCACAGAACAGTGCCAGAACAACTACGGTACAGTTACAGAGCAGAGACAGAGCAGAGATAGAAGCTCTACAGAAGATCTACAGAAGGGTACAGAAGGTCATCAAAACCTCATAACTCATACTCAAACCATTCCAAACTCTAAAAAACTATTCAATAAGCTTTCACAAGATCTCAATCTTCATCAATCATCAATCCATGCTTCATATAGAAGACAATCAGAACAAAACAGAAGCTATACAGAACCTATCAGAACACCGCAGAACCTCATATCTCCACTAAAAATCATCATGAAATTCCAAAACATAATCAATATCATCCAAAACACTCTCAAATACTTTCATTAACAATCATACATCACTCTAAATCTACCAAAAATCAATCATTCAGACCTCAAAAACAACAAAAAACAGTCAAAAATTCAGTCTTTTTCCACTCTCAACATATCCCCACACTTAGAAAGGAAGCATCCTCGCGACCCAAGGAAAAGAAGAATATAAGTTCATGAAAGAGCTCAATTTTGTCTTCTGTTAGATCTTCAATAATCTTGCCAAAACACGACCCCAACTTATCACCTATATTTGAGAGAAAAAATACTACTAAAGGAAAACTTCATGGTTCATGAACTCATATGATTAATCAGTTAAAAACCATGACAAATTTGTAAAGGATATAAGAGGTTCTCTTTAGCTTTCCACCATAGGATTTTCATCCACCAGCAATCTTTTAAAAATAGCTCTCGAACAAATAGTCACAACCAACACGAACTCATCACATACAATTAAGACAACACATACACGAACACACACAACCATCTGAATGACACCTCCAAAAAGAGATATATCATTAAAATTCTTCCAAAATACATGGCAAAGGCATCAATGAAGATGATTCCTTTTAAAAGCTTGGTGGTTTTCGAATCGATCCATGGAGAAGGATTCATCTACAAATGTCTTGGGAGGATTCTGAAAAAACTGCAAGCAGCACATCCTTTCTAACAAGACAAGGTATCTGCTAGGGATATATAAGGCATGAAAGTACAGGACATCCAACTGGTGGGAGTCAATGTTCACATTGACATTCATACAAAGTTTTGGAATGGCCTTTTGATCATTATGGGAATGCCTATGCATGTATGCTAGATACCAAGTAAAATGAGCTGTCAATCTCACCGAAGGATCCAAAGACTGTGAATATTGGTGAGTAAAAATGAATATAGTTCTGGTATGCTTGACTGGCAGTTGTCCAATCTCCTGGAATTATTGGCCAGTTTATCTGAGGTCCTGTAAGAGAATCATTCAAGCTCCATCCCCGTCTTCTGGGAATCTGCTGATCAAACCCATCATATTCACTAACCAACTGAGGGGGTTGAGAGATAGAAGTGGCAAGAGGTGGAAGTGGAATAAGTAAAAGTGGATGAAGAGATGGGTAGGCAAAATCATAAAAGGAGGAATAATTTAAAGAAGGAGTGGCTGAAAATTTTAGGGAATCACTTAGGAAGGGTGTTAATTGATAAATAGGAAAGGTAGAAGGTACATGAATGGATGGAGAAGGACATGGTGGAGAAGGGGAAAATACTCTATCCTCGATTAAAAAAAGGTATGTAAATATGGGAATTTGAGGAAAAGATTGAGGTTGGAAAAGAAGGGGTAATATGGTTGTGGAATTGGTTTGATAGAGGGAAAGATATATATCATAACGGTGAGCCATTTGTTGGTAATACATTAGGGTAGGAACAGAAGGACCTAAGATAGATCTTCGCTGATAGGCATCAAAAAAGGTAGAATCAAATGGATTATGTTTGGAAAGATAAGCTAAGAGATCCACCCTCAGTTGGTTAGTGCTCTGTACATAGGTAAGGGATGTGTTCTATCTTTAATTCAGGACCATAGAATCAATCATGGTATGCCAGGAATTATCAGGGCAAGTAGCCACTTTGGAGGAGTAACTCTAAAACATGTCATCTATTCGCAACTCCAAATGGTTGACATACAAAATAGCTTGTAAAACCACGTCTCCCACATACCAGGCCATATCCACCTCATCAAGAATCAACAAGTCTCCTCGGAGATACATATATGACATCAACATGGTATCAGTCGTGACAGAATCTTCAAACACCATACGAACCACCTCTGTCATTAACTCAGGAGACCAAGCCCCACTCCAACCATCCTCTAGAAGAGGAAGATCCATCGTGGAAAGCCTCATGTAGAAGGCCAACTTCTATAATTGATAGTGGACAAAGAAAGAATGGTCCGGAGGAACATATTCTTGGAATTGCTCAAATGTAGACCATAGCAGATCCATCCTGGACTGCAATCTTTCCACTTTATCTTGGAAGAGAGGACACAAGGTAGCCTGCCTCTGAAGAACTGCCAAGTCCTGCTATGAGAGAGAAGGGATCAAGGGAACATTAGGGCTTGGAGGAACAGATCGTGACTTAGCCAGTTGATCTTGTGAGAGCGGAATTTTGATACCGAGAAGTGCTTAAAAATAGCTAAAAATTATGAATATCAAGGAAAAAATATTCAATGTCGAAGGTGGCGGCTCGATCTAGGACGATTTTAAGCGTCAAAGTGCTTTAAAGGTGCCCGAGTGACACTTATTGATTTTTGATAATTTTTCAGACTGTCGTGCGGGTTGTCAAGAGTTACCGTCCAGTCTAGGATGCTGCGACGGACGCCCAAGATTTTTCAGATTGCAAATCGGGTGCCGGACGCGGGAAATATGTAAAAAACCAAGGAGGGTGCCCAAAAAATAGGCCACCACCCCCAAAATTCAACCAAAAAGGAGGGCGGCATGTCGTGGAGCAAAGCGCGCAGGAAAAAAACGATGCCCCCCCCCAAAAATCGATTTCATGGCTGCAAATAAGCCATGGCAATGATAAGGCAGGGCTGGTACACTAGTCCTTCGCTCCGTATCGCCGGTCTTCGTGAGTCCAATGGCGGGCTGTAGAGAGAGAACATAAATTAGTCTTTCTCTCTCCTCTAGAGGCAGATTCATGTGGGAAGAAGAAGGATCGACGTCCAACCGAGATGGGATTGCTCCGTGATGTAAGAGGGTAGATTGCTGATTCCGGACTGTCATGGACATTAATGGCTGCTGGAAATGAGTCCGGAGACATGGCAAATAAAAACCCGCAACCCCAAAGAACGGTAATTTTATTTTTACAAAGGGAATTGATGTTTTATGCAATTTGCTTCATGAATATTTGTTCCTATGGACTGATTATGCATTATGTTGTTGTTTTCTAAGAGTTTGATCAGTTTATGCTCAGAAAATCAGAAAATCATAAGTGTTATGACTGAAATTAATGGTATAAAACCCGTAAAACACGTGTTTAAGAGGCAAAATGGAAGTTTGTTGCAAAATAAAGGGGAAACATGAAATATAACATCAATAAAACCTGAAATTTTGTTGTCAAAGAACCTAAGGGCCACAGCCCACAATGATTTTTAATTTCTAGTCATTTTTAATTAAAAATAATAGAAGAAAAATACCAAAAAAGGTGGAAAATGGGTTTTAAATGGAAGAAATTTAGGAAACGATAAAAAGAAAATTCCAAAAAATTACATAAGTGTTTGTGCAATGTATAATGAAGGTAGAGCATGAGGTTAGCCTCAGTTTACCCTCATTTCTATGTTTTTCCGTATTTATTACTTTCTCTACAAAGAAATACACATAAAACGACTCTTACACCTATCAACGATTCCAAAACATTAAACCGTAGGGTGAGAGGAGAGTTTGAGCATCAAAGTATAATCTTAAATCTGATTTATGTGTTGCATCATGGCTATATGACGTTGATTTGAAATAAAGGGAAAGGCAGCATGAGCATAAGACTCGATGTCTCTCCTCGTTTCAATACATAGACGTTAGCATGGAAATCATGAAAAGATTGGTTTCGCACGATACACAATGCTAATTTTCTATTGTTTGTGCACTAAACCATTCACATTATGCACTATGCATGGTTCATGGTATCGGAAGGAAAATCTCCTCGGCTGCATAGCAATTGTTTTCTTAGGACTTTGACCCACGATTGAGAGTGTGAGGTTATCCCTTACCGTAGGGTAGAGGGTCAGTTTCCTAAGGGACTGTGAAGTGAGGAAGCATGGTATATCTCCTGGAAATACGAGCAATATAAAAGAGAGGAGTTTGTGCTCGTTTGTGTTATATGTTTAGCAACGCATCAAAGGGCCAATCCCTGCGATGTAGGAGAGCTGCAATGGGGCTCCGACTATTAGTCGACAGAGTGCCTCCTATGTGTGTGTGATCGTGGCATTGCCAATGTATAAGGGTTCTCCCTCGGAGGAGTTTAAGGGAAATGTTGGACTATAAACTATAAACGCATAGATCAATCTTTAGGGCAGTTTGTCCTTTAGCGTTTAATTGACGCTCCTGGTCTGCGAGGCCGTGAGGGTATTTGTGTGTCATGAGCATGAGGTTCGGCTAGTGCTATAGCCAGTGCCGGCCCATTTCAGGTCCCATCATCTTGCAATTGCTTGATTTGGGAAGCTTGTGATTCCACTATGTCATTAGTAGTCTGTAAGGTTGAAAGTTTGCCATCTAAGAGAGTTTAGAACTCTTGTGCTTCTTTGGACATCCTCTCCTTCTCCTCTGAGAGGCTAGTAACCTCTGATTAAGCCTCGGTTAACTGAATCTTCAAAGAAGATATCTCATCTCTTTGGGTTTCAATCAGTTGGGTTTGTTGCTCCATCTGCTTGAACAAATCTGCTAATGTGTCCTTAGCAGAGGCTAACTCGGATGTTGCCTTATGCAACTGGTCCTTAGACTGCATCAGTTCTTCATAAAAGGAAGCGTACAGCTGTTGAACATAGGCTGTCACTGACAATTCAATGGAACTCTGAATGTCTTTACATAGGAAAGGAATGGCATCTCCCGAGACTAGACTGTTCAGTGAGGGGACTGATATATCCAACGAACCTTCTCGATATGCTCTGAACAGGTTATTACATGTGAGATAACCAGGGAGATCACTGCCAGAGGTAGCAGGAATGGGCACGGAAGGAAGAACTGAAGGAGCTTTTTCTGCTACCCGCTTCAAGCATTTGCGCTGTATGACCAGGGGAGGAGGAGAATCCAGATCCTCTATATCAATTGGTTCTGACTCATCTGAAGGTGGAGGAGGTACTAGATCAGATGGATGAGGTGGAGGCATACTCTTCTGTAAACCTTAGTAGGTCAAGAAGGCATATAAGTACGATCCATAGGGGACATTGGTAACATTGCCCTTGGTGAGTTTGAAGAAACGTTGATCCATCTTAGTGAGTAGGTAAGTGTTCCAATCAATAGCTACTCCTTTTAACACCATCCGTGAAGCTGTAAAGAGCTCTTTGGACAAGTAATGGGATGGCGTTTTTGCAGGCCTAAACCTGTCTTAGAGAAACTGACAGAAGATCAGTGATCATGGAAAAAGAAACTCCTGAAGAGTTGATCACCTTCTTAACATCCAAAATTTCCCTGGTCTATTTATGTAACAGCTTCAAAATCTATTCGTTAGAGAAAAACTGACGAGTGGTAACAAAGGGTTCGCCTTTGTAGGGAAGAGATAGAGCCTTCCCTAGGCCTCGAGGTGTCAAAGTCATGGAAGTACCCTGGACCAGTCGCGACTTTTTGCTGTAGGAGGCCAGAAACTCATCACATATCGATGGATCCTCTGGAAGCAATGGAAAGGAGGCAGCCACAAAAGTTGTGAGTTCCGCCTTCGTGAGAGGCTCAAAAGTGAGTAGGGAAGAGTAATCCCTACTGACTAGTGGGACATACTGGATAGGGGGAGGAGCGTGAGGTGCCATTCAGATGGTAAACACACACACCACAACACAGACAGTCACAAAGAATGCCTGCAAAACAACCAAAAGGAAATAAAAAAGGAATCAATCCAAAACAAGGACACGCGTACAAATATAAACGTAACTAACCTAAGTACCACCCCAGACAATACATAGCCTAGAAAAATTTTAGCATGACCTCTACACATATGTGACCGAAAGCTTCATGCGATGCAACATGCAAGCACCCAAATCCCCGTATCAGGCAATAAAGAAAAAAACTACACATGGTATCCGTAATTGTAACTCATGGACAAAGCAGACTACCATAAAAAATGGACATCAAGATTGGACCATAACCGTGACCATCAGTGTCAACTAATAGACTTGGACGCGCCCATCCCATGAAGCGAGTTCATTAAAAAGGGGAAATAAGTGCAGTGAGGGGGAATTATTTTAATGAAGGGTTCATTGGAATAAATTATTAACAATGGTTGACATTTGTATTAAGTGATAAACCTTAGTAAGAAAACGACGGTTCCTTCTTAAAATGTTAATTACAAATTATTAAGTTGAAACGGTGCTTTAACACAACCCGGACTTCGATGCCCAGACTGGGTCTCTAAATGCAAATTTCTTAATTAAAAATTAAGAGTGATGTGGAGCGCTTTTTTTCCAGCGCGTGCTCTTGTGACGGCTAGTTCATTTTTATTATAAATTAAAGTGCCTCTTAAGCGCACGTAGCACGTGCAAAGTGAATGGCTGGTTCATTTTTATTATGATGAAATTGTGTGTTTAGCGCGAATGCACGTGGAAAATGTGGGTGAATAAATGTTTCATTTTAACAATTAATTTGTGATTAAGGGAAAAAATAAAAATAAATAAAGCACATAAAATAAATACCTGGAAGGGGTGTGTATGCAATGGCCTGAAGACGCATGGAAGAGTCCCCCAAAAGGAATGAATCTAGTAAAAGAAAAGTAAAGATCACTGAGACTGAACAACAAAGACAAAACCTTAGTGAATGTGTGGAGTTTGAGTATGATTGTTAATTTTATTATGATGTTTGAGGATAGTTTGTGGTGTTTTTTGTTTTGTTTTGTTTTTTTCTTTGTTGAAATTTGATATTGTGTTTGTTTGGTATTTTAAGGGGTATGATGTGTGGTGATTGGAGTTATGGGTGTTTTTCTGGATTTGTTGTTTTAATAAATTGTATGTGGTGGGTTGTTGGTTGTTTTGTTTTTAGTTTGTAATCAAAAGGAATAATAATAAAATATAGATAGGGGATGAAGGAAAAAGAAAATTGCAGCCAGTTAGAAAATATCCATAATTTAGGGAATGAAAATAAGATAGGGATTTGTATGGTAAAGTTTTGTGTGTTGGGCTTTTAGGGGTACCGTGTATAAAAATATTTTAAAGGAAAAAAAATAAATTAGAAAAGGTCAAGGGGGTGGGTGTAATTTTTTGGAATTTTTTCTGTATTTTTTACTAATTTAAATGAATTTTCTGCATTTTTAAGATAATTTTAGATTAAATTGGAAAATATGGAATTTTTTGAAATTTTAAGGGTTGAAATGTCTAGCTGACAAATTTTCAAAAATTTGCAGAAAGTGAAGGGAATTTTTAGAAATTTTTTTGAATTTTTTTGAGTGGAAATTAATTTATAAATTAATTAAATCAGGTAAATCAGGAAAATCAGCTTAATTTTGTAAGTAAGGTCAAATTAAGTCAGCTAAGGCATGGAAGTCAGGGTAAGTCATATAAGTCAATCTAGGTTAGGTCAAGTTAGTCAAATGGAACTAGGGTAGTCTAGGTTAAGTCAGATAAGTAAGGTAAGGCAAGTCAGGGGAGACTAACCTAAGTGGGGTTAGTGGAACTAAGAAAGGGTTAGGTTAACTGAACTAGGGTTAGTTAACCTAAGTATGGTTAGTCTAACTAGGGTAAGGGTAACCTAACTAACTAGGGTTAGGTCAACTAGGCTAGGGTTAGATAACTCAACTTAGGTTAGTGTAACTATGCTAGGGTTAGTGTAACTAGGGGGTGCGGTTCAACTAACTACAGTTGGCTGAAACTAACTAAAGGGTTAGTAAACTAACTAGAGTGGGGTTAGTTTGACCTAGGTTGTGCTAGGTTAAGCTAGGGTGGGTTAGGTTAACCTAGGGTGGGGTTAGGTTAACTAAGATGGGTTAGACTAACCTAGGGTGGGGTTAGGTTAACTTAGGGGGATTAGGTTAACTAAGGTGGGGATTAGGTTAACTTAGGGGGGGTTAGGTTAACTAAGGTGGGGGTTAGGTTAACTAAGGTGGGGGTTAGGTTAACTTAGGGTGGGGTTAGGTTAACCTAGGTGGGGGTTAGGTTAACTTAGGGGGGGTTAGGTTAACTAAGGTGGGTTAGATTAAGCTAGGGTGGGTTAAACTAACTAAATCAGGGTTAGTGTAGACTAATTAGGATTAGTGTGAGTAATGAAAATTAATTAAGGCAAAGAAGGTTAGTTACACTAACCTTCAGTTAGTGGAAAGGAGGAGGAGGAGGAGGAGGAAGAGGAGGAGGAAGAGGAGGAGGGTGGCGGCAGGGCGGCAATGGCAGCGAACTTGGCGGCCCTGGTGCCCCTGGCGGTGATGATGGCGTCTCGGCGGCAATCATCAAGGCGCTGGCGGTGAAGATAGTGGGCTTCTGGTCCCAGGCGGCAGGCTTCTGAACCCATTGCAGGGCCCAGGCGGCGGGTGGCAAGGCCCAAGCGGCCACGTGGTGGGGAGCGGTGCCAGGCGGAGGGTGGAGGGGGGAGAGGAGGGAGGGGTGATGAAGGGAGGAGGGAGCGGGAAGGAGGAGGGGAGGGATGGATGATGAAGGGAGGAGGGAGCGGGAAGGAGGAGGGGAGGGATTGGTGATGAAGGGAGGAGGGAGCGGGGAGGTGGGGAGGGATGGATGATGAAGGGAGGAGGTGGGGGAAGGAGAGGAGGAAGTAGGAGAAGAGGAGGGTGATGAAGGGAGGAGGAAGGAGGAGAAGAGCATGATGGCAGGAGGAGAGAGGAGAGAGAGGGAGGGGTCGGGGAGAGAGAAGGTAGAAAGAAGAAGAAGAAGAAGAAGAAGAGAGAGAGGAAGAAGGAGAGAGAAGAGGGAAGGGGGGGTGGGTGGTTTCAATGGATGTAGGAGGGGGGGTATTATTCAGTTTTTTGAAAAAAAAAATAAAATAAAGATTTGGGTTTTAAAAAATAATAAAGATTTGTGTTTTGTGTGGGTTAAAATAAGAAATAAATGAATTAAAAGAAAGCCGTGCCCTTGTCTCGTGCGCAAGCACGGGGCGGGGTAAAAAAAATTTGCCGTGGTGGGATTGGAATGGCGTTGGGACGTCGGCACGGGGGGCGCGTACGCAAGCGGGTGTGGCAAGATGCGTAAAACCACAAATGCGAGCGTTCACGGGTGAGACGAGTCGCGCGAAATACGTAACAATAAGGAAAATTTAATATCACACAATTTGATCGTCGAAATGAAATGGCATAAAGACAAAAAATGTACCAGACGGCAGGGAGAAGATAGGGGAAAAGGGCAATGGGGGTTCCGGGGGGAATAAAGGGCGTGCACATGCAAAAAACACGAAAAACGGCCCCAAAAACACATACGGGGATTAATTTTGGGAAATGCGCTCGCCGGAATGCAAGGCGGAAAGAAGGAAAATGGGCAAAAGAACGCGCGCAACAACCCTATCACGTCAAAACACCGTTTCGACCGAAATAGGACGCGTTCACATGGGAAAAATGTAAAAATGACATGGAAAACTGTATAATGTACACAAAATCGTTCAAAAATTAATAACTCAAAAATTGTGTATCGGAACAGGGATAGGTCAAAAGGAAAATGGGATAGTTCGAAGGGACAAACAAGGCGAGAAGTTTAGATTGGAATTTAGGGGAACGTAGGGTGCGTTCATATGGAAACACAACAAAATAAGAAAAAAAGAGAAATGGAGGAGGAACATCCCCAAGGGAGGGGTGACAGTGGACGCGTGGGTGGGGAAGGGACTCCAGGAGTGGAACAGAAAGTCATAGCGTACATGCATGATCAAAGTGAGGCATATGCAGGGCGGTATGCAATGTAGATGCACCGGGACGCATCCCCACACTTAAAACCTTAACGGGTAGGGTTGATCGAGCAACAGGGACCTAATACCACACAACAAACCAACCGCTAACATCCCCACACTTAAAACTTGAACATAATTAACAACAAAAAGTGTAGGGTTAGAAAAACTTGGCCCATGTTGTTGAGAATCAAGGTTGACTGTCGATGGCACGTCCACAGTCGTTGTCGGCTGCAGGAGGTACCCAGGTATCTTCACAGCATACGTCCGTCGTGGCAGGGACCACACAGCAGCACCCAGGGAGGTAGCTAGTGGATGAAGCTTGTCGAGTCGGTGTCGCTGACGAAGGATAGTCACTCAGCTTACATCACTCAAATGGGATGAGAGAACAGTCACTCGCCCCATTACGGACATCACTCGATGAATAATGATTGAAACCCATATCTCACATCGGGTTTAGGAATTGACAAGGGGATGGGGTAGAGGGAGTATGCCAGGGTGCACAATTGATGGTGTATTAGTGCGTCCAACCCGTCTGGCATAGGTACAAGGAGAAAGGCAAGGGAGCCTTACAGTGCAGTGTACAGAACAGGGTGACGTTTCCTGTGTTGATGGCAAAGACCCACCCCGTGGGTGCATAGGAAAAATAGAACATACCTTGCTCCAAAGATTGTAACATCCCTCAATCCTCACCTCTCATTAATTGATTGAAGAAACTCCAGTCACACTCA
The DNA here is from genome assembly GCF_053477565.2 of Lygodium microphyllum. Lineage (NCBI taxonomy): Eukaryota > Viridiplantae > Streptophyta > Polypodiopsida > Schizaeales > Lygodiaceae > Lygodium > Lygodium microphyllum. The sequence goes on from NC_141139.1 coordinate 92,855,392, forward strand.
GCCCACCCTCTGTCTCACGCTCTGTTGAAAAATACAGAGGGCAGCCCTTGCCTAAAACCCATTGAGGTAATCCTCACGATCACTTATGCAGAGGTTGTATGCCTTGTGCGCATTTGATGGTGCAACTGTGCATCCCGCCCTATGCTGGCATACGGTGCGAGAAAGAAGGCCAGGGAGCCTTATGGTGCAGTGTAGAGAAACAGATCGTGCTTTGTGCATTGAGAAGCCCATCCCGTGCGAGCAACACTTCATTCACACTTCTCACCTCTCATTTGATTTGAAAGGAAAAGATTGGTCACTCGCCCCACCCTCTGTCTCATTCGTTGTTGATAGTTACAGAGGGCAACCATACTCACTTCCCCATCCGGTTAGGATGAAAGCTCGCGTCACTCGATTGTTTGTCGATGAAGATCGCATCGTCAGTTGTTGAAGAGGCATACCCAGGGAGGTAGCCATCAGATCGAACGTGGGGTTAGATAGGAACATGGCATTTACTAAAGGACTGTCAAACGCTCTACAGAAAGGCACAGGACACAGTGTACCAAGGGAGGCAGCTTCGGAACATGATCTTGGGGATGTCAATTGATGAATCCACTTCCTGGACTGCTGGGTGTTGCCACCTTTTCCACAACCAGCTTCTCACCCAAGGGTGTTAAACACCTTTTCTTGGAATGAGGCCTGCTATGACAGGGAATTTCTTCCTTTTCTCCCATAACAGTTTTTTTTCCTTTTTTTTTCTCTTTTCTTGTTATTGTTTTTTTTTTCTTTTTTCTTTTTTCTTGATTTGTTGTTGTTTTTTTTTTCTCTCTTATTCCTGAGGGTGTCTCCACCTGTTCTTGAAGAATAGGTCGGCATGACAGGGACCGAAGTCCTTTTCTCCCATGACCGATATGCATATTTTTTTCTTTTTCGAATTAAGCAGGGGAATGGTAGAAATACCATTTGTCAGAACCAAGCTCGTCACTGCCGCTGGTGGAAAATAGAGGATAAGAGAGCAGGGCTGGAAGGTGGGGTTGAGGGAACAGAGGGTTGCGTCCACCTCATCAGGAGTGGCTGAAGAACGGCTATCAGAAGTAGCATCATAAGAGTTACAGTGCCACGCCAACGTGGGAAAGGATCAGGTGACCGTGATTGCCAAGATCCCCAAGGAGGGAAGTACTTCTTTAGGCGATATCCATTGATCAGGAAGCGATCATTAGAGGCATCAACGGTCTACACTTGGACAGAGCCATTAGGGTTGACAGCAAGTACCTTATATGGGCCCATCCACTGCTATTGGAGCTTGCCAGGAAACTTGCCAAATTGTGAATCATAGGCTAGGTTCAAATCACCTTCTTTGAACTCCTTATGCTTGATGAAGCTGTCATGGTAAGCCTTACGTCGAGCTTGCGTGGCTTCCATGCACTGTAGAGCCATCCTGCGAGTTTCGTCCAAACATTCCAAGTGCAGGAGATGGCATTGCAGTGAATCATCGTCCCCCAAATGCTCTTTGATAGCCACTCGCAAAGAGGGCAATTCTAGTTCAACAGGGAAAACAGCTTCTGTACCATACACCAGCTGGAAGGGTATCTGTCCTGTTGCTGCTTTATGGGAGGTTCTGTACGCCCAGAGGGCCTCTGTAAGTCGATCATCCCAATCACGACGATGTGCGGCAATCATTCTTGTCAAAATCGAGCAGAGGATGCGATTGGTGACTTTGACTTGGTCATTGGCTCTGGGGTAATAAGGAGTAGACTTGCGATGGCGGATCTTATACAACTCTATCAACTCTTCCATGACTTTATTAATGAAATGAGTGCCTCTGTCACTTACCAGCTCTAGGGGACTGCCAAAACAGGTGATGATATTCTCGTACATGAACAGGGCCACGCTATTACCATCGTCCCGCTTTAGATCTTTGGCTTCACACCACTTAGAAACATAATCCGTACATACCAGGATGTATCTATTCTATTTTCTTCTAGTGGGAGAATCGATTGGGCCGACAAAGTCAATCCCCCACTTCTCAAATGGCTTCAAAGGAAGGATAGGTTGCAGTGGCATGGCACTTGTTTTGGTGGGTTTCCCCATTCACTGACAAGCATCACATCTTTTATAGTAATCATATGCATCCTTGTGGAGGGTCGGCCACCAGTATCCTGCTAGTAGAGCCTTCCTGGCTGTAGCTTCTCCTGCAAAGTGGCCTCCACATGGCTCGTCATGGCAAGCCTTCAAAACAATCTCAATCTCATCTCCTGCAACACATCTTCTGAGCACTTCATCTTTGCCTTTCTTGTACAGTGCTCCACCTAACAGGGTATAGGGGGCTAATTCTAACATAAGCTTCTTCCTTTCCCGACTAGAAATGCCAGGAGGGTACTGTTGGGTTGTTAGTAGATTGGCAATGTCTACATACCAGGGGGTTACTATTTCTACTAGGAATAGGGAAGCATGAGGGAGGTCTGGATCATCCTGCTCCTCGTTTGCAGTCTGCAGGATACGCGATAGATGATCAGCCAGCACATGGGAACGACTAGGTTTGGTAACTCCTGGAATAGAAGGAGCCATCTCATCATTCGTCCTTTCACGTCTGCTTTGTTCATCAGGAAGGACAGGGCCTCGTGATCCACATAAAATTTAAAGTGGGTAGACAGTAGGTAGTGGCGAAACTTCTCTAGGGCAAACACCATTGCCAAGCACTCAAGCTCGGTCACTATATAGTTACGTTCCCTATCAGTGACTTTTGGCTTGCGTAATAGATTGGTTGATCTAATTTGGAGGGGCCCTTTTGACATAGGATAGCACCTAGCCCTTCAACTGATGCATCTGTATGCACATGGAACTCCTTCATCCAATCAGGAGGCTGTAAAATAGGTGCCTGGATCAGGCATTGTTTTAGGGTATTAAAGGCTTCTTCACAGTCATCCGTCCAAAGGAAATCAGCTTCTTTCCTTAGGAGCTTGTGCAGAGGGGCTGCCTTAGTTGCAAAATGTGCAATAAATCTTCTGTACTAGCCCACATGGCCAAGAAATCCTCTCAATTGTTTGAGGTTTGTCAGTGCTGTTAAGGCGGCAATCTTTTCAATCTTTGCCGGGTCTGTTGCAATTCCTTGTGCAGAGACAATATGGCCCAACAAAACTCCCAAGAAGACACCAAAGACACATTTTTTGGGGTTGAGAGAAATCCCATACTCTCGGCATCTGTCAAAACATTGCTCTAGGTGTCCCGGTGCTCACGGATCAAACTATAGACACAGAAATCATCAAGATACACCTCAATGAAATCATGCAGATGGTTCTGGAAGGCCGCCATCATTACTCGTTGAAAGGTGGCAGGAGCATTACAGAGCCTGAATGGCATCACTCTGTAGGCATACGTCCCCCATTCCATGGTGAAGGTTGTTTTAGATTGGTCCTCTTCTGCGATTTGGACTTGGTTATATTAGCTGAATCCATCCAAGAGGGAATGCAGCTCATGGCCTGCTACTGTGTCCAACAATTGGTCTGTAAAAGGGATAGGGAAGTGATCCTTCTTCGTCTTTGAATTGAGCTTTCGGAAGTCAACACATATTCGAAGTTTCCCGTTCTTCTTGGGTATTACCACAATGGGCGAAACCCATTCACTATTAGCCACGGGATAAATGAACTTTGCTTCAAGAAGTTTCAATAATTCAGCCTTCACCAGAGCAGAGTAATTAGGATTCATCCGTCTTTGTCTTTGCCTTACAGGTTTGGCATCCGGCTCTAGGTCAACGTGATGTTGACATACTATAGGATCAATCCCCTTTAGGTCTTTGTAGGACCAAGCAAACACATCTAAGTTCTCCTTTAGTAGGTCTCGAAGGACCACTAGTTCTTCTTCTGGAAGATTGAGACCCACTTTCAGGTGACGTTCAATACCCTCAACATCCAAGAACATTACTTGTCTTTCACCTTCCACTTTGCGGATAAATGTCCCATGGATTGCTTCTTGGTAGAGGTCTGACTCCTTCAAGAGAGTCGTATCCTCGTCTGATGTCCCACTAGAACCAGTGTCCTCCTTCTGAACAAATGACTCATTCGTCTGTTTAAACTGCTGAAAGGGTATCAGAGCCTTATTTTCTTTTGTTTGAATGGTGACCTCTTCAGGACTCAAGGCTTCATCTTCAGAGGATGCGTCCAGGAATGTCACATAGCACGGACCTGCTAGAGGCTGTGACTTTAAGGGCTTGGGCTTCTGTTGGTAGGGGGCATCATCATCATCTTCTCTTTGGATTGAACAGTCAGGGCAACAGGAGCCATTGGTGAACTTAATTTTTACGCCTTTAATCCATTGCTTATACAGATTCGGCATACTTTGGGGTCCATTGACCAACCCAAACAAAACCATGGTCATTCCATCCAGTACCCTGAGATATTCGGCCTCTGAGGTCTTTGTAGGGACATCAAGCAGATCATCCTCTATCAGAGGAAATTCTTCATCTGCACTTCCATAGCCTACTTCATTTTCTTCTTCATTAGTTTCATTCTCATCTTCTGGAGATTCTGCCTCGGCCTCTATAGAGGCTCTGTAGGAGAAGAACAGATCGTCTGCCTCTGCATCCGCTTCTGCTTCTGTCACCAGTTTTGACTCTACTTCTGGTTCTGGTTCTGGCTATGTATCTGTTACTATCTCTGTAACTGTCTCTGTATCTGCTCTATCTCTGTTTTGTAGCCGCTCTGTATATGCTCTGCCTCTGTACTAACTTTGCTCTGTCTCTGCGATTGTCATGTAACAGGGAGAACAATACATCCATGCTTCTATTTCACTATCAGAGGTGATTTCAGAAGTTAATTCTAATTGAGGTAGGAGATATTCACCCATGGACAAGGATTTTTCTTCCTTTGGCAGTTGGCTTCCTTTGGCTTACATGCCCACTGTTAGGAACTGCGCCTCTATTTTCTTAGGAAAGATTTGCTTAACAGCCTCTTCATCTCCTGATGTACCATCTGTTACCTCGTTAGAGGAGTCAGTTATGACTTCAATGGATGTGGATCCATTGCCTTTTTGCGATCCATACAACTTTAACACCGCTTTATTGGGTCCTCTGCCTAGGGTTAGGGTTCCTTTGAACCAATCCATCCTGGCTCTTCCTTCAAAAAGCCAAGGTCTTCCCAACAGCAGAGGGTATGAGGTCCCATAAGAATTTGGTTTGACCACCAAATATGTCAGTCAATAGTCCCTTCCTGCAAGGGTTGTTTTTACATATGGGAGGATGCCCAACAGTTTGACTCTACTTTGGTCTGCCAATCTGATAAACCACTGTGTAGGTTGAATTCCTTGCAACCCTAAGTCCTTCATGGTGACATCTGTCATTATGTTTACTGATGAGCCTCCATCAATCAATGCATCTTAAATGAAGCATCCTTCTATCCATACACTAATCTATGGGGTTCTAGGATCTAAAAAGGCATTAGCCACATCTACTTCCTTTACAGGCTCCAAGGCATTATTGGTCTTGGTGCTGTTGAAGGAGCGATCCTAAGTCCACGCCTTCTTGTCAAGATGCTTTTGAATCTCTTTCGGCAGCTAGGAGACAGCATCAGCAACTGCCCGAATGTTAAGTTTGGTTTAAAAGTATCTAGGTCTATGACCAAGTCATAATCTTTAATAGGATTTATAGGCTTCTCCAGCCGGCTGGGGAATGGAGCTACACCCATTTTCATCTTTCCTTTTTCTGGTAACAATTGCTGCATTGGCATTTCCTCTATTTCTAGAAGTGCTTTTGTATCATCTATCTCTTGGGCCTCTGATCCTGTCTCTGGGACTATCTCTGTATCCTTCTGTGGCACTGTAGTACTCTATACTGTACTGTACTATTCTGTACTACTCTGTCCCTCTGTAGGTAGGTTGAACTTCACAATCTTGGCAGGAGAGTCATTTCCATTCTAAACCACTAGTTCCTTCTTCTTGGTACGCGTCATAGCAGCAACTTCCAACTCGACCAAATTGGAAGCAGGTTCTTGTATCTTCTGTTGGCTATCAATGACATTGGCCTTTACAGGGGATGGACTGGGACAGTCCTTTGCATTGTGGCCTTCTCCTTTGCATCGACTGCATAAGGGCTTGTAATCCACTGACCTTCTGGGATTTTGACAATTTGGTGAAATGTGTCCCTTTGCATCCACCTCAGATCTCTGACCATCGCTAGATTGTCGTCCTCTATAACTTTGAGAGGGAAACCTCCTTGGACAAAAATTGGGACCAAACTCTCTAGGCTTGGGTCCAATATCCAGTGTTGTCATTTTAGATTCCAACAAGTTGAATCTTGCGTTTTCATCCTTCTGTCTTCATTCATGCATCTCTTTCAGAGAGCAAATATCCTCTGTATGGTTCTTCCGCAAACAGTAAGAACAAAAGGCTCCATGAATGGTTGGTTTTCGGGCACATTCAGTGGTTGGCTAAATGTTCCACTTGATGACACTTTTCACACCAAGTATTTTATCACATCACATCTCTTTCGGCTCCTATAGAAGTGGATATATTGGCGGTATTCACCTTCAACATCTGTAACTGCTCTGTAATCAAAATCCAGAATCTCTTTCTTCATACTTGCAACTGAGTTGGATAAGTAGTCCTTCAGATTCTCACCTCCTGTAGTGCTTGTTGTAGGGTTTTGGGAAGCTTCTGTAATTACCGCATACACTGGTTGGGTAGATCCAAAAGGTCCTCTATTCTAGTTCTAATTCAGGGCTCCTGTGGAGACTTGGGGTTGTTGATTCTAGTTGGTAGGATTCCACTGTTGTTGAGTCGCCATTGGATGAATTGTTTGAGGCCACTATTGTTGTGGTTGAACCATGAGCTGAGGCACTGTCGTCTACGGTGACCACACTGGATTAGATGCACTATTTGCATCTGGGGATAGGGGTAGGGAACTGATCCTGGGGCCGCATTTGATGGGTATACCATTCCAAGCATAGGAGGAGGTAAGACTCCTCTTCCTGGAGTCATTGACAACCTTGCTTCAACTTCGTCATACAATCTTGCACCTTCCACTGCAGCTTGCAGATTGACTGGTCTTCTCAATTCTAGAACTTGCAAACTTCTCAATTCCACGAGCTTGCAGATTGACTGGTCTTCTCAATTCCACGAACTTGCGAACTTCTGGTTGTAGGCCCCTGAGAAACACTCCTTTCTGGATACCTTCATCCAAATGATGGTTAGTCCATCTCTTCAGGATGGATTCCATTCGCGAGACATAAGCTTCTACTCTTTCTCTAGACGACTGACTTAAGTTCATGAACTCCTCTCGCATCCGCTCTTCAAAACCTTCATGCCTGAATTTAGTGAGGAAGGCCAACTTTAGGTCGGTCCCATGTGCCAAAAGTTCCTGTTGCTTGTCTCTCATACCACTTAAATGCCGCACCCTTGAAAGTGGAGGGGAATATTGCTAACCAATGCTCAGGGGTTCTGGCATTGTTAGCCACACATGCTACCATAAACTCTGCTACATGAAGATCAGGGTCTTCATTGTACTCTCCCTTAAAAACTGGCAATGGGACTACATTTGCTGGCCTATCATCAATATTTCCAGGACAAATCTGACTAGGAAGGGGACCTTGAGTCGCCATGGAGACTTCTGTAAAGAGTGCTTTTAGGGCGTCAAAGGAAGCTTCTGCTGCGAGCTCGTTCTCAGCTTTGATTTTTGCCTTCTCTCTTCTCACGTACCTCTGGACTTGTTCTAATGCTTGCCTCTTTATTGCGTCATTCATCAGGGGGTTGGCTTCAACCAGTTGTTCTAGACTCAATAGGATAGTATCCTAGAGGGCTTTAGTCTCTGAGGGATTCTCTGGCCAACATATCCTCTACTTCCCTCTTTTCAACATCTCTGAATTTAGCTTTCAAACCACTACAGAGGGGAAGATATTTTTTTCTAAAAGTATCAAAACTCATTCTTCTTAGGATCGTTGTTGGGTCATTATAATAATGCCAGCTTCTGAGGGTTTCAACAGTGTATGTTGTGAAAAACACTATGTCTACCAACTTCTAGTGGGTTGCTAATTGAACAAATAGAAGATTATCAGTGCACCAAGCATGCCATGTATCTTGCTATTGAGCATCCACGAACAAATTCCAACTTTTTTCCCTCTTGTCTTCGTGAACCTCTACAGACCAAGACTCCTGAAGCTTCTTCACAATCTTCCACTTGATGATGTCTGAAAACTTCTCAATGAATGCCAAATCTTCCATGGATGGTCATTCTCTCTATTTCTCCTCATTAGTTTGTTTCCAAATAGTTTGCCACCAAGATGCAAGTTTTTGCTGCTTCAACAGGAAGAGGAAACAATCCACCACATAGAGCATGCATCATGATGGTGATGTATTTCCGCCATTGTGGGATGAAATTCTTGTGGAAAGTGGCTTTGATAATGAGAAATTCCAACTCTTCAGTGGAAGAAGGAACTTTACAAACATCCATTGAATTCTTCTCTTCTTGGCAATGCCATTTCCTTCATTTTCAGCCTCTTTTGGTGCTTGTTGATGGCAAGTTTCCCCGGTTGCGCACCAAAAACATGGAGCCCCAAGAGGAACACCAAGGAAAATGGAATTCTCTTGCAATAAAATCTATCTTGTAACATCAACAAGATTTTATTTCATTCTTTTGATCATCAAAACAAAGAAAATAGCAATTCTTCACGCAGCATCATAGTAGATATCTGCCATGGATTTGATAGAATCAACCATATTCTCCAATATCTTCACAAAATCCATCAATAGAACAAAGAACACAAGGGAATACACTATCTTTGAATGGAAATCAATCACATATTATTCATCTTCAGTGTCTCTATAGTTCTCTCTCTCAATCTCTCTCATATACAATCACACTGTTTTCATAGATTTGACTATCTCTGACTCTCTCTCTCTCTCTCCATCAATAGTACATCATATCCTCACTACAATACTCTAATAACCCTCAATAATCCTTCTTAGGTCGTGGATGCACCTCCCAAGAGGTATATCTGATATGAAGAGTCACCAGAGCCACTACAGTGTCTTTTCACAGCTCACTACTGTCACTGTCACTTAGTCTTCTCTTCAGTCTTCAGCAACTATTTCTTCCACCTCTTTTAGCTCTTTTGAACTTAGATTCATCCTTTCCAAATGTTAGAAAACTTTCCCAAAGTCACACATATATTCTACAGAACACTTACAGAAGGTTTACAGAATAGTCACAAAACAGTACCAGAACAGCTACAATATTGTTATAGAGCAGAGACAAAGGAGAGACAGAAGCTCTACAGAAGATCTTCAGAAGGTTACAGAAGGTCATCAAAACCTCATAACTCATACTCAAACCATTCCAAACTCTAAAAAACTATTCAATAAGCTTTCACAAGATCTCAATCTTCATCAATCATCAATCCATGCTTCATACAGAAGACAATCAGAACAAAATAGAAGCTATACAGAAGGTATACAGAACCAATCAGAACCTATCAGAACATCACAGAACCTCATATCTCCACTAAAAATCATCATGAAATTCCAAAACATAATCAATATTATCCAAAACACTCTCAAATACTTCCATTAATAATCATACATCACTCTAAATCTACCAAAAATCAATCATTCAGACCTCAAAAACAACAAAAATCAGTCAAAAATTCAGTCTTTTTCCACTCTCAACAATAACTATGGCATCCTCAATTTGTACCAAGGGAAAAACCCAAACATGATGGGTAGCATGATCCACAAAGGTCACAAAATATGATGCTCCACCAAGTGACTCGGAAAGCATAGGTCCATATACTGCAGCATGGACAAAATCTATAGGAGTGTGCCTCACATGATCGCCATAAGCCAAAGATGCTCTGCAAGGACCAAGAGTGCAATCCATGCAAGCATCAAGATCTACTTGTGACATAGGAGGCAACAAGAATCCCATACAATATAATAACTCCATCTCTCTATGGTGCATATGGCCTAGGTGATAATGCCATAACAATGCATGTGGTATCTGAATAACTACAACCATAGAATCTCCCACATGAGAGACATGCACTGGGTAATGAGAACCATCTCTAGAACCTCTAGGCAAAACCAAGCAACCATGATAGATCTTCCATGACCTATCTTGAAGAGAAACAATATATCCTACGTTATGCAACTGACTGACTGAAAGCAAGCTCTTACTGAGCATGGGAAAATGTAAAACATCCCTAAGTATAAGAGAAGTCCCATCAGGCAAAGCTAGGTATATATCCCTTGTACCAACAATAGCATAAGATTGTTCAAGGCCCAAATCAATACATCTGTCAACCTCCATGTAAGAAGAGAACCATGCTCTATGAGGGGTAACATGACAAGATGCCATAGAGTCCAAAAGCCAATCAAACGCATAGGCCTGATCATTGAGTAAGTAAGCTGTAGGGAAACAAGATGACAGGAGTACGTACTCAACTACATCATCATGGGTAACTGCATGTACCTCACCACTAGTAAGAGCGGTAACACCTGTTGCATTTGCTATATCTCTGACTCTTTGCTCATGTCTAGTCCATCGTTGTCTCTGCTACTCTCTAATCCATCTAAAGCATTTTCTTTGAACATGCCCAAGCTTACCACAATGGAAGCAAACAACATATGAAGTAGAAGAACCTATAGAAGATGACAAGGAATCCAAGTCATCATGAATAGGGCTATCCACATCCAAGGAACTCAAAGAGTCTAGGGCTATCCCAACATAGGGAACCTTCTCACACCAAGACAAGTGTCAGTAGAAGCACAAGTGGTAGAAGCATGATATTGTAAGTTTCTCCATCCTCACTAGAGAGGGAAGCACAGAAGCATTAACCAGGGATGCAGAAGCTCCCACATAAAAAAGACTTGTAGCTAAGTGCATGACATAACCAACCACAATAGTGTAAAAACCAAGACATCTGTCAAAAGAGCATACAATATTCAGCTATAAAATCAGCCCATAATCATAATGGCAAACATGACTCTGTAGTACATCAGACTGCATAGTAGCATAAGTCAATGCAAGAATGATAAGTGGCATAAGATCCTGCAATGGTCAAGCTCCAAGAGAAGCCCAAGTATTTATACAGCAACATCCAAATAAGTGACTCTGTAAGGTACATGACAGTAGACAAAGTGCATAGCCAGGTAAGCATCAAGAGCAACTGATCTCTGACCTATATGGGCAAAAGCAACCCAACTAGCTTAGAAGCTAGGCAACACAGAAGCAAAAAAGCCATAACTGCTAAAACCAAGCACTATCAATCAAGGAGTAACCCACAAAAGAACCAAGCATCAATGAGCAATGAAAGCTCAATAACCAACTGCCAATATAATGGAGCAAGCACTACTCAACTGCATCCAAGTAAATCCAAGATCCATAATCGGGGCATTAAGGGCCAAATAGCATCCATGCAAACTACTCCACAAAATTCTCAAATGCAAATCAATTCAAGCCCAAAAATCTACCATACTGCACAGCCAAACCCAAAAGCATCCACATCAGACACATTAGTCCCATAATGGGTAGTACGGGGTAAAAACCTTGTCAAGTGAAATGCTAGTTGCAAAGAAAATGATAGTGAATGAAGAATTGAGCTCTATTCTTTACTCAAAGAAGCATCTGGGAGCATAAACATCAAAGTGGAATCATCCAAAGACATCATCATATCATCCCGAGTAGTCGAGAGTACCCGTAGACCATAGGCATAACCAAACTGGAGGTAAAATAACCTATCAACCAAGGTCGCATAAATCCCAACCAACAACAAAGTGTCCATATCCAAATCAAGGCTCAATAGCTCTCAAATAGCATATCTAGGCATAAATAATGTTGACCAAGCATCAATACATCCAGCAGGACACCCGAATGTCAACAAAGAGCATTATGTATAAGCCATCCCCTGATAAACCTTGCCGTACCCAAACAATGTACATCAGTAAATCCCTGCATAAATCGAGCTATAGAAGCTCAAACCAAGTCCCAAAGTATCTCAAAAAATTGGGCAAACATCTCCAAATCATCTGGGCATCAAATACCAAGCTTGGGGAGCATCACATAAGCTAAGACCATGACATTTTCTTTCTATAACTCAAACTCAGATTGGTTGCAGAAAATTTTGTGATCAAAATTTCACAGATCTGACATTGCCATTGCATTCGAAGCATGCCAAAACCCCAAGTTAGACTCTTACCTTGCCTAAATTGGGTTTTGGATGCCCGAGATATGAGAAAAAATGGAAATTTTGAGCCAAATTTTGAAACATGCATTAAAAAAAACGTGAGCTGCTACTGTGGGACCTGCTGGTTACCCTGAGGACAAGGGGGCATATATAAGGTGCCCAATGAAGCCAAGGAACACCTGCAAAGAGCTTATGAGGTGCAGGGAGGAGAGGCGGGAGATGAAATCTTATATCGGGGGGAAGAAGCCATGGCTGGCATTAAAGCTCCAAGCTCTAGGTATTCAATCCAGGCTGAAGTAATGCTAGGCCAAGCTCCACGATCAAGCTTTGATCCAAAGCTCTAATAGCAGTTGAAGGGGATACAATGGGTGGCAGTGAAGAAGGAGAAGAGAAAGATGCAAGAGAGAAGACCACACATAATGTAGGTGCTGTCAAGAATGATATAACAGCCTTATTGCACTATCTCATATATATGAATAAAGAATATGGGTGGTCACTGTACATGGGCAGGACCAAGGGCCTTTTACCCCAACACTCAAGTTGCCACTCAATTTATGGAGCATGTATTTAGGTTGCATGGATTGCCACATGTCATAATGCATGACCGGGATACCAAATTTATGAGTCAATTTTGTCATACAATTTTCAGCTCCATGGGGACCACTGCCTATCATTCCCAAACAAATCGGATAGACCAAGCAGGTTAACAAGTGGCTTGAGACCTACTTAAGACATTTTTGTCATGATGTGCAGAATGCTTGGGATATGTGGCTGCATTTGGCTAAGTTTGCTTACAACAACTCTACTCATGGAGTATCCCCCTTTGAGGCATTGTATGGTTATTGGGTACCCCTTCCCACAGTGGTCTTCAGTGAGAAGCTTAAATCCCTAGGGAAAGAAGAGCATGCAGGCCTTGCTTTAGCAATGCAAGGTCAATCTCAAAAAAGGCTCAAGAGCACATGAAGCTCCATGCGGATGCAAAGAGGCACCCTCTTGACTTCCAAGAAGGCTAATTAGTATTTAACTTGATATATCTATTGTCAAATGCGACAAGGTTAAGTATTGATTAACCCTTGTGAAAGTCTATTTAAAAGCCTTCTAAATCGTGTCATCACCGTATTTTTACTAGGCACCAACTAAAGAAAATTCGCTATTTCTTAGGACAGATCAATGTTAAGAAGATGTTGGATGGAATCTAGAAATGTGAAGAAAAACTTAGACCCTCCCAATCTATCATATTACCTACAAACTCTTGAAAATTGAAATAGAAGGATATTGCATATTCTTCATAAATAGTTTGTGCAATGGTATTGCTTATGTTGAATAGCCCGAAATGGGAAATTCATATCTTGCTTAACAAAGTTGAAAGAAATGTACTCAACACCTCTTTATGGGGAGAAGAATCCTCATTAGATTATAAGGTTACCTTAGGCTAAGGTCTACCTTGGCTATGTGAAGTTGTGAGTTGCACGATGGTGTGATTGCCATTGCATTATTACATGTTTGAAAGGATAGTTTATGTTTGCTAGAATCTAGATCTCTAATTAAAAACATTGACAAATAGGATAAAAGGAAATATCACACTAAGCTACTTCCAAGCTAGCTGTGAAACCCTACTCTAAGGGGGTCATGGTTATTGCTTCGAGAGGCTTAGACCAGCTTTGTAGTGGAAAGGTATGTCCGTAGGGATAGTCTTGAGCAGGAGGAAATGTGGATGCTAGGGGGGACTCTTACCATAAATTCTACATTACTCCTAGAATCTAACGAGCCCCTTTGTGACCCAAGATGGGATCCTGGAACCCTAATACTAGTTACAAGGGTAGAATCTTGGTGGAAAGAATACCCTCGTGAAATTCTGTATATCTTCTGTAGGATCGAAATGATGGAGATTGTAATAAACTTCCAATATAATAAAGGAATTTGTTTTAGTCAAGGGTTGTTTGAATTTCAAGTGATCCTATAGGAAGTGGGAACTCGAAATCATTGATGCTAGCGGGTTGTTAGGAGATCCGACTGATTTTAGGAACCCAAAATTCAGGTCGATCCTAGTAGGTTCAAGTGAAACTCTTATGTGCGATGTAGACTGAGTAGGGTCTAAGTGAAAAATCTCATGATACTCCAAGGGAGCGTCAGGCAAGCAGCATCATTTGAAAAATCTACTGATGGATTACTAGAGGTGTGCCTTTTGGAATAAGCTTGGCGGTCACCTCATAGTTGGTATCACAATGCACATTAGTATAGAATACAATGCAGGCTTTTTTTAAAAAAAATTATTGGATTGTAAATAGAGCCTAGGACATGTTTTCTCCTCTTTATTGATGTATGTTTTTGAATTATGGTAGAGTAACGAATCTTGGAAACAGTTCTTGATCTTCCAAGTAATATTTATGTCAGCTATGCATTCATCCACTCTTTCTTGAAGGAATCAAACGATGCAGATATTAGATTAGTTGTACAACCCCTCGCCTCTATATCTTGAAAGATGGTGGATGATTAACAAAGGATGCTCCTATATCGATGCAAGCTGTCTAGCTTATCTTCAGAATAATCTAAAAATGGTGAAATGGAAGAAGATCTTAAAGTTGTCAAGATCTATCTATTTTATGAAGCCAATGTGAACTCAACCCTGTATACTAGAAGCAAGAAGATCAAATTAAACTAGTATATCTATGAGGAAGTTTCAACATCATAGATATTTTTAAGCACTTCTCGGCACCAAAATTCCGTTCTCATAGATATTTTTAAACACTTCTTGGCACCAAAATTAAACTAAACCCTCAGGCTACTAGGTTCTTAATTTTTAATTATTGACCAATCTAAATGGTATGCATAAAAACTAGCAATCTTTTCATCATTTCATTCAGCATTTAAAAACCTTTTATACACTCTACCCCCTCACCTGTTTAGGTTGTGCACTATTGAACGGTTTAGGGTGATATTTCCATGTTTTTATTGTATAAAAAGCAATAAAAACTCACTAAACTATAAAGGTAGGGCTGAATTGAGGCTAAACCTCATACTTCAGACCCCCCATACATCCACAAACATGAATCTTATTTTTCCTTAATTTTCGACACTCAAAATCTATTTTTTCCCTATTTTTCCCAAATTTTCATATTTTTCTTGTATTTTTTGCAATATTAAATAACCAAAAATACAAAATGAGTTGTGGGCTGTGGCCCTTAGATTCATTTGTAGCAAAAACACAAATTTAGTTGGTGTGTCTTATTATATTTTTCATTTATATCTCAAAAACACCCAATTTTTCCATATTTCGCGTGTTTTACGGGTTTTACACTACTAATTTCATTCACAGCACTTATGCTTTTCTGATTTTCTAAGCATAAACTGATCAAACTCATAGCAAACAACATTATAATGCATAATCATCCCATGGGAACAAATATTCATGAAGAAAATTGCATAAAACATCAATTTCCTTTGTAAAAATGAGATTACTGTTCTTTGCGGGTTGCGGGTTTTTATTTGTCATATCTCGGGACTGATTTCCAGCCACCATTAATGCTCATGACAGCCTATAATAAGCAATCTTCCTTCCTCTTGAACCACAGAGCAATCCGGTCTCGGTTGGACAAGCATCCATCATCCATTCTTCTTCTTCTTCTTCACCACATGAATCTGCCTTTAGGGGAGGGAGAGGGAGGAGAGAGAAAGACTAGAATCAGAGTTCTTCATCCAGGCCATCATTTCTCGGGCGAGAGGCAGCGAAATGATCAGCATACAGAAGGGAATCAAGGCCCATGATCACTTGGGTGGGTTGTTTGCAGGCTCCATCCTTTATCTCCAAGAATTGGGCGCAAAAATAGGTGCCATTTTTCCCATACTCTCTTCTCCTTTCTCTCTCCACGTTTTTTTATCAATGTTGCATAAAATTTTTAGTGGGGGTGTCTAACTCCCAAAGGGCACACCCAATTTGGCCTCTCAAATGTCCACCTTTTCATATCTTGACCGTTTCCTTGGCCATTTCCACGTCCGGACTCCGAATCAAGCTCTGAAAAATCCTGGGCGTCTGGCTCGGCATCCCGCATTGGCCAGAAACTCTTGTCAACCAGCACGATAGTTTGAAAAATTATGAAAAATCAACAAGTGTCGCTCGGGTGCCTTTAAAGCACTTTGGTGCTTAAAATCGTCCTAGCTCGAGCCGCCTCCTTCAACGTTGAATATTTTTCCCTTGATATTCGTAATTTTTAGCTATTTTTAAGCACTTCTCGGCATCAAAATTCCACTCTCACAAACATCCTTCCAATCGATAGAGTAGAAGTCGTAGGTTGCTCTAGCCGCCATAACTATGAAAACGATGGTGTCGGGACGTAGAATGGGCCCAACACTTGCTATAGGCACTAGTTGGAGCCTCTATAACACTCACAAGACAACCCCACATGGCCTTGCAGCTAGGAGCATCTAAGGGACACACTTTGCCCTAAATACTAATGTAGATATTGCATTTGTAGTAGAACGTAGTCCAACAAGTGCCCTTCCTTACTCCTCAGAGGGAGGTCCCATACATCTTGGTATAATATACCATGTAACACAAACATAAAAGAGGCACCCCTCCGACTGAATGTTGTGGCCCTACTACAGCCCTCCTACACCTCGGGGATTGGCCCCTCAATACACTACTCTAACATAAAGCACATACGAATAGTCTCCACACTCAAATAATTTGAATGATCCAAGAGATTTGATATTTCCTTACCAAGATTTCCCCAAGAAATCGTTCATCTGCCCTACACCTCCGGTTTCCTTACACACTCCACGTAGGTCAATGTTCAGAAAGCAATTACAATGTGTCCAGGTTTGATACCATGTTATGCTCAATGGAAGTGTGCACGACCATTGTGCTCAAGAATTTTATCATTAGAAACTAGGTAGGTAAAGTGCAAAAAAACCCTTTAATGATTTTTTCAACTAATCGTACATGCGGAGTTGCTAGAGACTAGCACCAAGTTTCCTTGTGTTACTAGTCTCTTTAATTCAAATGATAATCGGTCCTATATGTTATGCATAGATAAATAAATCAGAATTTGAATCATTTTCAACAACTAACCAATTTCACAAACCCTTCTCCCTCCTATCGTTTAGGTTTTACTTTTGTTGGGTAGGTGTAAGGTTCATTTTTACGTAATTTTTCATATTAAAAACGATAAAAATATACTATAACATAGAAACAATGATTGATCCTTATGCTCTAGCCTTGTTATATGCTCACAAACATAAAATGCATTTTTTAAAAAAAAATGCTCAAAAACTATATTTTTTCTTATTTTCTCTATTTTTTAATTTATTTATTCATAAAAATGATATATTTTAGAATTATGAGTTCTTACTAATTAAGGACATTCATCATCATTTTCATATCAATTTTTATCCCATATGACCCCAAAACACTCATCAACAAAAATCCCAAATTCCATTAATTTTATCAAAACCGTAACTTGTGGGTTTTGCATATTTTGTGGAAAATTATTATATCATTGAATTTTTTGATTTTCTTTCATATTTCAAAGAGAATGCAACATGGAAATTAAGAACAATCAAAATCAAGTACTTTCTTCAATCATTTTCTATAAAATGAAAGAACCGCTCACTTATGCATAGAAACCATGATTCCGGGGCTCATATCTCATAGATAGGAGGTCACTGATGTTTCTTCTTTACCGTTGACACTCTCTCAACCAAATCTACGTCCTCCATTGCTCCATCATTATCATTTACTCTGGATTCTTCATCACAATCCTCCCCCTTCTCTCTTGAATTGATGCATAAGAACAATAGCTAAGAGGAGAGAGGAGATAGGAGAGAGAAATACTTAAAAATCAGATTTTTTAATCCTCTATGAAAATAGGCAAGATTATAGCCATCTTCTTCCTCTCTCTATCTTGATCAAGAATCTCTCTCTTTCTCTCTCTCCATGGATGTGAATCGGAGAGGGATCGTGTAGATTTAGAAGGGGCGAAATTTTTTTTGCATCCTCCTTCCCCTGTTCATCAAATTTTTATTAGTTTTGGCCTTTGTTTATTAAGCCTAAGGTTAATACTCTTTAAAATAACCGGTTCATCTTTGGCATGTTCACACTATCCCCAAATGGATATTTTGGTTTTGAATGGGCAAACGAACTTGGATTCTAGATTCGTCTAAACAGGTGGCTCTGTGGCATCGAAATCCATCAACTTGGCCTTTGTCATGCACTTTTTGGCTCTCGGATCTAGCAATTGCTTTATAACACCAAACCTTGTGGGGATTAAATGGGGGGTCCAACTATGTCTAATCAACAAACTGAGACTTACGTTAGATTCCTAACGTCGAAATGCATCTAGGAAAACTCTCTCGCGGCCATCCACCACCGTTCGATTTTTTGTGAAAATTTGGTCTTTGATGCTTCTCGATAAAAGGTGAGAAGGATTGAAGCTTGCATGGGAGAGCTATGGCAGGAGAGCAACACACAAAGAGAGAGAGAGAGAGAGAGAGAGAGAGAGAGAGAGAGAGAGAGAGAGAGAGAGAGAGAGAGAGAGAGAGAGAGAGAGAGAGAGAGAGAGAGAGAGAGAGAGAGAGAGAGAATGTGGGAACTCCAATACTCACAATGTGTGACCGGCCTTCCCTTTATTCATCTATCACTACAAGAATAAAGAATAAAGTGACGGTGATAGGTGCCTGCCGCCTACAATGTGCAGTCGTAGGTACTGTCAGTGTAGTAATACATGGGTGGCTAGGTGGAGGCACATTTACCCCTAACAACCTCCCACTTAAAGGTAAATCTTCTCTAGCGAGGAGTGAAAAGGAAAAAGAAAAAGACAGTACAACATGTACACATGTACAATAGGATGAGGAAAGACGCTATCTCATCCCACGCCCATCAATCTCTTGAGAAAGGCAAAGCACTCCGTAGAGAGGCTTTTGGTGAGAAGATCTACAAGTAATCAGAATAAATGTACCTCACAACTCCTATATCCTGGTTGCCATAGCATATGCACATATCTATAGTGCCCTTCAGAAACCTCATGATACCCTTCACAACATCCCAATGCTTCTTTCTAGGTGTAGCCATATAGCGTGCCATGACACCAATTGAAAAGGCAATATCTGGGGACGACTAGCTATCATGGCATACATAAGACTGCCCATTGCAGATGCATAGGGAATCTTGGACATCTTGGCCCTTTGCTCATCTGTCTATAGACAATCGGCCTGTGATGCCTTCACATAAGAAGGCAATGGATAGCCAATAAGCTTCAGGTCCTGCATACAGAAGCGCTCAAGGACTTTATGAATGTGCTCCCTCTATGATAAGTAGAGGAGTCCCTAATGTCTATCGTGTCTAATGCACATACCAAGTATGTGAGAGGCATGTCCCAGTTCCTTCATCTCAAAGCTCTTCTTGAGCTGAACCGTAAGAGCATCTAGCTCATCATGAGCTTTCCCTGCTAATAGCATGTCATCCACATAGAGTACCAAAATAAGCAAAGATCCATTATGGGATTTCTTCTGTAGAAGCATGGATCCATAGCACTACGATTGTAGCCTTGTAATTGCATAAAAGCATTGAACTTATGGTACCATTCCCTAGGTTCTTGCTTCAAGCCATAAAGACTTTTCTTCAACTTGCACACTAGGTGCTCCCTGCCAGGGTCTACAAAGCCCTTAGGCTGCTCCATGCAAATCTCATCATACAAATCCCCATGTAAAAATGTCACCTTGACATCCATCTGATACAAGTCCAAGTCAAGCTACACAACTAAGGCCAAAACCAAGAAAAGGGTAGTCATCTTAATCACAAAAGAAAAAACTTCATCAAAGTCAACTCCATGCTCATGTTTAAAATGCTTAGCAAAAAGTCTTGCCTTATAAGCTGGCTTGGGGCGTCCATGGGTACTCTTCAACTTATACACCCATTTGCATGGCAAAGCCTTCTTGCTACTAGGCAAGGAAACCAAATCCCAAGTCTCATTCTCATGTAAGGAGTCTATCTCAAACTGCATAGCCCTCTCCCAGGAGTGACTGTCACCCTTGTGCATAGCCTCATCATAAGTGAAAGGCTTTCTTGCATCTCTATAACCAAGACATAATGCATTGAGGGTTGAAATCTCTCAAGGGGCGTCTATCTCTAGTAGAACGCTGCATTGCAGGCTCTCCTGCTTGCCCAACATTCTGTCCAATACCCTGGCCATGAGTACCTATTGCTACTGCATGTTATCTAATTGGTTGTACAGGAGCTCGTGGATCCTCCTAAAATATAACCCTACATATCTTCACAACTCTCTCAGCATGCCTATGCATCTTGTCTTCATGGAATACTACATCATGGTTGCAGATGACTTTTCGCACCTATGGATCCCATAGATGGTAACCCATCTCTCGTGCATCTCCATCGCCAAGGAATATGCATTTAACACTCTTATGATCTAGCTTGTTACGCTTGTTCTTGGGCACATGGAAAAATGCTTCACATCAAAAGACACATAAATGCGTGTAAGAGGAAGGCTTTCATGTCCATACCTCCTCTGTAACATGGAAATCAATGGCACTACAGAGTGATCTATTAATGATATGCATAGCAAACGTAACTGCCTCAGCCCAAAAGTGTTGGGGTAGGCCTGCATGGCTAAGCATATTGCAAACCCTTTCCGAGATTTTCCTATTCATCCGCTTAGCCATAACTGCTCAAAAGCACGCGATACATATTCACCCCCATTATTTGTCCTAAGGAATTTTAGCCTATGTCCAGATTGGTTTTCTTCCAAAGTAAGCCATCTTTGAAAAATTGCCAAGACATCGGACTTCTGCTTTATGGGATGAGCCCATACCTTATGTGACAGATCATCTATGAAGGTAATAAAATACTTTGCATCACCCAAAGACTGATAGGGCATGGGCCCACAGACATCAGAATGTGCCAAAGCCAAGGGCTCACTCATGCGTGGCATATCAAACTTCTTTGCATAGACCTAGTCTACATGCCATAAAGACAATCATCACAAGAATCAAAATGAGAATAGTCAAGGGGTGGTAAGTACTACACACTAGAAAGCATTTTCATTCCTTTAATAGATGTATGCCCCAAAAAAACATGCCAAAGAGATACATGAGGTAACGACCCCACAGACAAAACATGATCAACTGTAGATCCAGAAATAACTAAGGGGTAGAGGCTACCAGCCTTGGCACCTCTCGCAAGTACAAGCCTGCCACGAGTAATCTTCCATGCAGAGTCTCCAAAAGATATATGATATCCTGTGTCATCAAGCTGTCCAGTGAACTTGAGACTGCATGTCAATGCAGATACATGATGTACATCATGCATTAAAAAATTGTTTCCAAAAGGAAATTGCAGTCTAACATCACCAATTTCGACAACCTCAAGAGACTTGTCATCACCCAGGCGCATAGAACTAGAAACACAACAGTATGAATGAAACCACTCTTAGCAAGGTGTCACATGAAAGGATGCACCTAAGTCCAAGAGCCAACACTGTACATGCATAGAGTGTATCTCTGTCATCTGCGAAGCACTAGATGAAGCTATTGCAAGGAGGATATAATCCCCATCACTATCCTCGGGCTGCATAACGTTGATCTCTTCAATTTTAACACTTGACTTAGCAAGTACTATGCTGCAATAAAAAAACTTTTCCTATGCTTTCTCTTTTCCCTTGTCTTTGCGCCTTTCATTGCGCAATTCATGACACTGTGGACTTATGTGGCATTTCTTCTTACAATGATGACAAGTCAGATTTACATTTCTTCCATGAGACTTAGTACACAACTTGCCACACAACTTGGACCAAGATTTTTGTGAATCCTGTCCACGGCCATTACCACGTTCATTCTTTGCATTTCCATCATGTCGGCCTCTAACTGTCATAGCATGAGACACATGAGAGGCATCCAAATTCTTACAATTTATCTCTTCCTGCAGAAGAGAGCTCTCAGCATCACATAGCTTCAAGGTAGTGGCAGAAGCACATAAGGCAATGCAGAATACATCCCAAGACTCATTTAGAGCTCCAAGCAAGAACAACGAAGTGACATCCTCTTTGAAATCAATGCCCTGAAAAACCAAGTTCTTAAGAATAGCATGAAACTAGCTCATATGAGCTGACATGGTCACATTCTCTTTCATGCAGAGATCCATAAGCTGTTGCAGCTAATACATTTGACTTGTAGGACTTTACTTGTCATAGAGCTTCTTGATCTTATTCCAAAGCTGCGAAGCACTCAATCTGTGAGAGACAAGATGAGGGTGGACTTGCATAACTCATCAAGCTCCATCCATTCTTCATTAATCATAGTTTCAGGCTACTCCCCACTCAATCTTAGTGGCTTTATTTGCGATTTCTGCACCAATACCTGCCAAACTTGGCTCTTTCAATAGGCATCGTACCATCAAGCTTAGTGATGTTGAAGATAGCAATGTCAGTGGAAGAAGATGCCATATTGCAAGCTGAAATAGTGCAGATAGTTCAAAACTATTTGTTGTAAACTGCAAAAAAAAACCACCAAAACCAAGGAAAAATGGTAAGAAATGAGTATATTATGATGCTTCCCACCAAGCACCATCAAAAGTACATCAAACCAAGATGATTCAACATGAAAAATACATAATTATCTGAAGATATATGCTTGTTGTAATTTATGACAGTAGTGTACAATGAGAGCTGATAGTAGGAAAAACCTAATATTCAAAGTCAATTACTGACTGTCAATGCAGAACTAGCATCAAGAGGGCATCAACAAGCATGTAATAGTCAAACTGACATGAGCCAACACCCAAGCATGTCAAACAAATTCCGTCAATAAAGTCGGTACACCCCCCAATCAACAGGGCAAAATGTACATACCATTGCCAAGACTTGACACAAGTCAGTGTTTGCTTAGTGAATACAAAGCGGAATCAGCCCAAGCACATCTACACGAACTAAGGTATATCAACCATACATCATCCACAAGGAGATCCAAGATCCAAAAGCTCAATATGCATAACCTGCACTGCTCAATGTCTAATAAGCATACAAAAATTCTCCCACTGGCACAAAATCCGTAAGTGTCAAGCAAATAAACTCAAACAAAGCATGTAAGAGCAGCAGTGATGGAGTATCCAAGATCATACATCAGTAAGACATCCAGAGTGTATGAGCAGTCAAGTATCCAATGATAGCATCCAATGTCATGAAGACAATTCCAATAAATCTCTGATGAGCCAAAGAAATACCAAAATAAGCTCCAGAGTATCAAAAGTGAAGCCCAAAGGAAGCTCCAACAGCATTCAAGTCCAAACAATATAACTAGCATGTGTAGGTAACATAAGCATCAAGCATATACCAACGGGTCATACATAGAACATAGTTATAACCTCTATCACAAAGCAGAAAGACCAAAATAATCTCTAGAGTATCAAAAGTCAAGCCCAAAGGAAGCTCCAGTAGCATCCAAGTCCAAACAATGTAACTAGCATGTGTAGGTAACATAAGCATCAAGCATATACCAATGGGTCATACATAGACCATAGGTATAACCTCTATTACAAAGCATGCTAGTGTAGACCAATGTCAAGTAAATGCCAACCAATACAGAGCTCAAACAAGACTCAAAATACATTCTTGAACCATCCAAAGCATTTTCCAACTTTCATTTGCATCCCAATAGTCTTTTGAAACACCCGTGAAGCACCTGTGACCAATAGGCAAAGCATAAAGTGACTAAATAAGATTCAGCCTTGGTGTGTACAATAGTGATTTAGTGTGTAAAATTGAGTATGTCAAGCCACTAAATTAGCTCCAAATGATGTCCAATCAATAGACATACATTCCCCTAACATTCAGGGACCATTCAGGACCATGTCAATGCAAACCAAGCATAAGCATAAAGTGCTGATGTAACATTGTTTGTGGCTGCCTGTCGATTGTGGAAAATAGTCTTGGGACTGAGGT
Organism: Lygodium microphyllum; assembly: GCF_053477565.2. Classification (NCBI taxonomy): domain Eukaryota; kingdom Viridiplantae; phylum Streptophyta; class Polypodiopsida; order Schizaeales; family Lygodiaceae; genus Lygodium; species Lygodium microphyllum. The sequence goes on from NC_141139.1 coordinate 92,879,483, forward strand.
AAATCAGTCCACAAATCAATGCCAATGATAACCACCAATGCCAAGCATCAAGGGGGTGTTCCCAAGTGCCAAATGAAGTGCCAAGGGAGGGCTGAAGTAAAGAAACAAAATTTTTGCAGGTCTTCAAGCTAGCCCAAACTAATCTAGGGCCTGTGGAAGGGCTAGGCAAAGTCAAGGCAAGGTTGGTGGAGTAGTCAAGGACCCCTAGGAGCTCCCTCTTGAAGGGCAAAGTCACTGGTAGAGTGTAGGTATCAAAAGAAGTAAGAGGACATGGATGCCCTGCTTCACAAAACTTGTGAACTGAAATGAAATAACAAAAAGAGAGCTCCAATACCTTTGAAGGAATGCCTTGAGGGTGCCAAAATGGACCAAATAGGTGCTTGGGAAGCCGAGGAGTGATCAGAGCTCGAAGGAGTTGGATATGGCTGCCAAGAGTGAGAACCAATGGTGTAGGGATTCGAATGAATGCTGAAGGAGTCATGGAACAAGCTCGAATACTCAAGCAACCATGCTCTGATACTAGATGAAAGGTGAGAAGGATCGAGGCTTGCACGGGAGGGCTATGGCAGGAGAGCAAGAGCAAGAGAGAGAGAGACTCACAATGTGGAAACTCGAGAAGTCACAATGTCTGAGAGGCCTTCCCTTTATTCATCTGTCACTAAAAGAATAAAGAATAAAGTGATGGTGATGGGTGCCTACTGCCTCCAGTGTGCAGGCAGCATGGGTACTATCAATGTAGTAATATATGGGTGGCTAGGCAAAGGCGCCCTTACCCTCACCACCCGGGTCACTTCAAGTATAGCTCAAAATCGGCTCCTAAAATCCAACTCTCATTAGCAACCATGCGATAGGGCCAATTATCCCGTCGAATCCCATGAATTGATTTGCACATGCATAACCATAAAGAGCATCAAGCTTATACCAAAAATACACAACAAAACATTCCACAGATCTCACCCTACCCTTGACAAAATCAAGGCATGAAATCCACAAGGGATAGGCCCAGCATAATCTAATAGAAATCCAGAGCGAGTCTCTAACCAATAGCTCAAACACGGACTGGCTAGAAAGCCTATCAAAGAGGTCATCTGAGTGTGGTGGTCTAAACTACCTACCTAACTTAGGACAACTAGACCAGGACTTTCTACTAGGCGAGGACTCCTGCCTGGTCATCACATTTTTCTGGTAACATATTTTTTGTTCAGGGTTTCCATACTCGGGCGTGTAAAAAGGAGGGAACTGAGAGTAGAGTGACTCAAGGAGAACGGGGCATCGGTCTCAAGTCCTAACTCGGTATCCAAGCACCTACCAAGCTCTGGCAAGGCGATACTTAATCATTTTTTAATGATCACTTTTATTTTTACTCCAACCTTCCTTTCTTATCTTTTCAGCTAAGGGATCAAGCCTCGAGTCTAACTCATCCCCCCATGAGCCTACCAAGCCTCCACAAGGCGATAATCCACTTCTTGTAGAATGTTTTTCCCTTTTTCTTTTCCTTTTCTTATTGAGGGTTTAGAACCCCTTTTTACACACCTCTGTAATTTTTATTGAGAGATAGATTCAAAATTTTCTATTCTCTTTAATACTTTGGCATGCTTCTCTAACTACCTCACACTAGCAAGGACTCCTAGGACATCTACCTAGCAAGCAAGAAGGATAGGGTCACAAGGACTAGTCTCTATCACAAGTCTTTATCGCATGATAATGTCCTAATAGGAGGTAGACAACTACTCAAATCTCCCTTAGATATACCTAACCAAACCCTAAGACTTCATACCTTGATTATTAGTCCCCAACAAACGAAAAGAAATTAACCCTTACATACACATATAACATTATCTGCTTAAGGGAAAAAAGGGGATGAAACTACCTAGAATGGCCACAAGAAGCTCCTTCGCGGCAAAGACTCCCTCTAGTGACTTTGTCAACCTATGTGATACAATCACTAAAATAGAAAACGATTAAATGTGAAATATCACATTTCACACCCAACAAAACTGATCCTCATGGCCTACAAAAATAAAGCATTTAAACTCAACAAAAACTAGCTCTCTTGGCCTAAAGAAATCAAGCATTTAAAACGCTGAAAAGAACTGGCCCTCTTGGCCTAAAGAAATCAAACAAAACAGCGTATAGATCCCCCCCTTTTGAAATCTTTCTAATACGCAACAGGATGCTCTATCCCAAGGAGGAAACAGGGTTCCTTCTCTAAACTAAATGCATTAGATTGTGACCCATACCTCCTGCATAAATAGCAAGAGGTGTACGCATAACATGTCCTCTAACCAACCTATGGATCCAAGATAACAAAGGCAAATGGGTCTCGGTCACTCTTTGCATTACCCATACTAACCATCGCCTGCCATATAGGGCATGTTGTGATAAAAGGCCCCATAATTGGCCAAGTCCTATCTCATCATTAATAGAAATATCCAAACTAGGACCACAATTGAAGAAGAGGTCCTCCATAAGTGAAGTTTACTAAAAAGTCCGGAAACTGATTCTAATAACGTGAAATCAGCTGAAGAGACACTCTCTCAAACTTGTCGAGAATGGTCAAAGAAGTGCAATAATACATAGAAAGAATGGCATTTCATACTGTGTAAGTCCCATTTAGTTGATTCAATACCAATTTTGAATCCCCCTTTACTAACAACTGATGGATACCGACCTTCTTAGCAATATTCAAACCCATGATTAAAGCTTTGTATTCCGCCATGCTATTGGTAAATCCATTCTCAAGATAAATAGCTAATTTCATCACAACTCTACATCAAGGATATTTAATAACTACCCCTATACTCTCTTTCTTTGTTGAGATGTTTGCAATCACACCAACTTCAGTCTCTTTGGAGGGAGTAGTGAGGTCTCAAGACAAGAATCCCATATGCACAGTAGGAGAACTGCTACCATCTAGTTTCCTATAAAGCATTGTACTTGCTCTCTTTTCTAATGTCAATGCCATAGTACTTTTGTCCTTCAATATAGTCTCCATGTCATTGTCAGTCTATATACAAGATTGTGTTTATGAGTCCAAGCTTCCATCTTGGAATCTAATTCACTTGTGTAACAGTTAGTCATGTCTGTGTCTTCATGAACTTACTCTTTCTCTTTCAACCTCCATAGCTTCAGCATTTTCCATGCTCTAGATCCCGCATATTTTAACATGGTATCAGAGCTTTGTTGAGCATGGCCTTAGCTCAACCCAACTCTTCTCTCTACTCTTCCAATTCTCTTGACCTCAGGTCTCAATTCATGGTTCCAATTTTCACTCTACCTTTAATGAAGCTTCAATGGCTACCATAGCCAAACAGGACTCTTCTCACTTGGAGGAGTTGGATCTCTCCATCCAAGCAATATCTCCTCTTGCTTTCTTCTAGAGGATCATTCCCTAAGTCAAGGCGCTCCTACTTGGCCCATCAAAGCTTGACATTGCTTGTCACAGAGCCTGGCATTGCATGTGCAATGATTTTCTGCCCAAAATGTACCTACAGTCCGCAATGTTGCCGACCACCATAGGGCATTGATAGCCCATCAAGTTAGCTTCATTTCCATATAAAAACTTTTAAAAATGAGCAAGTATAGCTCTTGCAATGTCAAAATAACTAGGCTGCCCCCAGGAACCCTAATTGTGACTCCATAGCCATTTTCACCTAAGCTAAAAAATCTCATCAATTTTTCTCTCTTGCCACCTGGAGCAACCCATTGCCACTCTTATCTACTATCCTAGCATCAAATCAATAAGGGGAAGGACATGAAATATTGAAGAAGGATCATTGACACCGAACTAAGAAGATTCCAGTTTGACATCAACTCAGACATGGTCTTTACATAGTGTGTTTTCACACTATCATTACTTGTGTCTCTTGACACACTGTAATCTGCTCTTCCGCTAATAAAATCTGAGAATTCTGGAGTTGATTTGCTAGTATCCCTACAAATCCAACATAGGAAAAGACTCTCCAACAACTCGCTTCAATGGAGTCAGGTTTCGCACCTGGCAAACTCGCATCAAACTCATCCTGATGAAGAAGGGCCTCTGGGCTATTACCACTGGAAAATAAAAGAAGCCTCATGATGCGGACCTTGCACTCACTTAGCAAAATAATGATGATAAGGCTCATGCCATTATCAAACTGGAGCTAGACAATAGCTATATCCACCATGTGGATAGTTGTGCTACTTCACAGAATACATGAAAGAGACTTGACACCTTGTTTGGTGCACTGTCTAAGTCATCAAAGTATGGTCTCTTGATTGAATTTTTCAGGCTTGAAATGAAGTCAAGCACATCACTTTCCACACATCTCAATTACATGGAAGGACTTATAACCTAGCTTGTATGAATTAACATTAAAATGGAAGAAGATGTTTGCGTTGGTATTCTGCTCAAAAGTTTACCTCCTGAATATAATAATGTGTCAGCAACTCTAATCAATATGCCAAACCCTGAGCTTGTTGATATCAAGGCATCACTTTAGAGGATGAAAAGAAGCTAAAAACTAAGGAAGAACCAAGCATCTCTAGAGATGAACAAGCATTATATGTTGGCAATAGGTAAAAAGGCAAGAAGAAGGATCAACTTTTCTGTGACTTCTGCAAAAGGACTGGACACACCGAGAAGTTCTACCATGCTAGAAATTGGTCCCAAAAGGCCTATCTAGTTGCTGTTAAAGAAGAAGAAGAACATGGAGCAAAAGAAGAAGAAGAAGAAGAAGAAGACCACCAGGAGAAGGACAAACATCATCAGTCCTTCTATTTGGATAGACTTTTTTAGCCTTGTATTGCCTAGCCCTAATGCTTCTGACATAAGCTTGTAAACTCCTCATGTAACCTTGTACAACAGTCTCTGTACACTTTATGAGGCCCTTGTTACAACCTCTGGATGTCCACCATGTTTATGGTATCCACACTTAGCCTTTTCTGCAACAACCTCTGGTGTTTTGCCATGTTTATGGTGTGCCCATACTTTGCAGGTGTTGCTTTTACTAAAGCCTCTATACGCTTTGTACTTCTGGTTATGATTAACGAGGGGTGTTGAGATGTTTGCAATCACACCTAATTCAATCTCTTTGGAAGGAGTAGTGAGGGCTCAAGATAAGAATCCCATATGCACAGTAGGAGAATTGCTACCATCCAGTTTCCTATAAAGCATTGTATTTGCTCTCTTTTCTAATGCAATGTCATAGTACTTTTGTCCTTCAGTAAAGTCTCTATGTCATTGTTGGTCTATACACAAGATTGTGTTTATGAGTCCAAGCTTCCATCTTGGAACCTAATTCACTTGTGTAACAATGAGTCATGTCAGTGTCTTCATAAACTCACTCTTTCTCTTCCAACTTCCATAACTTTTGCATATGCCATGCTCTAGATATCCTGTATATTTTAACATTCTTGTTGGGACCCCTAGATGCTCCATCAAAATACAATTTGTACGTCCACAATGGGTTTACATAGCTAGCCATTTTCACCTCTACTCTTAATTATGATAGTCAAATTTTAGCATATTCAAAGGATGTACTGAAGGCTCCATCCCACCTTCTTTGTTGAATATAACAGGGATGCTTGTCAGAATTTGCAAGCAATGATGACAGAAGATTTTGATTTCCCAGAAAAATGTTCTGTCCTCTTGCTCAATCACTTTATATCTCCCTTACTCCACTAGATATGATTTTTCTGATGATATCACTGATCCAAGTATGGGTGTTCCAAGTAAGGAATAAGCCACCCCATCAACCTCTTTCGTCTCTTGCAGGTTCTTGATCAGCCCAGTATTGACCTACAAGGCATTTATTTTGTTAGGGCATTTAGAGATAATAAGGTTTAATCTTTTTAAGATTAACCTTATTTTTAAACTCTACTCCCTCAAGGTTAGCCAAAATTTCCGTGGACTTATTTTTCCCTATTCTTACGATCTTGTAGGGACCGTCCCATTTGGGCTCAAGTTTTCCTAGAAACAATTCTCTACGTGTATCATAATATAGAGTTAATTGTCCCTTCTTAAAGGTATATTTATTTTCTTTTAAATCATGCAGCTACTTCATCCGATGCTTAGCCACTTCCTGGTGCAACAAACTTTACCATTTGAGCTCATCCAAGTGGGTCAAAGTTGTAAAGTGCTCGAAGAGTGCATCCTCGTCACCTAAAGAATGATTGATTGAGAATCTTATAGTTGGAAACTCAATCTCTAAGGGCAAAACACACTTCTCCCCATAGACTAACTTGAATGGGGTGTGGCCACTGGCTCCTTTAAATGGCGTGTTATACGCCCACATCGCCACATACAGTTTCTTATCCTAGTCTCGCTTCTTTTCTGATACTATTTTTGATAGAATTCCCACAAGATGCTTGTTAGTACTTTCAACTTGCCCATTTTCCTATGGGTTATAAGGATTTGTAATATTGTGCTTAATTTTCCACTCTTTAGTCAAACTTTTAATCTCCTTGATTAGGAAATGGGTTCCACGGTCCGATATTAATTCTTTTGGCAAAACAAATCGGCATATAATCTGCTCTAGTAGGAAAAGCTAGTAGTTTTCTTTGCATTGTCCTTCCTTATCGCTCATGCTTTTGACCACTTTGTAAAATAGTCGATTGCCACTATGATATATCTCTTTTTTGTGCTAGAGAATGGGGTAATAGGACCCACAAAGTTGATGCCCCAGTTCTCAAATGGAAGCTCAGGGGAGTCACTCATAAATATATGTATATATAACTTGAGTTAATAAGGGGTTTTTAAAACACCATTCTTATGCATTTTTTACATACAGAAGGGTATCATATAAAGGGGTTACTTACAGATTGAATAGAAAAGGGTCCTATTTTATTCATGAAAATTTCACAGATTAGGATATTCATAAATAGGCCATGAACGCACGTTATATAGAGGATATATATATAGTGAACCCCTCGAGAATGGAAGTATAGCCATAATCAGAGTATGTGGTTGCTTCCTATTTTCCCTACTGTCATGTCGTCGACAAGTATAGCATCTCTTAACATACTCGAATGCATCTTGGAAAATGGATAGCCACCAATATCCAACTCCTAAAGCTTTTTGGGCAGTCAGTCGTCCAACAAAATTCCCTCCACAAGTGGAGTCATGGCATTCTTCCAAAATGAATGGAACCTCATCAAGCATCACACGTCAGGGATAGATATCATCAACCCCCTCTGCTGATATAGTGATCCTATGATCAATGAGAATTTCAAAGCCTATTATCTGATTTTCCTCTTTGCTGATTTAAATAAATCGGATCTAGCCTCTCCTATTGATAGGTAATGCGTAATAGCATCATACCAAGATGGAATGGAGGTTGTATCAATTTTAAACATTTCCTCAATATCACTTCCTTCAACTAAAGTCCCTTTCGGCTCCCCGAAATCCACAAGGCATTCCACAATACCCTACAGCTTTGGTGGCTTACTTCTAATCTCATAATAAAATTCCTACAAAGTGATTAACCACTTTGCTAAATGATCAAGCAGTTGTAGCTTAATCATCAGCAATTTAAGCCCCTCCACCTTCATATAGAAAACTACCTTCTCATAGATGATGTAGTGCCTAAATTTTTTAGTCACAAACACCATTGCAAGGCACAACTTCTCCATGTAGATGTATTTGATTTCTTATATGCCCAAATTTTGACTAGAAAAGGCTATCAGATGGTACCAAATTTCCTCCCAAATTTGGGATAAACAATAGCTGATACTATGCATGGTGGCTGCTGAAAATATGTAAAATACTTTGCCCCCTTTTAGATGCTTTTAAAACTAGTGCTTTTACTAGCTCTTGTTTCACGTCATCAAAAGATACCTTACAAGGGTCACTCCATTCAAATGAACAGCTAAAGGATAATAGATTCGTTAGTGGCAACGTTCTTTCTGCTAGGGCATTTATGAACTTTTGGTAGTACCTGATAGATGAGAGAAAGCTGTGTACTTCTTTCGGAGTGCATGGCGGACTCATGGCGACTATGACCTTGATCTTTTTAGGGTCAGTCATTGTGATCTCTACTAAACTGACCACATGGCCTAGTAATAGCCCATAAGGCACCCCAAAGACACACTTCCGTGGGTTAAGAGCTATGCAAAATTGTCTACAGTGCTCAAAACACTTTCTTAAAACAATCAACTGCCTTTCTCTTATGGTGGCTGTCCCTAGGTCATTGATAAATACTTTCAACTCCTCAGGGGAGATGTCACCAAAGGTCATGTCCACTATTCGTTGCCATGAACCACGTTCATTGCATAAATCAAAGGCCATCACATGGTACGCAAAGGTACTGAAGATAGTAAAGAAAGTTATTTTCAGCTTATCTTCTTCTATAATTGCCATCTGGTTATATCCCTCAAAGCAATCCATAAATAAATATATTTTCCTACCCACTACCGAGATCTAGTCAATAAAGGGCAACACGTAGTAGTCCTTAACTGTCTACTTATTTAGCTCTCTAAAGTCTACACAAAGCTGGATTTGATTATTTTTCTTCTTCCTAATAACAATAGGTGAACACCATTTAGTGTGCTAAACAGGGAAGATCAAACCAACCTGTTATAGCTTCTGTAACTCCTCGAACAGCCCGTCCTTCAATTCAAAAGGCATACGCCTTGCTTTTTGATGCGCAGATGGCTACCTTCCTTTAGAGGAATGGTATGAATAGTTAGGCTTAGAGGAATATCTCTCAGCTCATCATAACTCTAGGCAAAAATATCTTGGAACTCTTGTATAAGGGACACATAGTCCTCCCTCTCTTCCACACCAAGCATGGACCTTATTTTAATTGGCCGCGGATCATTTAGCATACCAAGATCCAACTCAATTACATCCGTGTCTCTTATTAAATCTTGAGGCTCTATTGGCTCATTCAGAGTTCTTTGATAGATGTCCTCTGTAGTGGACCCTTATTTGGATTCATCACTTGATGATGTCTCACTAGCAAATACATCTTCTAATGTCTCTAATTCTGTAGAGGATAGAGGAGCTCTCTCACTCTAAGGAGACTCTGGGTAAGTATCGACTACCACGATTGGCACCTTTGCCAAATATCAATCAACCAACAGGTATATCAACTTGATAGTCGAATCACAATATCCATGGCCTTCCTAATAGTACTTGATAGCTTGGCTATCCTGCGAACCTAATAACCCTAAAGTCCACAATGCATTCCACACTAGCAACGATCATAAGCACTTTGGTAATATAATCTTTAGGTTGTCTTAAAATGTCATCAGCCATTCGCAGAATTGTGGAGGTGTCTTTTTGGATAGTTGAACCTAGGCTCTCCATCAATTCTTAACTCATGATGTTAACATATGTCATGTGTCTATGATAGCATGATCCACTAGTATTCCATCAACATAGGCTGCAACCCTTGGGGAATGCTTTTTAGCATGCTCCCACCAATCATCTCCTACTCACACTATACCCAAAAATTCCATGATATACCCAGTACGCAAGATCTTTTTAAATTCCTTATGCACTCCTAGAGACAACTTAATCATTTGCAAAAAATTCACATATGGTTTAACTTCACAAAGAGAGCTTGCTAAATCGAATTCATGATAATTCACTAGAGCTCTCTTCTCTCACCAGACCATTCTCTCTTTTGGTCATTGAATTGGCTTTTGTGCTTTCTTCTTAGCTTTTTCCTTTCTCCTTGGTAACTCTTTACCCTTCTTGGCGTCAGCTTTACTCTCTACAGGTCTTAAAAGTCCCCCTTCCATGTCAGGGTTAAGGACTTGCGTCCCTTTGTCGTCTTGCTTAGGGTTTCCACCGACAGATTTTGCATTGTCTTTGTCACCTTCTCTACCCTTTTGACCTCTTATAACGGCTTGCAAATTAGAAGATTGAGTGTCATTAACCTATATAGCCTCAATGAGGCTAACTCCACTACCACTAGGCAGCTCCTCTACAGTAGCCTTACCTCTTTGAAGTATTTGTTTCAGTCCATCATCTTCCTAAATATTGTTCCCTTGCGCATGATGGTTAACAAGACTTGGCTATCTACTACCTTGTTGGACTTGCCTAACAATTTGATTGGGCATTGGTTTTGTTGACTCATAGGAACAATGTTAGTTTTTGATGCTTGAACTCCAACATTTGGTAGAGCCATCTGACTACCTATCAGGACCTAAAACAAGCCCAACACTGGCTATAGGCTCACTAGCCAGGCCTCTATAATACTCACAAGACAACCCCACACAACCTCGCGGCTAGGAGCATCTAAGGGACACACTTTGCCCTAGATACTAATGTAGATATTCCATTTGTAGTCGAACATAGTCCAACCATTTCCCTTCCTTACTCCTCAGAGGGAGATCCCATACATCTTGGTATAATATACTACATAACACAAACATAAAGGAGGCACCCCTCTGACTGAATGTTGTGACCCCACTGCAGCTTTCCTACACCTTGGGGATTGGCCCCTCGATGCACTGCTCTAACATAAAGCACATATGAACAGTCTCCACTCTCATATATTTTGAACGATCCAAGAGATTTGATATTTCCTTACCAAGCTTTCCCTAAAAAGCCATTCATTTGTCCTACAACTCGAGTTTCCTTACACACTCCATGTAGGTAGGTCAATGTTTGGAAAGCAATCGCAATGTATTCAGGTTTGATACCATGTTATGCTCAATGCAGGTGTGGATGACCATTGTACTCAAGAATTTTATCATAGAAACCAGCTAAGTGAAGTGTTAAAACAACCTTTCAATGATTTTTTTCAACTAATCGTGCATGCGGCATTGCTAGAGACTAGCACCAAGTTTCCTCATGCTACTAGTCTCTTTAATTCAAACGATAATCCGTCCTAAATATTGTGCATAGATAAATAAATTAGAATTTGAATCTTTTTCAATAACTAACCACTTTCACAAACCCTCCTCCCTCCTATCGTTTAGATTTTGCTTTCGTTGGGTAGGTATAGGGTTCATTTTAACGTAATTTTTCATATAAAATCAATAAAAACATACTATAAGATAGAAAAAATACTTGATCCTCATGCTCGAGCCTTGTTATATGCTCACAAACATAAAATGTATTTTTTCTTAATTATTTAGGTATAAAAACTAAAATTTCACTTATTTTCTCTATTTTTTCCATCTATTTCTTCATAAAAATGAGATATTTAAAATTATGAGTTCTTACTGATCAAGGACACTCAACATCATTTTCATATCAATTTTTATCCCATATGACTCCAAAATACTCAACAAAAACCTCAAATTTCATTATTTTTATCAAAATTGTAACTTGCGAGTTTTGCGTATTTTGCGAAAAATTATTATATCATTGAATTTTTTTATTTTCTTTTATATTTAGAGATAATGCAACATGGAAAATCAAGAGCAAACAAAATCAAGCACTTTCTTCAATCGTTTTCCATCAAATGAAAGAACTGCTCACTTACACATAGAAACAGTGATTCTGAGGCTCCTATCTTATAGACAGCGGGAGGCAGCTGACACTTCTTCTTTGCCGTTGATGCACTCTCTCATCCCAATCTATGTCCTCCATTGCTACAGCATCATCATTTGCTCCGGATTCTTCATCACAACCCTCCCCCTTCTCTCTCGAATTGATGCATACGAACAAAAGCTAAGAGGAGAGAGGAGGTGATGCAGATATTAGATAAGTTGTACAACCCCTCTAAGCTAGATAACGCATTCTCCAAGTAATATTTATGTCAACTATGCATTCATCCACTCTTGCTTGGAGGAATCAAATGATGCATATATTAGATTAGTTGTACAACCCCTTGCCTCTATATCGTGAAAGATGGTGGATGATTAACAAAGGATACTCCTATATCGATGCAAACCATCTAGCTTATCTTCATAATAATATAAAAAGGATGAAATGGAAGAAGATCTTAAAGTTGTCAAGATCTATCTATTTTATGAAGCCAATGTAAACTCAACCCTGTATACTAGAGGCAAGAAGATCAAATTAAACCAATATATCTATGAGGAAGTTACAAACATCCTTCCAGCCGACAGAGTAGAAGTCATAGGTTGCTCTAACCATTGCAACTAAAAAAATGACGAACTTTCTGATCTCCCTTAAAAATATAGATTCCTAGATATCTACTCTCAGAATCCAAGTTACTTCATAAAGGATGTATCATAGTGTCATGCTTAAATTGTAGTAGGGAACCCTTTTCTGAAAAAGATAAGATGAGTCTATGAGCTATCTGAATAATGTATTTCTTCCCATTTTATTATCTTATACATTTGTTGTAAACAAAATTGATTGCTACTCTATCAATCAGAGAAATAATGGAACCCTACTTTTCCCTTGGAATCTCTGAAATTGTGGTTTAACTTTAGCAATGGGAAAAGAGTTTTATTTGAAATTGTTTTAACAAATTAAGCAAGAAATAACTTGAGTATCAAACTCTAATATTAATAAATTTCATAAAGTTTAACTTGGAAATTGTTGAAATTTTCCCAGAAACTTGTGCCCACAATAATTCCCAATGAAGCCCAATAAAAAAGGAATCTTTTGAAGCAAGTCAAACCTCCAAGGGAGAGGCGAGAATGTGGAAGTTAATGTAGAAATTTGGATTGAATCCATGAAAGATTATTTTACTACTACTGAAACTATCCCAACCAACAAGCCATGATAGCTAAGCTAAAATTAATTGGCAAAGCACAACTTTGGTGGAAGCAGTGGTGCTGAGATGAAGGTGTGCCTGAAAATAAGATTACTTGGGATTTGCTAAAAGAAGCTATAAGAGAAAGATATTTACCTCTAGCTTATTGCACCCAAAAAGTGAATGAGTTCTTTAATTTAAAGCAAATGGGGCTGACCCTAGAGGCATATTACTCCAAGTTTGTTTCACTTCTTAAATATGCACCCTCCATGAATATTGCTCAATAAGTGTCTAAGTTCTACAATGGGATAAATTCTCCTCTAAACACTCATTTGGCATCAATGTGCCCAACAAACCTCCAAGATGTTTTGATTCAAGTTGTTCCTATTGTGCAAGAAGTACAATCAAAACCTTTAAAAAATAAGTTCTGGAGCTACAATAACTAGAACAAAGGCGGATTCCAAGGTCAAGCATAAAGAACACAAGGTCAAATTCACCAAGGATAGAAGAAAAAGGCAAAATCCAATGCAATTGGAAATTTTGTTCCTACCAGGGAAGCAAGGATGGTCTTAGGTGCGTCCACTGTAATGAGCTAGGACATTTTAGAAGAGATTGTCCAAAGCTTGGTGGAAACCATCGCCTAGGCCAATTTGGAGGTCAAGGCAGAGTAGCCCAAGGCTATGGTCAAATAGCTATGGCAAGAGGAAGAACATCAAATATTACCCTTAAAGATATTAATAAGGAGGAAGACCCTACTATGAAAGAAGATATGGAAAAAGTGATTGTTCATGCTACATTCCACAAGAAGAGTCCAAATTGTCAATATTTGATAATACAAATACCAGTTAGTCACCAAGGTAAATCATTTAAAGTTTTGATTGACTGTGGAAGTACACACTCATTTATTTCTCCCAAGTGTGCTAAGAAGTTAGGAATAGATACAGTAAATGCATCAAAACTGCTTGTGGAATTAGCAAATGGAAAGGGAGTACTTTCTACATAGCAAACTACCAAGGTAGCATTTAACCTAGAAGAAAACCTTTCAGCCATGAGGTTCAGGATAATGAACTTAGGAGCTTATGAGTGTTTATTGGGAATGGATTGGTTGATTCCAAATAATACTCATATCCATTGTGGAAAAGGTTGTCACATTTCAGATTTGAATGGTGAAATAGTGACTACACATGGTTAAATGGAGAAACCTAAGGTTCAATTAGCAAAAGCTTCTTGAATTGTGAAAGGCATAAAGAAATGATTACATGTTTACTTGATCAAGCTTAACAAGGTAAGTCAAGATGGTTAGACACTTTCTAGTTAAAAGAATACACTAATGTATTTTCTGAAGAGCTAAGTGAGTTACCTCCGGAAAGAGAAGTCAATCAAGCTTGTTCTAAGAGCTGCTCCAATTGCAAAAAGACCTTACATAATGTCTATTCCTGAAGCCATCAAACTAAAAGATAAACTCAAACAACTGCTAGATCAAGGGTATATTCGTCCAAGTAGTTCACCATGGGGAGCCCTAATATTATTCCAGAAGAAGAAAGATGGAGCTCTCCATCTTTCTTTCAACTACCGAGGGCTAAACCAGATAATGGTGAAGAATAAGTACCCAATCTTGAGCATAGATGGGCTTCTTGATCATCTACAAGGAGCAATGATCTTTTCTAAGATCGATCTTCGGTCAAGATATTATCATATCAAAAACAAGGATGAAGATATCCCTAAAATTTCCTTCAACACAAGATACAGTCATTTCGAATTCATTGTGATGTCATTTGGGTTGAATACTCCAACCACCTTCAACAGGTTAATGTAGGACATTTTCAGACCTCATCTCGATGATTTTGTTCTTATATTCTTTAATGGAATCCTAACTTATTCTAAGGAGAAAGAAGATCATGAACTTTGCATTGTCCTAGAGACAATGATAACACATAAGTTGTATGCCAAGAATAAGAAGTGTGCTTTATTCAAAAGGAAGATTGAATACTTAGGATTCATAGTGTCTATTGAAGGTATATTAGTAGATTCCCCCAAGGTCAAGGATGTTCAAGATTGGCCACCCCCAACTACTATCAAGGAAGTGAGAAGGTTTTTAGGTCTAACAAGATGATATAGGACATTCATCAGAAACTATGCCCAAATTGCAACACCTCTTACAAACCTACTCAAAAAGCAAGTTGCTATTATATGGACCCCAATTGAACACTCTAGCTTTGAGCAACTAAAGCATAGTTTGATAATTGCTCCTATCTTAAGGCTACTTGACTTAAGCAAGTAATTTGAGATTGACTCAGATGCCAATTTTCTTGCATTGGGATGCGTACTAATGCAAGAAAGTCATCCCGCAGCTTACTCTTCAAGAAAGTTAAAAGTCCATGAAAAGAGTTATGCTACTCATGACCTAAAATTGTTAGCTGTGATTCATGCTCTCAAATTATGGAGACATTACATGCTTGGAAATAAGTTTTCCTTAGTTAGAGATCATAAAAGTCTTAAGTGGATTTTTACTGAGCCTGATCTTAATATGAGGCAACGACAATGGATTGAAATTTTGCAAAAGTATGACTTTGAAATTGAGTTCAGAATTGGTAAAGAAAATGTAGTAGCAAATGCCCTTAGTCCTAAAGCCTTCCTTAATGCTATTATCACTAAAGAGCCATCTAGGGCAGAAACTCTGGCTACAATGGTATCAATGCCAACTAATCCTAGCATCGAGTTGACTAAGGATAAAGCAAATAAGGACCCAGACTATCAATAATTATTTTGGAAAGTTCATCATAAGGAATAAGATCCCAAATTCAAGACCAAGTATCAAGATTTCTTAATAGATGAGGATGAAGGACTTATTTATTTTAGAATGAGACTATATATTCCTTCAAGTTAGACTCTCAAGAGAAGAATACTTTGGGAGAACATGACTCTCCTTTTTCAAGACACCCAAGTTATGCAAAAACTCTTAATACTATCAAGAAAATCTATTACTAGCAAAGACTCAAGGGTGATGTACTTAAGTATGTTATTGAATGTCTAAACTGCCAAAGGGTAAAATCTAAACATGTCAAGTTACCAGGAAAAACTCCAACTACTTGACATCCCCTAGATGAAATGGAAGTTTATCAGCATGGAATTTGTAGTTGGGTTACCTTCTGTACTACAAGGAGGATATAACTCAATGATGGTGATAGTAGACATGCTAACAAAGGTCACTCATCTTATTCCAACAAAAACCAATTACAAAGCTTCAGATATTGCAAGAATTTTTGTAAAAGATATTTTTAGGTTACATGGGTTACCTAAAAGGATCATCATCTCTTTTCACATCACATTTCTAGAAAAGTTTATTTGAAGCTATTGAAACCCAACTTTGTTTCAGCACTGCTTATCATCCAAAAATCGATAGGTATCTACAGAACGAGTTAACCAAGTGATTGAGAATATTTTGCTACATGCATATTGCAACAAGGAATCTCAAAGGTGGATTCAGTATCTACTCCCAGTGAAATTTGCTTATAATTCCTTGTATCATTGAAGTATTCATATGACTCCATTTTAAGCACTATATGGTCAAGATTGCTGTATGCCACTTAATTTTTCCAATCCTACCCTAAGGGTGGAAGCTTTGAGAAAAATGTTAGAAGAAATGGATGATAAAATCAAGATTATAAGATAAGATATTCAAGCTACCAAGGACCGACAAAAAGGCATATGCTGATTTGGAAAAAGCCAAGAACGAATCTTCAAAGGAGACATGGTCTTCATCCGTGTCCATCCAAAGAAGAGTTCCTTGTCTTTAGGAGAATTTAAGAAGCTAAGTCCAAGATATTGTGGACCCTACAAGGTTCTCAAGTGCTTAGGACCAAGTGCTTACAAGACACATTACCCTAAGAATTTCAAAATCCACAATGTATTTCATGTTAGCTTATTGAAAGCATACGTAGCCAATCCTAACCATATCCTTGATGATCAACAAGTCCTAATACCTAGCCAAATAGTCCTTGAGCTACAACCTGCTGACATAGTAATTGATGAAAGAGAGAGAAAATTAAGGAGTAGTACCCTTAGAGAATAACCTATCCAGTGGAAAGATTATCTTGAAGAAGATGCTACGTGGATAGATGAGAATGTTCTTTATCAACAATACCCATGGTTTCTCTTGAGATGAGGACATCTCAATTCCTTTGAGGGGAGGAGGATGTAACATTTCCATGCCTTCAATAAAGTTACAAGTTAGCCAATAGTAAGTTAATTTATAAGTTAGTAAGTACTAGTTAGTAAGGTAGTTATACGGTTAGTTTATGTGTTACTTATAGTAAGTTCAATAGTTAGTAAGGTTAGTATATAGCTTATATAAGTGACTAACATTATAACTAACTATTAGAACTAACATTTTTTAAAAGAAAAAAAGAAAATATTAAGAAAGGGTGTTGAACAAACTGATGGGGTTGCAAAGAGAGCCACCTCCCAAATGAATAGGCTATAGGCCTCATCATCATCATCATCATCATCATCATTATTAATAGCATCACAACCACATTTTTCTTAAAGAAAAGATCCCACTCTAAAAAAAAGAACTGAGAGTGAAGGAGCTATTGTGGCATAAAGATAGGAGAAAGAGAAGGGAAGGGAGAGGTAGCATACACTCCCTTTTGCCTATATAAAGGCATGCCCTCTACTCAAATTATGAAGAAGAAGGATTCCCTGATAGGCTGAGAGAGAGAGAGAGAGAGAGAGAGAGAGAGAGAGAGAGAGAGAGAGAGAGAGAGAGAGAGAGAGAGAGAGAGAGAGAGAGAGAGAGAGAGAGAGAGAGAGAGAGAGGGGGAGTTACTCCAAGAGGCTGTGAGAGAGAGTTAGAAAAAAATTAGAGAGGGAGAGAGTTAACTCAACCACCCCCTCTCTTGATCATCGACTAGGTAATCTTCTCTCATGCTCTCCCATCTCAAG
Organism: Lygodium microphyllum; assembly: GCF_053477565.2. Lineage (NCBI taxonomy): Eukaryota > Viridiplantae > Streptophyta > Polypodiopsida > Schizaeales > Lygodiaceae > Lygodium > Lygodium microphyllum. Next base: position 92,897,032 of record NC_141139.1, read on the forward strand.
TTCATTCCTCCTTCTTTATCTCTCAAATCCTCTCTTGAATGATGGCTCCAAAAAAATGAGGTACAAAGAACATGAGATCCATTGCAACCAGTTAAAGAACGTGTATTACTAGAGATACAGGAGTACTCGAGGTTGCTGGAGTTGCCACTACCAATGGAACATCGGGTGTGGCGAATGCGAGTGCGAGCAAAGAAAAAACTCACAATGTTGTCATGCCAAACCAGATTATTCACACTCAAAAATAGGCTATTGTTTTCATATTGCCACATAAAGTAATAATGTTTTTGCTAAAATTTTATCTAAATTGTTAATTGCTACCTATGATTTGTAGTTAGATTAATCGAGATTCTAACCTATAGAATAATGATGAAAATATTGTAGGTGGATATTGCACAAAATGAGTAAAGGAAGGTATGCGCATTCGAGATTAGTTAAATAAAATAACTCATATATCTATTGTCAAATGTGACAAGGTTAAGTATTGATTAATGCTTATGAAAGTCTATTTAAAGGCCACATAAATCATGTCGTCACCGTATTTTTACTAGGTAGGAATAAAAGAAAATTTGCTATTTCTTAGGATAGATCAATGTTATGAAGATATTGGATGAAATCTAAAAATATGAAGAACAACTTAGACTCTTCCAATCTATCGTATTACCTACAAACTCTTGAAAATTGAAATAGAAGGATATTGCATTTTCTTCCTAAATAGTTTGTGCAATGGTATTGCTTATGTTGGGTAAGTTAGCCCTAAACGGAAAATTTATGTATTTCTTAACAAAGTTGAAAGACATATACTCACCACTTCTTTATGGGGAGGAGAGTCCTCATTATATTGTAAGGTTACCTTAGGCTAAGGTCTACCTTGGCTATGTGAAGTTATGAGATACATGATGGTGTGATTGTCATTGCATCATTATATGTTTGAAAGGATTGTTTTTGTTTGCTAGAATCTATATCTCTAATTAAAAAAATTGACAAACAAGATAAAAGGAAAGATCGCACAAAGCTACCCCCAAGCTAGCTGCGAGACCCTACTCCAAGGGGGTTATCACTTCGATAGGCTTAGATTGGCTCCATAGCGGAAAGGTGTGTCTATAGGGATATCTCAAGCAATAGGAAATGTGGATGATAGGGGGGCTCTGGCCATAAATTTTGCATTACTCTTATAATCTGATGAGCCCCTTCATAACCCAAGATGGGATCCTAGAACCCTAATACTAATTACAAGGGTGGAATCTTGGTTGGAAAAATACCATTGTGAAATTTTTTATAAATTCCATAGGATTGGAAAGATAGAAATTGTAATAAACTTCCAATATAATAAAGAAATTTATTTTACTCAAGGGTTGTTTGAATTGTATGCATGTCCATGAGATAAATTACATGAAGGAACTTGTGATTTAACAGACTAATTAAGGAAGCTAGTTGTATATGTTTCAATAAATGTGTTGTAGGTAATTATCATCAAAGGAAAGCGGGTGGGCATAACCCCCGACGGGTCCGATAGGGTAGTCCTAGTTAGTTGGGAGCTTTTTCAAATCAGCATTAGAAATAGGAAAACAAACTAGTCGCTAGGTAAAACCAACTTACATTGTTTTAGAGGGTTGGAATGGGATTTTTCCTTATGGGCAAGAGGGTTGACATACCACACTTCCCTTCATCTCTCATTCTCTTTGAACCAAATGCAATAGCAAGTCCGCTTCAGTTCTAGTGATCCTATAGAAAGTGGAAACTTAAAATCACTGGTGCTAACAGGCTGTTAGGAGACCCGATTGATTTTAGGAGCTTGGAATTCAAGTCGATCTTAGTGGGTTCAGTAGGAACTCTTCTGTTATGATACAGACTCAATGGGGTCTAAGTGACAAACCTCGTGATACTCCAAGGGAGCGCGGACGGTGTCATTTTGGAAAACCTACTAATGGACTACTAACGGTGTTTTTTCTTGTTCAAAACAATCATTTTTTTGTTTGATGATATCCTTATCTATAACAAATCCAAGGATGAGCATTTAAAGCATACACGAGAGGTCTTTGAAACATTACGAAGATGCATACTCTTTGCTAGGATGGTGAAGTGTTCTTTCATGGAAGATGAAGCTGAATAGTTAGGTCATGTTATGGGAGAGCAAGGCATCAGAGTGGACCCCAATAATGTAAAATGCGTTAAAGAATGGCCTACTTCTACGAATGCAACCTCCTTGAGAGGATTTCTTGGGTTATCATTCTTCTATAGGAGTTCATCAAGAATTATGCTCATGTGGCGGCTCCATTGACGGATAGACTAAAAAAGGAGGCTTTCTTTTGGGACACCATCACCAATCAAAGTTTCAATGAGCTAAAATCTCTCTTAATTTCAGCACCTATCCTTGTATGCCCGGATTCCTCTAAGGAGTTTATCATATGTGTGGATGCTAGTGGAAGAGGAATTGGGGCTATTTTATGTCGAGGCCATGGAGTCATAGCTTATGAGAGCTGAAAGCTTGATGACAAGGAGTGCCAATTACATGTTTATGAGCAAGAGATGTTAGCAATATTGCATGCTATTAAAAAGTGGCATCATTACATCTATGGCGGCCATTTCAAGGTCAAAAGCGATCATTGTGCGTTGAAATACGTCATTTCACAACCAAATTTTTCTCTTAAGCAATGAAGATGGTTAGCTACTCTTCAAGGATATGACTTTGAGATATCTCATCAAATGTCACAAAAATGCTCTATTGCATTCAATACATGCTTTTAATGCTACAAAGATTCAAGACAATAGAGTACATTGCAAAGATGGATCCTAAGCATACCTGGTAGGGCCAAATGCATCAAACCATGGATATAGGCAATGCAACTTGCAACCTGTAACTCTTTGCCTCTCTCTCAAAAGCTCTCTCTCTCTCTCTCTCTCTCTCTCTCTCTCTCTCTCTCTCTCTCTCTCTCTCTCTCTCTCTCTCTCTCTCTCTCTGACTCCTTGAATGTAAATGAGCTCTCTCTCTCTCTTGTGCCCCCTTTTGTATTCTCACCTTCTCCTCTTATGTCAGAGAGAGAACTAGGGAGAGAGAAAGAGGAGAGAGAAAGACTGCAGAGGAGAGAGAAAGACTGCAGGAAGAGAGAGAAATAGAGTGACGAGGAGAGAGAAAGACTAGAATTGGAGAGAGAAAGACAGGAAAGGTGAAGAAGCCATGGAAGCTTGGAGCAAGAAGGGAGAGAAAGATTGTAATTGTATTGATATGTCAAAAAAAGATGTGAAAATTTACAACTTCTCTCCTTATATACCAGTGTCAGTGTGACATGGCATATTATTAACATTCTAAGTATTCCCAGCTTCTTACAATCCATCCCTTCCCAAAAGTTTTTGTCCCCAAAAACAAAACTAGAAAGAGCTAAAGAAAAGATGGATAGAACAGAGTACTACTCTGTTTTACAGCTTAACAAATAGGGAATGAATGAAGAATTTATCATTACAAGGGCTGAATTTGAAGTACGAAAAGTGGACCCTGCTATATACATGATTTGAAGAACCTTAGAAGCCATTGGAGCCATAGAATCTTCAACAAATAGTTCCAGAAGAAAGTAGACAGCTTGCTGGAATAACAGTCCCTGCTGGACCAAATCAGCCATAACTTTTGATAGAAGTGTCCAAATGAAGTGTACCACATATCAAAACGAAGCTCTTGAAGAGTACTTTAAGCTCATGCTGATAGCTCAATTTTGAAAATGAAGTACGACAAAAACTGTTCTAAAACAGCGTGCTGTCCTGAACCAGTCTGCACCAATACTAGCTCCATAAGCAATAGGCTTCAGCCACTAATGTATCCTTCAAGTATGGATACTCATCCAATATTGAATCAGGTCTCCAAGAAGCCTCTTCAGAGGGTAAACCTCTCCATTTAATCAAATATTCCACAATAGAACGTGATCGAAGCTTCTTTTCACGCTGACCTATAACAGCCTCTGGGATGTACTGAACAATACCATCTTCATCAATAGGTGGCAGCTCATCAACTAAATCCACTGGATCACCATAATAGGGCTTGAGCTGACTAACATGGAAGACGTTATGAATCTTTGTAGAAGAGGGAAGCTCTAGTCTGTAAGCCAAATCTCCAATCCGCTTAAGGATCCTGTAAGGGCCATAGAATCTGTGGGCAAGCTTATTACTGGATCCATCTTTCAATGTAGAATACTTGGATTTGGGCACCTTCAACAAAACCAGCTCTCCTTCCTGGAACTCTAAAGGCCTCCTCTTCTCATCAGCATACATCTTCATCTGATCTTGAGCCTTCCTTAGATTCACCTTGCATTGCTGAAGAAGGGTTTGCATTCTATCCAACTCTTCCTTCCCATGAGGGTTGATCTTTTCGTTAAAAATGACTGTGGGTAGGGGCACCTTGTAACCATACAAAGCCTCAAAGGGTGAAACTCCTATGCTCGCATGAGTGGAATTATTATAAGCAAACTCAGCCAGGTGTAACCAAGAATCCCATGAGGTTTGGACATCATAGCAAAAATGGCGAAGATAAGTCTCCAACCATTTATTAACTCTCTCTGTCTGTCCATCAGTTTGGGGATGATAAGCCGTAGATGGAGCCAACTTGGTACCCATAGATGTAAATACCGCTTGCCAAAAGTTACTCATAAACTTTGAGTCCCTATCATGGACAATCACCTGCGGTAATCCATGCAATCTGAAAATATGCTCCATAAACTGGTTGGCCACCTGAGAAGCAGTAAACTGAATTTTTGTTGGGATAAAATGAGCTGCTTTGGTGAGTCTGTCAACCACCACATAAATGCTATTCCACCCCTTCTTGGTAGTAGGTAAGCCAGTGATAAAGTCCATAGTAATATGAGTCCATTTACCCGTAGGAATAGGCAATGGCTGCAATAAACCTCCTGGCTTATGGGTGCTATCCTTATTTTGCTGACAAGGCATACACTTCATAACGAAGTCCTTGACATCTTTCCACAGTCCTTTCCAATAAAAGCTCTTGCTGATCCTGTCATAAGTCTTGAAAACTCCCAAGTGTCCAGCTAAAGGCGAAGAATGCATCTCCTCCATAATTTTTCGCTTGAAAGAAGAAGTAGAGGGAATAACAATCTTGCCCTTCCACCAAATAAGACCATTTTTAAGCTGGTAGTGCGAGTTTTCTTCCATGAGACCTTGCTGTAATTTCTGAAAGATTTGGCTAAATTCCTCATCTAAGAGATATGCCTCTTGTAGCTCTTCAATCCAATCACTATGTAATTCCGTCATGGCTGATACTTTGCAGGCCCACATACGAGAGAGAGAATCAGCCACTATGTTATCTTTGCCCCTTGTATGAGTGATGTCAAAGTCATAATTTTGTAATGTTGCTACCCATCGTCGTTGCTTTGGAGTAAGATTTGACTGAGTAAGGAAATACTTGAGTACGCGATGATCACTATGCACTCTGAATCGGCTGCCATATAAGTAATGGTGCCATTTCTTGATTGCATGCAGAATAGCCAACATTTCCTGATCATAAACATTCATGGCCATCTCCTTATCAGTAAGCTTACGGCTTTCAAATGCAATTACTCCATGCTCCTGAAGCAAAACAGCCCCAATGCCACGGCCACTAGCATCACATTGTATAGTAAACTCTTTAGAGAAATCCGGGCATACAAGAATAGGAGCGGAGGTAAGTAATTCCTTTAACTGGTTGAAGCTGCTATCTGCAAGAGAATCCCAAAAGAAAGCCTCTTTCTTCAACCTGTCAGTTAAAGGGGCTGCAATTGCCGCATAATGCTTTATAAATCTGCGATAGAATGAAGAGAGACCAAGAAAACCTCTAAGAGAGGTAGTAGTAGTAGGCGTTGGCCAATCTTTTATGCATTGCACCTTCTTGGGATCAGCCTGTATTCCTTTTTCACTGACTATATGTCCCAAGTATTCCACTTCAGTCTGCATGAAAGAACACTTCTTCTCCTTAGCAAAAAGCCTATGATGTCTCAACACATCAAAAACCCTCCTCATATGCGACAAATGATCCTGAAAAGTCTTGCTGTAGATCAAAATGTCGTCGAAGAATACCAAGACAAACTGAAAGAGGAAAGGTTGTAGAATCTTATTCATCAAGCTTTGAAAGGTAGCTGGAGCGTTTGTAAGGCCGAATGGCATCACCAAGAAATGGTAAAGCCCACGATCAGTCCTAAAAGCAGTCTTGACCTCATCACCCTCTCTCATGCGAATCTGATGATACCCTGATCTCAAATCAATCTTCGTGAAGAATCGAGCCCCCTTAAGCTCATCAAGCAAATCATCTATCCTGGGTATAGGATACCTGTTCTTCACTGTTATCTTGTTAAGATCCCTGTAGTCAATGCACATTCTGAAAGATCCATCTTTCTTTTTGACTAACAGGACTGGGGATGCATACGGTGAAGAACTTGGTTCAATGAATCCCATTTCAAGAAGCTCTTTGATTTGCTTGGCTACTTCCTCTCGTTCACATTTTGATAGTCTGTAAGGTGGCTTATTGATCGTCTTTGAGTTGGGTTCCAAATCAATGGGGTGATCCACCGCTCTCTTAGGAGGCAATGAAGTAGGTACTTCAAATAGATCTCTGTACTCCTCAAGAAGAGCTGTCAAGGCTGGATGGTTTGCTGAATTATTGGGCTGATCCTGTGTTTCTTTGTTCAAATGTAATACAAATATCTGTGAGCGCTTCTTGTACTCTTTCTTGAGTTGTTGAATGGTGATAAGCTGAAAATCAGATCTACTAGGGATTCCCTGTAAACGGATGAGCTGTCCATTGGAGAAAAACTCCATATATAACTGTGAGAAATCCATAGTAATCCTGCCTAAGGTCATCAACCAGTCACAACCAAGTACAATATCTATGGGCCCCATTTCCAAAGTGATCAGGTTTACTTTGACTTCAAAATTTTCAGCCATCAGCAAAGAAACCTGTGGACAAATCTGTGTGCTGATTTCCTCTTCACCATTAGCCACTTGTACTCTAATGGGCTGCTGTAAGTCGGTGGAAACACAATTCAACTTGTACAAAATGGATTTATTGACAAAACTGTGGGTACTGCCACTATCTATCAGGATGAACACTGGCTTTCCACATATGCTTCCCTTCATACGAAGTGTATTAGGGTTCTTAGATCCCGTCCAAGCATCCATAGAGATAGAACAATTAGTGGCAGCAGGCAACTCATTACAAAATCCACCAGGATCAAATGGAATATCACCGCCTGGATCAAAAGGAAAAGAGTCAGATGGATCATAGAAGTACTCCTGTCCACCATCATCCTCGAAATCTTCATTTTCAGCATTGATTGGGACTGCATTAACTTCATCTATGTCATTTTCAAGGTCCTCAAGAGCATACTCTGAATTTTTGGCTTGGCATTTTTGTATACACACTTTGAAGCATGGTCAGGAGTATACTTTTCTCCACACTTGAAGCATAAGCCTTTGTCCTTTCTTTCCTTGTAAAGATCCATGGGAATATTTCTAGAATTTGTATTGGCTGAAGTAGACTTAGGCTTATTGTCACCTTGCTTAAATTCAACCTTTGGACTGTTTGCTGTCCTGAAATTGCCTTGAAGCCTAGAAGCATTAAATGGGGGATAAGTTGGTATCCGTAAGCTCCCACTAGGCATATGGTTGCTGCCATAATTGTTACCAACTTGCCCTTGCTTTAAAACAGTCCTTGGCTGTCCATAACTTGGCTGAAATGAAGACTCTTTCCTATACTTCCTTCCAAAGCGCTCTGCAAGCTCAATAGCCTTGAAAAGTGAAGTAGGATTTTGCGCCATAACATCAGCTGACAAGGATGGTTCCAAACCATACATGAACTTGTGTAACTTGGCCTCATCACTGATGTTTTCCACATACATGGTCAAGTTGAGGAATTGGTTTGTATATTCCCTTACACTTAGGCTCCTTTGTTCCAAGTTGTACCATCTTCGTTCTAACTTCTCTTTCTCAAGAGGTGAAACAAAGACTTCAGCCATAAGTGCCTTGAAAGCTTCCCAATTCTCAATAAGTACATTCTCTTTCTTGATATACCTCCACCAAGTGTGAGCAAATCCTTCTAAGTGCAAGGAGGCAAAGTGTATCTTCATAACATCAGTTTTAGGAAATATATCAAAATAAGACTCCATCTTAGAGGTCCATTCCTCTAATTCTGATGGTGAAGATGACTGGCCATTGAATTTGGATAAAACAATTTTGTCCTTGAATTCTCTATCATGGAAGGGTTGCTGTCCCAAAACTGGCTGATCAGAATTTCCAAGTACAGAACCCCCAAAATGAGATTGAAATCTTCCAACAGGTGGCTGAGAATTACCCTGTAATCTTCCTGTTGGTAAAGCACCCCTAGAATGCTGTGTATGCAGTCCAAAAGCTTGAGTATTGGCACCGTTCAAACTGCCCAAATAGTCATCATGCCTTTGTGAAGCTTCTCCCACTTCATATTGACTATTGGGTATGCCTCTTCTTCCTATGATTCCATCTCCATGACCATTTTGGTTGGATGGCTGAAGTGGAACTGAAGGATCAGTATTTGAACATGCCTTTTCATTAGCTTCTTTTGATGCCACTTGTAATTGTAAAAGTTTAGAGACTTGTGCCATGAGTAGTTCATTGGACATTACCAATCTATCAATGGAAGCCTTAGTCTGATCAGTAGATTGAACCATCTGATCCATTCTTGATAGCATGGCCTCATGTCGCTCTCTATGCCTTAGTTCATGGGCACACAAAGTATCATTGAGCATGCTAATTTCTCCTTGTTGAGGCTCTTCAGGGTTCTCTTGAAATGTGCTTTCCATCATAGAATCCCTGATTTGCTGTGCATAGTCCTCCTGGACCTTATTTTTGCCTTTATGCCCTGCCATAATAGTGCAGTCCTGCAGTATCCCCTGTCAGTAAAACGGCTATAACTTTGGCTAGAAAACTCCGATTGCAAAACTTTTTTGTGCGAATCGAAGCTTACAATGCCCTCTTCGAGATGAGCTATAGCAAGCTATAACAGGTTTAGGACAGAAAATTCTGTAACTGACTTTCAGAGTCTGAACTGTCCAGTCCTGCACCCTGTTTAGACCTGTAAGTGCCCTGTTTTGACCCTGTAATGCAAGAAAGTAACCTCCAAAGGCTACCAAACCCTGCAAAGGGGTATATAGGACCTGTGGGTACCCTGTAGTACCTGCACCTGTACTTCAGTATCAAAGGGTGTACCTGTATCCACCTGTAAATACCCTGTGGGTAACCTGAAAATGCCCTGTTTTACCCTGTTTTACTCCAATAGGTACTTGAGTCGTTGGAAAGTCTTCAATCTTCAATTCTCCACTCGCTGTACCTGTGTGAGGGATAAAACGGCAGGACGGGCTCCCTACACGGGCTCCGAATCACCGGGAGGTGGGCAAAGTTCCCCCCGGGTCGGTTGGTTGCACCCCTTCGGGATCTTCGATAGTGAGGGAGGGTCACCTCTCTTTTGTCCCACTATCTCCCCCGGCATCCACCTTTTTCCTCGGTGGGAATATCAACATGGCAGAGGCTAGTGTACTAAGCAATCAGCATGATATGCATTTGGAAAATATTCATTCAGCCTTTCATGAGATGCAATTGATTGAGATAAAAGAACTTGAGATGGGAGAAGGGTTTTACCTATGCAATTCAGTGACTCACTGATTGCTAGTACTTACCCTTTACAATTTTCCAATTTAGGCAAAAGAGAATCAACTAATCAATTGGATTAGAGTAAGCAAAGGAATCAATCAATGTATTCAGTCCATAGGATTCAAATGTTATGCTGAAATCTCAGATTAAGGCCCTTCATTCACTGATTGAAACTAATATGCATTAGACAAGCATTGCATTCATGAATATATGGATTCAAGCAAAGGTTGGCTGAGAATTTGATGAAAATGTTCAATTCTTTAATCTCTCAGTCAAATGGCTTAAGCTCAGCAATTGGATTAATGAGAGAGATTAAAAATTGAAGAGAAATACCTTGACATGGCTGAAAATAACTTGCCAAATGCTTGATAGGGCTCCCGGTTGTCCAATGTTAGCAAAATAATCCAAGAAGCTTGCTTATCTGATGGTAGAGACCAATCTTGAAGCTTCAAATGCTTGAAATTGAAGCATTAAACCCGTTTCCCCCAAATTTTTGCTCCATAGAAGCTCTTGATCTTCAATCTTAAGCCATCCCGTGCTTAATCCTTGCAATTTGTTGAAGAATCCTTGCTGAAATGATTCCACGGGCCAAAAGGATGAAGAATCTTCAAGAAATTGTCAAGAAATGGAAGCTTGGGCTGAAGCTTTCATGGCTGCCCATGGACTGTTCATGTAGGGTTTCAAGAGAGTGAAAAGCTGAGAAATATGGTTCTATTTTGGAGTAAACACACCAAAACCTTGAAGGAATCACTGCCAATGATGAATTAGAAGCACCATAGCTGAAGATTGGCTGAGAACTGGAGGAGAACAGGGCTGGAAAAATCAGCGCAAATTTCGGGCTGCTGTCCAGGCCACGTGGCAGCTTCTACAGGGCATGATTGGTACTCCACTTGTTGCATTTGATGTCTAGAGTGCCATTATGCAGGCCATTGTTGATGGAGAGCAAAGATCAGTGAGAAAAGAAGAGATCTCAGCTAGCAAACTCCATGAAAGCTTGGGCAGAGCTTGAGGAAAGAGGAAAGGAAGACCTCTTTTGAAAAGTAACTGTAGTTTAGTCTCTAACTAAGCCCGGTTAACCATTCTTTACCCTAGTTACCTCCATTTTTGCATAAAATTTGATGACGTCCAGCCATTTAAGCCTTTACCCGCCATATCTGACCTTGAATAACTCCAGATGTAGTCATTGCTAACTGTAGTTGTCCTACAGCACTCCACTAGTCACTGTCTTGTACCATTTTTGTCTGAAATTGGTTTTGAAATAGGAAAATAGGAGTGAAAATGGAAGAAAATAATGGATCAAAGACTGAAGCTCTGATACCACTTGTCAGAGAGAGAACTAGGGAGAGAGAAAGAGGAGAGAGAAAGACTGCAGAGGAGAGAGAAAGACTGCAGGAAGAGAGAGAAATAGAGTGACGAGGAGAGAGAAAGACTAGAATTGGAGAGAGAAAGACAGGAAAGGTGAAGAAGCCATGGAAGCTTGGAGCAAGAAGGGAGAGAAAGATTGTAATTGTATTGATATGTCAAAAAAAGATGTGAAAAATTACAACTTCTCTCCTTATATACCAGTGTCAGTGTGACATGGCATATTATTAACATTCTAAGTATTCCCAGCTTCTTACATCTTACCTCTTTTTTTCTCCTTGGATATACAAAAATATGATTTCTTTCTTCCTTGTTTCCTTGTTTCATGGTTATCTAGAGGGTTATCTTTTCCTCTTTTTTTCCTTATTTCCCAAATCTTAATGCCTCAAAACTTATACAAAACATACAAATCCTATTCTACCAATGCACAAAAAGCTTCTTACACCTAAACTAATCCACAAAAGAGATGGAACAACGTCTAAATCCCTTGCTTCCTACCTAAAACCAAGTGCTATTTCAGAGTTGAACTCATATTTTGTCGCTTGATTTGAAGCACACAAGCACTCAAGCTTGAATCCATTAGTCTCGGCAATGGAACCAAAATGTGGAAGCCTTCGCTCAACCACCAAGACCCATGACCACTTATTTCTCAAGCATTTCAAGCTGTATGATAATAGCTACCTCTCACATAACCATAGGCACTCTCAAGCCTATGAGTGTAGTGAGCTTACCTCCATGCTTAATCAAGTTGCATCCTCCCTCAAGTGCTCCGGTAGCTCCACGATCCAAGGTACAAGCTCAAGCAAGCTCAATCCTCAAGCTCCAAGCTCAATGCTCCATTGCCACATGCAAGTCAAGAGAAGAGAATAGAAGAAGAAGAAGAGAGGAGAAGATGGAGAGCTTCTCCACCACAGTCCTTCACCATCATACACTCACTCCCTCTCTCAAGCAAGCAAGAACAAGTAGAAGAAGGGAAGAGGAGAGCTAGTTTTTGTTACATATAAGAATGAGCTTCTCTATTCATTTTTTGGCTTATATACATGCCCTCATCCCTTTGGGCACCCATCCCCTTTTTTACATGGCCGGCCATCTTGCCAAGGTCATCTTTTCCTACTCCATTCTATTTACATTATGCCTTCACCTATGCCCATCTACTCTTCATAACTTGCACAGGAGGTATTCTAGCGCTCTTTTACAAAAATGTGGGGGGTGCTTTTAATATACCATTCTTACAAAGAAATACAAGAAATACACCATGTTTGTAAAGTAGCCATAACTAAGGTAGCTAAGCTTGAAATAATATTTCCATGGAAGGGTGAGAATCAAAGATGTAAGCTGCAACATGAATATTCACCTCATGTCAAGGTGGGACATGGTATGCACCCCATATCTTGGTGGCTAAGAGCATGCACCCTCTTAGTTGGTGGGAGGAAGGAGCCTCAAAACATGTATTGTTTGAAAATGGCAAAAAGATCCCTCACAAGTTACATCTCCACCTTTTATACTTAACCCTAGCCTACTCTAGACTAAGGTGACGTATGCTTTATTACAATCCATCCCGGCCTGAAAGAGCTTTGTCCTTAAAGCTGAATTGGGAAAAAATTACAAGGATTATTACAAAAATAGCTTGAAGAATTTGGAATTCATGTTGAATTAAAGCTCCATGTTGATGAATATCATAGAACTTGATGAAGATGGACCACATAAATGGAACAGGTTGTTGTAAACCGTCAAAAACAAACTATAGTACAAAATGGGCCATATCTTGAGCTAGATGTGGTTAATTTCCATGTTTGAGATATAGAAATGTAGAGGTAAGCATGTAGTATCTAGCCATGCCTTCAAAATCAAAGTTTGAAGCCAATAAGACAATTTACTTTGTCACAAAAGTTTAATACAACAATGTGTTTTATTGCTCTATTTATGAACTGTCATCTTGCTGAAACCGCGAAAATTGTTCCAAATATGATGTTTGTTGCCATGAAGACTCTTTGATGGTCAAACCCTTCCATTTGATAATGTATTCAACAAGAATATGGTTCCTTAGAACCTTCTCCTACTTGCCAATAATCTTCTCAAGCTCATGGATGATTAAACCATCATCATCCAAGGGAGGTAGTTCTTCAAGAATTTGAATTTGAGGTCCCATATACTTTTTAAGTTGAGACACATGAAAGACATTATGGATTCTTTTGTTGGAAGGTAAGTCTAGTTGATAAGCAAGATCCCCAACTCGCTTGATAATATGATAAGGGTCATAAAATCTATGAGCAAGTTTGTTGTATCCTCCTTTAAGAGAAGCATAATGTGACTTGGGAACCTTCAAAAATACCCATTCATCTTCCTCAAACTCCACATGTCTTCTTTTCTTATCCGCATAGACCTTCATTGTCTCTTGAGATTTATGAATGTTGTCCTTGCATTGCTTCATAAGGGCCTCCATCTTTTCCAACTCCTCACAAGCTTAAGGATTTACATCTTCATGAAACAATGAGGAGGGTACTTGTACTTTGTAGCCACATAAAGCTTCGAAAGGAGACATTCCAATGCTCATAAGGTAAGTATTATTGTAACAAAACTCTGCAAGATAGAGCCATTGATTCCATGTGTTTTCAGTCTCATGGAAAAAGTGCCTCAAATAAACTTCTAGCCATTTGTTAACTCTTTCAGTTTGCCCATCCATTTGCAGGTGATATGTGGTACTAGGAGTCAAAAGAGTTCCCATTGAAGAGAACAAACTTTTCCAAAGCTGCCCATAAACTTAGTGTTGCGATCAAACACAATCTTCATTGGCAAACCATAAAGATTGAAAATACCTTCCATGAATTGTTAAGCCACTTGCTTTGTTGTAAATTGGGCCTTTATAGAGATGAAATGGGCTAATTTAGTCAATCAATCAACTACTACATAAATGCTATTCCACCCATGCTTAGTTGTAGGCAATCCCACAATGAAATCCATAGAGATATTAGTCCACTTGCCTTGAGGAATAGGAAGTGGTTGAAGTAAGCCGCCAGGTAGAAGAGATGAGTCTTTATTTTGTTAACATGAAAGACATTGCATTGGTAATCCTTTACATCCCACCAAATGCCCTTCCAATAGAAGCTCTTATGGATGTTGTCAAATGTTTTGAATAGCCCATGATGACCCGCTAAAGGTGAAGAATGCATCTCATGCAAAATATGATCTTTGAAAGAGGATTGTGGTGTCAAGTAGACTCTACCATGATACCATAAAAGACCATTGTGCCAATTAAAGTTGGGATACTCTTCTCCTTTTCCTTGTTGAAATTCCTTCATCATCTTTGATGCTTGCTCATCAAGCAAATATTCTTCTTGGATGTCATGAATCCAATCTTTATGTATGATTGAAATTGAGGATAAAGAACATGCCCACATACGTGATAAAGCATCCACCACAACATTATCTTCTCCAGCCATGTAAGATATTTCAAAATCATAGCTTTGAAGAGTAGCTAACCATCTCCTTTGTTTAGGGGATAAATTTGATTGGGAAAAGAAGTATTTCAGCACACGATGATCTCTTTTCACCTTGAAATGGCTGCCATATATATAGTGATGCCACTTTTTTATAACATGAAAAATTGCCAACATTTCTTGTTCATAGACATGTAATTGACGTTCCTTGTCATCAAGCTTGCGACTTTCATAGGCTATAACTCTAGGGTCTTGATACAAAAAAGCCCCAACTCCTCGTCCACTAGTATCCGCACATATAATGAATTCCTTAGAGAAATCAGAGCATACAAGAACAAGTGCTGAAACTAATAGAGATTTCAGCTCATTGAAACTCTTGTCGGCTATGGAGTCCCAAAAGAAAGCTTCTTTTTTTAGCCTATCGGTCAAAGGAGCCACCACATGAGCATAGTTTTTTATAAACCTTCTATATAAGGAAGATAATCCAAGGAAACCCCTTAAGGTAGTAGAATTCGTAGGAGTAGGCCACTCTTTGACACATTTCACCTTGTTAGGATCCACACGAATGCCTTGCTCTCCCACAATGTGATCCAAGTATTCCACTTCATCTTCTATGAAAGAACACTTTGACATTTTAACAAAGAGTGTATGTCTTCTTAATGTGTCAAAGATCTCTCAAACATGCATCAAATGCTCAACCTTGGATTTACTATAAATGAGGATATCATCAAAGAATACAATGAATGTTTGAGCAAGAAAGATTGCAATATCTTATTCATGAGTGCTTGAAAAGTAGCGAGTGCATTTGAAAGCTCAAATGACATAACCAAGAAGTGATATAACCCTCTTTCAGTCCTAAAGGTTGTTTTATATTCACCCCTTCCTTCATTCAAATTTGATGATAACCCAAACAAAGATCAATCTTAGTGAAGACCTTTGCATCTTTGATGTCATCCAAAAGGTCATCAATGTGAGGAATCGGGTATCTATTCTTCATCGTGGACTTGTTAAGCTCCCTATAATCAATGCACATGCGAAAAGATCCATCTTTCGTCTTTACCAAGAGCACAAGAGAGGCAAACGGAGATTGACTTGGCTGAATTAAACCCATTTGTAGCAACTCTTTAACTTGTCTTTCCACTTTTTCCCTTTCAAACTTTGACAAGCAATAGGGAGGTTTGTTGATGGGTTTTGTGTTGGGTAGCAAGTCAATAAGGTGGTCTAGCTCTCTCTTTGGAGGCAAACATGATGGTTGGTGAAATATATCTTTGTATTCTTCCGATAGCTTTTCCATTCTTGGATCCTTTTTCTTTGAAGAAGATGATGGCTTATTTCGTGACTACTCTTCATCCACTTTCACAAGAAAAAGAGTGAATATGCATGACCATGCATTGATTTCTTTACGCATCTTCTTCCTAGAGATGAGTTTCATTTGCTTTTGACCAATGCCCTTAAATATCATAGGATGTTGAGAGCGGAATTTAGGTGACGGGAAGTGCTTAAAAATAGCTAAAAATTATGAAGATCAAGGGAAAAATATTCACTGTCAAAGGCGGCGGCTCGATCTAGGACGATTTTAAGCGCCAAAGTGCTTTAAAGGCGCCCGAGCGACACTTGGTGATTTTTCATAATTTTTCAGACAGTCATACGGGTTGACACAAGCTACTGGCCAATGCGGGATGCTAAGCTGGACGCCCAGGATTTTTCAGAGCTCGATTCCGAGTCCGGACGGGGGAAAGGCCACAAAGTGGTCAAGATTTGAAAAGGTGGACCAAACTTTGGTCAAGTGGTCATGACCCTTGGGGGGGGGGATGTAACATTAAAATGTAGCACAAATCGTGGGCAAGAAAGGAGAGGAAAAAACGTGGAAGCATGGCGCCTGTCAACGGCCGAAAAATGCGCTATGGGGTGGATGGAGGCAACATGCTGGCTGTGAATACCCTACCCAATCGACATTGGGGCTTCAATCCTCTCTGTAGGCCGATCTTATCGCCATTCTCCGCTCCTCAATTGATGGCCTGAATGCTGAGATGGAAATCTAGTCTTTCTCTCTCCTCCCTCTCTCTCTTCTAAGAGGCAGTTCATGTGTGGGAAGGAGCAATGAAGAAAGAATGATGGAGACTTGTCCGGCATGGACCGGATTGCTACATGGGCTGAGAATGGTGATTTGTGATGTTGCTGGACATGAAGTGTTGCTGTTTTCCTAATCTACAGCCATGGACACAAAACCCGAAACACGCGTTTAAGCGGTAAACTAAAAAATTACAAAGAAAATTTAGTGTTTTATGCTTTTGATTGATGGAATGCCGTTCATATGGACTAAGATTTGATTATGCTGCTGATTCTTCTGAGTTCTTACTGTTTATAACCAGAAATTATGAAAAACATGCATTTCATGGCTCGAAATAATGTCAAGAAACCCGAAAACCATGAAAAATGGGGAAAAACAAGGGTTTTGGGCGTATAAATGGGGAAAACCGTCGATACACATCAACTAATCTTTCAATTTTGTTGCAAATGAACTAAGGGCCACAGCCCACAAACTGGTTTTCATTTTCAGCAATTTAAAAAATACAAGAAAATGAAGAAAATGGGGGGAAATGATAAAAAAAACCATGAAAAATAGGGGAAAAATACATTTGGGGCTACGAAAAATATAGAAAAAATAGGATTTATGTTTGTTGATGTATAGCAAGGCTGGGGCATGAAGTTATGCTTCAGTTCAGCCTTGTTTATATGTTTTAGTGCGTGTTTCCTTCCTTTCTCCATATAAAATGACAAGGAAACCCTAAAAGAAATGAATGTAATGATGCACTATCAGCGGGGAAGGGTAGAGTTGTGGAAAAAATGGTTAAATGCCGCTGAGCATGAGGGATAATTTGCTGATTTTATATGCATTGCATCTAGGACGGAATAATAATGATAAAAATTAAAACCTAGTAGCACGAAGATCACTTCGGTGCTAGGTGTTGCAGCGAAGCACAAAGCGGTTAGAAAGAAAAACATGAAAGAGATGTTTTTGCATTTGCACGCTGCTGGTTTTTAAAAATTTTGAGCACTAGGCATCCACCTCTTTGCATGATCATTTAGAGGAAATTAAAAGTATCAGAGTTAGCCCCTGGATATGCATAGCAATTGTTTTCAGTAGGCCTGTGACCCACCGTTGAGAGCGTGAGGTTCCTATGCTATAGGATAGACGAGGGTTATAGGGGAAGTCAAGTAAGGACAATGGTACATTCCTGGATACGTTTATTTGGTACCTTGAGTGACGTTTGTGCGAAATGTCTAAATGTTGAGCGACGCATCGAGGGGCCAATCCCCAAGGTGTAGGAGAGTCGCAGAGGGTTGACGGCATTCAGCCGTAGGAGGAACCCCATGTGTGTGTGATTCGAGCCTTTTGGCTATGTGAAAGGGACTCCCTCTGAGGAGCAATATTGGGTTAGGATCTGTTGGACTACAACGTATTACAAACGCAATGTTTAGGAAGGCAGAGATTTTGATAGACGCTCCTGGCCGCGAGGCCGAGGGGTTGTCTTGCGCATAGTGACGAGGTCCGGCTAGTGCATGAGCCAGTGCCGGCCCGTTTTTAGGTCCATCAGATGTCTATTCCATTGGAATTCCATCAATATGTTTTGCAAATCCAAAGAAAACTTTCCAATGGTTTTCAACCAATCGCAACCAATGACAATATCTATGTGACACATTTTCAAGGTGATCAAGTCCACTTCCATAACACATGAAGGAGATAGGGTAATAGGAGTGTGTAAGCATACTTCATTACTTGATTCATAAGCTCCATTAGCAACTTGAATCTTCAATGTCACTTACATTTGTTGAGGAAGGAATCTCAACCCATTCAAAGATTTGGTATTAATGAAGCTATGGGTGCTGCCTGTATCAATCAAAAGATGAACTTTTCTGCTATTGATCAGCCCTTCAAGTTTAAGGGTATTTTCTCATTTACAATCGGTCCAAGCATCATGAGAAATTGCACATAAAGAACCACCTGGATCAAAAGGAAAACTGTCCACAATATCATAAAATTCATCATTATTTCCTTCCCCTTTGTCATGCATTTCTTCAACCATAGGGTTTGCTTCTACTTGAAATACATTCCCCTCTTCACTTTCATCCTCATCCGTCTCATCGATGATGACAAAGTTA
The DNA here is from genome assembly GCF_053477565.2 of Lygodium microphyllum. Taxonomy (NCBI): domain Eukaryota; kingdom Viridiplantae; phylum Streptophyta; class Polypodiopsida; order Schizaeales; family Lygodiaceae; genus Lygodium; species Lygodium microphyllum. The sequence goes on from NC_141139.1 coordinate 92,915,646, forward strand.
AGCTTGCTATTTTTAGATTTGCATTTTAGCCTACGGTCTTGTATCCACTTTTCTCCACACTTGAATAACCCTTTTTCTCTCATGTCTCTAATTTGTTCATTTGAAAGAACTTTGCTATAAGTGTTGTTCTAAAATCCCTTTTGTGCATTTTCAGCCCTTGCAAAGCTCTCTTTTGCTTCAGCCATTGGTTTATAACTATTTCCTCCACTTGGTTTTGATCCATAGACCATTGGATATGTAGGCAACTTATTGTAGTTACTAGTTCCCTTGCTTTCTTGCCTATAAACATCCCTTTGCTGGCTGAAATGTGCTCCAACCTTTGAAGGTTGATTAGATAATGAATACCCTGCACTTTTTGGCTGAACTCCCATTGAATCTCTTTTATATTTCTGCCCATACCTTTCATCATATAAAATGGCTTCATGAATTGTCTTCGGCTATATTGCACCTACTTCTGAAGAGAGGGCTAAATCCAAACCAAAGATATATTTGTTTAATTTGGCCAAATCATCAATCCCTTCAATGTACATAGAAAGATTAAGGAAAATGTTAGAGTAATCATGAATGGACATGCCCCTTTGTTGAAGACCATACCATCTTCTTTGCAATCTTTCTTTTTCCATTGGAGATATAAACACTTCCAAAATTGCCTTCTTAAAATCCTCCCAAGAAGCAAAATTGTGACCAACTCTTTGCATGTATCTCCACCATGTATGCGCGTAGCCTTCAAGATGGAGTGCTGCAAAATAAATCTTGGCTTCATCATGGCGAGGAAAAATTGTAAAGTACATCTCCAAATTTTTTACCCATTCTTCCCACTCCATTGGAGATGTATTATCCCCCTTGAAGTTGGAAATTGTAATCTTTTCTTTGTACTCCCTTTCATTATAAGTTGGTTGAAAATTGTTGGAATGCTGCCCAAAAGATGATTGTCTCAAAAAATCTCTATTCATTGAATCTCTTCCAAAGGAATTTGGTTAGGATTATTACCACCATGATTCAGTTGTCCCAATCCAAAAGAATGATGCTATCCATTAGTGAGCTGACCATAAAATGACTTATCTTTGTTGGTGATATCATGAAATGACTTTCTTTCATCAAATCTTCCACTCTTATCATGAAACTCCTATTCTTTTTGCTTGATGGCAGATTGAGAGGGAAAAGATTTGTAGAAGGGGTCACATCCATGAAACTCCTCATTCTTCTCTCTTATTATATCCTCCTCTTCTTCATAAGTAGCTTTACATCTTGGATTGAATTGAGAACGAGCATGGTGCTTTGATGATATTAGTGACTGGTAATGAGTACTCCTCATTATAGATGGCTCTTCTTTCTCAAAGGTTGACATAATAGGCTGATCAATTCCCTTTCCTTTCATATTGGATGGCTGAACTGAAGTATTTTCAATATGAATAGTGGGTTCATTTGGTATAGAAGATGTGGGTTGAGTCTTCAAATCCTTGATAGCAACTACTACATCCTCAAATTTACTCTTCATGAACTTGACCAGCTCTGCTGAAGTCCTTCATCCACTTTGTTGGATGTACTCTCAATCTTCCCCAAGGATTTGGAAAGTTGCTCATATTGATCATGCATCCCAATGTTCAACATGCGTATCTCTCTTGAAAACATGTGCTCTTCAAAAATTTCTTGAGACAAAGGATTTCCATCATTATCCAACCGTGCACTATGGACATTACCAATGCTTACATCATCATCTTGTTGGTCATGATTGAGGGCTTCATTAGTATTGTTTTGATTGTTGATGTATTCTCTGATATCTTCTTGAATGGTCTCCATGACTTGATCTTTTCTCTTGTGTTTGTCCATTAAAGATAGGTGCTATCAAAATGACTTGATCTTTTCTCTTATGTTTGGCCATTAAAGATAGGTGCTATCAAAATGACTGTGGAGAAGAAAACTGTCAATAATCTGCTCAGTACTGCACCAATTTCAATGGTTTATTGACCTAAAAAAAGGTTATATATCATGGATATTCTAGATTTAATAATATCTCAGCTTGCAATAGGGTATATGAGTAGAATGGACTCAAATAGTGCATCCAAGATAGCCAGTCCACTAGACCCCCTGTTAGTAAATTGGCCATAACTTTTTCTCCCAATGTCCGATTACTAAACTTTTTGATTAAAATAAAATCTTAACATCCCTTCTTCCAATCAATCTATCAAGATCCCAAATCCAATCACAAAAAAAAATTCTGTAATAGGAACTGTGTACATGTCCAGAGAATTCCTACAACTTGTTAACACCCTGTAGGAATCCTGTTTGACCTTGAGATGAATCTGATATTACTTGTAGTCCTTCAAAGCAATTAATAGACTTGTGGTGGGCTGCAAGGCACCTGCAAGTATCCAGTAAACCCCTGTAACTGATAGGTACCTGTGTGAAAAGACCTATAAATCTGCCCAAGGATATCACAGACTACCTTGTTTGGTACCCCTAGTCTTCAAATTTTCATCCACTCTTTCCCAAGTGGTCTTCTATGGTTCACCACCTAATGTGAGGGATAAACTGGCAAGACATGCACCTAAATGGGGTTTGAAACTCCGAAAGGTGTGCAAAGTTCATTTCCGGCACAAGGTTGTGCACCCCTACGGAGTCTTAAATAGCAAGGGAGAGTCACCTCTCTTTTGTCTTGCTATCTCATCCGGCTTCGATCTTTTTCCTCGGTCGGAATATACATGGAAAATCTAGTATTCTATCAATCAAAGTATGATATGCATGGCTAAATCAAGATCTTGCCATTTCATGATATGCAAGAACAAAATGAAATAGGACTGAATTGAAATGGATATGGGTAAGGAATACCTATAGCAGTTACTCACTACTTTACAATTCTGTTCCACTTACTGATTGATTCTTATTTTTAGCCATATTGCATTCCATCACAACAAGCCATTCAAGGTTAGGATTAGCACAATTTTTCCAACAAATGGAAGCGACTAACAACAATTGGCTACTAGTTTTTATTGGGTAAAATGAAAAGAATTTAGCATGATATCATTCAGCCCTAAGTTGGGTCTACATACAATCAAATGGTAATTCTTAGATGAGATTACTCTTAATTATCCCTTTTCAACAAATGGATGCCTTAAGCAATTGGATTTTAAAGGAATTAAGAGAAAAATTAAGAAATACGTCTTGTATTGTTAAAGTAGATGATTATAGAAGCTCCAGTACCCATATGAGACTAGAAATTCTTGAACTCCCGCTTGATGTAGCCGAGAATACATTCAAATTGCAATTCCCATGATGAAATTATAGCTCATAGATTCCAATTTCTCTTCAAGAGAGCTCCAATATCCAAAATTTTGATATAAGTGATCGTTGTAGCCCAAATACGGCTAAACTTTTGAAAAGAAATCAATGATGAGCATCCACAAAGGTAGAATACTTCAATCTTTGATAAAGAACTCTTCCATTGAAGCTTTGAAGCTTGCATATGCTGTCCATACACTTGCAATGACAAGAATAAGTCCTATTCTTGCAATATTGATGCAAAACCATGAATTCTTGATATAATCCCGTGCATAGAAGCTTTAGGATGCATCAAGAACCAAAAGCCCCATGATACCATCCTTCAAAGTCCAAGATGCCCTGTTTTGACTCATTTCAAGAGAAGAAGTACTCTAATCGTGCAAGAACCACAAATAGATTTGAGATGGGAGAGTGTAAGAGAAGATGGTTAAGTCAAGGATCAAGATAAAGGGAATTGTGCAGCCTCTCAGGGATACTCTTCTCTCTCTCTCTCTCTCTCTCTCTCTCTCTCTCTCAAGCTCTCTTTCAAGCTCTTCCTCACAATCTCTTGGAGGGGTATCCTTCTCTCTACCTCTCTCTTGCAGCTTCTTGGAGTCTCCTTATGCTTCTTGTGCCTCCCCATGCCTCATATTTATAGTGGATTAGAGAAGAGGGCTTGTGATTGAAAAGTGGAGCTCTTTATGGAGGGGGATCTTGGAAAGATCAGTGATCTGATACTTAGATCATAAATCTGATGGTTCCATTGGCTTCGAAAAGGGGGATTAAACCTCAAGACACTTGGTTTGAAAGCTCTTAGTTCACTCCTTCTTCTTTTCTCTGTTTGAAGTGTTGTTTTCAGTTTGTAGACTGCGATCGCAGCGCGGATGATTTCTTAAATCTCTCTTTTTATTTTTTCTTTTTATAAAATATCCAAAACTAACTAAAACATCACTTGTCTCTTCTTTTAAATGACATCCAATTCTAGAAATCTCCATATCTTTTTAAGATAATATCTAAAATATACTAGTTTTGCCCAAATTCTAATATTTTTGGACCATCCAAACTATACACATTAATATTAGTGATCAATATCTAAAATATCTAAAATATACTAGTTTTGCCCAAAATCTAATATTTTTGGACCATCCAAACTATACACATTAATATTAGTGATCAATATAGCTCATAAGTCTCGTTCACATTGTAACTTACGTAAAGGGTGGCTATGGTCCTTGTCAATCTGAGAAAAATATCAGATTTATGATTCTCAAAATTTTTACACATATTTTTAATTAAATAAAAATATTTAATTATTAACATTAGTTAGTTTTTTACTTTAGTTAGTAATCTTACTAACTTATTAATTTACTAACTAGCTTTTGAACTAACCAACTAACTTTTATTGTGTGGAAATATTACACTCCCATGCTTTCCGCTCAAAAATATTCTCTTTGGGGCTATTACAAGTGGGAAGTCCATGTACACTAGCTTCCAAACTTTGACAGCCTTGATTAGAAGTCTCAATCAGGTAGGGGAATTCCTTATGAGATCAAAATCTTGAGGAGTGAAGAAGGACTATTCCACAAATGTTAGAGGCAATAGGGTGAGGATTCTGTAAGCCAAAGTAGTACTTCCTTACGGGTTGTTGATGATGACCTCGTCTTGCTCTTCTTGTTCTCTCTCTCTCTTTCCTTATTTCACTCTCTCTTCTTTCCTTCTTTCACTCTCTCTTATTTCCTTCTTCTTCTACCTTTCTCTCTTCTTCTCTTCTTCTCCTTCCTTATCTGGTTTTTTCACTCTCTTCCTCTCTATTCTTCTCTTCTCCTCATCTATTTCTTTCTCCCTCCTCTTCTTCTCCCGTATCCTCTTTTTTTCTTCCTCTTCACCTCTTTTCTTCTCTCTCTCTCTCTCTCTCTCTCTCTCTCTCTCTCTCTCTCTCTCTCTATGAAATGAAGCGGCACAATGGGCAACCAAATAAGAAAATCCCTTGTTAATGCCTTGTCTAAGGCTTTTGTAGCCTTAAGAAGGCTTATGTTTAGTATAATAGTGGTCAATATCCAAGGTAATAACTTTTAATATCTTAGACTCCCCCTATTGTGTGCAATGTCATGATGGCTTGGTGCATAACAACAAGCATACTGCACAAATCAATTGATAGAGTAGTTGAGATAGGATCTAGATGGTGTTGCCTTCGATGGCCATAGCATGATGCTTGTCATTTTGCCCAAAGATAATTTGTATTCTTTTGATTTACTAAATTTTTTTAATCCTTATTAATTTTTCCTCACTAATCCTCCCTTCACGTGTGGGTTTTTAGGTTGTTACAATGGATTAGTAAACATGACTATATGGCATGTATTCTTACTTTTGCAAACATGATTTTAAATGTGTGTTTTATAAGGCTTTTTTTATATTTGGCTTATCTAGTTGTTGATTTCTTTTGTGTCTAGGATATATAAATTGTCTTATTTTCTACAAGAAGAAAAGGTGAAAGAAGAATCATATACCAATATCTTCAAATAATCAAAGGTACAACTATATATGTTTAGTTTGATGTTTGGCTTAGTTTTTTTACACATTCTTTGTTATAGTAATAGTCGAGTGGATGAGGTTACCCAAGCCATTACTTAGCATTATAGAATATTCTCAAGATAGATGTGAGGATGTGTGGGGTAAACATATGTGACACCAAATGTGTTTAGACAGGGATGGTTGGATATCTAAGGCCCAAGCCTTAAATTGCACCCATTTTAGAGATTGTAGCGGTTAAGCTACCAGGAGGAGCCTATTCTTGTGATGTGTTGACATGGTCACCATGTGTTTGGGAAAATCTAGAATGTTGGATTTGAGATTGGTAGTTAGTAGAAATTTTTAGGTCATGCTTTTGCATATATGTATGCCTATGGCTATGCATACACACATGCATGCATATAGGCTATGTGTACACACAAGTGTCCTTATGCATAGCCTATGCATATGTGTAGCCTATGTGCATGTGTGTATATATGTGTGTGATGTGTGCACATAGGCTATGCATATATACGCATATATGCACATGCATACATATACTCATACACATGTGCATACTCATAAACTAGACATATCTATGCACATATGCACATGTATATACATAGGCTATGTATACACCTATACATATATGTGTGCATACCTTATACATATGCATGTGTGTATATTCATAATCTATATGTATATGTGTGCATTTGCATAACCTATATGTATGCATGTACATAGCCTTTTCATGTGCTTGTGCATAGCCTGTGCATGTGTGTAGTCAATACACCTATACATATACATGCGTGTAGCCTGTAATTATGTGTCTATGTAGTCAATAGATATGTCTAACCCATGATATGCATGTCTATAGCATACACATAAAATTGTGTGTATAGATATGTACATAGGCTATTTATATGTAAAGGCACATGTATATGAAAAACTTACACATATGCCTATATGCATATTTATATGTATATCTATATGCATACATATATGTATCGGTATATGCATGCATATGTATAAGCCTATGTTTACCAAGACATTGTGTTATTCCATTAATCCTATTAAATGTGTGATAGAACCCTTAGTAGAATCCAAGCAACATGAAGAGAGGGAGGAAAAACCCTAGATAGATGTATATGACTTAGCTACTTGCATGACATAGCATGCATAAACTATAGATATTACTTTGTAGCCTCTAAAAACCCAGACCCAAATGCACTCTAAGCAACTATTGTTGCCATGCACGAAAAGTTCCTTGATCCTTTGCATCTAAGGTTCACAAACCATTGGGCTCTAGAAAGGATCGAAAAGGCAATTCATAACAAAAGAGGCATGGTCAAACAAAGAGTATGGAAAATAAGAGAAGGTTAGAGCAACGCTTAGATCCTAAGATAATTTATAACAAGAGAGCCATGGTCAAACAAAAAGCAAAGTAAAATAAGAGAAGGTTAGAGCAAGGTTTAGATCCTAAGGCAATGCCAACAATTATTATACATGGTTAAGTCTAGATAGAATCTCAAAGTAGGGTGGAGATGGGATCTTTGATCCACAATAGAGCAAGGCTTAGATCCTAAGGCAATTCCAACAATTATTGTACATGGTGAAGAGTGGATGGAATCTCAAAGCAGGGTGGAGATGGGGTCTTTGATCCACAATAGATAGAGGTACAAAAATTCAAAATGGAGCAATTTTGTTAGTCTTCACATTTAGATCAAGAGATGTAGACACATGGGAGGAAGATTCTGTATGTATCTAAAATTTTATTTTAGTTTTCATATGACTATTTGGCATTAATTGCATCTAATAGTTGTGATATTTCCTTTTTTCACTAGAGTATTGTTAGCCAATTGCCTATTACCCATTGCCATAAACAAGTGTGATACATGGATGCACTTGTGATAGCATGATGTCATCACAAAAAAGCAGTGGCATGAAATCACATTATGAAGAAGTTGCTAAGTTGTTTCTTTTATCAAATGCATCGAAACTTTGAGCTATTTTAAGCTTGAATTTTCCACATCTATAAGGCCAACAATGCAATGAGGTGGGTGAATAGGGGAGGAATAAAGTAGGGTTTATACAAAAAGAGAAGAGCACAACAAGGAGGAGAGTGATAGTGATGAGGATGAGGAGAGCAAGGGTGACAATGATGAAGAGGAAGGGGGTGGTCTTGATAGCTCTTTGAAGTACATATGAGCTTTGATGTACATAGCAATATATTGGGTAATACAAGCCATAATAGGTGGCTTCAAATTCATATACATATATATATATATATATATATATATATATATATATATATATGAATACAAGCCACTTTTGGATATTTCTATTGTGTTGTCTCAATCTATGTTACTATATGTAGTCTTTTCTTAATATGTTGATTCAATTTGTAAAACTAATGTGAATATATAAGAAGGAGGAAAATAAAAAACTAGGGAGCCAGATATTTACAACCAAGAAACTCTTTGGTTTTTTATTTTTTCACAAAGCATGTTTATAGTCATGAAAAATGGCACATGAAAATTGTAGACATGTCACATTTAAATGACCACTTAAGTTGCCATGAAAATTGCTGATGAATTACATTTATAAATATGTAAAAAGTTGAACTCGTGCTTTGTTTTAAAAAATGGATTTTTTGGTGTGGGTCTTTTGATGCATTAGCAATCATGATTGTAAATGCACTTGCTAGTTTCTTTTTTCCAATTCAATAAATGTGTCAATCTGGACATTTGTGGACCTTATCCCTTGTAGTGTTTGAACTTGGCTACAATGGCACAAAAAGAACTACACAAAAACAATATTTTAGAGCTTGGAAGGGGGTAAACTAGAAAAGAAAAGGTGTCTTAAATGGCACTAAATGGTGGATATTGAGGATGATGGTGTATCATAGTTTCATCATTTGCTAGGGGATCGATGACATATACAAGCTAGAGGATTGGGATGAGCAATAACATTGGTCTTCTTCCTCTAGAATGTTCTGTGATGGCTCAATAGTTGGTTATGAGAGAGAGAAGAAAATTTCTTGTGTGTCTTACTCACCTCCCAACCAAATATACCCTATTTCCACCTTCTAATCGGGTCTTTAGGGCCTGTTTTCATGGTGCACGCGACCGATGTTCCCAAATAGACAAGTCCTACCCAATTTTGCAAGAAATATGAGGGCATCTCCCGAGCTTTGGACCTTCGCACTTCTTGCCCTTGCTCAGGACACACTAATAAATGGTTGTCTTGGGCTACTTGCCCAGCTAAAGGTTATTATGTCTGACATTCTCTCCCCCTTTCAAAAAAATCATTGTCCTCAATGACTAGTGATGGGAAGTGTTGTCAAGTCAGAGCTTCTGATTCCCATGTAGCATTAGTAACCGGTAGACCCTTCCAGGCAACTAGATACATGTGGAGAGTACGATTACGCAACCGTTTCTCTCTTTGATCTAGTATCTTGTTTGGTCCATGGTCAACAACTAAATCATGTTCCTGCAAAGGTATCATACCATCAATTAGATTATCATCACATGAGATATGCTTTCTTAATTTGCTAACATGAAACACAAGATGAACACGGCATCCAAGAGGAAGTTCCAATCAGTAAGCTACATCACTTAGCATCTGAATAATTTTCCACGGCCCACAATATCTTGGAGATAACTTTGGACATTTGCCAGTCGATAAACTAGACGGCTTGGCTGGTACTCGGAGAAAAACTTTTTCTCCTAATTCAAAGATCCTACTTGACCTTTTCTTATCTGCAAAATGTGTAGCCCTATCAGCAACTTGCTGTAACTTGGCTTGAGAAATTTTAATATTAGCATGTATGTCAATAACAAATTCTGCCGCAGCTGGGCATTTCTCATCTGACCTTACTATACTAGGAAACCTTGGATTCATTCCGTAATTTATTTCAAAAGGAGAGAAACATGTCACCTTATGAGGTCTGTTGTTATACGCAAATTCTAACAAAACAAATGTGTATCCCAATCTGTTTGTTTATCATATACATATGCTCTCAGCATGTCTTCTAGTATGTGATTGATTCTTTTTGTTTGACCCTCTGTTTCTGGGTGATCACCACTTGACATGTTTAAAGACACATTTAAACGACCAAAGACATGACGCCAAAGATGACCACTAAACCTGACATCCCTATCAAACACAATGGACGTAGGTAGACCATGCAACCTAAACACATGATCAATAAACAAATTTGTGACTTGTGGAGCTTCCAAACTTTTGCGAGTGGCTATAAAATGGGCCATTTTACTGAAGAAATCCATTATCACTAGGATAGTGTCTTTTTGTCTGTAGTTTCTAGGTAAGTCAACAATGAAATCCTTGGAAATAATTTTCCAGTTAGATTCCAGAATTTGTAATGGCATTAGCAGACCTAGTGGCTTCACCCTTTCTACTTTACTAATTTGACATTGAAAGCATTTTTGGACATATTGGCAAACATCCTTGGCCAAGTTTGGCCACCAAAATGTCATTCTAACAAGTTGTATGGTCTTATCAATACCAAGATGTCCTGCACAAGGCACATCATGGTTATTAAACAAAACTTTCTTTCATAGTTCCCGTGCACTAGGAACACAGATCTTGCCTTTTCATTTAAGAAACCCATTCTCAATTGAAAAGTTCTTAAATGAGCTTGCCTTATCAAAAATAACAGTAGGTAATGAAACATAAGTATCTGGTCCATCCCTAATCAAAGAGTCTCATTCTATGGCCTGATAAATTTTTGCCATACAAGAGTCCTCTAGCTGTGTTTCCTTTATTTCTAGAAGCAATGAGATTTCTAAAATTGTAAAGCTCATTTGATACATTATACGAGATAATGAATTTAAAAAAAGATTATCCTTACCCTTCTTGTATAGAATTTCCATATGAAATTCTTGCATCATTTTAGCCCATTGAGCTTGGCACCCTCGAAGATCCAGTTGATTACACAAATACTTAAGGGTATGATGATCTGTATAAACTTTAAAATATGCACCATATAAATAGTGCCACCAAACTTTAAGGCAATGAACAACAGCATAAAGCTCTTGTTCATGAACTGGCCAATTCTGTTGGCTTGGGGAAAACTTCTTGCTTTCAAAAGCCACAGGCATGCCTTCTTGGCTAAGGAAGCACCTATCACGATGCTACTTGCATCTGTTTCTAAAACAAATGGTTTCTCAGGATCAACTATCTTGAGAACAGGGGTAGTAGAAACTGCTTGTTTCATAGCCTCAAAACTTTCTTGTTACACTGATGTCCACACATAGGGCAGCATAGCTTGCAACAAATCTGTCATAGGAGCAGCTACATATGAGTATGCATATATAAATCTCCTATAGAATCTTGACAATCCCAAAAAGGAACGAAGAGCTATTTCATTTTGGGGTGTCGGTCAGCTAAGTATCACAACAACCTTCTTGGGGTCCATCTTGATCCCATCGGCAAATACAATATGACCTAGATATTCTATCTCTGCTAAACATAGAATCGTCTTGTCTAGGTTAGCATAGAGTTTTGCTTCCCGCAAAGTTTCAAAGGCTGTCACCAAATGTGACTCATGTTCATGGATGCTCTTACTATACACAAGCACATCGTCAATAAAATCTACATCGAACTTGCCCATGTATGGTCTTAGTAAATCATTCATTAACTTTGTTAAACCAAAAGGCATAATCAAATACTCATATTGGCCAAATCTTGTTCTAAAAGCAATTTTAGAAATATCTTCATCTCTTACTCTAATCTGGTGATAACCACTTTTTAAATCAATCTTACTAAAGATAGAAGCACCACCTAGAGCATTCAAGAGATCATCAATACGAGGCATAGGATATCTATGCTTGATAGTTATTTTATTTAAAGCCCTGTAGTCTACACACATTCAAAAAGAGCCATCTTTCTTTTTTACAAGTAAAAAAAGGGTTGCAAAGGGTGAAAAGCTAGGTCTAATCAATCCTTTGCTTAAGTACTCATCCACCACCTTACGAACTTCATTCTCCTCCTATAGACTCATCCTGAATGGGGGTCTAGCAATTGGATTAGCTCCTGGGACAAGCTCAATCCTTTGCTCCACATTCCTACAAGGAGGTAAACCAAGAGGTAGATTAGATTTAAATACATCAGAAAATTGGGATCTTATTTTACTTGATAAGGCCTAAGGGATACTTGTGGAACTTCCATCTTTATCCATGTCATCCTTTGACATACATTTAGAAATATTTAAAATATAACAAAAGTAAAGAAACTTATAGTCAATCTTGACTGCCTTGGTCATTGAGAGAATCTTTGCTTCTTGGAGATCTGGTTCCCTGCGAATCAACAATCGTCGGCCCTCATGCTCAAATTGATAAATATGAGAAGAGAAGTCAATGATAGGTCTCTTCTTTGCATGCCACTGCTTGCTCAACACTAGGTCGAATCTTGCAAGCCGTGTAATTTCAAAATCCAATCTGTCCTCATAGGACTAGATCTATATAGGGAGGTCAACAACTCACTGATCCCATGTCTCTGTACCCATCCTGTCAGCTAGCTCTACCGAATAACTATATTTTGAAGGGGTAGTCTTGAGCTTCAGAATTCTGACAAGATTAGAGCTAATAACATTATGTGAAGAGCCCACATCAAATAAAATATGAACAGGGCATCCTGTTACTATGCCTTTCATTACAATGAGCTTAGTGTTAGCAAACTAGTACCCCTTTTGTGCCTCAGGTGATAACACTGCATCTGGCATAGTTGGTACTTTCTTTGTTACTGTGACAGCTAGGATCCATTCATGATAACTAGAGTCATGTGGAGGTGACTCATCTAGGTCATCTCTCACCTTATTCACATCCTGCACTGGATTAAGCACCATTTGAGCACTAACTCTTGCCTTCTTGGGACAAGCCTTAAATTTTTTCTGCCCCAAGCATCCTTAATAAAGTCCTTCTCTCATTGCTTTCTCCCTTTGCTGTGGAGTGAGCATGGATTTATTGTAGGCTCTCTCAGCCATAGTAGATACCTTCCTCTTGGTACCTGTCACAGTCTTGATCATATGCATTTCTCTAGTGTCCTTCGCACAAGGAGCACTAGGTGAAACTGCAAGAGTAAAGACAGGGTGTGCACCTCTAGTCCAAGGAAATCTCTGGGCCTTCCCATATTCAAGTACCAATGCAAGCTCCACTACCTCATTCAAGGTTTTACATCTCTCCTTCTTGACAAGTGGCCTTAAGGTTTCTTTTAAGCCCATGACAAATTTATGCACTTGCAAAAAGTCAGGAATATGTTCAAGGACCTTTAACAGAATCTCTCTATACTTGTCTGCATATTCTTGGAGAGAGTAGCTCTTTTGAGCTATGAAGAACCACACATCTAGAGTCCTTGTCCCCTCATTTGGAGGGACAAATTTATTATAAAACAATGTCTTAAATGCAATCCAATTAGACGACTCTACATGATCCTGCTCAATTTTCTACCACCAACTGTGAGCGGCATCCGTGAGATTATATGTAGCTTGCTGTATCTTTAAAGAATCCTCATGAATATGGCATAACTTAAAACACTACTCCCATTTAGAGAGCCACTATTCCACCACATTTGTAGTCCTTTGTGCCGCCGTGCCATTGAACTTAGCGGCTTAAGGTCTTTAAGCTACCACCTAGCTTCTGGCAACGAAGTAGTGCTGTACAACTCTTATGTTAGGCATACATGCATCAAGTAAACTCTCATCAAGTTAAAATTTTCATTTTTTCAAGAAAAACTTACATAGTGCCTTCCAAACTAGAAAGATGATTATGCACATTACTAGATGAAGAGGGCAACTCGTCATCATGCATAAGAGTTTCTTCCTCTACATCAATGTTGTTCAAAGGAATATCTTCAATTCCTGACATGATTGATTAATTGATTATTATTTTTTTGGATTGATAATTCAAACCAACAAAAGCAAGGCAAACTTAAATACAATGTACTTTCAGAAAACTGCTATGTTTCCACACAAGTACTATCTACAAGAAGCATACATGTCAAAAGCAAGCCTCTTTGTACATTTTGAACAAAAATGCAAAGCTAAATAAGTCACCAAATCCTCTTTGAAACCATGCATAAACATCCAAATGCACAAAATCCACACTCTCAAGCATACATAAATGCACTCAAAGTAGTGAATTTTAAGCCCTAAAAGGTAGAGATAGTGCGTATCTGGCACCATAAAGAAATTTGAAATGTCCTCACCAGTCCTTGCTAGTCAAAACCAGAGGTCAAATATGCTGAAATTTGATACACATTGATGCAAGAAAACCACAAGAATTGATAGCACTTGAATCAGAGTCCGTTGGAGCCCAAAAAATCCCAATTTTTGTCTGCCTCAAGAGGCACTTTGGTGCAAAATTTTGAAAGTTCTCCCAAGCTCAATTGGTGATTATAATACTTTAGAATCTTCTCTTCAAATCATTCTCGAAGCTCGTGAAATTGGTTTGCAATTTGGATGTCATAACAAGAAGTTATAGATCTCAAAAAATGTGCTCTGAAAGAGGAGAAAACACCTTTTTTTTTAAACAAGGGGATGGAGGGCTCACAAGCTTGGTAAAAAGGGGATTCTATCCCACATGCAGAGTGCCAAAAGGAATTTACCAAGCATAAAAGGTGAAAGGGAGATGGTCATTCTCTCAAGTAAAAGAGATAGAGCTCTCTTGTGTGATGGAGTGTGCCTTGGCCTTGGTGGTGTTATTGGTTGCCGTTGGCTCATGTGATTGGCTCCTTGGGCTACCATTGGGCCTTGTGGTGGGTGTCGCCACCTATAGAGAAAGAGGCTTTTCATGATACAATGTCTTCTATGGTGTGTTGCAGAGATGCCTTCACATTGCCCACTCCTGTGCTCTCTCGCACGATTACAGCACATGATCTCACCTGTGTGGTCATAACAAAAAACCCCCAAATCTTCTTCTTTTTTTTGGAAAACCACAAGCTTTGATACCAAATGTGAGAGAGAGAATAAAATTTATTTTGTGTCTTACTCACCTCCCAACCAAATATACCCTCTTCCCACCTTCTAATCAGGTCTCTAGGGCATGTTTTCATGGTGCACCCGATCAGTGTTCCCAAATAGACAAGTCCTACCCAATTTAGCAAGAAATATGAGGGTATCCCCCAAGCTTCAGACCTTGGCACTCCTTGCCCTTGTCTGGGACACACTAATTAATGGTCGTCTTGGGCTATTTTCCTGGTCAAAGGTTATTATGTCTCACATTGGTGGACTAGGGTAGTTGTGGGCTTGTTGGGATGACCTTTAAGCCTGATGGATTCACTATGTAAAACTTTTTCATAACATGTTTTTGTGCTCCAAAATAATTTTGAATATTTTAATACAATTTATAGTCCACATTTTATCATTTCATTAGAACATAAAATCTCTTCTATACCCTCTATGTATGTTTATTGTCTACAATTCCACTAAAACATAAAATCTCTTCAATAACCCCATATGTATGTCTTCTTTGTGTAATTCCACTAGAGTATATAACGTCTTTTATTTCACATGAATATGGTGTCTTACATGTTCCCAATTGAACCCATGGGGCCTTGAGGTGGCTAATTAGGGATCTACTAGTGAGTGGACACTTTCAAGCAGCTAGAGGGCTAGAGGTGGTGGATATCCATAATGAAGAATTTCATGAGGGGATTATAAGGCTTTGGCTACTCTAGTACTAGACTCCTAATTGACTATGGTTATTTCCCTTGTGCTAAAGTGATGTTGGAATGATGGGTGGACTCATGACCATGGCTTGGAGGTGGTGATATTCATGTTGGCGATGGTGGGTTTGGTTCAATAATTAAACAACTGATGGGGGGTTTGTTTCAAGAATTAGACAATTGATGCCAACTAGTAGGAAGGAGGCCATACGATTTGCGTGATGGGTTTTTGATCATGGTGCACCATTGAAAAACCAACAATTCCACCAATGAGTATGCTATAGAACCAGAAAGGACAAGAAAGCTTGACCAAGGAAGCATCCTAATGGGGGGGTTTGTATCCCCCATGATTGCCTTTCTTTTCAATGGCATGCATTGAACAAATAAAAATGACAGTTATCATGATGCCAATGAAAATGCTAACAATCAATATCATTTTTTGTCTCTTTCCATCGTAATTAGTGTCACAAAAGAAATGGATATGGCCACATCACTTTATAGACAACCATCATTATGAGCATTGCTATTAATGATGCACGTATCAACAGATACAAGGAAAGTTATGGTGTTGCATTTGTTGATAAAGTGCTAATCTACATTCCAACATATTTATTGGTTATTTTTTAATGAATTTATAGGTTTTTTTTTGCATAGGTCCACAAGTGCCACTTACAAATCCTTATTATCATCCATTTCACATGGATGTAGAGCTTGTGCATCAATTAACATATGCATATACACCATCGATAATAGCTCCATAAAGAAAAAAATAAAGTACACATTGAAACAAAAAAGTCATTAAAGTAAGTGAGATATGTATATCCATTTGCAAAAACAATATTTATAAGATGTTTATGCAAATGTTGCAATGGTACAAACTGGTCATTAAAGTAGCTCCTACTTGTGAGACTTTCTTCTATTGCTTCCACTTTTATAGTGACTCCTCCATCTCCTACTTGAGCTACTTTCACTTATCCTTTGTTAACCACCACAAGAGCTTGGACACATGAGCTGAGCACTTTATGCATCCCATGCCTATGATTGGTGATACAAAAAGTGTAGCTTATGATTGTTTCTTTCATGTAGTGATCTAAAGGGTATATATCTTATGTGAGCTATTGAATGTCATCATGCAAGGTCCTAATGGCATAATCTTTCTTGATCTTGTCCTTATTCCTCTACTCTACGAACTAGGTGTTACATATATACGTGGCCAAACTTGTTCAACTATGATGTTATTATCTTTTTAATCTCATTATCCATAATTATCATGCCCATGTACTTGTCTATCAACAAATAGTAGTATCCCATAGGAGTATGGGAAACATGGAACCATGTGGACTACTAGAGGGGCTAGCATGAGTAAACTCAACAAGGATGGCTTGTATAGGGTGTTGTATTATTGGTTTGAGGTGCCTCCTCTAATAAACCTAAATGAGTACCCTAATAGTTGATTGAAATCTCTATCCATACAAATCACTACCTAGTCTTTCCTCAAAAAATGTTATGAACTTATTTGAGTATGGGAATCTTGATTCTACTTCATAGGGGATGCATGGAAGATCACCCCCTAACAAGATTCGAATATCCACCTAAGAAATATCACTTCACAACCAATCAAAGGCCAAAGTAGGGCTAACGCTGCACTTGATTCAAAGAAAGTGAGACAATTGACACACTAATCTTCCTCCTTTCTCACTCTCTTTAAACCAAGTGTCGTGCTTCCTTGCTTCAAGTTTTGATTGATCACACAAATGGATTTCTTAACTTGATGCAAGAATGCTATTAGTTATTTTAGTTGCATTATTAGGAATTTCATGTTGTTGATTCTTGTGGGTCAAGCCAAATGCTTCCTTGCAAGGTGGATCCAGAAGCAATCTAATTGCATAAACTCGTGTGTTCCATGGGATCCAAGTGGTGATGCTTAGGACAAGCAATTGAGTAACTATCCAACATTACTCCTTTGTTTTTCACGTAGGTACATCTTACATGGTATTAGAGAGTGTAATTTATCTACCTTGGCATCTTAGACATTCAAAAAAGGTGATAAACTTAATCAACGATGTTGCATAGGAGTGAGCTTCAAGGTTAATAACGCTTGGGGATATTGAATATCTTACTTTTATTAACTTTTTTGAGATATTGGTAAAAATTCTTGATAAAAATATAGAGATCAAATTTTAGTATTCTTAAGAATTTCTCAAACATGTAAAGTGATGTAACAAGCTGCTAGAGGTCATTACTAGATGAAGTGGGAGCTCATGCTTCAACCGCCAAAACCCACAAGTGAGGGGGAGTGTAATTCAACCCTAGCCATAAGGTAAACTCTTAGCTTTAGCCCTCTAAAATGATGTTTTCTTCATAATTGTCCTACTAAAATTAGAGGGTCACATTGTTGTGTGGCTTTGAAGGCACACTTTGAAATATGAATATGAATTCAATGAAGTGACTGGACATGTGGTCAATCACACTACCCATCATACATACATGTGGGAAGAGGAGACAAATTGGAGGACACTGTGTGAATTTATCTCCATGTTATTTAGGGTTAAGAGGAAGGAGGTAAAAACACAAGAGTGCTCTAACAATTATTTGAGAAATTCTAGCAAGGTAGTGTCCAAGTGCAACATCCTACTACAGAGCCACCACTAATTCTTGATCCTTTGTCTCCCCCAAGAAAGTATCCTCATCTTGCAATCTCCAACTAGAGATAAGATGAAAAGGAGATGTGAGAAAAGGAAATGTAAAATATATCTTGATATTCATTGAAAATAAATAAAGTATTATCACTTGATTCTCATCATTCTCTAGTTTACTTGGATTCTATAAGTTAAATGATTATATTTCCTTGGTGTCTTTAATTTCCTTAACATGCTTTAATTTTTCTCTCCCAAACTTGAAAATTCCAAGTCTTTCTTGAAGCTCATAAAACTCCTTATCAATAATTTGTAATTCCTTCTCAGCATCTTTTGCTTTGGTCAAACACAAAGACAATGCCTCAGTGCATCGATGAACTTATCATCAAAAATTTGTGTATCTAGTGAGAGAAATTCATCTTTAGACTCATGTTCAACATCAAGAATGCCATCAACATTTGCACAAGCTTCTACAATAACTACCAAAAAATAGTCCTCTCTCAAATTAAAGAGTCATTGGATGTCAGACAATAGCAAGTACTCCTTGTCTTTGATTGGAAAGGTTGGCAAAGAGGGTATAATAAGGCTCGAGGATGACTCAAATATTTTAGGACCTTAGCACTACTTTCTTCAATAATAGTCCATGCTTTCAAATGAGCAATATCTATGTTCTTTGCAATAGATGCCTCCATTCGAGAATCAACCTACTCCTACACATCCTTGTCAACCTCTATATCCTTGAGCAGATGATAGTTGGAGGATCTCACTCTCTCCATCTTTTGCTTATCAGAACTCACTGGATACTTCACAAGGGAATACATAATGAATGTAGCAAACTTCAACATAAGCCTACATTTTTTTGAGTGCAAAGAGCACACAATATTTGAACCACAAAACTTCTCCAAAGAATTTCTTGTACACGATTCGTGTTTCTTAAAGTGGTGTCAAGGCCAACTAAGCTAGCTAGCTAGTGGGCATACTCTCTCAACCATTCCCTCTCTCATCCTCTTCTCTAATCAACTCATCAAACCATCTACTCCCCATCTCAATATCCCAAGCTACATGTGGTGATTTCTAGTTCAATCAAGAAGCTTGGTTTGAAGCTCATATTGGAGGTGCTAAGCAAGGGGTGTGCTTCAGTTTCTATCACATAGAGATAAAGAAAGAAAGTGTGTTTGAGCAGTGTGTAGCCTCCACAAATCCATTGCTTGTTGCCAAGAGGACATCGTGCGAGTACAATGAGTTCATACACTGAGAGATGCAGAAATTTGTGCCACTAGGTTCACATCTTTCACCTCACAAAAAGATTTCAAAGATTTCCTTTACCTCTTCATGGAATCCACCTTTGGTCATCTATATCTAAAACAAATATTTTTCATTGAAATAGAAAACAAAGTAAATAAAAAGTAGGAGTGAGAAGAGTGAATCACATGAAAAATTTTAGGACAATAGACACTTCATTTAATACTGGAGAGTTTCAAGAAAAAATTGGGGTATTAGGATAGAGGGAGAGTAGTTTGATGTAGCATTCAATAATTACAAGAAAACGATAGGAAATTTGGAAGGGTGCATAAGGCTGACAAAACATGCCATTATCTAGCCTCTTCAATTGTTCAAGGGTCTCCTTCTTTCTATTCCTCAATGAATTTATCCCTTAATATATCAAAAAATGTTTTATGTTGAAAATATTTAAGAATGAGAGAAGATATTTAAAAAGTAAAATCCCATTATTACCTTAGCGTAGCTCTCTTCTTACTAATTGAGAGGCATTCTCTCCCTAAAACTAAAAGGCCCAAATGTGAGTACAAAGTAAAAGGCCCTAATGTGACTCCACATCTCTCTTAATGTGAAGCTCTTGTGCTCATCTCCAATTCATCTAAACATGCTCACATAATAACATCATCAATTGCTACACTGATAGATTTCTGAATGATGTCTTCTCTATGGGTGACTTGCTAACAAGTATGTGAATTAAAACCTTTGAGTCCGCTTGCACAATTGGACCTACTAAATATTCAAACTCTCCAAAGTCCTCCATGCAACAATCTTTCCATATATTAACTGCTTGATCAAGATCACATTTAGGATTGAACGTGTCCTTGGCAATTGGGAAAAATGATAGTTCAATGTTACTTTGAATAAAGAAATCCAAAAGCCTCTTAGAGGGGGTTATTTATGTGATTTTAGTGGGGCATGGGGTCCTCAATGGTGATTTTCCTTTGCTTGGTGGAGTCCTCCTTGAAATTCTTACTCTTCTTGTGGACCCTAAAGAGTTGGCAGAAAGAACATTTGTGACAAGGCCTACCTTCCTCTTTACTAAATCCTTATATGCTGAGAAGGAGACATCCCTTTTCCTTTTTAGACTCATAGCCTTGGTAGATGAAATAGGGAGGGAACCTAACTCTTTAGACATGCTTGAAGATTGTTAGAATGAAAATTCTAAACAAGAGACAAATATGTTGTAACGGTGCAAGGAGTGGCAGTGTGAGATCCAAATGATGAATGAGTCACACTGTAATGGAAAGGAAAGGAATATTGAAGTTTGAAAAAAATGGTAGAGGTCAATATGCCATAACATTACCAATGAAGGTAAGTGCAATAGGCACACAAACACTAAATTAGGACTAGTTGTAGATAGAGTAAAAAAGCTAGACAAAAGCTTCACGAAATGTATCTATAATCCTAGCTAACTATGAGAGGATGGGCAAGGTATTTGGCCAAATCGTTGTTGTGAATGCCTCTCAAGATGTAGATAAGGAGTATTACCTTAACATATCTCCAAAAGACAAGACTATGCTAGATAAAAAAGATATACAGCTATTAGATTCTCTTGTTTATTGTTGTTTAAGGTGAGGTTTGTTGTTGGTTTTATGAACTTTTTCAAAGTAACTTGCACTTCCATTCTCTTATTTTGCTCTTATTTTTCTTATATAGGCATACATTGCTTCTCTTAACAATGAATTTGGAAAGAACATTTTCATTATTTATCTACTTCTCTTTGTGGATCTTTTTTCAAAATCTAGTTTAGATATTGCAAATTTCCTTAGGTTTTTTTATAGTGCCACACACACACATATTTTTTTTTAGTATGTTGAAAGGTAAATAAATCCCTTATACATAGTTACTTTTGGTGACTTTTTTCATATTTTTTACTAACTAGTTTTTTCTTTATAGTGGACATTGGAGTTTGATCTACTTTGATATTGTTGCTCAAGAGCTCATCCTTATGAATTCTCTTTCAAAAATTTATGGCATCACAAAATGGTATTCTAAATAGTCTTCCCTTGTTTTTTGAAATTCTTACACATAGTATTTACTATTTCCTAACAAGTTTTCACTTCCAGTGGCTGCTACTAGACTTGTTACCACCTAATTGGATTCTGCTTTCAAAGATATTGCTGATTCTAAGAGACCTTTCAAGTTTCTCCTTCAAGGGGTGTTGCTACTGAATGATGCACATAATTGTGGATGGAAAGTTATCTCTAATGTTTGGATGACTATAGATTCAAAGTTGCTAAACATAGACCGAGTGAATGTAAGTCTTTTGCCTTTTTGCTTTTAAGTTAAAATTCTCTTGTGTTCTTAACTAAGTTATTCTGTACTTTGTTTAAGTGCAAAGATTACCCTAAGTCATATATGTGGTGGATAAGGGAGAGGTGTATTGAGGTATTTTTGGATGGGAAATCACGCATGTGGACCCTAACTCCTCTCTTCCTCCTTAATCTTCCAAGAGATAGGTGAAAGCTACAAGTGGTAAGGGCACTACCAGGTAACTAACAAAA
This sequence comes from Lygodium microphyllum, assembly GCF_053477565.2. Classification (NCBI taxonomy): domain Eukaryota; kingdom Viridiplantae; phylum Streptophyta; class Polypodiopsida; order Schizaeales; family Lygodiaceae; genus Lygodium; species Lygodium microphyllum. Next base: position 92,937,514 of record NC_141139.1, read on the forward strand.
AGCCTTCTACTACCTCTATAAAGAAAGATAAGGGCACATCCAAGTCAACCACCAAAAAGACTTTTTTTGCCTCCACAAAGAAGGGTATGCGAAAATTTTCTCCTTTGAAGTCTGATCCATATTCTCTAAAGACCCAAGAGAAGAGGGTGCCCATGAAATTCAAATTTTTCCATCAACAATTTGTAGTGAGGAAACTAGTGATGATGAATGAAAGTTATGAAGATAAACCCATTCCAAACCAAGATGAAAGTTCAAAGGAAAGAGAAATTGAAGATAAAAAAGTAAACTAGCCTTGCATTTGTTTATTTGGGCATATGTACCACAATTACATTGCCTTTATACATTTGTACTTCTATTTTGTAACTCACACATAATTGAAATTTTTTATATTGTTCACACAAGTTATGTGCAATCTTATGAGTATCTATTGAAGAATACAATTGGCAATAATGTTTGTGAGATAGAATAAGTCGTGAAATTTGTTATATATTCATAGTTCAACACTCAAAATGCTAGGAGGCAAACACCTCATAAAAGAGAAAGTGCCTTCACCTCTTCTTTCAATTGCAATGCCATTGATCTTGAGCTTATACTCAAGAGTTCTATTGTCTAGAAACTCCAAGGTGTCTCTTACATCCTTTAGACTCCAATTAGAAGTTACATTAACCTCCTTTGCTTCTTGTCCAATCACTCACACCTCCAATTTTATTGGAATATAATAAACATTAGAATCTAAAGGAACCCAAGTGCCATACCTAAGTTTGTATCTCCTATAATCAAAACCATATAAAATCAACCTTGTGGTCACATTCCCTAAGTTTTCAGGATAGTCCTAGAGAATTGTCCAAATCCTCCTCTGAAATGTTTCTACTTAGCCCTAACTCAACTTCGTCCTCTGTAAAAAAATTTATTAAAAACAAGTTACAAAGACATGCAAGGGTACAAACCACGACAAGCATATTCTTCTATATATCCTTCTAAGAGTCATGCCCTTTTGAATGTCTTCAGCTATTCTAGATTTGAAGCTCTTAATTGTTACTTCATCATGCATCTCCCAATTAAATGATGTAAGGCTTGGTAATGGTAAATCCTCAATGTGTCTATATACACCTTCTCTTAACAAAACCACATATTGTGCATAATATAAAAAAATCCTACCTTCACAAGAAACATGTGGTTTGATTAGCATAGATATAATGTCTACAAATTCTTTATAAATTGCATAAAATGTGCCACTTAGACTCTCCACAGACTGCCATTTAGAACTTATCAATAAAAAGATATATGATATAATCCACTTTTTTCTTATGCTTTAACAAAAATATATATTTGTATACAAGATTCAACTTAAAACCGAACTTATAATGGATTTGCTTAGGAAAACATTCATTTGGAGGCAAGTACATTTTCTTCACTATATAAACATGTTGCACCCTAACAAACCACCCCTAAGCCGTGATTTTGGAAGCAGTGATACTTGATAGCTCTCATTTTATTTTTTTCAACCTTGTGATAACCCTTGCAAGATGGCAACACGGTAGCCCAATTTTTTATACTAATATTTTGGGCTCCCTTTTCTATCTGCACTTTTGTTAAAGACAGTGCAAGAGTTTATAGAATGAGGAGGACATCTTGTGGAAGCCATGAAAAAAGAGACTACATCCAATGTGTAAAGAAAGAAACTCAAAGAGAAAAGATGGATGAACCCAAAACGAATATCAATAAGGCTAATGAAAATACACTTGATGCCAAGAAAAATATTCAAATTTGACTCAAAATTTACAAACCTAATAGTATTAATTGCATCTCATTTTTATCTCATCTTTTACTAGCTTATATTAGCTTTAGGAGATTTGGAACTACAAAAGTTGCTTGATCTTAGAGATTTCAACCAAAAAAGAGGAGAAATCTATGAAATGGTCTCTTCTATCTCCAAAGTAGACAAGAATACAATATTTTTGCACACATGGCAAACTCTCTTGGCTTTTCGTTAATCCAACAATTAACAAAAGTTCCATTTTTTTATGTGTTTTTGTCCTAATCAAAGATTTGAAGTTGTACAATATTAATACACCCTTACTGGAGAGAGAGAGAGAGAGAGAGAGAGAGAGAAAAATTAAATTCACGGGGAGTACTTCAACTACTGCTCATGATAATGTCTTCATTACTACAAGAAATTCAAGTCTAAAATGCAATCATTGTGGATTAACTAATCATGAAGAGAAGAATTACATAAACAAAGGTAAACATTTTTGAAAAAATAGGCCAAAATACATGACATTTTTTACGTTGGGGAAAGAAAAAGCATTAAAATATCATCCCAATGACACCATCTAACAGGTAAGTAACCAAAATGATATTTAACAAAACTCAATTGGCTCTTGAAAAGTAGCTAAATGAATCAGTCGACTGCATGCTCCCCCTCATGCCTATAAATACATCCCTTTTCCTTTACAAAAAAAGCAAGAAGGAAGACCTCGTCATGATGAAAAAAATTATCTACTTCTCTTATCCATTGAAGCTAGAGCCTTGAAAGAGAAAAATACCCCCCTTCTACCTCATTTTTATTTTCTCTACCCCTTGCTATGTCTTTGTCCCACACAACCATATTACTAAGCGAAACACTAGCAAAATTTTTCTAGAGGACCACTAACTCTCCCTAAACTACCACGATAATTTTTCTTGACATTCAATGGCTCCACGAGGTTGCAGAAACTCAAAAAGCACATTTGAAGCAAGGGAAGCAAGGAATGTGGCCAATGCAGAAAATGACATAGTAGCAATTGGCGAAACACCCGTTACAAAAAAAATCTAAGGGAGGTAACATCTTGTTGGTTTGGAAAAAAATAATGTTTTATAAGCTTTTTGCATTATTAAGCTTTAAACGATTATAAACACATTCTAATCAAAATGCATATGAATTGCCGCTTAGGAAAATAACCTAAGTAATATAATAATTAACTATTCAGTGAAAATACTCTTTCACTTGGAAAAGGATTATATGCCTTTCATTAAGAAAATATCTTAATTATGGTTTATTTTACGATATTTATTGTTATTTCATTAATGACACATGTGATCATAATAACAAAAAAATAGTAGACGTTGTTAAGAAAGGGAATATTTTATAAATTTCCCTTAAAAGTGACTATCTCTATTTCATTTTGCTAATGATAAACATATACATATGAATTTTATAATAATTTATAGAAAATAATTTAGATAATATCATGAAATAATCAATGCATTAAATTAATAGAAAACTACATATGAAAATATATACTAGATACACATAAATTAGTATGTGAAAATATAATTCAATGTTTGAGATGAAAGAAAAATTGGACTTATGATTTTTGCATTGCTTGGAATAAAGTTTTTAGAAAAACAATCAGCATTGTACTTAGGACATAGCTAAATGAAAATTGATCTTTCTAGATAACGTTGAAAGTTCCTCAAATGGTCAGATATTGTTGATTAAACTGTAGAATATGAGTAGAATAAAATAAAAAATATTTTCTTGATGAAAATGCATGAAATATTAATATTAATGATTATATTAGCAAGAGCATCAATATCATAAAGTTGACCTACGTATGAATCAACGACAAAATCTAACCTAAAATATCAAGAAAATGTTGAAGTGAAAACAACTATGAAATACTTGGGAGCCTTGAAACTATCAGTATCAGAAAATTAAATAAATATTGGAAGTCTCTAGGACTTGTTGGACATTGATAAGATTTTATCAATACAAATTCTAAAGTCTAAACATACTTGGAAAAGCATTTGAAATCTTGCTAAGTGTGGGCTACGGCGGTAGGGTAGCGCATGAATTTCTTGCCATAGGCATAAATGCCCATATTATCTTTTAGGGCGGAAATAATAATTTTTTCATAAGAATAAAGAAGAATTCTCATAATTAATGAGATTTGCAAAATAACTTGCGGATCCCGAAAAAGAGTTGCAATTAGGAAGAGAAACATTAAGAATAAGGTGGCACCTTAAAAGAGAAACCCCAGATTTGGGTGGGGCTGCTTCCTATGCTAAAAACACTTGTTGTTTCTTTTTTATTTATGCATGCATTGATGGTTGCACAAGAAAGATTGATTGTTCTTGTAACAGTTAGATCTGATTGTAAATATATAATAATGATAATAAGAGAAAAGATTGCATGATGCTTTTCCCACGACTAGACACGGAACCATGCTCCAAGGGGGATTATTTTGTACTGTCGCGAGGAGCTTTGGATTGGCCCCGATGGTGAGAAGTCGCTCAGTGATGAGGAATTCATTAGGCAGGAGGAGGCGGGAGTGCCAAGGGGGCTCTGGCCATAAATCTCTCGATCACTCCTAGGAATCGCCTGACCCTCACACGAATCAAGATGGGATCTTGGAGTCCCTAGTACTAGTGAAAGGACAGAAGCTTGAAGGGTTTGTTTTCTTCTGTATAGACAGAAGGGATTTTTCGGTGAACGGAGGTTTATCTTTTGCATAGGTACAAGGGGAAAATCATTGTAAATAACTTTACGAAATAATAAATAAATATGTTTAGCCAAAGACTATTTTCTTTGTCTTTGTGTTGTGCCGTAAAAGTATGCGAAGGAACCTATGATAACGGGTTAATTAATGAAGCTGCTTTTATATGCCATAACTTAATGTGATAGATAATTAGAAAACTAAAGAAAACCATTTGTGGGAAGCGGGTGGGTGAGATCCCTGATGGATCCATCCTACGAATGGGTGGTCCCCGTAAGCTGGGAGCTTCTCTCAAGGGATTGAACGAAACGTTAATTAGGAAAAATTAGGTACAGCCAAGCGTTGACTTACCCAAAGTCAGGTCTTAAAACCTTGATGAGAAATTATCTTAGGGGAAAGGTGCAGCGACTGCTATGCTAGAACTTCGTTAAGGTTCCCTAAATCCTAACCAGTCATTACTAGAAAAAAGCGTTGCAGTCCATGAACCAAGGGTAACTACAATCTCTCCAGTCGGATGAGAAGCCCTTGTGGGATACCTCTGATGGAGCTACCTGATGTATCGAGACCTCAGTTGTCAAATTAGGACCCCAAGTTTGCAGGTTGATCCTCGTGGGGATGGTCGATACCTTCCGTTATGGGGTGGACTTTGGGAAACCTAGGTGATAGACCTCGTGCATTCTCGCAAGTGCCAGGTGAAGCCATCTAGGATAGTTTCCCAATGAACCACTAAAACATGCTGCCAAGGAATTGTTAGGCAAGCACGTGCCAATATACATAGCAAAATCTATTGTATGCATGTATAGAAAAACCTTGGGCCAATTCAGCCCATAAATTCATGAAATTCCCTATAAAAGACCAAGGGAAAACCCCTTGATTATAATAGTATCCTAATCTTTACTTTAGAGACAACAATGAATCAAGATTGCTTCATAACAATCCTCTATAGTCTCTCTTGTTACAATACTAATAGGACATGATAGTATAGAGTTTCATAATAGTAGTGGATTTCTTTAAAACCCCTATTTGTATCAACTTATAATATTTATTTTTAGCATACAACATCCCTCAAAGAGCATCCCATAAGTATGAACCAACTTGACCATGTATGTGAGAAGCTATGGAGTGTATGAGAGAGATCCGTTCATACTAGCAATGTATGCAAGAAAAAGAATATAAGATTTGCATTAGTGGTGCTTCTTTAAAGAAACAAGTACAATGCATTTAGCCTCTTTTTGGTGCCAAATCATCCATCCTTGTCCTTCCACATGTCTAGATAATCCATTGTCTTAGACCTAGTTTGCATCAAATATGCTAACAAATCCCCCTTGATGCGTGATCAATCATTACCAATTGCCATGTCATCAAGGATGTGATTATAAAATAAGGTTGCCCCCCTTGAGTCCCCTATCATACTCATAAGCATGTGGTGTGATTGGGATGTAAGAAAATAGCTTTAGATTGATTTGGGAAGTTGTCCCCTTGGCTACCTCATCAGTGCAAATGGTGGACATTACAATTGTAGGATTTAGAATAGGTATCCATTGGATGGAGATATGCTATCGGAAGCATTGGATTTAGATACATCATGATTTTGAGGTGGCTTGTTTGCATAGTTTGCTTGGTTGGAATATAAATCTCTCTCAAATTGACCAAAGCATTTATAAATTGTGCATTTGTACAAGTTATATCGTAGAACCATTGGGAATAGCGTGGGTAGGGGATGACTGGTTTGAACATGCCAAAAAGCACTGCCCAAGGATTGCAGCCTATGTTGATGGAACTTAGGGGCCCAAGAATTCCGTTGAAGGAAAGAAGCTGTCCTGTGCGACAAAAAGTCGAGCGTATGCCATTTGAGTTGCGGATTACGGAAAGCGGGTTTGATCTTCCCTGTGTAGCACACTAAATGCTATTCACCAGTTGTGATCAGGAAGAAGAAAAATAATCAAATCCGATTGTGTATGGACTTTCGAGAGTTGAATAAGTAAACAGTTAAGGATTATTACCCACTGCCCTTTATCGACCAAATTCTGGATCAATTGGCAGGTACGGAGATATATTCATTCATGTACTGTTTTGCAAGCTATAATCAAATGGCAATTCCAGAAGAGGATAAGCTCAAAACGATGTTCATAACAGTCTTCGGGACCTTTGCATATCATGTGATGGCATTTGGTCTATGCAATGCGCCTCGTTCTTGGCTATGAACTGTCGATAAGAACTTTGGTGACATTTCCCCTGAGGAGCTGAAGGTATTTATGGATGATTTAGGGGAAGCCACCGTGAGAGAAAGGCAGTTGATTATTTTACAAAAAGAATTTGAGCGATGCAGACAATTTTGCATAGCTCTCAATCCAAGAAAGTGTGTTTTTGGTGTACCTTATGGGCTATTGCTGGGCCATGTAGTTATCTAGGTGGAGATTGCGACGAATCCTAAAAAAATCAAAGCTATAGTTGCCATGAGTCTGCCACTCACCCCCAAAGAAGTCCACAGCTTTCTGTCATCAATTGGATATTATCAATGGTTCATAAATGCATTGGCAGAAAGAACGTTGCCATTAACAAATATGTTATCCTTCAACTGTTTGTTTATGTGGAGTGACCCTTGTAAGGTGGCTTTCGAGGATGTGAAGCAGGAATTCGCAAGAGCACCTGTGCTGAAAGCATTGAAGAGGGGCGAAATTTTTTATATCTTTTCAGTAGCTACCATGCATAGCATTAGTTGTTGTTTAGGGCAGATATGTGAAGAGAAGTGGTATCACACGATTGCTTTTGCTAGTCGAAAGCTGGGTATATCCAAAATTAATTATACTTATATGGAAAAGTTGTGCCTTGCAATGGTCTTTGCGACTAAAAAGTTTAGGCACTACATCCATTATGAGAAGGTTTTCCTTTATATGAAGGCAAAAGGGCTACGACTGCTGATGAATAAGCTACAACTGCCCAACTATTTGGCAAAGTGGTTAATCACTTTGCAGGAGTTTGACTATGAGGTTAAGAGCAAGCCACCCAAGTTGCAGGGTATCATAGAGTGCCTTGTGGACTTTGGGGAGCCAAAGGAAGCTCTGGCTGAAGGTAATGACTAGGAGTCATTGTTCAAGATTGACACGGCATATATTCCCTCCTGCTATGTGGTGATAATGCATTATTTGTCGACAGGAGAGACTGGAGCTAGTCTATCGAATTCAGAAAAGCGAAAGATTAAGCAGCAAGATTTAAAATTCACAATAGTCACAGGCACGTTGTATCGGCAAGGGGTAGACGATATCTACCACCGATGCATAATGCCTGACGAGGTCCCTTTCATCTTAGAACAATGCCATGACTCTGCTTGCGGAGGTCATTTTGTTGGGCAGCTAACTACGCAAAAAGCCTTGAGGGTGAGATATCGGTGGCCGGCCATCTTCCAGGATGCATTTAAGTACATTAAAAGATGCGACATCTGTCAACGACATGATAGCCGAGAGAATAGGAAGCGACCACTCACTCTTATTATAGCGATCCTTCCATTCGAGAAGTGGGGGATCAACTTTGTGGGCCCTATTACTCCAGCATCCAATGCACAAAAAAGATATATTATCATAGCGACTGATTATTTTACTAAGTGGTCGGAAGCATATGCAACACGGAAAGACGATGCAAAGGAAACCGCTAGTTTCCTATTGGAGCAAATAGTACGTCGATTTGGTCCGCCAAAAGAAATAGTATCAGACCGGGGGATGCATTTTCTGAACAAAGTGATAAAAACTATGACTGAGGCTTGGCACATCAAGCATAATAAAACAATCCCCTATAACTCACAAGCCAATGGGCAGGTCAAGAGTACCAACAAACAGCTTGTGGGCATTCTGCCTAAGAGGTAGTATCAGAAAAGAAACGAGATTGGGACAAAAAGTTGTACGTGGCAGTGTGGGCATACAATACGACATTCAAATGAGCTACTAGTCACACCCCATTCAAGTTAGTATATGGGGAGGAGTGCGTCCTACCTCTAGAGATCCAGTTGCCGATGATAAGATTCGTGATCAATCATTCTTTGGGTGACGGGGATGCCCTCTTAGAGTGCTTTACCACTCTGGCACACCTCAATGAAATTAAATTGTAGAGCTTGCTACATCAGGAGGTAACCAAGCATTGGATGAAGTAGCATCATGACCTAAAAGCAAAGAAATACACTTTTAAGAAAGGACAGCTAGTGTTGTACTATGATGTGCGTAGAGAATTATTTCCATGAAAGCTGAAGCCCAAATGGGATGGTCCTTATAGGATTGTCAGGATCGAGAAGAATAAATCCACAGCATTATTGGCAGATCTTGAGGGTGTGGAATTTAAGAATAAGGTTAATCTTAATAATAATTAAACCTTATTATTTTTTACTGCTCTAATGACATCAGTGCCTTGCAGGTCTATGTGCGATTAATCAAACATCTGCAAGGAAACAGTGACAGATGTTGATGGGTCGACTGATCCTTTATTTGGAGCACCCATACTTAGAGAAGCAATATCATCAGGGAAAGTTCATCTGGTGGAGTAAAGGTTATAAAGTGACTTAGCAAGATGACAGGACATTCGTTTGGGAGATTAAGGTCTTCTATCATCACTGTTTGCAGATTTTGACGAGCATCCCTATAGTCTTTAATGATGAAGGTGGGATGGAGCCGTCAGTTCATCCTCTCAATATGTTGAAGTTTGACTATCATAATTACGAATAGGGGAGTTCAAGATGGCTAGCTGTGTAAACCCATTGTGGGCGTACACATTATATTTTGATGGGGCATCCAGGGGCCCTAATAAAAAATGGAATGTTGGAGTAGTTATCCGAGATCCCCGATGTAGAGTTATAATGAAATTAGCTGATTATCTCGGGGTAGGATTCACTAACAACATGGCGGAGTATAAAGCCTTGATTATGGGACTAAATATTGCCAAGAAAGGTGATATTCGGCAATTGTTAGTAAAAGGGGATTCCCAACTGATCTTAAACCAACTCAATGAGACATATACAGTTCGGAATCATATCCTTCGTATGTATCATCGAACTACTATAATCCTACTTGATGAATTTGAGAGCATATCTCTTCAGCTAATTCCACGTTCTTGGAATCTGTTTGTGGATTCACTATCCAATTTTGTTTATGAAGAGGACCTCTTCTTCAACTGTGGTCCTAGTTCGGATGTTGCTCTTGATAATGAGACAAGACCTGCTCGTTTGTGGGGAATGCTATTAGACCACACATTATATGGCAAGCGATGGTTGATATGGGTAATGCGAAGAGTAGTCGAGACCCATCTACCACTATTATCATAGACCCATAGGTTGGTCAAACGACATGTTATGTGTACGCCTCTTGATTATATATGTAGGAGATATGGGTCACAACTTGATGGATTTAGTTTAGGGCTGAGAGCCCTGTTTTTTCCCTTGGAATAGAGCGTATTTTCATATATCTACCTTCTTCCAAGGAGGGATCTATATGAGATGGTTTGATTGATTTCTTTAGGCCAAGAGGGCCAGTTGTTTCAAGGGTTTAATGATTCTTTAGGCCAAGAGGGCCAGTTTGTTTGCAGTACAAATGTGCTATTCCTTTAGGCCAAGAGGACCCTATGTCTGTTTGGTGTAGGTACATTTAATGCTTTGTTGTGTTAGTGATTGCATCATACAGGTTGATGAAGTGGTTGGAGGGAGCCTTTGCTACGGAGGAGCTTCTTGTGGCCATTCCAAGTGGTTTTGTCCCCTTTCTAAGTTTTTTTGCCTTAAGCAAATAATGATACATATGTGAGGGTGCTTTCTTCTTATTTGATTGGGGACCAGCGATCAAGGCATGAAGTCATAGGTTTAGGTCGGTATGTCTGTGGGAGGTCTGAGTAGTCATTGCCTCCTGCAAAGGCATTGTCAAGCAGTGAAAGATCTGTTTTCAATGGGAGTTCTAGTTACCTTATTTTGCTGACCTGCTAGGCCGCTAATCTAGGAGGTCATGTTAGTGTGAGGCAGTTAGAGAAGCCTACTAAAAATACCCAAAATGAAAAATCCTAAATATCTAAAAGAAAATATATGAATATACGGAGGTGTGTAAAAAGGGGTTCTAACCCCTAAAACAATACAATAGAAAAGAAAGAAAAATCTTTGAGCAGTTGTTCATTGCCTTGCAAAGGCCTAGTCAATTCCTGGGGACGAAACAAGACCCGGTGTCGATGCCTTGTCTTCCTAGGGGTGGCAACTAGCTGAAAAGCAAAGGAATAAGAATAAGAGAAGGTTGGAGTGAAAATAAAAGTGAGTGTTAGAAAAGGATTAAATGTCGCCTCACGAGGGCTTGGTAGGTTCTTGGGTACTGAGACAGGTGTCATGAGGCTGATGCCTTGTTCTCCTTGTGTCACTACGCTCAGCTCCCTCCTTTTTACATGCCCAAGTATGGAAAATAAGGGCCTAAAAGGACAATGTGCTAGAAGCAAATATTTCTTGATCAGGCTATAGGAGTCCTCACCTCGTAGGAGCTCCTAGTTGAGTTGTCCTCAGTTAGAAAGGTAGTTCAGACCACCACTTAGGATGACCTCTTTGATAGTTCTTTTTAGCTTGGCCATGTTGGAGCAGCACATTAGTGACTAGGTCTAGCCTCTTATCAGTTTGTGCTAGGACTACTCCTTGTGGATTTCATGCCTTGGTTTTGTCAAGGGGTAGGGTGAGAGCTGTGATGTGTTTTGTTGTGTATCTATTTTGTATCAGCTTGAGGCTCTTTGTGGTTGTGTTTATGTGCAGATTCGTTCGTGGGATTCGATGGGCTGAGTCGGCCTATCTGGTGGGGTCGCCAATGAGAGCTAGATTTTAGGACCCGATTTGGACCCGTTCTTGAAGCGTTGAAGCTCATTTTGGAGCCGAAAAGTGCTCGAGAGGTGTTAAAGAGTCAATTTTTATGAAAAATCAAACAGTGGTGCAAATGGCCGAGCTAGAGTTTTCCTAGATGCATTTCGACATTAGGAATCCAACACGTCTCGCTTCGTCAATCGGAGGTCATTTGACCCTCCATTTAATCCTTGCAAGGTTCTGTGTTATAAAGCAGCTACTGGATCGAGAAGTCATAAAGTGCATGGGAGAGGCCAGGTTGATGGAGTTCGATACCATGAAGTCGCATGTCCAATCAAATTGCAAATCGGAGTTCTTTTGGGCATCCAAATTTGAAAAATCCATTTGCGAGACAGTGTGAACACAAAAAGATGAACCAGTTATTTTAATGTTTTGAACCTTAGACTTAATAAAAGCCTTGAAACTAATGTAAAAACTATCGAACAAAGGGAAGTGTCAATGCGTCTCCTCATTTTTGCTCGATGCCTCTCCGATTCAAACCCGTTTTTGGAGAGAGAGAGAGGGAGATTCTCAATCAGGGAAAACAGAGGAACAAGATGGCTGCAAGCTTGTCCATTTTAGTGGAGGATTTAAAAATCTCATTTTTTAGTCTTTCTCTCTGCTCCCTCTCTCTCCCCTTAAGGGGCAGTTCATACCCATGAAGAAGAAGAGAACTGGTTGAAGGATGCTTGTCTGTCATGGTACCGGATCACTCCCGGATCGATGGAGGGCTAGAGTTGGTTGTCCAGAGGTGGGTTGAGCTAGTTTTACAAAGAAGGAAAAAAATCGGTAATTCTATTTTACAAAGAAAATTTGCTTGTTTTTTATATTTGATTGAGCTAGTGTTGTTCTTATGGAGTGAAAATTGGTAGACATGTTATTTACTGTTTGTTCTATGCTTGCATAATGCAAAAATCAAAAAACATGAAGTCAAAATGTTGGAAATAATTTTTAGAGACATGTAAAACACGATTTTTATGAGGAAAATGGAGTTTTTGGTGTTTTCAAGTGGGATAAACCAATACTCATGGGGTAAAATGCTAATAAAATCTACATTTCTACTGTTCTAAGAATCAAGAGCCACATCTCTGGAAATATGTCGAAATTTTTATTGAAAAATAGAGGAAAATAGAAAAAATAAAGAAAATAAGAGAGAAAATAGGAATATACCTTAGAAAAATACAAAAAAATATAATAAGTAGTTATGGATGTATGCTAGGGCAAAGCATGAGGTTTGGCCTCAATTTTCCCTATCTTTTTGTCACAGTGTGTGATTTATTGATTTTTATACACTAAACCATGACAAAACAACCTCCATACACCTATGCAACGAAGCAAAACTTAAACAGTGAGGGGAGTGTCAAGATTGTGGGAGAGAAGGAAGGAGTCTCACTTGTAGCTTTCTTGCTTGCACAATGGGGGAATACACACAAAGATGGACGCTGAAAACAATTTTCCTCTTCTTAGTTTGTGTAAGCCAAAAGAACTCAAGTACAAAGAAATAGAAGAACCCTATATATGGGTCTCAAACCAAACTCAACTAACTAAAGTGGCATACTAACTGAGCCATGAACTAGAGTAGATAAGGATAGCTGTCATCTAGCTATTATTCATGGGCGGTATACCAACCGCATCTGCAACTAACAAGTCGGTGACATAAATGTACAACAGTCACCCTGGCATATCACGAGTGGAGCTCGATATCTCAACACTCCCCCTCGAGCTCAATCCCAATTCTGACACCAAGCAGGTCTCTGAACTTGTGCAGCTTCTCTACACCCAATGCCTTCGTGAATATATCAGCTATCTAATCCTCTGTGCTGACATAAACTAGATCAATAAGACCTAGTAAAACCCTCTCCCGCACATAGTGATAATGCACCTCAATGTGCTTTGTTCTAGCATGATAGACTGGGTTATTTGCCAAGTGTATACTACTCATGTTGTCACAATAAATGACAACTAACCCATCTGTAGGCTGATGCATATCATAAAGTAGCTTATGCAACCAAGCTACCTCACATGCAGCCATTGCTGCACCCCTGTACTCAGCCTCTGTGCTCGACAAGGCAACTGTAGGTTGTTTCTTGCTGCTCCAAGTGACTGCAACACTCCCAAAAGAGAACACATATCCACTGGTAGATCGTCTATCAAAAATACTACCAGCCCAATCAGCATCAGTGTATCCATGCAACTGTATCTGAACCCTAGTCTCATAAAATAGTCCATACTGCAATGTGGACTTCACATACATGAGTATGCGTCTAGCCGCATCCAAATGCGGTTTCCTTGGAGCCTGCATAAACTGACTTACCAATCCAACAGCATAGCTCAAATCTGGCCTAGTAATAGTCATATATATCAAACTTCCTACTATGCGTCTATACATAGTAGGGTCTTCCAGAAGCTCACCTACATCTACACCGCTCAGCTTCACATTCTGCTCCAAAGGAATTGAAATAGACTTACAGCATGTCATCCCATTATTGGACAGCATGTCCAATCCATACTGCCTCTGCAAGAGCCGTATCCCACTTGGTGATCTAATCACCTCAATGCCCAAGAAATAACGCAGCTCTCCCAAATCCTTCATCTCAAACTTCTGCTTCAATAGCATTTTCACATGAAGGATATCTTCATCACTGTCACCTATCATAATCAAATCATCAACCTAAATGACAAGTAGCATAATACCTTTCTCTGTTTTTCTCACATAAAGTGAGAAATCTGCCTTGGAAATCCGAAAGCCAATAGTGACAAGATACTGTCCTATCTTGTCAGACCATGCTCTAGGTGCTTGCTTCAAGCCATACAAGGCTTTCTTCAACCTGCAAACAAACTCAGGATGAACAGCATGCACATAACCTGGTGGCTGCTCCATATAGACCTCTTCTTGCAAATCACCATGCAAGAAGGCATTCTTTACCTCCATCTGATGTAAAGACCATTCCTTTGATGCAGCCATAGCAATGACTGCTCTTATGGTTGCCATCCTTGCAACCGGACTGAATGTTTCTTCATAATCAATGCCATATATTTGTGCATACCCCTTGACTACTAATTTTGCCTTGTATCTGTTCACAGAACCATTTGCATTGTGCTTCACCTTATAAACCCACTTACAACCAATTGAATTCTTATCTTTAGGCAAAGGTACCAATTCCCATGTAGCATTTGCTTCCAAGGCATCCATTTCTTCATCCATGGCTTTCTTCCATTTTTCTTTTCCCATGGCTTGCTCAAAAGAAGTGGGTTCTGGTTCCTGTATCACTTTGACCATATAGGCATAGTGAATGGCTGTAAATACATCATATTTCAGCCTATCCACAGGATACCTAGCTCTGGTAGACTTGCGCAAAGTAGGTTCACTCCCAGATGCTCTCAAAACATCCCTCGTCTTCCTTACTCCATGTGTAACAATAGAAGGAATACCCAACTCATCATCAATGCTCTGTTCTGAGCCACTGGATTCACCATCCACATAAGAGTGACTTGCATTCACATCAAACATGGGTTGATCAACCTTCTCTTTTCCTTTTCGTGATACCTGCACCACTATCTGCATTGCTTTGAGAAGATTCTCATGATCTCAATCTGTCTGTCCATGGTGAAGAATGTGAACCACTGCTAGAGGACGCTCCAGGTCCACTAATATCTTGTAACTGCTGCTGTGAATTCTGTGCAGCATTACCATTTTGTGTATCTACATTATCAATCACATTTACTGGTTTATACCAGCTACTCATCTCATCAAAAACAACATCTCTGCTCACTGTAAACTTACGAGTAGAAGGGTTATAGTATCTATACCCTTTCTGCTGTGGAGAGTAACCAATAAAGATGCACTTCTCAGCTTTTGGATCCAACTTGGATCTCAACTCATCTGGCACATGAACATAGGCAATGTAACCAAAAATTTTCAAATGAGAAATATCTGGTTTCCTACCAGTATACCTCTTCTCTGGAGTCATGCCATGTATTGCTGCAGTGGGAGTCATGTTCATTATGTCGAGTGTTGTAGCAACTGCCTCAGCCCAGTAAAAATCTGGCAAGTCTTTTTCGTTGAGCATGGCACGAGATACCTCTCCAATATGCTTGTTTTTCCTTTCTGCAATTCCATTTTGTTGTGGGGTATGACTGCATGAATATTGCTGCTTTATGCCATGCTCCTGCAGGAACCTTGCAAACTCATTTGAGAGGTACTCTCCCCCTCCATCTGGCCTTAGGCATTTTATTTGCAGGCCTGTTTCTTTTTCAACCATAGCTTTAAGAGTTTTGAAATGCCCAAAAACTTTGCTTTTCTTTTTCATAAAATACACCCAAAATTTTCTGCTATAGTTATCAATAAAAGTGACAAAATAATGACAGCCTCCAAGAGATGCAGCTTTAGTAGTCCACACATCAAAGTGGATTAATTCCAATGGCTTCTTACTCTCTTGAACATGTCTAGGAAATGGTTTCCTTGCATGTTTTCCAAACTGACAGGCTTCACATACCTTATGCATTTCTGCAACTTTGAATTTAGGCAATCCTGCAACAATATTTTGGGCTTGCATTGATGTAAGTCGCTGTACATTAACATGACCAATGCGTTTATGCCAGATATCAATATCTACAACTACGCCAGTCCCATGTGCAAACATTGCTACACTCAATTCAGGCATGTCTGCATCCAACGTAAACATTCTACCCTTCTTCTTTCCTTTTGCTATCAAGCGACCTTTATTTTTCATATCCTCAGCAAAGCATCCATGGGAATCAAATCTGACTTGCAAGCGTTGCTCAACCATTTGACCAACAAAAACCAGGTTCTTGGTGATATTCGGGACATGAAATACATCCAACAGGTATTTCTTTTTCCCATCATGCATAGACAAAGGAATATTTCCAATCTGCACAATAGGATGTGCAGTATCATCACCAGTCTCCACAAATCTTGGTTTTTTCATTTTCCTTGCATCCTGCATCCATTCTGCACGACATGTCATGTGGTTTGATGCACCTGAGTCAACATACCACACATCGTTGCTTTCTTCTGTACTTGTCACAGAATTGGTCATGTGCTGCACCATAAACAAGTGCTCATTTCTGTCATCACCCTGTCTACTAGAAGATGCATAATTCCCTTGTTGCAATTTTCCATTCATGATGTCATTCTGCTTTTTATAGCAGTCTTTAGCCATATGACCCATTTTACCACAGTAGTAGCATTCAACATTGTTGTTTGCATTTTGGCCTCTTTGCCATCCACCACGACCTCTTTGGCTCCCCCTGCCTCTAGAGTTACCACGTCCTCCTCCATAGGACTGGTTTTCTTGAGTTTGCTGCATAATCTGATTTCTACCACGGCCTCCAGATCGGTCTCCTCTACCTCTGCCTCTACCTCTTCCAGCATTTGAGTAGAAGACAGATTCTTTTGAAGTTCCTCCTGAAGAAGATGCACCACCATTTCTCTGCTCCTCAGAAATTAGAAGAGCAATCAACTCCTCAAAATCAGGAAATCTTTCACGGACGAAAATCGATGTTCGAAACTGTGCATAATCCTTTCCTAGACCATTCAAGGTCACAGAAACTAAATCATCATCTTCCACTGGCGACCCAATGGAAGCAAGTGCATCTGCAATCTTCTTCACCTTCATGTGGTAGTCATTGATGCTCATACTTTCTCTTTGCACATTGTGCAACTCTTGCTTGAGCTGCATTTTCCTGGCTTGAGTATTTGTGATATACATTTTTGACAGAGTACTTGCATCCTGAATATGCACAATCATAGAGTCTGAAATGCTAATAGACAACCAGTACATAACTTTTCTGGCTCTCTCATGCCATGATTTAAATGCCTGCATTTGCTGTTGATTGGGAACATCGGGAAGAACTGGTTCTTCTTCATTTCCTACAACGAATTCCCAATATCCTTTTTCCATAAGGAAATTCGTCATTCTAAACTTCCATGCTTGGAAGTTGTTCTTGTCAAGCTTTTCAGTGACAATCTGTGAAAGAGAATCAGATGCCATTACAGAACACTGCAAAAAATTCTGTCACTGCAAAGAACACAGCTTCAGCCTCACAAGGGCAAATTTGCAAAGCTAACGAAAGTGGTATTTGACCACACAGTCACTTCCTAGTGACGATTTTGCATCAACATGCAACAAAGATGATTCTGTAACTCCCAATGTCTCTGCGCACATGCATACGATGCAATTTCTACAGTAACTTTTCACCGACCTGTAGAACAGTGGTCGCACAACATAAAACATGGCCTTTTCCTGAGTGCATGTAGAAAACTTCCGCCTCCAAAACAAGCCCTGAAATGGCCTCAAATCAAAAAAACAGAGCAACCATGGGCTAAAGCCCTATTCCGCAATATATACTGCCCTCTTGCTACACCGCGAAGGGCATCTCAATCTGAGACAATGCACTCTTGGACTTTCCGGCTGTGCTACCTGTAGAGACTTGCTCCCAAAACAGAAAAATGAAAGCAACACTTGTCCTCTTACCAGAACACCGCAAACTTGGTTTGCTTTCTTGAGCTCCTTACCATGAACAAGGCTCTGATACCATGTCAAGATTGTGGGAGAGAAGGAAGGAGTCTCACTTGTAGTTTTCTTGCTTGCACAATGGGGGAATACACACAAAGATGGAGGCTGAAAACAGTTTTCCTCTTCTTAGTTTGTGTAAGCCAAAAGAACTCAAGTACAAAGAAATAGAAGAACCCTATATATGGGTCTCAAACCAAACTCAACTAACTAAGGGGGCATACTAACTGAGCCACGAACTAGAGTAGATAAGGATAGCTGTCATCTAGCTATTATTCATGGGCGGTGTACCAACCACATCTGCAACTAACAAGTCGATGACATAAATGCACAACGGTCACCTTGGCATATCACGAGTGGAGCTCGATATCTCAACAGGGAGTAGGATTTTGTGCAACAGTTTGAGGGTTGAAATAATACAAATTCTGAATTTTTTTTCTATGCATAACATTTAGGAAACTGCCTATTTGAAAATTAGGGATCTAGTAGCACAAGGTTTGCCTTGGTGCTAGATTCTTGCAACGAAGCATATATGTATTAGTTAGAATTCATGGAAAGACTGTTTGCGTACTAGCACATAGGCTGATTTTGAAACATAACTATTTGTGCACGATGAGACATCCACTATTGCACTGATCATACATGTGGTATCAACTCTTGGAAATGCATAGCAATTATTTGAATTATAGTTGAGCCACGCTTGAGAGGATGAGATTCCCCTTGCCGTAGGTTAGCCGTTTGTTTCTTAGGGGAGATTATTAGTGAGGAAACATGGTATCTCCTGGATCTCGGTGACAAAGAGAGGAGTCTTGTGAGAATATGTTTACTTGTAAAAGCAGCGCATCAAGGGGCCGATCCCCAAGATGTAGGAGAGCTGCAGTGGGGTCACGGCAATCAGTCGATGTGGTGCCTCCTATGTCTGTGATACATGGCACTTATTGCCAATATGTGTGGGATACCTCTTTGAGGGTTTTGGGGAAGGTGCTGTTGGATTTTTATCCAACTAAAAATGCAATATTAGAAGTATCTAGTGTGCATTTAGTTATTACAAGCGCTCCTGGACCGCGAGGCCGTGTGGTGGTGGAGGTGTCTGTTATGTGCATGAGGTCTGGCTAGTGCCATAGCCAGTGCTAGCCCATTTTTGGTCCCATCACTTGATCATTATAGTCATCTATTGATTATTAAAGGTGAGAGTGATAGTGGGATTGCGGAAGTTAGGGACTTTTTCAAGAAGTTTGATCTGATGAAGAATTTGGGTGAGCTAAGGTACTTTCTTGGTATTGAGGTGATCAGATGTGATGATGGTATATGGCTGTTCCAAAGGTAGTATAGCTTGGATATGTATGATGATGATGATGATGATGCAATAGAATACCATGTGAAAGAAGAAGGATAGAAAGTAGATGTTAGATCAAATCTAAAAAAGATCACGAAGGACTTAAGCTACAAGAAGGAAGATGAAGACAAATGGACATTGAAGAAGATGAGCCCTTGCACCCATAGGTTGAAACCTAACTTGAAGAAGAACTAGTGTTAAAAGAAGTGAAGATGGAGAAGGGAGAGGAGACACTCAACAACATGAATCAAGAACCGCCTCTACCCATTGAGATTGAGGGTAAGGCTAATGTGGCATTCTCCTTTGAGGAATTGGATGCCTTTGATGATGAAAATGATGATGAAATATAGTAAGAGTTAGACTTAGAAGATAAAGAGATTAGGGTGAAATCACCTTGGGCAAGGAATCCTCTACATGCAGCCAACACTTCATGTGTAGGGATGAGACCCCAACCTTAGAAGGTGAGATAGATAAAGTAGAAGAGAATGAACAAGAGAAGAACCGAAGCTAGAAGAAGAAGAGTTAGGCAAAGAAGAAGAAGGGGAAGAGAATATGCTCAATCCCAAAGAGGAAACACCTCATCCCCAACTACTTAAATCCCTACAACTAGCCAACCCCAACTAGTTCAACTATGATAGACTAGAAGGAGAGTTCAAACATAGGATCATGAGTATATGGAAAAAGATAGAAGAAGATGATAGGAAGGAAGAAGATAAGGAGTTGTTAGATGGATCCATAGCTAAAATAGAAGAAAAGATGAGGCATGCAATGAGAAGAAGGGAAATAGAAGGGAAGATAGAGTTAGTAAGGAAGAAGATGGACAAACAAGAGAAGCTAGAACAATATGAGAAGAATGAGAGAAAGAGTAGACAAGTAGAAGAAGGAAATATGAAGAAAGTTAGAAGGGAAAAAGAGCAACAATAAAGAGGCGGAGGAGCCAACCCATAAGAATGTGTGGAGAATAAGAAAGCTAAGGAAAAAAGAACAAATAGAAAAAAAAGGAGCAACCAACATAGAAGAACAAGTACGAAGAGCTATAAATCCAAAGGAAGAATATGAGAAGGAAGTAGAAGCCAAGTTAGAACAAGAAGAACAAGTCACAATAGAGCTAGGCATGAAGGTCAAATAAGAGAAAATGAAAGATGAGTTAGTCCTATACATCAAGGTGCAAGAAGTATAGGAGCATAAGATAGATTTAGGCAAAGAAGATCGAGAGAAAATGAATAAATAGAAAGCGACAGAGGAGACAACCTAGAAGAACACATATCATAGAGCTAGAAAGCCAAGGAAAAAAGAACAACTAGAAAGAGGAAGGGATGCCAACTTAGAAAAACAAGTACAAAGGGCTAGAAATCCAAAGGAAGTAGAAGCTAAGTTAGAGCAAGAAGAGTAGGTCAAGACTAGAGCTAGGCATGAAGGCCAAAGAAGAGAAAATGGAAAATGAGTTAGACCTTATAGTAAGGTGAATGAACAAGAGGAGCAAAAGACTGATTTAGGCAAACAAGGTTGACAGGAAGTAGGAAAGATGGAAAATAAGAGAATGCAAGAAGAGAAGGAGAAGATCGCAGCGAGGCCAAATCCCAAGAAACAAAGGCATGCTAACACCAAGATAAGAGATAAGAAAGAGAATGCCCCCAAAACCCCAAGTTACATAAGTAGCTAAGGATGGATGAAGAAAACCATGCATTTGATCCAAGGCCACACCCCAACAAATCAAATAAAGAGAGAAAATAGATGCACTTCAATATTGAAGGTACAAATCACTCTCTTGACTATGAAGCACTCATCCCAACCAAATTGAATCAAGGAAACATGTGAGCTTCAGCCAATAAATTCATTGTCTAGTGCTTTGAACCTGAAGAGGTAAACCCTTGTGTGCTTGAAAATATGGAGTCAAAGGATGAAGCCTTGAAGAAGCAATAGCATGAGAGAGTGCTTGAAATATGGTCTAACCAAGTTAACTTGGTCTCATGGAAGGGAACCTTGCTAATTAAGCATCGGCTAACTCACTCTTAAGGTGAATGTCCTTAGACTATGGAATCCATTTGGACCATACTTAATGATGGTAAAGACTGAGATCTTGGCTTTCAAGTTACAAGCAATACAAGGCAATGTCATCCCAATCCTATGGATATGTGACACTCCAAGCACTTCAAAGATGTGCATCACCTCCAAACACCAACTTGATACCTCCTTTCTAAGGCCAAGAATTTTCTCTAAGTGTGACAATTTACTCCATACCTCCGAAAGATCTTCAACTCCAAATGAAGCTAAAAAAATCCAAAGGAAAGGTGCTATGAAGAGACAAGTTGAACCAACCCACTTATCTAGGACCAAGGCAGTAAAGAAAGATCTATTGAAGAGACCAAGGAAGACATCCCAAGTACTTGACTTGAAAATGAGGGCAAAGAATCTTGGAAAATGACTCATGAGACCTAAGTCCCCAAGTCATGTGACAAAGGTGGAACTAAAGGGAGAGACTGCATAAGGAGCAACCCAATAGACTCCCTGTCTTAAGACATGGTAGAACATGGTGACAACAAAGGCACTACACCTTGACCCCAATAGTATGACCACTTGGGATCATGCCTACAAATCTTGGCATGCAAAGCCATAAAAGCCAAGATAAATAAATTTAGGAATTTGAATCCACCACTCCTTAAATGTAATAGAGTCAAGGGTGTACTAAAATGAAAATCAATTTTAAAAAAAAGTCTAAATGGGTAGACATTGGCTAGCTTGATAGGAAAAGCTCTGTTAAGACCCCCAAGTTGTAGTGTGGCAAACACTCACCAACTTGATAGTAAAGGCTACATTAAGACCTTGCTCATGAGTCACAAGTCGTCCTAGACCTATAGACACTAACTATCTTAATAGAATGAGCTATGTTAAGACCTCAAAATGAGTCAAAGGCAACAAGTGTTAGATTGCTACAGATAGCAATCCATTGTGTAGGGATGATTGTGGGACCACCCTTCCCCCATTTGGGACTTTGTACATGTGCCATGGGATTAGGTCCAAATGCATCTATACAAGGAATCACTCCTCTCCTTTTTGGCTTTCAGCCACTCTACCTCATCCTACGTGCTTATATCCATTATATATCCTTATGGCTTGTCCATGGGACTTTACAACCTACACAAGACTAAGTTTGATACTCAAATTTTACCATCATTAGTTCCTATGATATATGGAACTTAACATTTATATTCATAAATAAATAGTTGAAACATGTGATATTTATTTAGCTTTTAGTTGCTTTATTTGAACTCATGATGTTGCATGTTGGCCACTAAACATTTATAGGTTGATACATGCATCCATTTTGCTAGGTTTTGTAAAAGTGGCAATTGTAGCTAAAAAGAGAAACATTGACCAAATTTTCCCCTAATTTTATGATAAGGTAATAGTAGCCACAAATTACACTAGCAGGTATTATATTATGAGTCACAACAAACCAGTAATGCTAGTCACTATTCTCAAATAAATCTATTTGATATGACTCTTCATGAGTCATATGCCCAAAGTCTCTACCACAGTAGGTGATAAATAAAGTAATCATTGTTTAAATTTTACAACATAATGACATAATTAGTGATAGCATGGAAATAAGCCCAAACTATGATAACATAAGTAGTGATGATGTAACAACATTTAAATGTAGAGAGAGGATAACAACTAGTCCTTTATATTTTGTACTATGCATTTTTACATCAAATAGAATTCAAACTAGTAGGGCCTTACCATTTTAACATGTCATCCAAATTAGTAATTATGCACGCAGTATTTAAGTTCCATACACACGTTAAGAATCTCGCAAATAAAAAACAGATGGAATTCCCATACATAGATACATTTGTGTACACATGTATGTATGTGTATATTTATGCATGCATGTATACGTGTATGTCCATGTAAGTATGTAGTAACATACATATGTACATAAGCACATGTGCATGTGGCACACTATAAAAAGCATATTATAACATCAATTTGTTTTTCTTTCTAAGAACATCATCACTTTATTACATATAAAATAGGACTAGAATAGGATATCCTTGCAGAAGGTCAATTAGCATAAAATGAGCAAACACTACTAAAAAAGTAATAAAATTTTCATTTTTATTAAAAGCAAATGGTTGCAAGTTAAAATAGTGTACATTAAATTATGGTTCTTTTATAATAATCTATTACCTCATCGGAATGTTGAGTCATTAAAAGGCATAATAAACAACTTAACTTGCTCAAGTCTTGAAAGTTGCATTATAGGTTGAAAGGGAATTTTTGATAAATATCTATCATATGAAGTACATTCTCTTGATTACTTATTCCAATGTGTACCTAAGAGGTACCTAATCGATATGTGATCTGGGCCTTTTGAGGTCTATTGGACTCTGTATGGATATACAAATGAATGAAATTGTATTGTTATATTCCCTTTGAAGGGTTAATGGATCTCTAAATTCCTTATTTTTAAATTTTAGACTCTTTTTTGTGATAATGATTCTTCATATTGTACTATCTCTTGATAATGATTCTTCATTTGAAGAATCTTTTAGTAAAGTTGTTCCTTCACACAAAGCCGATCACTCAAATAA
The DNA here is from genome assembly GCF_053477565.2 of Lygodium microphyllum. Classification (NCBI taxonomy): domain Eukaryota; kingdom Viridiplantae; phylum Streptophyta; class Polypodiopsida; order Schizaeales; family Lygodiaceae; genus Lygodium; species Lygodium microphyllum. The sequence goes on from NC_141139.1 coordinate 92,961,297, forward strand.
TATAAGGGGTGTTTTTTTTCAACAAAGAACCATTATATTGTTTAGCCTTTAATAATGTGACCCTTCCCTTGAAAACTATAAGCTTGATAGTTTTTTGAAAAATAAAGCCTTTTTTTTGTTTTTGGTTGATTGTAGTAAGTGTAAAGTCAAAGGGGTCTTCAACAAAACATATCCATCAGAAGTTATTCCATCTCAAGTGAATCTTTCACAATTTAATAAATTACTTATCTCAATCCAAGTGTCAAGAGTCAAATAAACACTAACATTAGCCCTTACAGAAGCATGAAAGATAGCTTTCAAAGAAGCATGACACATTGCTAATGTATTGAAAGCCATCCATCAATATTATTTTATTATTGTTGATTATCAACTTTTAGGAGTTATCAAACATGCTATAGGAAAAGCCAAAATTTTAAAACAAGTTTTACAAATCTTGTCACAATAGTGAGGTTAACATTTACTTTAATGTATTCTACTTTCACACATAAGCTACTAAGTTTGAAAAGGTTAAAAGTGATACTTCTAGGTTTTAACATAAGCTACTAAATTAAAGTACTCCTAATTGTTTGAAAAACTAAAAGTGATACTATGTAGAAAATAGCTTTTGTCTTATATGCATTTTTCTTCTTAGTTTTTCATTGAACACTTTAATTTACCACTAGGAGTAGCATATCACATTTTACTGTATGAAGGAAGTGCAAGATGATGACACAAGAACATCACAAATTGTTAGTCATTATTTAAAAAACATGCGTGAGGAATTAGGTATACATTCCTTGTTTTTGAACACGACTTCTTTGATGCGATGCATTTGATAGGGAGAAAGCTTAGAACTATAGAGAGAAAGCTTACAACTGAGGTGGGAGCTTTGAATTTTAAAGTAAGGGAGCACGTTTATTCCATCTCACATCAAGTAGGTAGTATTTGTGCTAAAGACATAAGATTGACAAATAACATCTACATGAGAGAGAGAGAGAGAGAGAGAGAGAGAGAGAGAGAGAGAGAGAGAGAGAGAGAGAGAGAGAGAGAGAGAGAGAGAGAGAGAGAGAGAGAGAGAGAGAGAGAGAGAGAGAGAGAGAGAGAGAGAGAGAGAGAGTTGTGCTTGCATGCGTGCCTATGTGCATGTGTGTTGCATGATTGTGCACTTGTGTGCTACATATGTGCATGCATGCATGTGTTGTGATATATTTTGAAAAGGTTATGGGTGCAAAAAGCTTATTCGAGCATTTCAAAGCAAAGTCATTTCATCTATATATTGTTATGCTTATCAACATAGTAGAAATATGGATAATAAAGGTACCCAACTAAGATAGTTATATATGAATACTATGACATTATTTGATGATTTCAACTAAGATAACTTTTTCTAATTGAATTTCCTTTATATGATTAAGTGTGTAGAAGCTTTGACTTGTTTGATGACTTAGTGGTCTCCATGTTCTCTTAGAAGGTATGTATTACTTATGGTGCTATGGTAAACTCTTGCTATCTACAACTACCAACTATGAAAGTCAGCATAAATATTGTATGATCCCTAATGAGTAGATTGCAAAGCATCTAATGACAATAGGGCTAGAACATTGACCACAAGGAAACTTCCCTACATGGTGGCATGGATTTGTGCCATCTACATTTTAAAGTCTAATGGATGCTTAAGAGCATGAGCCGAGGTCCAACATAGTTTTTTTTTTTGCAAGAATGTTATTTTGGAAACATTTTGAATTCTAAAGTGAACATGTCATTTAATCCAATGAGATGTGTAACTCTTATTATTCACATTCTCTTCATGAATTTGATTTTTCAACCTATACTACTTATGAATAGATAGTAAAATGATTTTGTTGCTTCTTAGTAACTCTAATTTTTAACCTTAAGGCAATGAAGCATAAGTATGTACAATGTGAAAACAAATCCACTCATGATGGTCTTTTAAGCCATGCTCTAACTACTAGCAAAGTTGTCTTTTTTACCAACAAAAACAAAATGCATAGCAATATGCATTTCTGGGCATAAAAATGAGGAAGAATATAGCATTTTGTGGTATTAAAGTAAGGATGAATCCAACATTTAGTTGTCTAAAAGTGAGGCATTGGACTTTTATTCTCAAATAGGTAGAGTGCAATGCACATATTTGTTAGAACACTTCCTAATTTTCACCATGTTTGAAGTTCTAAATCTTTTGTATATATCATGGAAGTAATATAATAGCTTTTGTTCAAAATCTCTTCAATGAGGGGCTTGAAATTAAAGTTCTATAAAGGCTTGAAGAATGAATAATATCACCTTATGTATGGTATTTCAACATGTAGTTCAAATTGTATTGATTTGCTCAAAAGTGCCTATGCATAGATATGACTTCTACTCCAATATAATCATGGGTGTAAGATTAACTTTTCCTATTGTGCTTCTATCCTTATATATTCTTAATATATGACAAGTTGACTGCCTATTGTGGGTGATTGTGAAACTTGAAGCACTCGCACCATAAATAAAGAGACACACATGCACGTACATGCATGCACACGCATGAACAGCATACTTCCCTGATGCTCCACATAAGGGAAAGTAAGCCACAAGCAAAATAACCTACACTTGATAAATCATATTATGCTCAAAGATAGGACCAAGTATAAATCTACATGTGGAACTAGCCATGTCTACATTCTCAATACATCTTATTATGCCCAAAGATAGAATAGCTATAAATCTATATGTGGAACTAACCATGAAGGTGTGAGAGAGAGCTGATGGGTAACTTATTCTCAAAACATATTGGGAACTCTCATAACCAAATGGGGACCCTAAAAAACACATTGTGCCTCCAAGTGATTGCAAACTAAGCCCCTTACTCATGTGCATTAATGTGAAGCATTTTATTCGTGACACTACTCATAATGAAAATAGAGAAGTACCTTCAAACATGTTATGCCTCCAAGTGGTTGCAAACTATGCTCCTTGCTCATTACATTAATGTGAAGCATGTTTTGCCCCTAACATTATAGAGAAGTAGCCATCTTACTAGGTTTATTATTCACATCTAGCATGACCATATAGGTGTCCACCCACTTCTCTACCTTAGAAATGTTGTTCAACACATAGCTTCAATGCCAAGATGTCATTATTTGCTTGGAAATGTTATTAATCATGCATCTATAAATAGAATTATTTAAATTTTATAAGATGAAGTAATAATAGAAAACATTAAACATTACCTACAATACCGAACTCAATATTGAGAAGCTATTGTTGATTTTTAGTTTCCTTCATTCATTTTCTTTACAAGATACACATTCCTAAGGATAGCATATTGTAGGCATCTAGTTGGACCACATCTTGATCTCTCTCCCCCTTGATCCTATGTCATACTATTCCTTCATAGGGTTCTTTCCACGTCAAATGGGAATAGAGGCAAGCCACATGGAGACTATCAATCAACACATGACTTCCCTTGCCCCTAACCCTCAAAAAAATCTAGCATAGAGAATTTTGGTCAACACATGACCTTCCATGTCACTAATCTTCTCACAAATCTAGGATGCATGTGTTGCGAAGAAGGACTACCTAGAGGGATGATAGCCTTAGATACTTTTCTTCTATGCATTGGGGCATATTTTTAAGGGATAGCTCTCCCTTGGACACATAACTTTGGGGCACATTCTCAAGGGGATCATGGCCCTAGTATGTTCTCCCTTGGGCAAACACCTTTCCACCCATGGGAGAACTATCTACAGCCATCATCCATTGAGAATGTGCCATAATGCATAGTGGAGAACTACTTAAGGTATACTACCAAGACGGACTAACTAGAGGAATGATGACCTTACATGGTTCTCCTTTATGCACCCAAGAAAATCTCCCTTGGGTAGAAATTTGATGGAGATGCTCGTCCTTTTCTAACATGATGGTCACTCTTCTGTAGGTGGGTGATTCCACAACATATACATTAGTCAATACTAACCTTTATTTGTTTAAAGAGTTCTTACTAGCACTCTTTTTCATATTCATATGACCTTGGAGATCCCTTAGTTATTCTTTTTTATGAGAATCACTATTCCATAATTTATATTTTTACTATTGCTGAGAAATGATTTGTTAAGTAATTCTCATACTAATCCTATTTGTTGTTAGACTCAATTGATTTGGTAGGAGCAGGTGATGAATATGTTTGCGGTGTTGAGCCAAGCATGTAGCTTATTTTCCATCATATTATACTTTGGAGACATAATGATGGATTTATTTGTATGGTGTCATCGATTATTTATTTTCATGAGGTGCATCCTAGGAGATCTACTATTACAGCTATTGCTACTATTGTTGCTACTACTACTGCTACTACTACTATTGTTGTTGTTGCTACTCTTGCTCCTGCTATTGCTACTGCCACTGCCACTGCCACTGTTGCTATTGATGTTGATGTTGCTATTGTTGTTGATGTTGCTGTTGATGTTGCTATTACTGTTGATGTTGTTGTTGCTGTTGTTGTTGTTGTTGATGTTGTTGTTGTTGTTGTTGTTGTTGCACTGTTGCTACTGCTACTGCTACTATTATTATCTTATTTATTACTAGGCTACAATGCATTATTATTCGACTACTATTGTTGCATTGTTGCTACTGCTACTACTGGTCAATTATCCATTTGATTTGTGAAGGTTTTTAAACTATGGTACAATTAACAAGAAAAACTAGAAAAATCTTGTTACCATTTTTATAAAGGGCTACTTTTAAGCAAAAGCTATTTTAATGAAATTAAACGTGTACATTAAGGGGAGCCCTATCAATACATGGGGTACCCAATCTTATTTAGCAGAGATACACTACAAGATATAGACCTTATAGCGACGTTTAAAGCGACGAAAATACAAACAACAAAATTTGCCCCCGTCGTCGCAAAAAGCGTCGTTATTGACGACGCCATGGAATCGTCGCTATTTGCGTCGCTATATGCGTCGCTATATGCGTCGCATTTGCGACGTATATAGCGACGCAAATAGCGACGCATATAGCGACGGTTACAGAGAATTTGCGACGCTGATAGCGACGACAATAGCGATGCCTGCAGTAAATTTGCGACGCAAATAGCGACGGTAACAGAGGAAAAAAAAAATTTGTGGCAGGGCAGCAAGCTGCCCTGCCACATATAGCACTGTGTGCTGTATGAGAGCCATACAAAATAGTTTCTGCACTGCTGCATACAAAGCGTTTGCAAACAAAAAGAATCTATACTGAAATCATAAAACTGATAGATGAAATAAATACATGATATCGCATAAAATGCGATTGGTACAATCATAAAACAATATCACTAATACATAGAAAATGTCTACATAGATCGGGCGACTAAAAACTAAAGGTATGTGAGCGCTAAGGATCCGAGGGCGAGCTACAAATCGTCGTCCCCCGAAAGCTCGTCCCTCTGCAAAGGAGCATCAAACGGATTCTGCAGAAAAAGAAACAACATATCAATCCACCATACAATAATGCATTCAAATATCTCATGGTAACTACGGACATGAAAGATGAGAGACTTACTGGGCCGCCGCGTCTGTACAATCGGTCGATCAATGATCTGAGACCGTGCCTCTCTGCATATTGAGTCTCAAGGCCTTGCGGATCACGATTTGTAATGGAGTGCTGCAAAGAAAACAAAATGCTAACTGTTAGAAATATGATTGTCAGTACAAATAATATCTCAAAAAAACAAATAAGCAAAACAAAAGAGAAACTTACAAAGTCCTCCAAATATGTCCTGTGGCCGCCACTCCCAAGATGATGTACCGATCCGGCCTCGATTCGTGCCCTCGCCGCCTCCCGCTGCTGACTCCAACGTCCTGGCGAATTTGTAGCCTCCTCCCTCAGTTGGCGCCAGTCCTCTGCATCTAACCACTCGGGCTTTGGAGCCCCACTCTTGATTGCCTTGCGTGCGTCGGATCGTCTATGTGACATGTATGCACGCATGCAATCCATCATCCAGCCCGTAGAGAATCTATCCACTGCGGCTGGCACCGGGAACTCCTCATGCAAGGATGCTACTATGTACTCCTTGCTCCCCTCCGGTATGTTCCTCCAATGATCCAGGACGTTGTGCCGAAAAACTTGTTGGCACAACTCCCTCATGCGAGCTATCACCCTCCTCCCCTCATCATTCATGATGATAGCTCCTGACCTGCCATCCACTAGGTATCCATAATCCCTAGGAGTGTGCCTCGTATGGGCCCTCTCCCATCTCCGTCCACGCTCCTGGGCATATCCAGGAGACCCCTGAACATCCGGTGTACCCCCCCTTCAGCACTCGACTGCGGCCAAAGCGCCTCCATCTTACCTACCTCCTTTAAATCCATTCGTGACCCTATAGTGTCTCTCTTTCCTGTGATGTGGTCCCATAGCAAGCTGCCCACATTTTTGAAAATATGCATGGGATCCAACAAGTGGTTGACCTGTAAGTGGGTCCAATATGGCAACTCGTAGAAAACTAAGAACCGTCGCATTCCATTTGGATGTGATTCCGGGTTTACCATTTTCAACTCGTACCAGCTTGCAGCGTTCATACGTGCTGGAGGTCGTCCAAGAAAACCTTCCCTGAGTTCATGATCCTCCGGCAAGAAAGTGGCGTGTCCTTGATATACCATCTTCTTCATGGTTCGTGACCTTCGGGAGTCTAACTGTGGCCCACACAATGGACATGCATGATAACATGAGGTAACGAGACCTGCAAGGCGATCCACGACCTAGTGAATACTTGATTGAATGAAATAAAATATAGATATTACCGGCGTGAACAAAGGTCTGCTCACCTGAGCACTCTCCCAATCCCGGAAAGTCATGCATCGTCCACATGAGAATGGCTCGAATGTTGGCTGACCGCCGACCATCGCGCCTGCTCATATCTTGCACCGTGACCCCCTCCTCCCACAAAATCTTAAGCTCATCGACTAATGGACGAAGATACACGTCCATATTTTTTACTTTGTAGCGGCCCGGGACGAGCAAGCTAAGGATGAGATGTCCTTTCTTCGTAGAAAGCCATGGAGGAATGTTGTAGTTGACAAGCACTATAGGCCACACACTGTAAGAAGTCGAGCGCAGACCGAATGGGTTCACACCATCCATGGCGAGACCGAGCCGAAGATTCCTTGGCTCTCGCGCAAAGCCTGGGAAGGTAGAGTCAATGTGGCTCCATGCGCGCGAATCTGCTGATATTCGTTGCACTCCATCCGTAGACCTATTCTGCACATGCCACGTTGTCAAGCTTGCCATGGCAGACGTGCGAAACATGTGGTTTATGCGGGGGATGAGGGGAAAGTGTCTGAGGACTTTTTGAGGGATGGTCTGCCCTTGCAAGTCCTGTCGATACCTGTGAGCACCACACTTTGGACATGTCTCCATAGTCTCGTATTCATCTCGAAACAATATGCAGTCGTTGATACATGCATGGATATTATTGTAGTCCATGCCAAGCTTCCGTAAAACATGTCGTGCATCATCACGAGACTCAGGCATGGTGTTTGCAGGTGGCAATATATGATATTTCAATAACCTGAAAACATCATAAAACACCTTGAAAAATCCATCCATATTTACAATAATACTGTTTTTAAAAAAAACAATGAAGTCTGTATGCAAGGTACCTGAATAACTCAGTCACACTCGTATCGCTCCAACCGTATTTCGCTTGCACACTTAAGAGTGCAAGCAATGTCTTCAACCGAGATACTCGGCACCCATCATATAATGGTATGGATGCTTCCTCTCTAAGCGGGTCAGATGTCTCAACATCCATGGGAATCAATGCATCGATCATTGCCTCCATCTCAGGCTCCAAGATTGTAGGCAAGTCGGGAAGGTTGTCTGTCTCCTCTGGCATTGACGATATAGATGGGCCTTGCGAGTGGTCTATTGGCTCCTGCCATCCATCCATCTCACGTCCACGAACTCTTCTAATTGGCCGCAAAGGGTGCACTCCCCCTTGGGTCGAGACATCACCCCCCTGGACACAAAATTTGCCAACAAGACCCAATCTTATTGTGTATGGTTTTCAATTAGCTTGAGAGTACAATGCATGAAAAATGCTAACTTGAAAATACCGTTTGCTGAAAATCTGCAATCGCCTGATCAATAATCTCAGGTTGAAACTCGCCAAATCGTCATACGTGTTCTATAGACAATCGACGTTTTCGTCTAATTGCCAACTTGCATTGAGAGCAAGGACATGGGACACGCTGATTAAGATACGACTCGCGGTCTTGAACAATAGGACCTTCTTCGTTTGCCATCTTATCTACATTACAGCAAACGAGGCTTAAATGGATAGCTTTTTGGAGATGTACGTCAACTTGCAAGTTGACCATAAACCTTGCATTGTATATAGTAGTCGAGAGATTTTCCGATGTTATATCTCGGCCTTGTATCATGCTCAACGATTTGTTTGTCCCGGTAGATAATTTTTTGTTATATCTCGGCTTTGAGTATAAGTAATCCATTTTAAAATTAATGCGCGCCATCTATGAAATTTTACAACTATAGTAATAAAATTTATTTCAATCAATTCTACTCATAGTCATAAGACCTGAGAGAAATTATCCTATACTCAATTTAAGGGATCTCCACTTCTATAACAATAATTTTGGGTTAATTTTGATGAAGTACGTGGCCGTATGCAAAGCACATTGCATACCATTATCGATACGTATATTATCTTAAATTTCATTCCCTTCCCTCTCCCTCTCCCTCTCCCTCTCCCTCTCTTTCTCTCACCCTCTCCCTCACCCTCTCGTTCTCTTTCTCTCCCTCTCTCATTTCCTCCCTCCTCCTCCCTCTCCCTCTCCCTCCCTCTTTCTCCCTCTTTCTCCCTCTCCCTCTCCCTCGCTCCCTCGCTCCCTCTCCCTCCCCCTCCCTCTTTCTCTCCCTCTCTCATTTCCTTCCCCTCCCCCTCCCTCTCCCTCTCCCTCTCCCTCTCTTTTTCTCCCTCTCCCTCTCTATCTCTCTTTCTCTCTCATTTCCTAAACAAGCAAAAAATAAAGTGATTTAAACATCCTCCAAGCAAAAGGGAGAGGGAGAGATACAATGCACTCTCCCTCTCTTTCTCTTTCTATCCCTCTCTCATTTCCTTCCCCTTCCTATCCCTCTCACTCTCTTTCTCTCTCATTTCCTCTCCTAAACAAGCAAAAAATAAAGTGATTCAAACATTAAACAAGAAAAAGGGAGAGGGAGGGAGAGAGAGAATGCACTCTCCCTCCTTCTCCCTCTCTTTTTCTTTCTCTCCCTCTCCTATTTCCTCCCCCTCCCTCTCCCTCTCTCTCTATTTCTCTTTCTCTTTCTTTCCCTTTCCCTCTCCCTCTCCCTCTCCCTCTCTTTCTCTCTTACTCTCTCGTTTCCTCTCCTAAACAAGCAAAGAAGAAAGTAATTTAAACATTAAACAAGCAAAAGGGAGAGAGAGAGAGAGAGAATGCACTCTCACTCTCTTTCTCTCCCTCTCCCTCTCTTTCTCTCCCTCTCTCTCCCTCTCCCTCTCCTTCTCTTTCTTTTCCTCTCCTAAATAAACAAAAGAGAACGATTTAAACCTTCAACAAGTAAAAGAAAGAGAGAGGGAGACTCACCAATGAGATATGGCGAGCGTGGGCGGCTTCTCTTTGCAACGAGGGCTCCTCCTCTCCTTCGCGAACAACGACGGTGGCGGTGGCGGTGGCGGCGGCGGCGGCAACAAGTCTCTTCCTCCTCTTCTTTCACAAAGCCTTGGCTCTCTCCCTCGCTCTCGCTCTCAAAAGGCGAAGAAAACAAAATGAAAACGGCGCTCTGGTTTCGGCCGCGCTTTTTTTCCCTGCGGCGTCGCTATATGCGTCGCTATTTGCGTCGCAAAATGCGACGCAAATAGCGACGCATATAGCGACGCCAATAGCGACGCTTATCGGCGTCGCTATTGCCCCAGTCCCTTGTAGTGATAGAATATGGAATCTTGGGAAAAAATCAATCAATCACATCTTGGCATGTCATATCATCTCCCATTCCTAGTATGACTATATATTTTCTCAAATTTCACATATTGTTGAATTTCTAGCATAGTTGTTAGTGTACAAATAGAAATGAAAGAAATCCCTACATGTTATTGCACCTACAAACTAAACTTTGCATTATTATGGAGCATTTTTCTAAGACTCAAAGAGACCCATTAGCTCTTTCAATAGTTAATAATCGAGTAATGATAATGAAGTGGACTAATATACACTATTTTACCCAAATAGTGACAATAATGCAACATATCAGTAGCATGTTTTCTATGTTTTCAAATGTGTTATGTATGGTAAAGACATATGCACTAGAAGTCCATATCAAAGGCCAATGCTTATGGTACTTCATGAAAAAGGATTCCTAAATGCTCCACTCTTAGATATTAGTATGACCTTTTAGATATATCAGATATAAACTCTTGAAGTTCAAAAATCACTTAGCTAATTCAAATTATCCCTAAAGGGCCTTTAGATATTTGATTGAACTATAGATAAATTTCCGTTTTATTAAGCTAAATCATCCATAAAATGTAGTAAATAGAAATCCAACACCTATTCACCAAATAGAAATTTCCATGGGATTGGCGATGACCCTTCTCCATGCATAGCCAACTTTAGAGGAGCAATTATCCTTTCTAACCTAAACATGATGATAAACAAAGTAATCACATAACAGTGCACTATAGTTCTAAATTCATTAAACATATCACATCATCTATTGGAAATTCATCATCTATTGGAAATTCTATGTAGAAAAGAATACCAATAATGAAGCATACATACATTTACATTTTTTGTATTGCAAACTTGAAATATATTCTAAAGCTCATCCACATTGTTTCAATATCAACCTTACAACCAACTTAATAATCAAACTACATAAACCATAAATATTAGCATTCATTCATAGGTTAATTATACCATTTTTAATATAATAATACATTGATATCTATGCCATCCAAAAAATAAAGAGAGCCTTGTAACGGTATAGTTGGATCTATCATGCTCATCAAACGTAACTTAGTCTTAGATAAGAGTATATGGTTTATCACCAAATTGCAATCTTTCCTTATCATTGAATCTATATAGTACCGTTCACATTTCCACTTAAAGCATTTCATGACACAATAAGAAAGGTCCCTATCTTTATAATAGTATAGCTTGACCTCTCATTGTCATCAATTTAGAAGTAATTCCTCTAAACTTGTTAGCCTTACCTCAATTTTTAAAAGGAATGGGAAATTTATCACCAAAATTGTGCTCTCTAAGTAAATTATACCAAGGAATTGAAAGTTATGTGGATAACATTCTCAACCAATTGAAAGTCCTACAATAATACTCTAAATGAAGATTTGAAGAAAGAGCTATCAAATATATGCATTATACAATCTAAATGGAGTGATCCTCTATCTAGACTAAGATGTGATTGAGCAATCAATGAAATGATATGGGTAAAATGGAATAAAATTATATGTGAAACTTGGTTCTTTTTCTCAAGAAACTAAACCACATGTAAGAAAATGATGTAGATGATAGTGGTTGTGTTAGTTTTGATAGACTATATTAAAGGTCAATGCTCGATATTTTTGCACTATATATGAGACTAGCCATGTTAGAGCTATTGGCAATGCCCATGCTAAATTCAATCACAACCGATAAAAGGTAGAGAATCAATAAAATGAAGACATGTCCCCTTTTAGCTTATTATTTTTGCTTTTTTTTTGTTGTAATTGAAATTAATGCAACTAGAACTACTCCTTGTTAAAGATTGGGCACATTGAAACCTTACTAATGCACTTCACTGACTAGGTTCAATTTCAATCCATGCGAATCAAGAATGACCAGAAACATTAAATTTTAGCTACTTGTTTACAAATACCCATTAGTGCAATATGAACCATTTCAAATGGATTGCCATAATAGATGTGGATACAACTCAAATATTTGTAATAAGCACAAAAGAAAGAGAGAGTTGTTGAAGGACGAAGTGGTGATAAATGGGCATATCCAGCTTAGAGTAGGTTATTTGCACCTCCATGTCCTCTCTTAAGCTTAGCAACATCGCTCACCTCTTTTATTTGGCCTTCTATTGAGATAATGGAGAGAGAGAGAGAGAGAGAGAGAGAGAGAGTGTGTGTGTGTGTGTGTGTGTGTGTGTGTGTGCGTGTGTGCGTGCGTGCGTGCGTGCGTGCGTGCGTGCGTGCGTAGAGGGGGGGTGTGTGTGGGATGTAAGCTCCCTCAATTTGAAATATGACAACCATGAATGGATGTCCATCAAATGCAATTTCCTTCTACTTGTATAAGTGATGTCTTCGTCCATCATTATATTGGCAAAAATATATTTTATCATTTTAGCAATTTGGGTTCATTGTTGGAAAGCTAGACCTTTCATCATGATACCACCATCCTTGTCAACAAAATCATTATTTTTTGTGGTCAAAATGAATTTTGTAAGTTTTGGGGATGTTTAAATGGCTTTACAATTTAGGGCATGTAGGACTTATACTTGTAAAGGAAGGAAATTTTGATAGAAGTAATAAAACTTTTGCAATGTAAGAAATACAACTGAAATGTTGAACTCTAACACAAATTATGGATCTATCACAATCTAAACAAGAGCTTGTAAGCCTATCTTTGAAGAAAACAGGTCCACGGTTCACGTTTTTAACTAAAAATAAAAACATAGAATATACTATAAAACATTTTAATTCGACGTCTAGGAGTGTATATACATATCATCTTCTACTCTATGCAAAATAGCTAGCAATCAAAGAATTATCACAAAAGTAAATGAGAATAAAACAAAGCTAGTTTGATAACCCAAACATTTTAGTCAAAAAATTCATAGGGATCTAAGAATCATATTTAACATTTTAGTCAAAAAATTCATAGGGATCTAAGAATCATATTTAACATTTTAGTCAAAAAATTCATAGGGATCTAAGAATCATAGTTATGTGGCACATCCATGGATCCCCACACTTAATGCACAACTAATCAAACATAAAGAAGGTTAGTTTGAGCCGTAGCATTTGACACCAAATATAAAATAAGATAGCATGCAAAATTGATTCTACAAGAGAGCCACCAAAGAGAGAGAGAGAGAGAGAGAGAGAGAGAGAGAGAGAGAGAGAGAGAGTGTGTGTGTGTGTGTGTGTGTGTGTGTGTGTTTGTTTGTTTGTTTGCAAGCACGCTTGCATGCATGTGTGGGCAATGCTTGCATGCATTTCTACTTCTATACCTAAACTCTCAATGTGAAAAGAGCTAACATAATGATAGGATAAATTTAGGCTTTTAGTGGGGGGGAGAGATATATATATATATGCACGTACACACACACATACATAGAGGAGAGAGGGAGAGATGCACACATGTGCACACAAACGAGCCATTTGCTCTCTCACATCTATTTCTAAAAGAAATAAAACTCTACCAACATCTCTCATTTCTAATGTTTTATAGAAGAAAGAGTTCACCTTATAACACCTTCATAAAAACTAGGAATCTTACGAATACATACATAAACTCCTCAAGGCTCTCTACATAGTTTTTGAATGAACTCCACCTTAGAGTGAGAAAACCCTTAGAAAATTGGAATTTTTAAGGATCATTATACGATGGAAGAGCTCAACACCATTTTGAAGTCAAAACCACTTTAAATCTGACTCCTTCAAAGAAACTTGAAGTCAATCAACAATGGTTATTTATATATAATCATTTAAAAATAGGTTGAAGTGTTATGATTAGCTTGAAAAATGAGGGCTTTGACTACAAATATGCAATATTTTTTTAAGGGAGGCTATTGAAAATAAAATATAGCTCTCAATCTCTTATACAATTCTTTGATACCCCATCCAAACCATAAGTCCCTTGCATAATTTTTCCAACCCCCTTGTCATGCCATCACAACCTTAATGCTAAGAAATATTTGCATCCTTGAGTCCTTTTTAAAGTGCATATCAACATGTCAATGTCAAGATTGCCTCCATCCATATAAAAAGGCAAATTGTCTACACAAGTGACTATAACCAACATCTTGTTGTCTATCTTCTTCATGTAGCATGAAATTCAAATGTCTCGAGATACTAGACTTGTTTGATGGATAGATGCCTAGTTCAATCCATACAAGTGATTCTGAAACCTACATATATGCAATATATAGAGTCACCATGTTAAGAAAAAATATTTTAAACCATTTGATATAAAGACATCCCTTTGTTGTTGCAGCCATACTAAGTTGATCTAATAATGACTATCCTTGCAATTGTCCTAATGAAGGTCTCTCCACAATCTATTGCATACATATGTGTGGAACACTTTTCTACAAGCCTAGACTTATACCTACCAATTGATCTATTTGAGTTGTGATTCAATGTCATAACTTATCTAACAACAACCATCCTCACAACTAGATTGACGATGGTCTCTCCACAATCTACCACATACGTATATGCACAACCCTCTACTACAAGCCTAGTCATATACCTACTGATTGATCTATATGAGTTATGAGTAACTTTGTAAAACTAATAGCCTTCTTAACCTCATGCTAAGAAATTAATTCTCATGTATTGTTCACATTTCATGCAACCATTTTTACTCCATAACACCATACCAATGTCTATTGATCAAGGTTCTCCTAAAAACATGTGGTTCCTCATCCTCATCAACCATTCATGTCGGTGAGCTATGCATCCATCTAACCAAATACATACACATGGTATCTCACCCTAGTAGGCACTAGCATCACTTACAAGTGTCTTTGTAGTCTCTATTTCATACAAGGAACCTTTATTGATGGATTCCTTACCATTGGAAATTCCATCAAACTAAATTTCATGCAAATCAATGTCTTGTAGACACAACAATATCAAAATAACATCAAAACATAGTTTGTCCACCTTCTCTTTTCCCCTGTGTGTACCATACAAACTAATTGAATTCTCAACCTTTGTAGCACTCCCATGTAAATGTAGATGACTCACATTTGACCCACCTGTAGAGAGGACTTGAGCTATTCAATAAGATCACCTAATAGTTGTTTCATATTCTAGATATTGATGCCATTCTTCACATCATCTTTCTATCGTAATCCTTGAGGTTGTGTAAATTTCAAATATTCTAGAATTGCATGGCCAATGGACTTAAGCCATATGCCCAAAATACCATTACTCAATCATGAACCATGTGCAAAGATAGCACTTTTGGCAACATGCATAGTAACAATTACAGCACTCCTTATAGCATGCCAATACTTAAAAAAGCTAGATTAATCCTTCCTTTAATACCTAACAAGGCATTCCTCCATCCTATTGGATCATGAAAATCAACCTTCTTTTATCCATTTTTTCAACTTTCTTCGAAAGATTTCTTACAATCTTCCAAGACCAACAAATTTGATAACCACCCTCTTATCCTTAAGCAAAACTAGAAATGGGGCTATGTTCAGTTCTTAGCCAATTTTGATTATTATCCCAATTGATAAGTCTGAGAATCTTATTGGTTAGATTTTGGAGTTACTAGGTGTGATGGATCACGATATAACTCATCCTTTAGTGTGTAAAAATATGCATGATAACTTATGTAAATATCTTGCCAACTCTATTTCCCTTTGTCAATAATAAGTGGTATCTCTTTATGTAACCTTCCACATACACGCAATTGGTGCTCAATCTCATTTTCCACCCATGGTCTAACAAAAGCCAAAATTTTTGTGTTACTTGCACATCACCTAGCCATATTCCTTCATAATAAACAAAGAGACATTTGCAACACATGGAGTAGAATGTGGAGATTCAATAAATATATCTAATCTTTGTATGTCTTTGAATAAATGAGAATTTTTTTACAACAACAAATTGGTGCACAATTCTACCATGGCAAATAACAAAAAGAATGCCATATGAAACTACTAAAAAGGAGTCCGAAAGTTAGTGTCACAAATAGAAAAGAAGTAGCATAACTTAATGTCAGGATTGTAGAGAAACTTCATCTTTACAATGGGATTAATGGTTGGACTACATGATTGGACTAATGGTGACAATCCATAAATTTGATCTTCCAAATGGGAGTTACATGTCAATGCTTTCATTTGTCAAATGACTTTGTATAGCTAATATTAGTCTAGTTTTTAATAAGGATGGTACCTTGGGGTTTTCAAGCCTCCAATAAGCTAAAATGCCATGAATTATAAAAAGAGATCATTGTTTTTAATTTATTAATGGTTTTTTAGATGAATTATTATAGTATTTTGGAAATATTGAGACCAAGTGACAAGCAATAGTTAAATTCTAAATAACATAACTCCAAGTTATTTTTTTATTCAAAATGTATTGCCAATTTCATTTTAAGATGATAGAAAACCTACAAATTCTAAGGAAATTTCTACAAATCATCAAGGTTGAAGGTTGCCATCAAATAACTTTCTTAATTTTCCAAAGTACAAAATCTATATAATTTTCACTCAATCCTCACTTTTAAAGACTATATAACCTTTCTCAATGGATCATTTACCCTTCATAAAAAGACATTAAATCTTCTACATTTCCAAAGAAATGTTACATTTTACAAACTCATTAGCATTTAAGTAACTATTTAAACATGTAATTTTGGATTATCCTTATGGATGAAAATAGGCTTACCATTCAAAACCAAGAATTTTGAATCGTTAAGGCTAGCATAACTCTAGAATGGGATATTTTTATGTTAAAGTAAGACAATTTCAAATAATTGTGTTACATAAAACATTTTCATTTGTGTGTGTGTGTGTGTGTGTGTGTGTGTGTGTGTGTGTGTGTGTGTGTGTGTGTGTGTGTGTGTGTGTGTGTGTGTGTGTGTGTGTGTGTGTGTGTGTGTGTGTGTGTGTGTGTGTGTGTGTGTGTGTGTTACAACAAAGCAATAGTAATGTATTGTTTTTCTTTTGATCTTAGTCAATATTCCTACTATTTTCTCTCATAACACACACACAGAGGAGAGATAGAGATAGAGACAGAGATAGCCACAAAGATAGAGATAGCCTTGAATATAAAACTATTATAGTCTTTACATTAAACCCTTGACTATAAGACTAGATCACTGAAGAGAGTGAGCTCGAAGAAAAAGCACGCGAGTGAAAGCAAGAGCTATGGTGGAAGAAGTAAGAGCAAGAGAGAGAGACACACACAAGATGTGCAAACTCCAACAATCACAATGTGCGATCAGCCTTCCTTTTATTCAAATTTCACTGAAAAAATAAAGAATGAAGTGATAGTGATGGGTGCTCACCATCACTGAAAGAATAAAGAATGAAGTGATAGTGATGGGTGCTCACCATCACTGAAAGAATAAAGAATGAAGTGATAGTGATGGGCGCCCACCATCTACAGGGCACAAATGTGTGGGCATTGTCAGTATATAGTAATACATGGGCAGCTAAGCACATGCACCTTTACCCCCAATAACCTTCCACTTAAAGGTGAATGCACCCCGAGTGAGGAGAGGATAAGCAAAAAGTGGCCAAGTACAAATGCATATAAGTACAATAGGATGAGGAAAGATAGCATCTCATCCAATGCCCATCAACTTCCTAAGGAAAGGAAAACACTCTATTGAGAGACTTTTCGTGAGTATATCTATAGGATTTTGGTCAATTGAGATCTTGACAAGGTCAACAGACCTACCCTCAATAACCTCTCTAATGAAATGCTAATGCACCTCAATGTGTTTGGTCTTCGCATGGAAGACCAGATTCTTGGCTAACTGGCACTCATTGAATCTAAATGCAGTGTAGGTACCATATTAGTAATACCAAAGTCCACCACCAAACGACTTGACTAAAGAGCCTCCTTGCAAGCCTCAATGATTGCAACATACTTGGCCTCGGTAGTAGAGAGGGTCATCCATTTTTGCACCCTAGACATCTAAGAAACAACACCTTCAGCAAACTTGAAGACATAGCCAAAGGTAGACTTCCTATTATTTGCATGTCCTACATAATCAGAGTCAATGTACCTCACGACTCCTGTATCCTAGCCACCACAATATATACACATAGTTGTTGTGCCCTTCAGGTACCTCATGATACCCTTGATGGCATCCTAATGCTGTGGCCAAGGGTAGTCATATAGTGTGCCACAACTCTCACTACAAATGCTATATCAAGACAAGTGGCTATCATAGCATATATCAAAATGCCCACAACAGAATTTCACTCATCAGACTGTGAATAATCAGTCTAACTAGCCTTCATATGAGAAGGTAGAGGACATCCAATAGGCTTTCCATCCTACATATGAAACCGCTCAAGGAATTTTTGGATATACTACTTATGTGATAGATAAGGGAGCCCCTTAGCGTGATCATGTGTGATGCGCATCCCAAGAATATGTGAGGCATATCTCGTTTTCTACATCTCAAAGCTTTTCTTGAGTTGAGTTTTCAAGGCATTCAACTCATCATACGCTCTCCCAACAATAAGCATATCATCCACATAGAGTACTAAAAGCATAAGGTTGCCATCACAAGCCTTCTTCGCGTATAAACACGGATCCAAGCACTATGACTATATCCCTGTGAATGCATAAAAGCATCAAACTTGTGGTACCATTCCTCAGGTGCCTGCTTAAGGCCCTAACGGCTCTTTCTCAACTTGCACACTAGGTGTTCCCTGCCTTTTTCTTCAAATCCCTTAGGTTGATGCATATAGATCTCGGCATGCAAGTCCCCATGTAAAAAGGCCATCTTCACATCCATCTAATAAAGATCTAGATCTAGCTATGCAACCAATGCTAGTACCAAGGGTAGGGTTGTCATTTTGACCACAAGAGAAAAAGACTTCTTCAAAGTCAACATTATATTCTTGCTTGAAACCCTTAGTAGCTACCAATCTTGCCTTAAAAGCAAACTTGGGACATCCAAGGATACTTTTCAACATGTATATCCACTTGCATGGCAATGCCTCATTGCCACTACACAAAGAAACCAAATCCCACATATGGTTAGTTTGTAAGGAGTCAAACTTTGACTGCATAGCCTTATCCCATGAGTGACTATCATCTTTGTGCATGCTCTCATCATAAGAGAGAGGCTCGTCTGCATCTGTCTCCATAAACATAACCCATAGAGGGTGTAAAGCACTTAGCCTGATGTTTAGCTCTAGTATAGAGTCTCAAAGTAGGTTGATCATGCAATACAAACTGGGCGTAGGCCATTAGAGTATCAACTGCTACTATCTAGTTGGTTGTATGGAAGTAGGAGGCTTCTCTTGAAAGATCACCGTGTGTACCTCAACTACCTTACTGAGGCTACTTGTGTACCATTTCCTCATGGAAAATGACATCATGGCTATAAATAACCTTGCAAGCTTGCGGATCACATAGGTGATAGCCCATCTCACTTGCATTCCTATAACCAAGAAAGATGCATTTCATAGACTTAGGATCCAACTTATTGCACTTGACCTTGGAAATATGATAGAATGTCTCACAACTAAAGACGTGCAAATGAACATATGATGGAGGTTTCCTAGTTGAGACCTCCTCTACAACTTGGCAATAAATAGTAGTGCAAGGGGACCAGTTAATCAAGTGTATAGCGTAGTATAACTACCTCACTTCATGTTCATGCATTCGGTAATATCATTCTGGGGAGGGGTGTAAGGGGTAGTCAATTGATGATTAATATCCCACTCATCACAAAACATTTGAAAACTTTTTAAGGCATACTCAACCCCCATTATTAGATCTTAGGCATTTTAGCCTAAACCCAAATTGGTTCTCAACAAGAGCAAGCCAACATTGAAAGGTAGATGAGACATCTGATTTCTACTTACTAGGGTAAGCCCAAACTTTATGTGAGTAATCATCAATGAATGTGACAAAGTACTTCACACCACCTAGCAAAAATGACAAGGCATGGGACCACATACATCTGAATAAACAAGAGCCAAAGACTCACCCATGCGCTTCATGCAAAACTTCTTATGCGTACTACATGTCTGCCTGCCATATATACAATGACCACAATACTCAAAACACTTATAGCGTAAGGGCAAAAGATACTACAAACTAGTAAGCATTTTCATCCCCTGATAAAGATATGTACCCAAGGCAACAATGTCGAAGAGATACATGTGGAACTGCAACCACGTCCAAAATATGGTCAATTGATCCAGATATAAGCAAAGGATAGAGGGTACTAGACTTAACACCATGTGCAATAACAAGATTCCCATGGGTAATCTTCCATGAGGAATCACCAAAAGAGATAACATAGCCTACATCATCCAAGGTGCTAGTAGAGATAAGGCTATTCATGAGGATCGATACATGACATACATTGTGATAGAGTTAGCATAATGTCTGAACTAAAACACAACTAGATATCACCAATACCAACTATCTCTAATGCCAAGTCATTATCCAAATGGACAAATCTAGTCATACTGCGATAGAAGTGAAACCACTCTCTATGAGGGGTCACATGAAAGAAAGCCCTTGAATGTATCAACCAACACTGAATATATCCTAACAAAGCATCATTCAACTGTGAAGTATCCAAGGAAGAAGTTTCCAAGATAAGATCATCAGATATATCAAGCTACACTACATTAATCTCCTCAATCTCAACACTAGACTTGCTAGGCACAATGCTACAATCATCATTCGTGTCCTACACTTTACTCTTTCTCTCTTCCTTACACTTATCTTCGTGTATTTTATGGCATTGTGGTCGAATATGGCTTGCTTTTCCACAATAATGACAAGTAAGATTAGACTTATTGCAAGGCTGTCTATCCTAGACTGAGAATTGTTAGAGTCTCTATCACGACCATTTCCATGATGTCGACCTCTCATAGTCAATGCATATGACGTATGGGAAGCATCCACATTCTTTCTATTCACCTCTTTTGTCAAGGGGGTACTCTCAACATTGTACAATTTCATCTCATCCTTAGCACAAAGAGCCATACATAAAGTGGTCCACAACTCAGGTAGAGTATCAAGTGGAAACAAAGGATACAAAGTATATGTGAACTCAATCTGCTACAAAATTAAATGGCTAATGATGGAGTGAAACTCATTCAAGTATGTAGACATAGAAGTGTCTTCTGTTATTGAAAGGTCCATCAATTGTTTCAACCAATACATTTGAGATGCAGGACTCTGCTTGTCATAAAGATTCTTAATCAGTGTCCAAAGCTCATATGTTGTTTGATTTCTAGTTACGACATTATAGTGAACCTGCTTAGATAGTGTTAAAATGATTATAGGCTTACATAGTTCATCTAATTCATCCCAATCCTCAGCCGCAATGTTTTCAGGTCTAGAACTTCCATTTTTAATTGGCTAAACATATAATTTTCGCACTAAAATATGTCATATCTAGGTCTTCCAATAGTTGTAATTGGTCTCATCTAGTTTCTCAATATTGAAGATAGCAATGCTGTAAGAACCACTAGCCATAATGAGACCAAACAAGTACAAAGAAGGACAAGACATCATGCTACAATACCCTAAAAATCAACCCCACAACCACTACTAAATCAATTGGAAAACAGGAGATATTGCTACGAATGAGTTACCCACAAACTCTAAGTGTCAAGTCTAGGTGACTGCCCTAAAAAAGAATGCATAAAACTAAAATGACATGTCACTATAATAAACTTCAGTAATATGCCAACAACTAACTATGAGCAACCCAGAAGGAAGAAGCTAAGAACAACCAACATTGAAGACTATCACAACTACAGTGTATTAGAAACTATACATGCAATTAGGTATAAACATCATGCATAGGATAGGTCTCAAGGGTAAATGAAGAGAACTTCGTGATGCATAACCTATTGAGTAAAAGCTCAATACATAACCTAGAAACGTATAAATACCACTAATAACACCTTGACAGACATAAGTACCAAGTCCAAGACAAGAGATCAAATCAGTCCCCATGATAGGATAACGGCATCTAATAAATATCAGGAGAGCATGTACATGTCACAATGAGTCCCACTATCTCACTATAACAAGCTCAAGCTCAACTGCATAAACCAAATGCTCTACGGTACATCCAAGTGCCAATGTGGCTCAATCCATAAAGTCGAGTAGCTCCCATTGAAGCAAAATTTGAATGCCAAATGAGCAAGCAACTCTCAAAACATCATGTGAATTATATCTAGGTCTATAGATTATAATCAGCTTGTGATTTAAGTAGGAGAAGGTTATCCTATTTAATGCTAGAATTATGATACTAAGAATTGTTTATATGGACATGTTTTTCCTAGTATCTAAGATGGCCTAGAGCTTGAAATGTAAAGCTTTGCACATCATAGGTTGTACTACCCATTGACGTCCATATGTATAAAGTAGCCTTGAGTCATAAAAGCACCCTGTTTCCAAATCTAATTTCATGGCTATTTCAAATTGAAATTAGCCTTTTTAAAATTAACACCAACTAGCTATAATACAATTGTACTATGCAAACTATGGTTCATAATGCATCATTCTGTAACTTAACGTTTCTTCATAATGTAAAGCATTCACTTTGCTTGCATAATTGTTTTATAGGTAATATCGATGGAAACACCCATGCAACCTAGAATCACCCTACAAAGATGAAGACCCATGCAATCGTCGTCATTCCAAGGTGGCATAAGTGAAACAGTAGATAACTATTTTCTTATTTATTGACGGTGGCATATATACTTTTTATTATGACAATTTGGATTATGATTCGTGGATATTTAAAATAAACCAATGACTTCACCTCTAAATTGGTATTTAGTATTGTGGAATATGACTAGCTATGCTTCAACACTGTGACAGCAATCTTGTGTTGGTGTTTAAAGGCCACTTGTGATGTTGCTTATATGTACTTCGTACACAATGCCGTAGCAACCATCCATCACTATCACTTTATTCTTTATTCTTTCTATCACAATAGAATATGGGAAGGCAAGTCACACATTGTGATTGTTGGAGTTCCCACATACCGTATTGCTCTCTCTTACTTGAACCTCCATAGCTCTCCCTTCCTCTTGCTTCTACTTGTGCCCTTACTTTTGCTCCACCTTTCAGTTGGTATCAGAGCAATAATTCAAAAAAGTTTAGTAACATGCACTTCAGCCCTGGAAGAGCTTCATTGACAATTTTCATGGCAATCACTCAATGAGGTATGCATTAGTCCCATTGGTTCTCTAATCAGCTCCACCCTTTCCAACATTGATCAAGGCATTCCTCTAGACTTCTTCAGCCTTGCCAAGTGAGCCTTGAGCTCAATCATCATAGCCTATGGGATCCTAGAAGCAACCACCATGAATTGTACAAATTTGATTGTCCATGTTTCTGACATCACTCATCTCCTCCTAGTTGAGCTACAACATAAGTGGTCACTTTCTTGGCATCCTCCCCGGAACTAATGGCTTTGACTTTGAGCATTGTTTGGAGTGTTTGAGGTCATTCATTGACCTATTGTCTAGGATAGGCCTATTGGTCACTATTTGGATAGCAAGTATTTGCTTGCTTAATGCTCTACGAATGCTTATGGGGCAAGTTTCTTATGCTTGGATGATATATTAATACTCAAGAAAGGCTTTTTGATCTATTAGAGCTCAAATTGCTTTGTCATTGAAGGGTTCTTTGTCGTAATACCCTATGGACAACAAGCATACACAGTGGATGCTTATGTATTGAATGTCTACATATGCTTATGGAAAGCTACATAGATGTCTTGATGCTTAACATTGATTATTATGCCCATATATGCTTATATTGAGCTCCAAGCTTTGGATTTGAGCTCTATTGGATACATATTTGTAGTGGCAATTTTCTTCAGTGGTTTCTCATTTATGGGCTTGAAGGCTTATTGTTGGTATATCCTCCTCAATGTATTGTTTCATATCATTGGGCACTCGGATGTTATGAGACACATGTATTGAGCTTTACTTTTCTCTTCAAGATTCCAGATTTGCTTCCATGGGACCACTTTGATTGTTTTTTTATAAAGCTTGGTTTATTTGAGATAATGGGAGTCTCTTGCCTATGTATATATGCTCAGTTGGTTTTGGTATATCATGTCCTTCTAGACATTGATAATTGTGGCCGATTTAGATTTGGTTTGTATACCTAGTACTTTCTCATGTTGTCAAAAAGGTTTGTCAACCTTGATGCATTGTGGGTTATGTACTTGAGCTTTAATAGTCATATACAATGAGATTGGTGGATCTCTATTTCTTTTGGAGAGCTCTTATGAATAGTTGCATTATGTACATGCTACTCTTTTGTTTGGGATTGCATCTATGTATCTAACATCTTTGGGTCTCTAATAGCATTTTGATTGTATGCTCTTTCTTGCACTACTAGTGCATTGTATATCCTGATTGCTACTCAACTATATTGCTTTGAGAGAAAACACTTGTATTCAGCACTCTAGTGCTTCATGCTTATAGAAATAATATATTGGCTCAATTTTCCTCATGTTGTATGTTTCTTGGCTTAGTCTTGGGGCTACTTCCCCATACTCTCTTTGGTTGGCAAACATAATGGCAGGCATTTCAAATTCTTCCAATGACAGTGATATCTTTAACATAGAGAAGTTGGATTGGATTAGAATAACTTCCAATATTGAAAGACCAAAATTTGGTAGGTATTGGTATAAAAGCAACAAGTTAGGCCATTGAAAACCAAGGGAATAAAGCTAGAAAATTAGAATAGAGATGATTGAGAAGAGCTTGATAAGCTATGCAAGTCCACCATTATCTTATCTTTATTTAAGTAGGTTTATTTTGATATTATCGTGATTAAAGAGAGTGCTTATGATTTATGGAGAAGGATATGTGATCTTTATAACAAGCAAAGTCCTACTTCATAGTTATATTGGCTGAAGAATCTTGTGGACCTTCCTATGAAGAAGGGTACTCCTATGTGCACTCATTTGAATAAGTTTCACTCTATTTTCAACCAACTTATATTGCAAGGCATTTACTTTGAGGACAACATAAAGTCTTTGTTCTTACTTGTCATACTATCTGAGTCTTGGAATACATGAGTGCTAATCTCCCTAAAGATGGATTTAAATGCTCTGATGTAGAGAGTGCTTTGCTTGCAGAAGAAGTGAACATGAAGAACATTGGTATAGTTTGTATTTCTTGTGCACTTACAATTAGATGCAGACATGATGGTAAAGGGTATAATGGCTACTGTGGTAGAGAGTCATAGCCCAATAGGGGAAAATCTAAGTGTTGTTGGGCAATCACGCTATAAATCTCATAGTCTTAAGCCCTCTCTTATGTATCTCAATATTCCACGTAATAGGGTCACATAAGGCCTACGATGCCATAAAATGTGAAATGATAGGTACAAAAAAGGAAAAGGAAAAGTGCAGGATAATGCCAAGTCTTCTTATGATCACATTGTTCCTAAGTCCACTATTAAGATTAAGAAGATAAATGCTTTGGAGTACAGTTTAGGTTATTACATATTTGTTGTTTTTTCACTTGTTGCTATTCACTTGACCAATGTTCAATCCGCTTATTCTCAGTGTTGGCTTCTTGATTTGAGGGCTTCCTTTCATGTGACATTGCATCATCATTGGCTTTATACCCACCGTATTATTACAGATATAGTTAGACTAGGTGGTGATCATAAGCATCAGTTGACCACCCCTTATACCCCACCCCCAAATGGAGTTGCAAAGTGCATGGATAAGACTATCCAAGAAAGAGTTTGTAATATGCTTAGTCAAGCAGGCTTACCATAGCACTTTTGGACTAAGGTAGTTACTACTGTAGTTCATTTGATTAATAGGTCCCCATGCACTGCTCTTCGTGGAATATTTACTAAGAAATTACAGTTTGGTAAAGCTCCCTCAAATGCACACTTGTTGCAATTCTTTGGATGTGAGGGTTTCTACCATATTTCCAAAGACAAATGCAACAAGTTGCATCCAAATTCTATCAAATGTATCTTTTTTAGATATAATGATGCAAGTGACATGAACTATCACCTTTTGGATCTAGAGGCTTGGAAGGTTATCTCTAGCCATTATATTTTGTTTGATGAGGAAAAGATGTATATGAGACTAGAACAAGTAGTTGAGATACGTAGGGTGATCTTCCAAGATAGGCCTCCTATTATAGTATAGATAGCTTGAGTTACATCATGCAACAACTATGTTGATAATGTGGTGGCCCAGGATCCACCTGTTGTGCAAGATCATGATGTTAGATAGAGAGGAAAGGTAGTATAGACCCCATAGCCGGTTTTGAGATGCTTTGCTAAAGCATCACATCCTTTTAATCGTTTTGATCTCTCTATTCATTATGTCTCAGTGACCAAATTTGATGAGCCCCTTACTTATGAGGAGGCTATGTGTAGAGGTGATAGTCACTCTTGGGAGAGGGACACATAGTCTGAGTTTGATTTATTACAAAAAAATCATATGTGAGACTTGGTTTCCTTGCTAGATAGTAAATATGCATCGCTATGCAAGTGGGTGTATAAGTTGAAGAGTACCTCTAGTCACCCTAAGCCAACATACAAGGCCCGTTTGATTGCAAAGGGTTTTAAAAAAGAAAAGGGAGTTAACTTTGATGAGATATTATCCCTTATGGTTAAGATGACTACCTTGTGCTTGGTTTTGGCCTTGGTTGCATAATTAGATCTGGAGTTTTATCAAACGGATATAAAAATTACTTTCTTATATAGGGACCTACATGATGATATCTATATGTAACAGCCAAAGGGCTTTCTGAAAAAGGGTAAGGAAGACCTAGTGTACAAGTTGAGAAAGAATCTCTATGGACTTAAGTAGGCACCTAGGGAATGGTACCACAAGTTTGATAGTTTAATGCATTCCTAAGGTTATTTTTGCAGCATTTTGGATTCGTGTATTTACAAGAAAAAGACCCATAACAACAGCCTTATTACTTTGGAATTATATGTTATTAATATGCTAATTGTTGGGAGTGCTCATATTGAGTTTGATGCTGTAAAGACTCAGATAGGACATGTCTCTCACATATTTGGTATGCACATTACACGCAATCACTCCAAGGGACTTCTCTAATTGTCCCAAAAGAAGTACATCCATAGAGTACTTAAGCAATTCCATATGCAAGGTGGTAAGTCTATTAGTTGTCTATTATCTTCTCATGTGAAAGTTATTTGAGTAGATTGTTCCAAGTCAGATGATGAAAAGGCCAAGATGGCCAAGATCCTGTATGCATCTACAACAATGGGCAACTTGATGTATACCACGATAGCCACTAGCCTTGACATAGAATTTACAATAGGAGCTATGGCTCATTATATAGTGACACCTAGCTTTGACATTGGGATGCCATGGAGGGTATCATGAGATACCTTAAGGACACTGTAGATATGTGCATTTGTTATGGTGGCCAGGATACTAGAGTCATGGGCTACATAGACTCAAATTATATATGACATACAAATAGTAGAAAGTCAACGTCTAGATATGTCTTCACTTTTATTGAAGGTATTGTTTCTTGGAATACACAATCTTGTCTACTACCAAAGTTGAGCACATTGCAACCACTAAGGGTTGCAAGGAGGCCTTATGGTTAGGCCATATAGTTGCAAACCTTGGTATGGCTATGCCTCCTACATTGCATTTGGACTCTATGAGTGCCATCCAGTTGACACGTAATCCAGTCTTTTATATGAAGATCAAGCACATTGAGATTTGTTATCAATTCGTCAAAGTCGTAATTGAGGACAAGAAGATAGAGCTTGTCATGTTCTTGATGGACGAGAATCCTACAAGTCTACTCACTAAATGTCTCCCAGTGGAATGTAATACCTTCTTTAGGAAGTTGATGGCCATAGGAATAGATGACATCTATTCCTTATCTAGTTGTACTTAAATGTATACTTTGTACTTTATTACTTTTTCCTTGTTTTCTCCATACTTTGGCACATTCGCCCTTAACTGGGAGACTATTAGAGGTTAAAGGCCACCTATACCTAGCCACCTATATTTACTTTGTACATAGTGCCTATATTTACTTTATATTTGCATAATATTTAAAAAAGTATAAATATCTATATGTACAAGAGAATATTTATCAAGAGATAGAGGAAAAAAAGTTAAAAGGTGAATAGAGAGAGAGAGAGAGAGAAAGAGAGAGAGAGGAAAAATAGCTAGGGAGAGAGAGAGAGAAGAAAATATTTGTCAAGAGAGAGAAAACAAAAACAAAGAGAGATTTTCTTTAGTGTGAGATTATATATATATATATATAGAGAGAGAGAGAGAGAGAGAATTAAAAGGGAGTTAGAGATAGGGAGAGAAAAATTTTATAGAGAGAAAGAGAGAGAATGAAGAAGAAGAAGAAGAAGAAGAATTTAGGGATAGATAAATATATATAAGAAAATATTTATTAAGAATTTAAAAAGAGAAAATTTGAGAGAGAGAGAGAGAGAGAGAGAATATAAAGTTAAGAGATATATAAGAGATGAGAAAACTGAAATACTATGTGTGGGGAGAGAGATATATATATATATATATATATATCATTCAATACAGTGCTAGAATTTGAAGGGGAGTCCAAATGTTTGATTGGAATCTTTAAATTGAAGGGCTCTATTAAAAGCTTAATTTCTTTGTAAAGGAATGGAAAAGATACACTACTATCCCTATCTAATTATATCCTTATTTTGAAGGGCAAGTCAATTTGTGAAGGATAAGCCTTGTACTCCAGCCTTCAAATTTGAGTCTCGATTCTCTATTTCCTTTTCTCAAAAAATATGTTTGAGAAGGCATGACCTTTGAATAATGTCATGAGGGTTGTATCCAAGGTTTGAGCTGAAGCCTCACACACACAGACACACCCCCCATGCACACACCCATTCCCTCGACTCACTTACTTGGGCTATAATCCCAATGGCCCCTTTTTTTTTAATGTTCTTTTCCCGTTTCTCACATTTTACATTTGACTTGTGGCCTCTTTGAAAGGTCACGACGCTTATTCATATTCATATTGTATTCTCGATTCTCTGCTTGTGTGCGTGTGTTTTAAAAAACACAACTTACAAGACTGATATAAAGCGAACTGTTAAATTTAAAAAAGAACCTTGGGATTAATGTCAGGCGAATTGTTAAATTCCAGAAAGGAACCTTACAAAATTTCTTACAAGAATATGTCAGTTAATTTCAATGTCTGGGGTCAATTTAGCTAAAGTACGATTGTTTTTAAAAAAATTATTGGGATTTAAAAAATCGCAAACTGTCAAGGTGGAAAGTTTTTGTATTGGTTCCGAAATTCGAATAATATTTTGCGTGAACACTGATATTATGGAGACGAGAGAGAGAGAGAGAGAGAGAGAGAGAGAGAGAGAGACGGTCTATGGGGACACGTGTGCTGACGAAAGCCTTGCGTGGACAATGGGCGCGTTCCTGCCCGGTCGGTAACCGGCAGCAGCCGGTGAGGGCGGCACGCGGCTCTCGTGAATTTCCGCAGAGGCGGCCACGCTCGAGCCCTGAGCCTGCTGCAGCGCTGCTTCTTTCAAACAACAGGCAACCGGCAATCGCCCGCCGCAAGCAGACCACATTTTTCTATCTTTTTGGGTTGGAAATTTTGCCGACCACCTTTCTCTTTTTACCGCCGCCAGCAGTTTTTCTCGCCTTTAAATAAGCATTAAAATTAAAATTTAGCTGCAGCATTTCTTTTTTGTGATACCATTTGGACTAGAATAATCATTTTTTGCACCTTTAATTATTTTAACTAGGGTATAAGGGCCTTTTGCACCTCTATTTCCGTTGTCAACTATTTAAATACTTGCCATGTGTCCTATGAAGGCATCTCCTTTGCCCACAAGGTTAGCATGAGTGTTTGTGAAAACAAAGAATTTTTTAAAAACATATAGCTTAAAACTCCAAAGGTTTTTCTCCGAGACTCCAAAACTTCTACGCTTGAGCCAGTGGCTTGACACTAAAACCTGCTTTTTTAAAGCACTCACTAATTAGGTTTATCCGTCATACATTAGGAAACAAGGGGAGTCACTCCCTCCTTGAGGTGGAACTCACCATCACAAAAGCTTGAGAGGTTCCTTGTATCTGATCTAGAGGCAAAAAGGCAACAGATAGCAAGAAACAGAGTTCTTTAGATTTTCATTGTCGATATCGTTCTATCCTTTTCTCTTAATATTAATGCCTCATTCAATGAAAGAAGAGAAAGCAAGGAAAAATAAGCACCACATAAGTTCAATTTAACAATCGTGCAACTCTCACAACCTCATCTCTTTATTTGTGGAGGGCCTATGCAACTCTCGTAATTTACCTCTTAATTAGGGGAAGCATTGCTAAGTAAAGGGTGTGCACCCCTTTATTGGCCCATTGACCATAAAGGGCATGTGTGACTCTCACAACTATAGCAGATCAATATTTGGGGACACACCAACTAAGTAAGAGCATGTGCTTCTTTATTGGCCACTTACCCTTAAGCTTTTCAAATTTCCAAATGTGTCTTGTATGAGAACATGCATTGAGTGGTAAAGTAACTAAGGTTTGGTTTCGTGCAATTCTTGCAAAACTTTAAAAAAGAATAGTATCAAATTGGAAGCAAAAGGTTCCCTGTCCTTGCAAAATTAATATTCCACACCTTGCTATTTAATCCTACTAAGAGTTGCTAGTGATCATCAAAAGGTTCCTTGTCCTTGCAAAATTAATATTCCACACCTTGCTATTTAATCCTACCAAGAGTTGCTAGTGATCATCAAATCTAATGCTTGGCCCTATCCCAATACCTATGTTGACACAAACATTTTACTAAACAATAAAAAAGCAAACATTATCATCAATGCAACAAAGTAGATACACAAGGTGTTTCAAATAGGGTTAGTGTTCACATGATAATAGTACCAATTCTATATTAAAAATAGGCTTTTTTTACAATAAAGCTTTCCATCTGTCCTTTTCATCCTTCAAAAACCACATAAGGATATAGGAAGATTACAGATGCTACACACACACACACACACAATGAGAGAATAAGTGAATGAATAGAAGAATGCTCTACTAGCATCATTTAAGACATATGAGGAACATATGGATAAAGCACCATATCTTATGATTACAGTTACAATCCACTTTGAGGTGCCATTAGCTATGAGTTACTCTATATAGCATGACCCTAAAGTAGCCTAACGCTTAGGCCTTTAAACCTATTTTATTATCTATTTTCCATTTGAATAAAATGCCCATTTGGTTCCTTCTCTAGCTAGCTTAATCTTTATGATTTTAATTGGTTATGCTTTGGTATGCATTAATTAGTCCATGTATGATCTTTTGCTACCTTAAAGCATTTGATTGCTCTAGTCATTCAACTTCAAAGTTCCTTGATAATTCCCTTCCTTGAAGATGCACAATATGACTAACCAATTTAGCCATTGATTTTCCAATATGAGATATTGCTAATATGTAGCTTCCTTGTACAAATCCAAACATGATTGGTGATCTATGCATCATCTCAGAAGGATCCATACACAAGCATGGATCTGGATTTTGTACTCTTCTATAATATGGATTCCTTTATTGTTACTATAAGTTCTATGATCATACCTTGAGGATCCACCTCCTCAATTGCTTTCACATCCTTCTAAACCCCCTCTTACACTTGTATGTTTATTTCATTGACTTTGCACTCAATCTTCATTGTTGTTATCACCACCTTGATCACCATCTCTTTCTCAAACTTGGCTAAGTATTTTTCAACATGGCAAGTGAATCTTGAAGCTCATGTTCCTTCTTTTGCTTGCTATTGGGGGGAAGGAAAAAAAAAAGAATAAGGGTGTGGTTTTCAAAGCCTAGTTTGTTAGTTGTCTATGCAATGGTAGAGAGAGACAAAGAGAGCAAAGAGAGAGAGGTACTTAAACCACACACACATGTGCAAATTAACACAATGAATTTTCTTACCTTTTCCTAGATAGGGAAAGATGTATGTTGCTCTATTATAGGGCCTTGCTGGTGTTTTTGCCGAGATCACAAGGGAAGTATGTGGCGCCATATTGCCAACACAATATATCTTGAAGCCAAGGAGATGTTTCAAGCTTAACCTTGCATATATGTGTTTATATTGCATTATATGAAAGGGAGATATCACTTCCACTAGTCATCAAGAGAAGGGAGAAAGGATTTATGAACTAGGATGTGCTTTGTGGAAGTTAGGGTTGTGACCCTATTTTTCGACTTTAAACTCACAAGTTAGGATAAAGAAGTTTGGCTTGCTTTTTCCTTTTCCTAGACAAGAAAGATACATGGGTTTCTCTTTTATAGGGCCTCTTGGACACTCTGACTAAGACCATAGAGAAAGTGTTAGGCACCATATTGCCACACAGTATATCTCAAATCCAAGAAAATATATCAAGCCTAATCCTCTCCTCTATGAGTTGACATTGCATTGTTGCATAAGAGGGACGTTTTGCTGCCATGGCCATCAGGAGAAGGAAGAAAAACAATGAATAAGGGTGTGATTATGGAAGCTATGATTGGAGTTTCTTGTGTGTTGATATTGGATGAGAGTTAACACACACAGACACACACGCGCGCGCGCGCACACGCACAGATGAGCTTAAACCATACACTCACACTTGCAAAGTAGCACAAGGGAATTGGCTTGCTTTTTCCTAAATGGGAAAAGTGCATGGCTTGCTCTATTATAAGGTCACTGTGCATGAACCTACCAAATTACATGAGAGGCAGGTAGTAGTGATATGAATGTACGTGAGTAAATATATCGCATGTCATTTTCCATACATATAACTAAGGCCTCTAGACCCACTAACACTTGTGTTTAGCTCCCTTAGCCTCTAAAGAGATTTGAACATGACATCACTATTTCTCTAATGAATCTCTCAAGTGAGATGTAAGCACCAATATTCTAACAAAAACTCTCACTTTCCCTGATTGTGAAGTTGATATAGGTAAAGCCCAGTGTCCTCTTACTTCAAAGGTTATTCCAAAGTGTGTTTAGTTTTCTAAGTGATTCATTTGCATCCAATGTTTCACCTTAGTAATTGCTTGCCGCATTGATTTTCAATAAGGTTAACTACTGCCAGTCCTTTTGGGAGCTTCAATCCAAGATCTATTGACAAGAATCATGTCCTCCCACACTCACACAAAGAAGCTATATGGATTGCTCATTATTCACCCTAGGTACCAGACACCAAACATGTGCAAACGTGTGGTCTAAAATACTTTGCAAAATAAGTGAAATGTACTCTATAAATGTCAAATTCTCTCTTTTTAAAAAAGAGGAAATATTTTGCAATATGACTTTATGGTTCTTCTAAGTGAGTTGCATAAGTGGAGATATCAAAATCAAGGTGATCACTTTTGATAAATGTATATGGCAATTGAGTTAACCATTTACATAGTTTGAATTTTTGCAATCCACTTGTACATAGAGGCCTAGTTTGTGTATGTCATTTTCCCTATGTAGAGGAGTTGATCAATTTCTAAGAGATATGATTATACATTAAAGATTCTCAAGTATTTTCTACTTAAAATGGTAAAATAACATATGCGAGGGGTTGAATGCACAAAATACATATTTTTTCTTAATAGTGATCACCATGGGATCTTAACATCCATAATTTATCAAGGAGGGAACAAATTTTCCCTACCTCCTAAATCGTAAGATGCTTGTACTATTTGAATGATGAGGTCAAAATTTTTAGCTTTTCTTTCAAGCTCTAAGAATTCATTTTATGATTACATAGAGGCCAAATTCTAACTTGAATATCTTCCTTAATTAACATTAGCATTGACATTTTTCACAAGAGGTACAATCAATAATGTATCAATACAATTATACCTAATATTTGAGTCTAGATTTGAGCTTGAAACCTTGTTCAAGTGTAGACACCTCAATCAATTGAGCTACAAAGAATTTTGATTTACATATGCAAGCACACACGTGTGTGCACACGTGCGCACACACACACACACACACACGCATGCATACATGTATGTCTTTTCTCTAATGAGCAAGTGAAAATATAGCCTACACTTGATTTAATTTTGACATTGTAGAACTAATAACAACCATCACAATAGCAATCTTTGCATGTAGCATGGAATAAGTAACAACATTCAATCATGGTGTATTAACTCCTTACAACTTGCTTTTCTCACCTACCTAACCGCCCACTAAATATTCTTCTTTTAGTATTCTCCATAGATTTTTAATGTTTGCATGTATCACGCCTATTGGCTTTGACATGCATCCTATATGACAATAACTCAAGCTCTTTTAGTTGAATATCCAATCAATTTTAATGCATCTTACTTTGAGGCTACACTATTTTACGGATGTAAAGTTTCCCAAGGACTATGGCAATTTTATGAGATGGAGGACCTTCTACATCATTCTTAGGAATAAGCAAGAGCATTCCCAAGGAGTGAAAGGTTGTCATCTTGATTTCAAAACATTGATTACATTGTCACCGTGTAACACTACTTTTGTGCAAAAATTTATGTTGACATTCCCTACTTTGATCGTTAACCTCAAAGACTATATGTATCATAAAGTTAGGTTAGTCATTACGACAACATATAATTTGAATGACACTGTCCTTTGAAAGTTGACCCAAACAAAGGTGATGTGACCCCCTTGTATTCAACAATGTAGGTCTTGGAATATTCATCAAGCAATCCTTTCCACATCCTTGTCAAAACTATTCAACTCGGCACATTCTAACACTAGACATGAAGTTATCATGTGAGAATCCTTATCAAGACTAGCTGTAGTTGCTATAGTCTAACAACAAGATTATCTCAATTGACAACACAAATCAAATGTTTCTCATAAAAATGGCCTCAAATCCTATTGTTTATGTCGTATCCGTGTACTAACCATATCGTACAAATTGTAAGGTGCTCATTTTCTTGAAACAGAAAATAAAGAGGAAATTGTACATGTGTAGATTAAATTTGAGATGTCATAAGCTTATTTGGGATAGATTAGCTTTAAATTATGCACTCTAGCAAAACAAAAGGATAACTCCTAATTGAACAAAAAGAATCTCTTAGTATGATTGACTACATAGCTTTTATGTTGATCTTCTTTCCATACATCAACGGGCCCAACTTAAATTATTGCATCTCTTAAGGCACGCATGCGTGCACAAGTTTATTACTTGTCAATTTCCCTTTACTTGATGTCAATACCTCTCTCTTAGATTATGTTGCACTTTGTGTTAAAGAATCTCAACACATAAAATAATAAATATTGAACTAAAGGTAAATGATAGAGAAGAAAATGAGCTTAAATAAATTATTGCAAATTCCCCTAGAATATTGACTTTTTCTTTGACACTCTTAGATCTGGTCCACATGTAGTGGTATGCATTCTCTATGTCTAGAGTGCATCATTTATATGAGAAATAAACAATTTACCATCAAGCCCCTCTTAGTGGTTCCATGCATGAGTATGAAATTTAAGTATATGTCGATTGTCTTCAATCACTTTGAATTATCTGTACCACTTTGTACTCATTGTCATTTTCATGTTCATCATCAAGAACATAAACTCCAAACTATAGTGAATCTATTTTCATTGCATGTTTCACTTATGTAATCCCATGGACATAAGAAAATAGTTTATGTCAAGTTGGATGAGGTGTGTAGATGTAATAAAACATGAAACACTACGGAATCAAAAAGGGACTTTGTTGATGCTTACAATAACTACTATTGCAAGGGAAAAAAAAACCTCTCGTTGATTTTTATATGCATAAAAAAAACAAATGCGCATGAATACCTAACAATGCTCAAGTGGGGGGGGGGCGGGGGGGGGGGGGGGGACGCAGGGTTTGTTGGGGGGGGTTGTGGGGGTGTGTGCTTGTGCATGCATGCGTGTGCACGCGTGCAAATTTTGCCAATAGTATCCTTGAAGTTTTACTTCATAGGAGTAAGGTATAATTGAATGACTCAAGTGCACCAAAGCATGGTGATGCTTTCTTATCTTCTGACTAAGGAGAAATTTATTCTAAACCTTTGTTAACTACCTACCTTGACATGCTTGATGTCAAATCAAAATTGCATATTGATTTGGACCTTCAAAAGTTAACATCAACCAAATGAAAATTTGCAAACTGTGTGCTTTCCTAAAGCTACTTAAGCTAAGGAACGCAACTCTTACATTTACACCTTGCCATCACACCACACAATTAAAATTCATGTATAACCTCAATCATAATGTTAATGGGTTACTCCAAAGGTAGTAGGAAAGGGTTTAAAAATGAAAAGAAGTGTCAAGAATCGATGTTAGGACTCGTAAGAGTTTGTGGTGTAAAAGAAACATGCTTTTGATACCCTTTGTCATGCAAAATAAAAAATATGTGGAGGATAGGTTTCACTAATCCCTTACATTGACATTTGCATCATGAAGGGAGGAACCTTGATTAATCTATGCTTTTGAATTAATCACTTCTATATTACTCGAAGTATCACATTCTAAAGAAACTCTTACTAAATAAAATGACTAAAATAACATATCCAAAGTTTTTAACAAGTGGATCTTTTCTAAAGTGCGCCATTGTGTTTTAACCGAGGCAATCAACCATGGGAAACTATGGGCACAATATTAAGGTGAATAAACACTTCATCTCCTTTCCAAAACGAGGAACTTATGTAGCATGATTATATGGTGCAGTTATAGAATTATGTATAAAGATCTCCATTTTCTTGTCCTTATGCCTCAAAGAGTTGCAAGTTGAGCCATGAATGACTCACACGCTCTAAAAGCGAGCTACTTTATTGATGATCAAAATTGTCTATAAAGTGATTATACAAATTGAGTATAAAGTTGGTAGAAAGGAGGCTTTTCACATTTTTATGTCAATATTTTTGCATACTTTTTTAATGAATCAATGATATGATGCTCAAATTCAAAGAGCATGGCCTTAGCTCCATGTGTTTTCCTTGATGCCAACATAGTGACACATTACTTCCTAGGGTTATTCACACACACTCAAAAGTAAAAAATCCAAACATCATATACCAAATTATGCTCTTAAGACTAAGGGAAGCTTACATAAGGAAGTCAAGTTCTTGGGCTTTGTGTGTTTGCAAGGCATGATAATATTCAAATGTAGATGGTAAGCATTGTCTTATAGCAAGTTGAAAGGTGAGATAAAAAATTGTTGAATGGTCGTGGGGATAAAAGGAGAGAGAGAGAGAGAGAGAGAGAGAGAATTTTTGGATGTGTTATGTCGGGGACTTATGTGACGTCGGGGGGAGGGGGGGGTGATGGTGTGAAGAAATCCTTCAATTTGTCTGGCACTTTGATGTGAATGAAGGGTTGTGCTTTGTCTTTGGCCCTCTTGGGAGAGAGAGAGAGAGAGAGAGAGAGAGAGAGCCTTGGACCTTGGTGCTTTGTCTTTAGCTCTCCTCAAAGAGAGAGAGAGAGAATGAATGAATAGAAAAGTGACAAGGAGGGGGAACTATCAAAAACAACCAACAAACAAACAAGCAGGCAGACATCAAATATACCATCATACAAGGAGCATGCACACAAGTAGAGGGAACAGTAAAAGCTCTCTCTCTCTCTCATACAAAAGCTATATTGGACATATGATGGAGCTATAGGGTAGACAACCCTATGTGGAAACACCTTGTGCTCTACTCTACTATGGGGTAGAAATTGGTACTCTACCAATAGAGTGTGTCTATCTATAACTGACCCACAAGTCTCGCACAGGGCCCCTCAAATATTGTCTTTCCCCTCTCTCTCTCTCTCTCTCTCTCTCAAAATTCCACCCCTCCCTTTCTCTCACATTCTCTCCTCCCCCTTTTCTTTATACACTTATATAAATGTGAATCACAGTCTCTCCTCCATTGATTCCCGCAAACATTCTCTGACCTTTTGCTGTCTCTAACCGCCTTTTGTGCGCAAAAAATGCCAGCCTTCTAAACTCCCTGACTCTTGTCTTCTTCTCCTTCTTCTCCTAAGTTCTTCTCCTTCCTTTCTTTTTCTCTTCCTATATTGTCATACATGGGTGGGCTTAGTTTGGCAGTATATTGTCTTCTTCCCCGATGTTGCCTCCTTTGACAACACGGTCACTCTCCATCACCACCAAGTAATTCAGCTCTTTTTCATGAGATTAAGAACTCTTAAGTTTATTCGTTTTTGAGATTAAGAACTCTACTCGACTCATTTCATGAGATTAAGAACTCTTCAGTTGATTTGCTTTTGACATTAAGAACTCTACTTGACCCTTCTCAAGAGATTCGGAACTCTACTGGATTTGTTTTTGAGATTGAGAACTGTGATTTCACTCTTCTCAAGAGATTAAGAAACTCTAATGGATTTGTTTCCGAGATTAAGAACACTACTGGACACTTCTCACGAGATTAGGGACTCTACTTGATTTGTTTTTGACATTCCTATCATAACCTTAGCAACTCCAGCTGCCCTTCCACACATCAGATTGTTACTCAGATTGCTATCAAAATTCTTTATTGGGTTGCTCACTGAAAGTCATCTCATAGTAGCCCATTCCACTGCCCAGCTATCCAGATTAGCTTGCATGTCGAATTGGGCCATAGTTACAATCGGTTCAATCGCCCCAATTGAGTTTGATCTAGAAAATTTAAACTTGAACTTGTTTAATTTTTTGTGTTTGCTGGATTGATTAAGTGGTGCTTCAGTGGTTTGGTCCAAGTATCTCAGTTTTATTAGCAATATATGGTTGTCTCTGTTTCTGCTCTAGACTCCCAGGATCATCCTCTCACTGATAAACATTTACATAATTCTGATTGAATTGTCAGCAGGGCCTCTCTGTCAGTAGCTGACCTCTCAACTTGGCTGATGTATCTATGCTGGCTGTTGATGAATCAGTGCATGCCTCCACCCACCTCATCCATACATCCCAAGTAGTCTGCCAAACTGCGGTGCAGCTGCAGGATATCCAATTGCCGGCTCAATTCCATCCACAGTTGGACGATCATCTGGAGCGTACTAGTGCTACAATGGATGATTTGATGGAGATGCTTGCAATGTCATCATGGCCTGAAATCAATAACATGGTAAAACTCCCTTGGGATTACAACGGTGGGAGCTCAGCAAGTACTATGAGCAGCAATGATGCTGGTAGCAGTTTATCAGCTCCTCAAAAGACCTGTTCCACCTCCAGTATACCCTCCAGTATGCTGGGAAACTCTATGGGTAGGCAAAATTCCATCACTCTTGGTCATGGGGGTCAAGATGGTACAGGCCACCTGAATAGCAATGAACCAGGGGTTTATTACTCAGAGGAACTGATGCTTGCTGCTCGACTGAGTCAGCAACATGTCAACCAAGACGGTTTCATTGGCTCCACAGACATTTCTAGTATGTCTCAGTCACAAATTGATGGCCGCATCCAGCTACTGCCCCATGGAATGCAGGAGGCTGCTCGGAGTGCACTGCGTAGAATATCAGACGGTATAGCTAATGCATATTTTAAGGTAATCAAAGCAAAGAAGCAAATCACTGCTTACTGGTACCTTCTGTATTGCAGGTACATGCAGAGCTCCAAGTTTGAACAGGTCCCCATCGATAGGGAGTAGCAGTGTTTGCAGTGAGATCTCCAGCTGTCAACAGCTCTCATCTGACAATCTGTCACCATCTTCAATTAACCCTGGGTGGCGCCAATCATATATGGGAGGAGTGCTTCCTTCCCAACTTGCCTTGGGACAAATCAAAACAGAACCTCTTATGACAGTGGAAGGAACTCAAAATGAACCTCATCTTGTGGGAAAGAGATTTCGTGATGATGATTTGAGTGTAAGAGTTCATTACAGCCCAGAGCATACCATGTGTTGTTTTACCAAGCATTTAAAAGGGGTGCTCAGGTGTGTGCCCCCATAATGATTGACCAATTGATTGGCCTTTTTCAGTCACGGGCTGCACCTCAAGAAAACATGTTCAATACTTTCAGTGGCGCACAAGTACAACAAATCAGATCTACAGGCCAGCAAATTCAGGTTTGTGACACAGAGAGCTTAACAAGTACTCTGTCAGGAGCACCTGTGTATGTCAGCTTGCATTCATAATGCTGTTGCATGCATTATTATGTGGTTAGTGAACAGGGTATCTGATACTATTCATTGTGCTTCCCACATAGTTTTTACATCCCTTTGGCAGATGCAGGTCTCTGCAGCACCTTTTCCAAGCCATACTGGAATTGGTCAGTCTCAAGGTGCTGCAGCAGTGGTTGCTGGAACAGCTAGACCACGTGTTCGTGCCCGGCGTGGCCAAGCTACAGATCCACACAGTATTGCAGAACGGGTATGGTTTATCAATGGACTCTGCAAAAGATTATTTGATTTTTGCAAATGTGTGGAGGTTTATATCAATGCTTCAAATCTGCTAACACTAGTTGCATGTACAGCTAAGGCGTGAGAGAATTGCAGACAGGATGAAGGCATTACAAGAGCTTGTTCCACATGCAAACAAGGTACATAACATGTTTTGACAGCTAAAGCATCTATGATTCTTTGGGCTGCTCAATTTGTTTTGTTTTGACCGCTCTGAGTCCTAAAAATTTTGGATTCGTTTCACCTTTAACAGTCATTTGCTTTGTTTCACACAACTTGAAAATAAAAAGGTTAAGATATTAATTATTAGCAACTCTCTGATGTCCAAAGTTGGCTACAGCTGTGTTTCTTTTCCATATAACTGATTAGAGGAAAAATGGCCACCAGTTGGTAGAACAATGATCCTGACTGTACAGGGGTAGAGATTGCCATAGAGCTTGTTTACAGCTGACACAGCAGTTCATATTTGGACATATGTTCCTTATCATGCAACATGCATGTTAAAAGTGATCAGGGTGTCATAAGCCCAAAAGCATTCGCCTCCTACCAAAGGTGCTTTGAGCGCTTTCT
Source organism: Lygodium microphyllum (assembly GCF_053477565.2). Classification (NCBI taxonomy): domain Eukaryota; kingdom Viridiplantae; phylum Streptophyta; class Polypodiopsida; order Schizaeales; family Lygodiaceae; genus Lygodium; species Lygodium microphyllum. Next base: position 93,002,162 of record NC_141139.1, read on the forward strand.
AAAATATTCTGAGAAAAAGGGCACTCTCTGCCCAAAGCTATTATCTGGAAAATTTAGCCAGATGTCAATGTTCTGAATGCAAGGCCCGTCAGCACTCAGTAACAATCCTGCTACTGCAATTTACCTTGAATAACCATTAAGTTGCCTTTTTTCCCCCGCTACTGTGGGTCTCATAACCATATAAACTTGATAAGCCTCTTAGTTAGGGGGTGATTCCAGTGTCTAACTTTTGTGGTTTTGATTCAACCCATGGTTGTCCTCAACCATTTGGCTTTCATGGTTTACTGTGAGCCACACTTCACATGGTCCATGCATGTGGACTTCAACTGCACTGGTAAACAAGGACTACTATTTTTAGAACTAATTGCTCGGACAACTAAACCTAGTGACAATCAGGTTAAGCTATTATGACTGATGCACTTATTGCTCTAAGAACTTCCAGGTAGTCATAAAAGCACCAATCTACCGCATGCCACATCAAAATCCCTACTTAAAGTGATTGCTCTACCTGGTATGCTGAGATGGCTGGCCCCAAGCTTGCCAACTGTGTACAGTAACCGCACTAACTGATATGGCTGCCTATGTTGTGGTTGGCGTCAATTGAGGTGTCAGTCTTCTTTCACTAAAAGTGATTGCTCTCCCTTGTACGCTGAGATGGCTGGCCACAAGCTTATCCACTGTGTACAATCACTGCACTAACTGGTATGGCTGCCTATGTCATGCTTGTTATACGATTAAAGTGTGAGTCAAACAAATAAGACTCCTGCTGAATGGTGAATGAACAAGAAATTGTATCGGTGAATAGTACATATTTTGTTTCCTGCATGACTTCTTCAATCTGCATCTGGCTTTTGCTGCACCCTACATGCCCAGTAAAATACACAGATACACTGCAATCAGGCTTAGGGGAAGAAACATTTTGACCTCTGTGGGAACATAATTGAAGGTTGATTCCAGAAAGGCTCTACACTTCTGCATTGAGAATCAAATAAGCAGAATTTCCAGGCTTTCTTCTATCAATTTGTATTTACAAACAGTACACTTTCTGCTCTATGAGAAAATGTAGGTTAATACGATAGGGCACCTACAAAAGATGCACATATGGCTTCCAATACATGCATTGAGCCAAGAAAATATAAAGGTACAGCTCCTAAGGGCTGATCTGACTGTTGACCACAATTTTACAACAGCAGTACAGCTGAGTGAACTAACCGTTTGAAGAATAGAGTGTATAAGAGATCTTTAGTAATCTTCCAGACAAGAGGTAAGGGAAATCATAACGAACATGCGCTTTTTATATCCCCACTGTATACTGCTGTTCACCTGCATACCCTCTAAATGGAGCAAGTGCTATATCTGGTTTTAATGTGCTGTTGGCCAAAACAACTGCTATCTTGCTGCAAGTTGTGTACTGCTGAGAACATGCAAACTGATCAACTCATCAGCACTGCTGACACAGTTTGTATTGCATGTGGGGTTGTTTTCCATGAAAATGATAACTGAACCAGTGCAAGCATGTCACACATAGGGGCATGCTTTACAGGTGTGCAGATCGAACCAATATGTAAAATGTTAGTGGTTCAATCTTCAAACACTTTGCCCAGAAAGAACCTGAATACAACAGCATACAGTCCCTGGCATTTAAACCCGAACTTGTGCCCAAAACCAGGTCTACTGTGCTATATATTCTTGCAATTAAATTCCTAGCCCTCACATTTTGTAGAATAAAGTGGCTAATCATGTGCAAACAATGTGATGATACTGCTGCAACACATGTTATAACAGCATCTTCATCACATAGAGAGGTGTTATGACACCATCTCACCAAACTGAAGGGAACAGATGTGAATATCACATAGTTGGCCCTTGTATGTACTAAAAAGCAACATTGTTTTGTTGAATAAAATTAAGAGCTCTTGAAAGTAAACCCATCTAGTAGATCAAACAATGGGAAATACATACATGCTAGTATGTTCTCCTTGCCCATTACCATAAGGGGCCTTCGGGTACAATCATGCAACGCAGGTTGGCTTGTCTGGTCTACTTTGTACTTGATAATTTCCTCTCCCTGTGTCGCTTCTCAGGGGTTTTGAGCCTGCTGATTTGCAGATGCCTGAGAAGCACACTGTAGCCCTGCTGTTTTAGGCCATATCAACATCGGTGTTCAAGGAAACCATTTGAATGTAACTGGTAGCTCGGGCATTTCAAAGATCTTGTGGGGCTTTTTGCTTGCATACATGATTAAAAATTTTATTTGCTGTAGTTTGAAATGTTTGTTCACTCGTATGGTTGGTATCCCTATGGTCAGACTAGTTTATTCTTAGTTAATATATGTGCTTTCAGAATAATGTTTGTTCATGTCCCTGACTCTGGTCATCTCAAATTCCAGACAGACAAAGCATCCATGCTGGATGAGATAATTGAGTATGTGCGATTCCTCCAACTCCAAGCAAAGGTAGACACTTTTTGGATTGCTCCTGTAGTTTTGATTCCATGATAGTCAAAACCTATTTTAGGTGCCACACACTTGCTAGATATGCATATTAACAACTTTGTATCACGCAGCTTCATAACTGCACTAATTGGTTAACACATGGCAGATTAAGGGAGATGGCATACTGGCCAAATAAGGTGAATATAAAAACACTGCCTGTAAAAACAGGGTGAAGAACTTCCAAGTTTGTGAACTAGTGGACTACTATTTAGTCAATCTACAATTCATAGTGCACATGTCATTTCCAACATTGAACAATGCTGTCTTAAAATACTGTGGATGTCCTGAACTGAAGGTATCTCTATTGCATCCTTGGGCATGCTTGCCAATTGAGATTCACACAACGTTGGCCATTGACCACTGACAGTTTCATCACTACAGGTGAACATGTCCCAAAAGTTGGGATAAAAGTGTCTTGCAGCGTAAACAGATTCAAGGGCAGTTTAGCTTTAGCTAAATAGGCCTATATAGTGTGAACATGCTCTCGCTACTTTAGGGTTAGGGCAGCTAGGTTCTATGAATAGAACCCAAGGCTTGTTTGTAACTTTATCATGCAATACACTCTCGGACTCCAGACACTAGACCGATCTACCCACACACACATTGTTGTGCATTGGTGGTATGGGATGCTAGTCCTTGTGGTGGAGGCTTGGTCTGTTTATTGCTGGCCCCCAAGTTCGATTCTAAGCGTGTATTGGCTCTATGACTGGGAGGTGAGCTTGGTGTCCATTTCCTTACGCTTGTTTGTGCGCATGTATGGCTTGTGTTGTATCATGTGTGCACGACAGATCCCAGCAAGCTTGTAGTGTGAACACACACACACTTAGGGCAGTTCAGGATTAGCCAAAGGGTTCAATAGTGTGAACATGCTCACGGTGCTTTAGCCTTTAGGTTAGGGCAACTATGTTTCTATAAATAGAACTTAGGGCTCATTTCCATACTTTTATCCCATGATGCACTCTTGGACTTGACGCCCTAAGTGGCTCTAATGGCAACTCTCACAGTTGATGGGATGGGTTGCCAACTCTTGTGGTGGTGGCTTGGCCCATTTACTGCTAACCCCTAGAATCGGGGGTAAGCTGGTATCTATGGCTGGGAGGTAAGCTTGATGTCCATGCTTAGGCTTGTTTGTGTTCTTGCATGGCTTCTGTCATGCCATGTGTGCAGGATGGATCCTAACTGGCGATACAATATAGGCATATGAATAGATTGCACAGTGCATGCTGGCCAAGTAGACAGTTCCTAATAATCATTTTAGCCAGTTCTATAACGACCCAATACATTCCATCCAGATCAAATAGTTCAAATGCAGTACTATCTGTCAATGGGACAATTTGGCTATGATAAAATGTTATGCCAATCAAACTCTTTTCTTTCCAAAGATGCTAATCAAACTCTTTGCAGAAATTGGTGTGATCAAGCCACCAGCTTGCTACCCAGGTCCCAACCTTACATCCATTTCAAACAGTCTTGCTCTTTGTGTGTGTTTAGCATGCATACTGATGAGTTCTTGCATTTCTATGCATTAATGAGGGCCAAGGATATAGTGGAGTGAGTAACTGTGATATAATTGTTGTCTTTTATCAGCCACTATCTTGTGGGTTTAGGGATTCCAAAATCTTTAGCACCTACTGATTGATCTGTACCCATTTTTCTCACTATACCAACCACATTAAAAATTCGTCCCAGCCTGTTTCACATTTTTCAATAACCCTAGCTCATTTACTTTGGCCTGCTCATTCCTAATGCCTAGCTACTTTAGAATATAATTGTTTCTCTTGGGCCTCATGTGCATTGGCCAATGTTCAATTGCACAAATCCATACAGTCAATGCAATGGTAACAAGGGGTAAGAATGATTCTGAGACCAAACATTAGAAATCACTCCCGACTAATACTACTGACACTCCATGACCCCAACACCCCCAGCGTTATGACATTCCAGGCGTTACCAACTTCAACACCTTGGTTGGCATCCCCAACCCCACTTCCTATGCCTGTAACAGACTGGCGCATGCCAAAAAGTGGCAGGATATTGCTTTGAGTGTAAGGGATCAGAGTCACAAGAAAGGAGACTGTTCTAAGAATATGAAGCCAAACAAGGGGCATGTGGCTCAGGCTGTCACTGAATTTTCTACTTATATCTCCTCTTCTCATTCCCGAACATCAGCAGGTGTTCTACTATGGTCAGGACTTTGGACCAAAAAACCTTGTGCTTTGGCTGTCCAAGGAAACTGGCCATAAACCTCTTAGATTGCACATCCCAATGCAACATGGTGTGCAATACATGCAGGAATATGGAAACTGGATACAAACCACATAGATTGCACATCCCAATGTAACATGGTGTACAATACATGCAGGAATAAGTACCTGTTCTTTATGAAGATTGATCCAGATATAAACAGTGACCAACCCCAGAGCACCTTCTGCAATTTCCAAGATTTGTTGAGCTGAGTGTGGGTGCCTCACTGTGGTGCTTTTGAAAGCTATCATGAGCAACCTCTAGCATCATTACCATTCATTGATGTGCCCTCTTGGGGACCCGATGCAGGACAATTTTTCTCAGCAGTGCGCATAGCCCAGGATCAACACTTCACATTATACAATTACTCCTTGTTCATTGACAATCTCCCAAATCAACTAACTCCTCCTAGGCTGGAGGACATCAGATTGAACTTGTCCTAGTGTGAAATACCTTTAACGAAGCTCTTCAAGGTCTAGAAGGTTTTTCAGAAGGGCATAGTCTAAGTTAGCTTATCCCCATTATTTCTGTGACATATGAGGACTAGTCCATGCATTTGTGTGTGGATTAGCATGCCTTGAACAAGTTGTACACTTTAGTGTTTTTCCTAAATTGGCAATCCATTATCCATGCCTTTAGATATCACCACCAGCAATACTAAAAACCCAGTGATCATCTGCTATGCATACATCTTGACAACATTCATAAGACGGCTTTTCGCACTTCATTTTGGCCAGATTTTGTATTGGTGATGACTTTTGGCCTCAGTAATGCCCCAGCCATCTTCAACAGAATGATGAGCACGATTTTTTCCAGCCTTATTGCAGTAATTGTCTTTGGGATGACACTTTAGGGTATAATGCTTCTAAACACGAATTTAGAGCAAACGTTTTTGCTTGTAGCAGAGACAAAACACCCTGTTGATCAGAAAATATTGTAGCATTTTAGAGGGGAGATACTCTACCTTGGAGATGGATCCCACCAAGATGAAGGTGGGGGATTGTAAAGAGCTTTTCTCCTTCCTAAGATTTATTTTTTTGTTCTTTTATAGAGCAATAAGCTAAAATAAGTTGGCCGTGTGACAAATTCAACGAGCGAGCAAGTTCCCCTTCTCTTTTGTCCGGTTTAACAGGAGGTTTTTCAAGAACACAAGATCAATTCCATCTTAGATTCCATGTTGTGGGTGTCTAGACCTAAATAAGCCTTTGTGACTTGTATTGATGCTTCCAAGCTTGGGATAGGCACCATTCCTAGCAAGATGGCCATTCAGTGGCCTTGGAAAGCAGAAGCTCACTCCAGCTCAGTACAAGTGTAATGCACCCGAGTACTCCCCACATAAGGCTGATAGTTGCAGGTCAATCAGTCAGTTCTTGGGTAGCTCAACCAACAAAAGGGCCACCTCAGATCTCTCAGATCATGTAGGCTGTACATAACACACTGGCTTTATAGTTTCCCTCTGGTAACTATATCTCATGCTGCTCTGCCAGATTCCCAGAATTCCTGCTGTTTGAAGAAGAGCAGCCCGATGAAATGTTTATTTTCATTCGTTGCTTGGATGCATAGGCATGCACAGGCTGTTGGATTCCACACTCTGTACTTGTGAAGTTCAGATTTCAGCTTTCCATTCTCCTCTGCCTCTGAGTTTTTATTGTGCTGTTTTCTGTTGATTTTACTATGTTACACATGCTGGCATGATTTGCACCAAGTAGTGTTGTTGTGAAGATGCAGAAGTGTCTGAGCAGATGAGGGAAGGGATTTTAACCCCTTAAGCCCAACTGTGCTGTTTTTTAGTCCAAGAGATTCATGTATTTGCAATTGTTAGATATCTTCCCAAGGGGACTGTCACGGGCATGGAAGGCATCTAGCCTGCATACAGCAAGCCCTGCTGATGAATGCTTTCCACACTTATGAGTTTGCAATTGTAAGCTGTCTTCGCAAGGGAACCATCGTGTGCATGGATAACACGCTTTAAGCAAATGATAAACCATAGGGCTAGGGTTTGTGCTGAATGGTTTCCACTCCTGGGTGCATGGGATGGTTTACACATTCCTGAGTGAAACGTGCTATAGTTTCAACATTCCTAGGAGAGGGATGTGACACTCTGCATCTGCTAAGTGGGTTTGGACCCTAATATCTGGAACCATGGACTCAAGGGCTTGGACTTAGATCACGAAAGAGATTATCTCATGGGTTGAGCCATGAGGGTATTAAGATGTTGAAGCACAATTTTAAACTGCATTGTGCATTCTTTAACATGTATGAGTCATGCTTGATGCTTGACCACACACATGGATTATTTGCATGTACAAGTCATTGCTTGATGCTTGATCACCCCCCCCCCCTTACACACACACACACACACACACGTGCGTGCAGGGGTTGCACCATAAGACCACTAAGATGTTGAAGGGAAAATGATCAACTACATTGTGCATTCTGTATCTATGAGATATGCTAGCTTCCTTGGACTAAGTATCATGCCTCCTCTTGTGTTCTTTCCAACATGCCCTGGTATTGAGATTCAACTATTTCTACTCTTTGTGGTCAGGGATTGGTAAGGTCTATATTGATATCAACCCCCACCACAAAACCCCCCAACCGCCGCCGCCCCCCCGCCCCGAAGGAAAAAAAAAAAATGCAAAACACACCCAACCCAAAAGAAAAAACCAAAAAAAGGAACCAAAAACACAAAACAAAAAAGACACATGCATGGCGAATGTAGAATGTTACTTTTGTACTTTTGTATGCAGTTGCCTCACCCAACATGATGCACACAAAGGATGAATATAAAATATTTTTTTTGTATGCAGCCCAGCCCCTTTTGACTGTTCCTCGCCCATCTCCTCTTTCTTGCAATTATGTATCCAAGATAAGGACTTTAGTTTTTAATCAACAGTATACTTGCATCCTAGGCAAGTTCTCATGACTCTTTGCACATGTTAGCAAGAGGATCATGCAGTAGTCAACAAGAAAATGGTAAAGCTTGCACACATTGCAAGGAAGCACAGCTATCCTCACATGTTTGAGACCTTCAGCCGGGGGAAAGGATAAACAAAGCTTGCATGCATTGCAAGGAATCACAGCTATGGTTACACGTTTGAGACCTTCCGCCTGGGGAAAGTTTGTTTCTCCTCTGTTCGATGGACTACTTTCCTACTTCTTTGCCCTTTCTCATGAAGGATTATCACTTGAATGATTGCATTGCACTTCTAATAGCACATGTCTTCTCTCTCTCTCTCTCTCTCTCTCTCTCTCTCTCTCTCTCTCTCTCTGTGTCACACATGTTGCTTTTCCTCGTCTCACCAAATGTGAAGGGCAAGTGAAGGCTCAAGAGTCATGAGCCAATGACCCGAGGATAGAGAGCTGATGTTCTACCTTAAGTTGACAAAAAAAGTTACATGCTTAAATAGCAATACGTTGAGAAAATTAGGAGTTATATAGAGCAGACTGGTCTGCCTTCATTTCTTCGAGGGTGGAATTTCATTAGTTAACTTTCTTTATTTTATGTGGGTGTTCCTGTCTCTCAGGTTCTAAGCGTAAGTAGGATAGGTGGTGCAGGTGCGGTTGGGCCGCTTGTTGCAGAGGTTTCTACAGAGGTGCCCCTTCTTTCTTTCCTTGCTTCAGATCTGGAGCAATCCTGCTTGCCTTGGTCGTCATTGAAGCCATCAGTAAGCAAACTTAAGTAGCTGTAACTGCTGTTTTAAACATATCATGCCTTTTTTTCAGGGGCATATGCACTTTTCTGCATCAGCTTTATATCCAAGTGCTGGAGCTTCAGCTTCCTCTCAAGACAACATAGCAGCAACCGAACAACAAGTTGCAAGGATGATGGAAGATGACATGGGAGCGGCCCTGCAGTTCCTTCAAAAGAAAGGATTGTGCTTGATGCCTATTACTTTGGCAACAACTATCTCAGGCAGTGGTGTAAGGCCATCAACAGGCAGCCAAAGTGGATTACCTAGGCGGACCGACACACTGACAAGCACCATTATGGCAAATCCAAATGCCATGGCAGGTGGAATGTTGATGCCTGCTGCTGCTCATCTGGGTGATATTGCTGCAGAGCAGGGAAGAGAATCTGCTATTCACCCCAATGGAGCACCATCAGGACAGTCTTCATGTACTCTGACCAATGGAGCAAAAGTGCTTGAAGAAACCGGAAAGACTAGCTCATTGTAGCTTGTCATTATGTATAGTTGCTCATATTTAAAAAAATTCCTCTCTCTCTCTCTCATATTCATGATCTTTATCTTACCCTCATGGCAAGCCATTGGGTTATCAACCTGTAGACCTGACTTCAAATCTTGCTTTTGTATTCCTATTACTAGATGACCGCATGAATGTAGGAATTGAACCCAAGACCTGTGGTCAACCTTAGTTTAACCTACCATGGAGCTACACCGATTTGGTCTCTTTTTTTTGTAGTGTGTAATTGATTAGTTGCAAAAACAAAGGAGATTGTTTGCACCTTCATAATGAACATGTAGCCCCTCATAATGAAGTAGAATGAGGCAGAACTGAAAATGAACTGAAGAAACAGCCAAAACTTGTAACAAATTAACATGGCCCTTGGTTAAGAGATCAGCAGTGATAAATGATGACACTCACCAAAGTAGCATGCCTCTGAAGTGATGAATATGTCCCTTCTCTCCAGTTTTGGCCTGAAAAATAAAGACATTCCTCATTGTATCTATCCTTTGCATGTTCAATATGAGACATGCCATGCCAGCAGCACTGGCACATCATCCATCAGTCGAAGAGCACAGCAGATCTGAGAGTTGCACTTTGCAAAGAACAGTACCCACATCCACCTGGGTACCATTCCGACCTTAGCTCAGCACATATGAGCTGTCATCGCTCACCATCGAAGACAAGTACCTCCTTGACTCACTGTCTTGGATCACCCCATGAGAAATATCTCTGCCTTGGCCCTTGAGGAGAGTACGATACTTCTTCTGATTTCTATCATCATACTGGCATCCTACGAGTTAGCTACATGATTAGTGACATATCAATTTGTGCATGGTAGTAGTCTACAGTTGCAGCGCTTATGATTGTAAGCATAAGCATATCAAGTTGTTGTCTTCACTTTCATTATTCTTGAGTCCAGACAACATGGTCAAATGTACACATTACTTTGTCTCATGGGTGATTTGGGCCTTTTGGAGACCCCAGCCCCCCCAGAAAAAAAAAGGCAGCAAAAGAAAATTGAAGATGCGAGCATCCATTGAGTACAACAACCAATACCACAAAAAGATTTTTTTGTAAAAGAAGTCATAACACAGATTGAAGAAAGACAATAGCAAGGATGGGTTACCAAAGAAATCCAACTAAGAGGCTTGGATGAAGGATGGGATGAGGTTGAAGTCTTGGAGAATGAAGAGATAGACAATACATTTTTGTTTTGGAACATGAAATCGTGCAAAGAAAGGTGTAGGGCCATTCCCTTTATTGACATTGGAGATCCTTCAATCATGGTCAAAGGAAAGCATCTAGTTTTACAATACACAACAATGCAAGAAAACATCAAGGTTAGGAAGCAAACCAGATCTCTGCAAGGAACTAAGACATGAATGGCAGATGAACTCACACATGCAACACAACCAGCTCAAGAACAAGAATTGGGTAAAGCACAGGAAGCACAACAACAAGGAAAGTGGGTGGTCTACTGACAAGGTAGAGTCATCATTGCAAAGTTCTGGACACCAAAAGTAGAAAGGAAGTGATCATCTAAGAGTGTCTAGGTGGATCAAGTGATTTTATATAGTATACCCCTACCCTATAATCATAGCATAATATTTGTAAGTCTTTAGATTGATTATGTCATTTGGCACCCAAAACGAAATGTACAAATGATTACTAATACATCTGATCTTGTCCTTTAGGTCAGCTATGACCTCCATAGGATATTATAACTCTTTCTCTCCTCTCACAAACAATTTTTGATACACTATAAAAGAAGCAAGCAATGTACCAACATGTAGGTCCCATATAAGTGACGTCATTAAACTTCAAGCCCTCTAGTATCCTTGAATATCCCAAGCAACTGTAGTTAAAGTTTCTCTTTTTCAATCACCCTCGCCGCTCTTGCAAAAGAATGTTACCAAAGTAGTAATCATTGAATCCTTATCACATGCAAAAAAAAAAAGTTCGATGCAAAATAATATATGAAGGTACTTCTTATCAATAATATATGCCTTTATTAATCCCCACCCGCATAAAAACTAAGAGAGGACCTCATTCTGCTTCTTAAGACCCTCCTAGCTTGCATCTAAAGATCCACTCTTTGGGCTTCAATTTTTTGTTCTTAATGACCTACCACATTGTGCATAGATAGGACCATATCTTATGATCTATTGGCCACAACTTGAAGTATGCAATTCGTATAGAAGACACAATGACCATGAATAATCTTCCTTTCACTCAATTGATTACAAGTTAATAGTCTATACAGCTTTGAGTCCAACATTTAGCAATATGGTCTTTCACCAACATGCTTGACATTTGAATTTCCAAATCTCTTTTTTCCGTAAAATTGAGCTTCCAAATCTCTCTCTCTCTCTCTCTCTCTCTCTCTCTCTCTCTCTCTCTCACACACACACACACACACACACACACACACAGTGTGTCTATACTTTGCACATTCATAGAAGATCTTATATAGATCCACTGATTGAAGACATAATGGATCATACCACACACACACACACACACACACACAGAGTGTATTTTTGCACATTCAATATAAGTTCTTATATAGAGCTATTGATTGAAGATATAATGGATCATCCCTTAGGCTTAATACAACCTCTTTGCCCACCAATTTATCTATATTTTTTTCATATTCAATATAAGTCCTTGTATGGAGATACGGATGGAAGTCTCTCTCTCTCTCTCTCTCTCTCTCTCTCTCTCTCTCTCTCTCTCTCTCTCTCTCTCTCTCGTGCGCGCGCGTGAAGATTGATCATTTTAATTTTTGAAATTTACAAAGGGTTTTTTGACCGACCAACAACTAAGCCAAACAGATAGCTAGGCAACAATCTATGAAGCCATAAGGCTACTATTGGAAGAACAAACTTATGATGGAGGCACAATTGGAGTGGAAAAGCTTATCTCCATCCATGAAGAAGCTACCCCACAAAGGACAATACCATCAAAATAATGACCCCACTTGCCACAATAACAATTTTTGGACATATGCCTAGCATGACCATGGATACTAGTAGTTGAATCAAAATATGCCAAAGACAAATCAAACACAAAAATTGAATGAGATGGGATGTTTTGTCTACAAGTTGGTAATCAATGGCATTTCACCCAAGACCCAAGAATGGATGATGGTGCACTAACATCACAAAAGACTAAACACATAAAATAAAACTCCACACCACTAGATAGAAAATAAAAAGATGAGGAGTCTCATCACATGTGGTGCAAAAGACACATTTGCTATGGATGATCTTGCAATAGTCATAACATATCAATATAAGGGGGCCAACTACTAGAGCCCCCCAAGCAAAAAGTTTACCTTGGTAGTGAATCGTTGATTTCCAAAATTAAAGCAATTCGTCACGCCAGTTAGCTTTACCATCCTTGTATGACCTTATTCCCCACCATTTTATGATAGCCTCATCCAATTTTATTGATAAATATGGTGGAAGGAGAAAACCCAAGATTTGGCCAGAATCGTTGTATCTTATATCATCCTCAAACCCAAACTTGCTATCTTGTTGAATTGGTTTTTTTTTTTCCTTTAACAAATTTTTGATTGATCAAGCAAGTTGAAAGAGATTAACACAAAAAGAATACACATCTTGTCTAGATTCGAGAGGACACCAATAAGTGAAAAGTAAGATCTCTTGCCAAGATTCAATCAGGTGTGAGAGGAAAAAAGAGTGTGGAGTTTATATTGCAGATGCTGAATTTAGAGCATGCCATCAAGGTGGTTATTGTTGAGTATTGTCACGAAAAAGCCCAACCTCCTCAATACAAGCCCTAGAAATATCTATCCAAGCATGTTACTTCACACATAACTATTGCAATAGAGCCATTTGTAAATCTATGTTATCCGACACTTAATATCTAACAAAGCTATCCCACCTATTCACTTGGGCGTAGTGACATGCTACCAAGAGAGCAAAACTTGACTTGGATAGTTTCTCTATGTTATCCGACACTTAATATCTAATAAAGCTATCCCACCTATTCACTTGGGCGTAGTGATGCTACCAAGAGAGCAAAACTTGACTTGGATAGTTTCTCTAATTCTTCCATAGCATGAATTGAACAAGCAACACCAACCCGCCCAAAGACTTCCTTGTCCAAGGGACTTTGCGATGAACATTCAAAGGCCAACCTTTTAATTTCCAATACATGAATCTACCTTGGATCCAAGAGACATCCAATCCAAAAAAGTTTTAGGAGCCACATTAAATTCATGGGATACTCAAGTGTCCAGCAATTGTACCACAAGAAATTCACACCTGTGTGTGTGTGTGTGTGTGTGTGTGTGCGTGTGTGTGTGTGTGTACGCGCACATGCACGTGCCTGCAATTACTGAAAGTAGACTTTTGGGTATTAATGTAGAGACCCCCAAGGTCAACCCAAACAATCCCCATACTGCCATTGCTTTGACCACATTTGGCTTTTGTACCTTGAGGAACATAGAAGAAGGATTGGCCATAGACACCATCTGTAACAAGCTTATCCAACAAAGAGCATTGGATCTGTCATCAAGGAAAACGCGAAAGAGCTAAGAGAACATCCCTGTTTAAGTGAGCAAGTGAGAGCTATTTCATCACATACACTCCCCAACTGAGTGCTATGGGTGCAACACCGGCACATTCGACTGTGTCAACAGCATATGTCATTTGACAGGCAAAGCTCAGAGCACAGCTCGTGACATGGAGAAAGCACCAGCTAACATAGCAACACTATATCCAACTGAATCATGACCACCTAGTGACTAGAGGCCTTAGCGCAATCAGTTTCCAACCGAGCACTCTCTCTGTCTCTCTCTGAGTATGACAATAATTTTTTATATTAGGCCATACATGGAGCTACTAACTGAAGGGCATAACTTAAAGCCTACACGCAGCACTGAGCACACCTCACCTTTGCGTGCCTCACCCCTAAAGACAGGTAAATGGGAAGCCTATCCAAAGGACCGGTGGCACATCTGAGAATGCGCATGAACCTAATCTGTTCAGTGGGTGCTGTTACAGTCTGTAGAGCCACATCCATTGCTCATACTTACCGGAATCTGAATCAAAAGGAACAGAATCATCTGATCCGGAGGGCCAGTTTCGTTTTCAACACTTTGATTAAACCAGCGAAAGTAAACGCACAACAGACTTACGCGAGGTCACTTCGAGTCGGCCTTTCGAAATGTTTCTCGTCGACGTATCCGCATCACGACGAAGCACTGTTGCAGCAGACGATACATACCTTGTATCTTTTTCGATTATCGCACAATTTGTATTTTGTAATCCATCGCTCGTCAATTTTTCCTTTTCCTTTATTGGTCCCACTATTGGACCAGACCAAGAGCCCTTTCACACGGACGGCATTTGCCCATTAGTTGGCGCAATCCGCGTCTTCGCATGGGCAGCCCATTGGTGTCATCTTGTCCATCTCAATACCGGGCCGCCCATTTGTAAGGATACCCAAAATAGATTTTGTTCACAAACTCGATATCTTGTCCATGGACATCAATCCGTTTCGTGATCGATATGCCAGTATCGATCAAGGATCTAAGATTTTATTCTCTTTCTTTGTTTTTTTTTTTTGCATGGGTTTAAGTGTAGGAATGTTAATATATATTTACGGAAACATATATGTCCAAAAACCAGCATTATTTCTAATTAATAAGATATTGATAGAACATGCAAGTAGAATTATTATTGTTGTAATTCTAATCACTATCACCTTAAGAAAAGATGACACTGCTATTGTTATTTTATATAGTTTTAACTATGAACTTGAAAGATTATGCAACAGTTATAATTCTAATTAATACGTACTTCTACTTGTTATCTATTAAAGGAAGTGATAATTAACGGTCTTTAAAGCTAAAAGCCATCAACAATGCATTAATGAGCTGACGAGTGTAGACGCAATGAAGGCCATTTGGCACCGCACATGGGTAGAGATAATGTCGCAACAAGCAGTGGGGTATATAAAGAAGAGAGCGAAGTGATCAAGGGCTACATGATCCAAGAGTTCAAGGTTTAAGTATCTAAGGGAAATTAGGATTCGAAAGTGATGCCAAGAGGCATATTCCATGGTGGATTCCATGAGACCACGGTGGATTTCATGAGGTTATTATATTTATTTGCCGGGGCTCATATACAAGGTGGATTCCTTGTGCAAGAAGTTGACGAGGACACCTGTCCTTTTCAGATGTCATGTTAATTTAATGTGCATGTGGGTGACTCCACAACGGGTGATTCCGCAAAATACATATTTAAATTAATGGACGTTTATGAGTTTAGAGTGCACTTGTATTAAATTAAGGTTAGGACAGAGTTCCAACCTATTTATTTATTTTGTAACTAAAGACTGCTAGATATTCACTATTGTTTGTTTATTTTACTTATAAGCAATTGTGAATGCTTCAATTGATGTGTAGAGCAGGCAGTGGTGGCTTTGGGTAGCACTAGGCATTAGTGTAAGTCCAAGCGTAAATTTCATAAAATTATTATTCTATTCGTAAGTTATAAGTTTAAACTTCTTTAGTAATAATTATATCATTATCTATAGTACTATATTTTATTTATTTATTAATATAGATTATTTTAGAATATGAGATTTAAGATATGCTTTTATTGAAATAAGCTTTCTTTATGGAATACTTGTTATTATATGTAAGATATGTATGCAAATATCCATGTAAAACTATAATATATAATTAAGGATGGCAAACCATGGCTTTTGCCATGGGGGAGGTTGGGCCCAATCGTACGTTTTTCTCTTGTCTTTCTCAATCTATTGAGTTATTGAAATCCTCTTATGTATTATAATGTTGTTTGTATTTAATAGTTGAGATGCTTGATTTATTGGATTTTTTCACTAAATTCTTTGTTTATGATTGAGATTTGATTCGCTAGATTTGCCACGTGTTCCTTTTCACAGCAGAAAGCAAAGGGCTCTCGTGCTCGATTGTTAGACCTTTTGCGAGTCCATTTGTCTGGCATCCTAAGTGCTCTCTATCAGTAGAGCTAGTTCTTGCATTGTCCACAGTCACAATATTTGGCTGTGGTACTGCCATTGTCTTGTATTCCATAGTTTTCTTGTATTCATGATGGTTCTCTGATCCCGCACTAGTAGCTAATCCTTGAGTACTGTATCGCTACCACTTTTCATCTCTACTGAGATAGTTGTATTGTTCTTTCATATAGTGATATATTTTGGATTGATCGTTTAAGTACACTTTGGTACCTTATTTCATTGTTGTGTGGCGTCCGTTATGTAGCCAGTCATCCCTTGAGCATCAGAAACGCTTGAAACAATAAGCAATCCCTTAGGAGGATGGTATTGGAGGGATTTATCCAAGAGAAGCCCCCCCCGCCCCCCCCCCCCCCCCCCCCCCCCCCCGAACTCTGTCTTGACAAAGATATGGTTTGTCTTCGCATTGAAAATCTGTGTCGTTGATTTGAAGATCTTTATCTTTGAGTTGAAGGTCTTCGTCGAGCACTCTGAACCTCGGACATTGAATGTAGAGTATAATGTCGATCTCCACCTATGCCAGTTTTGAGTATGACCGCATTCTTTTCTATGGCAGTAGTGCTTGGATCTGATTACACATAGCGACCACGATCATTGTTTCTCCGTATGCTAAGTTGAATGCATACGCGCTCACACAATCCGATGGCGGCTTTAGGACATGCACGCCGGTCCATGTCTAAAAAGCATCAAACGATACCGTCTCCTAAGGCTTTTTTGATCCTAAGTGATGATGTATCCCAAACACAGCAATCTTCTCCACAATTCTAAAAGCATTGTTTGCATTCCACTCCTTTGATTGATAGTGACTTTGACTTTTCCCTAATTGCTCCTACTATTCCATTCAACCTAACAAGTCATTTCTTGGCTTCACTCAATCCAGTTGGTGTCCCCTCAATAGCCCCAACCCTACCCTCACTTCACATTCCAATGGCTCAACCATGCAATATCTCATTTCCAAAGTTCTCTGAACTTTCTAATGAATATCCAAATACATTTTTCCACCAATTTGATGTGACATGCAGCACTGCACAATCAACTTCTCTAGCCAATTCAATGAGCCTCATAAGGTCATCGTATTCGAATCATCGATGCTGAAAAAGGCTGCAACCTAGGTAGCGAGAGAACCTGACTAGCCAACATGGAACAATGCACTCACCGCTTTCCGTATTTGGTTCCAACTAGACTAAAACACTTGAAAGACTCAGCCCCCCTAAGTAAGGAGATTGATTTGTCCATGCATATACCACCAAGTTCACTATTATTAATAGTTGAATTGATCCCAATGCTTAACCAAAAGATAAAATATTAAATACATACTATGTTCAAGGTTTGAATAAACCTATTCAAAAAGTATTTACTTTTAATGATTTATCTGATAATAGCATCGATCCATATTATAAGAAAGCTCTTAGGTTAGAGCAGTTTCTGTCAAAAGAAAAGTCAAAAAAATGAAAGAAATCAAATAAGTTCACTTCAAAGCATCAAAATGATGACAGTAGTGATTCCACTTTTGATTCTGACATAGAACCAGAATTCAACAGTGAAGAATCTGACTCTAAAGAGGAGGAAGAGAAAAAGACAATAAGAGTAAGAAGAAGGACAAAGGTAAGAAAACATTGGAAAGCACCAAGAAGAATGAGGTCAAAAACCTTAGTGCACACAGTGCAATCATTAGGGTGAATATGGACTCAAAAAGAGCCCTTTAGCTTAAGAATTAATGACTCTCATAATGACAAGAGATTTGAGGTGGACCAATGGAAGAGGGTGTGGTATGCACAGTTTATCCACTCCCTTTCCCCCCTTGTTTGTACCACTTATAGGCATGTCCCCCTATGTCCCCTTTTATCTTCCCCCTACTTTCACCACCCCATATCAAGTGGGTCCCACTAGGCATCCAAAAAGGCTAGCCACATATCACCCAATCTGTCTCTTTCTTCTGAGCATAGCCATAGCCACACATCCCCCATATTCACCCAACCATAGCCACCCAACACCCAACTTCTTCTCTTTCTTCCAGGGTAGTTTTATTTCTTCCATTCCACAAAATTTATCATCTTTCTATGCTCACACATCTATAGCCACATAGCCTTCCTCACTTTCATTACCATTTCAATGGCATCTACATGTCAACAAAGGCAATCCTGTAATTTCATATCTACTATCTATGTACATAATACAAAGGATGAACATGGCATATGGAAAGGAACATTGTTTAAGAAGGATTCATGGGTCTATATGGAACCTTCAATAAAGGGGCTCATTGAGTTCATCGTCATGGTGTACTACAAAATCATTGGAAGAGCATAGTGCTTTGATTTTGAGAGGCTCGAGATGGTGTTCTTATTGCATCAATTCAACATATGTATGATGTGAAGGACTTGAAGCTACCTCCTGGGACTACTTGACAAAATTTTCCCTCAAATTGTAAGTCATTGCTTTTATATTCTTAACTTTTGATATGTTTTTCAGGTTTTTACTTCTTCTCTCCTATTAGACATTTTCCCTTCAAATTCTATTGACTAGCCTTTAGGAAGCTTGTTTGGGATATACAAAGCTCTACATGTGGATGTAGGTGAGACAATGATGATTGGAAAGTCAACATAATATATTTTGGATCACAAGGTTTTTTTCTATAACTTCATGTTTATAGTGCCTACATCAGTTGATTCATATGGCTCTCTTGAAATACTTCTCCATCTCTCAATTCTTTGGAATGACCCATTTCACATGAGTGGACACTTTAGACATAAAAAATGAAGATCATACATGACATTCATAGATCATTGAGATTTGAGAAAGCTTCAAGATCAATGGGTCTTTCCTGGTTTGTTGTACTAATTCATGTTTTTGCATATATCTTCAAAAGCACTAATACACATCAATGTCCCTCCATGTTTATTTGTAAGGACATAACTAAGGACTTTCTTAATTCCAATTTTGAAGATGGATGGAATGAGGTGGATGGGGGCACAAAGGTGATATCTTTTTGCATAGAGTAATAGTCTCTAGTATTACATTTTGTTACTTGATTGCACGTTCATAATTGTACATGCACTTCTATTATCAACATTGGATGAAGAAAGAAGGCCAATGGATTCCCTTGGAGTCCACTAAAGACATGGGACAAGCATTTGATATTCAAATTCATATGCTAGGTGGAATTATCAAGTCAATCATTATGAGTGTTGGAGTCTCCTAAATCTATGGGAGCATCTTGTTTTGATGGGAAGCATTCATTCGGATAGCTTCAACTTCTATATTGGTGGTAGAAGGGTGAGCTTGTTTGATATTTGATTTAAAAAAAAATTAGTTGGGACATAGTAGTTCACATCTTATTTGGTTTTTTTAATTTCAGATGGGCAAAAGAATGGATAAGAGTTATGTGTTATCGAGTGCTTTGCAACAAGTCAAAATTTATGTACAACATGATGCATTAGAAATCAACGGTGAATAGATCATGGGATTTTATTTTTTAATGTTTTATGCATATTTTAAATTCTCTAATATGCTATATTTTTGATAATTTTATGATTTTTAAACATTTCAAAATTGTATTAAAAGAATTTAATAGATTTTTTAAAAACCATTTTCTTGGTCTCATTTTCATTTTCCAACTTTCCAACCACTTCTCCTCTCCCAAGCACCCTTGCAATTGCCTCCTTCACCCTTCTTCCATGATGGATCATACTCCTAATAACTTCATGCAATCCCTTCAGGACACAAAATTTGCAGGGAGATAAAATTTTTACAATATCTTTTGTCCCAATATCAAGTGCTATGATATGGTATTGTGGCATGGTCCAAGCCTACAATACTCTATCAAGTACACGAACACATACTTACAAGAATATACCGTCAGGTTCTAGGATTCCAATGAGGAATAGGTGCCATGCAATATCTTGAAGTACATCAATGGCATAGAGGATCTAACGTAACAAACATTTGAATTTTTCCATTTTGAAAATGACTAAGTCATTTTTGTGCAAATCTCACCCCTACCTACTTCAAGCACCTCACTCTTTGGCAAGCTATGGAATACAACTTTGATCAGCATGGCATTGAGTACCTCTAATAGATTGCCACTTTCATTTTGTTACTCAATGAAGGTGAGGACCCACCTATAGTCATAGTGAATGCTAAAGAGCATATGGGAGGCTTAATAAAGGATGTCCTTGATCTAAAGTCTTCATCAATGGTCAATGCTAGAGAGGAAGGAAAGGCTGTAGAAGTTGCTGTGGATAATATCTTAGGAGGTGGCTCAGCTGAGTAGGAGGCTACACTCTCTACTATTGATACAAACTGTTGCATTAATAACATGAGCGAAGTCTTCATCGATTGACAAAGAATTCGTGTTTCTCCATGATGTGAAGAAATTTTTTGAAGTGAGGGAGGATAAGGTGTTGTCAATGTTGGCAATCGCCAATGACTTCCCTCTCGTGTTTGATGGTTTACCTATATAGAGTATAGCAACCTAAAGCTAAAAGACATCGATGTCACACTCATTGTATATTCTATATACTCACTCCCTAACATTATTTGCTAGCTCTTGGAGATGCCATAGACTTAGGAAAGCATACCACGGTTGGCACCCAAGAGTTTGAGGCAGTGCAAGCTATCTTGGTGGTGGTAGGACAAATGCTCTTAAAAGAGCAGCAAACCCCCCCAATCAAGGAGTCCAAGTCACGTGTGGACTTGGCCAAACCCTCGGAGGTTGTTGTTGAGTAGAGAGTAAGTGTATCAGTAGTTTGTCTTCTTGATACTTTATTGTACTATGTATACTATTTTGAGCTAACATCATGTCAATGTAGGACATCCTTGACATTGATGACTTTTTAAGTCATAAGAAGGTGTCGGGACCTAAAATGGGCCTGACACTAGCTCTAAGGCTCTAGCTAGGCATCTATGCTCAACCAAAATATCCCACGGCCTCGTAGCCAAGAGCGTCCACTAGAGGCTACACATTGATCTAACCAAATAAGCCACACATATATATTCCAACGGATAATCCTTCCCAAATCCTCACATAGAGTCTCTACACTGTTGTTGTACACCACATAAAATAGACACAAAGAGCACCCCTGGGCTAATTCCCGTGGCTCACTTCGGCTCTCTTATATCTCGAGGATGTGGCCTCGAGATGCACCGTTCAAACATAAAGCACATACAATACACAATCCTCTCTTTTAATCAATCATTCAAGGAGATAGAATATGATCGTCACTGCACACTCCTCAAAGAAAGTGATCACTAGCCCTACAGCTTGGGATACCTCACCCTTAGTGTGGGTCAATGTTTATGAAGACAATTGCCATGCATCTAGGATGATACCATGTATTGAATGCAATGCAATTGTACATGATTCATAGTGCTCAACCATTTTTATTCATTTAATATAGCATTGTGACATTGTGAAACTATTTCTTTTCATGCCTTCTTTGTAAATGTAATTGATGTGTTGCATAGGGTCAGCATTGAGCATGCTCCTACTACTGAACCCTTTAATTCTCAAAACACATGTATCCTATATGCAAAATGCATCATAAAAAAATCAGATTTAGCATGTAATCAACACTTATTTTCGCCTCCTCTCCCTACCATTTAGGGTTGTGCATTTGGTGGTAGGTTTAGAAAGTGGTTTGATGTATTTTTCTTCATAAAGAGTGATAAATACTCACTTTAATATAAAGATAGGAAAAAATTGAGGCTAAACATCATGCTTTAGCCTCACTATATATCCATGGACATATATATTATCTTTTCCTATTTTTAAAGTGTAAATTTTTTTCTCTACTTTTTCTTATTTATTTATTAATAAATACTGATATTTCTTGATGTTTTCATGTGACCTAATTAAACTTTTTGATAATTATTTTCATCCCTCATTTCATCCCATGTGAACACCATTAATGCATAAAAACTCCCAAAATCCATGATTTACCCTAAAACTGCAGTTTTGCGGGTTTTGCATGTTTATGGAAAAATCAATAGACGAGCGATTCTTGTTGATTTTCTTAATGTTTCTCATAAAACATATCATTAAAAATAAAAATCAATCATTTTCAACCATTTGCAATCGAGATCTATCATAAAACAATGAAATTTATCACTTATAAAACCACTCTTTATCTCACATGCATCTTGTATTTGGAAGGCTGATGATGGTCACCAGTAGCCACTAATGCTCCTCCAAACTTCAGTCTATGCTCCATCGTGTCTTAGCATCATCTTTCTATCAGAATCTCTCAAATCAACCCACCTCCTTCTCTCATAGATTAAGACATGAAAAAAGGCACTAAGAGGGGGGAGAGAGAGAGGAGAGAGAAATACTGAATTTTGATCTTCTCATTCAAGCAGCCATTTCACACACAGAAAGTGGTGATTGGAAGCGAAAAAATCAAAGAATCCATGGCATTGATTAGTTTGATGACTTCTTCTTAGCCCCAAATCCCCCCTCTCCCACAAATCAACATGAAGGAGGGGGCGTCGTTTTATTACAGTCGCAAACCCCCTCCCCCCCAATTAATGAGTTAAAAAAAAAAATCCCCCCTCTCAAACCCCAAGCCCAAACCACTTTAAATTTGGTCCAATTTTTTACCTTCTAGGTGCTTGGTTCCAGTTTCTTCCCTATCCAGTGATGACCAATTCATGATCCAAAGAATCATGCGTATCCAGCTTGAGGTCCTGAATAGCCCAGAAGTTGCCTTACTTTGGTCCTGGTAGTCAGAAAAATTATGAAAAATATGCAACCAATGCAGAGGTCAAATTTTGCATTTCACAGTTAGTTAAAATTATCGGATCCGTGTCTTCCACCTCCATCAGCCTTTAAATTCTGCTTTAAACTTGCATCATTCCGCTCTTTCCTAGCATATCCTGGGCATTTAAATTTTTATCTCATTGGCAACCATAAGATAGGGTAGCTCAGCTTGTCGAATCCATGACCTGATCTGCACAAACAACAACCATAAAAACCATCAAGCTGCCACAAAATGAAATACACAACAAGGCACATGCATAGCTCTCACCACCCTACCCCCTAATAAGATCAAGGCATAAAAACACAAGGAATAGATCCATCATAATCTAATAATAATCCAAAACGAGTCCAAAACCAATTGCTCCAACATAGACAGAGGCTAAAAAGAACCATCAAAGAAGTCATCCTCGATGGTGGCCCAAACTACTTACCTAACTTAGGACAACTGGACCAAGAACTCCTACTAGGCAAGGACTCTTATAGCCTAATTATCGTATATGCTTATTCTATGATATTTTTCCTTCAAGTTTCCATACTGGGTGCGTAAAAAGGAGGGAGTTAAGCATAGTGACCTAAGGAGAATAGGGCATTGGTCTCAGGCCATCTTGACAACTCGGTACCCAAAAACCTACCAAAGCGCTCACAAGGTGACACTTAAATCTTTGTTTCTTTCGCTCACTTTTATTTTCGCTCCAACCTTCATTGGTATTTTTCCAGCTAGATGTCACCCCTAGAAAGACAAGGCATTGACTCATCCTTAGGAACCTACTAGGCCCTTGCAAGGCAATGATCGATTGCTCTTAAAAATTTTCTTATTTTCCCTTTCTATTTGAGGGGTTAGAACCCCTTTTTACACACCTCTGTATCTTATAGTCTTCGAATATATTCAAACTTTTCTCTTTTTTTAAATTTTGGCAGGCTTCTCTAACTACCTCACTACTAATAATAGCTCCTAAAAATAGCTACATAGCAAGCTAGCAGAATAGGGTTACTAGGACTACCTTCTAAAACAATTCTTAGAATGCTTGACAATGTCATGATAGGAGGCAGGCAACTACTCAGACCTCCCTTAGACACACCTATCCTTACTCTGGGACTTCATGCCTTGATTGCCAGTTCCCAACAAAAGAAAAATCCGCCACAAGTACATAAACACATATAGCACATAGAGAAAGCACTCGTAGGAAAAGAAGGAGTGACGTGGAAGAATTCTATTCAGGTGTCCTAGGGTTTTACCCCCCTTTCAGAGCCAACAAAACCATCAGATTTGCAGTCCGAGCATCAAATTGCATCTTGGAAGATTTAGATTACTGATTTTGTCAAGATCCCTCCATAAAGAGCTCTTTTTCTTAGCCACAACCCTTCTTCGCTAATTTAGTTATACATAAGAGGCATGGGGAGTCCTTGAGAGCAGTCCGAGCAAAGGTGATCAACCGCCACCTGACTCATAATCCATACTAACCAGCGGTGGCAAAAATAGGACGTGTTAGCAAGAAATTCCCAAAGTAGCTCTAAACTAATATTAGGAGGCAATTGTAAGAATGCCTCCTAATATTAGTTTAGATGATTCCTGCTCATCTGGATGATATTGCTGCAGAGCAGGGAAGAGAATCTGCTATTCAGCCCAATGGAGCACCATCAGGACAGTCTTCATGTACTTTGACCAATGGAGCAAAAGTGCTTGAAGAAACCAAAAAGACTAGCTCATTGTAGCTTGTCATTATGTATAGTTGCTCATATTTAAAAAAATTCCTCTCTCTCTCTCTCTCTCTCATATTCATGATCTTTATCTTACCCTCATGGCAAGCCATTGGGTTATCAACCTGTAGACCTGACTTCAAATCTTGCTTTTGTATTCCTATTACTAGATAACCGCATGGATGTAGGAATTGAACCCAAGACCTGTGGTCAACCTTCGTTTAACCTACCATGGAGCTACACCGATTTGGTCTCTTTTTTTCGTAGTGTGTAATTGATTAGTTGCAAAAACAAAGGAGATTGTTTGCACCTTCATAATGAACATGTAGCCCCTCGTAATGAAGTAGAATGAGGCAGAACTGAAAATGAACTGAAGAAACAGCCAAAACTTGTAACAGATTAGCATGGCCCTTGGTTAAGAGATCAGCAGTGATAAATGATGACACTCACCAAAGTAGCATGCCTCTGAAGTGATGAATATGTCCCTTCTGTCCAGTTCTGGCCTGAAAAATAAAGACATTCCTCATTGTATCTATCCTTTGCATGTTCAATATGAGACATGCCATGTCATCAGCACTGGCACATCATCCATCAATCAAAGAGCACAGCAAATCTGAGAGTTGCACTTTGCAAAGAACAGTACCCACATCCACCTGGGTACCATTCCGACCTTAGCTCAGCACATATGAGCTCTCATCGCTCACCATCGAAGACAAGTACCTCCTTGACTCCCTGTCTTGGATCACCCCATGAGAAATATCTCTGCCTTGGCCCTTGAGGAGAGTACGATACTTCTTCTGATTTCTATCATCATACTGGCATCCTACGAGTTAGCTACATGATTAGTGACATATCAATTTGTGCATGGTAGTAGTCTACAGTTGCAGCGCTTATGATTGTAAGCATAAGCATATCAAGTTGTTGTCTTCACTTTCATTATTCTTGAGTCCAGACAACATGGTCAAATGTACACATTACTTTGTCTCATGGGTGATTTGGGCCTTTTAGAGACCCTGGCCCCCCAGAACAAAAAAGGCAGCAAAAGAAAATTGAAGATGCGAGCATCCATTGAGTACAACAACCAATACCACAAAAAGATTTTTTTGTAAAAGAAGTCATATCACAGATTGAAGAAAGACAATAGCAAGGATGGGTTACCAAAGAAATCCAACTAAGCAGCTTGGATGAAGGATGGGATGAGGTTGAAGTCTTGGAGAATGAAGAGATAGACAATACATTTTTTTTCTAGAACATGAAATCGTGCAAAGAAAGGTGTAGGGCCATTCCCTTTATTGACATTGGAGATCCTTCAATCATGGTCAAAGGAAAGCATCTAGTTTTACAATACACAACAATGCAAGAAAACATCAAGGTTAGGAAGCAAACCGGATCTCTTCAAGGAACTAAGACATGGATGGCAGATGAACTCACACATGCAACACAACCAGCTCAAGAACAAGAATTGGGTAAAGCACAGGAAGCACAACAACAAGGAAAGTGGGAGGTCGACTGACAAGGTAGAGTCATCATTGCAAAGTTCCGGACACCAAAAGTAGAAAGGAAGTGATCATCTAAGAGTGTCTAGGTGGATCACGTGATTTTATATAGTATACCCCTACCCTATGATCATAGCATAATATTTGTAAGTCTTTAGATTGATTATGTCATTTGGCACCCAAAACGGAATGTACAAATGATTACTAATACATCTGATCTTGTCCTTTAGGTCAGCTATGGCCTCCATAGGACATTATAACTCTTTCTCTCTCTCTCACAAACAATTTTTGATACACTATAAAAGAAGCAAGCAATGTACCAACATGTAGGTCCCATATAAGTGACGTCATTAAACTTCAAGCCCTCTAGTATCCTTGAATATCCCAAGCAACCGTAGTTAAAGTTTCTCTTTTTCAATCACCCTCGCCGCTCCTGGAAAAGAATGTTACCAAAGTTGTAATCATTGAATCCTTATCACATGCAAAAAAAAAAAAGTTCGATGCAAAATAATATATGAAGGTACTTCTTATCAATAATATATGCCTTTATTAATCCCCACCCGCATAAAAACTAAGAGAGGACCTCATTCTGCTTCTAAAGACCCTCCTAGCTTGCATCTAAAGATTCAATCTTTGGGCTTCAATTTTTTGTTCTTAATGACCTACCATATTGTGCATAGACAGGACCATATGTTATGATCTATTGGCCCCAACTTGAAGTATGCAATTCGTATAGAAGACACAATGACCATGAATAATCTTCCTTTCACTCAATTGATTACAAGTTAATAGTCTATACAGCTTTGAGTCCAACATTTAGCAATATGGTCTTTCGCCAACATGCTTGACATTTGAATTTCCAAATCTCTTTTTTCCGTAAAATTGAGCTCAAATCACACACACACACACACACACACACATTGTGTCTATACTTTGCACATTCATAGAAGATCTTATATAGGTCTACTGATTGAAGACATAATGGATCACACACACACACACACACACACACACACACACACACACACACACACACACACACACACACACACACACACACACACACACACACAGAGTGTATTTTTTGCACATTCAATATAAGTTCTTATATAGAGCTATTGATTGAAGATATAATGGATCATCCCTTAGGCTTAATACAACCTCTTTGCCCACCAATTTATCTATATTTTTTTCATATTCAATATAAGTCCTTGTATGGAGATACGGATGGAAGACTCTCTCTCTCTCTCTCTCTCTCTCTCTCTCTCTCTCTCTCTCTCTCTCTCTCTCTCTCTCTCTCTCTCTCTCTCTCTCTCTCGTGAAGATTGATCATTTTAATTTTTGAAATTTACAAAGGGTTTTTTTGACCCACCAACAACTAAGCCAAACAGATAGCTAGGAAACAATCTATGAAGCCATAAGGCTACTATTGGAAGAACAAACTTATGATGGAGGCACAATTGGAGTGGAAAAGCTTATCTCCATCCATGAAGAAGCTACCCCACAAAGGACAATACCAGCAAAACAATGACCCCACTTGCCACAATAACAATTTTTGGACATATGCCTAGCATGACCATGGATACTAGTAGTTGAATCAAAATATGCCAAAGACAAATCAAACACAAAAATTGAATGAGATGGGATGTTTTGTCTACAAGTTGGTAATCAATGGCATTTCACCCAAGACCCAAGAATGGATGATGGTGCACTAACATCACAAAAGACTAAACACATAAAATAAAACTCCACACCACTAGATAGAAAATAAAAAGATGAGGAGTCTCATCACATGTGGTGCAAAAAACACATTTGCTATGGATGATCTTGCAATAGTCATAACATATCAATATAAGGAGGCCAACTACTAGAGCCCCCCAAGCAAAAAGTTTACCTTGGTAGTGAATCTTTGATTTCCAAAATTAAAGCAATTCGTCACGCCAGTTAGCTTTACTATCCTTGTATGACCTTATTGCCCACCATTTTATGATAGCCTCATCCAATTTTATTGATAAATATGGTGGAAGGAGAAAACCCAAGATTTGGGCAGAATCGTTGTATCTTATATCATCCTCAAACCCAAACTTGCTATCTTGTTGAATTGGTTTTTTTTTTTCCTTTAACAAATTTTTGATCGATCAAGCAAGTTGAAAGAGATTAACACAAAAAGAATACACACATCTTGTCTAGATTCGAGAGGACACCAATAAGTGAAAAGTAAGATCTCTTGCCAAGATTCAATCAGGTGTGAGAGGAAAAAAGAGTGTGGAGTTTATATTGCAGATGCTGAATTTAGAACATGCCATCAAGGTGGTTATTGTTGAGTATTGTCACGAAAAAGCCCAACCTCCTCAATACAAGCCCTGGAAATATCTATCCAAGCATGTTACTTCACACATAACTATTGCAATAGAGCCATTTGTAAATCTATGTTATGCGACACTTAATATCTAACAAAGCTATCCCACCTATTTCATCAAGATGCGCAAGAGAAATAAATCTTTCTTGCAATGCTTCTGCCTCACCTAATGAATGATAGAGAGCAAATCACACAGTGGGCATCTCTATTTCCAATGGTAAGACATGCTCTTCCCCATATACTAGCTTGAATGGGGTGTGGCATGCAACTCTCTTAAATGTCGTATTGTAAGCCTAAATTGCCACATACAATTTCTTATCCCAATCTTGCTTACTTTCAGATACTATTTTGGATAAGATCCCTATACAAGTTGTCTATTCATACTCTCAACTTGACCATTTGCTTGCGGATTATATGGGGTAGTTTTATTGTGTCTAATCTTCAAAGCTTCTGTTAAGGCTACTATAACCTTATTCAAAAAGTGTGCTCCTCAGTCAAACAAACACTAACTCCTTAGGTGGACCAAAAGGGCAAACAATTTGCTCCATAATAAAACTGGCAATCTCCTTAGCGTTATCCTTCATCATTGCTCGAGCTTTAAACCACTTTGAAAAGTAGTCAGTCTCGCTACAATTATATAACGCTTCCGCGTAGTTGATGAAGGGTGTATTGGTCCAACAAATTGATACCCCATTTTTTGAAGGGTAATGTAACTAAAATAGGATTCAACAACCACTTATAATTATCCTTGGCATCATGTCTTTGACAAACATCATAGTGCTTTGAAAGCATCATGGAAAATCAATGGCAACCAATATCCAGCATGTAGAGCTTTCTAGGCAGTAAGCCATCTAGCAGAAATGTCCCCCATATGCTGAATCATGGCATTCCTCAAGAATAAGTAGTACCTCATCAGGTACAACACATCGATGATAAATCTCATCCACACCTTTCCGATACAAGACATTCACTATAATCGAAAAGTGTAGTACTTGCGCTACTTAATCTTTCTCTTCTTAGACTTTGATAGAGTAGCCCCAACCTCTCTTGTAGATAGATAATGCATTGTAGTTGCATACTAGGAAGGGATGTAAGCTGTATCAATTTTGAATAAACCTTCGATGTCACTTCCTTCAGCTAGAATTCCCTTTGGCTCCTCGAAATCCACTAGACATTTCACAATTCCCTACAGCTTTAGTGGCTTACTCCTAATCTCATAATCGAACTCATGCAAAGTGATTAACCACTTTGCTAAACGGTCACAGGCGGCTGCAACTTATTCACATCAATAGTCTAAGTCTATCCACCTCCTTCGTAAAAAATACCACCTTCTCATAGAGAATATAGTGCCTAAATTTCTTTATTGCAAAAACCATTCCAAGGCACAAAATCTCCATATAAGTGCAATTAACTTCAAATATCCCTAATTTACGGCTGCCAAAGGTAATTGGATGATACCATTTCTCTTCCCAAATTTGGGCTAAATAGTAACTAATACAATGTATTATTGTTACTGAAAATATATAGAAGGTCTCACCTCTTTTGGGTGCTTTTAGGATTGGCACTTTTGCTAGTTCATGCTGCACATCCTCAAAAGATACATGGCATGCTTCACTCCAATTAAACAAATAGATAAATGATAACAAGTTCGTTCAATGGCAATGTTCTTTCTGTCGATGCATATTGATAAATCTTCAATAATATCCCATTGATGTGGTAGAAAGTTGTGTATCTCTTTTGGAGTGTGTGGTGGGCTCATAGCAACTATGACCTTTATTTTTCAAGGTCAATCATCGTGATCCTTGTTGGAAAAATTACATGGCCCAGTAGCAGCCCATAGGGCACACAAAGACGCACTTTCATGGATTAAGAGCAATGCAGAACTATTTGCAGCACTTAAAACATTTCCTTAAAATGACCAATTGTTTATCCCTTATGGTGGCTGCCCCTAGATCATCGATGACAACTTTTAACTCCTCTGGGGAGATGTCACCAAAAATCTCTTTTTGGATTATGGAGGTATCTTTTTGGATTTCTAACCCTAACCTCTCCATCAATTCTGAACTCATAATGTTGACGGAGGATCCCATGTCCACAATAGCATGATCCACTAATATGCCATCAACATATGCTGCTACCTTAGACAATGTGTTTCAACATGCTCAAACTAGTCATCTACTACATGCGCTATGGCGAAGGACTCAATGATATACCCAATGCCCAGAATCTTCTTAAACTCTTTACACACTCCTAGGGATAACGTAATCAACTGTAGAAGATTACATCTGGCTTAACCTTGCAAAGAGAACTTGATAAATTGAATTCATGATAGTTAGTAATAGCTCTCTTCTCCTACCATACCACTCTCTCCTTTGGTCTTTGAATAAGCTTTAGTGTTTCTTTCTTGGCTTTTGCCTTCTTCTTTGGCAATTCCTTATCCTTCTTGGGGTCAGCTTTGCTATCAACAACTTTTAGAGGTCCACCTTCCATATAAGGGTTAAGGATTTGTGTCCCCTTATCATCTTGCTTATAGGATTTCCCTTGAAAGGTTTTACCTTGTCTTTGTCATGGTTTTTACTCTTTTGACCTCTTTTAATGACCCGTAGATTAGAAGCTTCAGTGCCATTAACACGTATAGCTTCAATAAGGCTGACTCCACTACCACCAAGCAGCTCCTCTACAATAGCCTTTCCTCTTTGTAGGACTTGTTTTGGTTCCTCATTTTGCTAGAGATTATTCCCTTGTGCTCAATGGTTGATTGGACTTGGTTTTTTACTTCCTTTGCTAGAGAGAGCTAATCTTGCTTCAATAGGTACTAGCTATGTAGTCGGACTTGTCGCATATGTCACATTTAACATTTGGATATTTCCTAGGAAAATATTGGATGCCAAACCACTTATAGCTGAATTTTGAGGGGGCACCCTCTTCAGGGAATCGACTCCTTATCAAGTTTTGCTACTTCTTAACGAAATCGACATCAATAGCTATTTGGTTGTATTTTTCGGTGATCATGTCAGTATAGTGCTTTATCCTATCCTTAACTTCACTAAGAACATTCAAGGAACTTGACTCACGTGATCATCTACCTATCATTCCATTGGCCTAACCACTTGATTGGGAGTTGGCTTGTTAATTTCCTAGAACAACATTAGAATTTGTCATTTGGCTTTTAACATTTGGTTTGAATGACCATAGGCATGGTCACACTAGGAGGAGCTCGCAATATGGACACATTCTGAATCATGCTTCTTCTCCTATTGGAAGTACCTTGATCTTCATTTGTCAATGCCAAATTATTTCTAGCACCTAGACTCAGACTCCAGTTTGCCCCTAGAGGTATAGGTTGTTTGTAATCACAACTCTACCTCCTTTGCTCATGTAATAGCCATATCAATGTTGGCAAGAGAAACAATGCTCAATTGCACTTGGATATTAAAGTCTAGTCCATGCAAAAATTATAGGAGTTGAGTACAACTTGAATGGGAATATAAGTCTGCAACTTATGAAATACTTCCTTCAGTTTCTTGGCATAGCCTCGAACATTCTCGTAAGCTTCTTGATGTGTTATATTGAGAACGTGTACCCAATATTGACCTTCCCTTTCAGGGGCAAACTCTCTTTAGAAGGTCACAAAAAATAGATCAATCATAGTTATGGTTCTAGCCTCTAGGTTGTGATACCATATTGCAGCTCATCCTTTTAGAGTCATATTAAAGAATATCATCAAGTGTCCTTCATCTTGGATTCGGTAGTTAAACATTAACTTTTGAAACTCATTAATATGAACTTTCACATCTTTCTCTGCTAACCCATTAAAAATGGGTAGAGGAAATCCTAAGGCTAGCAAGTCCGACATTCATGTTAGGATTGCAATGGGTTGCATCATGATGACAATTGGATTTCTCAAAGGAGTTTGAACTGATGGCACTACTATCCCACTTGAAGTGGGCTGACTGATTGGAAGGCGAAAAGTACTAAAACTTCCTCCCCCTGCGAACGGACTATTCGTGGAACTAGGGTTACTAAGATCCCTTCCTTGTAGGGATATTAGACCACTCTGTTGAGGAGAATATCTCATAATAATCCTGGCCTGTTGTCAAGCCCTTTCAGCTCTTTCTTGCTTTTGAAGCTCGGCTTGATGGTCTTTTGAATCTATTTCACTACCTTTTGGCATACACTCATAAACTAGTCCCTATTGACCAACATTCAAACACCATTACTTATTAGTGGCTCTCAAAAAATGCACCACCTACTGGGACCTAAAATGGGCCCAAGACTGGCTCCAAGGCTCTAGCCAAGCCTCTATGCTCAACCAAAACAACCCATGGCCTCACGGTCAGGAGCGTTTGGAGGCTACACAACATTGATCTAACCAAATAAGCATTTGTAACGTTTACAATCCAATGGATGATCCTTCCCAACTCCTCACTAGGAGCCCGTTGTTGAAGGGTTTTCGAAAGCAAAGTCACGTCCACAGAGGACCTTGACGAATTTCAAGATAGAAGATCAATCAAGTGAATAAATACAAATCTGCAACAACAGCTCCCACATAATGTGCATTGAGCAAAATAATATTTTTAACAATCATGCCCTAGCAACACTTAGTTTCAGTTCCAGGCCTAATATGACTGCAATTGCCTCCTATGATATTGATCAGTTGGAAAGATACAATTCTTAGAAACCACCTGTCTTGTGACAGGCATTGAAGAGTAGTATAAGAACTGTGAGCCCGCTTTCATAGATTGTTTAAAGGATACTCAATGTTGTGTGTATGGCACAGCATGAACTTGGCTGTTTCACATCTTAACTACTTGCTTCTGTAAGCATGTTTCTTGCCAACATATGTAAGAGGAGCATAAAGTCAACAATGTATTTACACACACAGATCTTATTTGCACCTCCTGTTTTGTTAGTGAAGGAATCTCTTCATGAAATTCTTAATCCAGGAAACATTGAGAATAAGTATGCAGAAATTCTTAGTCCAGGAAACATTGAGAATAAGTATGCAGAAGCATAGAGATATCACAAGTTTACATTGCCTGCACTTCACTTTAAATGTGAACCATACCCATAAATCCTTGAGAATTGAGGTACTCTTCTAAAAAAATTCTGAGAAAGTTCCATTTTCAGATTTCGAGTCAGCAACATGTATCCTCTGTGCATATTCCCTCCATCCAACGAGAATCTCCCATGCTCTGGCGGAACTGCGTTAGTTGTTGGAGGGATATATCCCTGTTGTGCAGATCTCGCTTTCACCAGTGCACCATATTGAGAATCGAATTTACTTGATTCTTTTGGACTGTTTGCATCTTTCAAATTTGCCTCAGACTGATTTCTACGAAACCCTGTCTCAATAGCATGCTGACCATTCAGTGGCCCACAAATGGCAGCTCTTGTGAAAGGCAACTTAACCGATTGCCTGGTTACACAACTTGATGTTTGAGGTGAGAACCATGAATGCTTGTAATGCTGAATCCTATCTGCATCCTTGATAAGTACATCACTGCAGATCACTGTCATTGTCAGCAGAAGGATCGAGAAGGGACGGATCACCTCACTACTGCATTTGCTCGAAAGACCTTCATCAAAAAGGACCTTGCACCTTTCTACTTATCTGGGACCCTTCCGAGCCCTGCCAACTCTCTATCTACCTGCCAGCATGTCCTTCCTTCCAGCTTCAATCCTTAATTCGTTTTAGCCTGCCTATAGCAACTAATGTCTTTCTTGTTCCTTTAGCAACAGCATATATCTGTATCCTAGAGAGTATTCCAATCCTTAGAAAAATAGTAAGCAGATAGACCTCCATCGCTGGTCAAGCTCCGTCGTTCTGCTTTTCCAGCATTATGCTTTTTTCCTCTATTGTTGCCAATACATTGCCTGAAAATAGGCCCCATCTGGAAATAGTACACATCGGCACCTGATTATCTAAGAAAGCTTAACAATTCTCCTCTTAATCCTCCAAATCTGTCTGTGTGTCTCCACCGAAAGAAGCTGAATTATTACTTAGCCCTAATTCCTGTACTCTTTTCGAGGAGAGAACAAAAGTTTGATTTCATCCGCCTCGAACTGTGCAGTTGCATTCCAATGTAACTTCATATTTCTAGTCTCAGCTTTATATCTTGAAGCATCCACCGGTTTCAAAAGAATGGGTGTCTCATCTGATCACATTGTAAAAGGGCAACTTACGCAGTCGATAACATGTCCAAACTGAGGAATGAGACTATCTTTTTAGACTTGAAATCATTTTCCAAAGATGATTGATAAGAAAAGGCATTTCATCTAGGAAGGTTGAAGTTTGTCTACTGTTCACTTCTGATCAATTGAGAGATGGAAAGTTAGGATCATCAAACCCTGTAAAAGTATTTTCAAAAGGCACTTTCAAAACTGAAACTGGACTTGGTTGTTCTGGTTGTGTTGCAATTCCATTGATGTTGGGAGTAATAGCAATAACACCAGTCGAACATGTCAGGGTGCTGTGCAACTCTTTAAAAGTTTTCCTATGAATGCCATTGTTGGTGTCAACAATCATAACCAGATTCTTTTGAACTTGATCTTCAAACTCTTCAATATGTGCTTGAGCTGCTGGTAATTCTGAACCAAGCTGCTGGGTACTTGGACTGTAACAACTCACAGAAGCTTTTATGTACTCAGTGGCTCATGGAGTACCAAGGTCATCTCTTCAAAGGCCATTTTCCATATTACTTGACAGGTTGCTGCCTTTCCCTCTGTCTATCAGCTTCCCTCCATGTCATACATTGATATCGACACTCATTTGTGCAACCCCAACTGAAAGGAAAGGCAGCAGAAGACCCCTCTCTTTCTATACTGCCCACGCAGAACAAAAATGCAAACACAATGACTAAGTATGTACAAAGTAACAAATGTCACACACACAACTTTTTGGTGGATTCCACACCTTGGATGTGTAATAGTACAACACCATACATATATTGGTGTTGTACACCATGTAAAACATACATAGGGAGCACCCATAGCTAATTGATGCGAATCACTTTGGCTATCCTACACCTCGAGGATTAGCCCCGAGATGCACTGTTCAAATATAAAGCACATACAATAAATAATCCTCTCTTTTAAACAATCATTCAAGGAGATAGAATATGATCCTCATTGCACACTCCCCAAAGAAACCGATCGCTAGCCCTATGGCTTGGGATACCTCACCTTTAGCATGGGTCAATATTTATGAAGACAGTTGCCATGCATCCATGATGATACCATGTGTTGAATGCAATGCAACTATACATGATTCATAGTGCTCAACCATTTTTATTCATTTAAAATAGCATTGTGACATTGCGAAACCATTTCTTTTAATGCTTTCATTTTAAACGTAATTGTTGTGTTGCATAGGGTTAGTAGCATCAAGCATGCTCATCTACTGAACCCTTTAATTCTTAAAACACATATGTCCTATATGCAAAATTAATTAGAAAAAAATTAGATTTTGCATGTAATCAGCACTTGTTATTCCCTTCTCTCCCTACCATTTAGGGTTGTGCATTCGGTGGTAGGTTTAGAGAGCGATTTGATGTATTTTTCTTTATAAAGAGCAATAAATACTCATTTTAACATAAAGATAGGAAAAAAATAAGGCTAAACCTCATGTTTCAACCTTATCATATGTCCACAAACACATATATTATTTTTCCATATTTTTAGAGCGTAAAAATCTATTTTCTCTATTTTTATCTTTATTTATCAATAAATACTGATATTTCTTGAATTTTTAATGTGACTTGATTAAACTTGCTGAGAATTATTTTCTTTCCTCATTACATCCCATTAGAACACCATTAACACATCAAAACCCCCAAAATCCATGATTTATTCTAAAATTGCAATTTTGTGGGTTTTGCATGTTTATGGAAAAATCAATAGATGATTGATTCTTGCTAATTTTGTTAATGTTTCTTATAAAATATATTATTAAGAATAACAAAAAATCATTTTCAACCATTTGCAATCAAGATCTATCATAAAACAATGAAATTTATCACTTATTCATAAAATCACACTTTATCTCACACGTGTCTTGTATTTGAAAGGCCGCTGATGCTCATTAACAGTCAGTAATGCTCCTCCAAACATTGATCTAT
Source organism: Lygodium microphyllum (assembly GCF_053477565.2). Lineage (NCBI taxonomy): Eukaryota > Viridiplantae > Streptophyta > Polypodiopsida > Schizaeales > Lygodiaceae > Lygodium > Lygodium microphyllum. The sequence goes on from NC_141139.1 coordinate 93,038,553, forward strand.
GCTCTATTGTGTCTCAACATCATCTTCCAATCAGAATCTCTCAAATCAGCCCACCCCCTTCTCTCATAGATTAAGACATTAAAAAGAGAGAGAGAGAGAGAGAGAGAGAGAGAGAGGAGAAAAAGATTGAAATTTGATATTCTCATTTAGGCAACCATTTCACGCAAGGAAGGCACCGATTGGAAGCAAAAAAAGTGAAGAATCCATGGCATTTATTAGTTTGATGACTTCTTCTCAGCCCCAAATCCCCCATCTCCCACAAATTGACGTGAATGAGGGGGGTGTCGTTTTGTTGCAGGCCGTAAAAAAGCACCCCCCTCCCAATTGATGAATTTTTGTTTGATTTTCGGCCCCTGCCCACCCCCTCCCAAACCCAAGGCTCAAACCACTGTAAATTTGATCCAATTTTTTACCTTCTAGGTGCTTAGTTCGAGTTTTTTCCATGTCTAGTGACCGATTCATGATCTGAAAAATCTTGTGCATCCGTCTTGAGGTTGTCCTAAACAATCAAGAAGTCACCTTACTTGAGTCTAGCACTCAAAAAAATTATAAAAAATCTGTAACTACTGCAAAGGTTGAAATTTGCATCCTTGTCTTCCATGGTCACTTCAAATTGTCAATTCACGTCTTCTACTTCTATCGGGCTTTAAATTGTGCTTTAAACTTGCATCATTCCACTCTTTTTTGGCATGTCTTGTTGAAAGATAAGCATAGGAACTCTCCCTATATTAGAGAATAAGGGTAGCTAGGTGTAAAAGGGTTGGAGGACAGGGGAAACCCTAACCCTAACTCCTCTAGTGGTGGCTATATAAATAGCCTAAAGTACACACTCATGTAGAGGAGAGTGTACTAGTTGTACTTTGAGCAACTAACTAAACAAGATCTTGTCTTGTACTTGAGCTCTCTCTCTCCCTCTTGTGCACACTCTCTCAAGCCTCCAACTCTGATTTGTAACATGGTATCAGAGCCTTCTCTGATCCCTTCAGCTTCCTATACCCTCAGCTTCACTAAGTGCACATGATTTTCCATCATCTTCATCTTTTACCTCTTGCATCCATAGCCAAACCAGACCCACCTCTAATGGAGGACTTGGGGAGAACAAAGGAGGAGGTTTCAGCTCAAGGCCCCTTCTAAATAACTCTTTCCTAGCTCAGGGCGCAACATTCCAGCACCATAAACCTCCACATTAGCCACGCAGAAGGATGACATTGCATCAAACTCAGAATCGGCACAGTTTTGGGCAGTGTAATGCTTCCAGGCATGGCGTGGGCAGCAAGTAGTGCAATCTCCTTAGCCACCATAGGGATTTCATAGCCCCCCTAGTGGGCCATCTCCCCCTAAGAGGGCTTGGGGAAATTTCATCTCTGCTGGCTGCTAGAAGCCAAACCCTAATTGTCAGTTTCCTGGCACCCATAGCCATGAAGCTTCAAGCTTCTTCAACTTTCAAAATTTTCAATGTTTGGCCATTAACAATGATTTTAATCACCGAGTCAATTCTTTTGAGTCAGTTTCTAATCTGGGAACCTTATCTTAGAGGTTATTGCACTTAAAAAGTCATCATCAAGGTCATCAAGACCGACATCTACCATCTCTAGCAACATGAGCTATAGATGAGTGCTTGTAAGCACTAAGGCACATTGCTCAATCATTATTGTTGCTGGTACTTACAAAAGCTGAATGTTTTTCATCAGAAAATTAAAACAATTGAGTACTTTACTTCATGTCGTAAGGCTATGTGTACAATTATAAACACATAGACCATCATACCCTAAACTTCTATTGCATATCTTGTACCCTGGTTGATGAAATCAGAGGGATGAGTGTCATTATACTCTCCTCAGAATCATCAGCAAACAACAAGCATTGAAATCATAGACCATCCTTGTCCAACATAAGAGTCATCCACTAAGCCATACCACAAGGAGGAGCCCAAAGCTCAGTCTAGGTTCACATCATTGAAACCTAAAAAGACCATTAAACCTTCGAAGAAGATTGCACATAAGAAAGGACCACCCCATTCATATTTTGAAATATTACATATTTATGATTTTCAGTCTTTTTCCTCATTACAACTTTGATATCAATTGTTTGATTTGCTTCCGCATTTAGTGGCAAGGTTGCAAGGGACTAGACACTGCCCTTGTTCTAACAAATGGTAAGACCTTCCCAATGGCCACACCATATGTTGATGTCCGTCCTCAAATTCGAACATTTAAAACCACAAAATTTTTAGTGAAAAATGTTTTAAAATTTCCCAATACTTCGTCACTTGTATGATGCATGCTAACTTATCATTTGGCAAAGCAGAAAGGTTAACTAGACTATTGGCTCAATAATCAATTTCACGTTCTACTTAGTTGTTGAGTTTTCAATTGATGTTACAAATTTAATCATTACATCGTCATCCACAAATATAATATGAGACATTCGAGGTACAAAGCTTTTCATTTCATGTCAAAGTTTACAAAGTACGTTGCATTGCAATGTGTTACAATAACTGTAGGCCTTTGGCATCTCCAATCTCTCTCCTCTCTTATCCAACTAATTACATGTCTCTCTGCATGATGGTCACCTACTTGGCATGAATCATACAGAGATATGTGTCCTGAAATGTTGGGGGTAAAGGTGCCTATGCCTAGCCGCCCGTATATATTACACTGATAGTACCCACACTGTCTATTAGTTACCCATACCATATATTAGTTACCTGCACACCCATATACTGCAGGTGGTGGGTGCCCATCACTATCACTTCATTCTTTATTATTTCAGTGACATTTGAATGAAGGAAAGGCCAGTCACACATTGTGACTGTTAGACTTTTCACATTCTCTCTCTCTCTCTCTCTCTCTCTCTCTCTCTCTCTCTCTCTCTCTCTCTCTCTCTCTCTCTCTCTCTCTCTGTCTCTCTCTCACTTGCTCCTTCCACCATAGCTCTTGCTTCCACTCCATACTTCCACTTTAGGCCTCACTCCCTTCAAGTTGTATCAGAGCCATTGCATCAGTATTTAGGAGCTCAATTTGACCTTACTTCAGCTTGTGGAGAGTACCTATAGTTCAGAGGTTTCATTAGTAGCCATAGCCTCACCACTTGAGGTTTGTATTGATTATCCACCACTGCCCCAACACTCCTCGGGACCTCTTAAGGCTTGATTTAGGACCTTGTTAGAGGTCATTGATAATTATTTAGAGCCCTACTATGGGTAGTAAAGGAAACAACAACATCATGCTAGTTTGCACTTGTTTTCAGGCTGGTTGAGACAACAACACTTCTCTAGCATCTCCTCCTCATTGGCAGCTCATTGAGCACAAACTACTATTGGATGCCTAGCATTAAGTCTTGGCATTGCTTTAGCACTTGCCATTAAGGTTGAGCTCATACCTCCACTCCATTGAATGTGAATAATAATCTGTAGGTTGTGAGAAACAAGGAAACCCCCTCTTTTCATGCTTCATGCTCATTGGTGATGACTCAATCTCTTTGCCCGTAGGGCATAGTCCCATTGTGGACCCCTAAAATGGCATGAATCGAGGTTCTATCCTAAAAATACATATGATGCCTATTCATATCTATTTAATGCCAGATCATCTAAGGATGCTATGCTAATGTATTGAAATGCTATGAGAATGATTTACAAACTCAATTGCTTAGTTTTATAGAGTCTTTTTACTGCTATAATAAGTAGGGATAAATGCTATTTTATCAGGATCTTGTATGCTTGTTGCTATTGAATGCTTCTCGAGCACTTTGGATACTACACTAAGGTATACCATTGATATTACATGCTTGGTTATGCTCTTTACATGCTCTTGAGCTGAGATTAGAGCTTTGACTCTTAATATTTGTTGTCATTCACTATTATTTATGGTCATTTGATGCTACAATAGGAGCGTTGCAAGTTACTTGGGTTAGATATTCCCGAATATATGCTGCTTGGATTTTGGATGTATGGATGCCTTCTCCACGATGTTTTGAGCTTTGTTTGCTCATCTAGCATTTGATTTTTGTTCTAGTGGGAGGTACTACTTGACACTTGGATGTAACATTGAGAATTTGGTTATGTACTTGAGCTTGAGGATCTTACAGTGAGATCGTGTGACATGTACATGTTCTCGTCATGCTTTATGTACGTAGTTGATGCTTAATGGATTGATTTGACATTGTTTTTGGGCTAGCACATATCTCTATCTCATGATGTTGTCAGTGATATATGCATCTTGGTTGGTTATGTATTGAGCTTTTATTACATTGATTAGTCTGTTGTGCCTTTGGTTGGTCTCTTCTATTACCTGTGAGACCTACTCTATGCATGATGGTCATGCCTATGTAGTCACCTCCATTTGATAGTTGTTTACATTGAGTTTGTGGATAACTCATTACTTGGTTAGTATCCCTTATTTTCAGCTTGATTTGGCAAAGGTTTTGGGGCTGATTTTCACATTATTACAGTAGCCTATTTTGTCCTTTTGAACATTTGCTTGGTCTTTGTATGGTTGGTGGTTCTAATGGTAGTGCTATCTTTAATATCGACAAGTTGGATGGCACCAACTATAACTATTGGAAGACCCAAATGTTGCAAATTTTAGTGCAAAAAATGTAGGTTAAGCCTTTGAAACATGAGGATGTCAAAGCCCAAATGTATTGATGCAGAGGATTGGGCTAAACTGGATGAGGTATGTAAGTCCACAATCATATGATCCCTCTCTAAGTAGGTGTTCTATAAGGTTGTCTCTAATGGGAAGTCCACAATCATATTATCCCTCTCTAAGTAGGTATTCTATAAGGTTGTCTCTAATGGGAAGTCTACATGGGACTTATGGGATAAGATTTGCAATATCTATGACAAGCAAAGCCCCTCTTCTTAGATGTATTGGTGGTGGCTGAAGCAACTTATGGACATTTGCATGAAGGAGAGCACTTCCATGTTAGCCCACTTAAATGAGTTTCATTCTATTCTTAGCCATCCTTCTTCATAGGGGATTGAATTCAAGGATAATCTCCCCCTTTTGTTCCTCTTGGTTACATTGCCTGAATCATGGGGTACATTTCATACTGCTATGTTTGTAAACATGCCTACAGATGTGCTAAAGTTATAGGATATAGAGGGTGTAGTATTGAGTGAAGATGTTAATAGAAAGAATGTCGATGCTTCTTGTACCTCTCATGCTTTGACAGTTAGAGGCAATATTGGTAGGAGCAATAATGATCACCATGGGAGATACTCTCAACAGTCTCTTTCTCTCAATCATGTGGACCAATCTCATGTGGCTATAATTTCTCATTGCCTTGTCATTACTGTGGAAAAGTAGGACATATTCGGCCATAGTGCCATAAAATGTGCGAGGATAAGCACAAAGAAAAGGGCAAGGGTAAAGTACAATACATAAATAATGTTTGTAGCATTGTCCCTAGTAAGTCCAGCATTAAGATTGAAGAGATTTATGTCATGTAGACTGATTTTGATGATGATTTCATATATGCAGCTTCTTCTCTTGATATTTTACATATGACTGATTCTTTGTTAGGGTATACTCAGTGTTGGCTAATAGATTCAAGGGCTTCCTTTTATGTGACCCCTCATAGAGAGTGGTTTCACTCCTATCATAGTATGACTACATTTGTTTGTTTGGATAATGACCTAGCATTAGAGATTGTTGGTATTGGCGATATCCAATTGTAGTTTGGTTTAGGTAGCACATTTTCTCTTCATGATGTACGCCATGTATCAACTCTCACAAAGAGCCTTATCTTTGCTAGTAATTTAGATGATATAGGTCATATAGTTTGGTTTAGGTAGCATGTTTACTCTTCATGATGTATATCATATATTGGCTCTTACAAAGAGCCTTATCTCTATTGGCACTTTGGATGATGTAGGTTATGTAGTTTCTTTTGGTGATTCCTCATGGAAGATTACCAGTGGGAATCTTGTCATTGTATGTTGTGCTAAGTCCAATATTCTCTACCCCTTGCTTGTATCTAGATCAGTTGACCATGTTTTGGTAGTGGATGTAGTTTCATATGTATCTCTTTTTCATTTTCACCTTGGGCACATGTCCTTGAAAGGAATAAAAATGATTACATGTTTACAATATCTTTTACCTCTTGATTATAAGTGCTTTGAGTCTTATGATCATTGTTAATATGGTAGGTAGACCTATAATACGCATAAAAAGTCTAGTATGACACACACGGGTGAGCCTTTGGCTCTTGTTCATTCGGATGTATGTGATCCCATGCCTTGCAAGTCATTAGGTGGCTCGAAGTATCTCATTACCTTCATTGATGACTATATGCATAAGGACTAGGCATATCCTATTAAGTAGAAATTGAAAGCCTTGGCTACACTTCAGCATTGGCTTGCTTTGGTTGAGAACTAGTTTGGGTATAGACTGAAATGCCTAAGGTTAGATAATGCGGACGAGTATCTCTCTAAAGCCTTTGAGTATTTTGGTGACTAGAGGGGTATTCATGGTGTCAGTTGATCGCCTCGTACACCCCACCCTAGAATGGTATAGCTGAGTGCATGAATATGATAATTCATGAGCAAGTCTACAATATGCTTAGCCAAGTATGTTTACCATAGCATTTTTGGGTTGAGGTAATTACTACTATTGTACACTAGATAAATTAGTCCCCATGTACTACTCTTGACTATCATGTTTTGTAGAAGAGGTATGGTCTAGAAAACCTCCATCATGTGCTCATTTACACGTCTTTCATTGTGAGGATTTCTACCATATTTCCAAGGACAAGTGCAATAAGCTAGATCCTAATTCTAGGAAATGCATCTTTCTCAGTTATGGAGATGTAAGTGAGATGGGCTATCACCTATGGGATCTACAAGCTCGAAAGGTTATCCGCAGCCATGATGTTTTCCATGAGGAGAAAATGCATAAGCAACCTAAGCATGTCATTGAGGTACTCAAGGTGATATTTTAGGAGGATCCTCTTACTCCTGTATAGCTAGCTAGATAGCTTGCAGATAGTGGTTGATGCTCTAGTGGCCTAGGTCCTTGATGCTCCACAAGATGTATAGGCCTCAGAACCCGTTTTGAGGTGGTCTATTAGATATAGATGCTAGCATGCATGGTTTGAGCCCTCTATGGATTATGTTATGGTGTTAGATGTTAGTGAGCCTCTTACCTGTGGTGAAGCCATGTGCAGAGGTGATAGTCACTCTTGGGAGAGGGCCATGCAATCAGAGCATGACTCATTGCAGAAAAATCATACATGGGATTTGGTTCCTTTGCCTAGTGGTAAAAGACATGCTTTGCCATGCAAATGGATGTACAAGTTGAAAAGTACCCTTAGATGCCCCAATATAGCATACAAGACTAGATTAGTTGCTAAGGGTTTCAAGTAAAATCATTCTCTTGTTGTGAAGATGACTACCCTACACTTGGTACTGGATTTCGTTGCTCAGCTTGACTTGGATCTCTATTAGATGGATGTCAAGACGACTTTTCTTCATAGAGACTTGCATGATGAGATTTACATGGAGTAGCTTAAGGGCTTTGTAGAACCCAACAGGGACCACCTAGTGTGCAGATTGAGAAAGAGCCTTTATGGCCTTAAGTCGGCACCTAGGGAATGATACCACAATTTTGATGCTTTTATACATGAATAAGGCTTGTGATATCAGTCTTATGATTTTGATGCTCTATGTGGATGATATGTTGGTTTTTGGGAGTGCTCATGATGAGCTAGATGCCTTGAAAGGTCAGCTCAGAAGAGCTTCAAGATGAAAGATATGGGATAAGCCTCACATATTCTTGGGATGCGCATTATGTGTGATCGCTCCAAGGGGCTCCTTTACTTGTCACATAAGAAGTACATCAAGAAGGTCCTTGAGCACTTTCATCTGTAGGATATTAATCTTATTGGCTATCCTTTACCTCCTCATGTAAAGATTAGTTAGGCTGATTGTTCGTAATTTGATGAGCAAAAGGTGGAGATGACCAAGGTTCCTTATACATCCATAGTGAGCAGTTTGATGTATGCCATGATAGCTCCTCACCTTGACGATATAACATTTGTAGTGGGAGTTGTAGCATACTATATGGCTACACCTGGCCAATGGTATTGGGATGTCATCAAGGGTATCATGAGGTACCTAAAGGGCACAACAGCTATGTGCATCTATTATGGTGGCTAGGATATCAGAGTCATGTCTTCAGCTTTGCTAGAGATGCTATTTCTTAGATGTCTAGGATACAAAAATGCATAGCTCTATCTACTACAATGGTAGAGTATGTTGCAGCCACCACCATTGAGGCTTGTAAGGAGGCTCTTTTGTTAGGCAACAGTCTGGTGGAAAACCTTAGAATTACCGCGATGAGGTCCTTACATTATATTTGGATTCTATGAGTGCTATTTATTTGGCAAAGAATCCAGTCTTCCATGCAAAGATGAAGCACATTGAGGCGCATTACCACTTTATTCACAAGGTCATTGAGGCGAAGAATCCAGTATTCCATGCAAAGACGAAGGACATTGAGGCGCATTACCACTTTATTCACAAGGTCATTGACGACAAGTCCATTGAGCTTGTCAAGATCTTGGTTGACCAGAATCCTGCAGGTTTGCTCACTAAATATATCTTAGCAGAGCATTTTGCCTTTCTTAGAAAGTTGATGGGCATTGGATGAGATTATGTCTTTCCTCATCTTGTTGTACTTATGTACATTTGTACTTTGTCTTCTTCTTCTTTTTCTCTCTTGTTCTCTCCTCACTAGTAGGGGCACATTTTCCTTTAAGTGGGAGCTTGTTGGGGGGTAAAGGTGCCTATGCCTAGCCACTTGTATATTAGTTACATTGGAAGTACCCGCATCGTGCTCATCATTATTACTTCCTTCTTTATATTAAAACTTATGGTCATAGAAGCTACGGTTCTATTTTTCATGCTTTGAGACCTTCAAGTTTATTACTTAGCTTCATTAAATAATTTATAATTCTTATCTCAAGTTTTTGAAAAGAGTCTTTGTATTAAAATTTGTGGTCATATAAGCTACGGTTCTATTTTTCATGCTTTGAGACCTTCAAGTTTATTACTTAGCTTTATTAATTAATTTATAATTCTTATGTCAAGTTTTTGAAAATATTTATTAAATTTTAAATGATTATATGTGTTGTCCAAACCCCAAAATCTCAAAGTCCTCACCACGACTATACTTCAATTCTAAATCCTCTTGTGAAGCTATCTTTTAAGTACTGTAACTTTCTTTCTGTTTAGAATTTGAGCCTAACTTTTAAAAAAAATAGAGATTGAAAGGATATATAATTTTTATTAGAGGCAAGTTTTTCAAATTCTAAATATTTTGTGAGATATTTTAATCTTTCACAACAGCAAGTAGAAGTTTATCTTCTAACAAAATTTGGGCTCAATTTTCTTACTCTTACCTTCTAAATTAGCAAATCATCAAAAGAAGATGATCTATAGACATTTTTGTTATCTACAACTCTTTAATTATTATAATATTAAATTGAATTTGAATATTTAAAAAGTGATTTTCATGTAAAGTTAACCCTTATACTAACCCAGACTTGGCCACATTTTTTAGGTCAAACCTATATAGTGACCTAGTTTCTCCTCAAAATAACATTTGATTTACTTAGAATTTAGATGTACTATAAAAAGAAAAATTGTAGCTTATAGAAAGAACTACAACTTGTATTAGAGATGGTTTTGACTAAATACACATAGTTATTAAGTTAATCTTAGCTAAAGTCAATCTCTTAGTTCAGTTTTGTAAATTCATTCAAAAGTGTGGCAACTTACTTATGTGAGGTAAATCTATTTTAAATTTTAACTTCAATTAAAATATAGATATAATGATTTATGATCTCTTCAAGCATTTTTCTTGTCCATTGGTAACCCTAGTACAAATTTGCTACATGAGGCAATATTGTAACTACTGATGTAGATTTGCCACATGAGGCAATATTGGTAACTACTGATGTAGATTCGCCACATGAGGAAATATCACTAGCCTGCAATGTAGATTTATTGCATGAGGCATCATCGATATATTTCTCTATGTAAATTCACCGCATGAGGCAACATGAATGATTTGTGGTGTAGATTCGTTGCATGAGGTAGCACCAGTGTGGCTAATTATCCTTTTTTATTATGGAGTTTGAAAGTGCACATTCACTGCATGAGGCATCACTAAGATATTTGAAGTTAAATTTTGTTGAGCTTGGTTATGAACAATATTTTAATTTATCAGAATATAATACATATTCCATGTTACAAATTACATGGTGGAGGGACTCACTTGAGTTACTGCATAAAACACACTTAATACACATAAGAGGCAGCTTATTCAAGAACATAAGAAGAGAGATGGAGGCCAAAATGTTTTCTTGCTGGTTTTTTTCTTTCTTTATTACACAATACAATGTACAAAAAGAATAGACAAGATATAATACAAAGGAAAGTGGTATGCTAAGTCAAATAGTGCATAATTGGCTATACTAATCGACTAGCACTATAACTACATTAGTTGAAGATAGGTGTCACAAACCAAATATAATAAGTGATAAGTCATTGACCATGCAAGAATCATAATGAAAATGGATGTGCTAAGTGCATATATGTGAATCCATCTAACCAGGTGGTTCATCGTCAATGTTTGCATGTGTTGAGCTTGCCATCTCAACACTCCCCCTCAAGTTTAAAGGCATCTTTATAACTCCAAGCTTTGAAAATTTTGAAACTTATCTATACCCAAATACCTTTGTGAAGATTTTAGCTATGTGATCTTATGTATTGATATATACCAAGTCAATCTCTCATACAAGTACCTTCTCTCTCACAAAATGATAATGCACCTTAATGTTTTTTGTCCTAGCATGGAATACTGGGTTCCTAGCTAGTTGTGTACTACTCATGCTGTGGCCAGTGAATGACGACTGGACCATCACCCTACACATCCAAATCACCTAATAACTTTTGCACCAATGCCACATCACATGGTGCCATAATAACATCTCTATACTTAGCCTCTTTACTTGATAAAGCAACCATTGGTTGCTTTTTGCTACTTCAAGTAACTGTTGCACTACTAAGGAAAATAATAAATTTGATGGTAGACTGGCTACCAACCCAATTTTCATATGTGTATCCAAACACATCTACATCCTTACCTACCTCATAAGAAGTACATAATGCAAGGTGGACTTCACATAACTCAATATGCGTCTAACTATATCCAAATAAGGCTTCCTAGGTACCTGCATAAACTGACTTATGAATCTAACAACATAGCTCAAGTCTAGCCTTGTGATAGTCATATAGATAAAACTCCCTACTATCTTTCTGAATATAGTAGGGTCTTCTATCACATTCCCAACATAAGTACTCAACTTTACTTTTTTCTCCAATGGCAATGAAAGAGGTTTACATGTCGTCATATCATACTTAGATAACATATCCAAGCCATATTGCCTTTGGGATAGCAATATACCATTAGCACATCTAATCACCTCATTACCAAGAAATTTCTTTGGCTCACCCAATCCTTCATCTCAAACTTTTGCTTCAAAAGGCTCTTGACATTAGCAATCTCACTATCACTATCACTTGTAATAATCAAGTCAATCAAGTCATCCACATAGATGAGTAAAATGACCAAACTTACATCACCCTTCCTCACATAAAGTGAGTGATCTATATCTAAAACAAAAAAGCCAATCTTGACAAGATACTCTCCAATCTTATGAAACTATGCTCTAGGGGCTTATTTTAGCTCATAGAACATATTTTTAAACTTGCACACATATGTGGGATGCTTTGTATCCTCATAACCTACTAGTTGCTCCATATATACCTGTTTTTGTAAATCACCATGTAAGAAGGCATTCTTTACATCCATTTGTTGTAAACTCCAACCTTTGGCTAATGCCAAAGCAATCACACATCTAATAGTTGCTATCTTAGCAACTGGACTAAATGTCTCCCCATAATCTATGTGGCATGTTTGTGAATAGCCTTTTGTAATAGCTTGATCTTATATCTACTAATAGAACCATATGCATTGTGCTTTATTTTATAGACCCACTTATAACTAGTAGCTTTCTTTGCCTTAAGAAATGGAACTAGATTCCAAGTTTTGTTGGCCTTTAATGTAGCTATCTTCTCATCCATTGTTACATTCCAATGAACATGACCAACAACTTTCTCAAAAAAAGCGGTTTAGCATCCTCAACTATCTTTACCATATAAGCATAATGGTGAGTTTCATAGCCTCAAAACCAAATCTTCTCACATGATATCTCACCCTGCTAGACTTGTGTACCATTGGATCACTCAGTGGAGTCTTTAAGTCATCATATATTCTTTGTTCACCTAGTGTCTAATTGAAGGAATACCAAACTCATTATCCAAGATCTTTGAGGCCACTAGAGTCTCCATCAAGAACTACATGATTAGTAGATACATTGTTACCATTTGACACTTTCTTCTTCCCTTTGTCATTACCTACAACACTAGTAGATGCACTTAGAGATGTGGAACTACTCCTTAGTCTGCCAAACCAAGACTGATTGTAGATCTACTACTAGATGGTGTCTTTGGCTCACGAAGAACCCATGATTCTTGCTTTTTTATATGCACATGACCATTGTAATCATCACCATCATCCAATGCATCTCCACTTGATGCATACCAACTACTCATCTCATAAAAAATGACCTCATTGCTTACTTGAAAATGGCCACTTGTTAGGACTTGAAATCCACTATATATTTAGTACTATTTTATACCTTAGAATTAGTGTGCATGTTATCTTTTGGATTAGCATGTATGAAGCAGCCTTTATCTTTCGTACGATGTTTCACCTGAAAGTCAGGGCGTAGGTCTAAAAACGTCAGCAATTATATTCAAGGGGTTGTTGTATGATCAAGAATGAAATACGATGAGAGACAATGCCATGAAATGGGGACTGATGATTGATCCTATTGTTATTTGGTGATTTATTGAGTATTAATGTTTTTCTCTTTCAGATTATTCAACTAATGATCTATGATGATAGTAAATAATGCGATATTTGATGGGTAGCAGTTTTGTGTTCCTAAATATGATAAGTGCTTCATGTTTGGATATATTTCCTGAACATTATATGGTATCAATAGCTGCAAATCTATTCAAGAAGTTTTTTGCAATATTGTGGTGTTTTCAGGCAGAATAATGTGTCTTGATTGTTATGGCATTAGAAAAAGGCATAACACTTTGGCGACCCTGGGTGTCTCAAGAAAATAATTTCCTGATTTAGGTGTAGATCTGGAATCAATTCCTAAGAGATTTAGGCGACAGGAATGCTGATGGCATTGATGATGTATCAAGCACCTTTTATGGGTAGCATTTATGTCAGGTAATTACCCTTATCAATACAACACTATTCTTACCAGGAGAAGATCACGAGAATTAAGGGAAGCATTTGCAAGGGTGCAACATCAGGAAGTTTTTCTTAATGATGCAGAGGTTGTTGCAGCATTAGGCAGGTTGGATGAAGAACAGACTGTACCTGATGTTTTACCTAATGTTTCGAAAGATGAGGAACTATCATTACCACCTAAAGATCAAGAATCTCCTCCTAAGTAGGCACTCGAAAGACTGCAACATATGGTGCTTGGGAGATCAGTTTTACAGAGAGGTACAACCCTTCAATCTAAGAAATCTTTAAAATTTAATCCTCTACCACCATTGTAGAGGCCTCATAAGACAAACATAATGAATCTAAATAAGATTGTTAACCCAAAGGTTAAAGCCTCTAAAATTTTAGGAAAGAAAAAAGAAGACCTTGATTGTCATGTGGTCCCGTTTGAGACCAGGTGGACATCAAGTAGATTCAACCAAATGTACAAGGATCAGGTCAAAAAGCAACAGTTTGCTGTCACCTTCCAAGGAAAGACTATGGACTGGTTTGCCAGTTATGGTATGGTAGCCTTCAATTCATATGATGCTTTAAAAACAACATTTTTAGGTAGGTTTTGTAAGGACAAAAATCTAGGAGAAATTTTGAGGAAGATCAAGAAGATCAAACAAAAGGCTATGTTAGTGGAGAACCATGCCTAGGAATTCAGGAACCTGTTAAATAGGCTAGATACTAATGATACACCTTCAGTGGAGATGCAAATCACCTACTTTATGAAGGTCTTGAGAGGTAAGATTCGGAATCCCATTGGTAATGTTGAGATGGGTCAGAATGATACATTGGATACATGATTAGGGAAGCTATGAGAGTGGAAAAAAGATTTGGTACTACTAGATCTAAGAACAGTAAAGATGAGGACTCTTCAGACTCAGATTCTAATGCATATTCAGAATCAAATTTAGACACATATAGTGATGATAAGGATAGTGATTATAGCTCAGATTCATATGATGATTCACGTGACTCTGATGAGGATAATTCTAGTAGGAGGAGACATAAGAAGAAAAGGAAGAAATCAGGATCAACCAAGACCAAATAGAAGAAAACAAAGGATAAAGATAAGAAGAAGTTAAAGGACAACAAGTTAGATAAAATGATAAAACAAAAGCTAAAAGATTTGGGTATTTCTGACATTGAGAAGAAGAAAAAGCATTGTGAGATATGTCATAGAAAGGGCCATGAGACTAGGACTTGTTGGTATAATCCTAATGTCAAGATGGCACAACAGATGCCACTGATGCAGGCTAAATTCAACCAGTTGCAGTAAATCAGATTATTCCTGACACCATATCACAGAGACTCTTTAGAGAACCTAGATGCATGTAGGCTAGATAGCCTTGCAGAAATTTTTAGGCACAATAGAAAACTACTCAAACGGGAGCATGCCACTATTGTGGAGGTCAAGGACATTTTGTTGGACCAAATTGTGAACTTTGGGCAAGGCATAGGGCTAAGAGAGGAATGCCAGTAGCAAGGTCCCGCAATGATGGAAGACCTATAGGAGCATCTCATCAACAACATCCACATGCCTCGATTGCAGCAGTCCTTGTAGAGTTACCTGATCAAGATGAGAAAAGGCAAGTCCCTTATGGTATAGGAATTGCTGGTTGTAGGACCATTTTGCAAGTGAAGGTTCAAGAAGAGGCAAAGGAGGTGTTAGGTAATATTAATGCTGCAAGTATGCATGTTCATTGTGATTGTTCTAATTGTCTTGAAATAGAGGAATGTCAAGAGGAACTAATGGCCTTAGCAGTAGTAACTAGAAGTCAAGTTGGTATGAAGCTTGATTGGAAGGAACAAGAGAAGATAAGGAAAAAGGCAACAAAGCAGGTGAGAAAGATGCAAAAACTTGTTGAAAAATGTGAAGCTGATTAAGTTGATATGTAAGGGATTCAGGTCTGCAGAAACTTGAACTACACAAGTAGTTTTCTGAATATCAGAAGTATGTTCCTGAACAACAGAATTGGTCTCCTAATGATCATGAGCAGTTTCCTGATAGCACAATTGCCGGAAAACTACATCAAGGAGGCTCAAAAGAGCTATTCTGGGCCTTAGTAAAGTGTTCTTTGCATTTGACCTTGGAGCAAATTTTGGATCTAACACTAGGCTTTAAGGAGAAGTTACTCCTAAAGATCAGATAGAAGCAACAAGAAGTTCTTGAAAGTATAGCAGTTCAAGATCAAATAGTTCTTGACTGTCAAGCAGTGATACCAACCTAACAAGAAGTGGTGGATTATCAAGTACCTACCATTCAAGTTGAGTATGCAAGTAGTAAGGATGACGATGTTTTGTTGGATGGAGATTAAGGAGTTAACATACTTCCTTAACATACATATTTGGAAACTAAGCAAGAGGATCTATTACCAACCCCATTTCAGGTCTGGATGGCAGACCAAAGGAGGTTACCGCCTTTGGGTATTCTTAGAAATCAACAAATTCAAGTAGCTAGCCTAAAGTAGCCTAAAGTTTAGGGTCGATTTTGTGGTCTTGAGAATGTAAGAAATTGGGGATTCTTATACAATGCTTTTGGGAAGACTGTGGTTCAGACTACTCAAGAAGGATTGGGGAAATGATTATGTGTGCATCCTAAGAGGACTTAAGGAAATCAGGTTATCTACATTGAATAAGGTTATTTTAAAAAGTTCCTCTAGACATGTAGTGGCCCAAACTATTAACCTTGCATATGAAGTCCAGCAACAACAAACTGGTCAAACTATAGTAGAAAATCAGTTAGGGTAGAATTTGGAAGGTTTTTCTGAAGATAAAGAGTAGCCTATATTTCAAGGTAGCCTATCACAGTACAACTTATCATGAAGTTTCTTAGCAAGAAATACTTGACAAATAGCAAATTGGTATGGATAGTTTTATGGATAGTTTTGGTACATTGGATGAAGAAGGGCAGAAATCTTGTCGTTTTTAATTAACAATCCCCAAGTGATAGGTAGGTTGGCTAGATGGATACTGCTACTGCAAGATTTTGATTTTAAGGTTGTTCACACCCCTGGGAAAGAGATGCCATTGCTGATTATCTAAGTAGATTGCAAACTGATGAGTTTGAAGTAGGAATTTATGATCAGTTACCTGATGCTGAACTTTTTGAGGTTCATGTGCTTGACCTTGATTCATATTATGACCAGATATTGCATTTCTTGAAGTTAGGAATTATGCTTGTAGACCTTTCAGCAGATCACAGAAGAAGGTTGGCATTAAAGAGTAGATTATTTCAGGTCATTTTGAACACATTGTATAGAAGGGGAGTTGATAATGTATTGAGAAGGTGTGTCCCTGAATTCAAGCAACTAGCAGTGTTGCATGAAGCTCATTTTGGATTATCAGGAGGACATTTTTCAAGAGAGATTACATGTAGGAAAATATTGCAAGCAAGTCTATGGTGGCCTATGGTGTTGAAAGATTCTCATCAATATGCCAAAGAGTGTTTGCAATATTTGAAGGAACGTCAACCACTTGATAGGGATAGGATGCAAGATCATCCTGTAGTACCACTTGAGCCATTTTAGAAATGGGGAATTGACTTTGTCGGGCCCATCAAACCAGCATCTAAATGGATAGGTAATAGATACATTTTGGTTTGCACTGATTATGCTACAAAGTGGGTAGAAGCTCAGGCATTAAAATATAATAAAGTAGCAAGTGTGGCCAAGTTTTTATACTCTAACATTATGACTAGATTTGGTTGTCCTATTTAGCAAAAGATAGGATTGCATGAGTATGCCCGATTGCCATGGGATCGGTGGGCCTCTAATGTACATGCTTTAGTACAAATGGATATTTTAAGGTACTCTAATGGCAAGATTGCAGGCCGTGTCAAGTTGACTACTGCAATTCTGGGCCTTGTTTTTTCTCTTCTTATGAATGATAATATGATTGCATATCGATGTACTAAAGATCAAATGCATTATGCTTTTGGGGACCCTGCTGGACCCAAAAATGTGTATGTGCTAAAACGTGTTTATGGGGGTTTGAAAATTTCAGCTGCGATGGTTTATGGAGAACTTTATGTTGTTCATTAAAACCGACAACATTGCTAGAGACACCTATGGCAATTTGTATTATGTTGAAAAATTGGGGATGTTGAATTGGTTAGGTCTTATGTATGAGATGCTAGTGGCTAACATTAAGATCTTAGAAACCAAGAAGGTCTTTCAAAAATCTCGGATGGGTTGTTTTCTAGCAGGTCTGTATGAGTATGCACGAGTGTTGTATCCTGAACTTACTGTTGAATATTTGTTGAAGTTGGATGTTACATCTTTGATAGATGATACAATGGAAATAGAGGTTAAAATTGATACTTCTCATCATGGTAAAGATGTTCATAATGTTCATGATTTGTTTGATGGTGATCGTGAGAAATAGGCTATTTATTGTGATTTGAGGCAAGTGGGGTATGATGAGGCCTATGCCAAGCAGGTTGCTTCAGAATTTGTGAAGGGAGATGATAAGGATGCATGTATTGAGCATGTACTTAATGTTGGCAAACAAGCTCATGCTACTTCTAACATGGAAGACAATCTTTATGCAAAGAAAAAGAAAAAGATTGGTAGGATATGGCTTAAGAGTATGCCTATGTCCGATGGGAAAAAGCAGGATGTTTCTCTTGAATTTCAAAACCATTCTGGTAATGTATTTGGTGATCAATATGGAAAATGAAGCAGATATACCCTCTGTTTTAGTTCGTTCTCAGATGCACGATGGCCATATTGATAGTCTCTCTGATGATGTGGGGGTTATGCAGAAACTCATGAATTATTTTCAGGAATATGATAAGTAGAATGCTCGAACTGCAGTTCGAGTTGGTGACTTGCAGGATCAATTGTCTATTCAACAAAAGACAATTGAGGAGTTGTCACAGAAGTTGCAGCAAAAGCAGTCTGAGTATGAAACATTGCAATTTGAACTTGGGGGGGGGGGGAATTGCAGAGATGTGGCAATTGTTGGATAGAAACAAGATGTCTACTGTATTATTTGAGAAGTGGACTAATGAACTTAGAACTAAATGTTTGGATGAGATGCTAATTTTTATGGAAAAATATGTTGGACTTCAGGTTGATTATAGATTGCTCTTGGAAAGATTCCAGCCATTACAAAAAGTTGAAAAACAAATTTTGAACAATATAGAAGTTGAGGTAGATGCTTTGGTGATATTAAAATCTGAGTTTCAGGATATTAGGAAGGCATTGCTGGATGACGTCAAAACTGCATGGCAAGTGGTTGTTGATAAGTTTGATGGAATGATTTCCAGACCTTATCATATGCTTAAAAATGTTTTTGTGTCAGCAGATTATGAGGATGTGGTGCATGAGAGAGAGTGGCAGATTTAGAGACTAAATGTATGGATGTGAATGATAAGTTGGAGAAGGCTTTGGATGAAAAAAGAAAAAGTGATTAGTATGTGGCTTCTTTATTGCAGCATAGAGATTTTCGATCTCATGATGGTGATTCTATTATTCAGGAAGTGATTCACACAGTTCATCAGGATTTTACTGTCGTGAATCATGATACTGCTGAGGATCATGATGTTGATGCAAAGCTATGGAAGATGTCTTCATGCACAGACATAATTCTCTATACTCCTAGATCCTCTTAGTTGTTAGTTTGGTTGTACTTCTTGTTTTGTTTATGCCATCTTTTGAGCATTCTACTAACTCTTAGAACTAATTATGCAATTGCACAAGAGGGCTATGAGTATCCTAGAGGGGCTCTACTCATGGTAGTTCAATGTGGCTTGTCAAGGCCTCTAGCAAGGCATAATTGTGTTCTCTGAGTAGTTCTTCATCATATCTAGTTTTCATGTTTTCAATTAGATATCTACATACTTGTGGGTTCGAGTTATGATTGGCCGCAGGCTATGCCATGTGTTAGGACTTGAATTCTACAGTATATTTAGCACTATTTTACACCTTAGAATTACTATGCATGTTATCTTTTGGATCAACATGTATGAAGTAGCATTTATCTTTCATATGATGTTTCACCTGAAAGCCAGAGTGTAGGTCTAAAAACATCACGTAGTTGTATTCAAGGGGTTGTATGATTAAGAATGAAATACGATGAGAGACAGTGCCCTAAAATGGTAGCTGATGATTGATCCTATTGTTCTTTGGTTATTCCTTGAGTATTAATGTTGTTCTCTTTCATGTTATTCAACTAATGATCTATGGTGATAGTAAACAGTGTGATATTTGATGGGCAATAGTTCTGTGTTGCTGAATATGATAAGTGCTTCATGTTTGGATATATTTCTTGAATGTTATATGGTATCAATAGCTGAAAATTTATTCAGGAAGTGTTTTGCAATATTGTGGTGTTTTTAGGCGGAATAATCTGTCTTGATTGTTATGGCACTAGAAGAAGGCATAACACTTTGGCATAACACCACTAACATGGTTATAACTGATACCCTTTCTGGTAGTAAAGCAACTAATGAAATATATTCTTTGGCCAGTGGGTCCAACTTCTTCCTTAACTCTTTAGGCACATGAATATATACAATACAATCAAATACTTTCAAGTGTGATACATCAAGTTTCTTTCCTGTAAAACATTCTTCAAGAATCATAACCATGAGTTGCAACAATTGTGGGGGACTTGTTCATAATATAGACAATAGTATAAACAGCCTCAGACCAAAAATGCTTGGGCATGTTTTTCTCAGCCATATCAATATTTGTGCAAATTTTGAGATATATTTGTTTTTTCTTTCGTCAAACCTATTTTGTTGTGAGGTATACTTGCATGTAAACTATTACTTTATCCCATGAGACCTAAAAAATTAGAGAGTTATTCTCCTTCTCCATCTAATCTTAAGCACTTAACTTTCAAGCTTGTTTCTATTTCAACAATAGACTTGAAAGTTTTGAAGTGTTCAAACACTTCACTCTTTTCCTTCATGAACTATACCTATAGTTTTCTAGAGCAATCATCAATAAATATAATAAAATACTTATACTACCACGAAGAGATACATTTTGGATAGGACCGCAAACATTTGTATGCACAACATTAAGTATATTCTCGCTTACATCTCTATCATGTGAAAACAATTGTCTTGCTTGCTTCATAAACTTTATATAATTATATAACTTTGAATGTAGGCCAACTGTTTGGATTGCATTAATTTTAGCCCTTGTAGATTTACATGTCCAATACATTTGTGCCATATTTCAATGTCTACAACCACATCTTTGGCTTTAGCATTTATGGAAGCACTTATAGTACGGATTCCAATATCCAAAGTAAACGTGCAGTTGACTTTGCTTTCCTTTGCAATCAACCTACACTTATCATTAAAGAATTCTAACAAGACATCCCTTTGCTTTAAATCTAACCTTCAACCCTTGCTCTACCATTTGACCAACATGTACCAAATTCTTTGTGATGAAAGGCACATGTAAAACATTTGATAGACACTTTGTCTAACCATCATGCAAGAACAATGAAACTTTTTCAATATGTGGAATCGGATGACATGAATTATCACCTCTCTCTACAAAGCTGGGACTTTGTAAATCATACATCTCTCTAAACTATTCAATATAATGGCTAGTCATGTGATTAGATACACCTAAATCAATATACCATACATCATCACATGCCCCCTTTCTTGTAATAGCATTCATCATATGTTGCATGACAAACAAATGCTCATTCTTGTCATCATTTTGTCTTGAAGATGAAGCATAATTTCCTTGTTGTAACTTACAAATATGAATGTCACCCTTCTTATTAGAACAATGGGTTGTAATATAGCTTGTTCTTTCATAGTGATGCATACAACACTAGAATTGCTAGAATATTTGTTTTGTGATCCACTTTTTCCTTTGGAGCTCTCTCTCTCTCTCTAGAATCTCCACAGTCTCCTAAAATCTACATATCACTAAACTATTTATTTAATTTGTTTTGCTGATTAGCACTAGTACGACCCATACCATGACCTCTTGAAGAGAATATATAATGTCCCCTTCCTAAAATTGAGTAAAAAGCTTGGATATGTTCACCACTTCATCATGCATGTCGATCTCTCCAATGATCATGATAGAGACCAACTCGAAAAAATCAGGAAATGGCTTTTATACATACACAAAAGTAGTAAAAGATTTCTAGGACTTCTCATTATTGAGACAACCTAAAATAGATAAATACAAAGTAATCATCATCAAGCATTACATCAATAGCTACTAAGGCATCTACAATGCTTCTCACATTCAAAACACACTCACATATAGACAACTTTTCCTTTCTTCAAGGTATTCAACTCTTGCTTGGGCTAAATCTTCCATACCTTTGTATTTATTGAAAACATATTCTCGAAGATTGTCCAAGATGTATGTGAAGTTTCTACATTTCTGATATGCTCCATCATAGTGTTATCGATGACTACAAATAGCCAATATATTACATTTTTGTCATTTGCATTTCATTCTTTCCATGGCTTTAATTCTTTTGCAATCGTAGGATTGCTTAGATCTAGTTTCTTTTCTCATATGAAACAAACTCGTAGAGGCCTTTTCCACAAAAAAAAAAAGCTCATTGCACAAATTTTTTATGATGGGTAGTTCTTGTCTAGCTTATCAATAATTATAATTCCACAGCTCTCTACCATTGTAACACAACTAAGTACTAAATAGCAAGCAAGACTTCTACAATCCTTCATAAGATGTGGATAGCAATAAACTAAGTAGCATTTTTCATAGATTTCTCAATAATACATACAATCAATAACCTATTTGAAAATAAACCTCGTGTTTACTTCTTAATAAACACATCAAAACTTATAGATTTGAGATCTATAACTAGTGCATTAAAAAAAAGCTGACAAAGCCGAAATCATAGTATAGTCTAAAACTATTGTATGTAATCATGTGGAGCTAAAATAAGGCTTGAAATGGCCTCAAATGGCCCAAATCACAGCAGTTCAGCCATAAAGGGTTTATCTGTTGTAGAATATACACTGTTCTACTTGCACACCAAATCTCATTGCAGTGTGAGATTTTTGCTATGCCTTACTTTCGGTATCTCAACATGCACCATCCAAGGGAAAGAAAGAGAGAACGGGAGAGCTTCTTATCGATTGCTTGCTTGAATCCTTGCTCCTTCTCCTTCACTTCAACCTTCAAAATTAGCCTTTCTAGTGGCATTGCTCTAATACCATGTCACGAATTGCATAGTAGGGGACTTGCTTAAGCTATTGTGGCATCCAACATACTTTCTACACATAAGAGGGAGCTCAGTTAAAAATACAAGGAGAGAGATGGAGATCAAAATGTTTTCTTACTAGTTTTTCTTCTTTCTTTCTTACACAATATAATTTACACAAAGTATAGATAAGATACAATTTAAAGGAAAGTAGCCTACTAAGTCAAACAATGCACAATTGCTTATACTAATAGACTAGCGTTATAATTATGCCAGCCTGTTAATAGGTGTAACAAATCAAATATAATAAATGATAAGTTAATGGCCATATGAGGACCATAATGATCAATGATATACTAAGTGTAGACATGTGAACCCATCTAAGTGGTCCATCACATCAATGTTTGCATGTGCTGAGCTTGCTATCTCAACATTCCATATTCTAGTAATATGTGACACTAGAATGTGTAATATGTGGATGAGAGAGTATTTGAGTTGCTTATGCTTTTACCATGAGTATTTAAATATGTATTATTTTTTGTTTTAGCACTGGTGCTAATTCATATACATTTTTTAGTAGGAGTGTACGCAATTAGGGACAGTTACTTCTCAACAAGACAATATATTATGGATAATAGACTTGCAAATTTGTAAGTTTTTTAAAAATGTTATAAGGCTAAGAATGTGATCAGGATCAACTTATACTATGGGATTGTGCGATAGTTATTATAAAAAATAATATAATAATAATATGATTTTGGATTTATTTATTTACATATTATCATTGTTTATTTGCCATATAATTGTGACTAGTTATATGTAAGCGATACATGTGACATTGCGCATTATGCTTAGTAGATGGCAACGAGCTAATATGTTTAATGTTACAATGAGATAATTATTAGGTGGAATCATGTAAATTAATATATCTAAATAATTATTGAGTATAAATAATCGTAGGTGAATTTATATAGTAAGCATAATATATAATAATATTTTTATTTATATGATATTATTATTATTTTATTTATAAATTACAAGTTTAAGTTGTTCTAGTAATTATTTTAACTAAATTATTGATCTTTAATATTAAACATTATATTAGAAAATTTGAAAATTTCCATGCACTTTGGGAACCCCCAATACCTTTTGATCATATGGTCAAATCTTATTGTCTTACTTAAAGTTGGAGTCTACACTGAATGCTACCTTCCCAAATCTCACTTTTAAATATGGATCAAGATTTAGCCATATGTTCAAATATTTATCACTTATTTTAAACTAGGACTTGGAAAATTTTCAAATTCTCTAATATGATATTATTATCAAATTATTTAATTTAATATATTTAGTATAAATAGTTTTAATGTATTAGATTTAAGATATGCTTTCTTTATGGAATGCTTTATTATTTTCTTTATATACAATAAGCTTTCCTAGTTTTCTTTGCATAAGCAATACAATTGCACATAAGATAGGAGAACATGGTAAAAACTTAATTTTGTTGTTTCTCCCTCATATGGAGTCAAAATTCAAGACTTTTGGAATCATTTTGGGAGAGTTTGGCATATTCAAACACAATAGTAATATCAAAATATCATGATTTGGTACATAGAATTTTTTGTATTAATTGAAACCTCTTAATTCATAACACTCTATAGTTTGATGGATATTTGTATTTTCTTTATAGTTAGACATATTATATAAATAATAATAGCTATGTAGCCAACATTTCATAATACAAGATGGTAAACCATGGCTTTGCTATGGGGGAGGTTGGGCCCTATCGTGTATTTTTCTCTTGCTCTTTGAGAATTTGTTAACTTATTCAATTCTATTTGTTTCATAATGTTGTATGTATTTAACATTTTGAGATGATAGATTTACCACATGGTCCATTACATAATATTTATCGTAGACAACCATTGTTGTGCCATACATGCTTAATGTTTTTAGGACATTTGGATGCACTCTTGTTATTTCAAGAGCCTTGATTACTTAATTGGTGACTATCTCTAACATAGCCTCTTGCACATGAGCAAAAGATCTATTTGTAGTGAATGTGTAAAGCATACCTCCAATGTTGAAGGACACTCAATGCACACTCCACGATCTAAGATGCATCCTCTAGATTCACAATTCCTCTACGGCCTCTGTCATGTTAGAGGAGAGTATGGTAAGACATGAGAGAGTGCAAGGAAAGATGGAGATTTCACCCTCTTGATATGTCATCCTCACTCTCACATACTTGCTCTCAACTCACCTCTCTCTCTACAAAAGCTAGAAGGAAAGAATCAAAAGTTGGCACACATAAAAATAGACTTTTCTATTCTTTTTCAATATTTTTATACATAAAAATAGGGTTGGGGTTTTCTCTATATCCTTGGATATATTGCCCATCCTTTGGACCAACTGGTATTCTCCCTTGCATGCACTTAAATCCAGATTCTTATGCTGAGTGCTACCGAATTTGATTACAACTTGCACGCGAAAGAGCCTATCTCTTGTTTACAACAATTGTTTCTTTTCTCAAGACATAATAATTTTTAAAAATTTGAGACTTCCATATTCTCCTCTTTCTTTAGGTTTTCAAATAGGTTAACATGTACCCTCTCCTAGTGGGGTGCTAGTCCCATGGCACTTGCACCAAAGAAGTATGATGTGGTTGGTAAGAAGTACTAGGTTCATTGATGAAGAGATCCCAGAGAGACATGTTTTGGTGTGACAGAAGAAGGAAAAGTAGTGTGTGGTGAAGAGGAAAATGGTGGTTTCATTGGAGGTAGAGGATGTTTTCAGAAGGAGAGCTTATGGGCAATTGATATTGATGGTTCTTCATGCACTTTATATACCTATTATAGTGCTCTCCTTGAGGGTATGTCTAATTATCTTGGTGATGTGAGGTGCTTGTGCAATTGAACTGGGAGATGGGTTGAGCTCCAAGGAATTTTGTTCCACAAACAAAGACCTAGTTTGTAAAAGGTGAGTATGTTGTGCCATCCTTGGGTTAATAGGTCCACCAAGAAAGCTTGGGATGTCCTGTCCTTGATGGGCCCTAAGGTTATGATGTGGGGGAGTGGGCTAGGTTGATCCCTAGGTGTTGTGAAGTGTCATGTGCATTTCTCTATTTCTTTTTCTATTTTTTAATTTTTAAAAAAGATTTTTGACAAACATTTCCATTACTCAGGGGCTAGCCTGAATGCATGTTGGAGGTATCCTTTACCAAGCATGTATTCCTTTAGTGAGCTGCATAGTTGTAGACGAGAAGAGAGAAAATGTGTGAGCATAGAAAATCTACTATCTACTATATCTATCAAAATCTCAATACGATAGTTAGGTAGTAGTAGGGCTTGAAGGTGGAGCTGCATTGTAGACACTTGGTCAATTCCATCATTTACATCGAAGAGGAGTGGCAAAAACCTTTCCTCATAGGGTGTAATCGGCTCTTGGAGTAGGATGATGAGGAGGAAAAGGTAATTATAGATCGTGATGAAGGAAGGGTTCAGATAGTTAGTGAATCTATTCACAAAGTGTATGAAAGAAGGGATGGGATTGAATGGCTGGAATAGGTAGATATTTTTCTTCTCAAGGGTGCTTATATTTAGAATCTTTAGGAAGTTATATCTCTCGTGCTCTCTTCTATTGTATTCCGTATTATGTTGATGGGGATAATGACATAGAGGCAGGTTTCTTCAATCAATTTCATTGGAGTAGATAAATGCATTCCATGATGCTTTTTCCTCTTCGAGGATTTGATACTTCCATTTTGGCTACCCTGGCCAGGTTTCTCGAGGATTCATGGTGGTGAGATATTTTCTTGCCCCTCCTTGATCTAAAACTAAAGGCATCATGGTCCACATGGTGAGACTAGTTCTCTATTATGTTGTTGCTCAGATAAAGAATTTGATTATTTGTGGGGGTAGGGACTCCTTGAGCTTATTAACCTCATCAGTCTTGAAATAAAAACTACTACCTTGTTGGATTCTTTCTGTGCCACATATCTATGTAGTTTCTCCTTTTGGCTTTTCTTTTGTGTTTCCCTCCTCTTCATTCCTTATGAGTTCAAGTTGACTGGGGTGATCTTGGGTTTTTGCCTTAAGCTCATCTACCATAGCATCATAGGCCTCTTTTTGAGTGGAAAATTTTTCTTCAATGGGCCTTGCTATGGAATCATCAAAGGGAGATAAACGTAGGAAATTTGTTGGTAGTGTCATGATAGTTGATGGTTCCAAAGCAATAGGGGATCTAGGAGGAAAAGACTCATCTTCTAGAAGCCCCATTGCTTCTAAATCATGCTTCTCATACCCTTTCTATTGTAGGTATCATATGAGGTCTTGCTTGCTTGGCTCACATGTCATTAAATAGAATAAATAGACTTCCTTAATTTGTTTCATACTATCTTGATTCCACATTAGTTCCAACTTGTGCCTTGAGCTCATTAGGATCATCTATCTGAGATGTGTAGGCTCTGAGGGCCACTTCTCTATAGATTTCTTGCTACATGCCGAGGGTGTACTTGTATCCAGTTGGATCTTGTACCAGGATTCCCTATACAAAGCAATGCCTAGATCCTTGGACAACTTCAAGAGTATCTCCCCATGCAGTCACTATGCATTCCCTTCCACAGAGTTCACAGCTTGGGACAATGGGTTAGTCAATGTTTATTGCAAGGTATCAAATGTGATCTTCCATTGTTTTATCTCTTATAAGTGTTGACCATGTTCTCTTTCCTTATGTTGCACTTTAGCCCTCTCATAAGAAAGACAAGGGCTACTCTGTGGTGTAAACTGGTAGTTTAATTGAATTGTTTGCTTGCTTAGGGTATCATTGTCTTTTATGTAATCCTTTAGCTCTAACTTTTTTTCTTGAACCTCAATGATAGTATCATGTAGGGATTCTCCTTTGCATCTAGTTTCTTTATAGCTCTTTTATCTGTGATGCATCTCTTCTTCTAGTCTCCTATATTTCTTCCTAAATATTTCCCATTTTCTTATAGTAATTTTTGAAGTTCCTCCCTTAAGATACTCTCTTTTTCCTATAATGCCCTTTGAAATTCTATGTATAGAGAGCTTTCCTTATCTTGTAGTGTTCTTTGAAACTCTTCTTGTAACATTGCTTCCTTCTTCTTGATTTCTTGAGACTTTGCATGAAGTTTAATTTCCTTTTCTTCCATCTTCATTTGGAACTCTAGAGCCTACTTCTTTTCCTAAATGATGAAATGTTTATAATCCTCATGGGTTTCTTCTAGCTTTTCCTATAACTGATGCTCTTCTTTGAGTCCTTGGTTTTGCCTATTTTTAGCTCCTTGCACAATCTCCAAGGCCTCTAATCTAGCCACTTTGGATGGTAATGTGCACTCTTGGTGGACTCAGCTTTCTTTTGGTCATTGGTAGTTTCTTGTGAAGTTTGGCACTCCTACCTAGTGTATATGATGAGGAGTTGAAAGTCACAACATAGTCGCTCCACCACCTCTTCACATACAACAAGCCTACAACTAGCCAGCTCAAGATTCCCAAGTGGTTCATGAAATTCATTATGATAGACAATATTGTGAATCAAGACTTGAATGCTTATGGCTAGAATGCCTCATAGAGTCTTTCACTAAGCCCACAAGGTCTATGAGCAAGATACAACCTCAAAACTACATTGCATGGAGGCAAAGAACACCATCCTAAATTATGGTGGTGCCTTATCTCATCTCATAGTTGTCCACCATGGTATCTTTTTAGGACCTAAGATGGTACCTCACCCAACACCCAACCTAGAATAACAAGATAAGGAATTAGAAGATCAATCAAAAAGATGGAAATACCATAGAGGAGGTGATGAGGATGAAGAAGATAAAAGACTAATAGAGAACATCTCAAAATTGTCTAACATGGAGTTTGATAAGTGAAAAGTTGAGAAAGAAGAGCTTTCAAGGCACGAGAAAGAAGATGATGTGAAGGCTATCCGAGAGTCCATTGAATCGTTGATGTGTCAGTAGTAGATAGATGCCATCTCAAGTGAAAGAGAGAAAAGAAAATCCTGTAAAGGCAAGGAAAAAGTAGAAGAAGCACCTATTACTCCAACTCTCCTCCTTGACAACAAAAAATGGATGCAACAAATGCAAGCTCAGATGAAGCAAATGGAGCAATTGGCTCATGTTTTTAATTGGGTCACAACGTGATCCTTCCATTGCTGGGGTATTACTACTAACTTTGTGCCTATTGGGGGGTAAAGGCACCTATGCTGATGCCACACTATATTTACTTCCCTTCTTGCTGAGTATTCAAGGCAATAGAAGTGAATCTTTACAAATTTATTCAAGATTTGTGGGGATTTTACTTCCTAGAGGGCTTTTATAAGTCAATCATCCCAATGACGAAAATGTGCAGCAATTGTCCTGTTTAGGATTAAACAGATGATGTGATTGGTGACTTTGACTTGGCCATTGGTTCCTCTAGGGTAGTTACACACCGTGACTGCACATCTATACATCGTAGATGTCGGGCATCTAACATTGTCACTTTATTCTTTATTCTTTCAATGACTATTGAATAAGGGAAAGCTGATCACACACTGTAACTATTGGAATTCTCACATATAGTGTCTCTCTCTCTTCCTCTCTTGCTCCATCCACCATAGCTTTTTCTTTGCTCTTATTTCTTCTTGTGTGCTTCCACTCCACCTCTACCTTTCAATTGGTATCAGAGCAATCATAGTACTCTTGCCAGATCTAGAAGCACTAACAATTGCTATAGCCATGGCTCCCTATCACCTTCAAACTGAAGCTACTTAGAATCATCACTTTTGATTGAGTGGGATATTTAAAATTGACATTTCTAAGTTCAATTGTGCCATAGACATTGGGCAGTTTTGATCTTGATCAATATATGATTTATTCTTTCAATGACTATTAAATAAGGAAAGGCAAGTCTCACACATTGTGATTGTTGGAGTTCCCACATATGGTGTGTCTTTGTCTTGCTCTCTTGCTGCATCCATCGTAGCTTTTACTTCCATTTGGGCTTTATCTTTCAGTGTATTTGTGTATTTTCTTGATTTTCTTGTTATGCCTAGATTTTTTTCTACTACACAAGTAAGTTTGATGATGGCCTCTTGGGTTTCCTAGTGGTCTCTATTCTTCATATTAAATTTCATCTTCAAGGCTTTCTTTTCCTGGTAGTAGCAACAGATTGTGGCTTCACATGCTACAAAGTGGATGGGGTTATATGAGGCTCTAACATATGTGCCCAAGCCACATTTTGGTATCAGCTCCCCAAGTGATTGGCTATGTGCTATTAGGTTGTCTAGAATGATTGTACTCTAGAATCAGATGTATCCCACTTTGTACATGCTCACTTTGATAGTGAAGTTGGTCTACTAGAGGACAGAGAATATGTTTTGGCCTTCATTAATAGGGTCATTGACAAGGACATGCTTGTTTCTGGTTATGGCATATTCAAATTTCCATAAAGCATTGAAGAATTCATGAGTTAATTCATAAAATTCCAAATCATGCCTTCATAATTGTATGTTAATTAATGTTGGATTAATACTCTATTCCTACAGATCATTGCACAATTAGAAGTCACACTTTATGTAATGTCCCCATTACTTAGTTTATTTCAATAAACAATGTGCATATACATTTCAAAGAAAATTGATTTATGTTGCATGTTTAAAAAAATTAGCTCTAATTATGAAAATGGCTCTACTTATGAAGATAATAATAATTATTTATGAGGTATTATATGCCAATTCATGGAAGAAAGACTTGGGAAACCCTCCCAAGACTAGCTTATTAAAACTATGTTCATAGTATAGAACAACAAAAAGAACTAGCCTAGTGCATAGTCAGTTGGTAGTTAAGTGCACTTGGGTGACAACACTACCAGGATGGGTGACCTCTCGGGAAGATTTTCCTAAAAGCTAGTGGGAGCTTCTCACGTGCAGCCAATGGTGCCAGGGAAGCCTTCGTAGCCTATTGCCAAGTATGCCAAGACCAAGATGTCAAGGTCTATGCCTTGGTCGCCGCCTTAGTTGTACGCCTTTGGAGAGACACCCGTTTGACGATGTGACATACACCCCCTAGTTACTATATAAACAGGAGTAGAGCATTACATCAGGATAGACACAGACAATGCACAACAAAACGGTGCAGAAGTCTCTCTGCTCTGTTGATGCGACGAAGCTCTACTACAATTAGCCTCTCTCTCTCTCTCTCCCTCTCTCTCTTTGAACCAAGTGCGGTATTAATCTCACTCCTACCTTTGATTGACTACAAAGTGGTCTTTCTTAGGTGGGCGTTAGATTTATGTTAGGGGTGACTTGTCCACTCTTCCCTTGTGAAGTAGAACTGAGATTCTCATGTTCAACTAAGTCCAAGGTTTCCCATGGGGAGACATGATGGTGATGTCCATGGATATGAATTTCAATCGACTACTAAGAGGACTCCTTCAGGTCCATTGGAGGAGGCACCCACACATAGTATCAAGGCCTAGGTTTCAAAAGAGATTTTAGTGTAAGGTTAAGTAGTTAAGGTATAAAAGGAATTAAGAAAATAACCACACTTGTTTGAAGAAAATTATTGTTGATTATCTTGCACTAACACTAGCATACACATTAAGCTCATCAGGAACTTAGCGATGAGGAAGTTATACGTTTGTGGGATATTTTTCCCATCATGTATCAAGTAGCCTTAGGGTCGAATAATTTCTCATATCCTGAGGCTATATTTGAGATAATGAAAATTATCTTTATTCATTCAATTGTTTTGGAACCTCATCCTAACTCATGGTACATGAGAGATTTCTGGCCAAGAAATAGGTCACATATGGAGATATATTGTGGGCATAACATTCTTCTTCATTACAAGCTATGGAGGATTCAATGGGCTGAAAAAATAAGGATAGTTAAGATATACCTTTTGTTCAGTGCTTTTGTTAAATGGCTACTAGACATTGGGAATGAACCTGTATCTAAAACCTTGTGGGTATATCAGAAAGTGCTACAAATTGTACCACCCAAGAGAGTGGTTGTAGTACCAAGAAGGCATTATTTTGGTACGGGATGTTTTGGTTATTCCCAAGAGCCACCACGTTATGTTGTTTGTCATGTACATGAGAATCCCCCAATATATGAGAATATAGACTGTAATACTTTTCATGAGGAAAGGATCCATGAGATGATGTATTGGTAAATCATAGTATGATCAATACATCTTTGTAAATACTTTTCATAAATATAAAGTCTCATTATTATTTTTGAAGAGCATAAGTTATGAGCTTATGATGATAGTTGAGTTGCTTTGACAAGTACACTTTATGTGAGTGATTTTTGAGATCATGTACTATGCTTCTTGTTGCCAATCAAACATGTTGGAATTAAGAGAAAGTGTAATGGCTATCTTAGAGAAGAATAGTTTATGGAGTTGTTTAAGCTTATGAAGGGGCTACAATTGGAGCCCAAAATCTTGGGACATGACGACCCTTACTTGTACTTAGACTCAACTCTGTATACGAAGATGTGAAAGTCCATCTCAAGTTGTTGAAATGGCTTGAAGAACTAAAACTAGTTCGATGTTCTCATTTGAAGGATAGAAGGTTAATGATACTATGACAATTAATGGGGAGCCAATGACCCTACATCATTGGGTGTATGACCAATATACAAAGGTTATCTCTCCCGATAGGATAACCCTTATACCAGGAGTGTAAAGTAAAAAAAGAATGAGCTTCTAGAGTATCCCAATCTCCCAAAAATCTTATTGATCCCTAGAGACAAAGGCCAAACCACCTCGTTTTGTGAAAAAGAAGTTACATAGATAATCAAAATCGTCAACTGGTACAAGTTGATGAAACATACAAGGAACTCAAAGAGAAGAAGTTTCTTCTCAAGTAAACATCAACACCTAGGTTTAGCGGTGAAGGACCCAAGGTGGAGCAAGATGCAAAAGCATGGATTGAGGCTTTGAACGACTATTTCCTAGCTGCTGAAACTACTGTTGCAAATTAGTCCATGACTGCTCGTCTTTGTCTTAGTGGTGAAGTTAAGCTTTGGTGGAATCAGTTTTTCCAACATAAAGGAGTAACAGAAGGAGATCAAAGGGGCTGTGAAAGGACATTATCTTCCCCCATCTTTTGAATCAATCAAGACGAATGAATTCTACAACTTACGATAATTAAGCCTAACCTTGGAAGTATACTATTCTAAGTTTGTGAGTCTGCACAAATATGCACCCCAAATGATAGTGTCTTAAGAGATTGCAAGGTTCTGCCAAGGACTAAATCCACTTTGGACACTCGCCTTGAATCAATGAGACCAATGACTCTCAAAAATGCTCTTATGCGAGAAAAAACCTATGGCCAAGGAAATTGCTCGAAATGGCCAAAGGAAATGTCCAATAAAAAACTATGGAAGGGGCTACCCAAACCGTGGTATCGACATGACCAATGCTAGAGGAAATGGTGGAGCTAATGTAATCACCCAAGGAAGAAATGGGATAGGAATCAGGCAATGCTACCAGTGCGAAAGGAATGGACACCTAAGGGAAAATTGTCCTAACCGTCCTCAAGATCCTAGCCCAAACTAGGTTGGTGGAAGAGGTTGAGGGAACGACAACAACAACCTAGGCCCTGGTAAATACCATGATTGGATAGCTCGAGAATTGAAAGAGACATTCATGCTGCCATGGAAAAGAAAGGAGAGGAACACCAATGTTCAGTAATTGAATTTCCAGCTACTTACAAGGGTACATAATTTATAATCTTAATTGATTATGGTAACACGCATTTCTTTCTTGCACCCAAGACAGTTAAAAGATTGCATTTAGAATCCAGGGGGATAAGGAAAATGATAGTAGAATTGGCTAGTGGGAAGGAAATTGCCTCAACTGAAACTGTAGGGAAACTTCAATTTGAGTTAGACAGCCATATAACTAAGGAAGAATTTTGAATCCTACCACTAGGATGCTACGATTGCAAGGCTCAAGAAGAACAAAGCCTAGGTTCTATGTTCTGAAGAGGAAATAATCTTTCAAGACTTGGAAAGAAAAATCATAAAGGCATATGGGAAAGCTGGAAGAACTAGAGTCTAACTAGCCAAGGCAAGTCGACTCAGGAAAGCATTGAAGAAAGGTCAACCAATCTACATGATTTGATTGAATAAGGTCAAAAAGACTAATGAAGGCACTCTACCTTCCTAGATCAACAACTTCGAGGATCTTTCTAGAAGAACTGACTCAATTGCCTCCAAAGCGTGGGGTTGATCATGAAGGCACTCTACCTTCCTGGATCAACGACTTCGAGGATGTCTTTCCAAAAGAACTGACTCAACTACCTCCAAAATGTGAGGTTGACCATGAAATAAAATTAACTCTTGGAGCCGAGCCAGTGTCAAAATGATAGTACAAAATGTCTATTCCTAAAGCTATTGAGCTTAAGGAACAACTGAGGCAACTGATAGAGGATGGATTTATCCACCCAAGTAACTCACCTTGGGGAGCACCTGTCCTCTTCCAGAAAAATGAGGATAGAACACTTAGATTCTACATTGACTTCAGAGGACTAAACCAAGTTAGGGTAAAAAACAAGTACCCCATACCCAGGATAGATGAACTTATAGATCGCCTACACGGAGCCAAGGTTTTTTCCCCCAAGATTGATCTAAGGTCCAGATAGTATCAAATTCAAATCAAGGAACAAGATATTCCAAAGATTGCCTTCAGCACTATGTATGGTCATTATCAATTTTTAGTCATGCCATTAGGATTGACTAATACCCTAGCTACATTCAATCGTCTAATGCAAGACATCTTTGACCATATCTAGATGATTTTGTGCCAGTATTCTTTGACAATATACTAGTATACTCCAAATCAACAGAGGAACACAAAAATCACTTAAAGATCGCCCTAGTAACACTCCGTGAAAATCAACTCTATGCCAAGATGAGTAAATGCATATTTCTCACTGACAGGATTGAATATCTTGGATCCATTGTTTCTACTAATGGAATCTCTGTAGACCCTACCAAAGTAAAATATACCTAGAGTGGCCAATACCTAAGATAGTAAAAGAAAATTTAGGATTTTTGGGACTGATATGATGGTACCAAATCTTCATCAAGGATTCCCTCATTGTTGCACCCTTAACAAATCTTTTGAAGAAAAATACAGTAATCCTTTGAACCATTGAGCATCAAGAAATCTTTGATAAGCCTAAAGAAGTTGTAGCCACTGCACCTGTATTAAAACTCCTTGACTTCAAGCAACCATTTGAAGTGATCATTGATGCAAGTGGACTTGCAATTGGTGGGGTGCTAGTACAAGAAGGAAGACCAATGGCCTATACTTCTAGAAAATTGAAACCCTACGAGTCCAACTATGCCACTCATGACCTTGAGTTACTCCCAGTAATCCATGCCTTGAAACTATGGAGACACTATCTATTGGGAAGGGAATTCACTTTAGTGACAGATCATAAAAGTCTGGTGAATCTTCACCCAACTGACCTAAACACGAGGCAAAGAAGATGGATAGAGATACTACAAGAATTTGATTTTAAAATCAAATATTGTCCAAGGAAGGGAAATGTTGTTGTAGATACTTTAAGCCGAAAAGCCTTTCTTAACAGCATTGTAGAAGTTCGATGAGGTAGTGGGAACCCTCGCTCCGCAACTCTCAAGTAGGACCATGGGCCACTATGGAAGAACTCCTGTGGCAACAACAGAGTCAGCATGTGAGACTCGATAATTTCATGAAGGGATGTGGTCTCACAATAGGTCGGGTTATGCTTTAAGATGCTAGACGATCTTTTGGTACTTGATGGTGGTGACGATTTTGCATTTGAGGATCATAGTTTCATGGCAAAGTGTGTACCAATTGTTCAAAAAATTAGTAATACTACATAGTTGGTGGAAGTTTTCAATAGTGTGAGGGTCCTTAATGAGCATATTTTTTACATAAGACAGAATTATTCGACACATTTCTAACTACTTCTATGGAATATTGTGTGTTAAACTGATCTAGGACTATTATACTTGTGTAGAAGAGGTGATCATGCTCTTTCCACATAGGACACCACTAAGATGCAAGTAAGAAGCATGTTAGGGTCAACTAATCCTAAGTCAATGAGTGCAAAAGACTTGGCAAAGGTCTTGAATGTCGATTCTAGTTGTGTAAAGCAATCTAAGATTTGATTTTTAGGGAGTACCGACAAGTCCTCAGCCATTTTGTAGAGTGAACGACATTGTTTGAGTCTTTTGATGTTTGCTAGTAAAGGAGGTCAAATCCAGCGTATTCTACACGGGGAAGATACATAGATTTTAGGAAGGATATCCTTGACTAAAGGTAGTGGACCATTTAGCAAGCTTATATGAGAGGAAAGTTCTAGCAACACCGAAGGTTGATGGGTTGGGTCCTTTTGAGCAAGGTGAGAGAAAGAAGGGACTAAAGATGAACCTTGATTCTTGATAGGAGTGTGGTGTAAGGTAACTACTAAACTTGATGGTGCAGCAGATGGGATCAAACTAAAGGAGGTTGTGGAGGATGAAGGGGTTATTGCTCTCTTAGGGCAAACGTGGGAAATTTTGGCTACTTTCAAAGCTTGCAATAACCCTCATAATAACCTTGTGCCTCTCCAACAACATTTTAGGGACCCATGTTGTCTGATGAGTGGGTTGTAGCATGGTCATTGACGTCGCCTTTGATTGGGCCTCGTGGGGAATGTGATGGCTACGAGCATACCAATGAGATTTCAACTTTCACTACCATTGTGAAGGTACATTAACAAGGGGCTTTTGTTGGGCATGATCATTCAAGAGTTGGTTCACAAGCATTGTTATCTTGTAGGGTTTGCTAAGCTATGGGATATGGATGGTTAGAAGGTGTCTCATTGGAGCAAGGCTATTATCACATGAGTATCTACAAATTGGACATGGATACATTTGTCAACATAGTTGACATTGAAGTTTGTGAGAAACTTGAATGTTTGGTCTAATAATATTTTGGTGTCCACACCCTCAATGTTTGAAAGAATGTTGAAAAGGAGTGGGATGCTCTCGGTTTCTATATCAACCATCAATTTGCATTTTCTTAGCAATGAATAAGGATGTCCCCCATATGGGTTCAACTTTGCATTTGTTGGTTGCAATTGTGGTTGCCCAATATCATATCTTCATAGAGCATACATCATATGTTTATCTTCCATACAAAGCCACTTGTGGGAAAGCCTCTTTTGGGCACACATATCAAGCATCATTTGCTATTCTCAACACCCCCCTCAAATGATGAGTTCCTACACTTGCTGACTTTCCCTCCCCTACATGATGACATGGCTTGGGAGACTAGCTCATAGGCAGCCTAGTCAAATTCAAGCTTGAAGCTTTATATCTATGGCAAGGGTTTTCTTTTACAAAGAAAATACACTATGGGAAAACATAAGATCCACTATGGGAAATATAATTTCCTCAAAACCGTTTGTCAGAGTTGTTGTTGATGGTGGAAGCATCTTCTTCTTCTTCTCTTTCATTCATGAACTAATTCTGATGGTTACCATTCTGCATTTGTGGTGCTCTTTTATGTGGAAAAATTCACTGGATATGTGACTAATCTTACCACAATAATGATATGTTATCCTATCTTTGTTGTCAGAGTTGAATCCTCAGCCTCTTCCTTTAGGTCAAGCAGCTCCTTTGGTATATAAGAGGTTTTTTCTAGATGATGGGACACAATCTTTTGCATTCTTGTTCTTCTATTTATTCTCTTCATCAAGAAGAGAGTGCTCAATACATTTCTGTGACAAATTAGGTACATTGCTGAGAGTAGAGACAAGATTTTCATAAGGATCGTGGTTTACACTAGCAAGGAGTACAACAATGGCTTCATCTTCATCTATTATTTTCTTCTAAGTGGTAAGTTGAGTTTTTAGACTTTTGAATTTGTTAATATGCATAGTCATTGAAGTGCTATTTTTTATGTCAAGCTTATAGAACTATATTAACAACTTGACTTTGGAGTTTTTGGCTTAACTTCCAAAGATCCTATCAAGCTCATCCCAAGCCTTTTTAGCATCTTTGATGCCGGAGATATGGTTCAATACATAATCAAATAGTCCCTAGGCAATGATGCCTAGATCCTTGTTGTTCATCTTTTTCCACTCTTTTGTCTTGAGCTGGACTTCTTCAACAAACCTATCTTCATCATCTTCCTTCTTGCCATTTGCATTTGCTGCTGTATCATCCCCAAATAGATCCCAAAGGTCTTTCCTCATGAGATGATACATTGTATTTTCTTTCCAGGTGTGAAAGCCTTCACCATTAAATTTGGTTATTTGCTCTAGATAAAAAATTTTGAGACAAGGAGGTCTTACCATGAGTTTATTATACACTTGGGCAATGTCTATCCTTTTACAATGAGGTTTTATGAAGAGTGTGAAGACATTGATATGGCAGTAGTACAATATAAGCAAGCTTTCACCAATGTGAATAGATTTCGATCTTCAAGTGTAAAAGAGATGGTGTGAATGAGGGCTTGTGAGAGGGAGATAGTGCGAATAGTCTTTATAAGGGTAATCTTTAACCTTAGGTTTTAGGGGCTAGATATTAAGGGGTTTTTTACAAAAAAATGTGATGAGGCATGAGCAGCAAGTGCAAATTTTGATGCCTCTTAGAATGCATTCGTTTTTTAATGTCTGTGCAAAACAGACTCATGTACATTTCGTTTGGACATAGAGCCTTGAGCTCTACTCCCTAAGCTAAAAAAAACCACCTCTTCTTTCTCTTCTCTATCTCTATTAGAGAGAAGTAGATCCCTTGCTTATTTGGACAAGTAGCCACAGAGCACTAGCAAGCCCCCTGCTTGATGAGCCAACTTTACCCCCCAGCTTAAGCCTTTTGCAAAACCTCAAGGGCACACCAATATGAACCTTGAACCAACCTTCAATGGTTGCACCCTTCTTCTACTCCTTTCAAATGATAGCATGAGAAAATGGAAATGACAAGGACCTTCAATACCTTCAAAGTGAAGGCTAAACGAAGCTTCTTGATTGCCTTGAGTAGCACCTTCTTCCTTGAGCTCTTCCACCAGTACCTCCTTCCTTGAGCTTATTCACCTCGTACTACACACATTTGATGTTGGATGGTTTGAGAGATTGGAATGGAAGTAGACTTGTACAAGGAGAAGAATGAAAGAGGGACAAATTGTAGAGCTTGCAAAGAAGAAGAAATCACACCACTAGCTACCTAGCTTAGCCATGGCTTTGATACCATGTTGAGAAACACGGATCTAGAGCTATGCTAGCTATGGTAGATGGAGGTTATAAACATAAAACATGATTGAAATAAAGAATTGTAACTCAAGTGAATTAGGTTCCAAGATAGATTAACTTGGACTCATAAACACAATCTTGAGTGACACAGAATGATAGTTCTATATATTTGAAATGAGTGTTAAGTATATGCTTATATATGGATAGTACCACTATACATCACTGTGCTTATGGGATTCTATCATCTCTTCCTAGAGCATACATCATATGTCTATCTTCCATACAAAGCCACTTGTGGGAAAGTCTCTTTTAGGCACACATATCAAGCATCATTTGCTATTCTCAACAATAATTGGAGTCCTTATCTATTAGGACATTAGCCACAAGGGTTCTAGCTGTAGTGAGACAAAGATGAAGGTATGCAGCTAGAATAACAAGTTAATCTATCATGTTGAGATTGCTAATAGTGAGAGCTCTAACATCGATGGTAGTGGAAAAAGTTTTGGCTGATGGTAAGGGAGGGTGGTGTTGTTATTGCTCAAACTAATCATAGAAAGTTTATTCAATTTGTAGCAAGAGGCTGTTTGAATTCACCATGGGTGGTCCATGCGAGGGATGCCCAAGTGGATGACATATTATTGATCTTATTGCCATTAGAATGGACAATGTGTTGGCCCTTCAAAGTTTCTAGCAGGACAGCTAGTAAGAGTGAATTGGAGTACTTGAAAAAAATTGGAGGC
This sequence comes from Lygodium microphyllum, assembly GCF_053477565.2. Classification (NCBI taxonomy): domain Eukaryota; kingdom Viridiplantae; phylum Streptophyta; class Polypodiopsida; order Schizaeales; family Lygodiaceae; genus Lygodium; species Lygodium microphyllum. Next base: position 93,078,132 of record NC_141139.1, read on the forward strand.
ATATTATAAAAAATGGCAATTCGCGCATCCATAACATGCCATTTTAGAGATCTTGCTTTACTATCTGTTGATCAAGCATCCATTAGCTACTTCTAAAGAGTAGGGTAGTTGCTATTTCAATCTCTGGAGCTTCTCTTCCAACTCTTTCAAACCCTAACCATGGCAGAACAAGGTAGCACAAGAGTAGGGTAGTTGTTATTTCAATCTCTGGAGCTTCTCTTCCAACTCTTTTATCCCTAACCATGGTAGAACAAGGTAGCACCTTCAACGGTCAAGAATTTGGAGCTTCTCTTCCAACTCTTTCAAACCCTAACCATGGCAGAACAAGGTAGCACAAGAGTAGGGTAGTTGCTATTTCAATCTTTGGAGCTTCTCTTCCAACTCTTTCAAACCCTAACCATAGCACCTTCAATGGTCAAGAATCTGTAGCACCTTCAACGGTCAAGAATCTAGAGCTTCTAAAGAGTAGGGTAGTTGCTATTTCAATCTTTGGAGCTTCTCTTCCAACTCTTTCAAACCATTACCATGGCAGAACAAGGTAGCACAAGAGTAGGGTAGTTGCTATTTCAATCTCTGGAGCTTCTCTTCCAACTCTTTCAAACCCTAACCATGGCAGAACAAGAGTAGGGTAGTTGCTATTTCAATCTCTAGAGCTTCTCTTCCAACTCTTTCAAACCCTAACTATGTCAGAACAAGGTAGCACCTTCAACGGTCAAGAATCTTGACAAATCTTACAAGATTATGCATCTTTTTACTCTCGAGTCTTTCTATTTGGCTATGTAGCATAAATAGTAGCAAGATTAATTCGTTTCATTTTTTCTTCAAGCTTTTTTCTTCTTCTAATGGCCGTGGATAGTAAGCTATTTATTGAAGCTCTTTTGATTCTTCAAGATCACTCAACAAAGTTTTTATTTAGGGCCAAAGGACATTGCTCTAGCAAGCATTGAGGTAGAAGATTGAAGAATTCAAGAAGTTTAAGCATATTGAGCCTCTTAAAGATCATATTGGAGCAATATTTTAAGACTTTTGTTCAAGGAGCTTAAATATTTGAGATTCAAGTGTTCAAGTAAGCTTTGATTCTTTGATATTCAAGTGTTCAAGCAAGCTTGGGGCATTGATTCTTCAAGAATTTAATCTTCTTCAAGCATGTATGGACTAAATTTTATGGATTCTTGGAGCTTCACAATAGATTATGAAAATTTTTTCAACCATTGGATTGAACTTTGACTCCAAGTAAATCAATCATCTTCTTCAAGCCTGATTAATTTATATTACTTGCTTAAATTTTGAAATATTTCAATATCCACCTATTTTTAAGCTTCTCTACTTGTTGATAGGAGATTATTGATCAATTAATTCTTTGAATTGATTAATAGATCAAAACTTAGAAGGGTAAATAAGTGGTTGGAGACTTACCTTCACCAATTCTATCCTCATGATGTACAATATGCATGGGATTCATGATTACATTTAGTTAAGTTTGCATATAATAACTCCACTCATGCTAACATTGGAGCTTCACCCTTTAAGGATGTGTATGGCTACAAGCTACCCTTGCCCACAATTATTTTTAGTGAGAAGATTGACTCTCATGGAAAGGAAGAATTGGAAAGAATGCATGCCCTTCTTTAACAATGTAAGATGAATCTTAGAAAAGCTCAAGATCAAATGAAGGTATATGCCGATGAGAAGAGGCAACCCTTGGATTTCTAGGAGGGAGAGTTAGTCCTTTTGAAAGTACCCAAGTCTCGATATTCTACTCTAAAGGATGAATCTAGCAATAAACTTACTCACAGGTTCTATGGGCTATACAAGGACTTGAAGCATATTAGAGACTTGGCATATCAATTGAAACTTCCCTCTTTTACTAAGATTCATAATGTAATTCATGTTAGTTAGCTCAAACCCTTCTATGGTACCCAGGTGGAAATAGTCAATGAGCTACCTCCTATGGATGAAGAAGAACTTATTCGATACATTCCTAAGGAGGTCATATACCAGCAAGTGAAAAGAAGCTTCGCTCTCGCTCCATCATTGAGTATTTGATCAAATGGAAGGGTTTACCAATTGATGAAGCTTCTTGGAGGCAAGATTCCATTTTGAATGAGTTTCTCTATCTACAAGATGCATTGGTGGTTGAGACATAGTCATGTGTGGGAGCCAGTTAACACTACATTAGGGAATTCAAGAATTCTCATATAGTTTGGGAATTCCCAACATAGTTAATATTTGGCCACATGATAAAATCTTGTCCCCTTACTTGAAAGTGGAGTCTAACCTAATTACTATATAATTTTATTTCCAAGTTCAACTTTGAAGCATAAGTTAAGATTTAGCCACATAGCCAAATCTTTACCCCTTATTTGGAAGTGGAACTTGGAAGATTCCCAAATTATCTAATATGGTGTTATTTGTACTCTAAATAGGGTTTGGAAAACAATCTATTTTAGAACAAATTTTACTTAGCCTAATTTTCAGAATTCTGCCACCTACATAGGGTCAAAGTACTCTTCAATAGCTACATTTTGATTATGTGGCATGCCCTATTTGGATAATTCTATCAGAGGTTAGGGTAGTTTTCTTCAGCATATCCTATTTTTAACACCAAGCTATCTATTCTTTATTACATAGTCTATTTCTTTCTCTCACCTCTCAACCTTCTCCTTGATAGGTAGACAAGCACTGCACTTGGCTCAATAAGAGTGAAAAATGAGAGGGAGCTAAGTTTCGGCCTCTTTGCCCACAAGGCACAGTCTTAATTGGCCCCCTAAAATAGTGCTTAACTAGTTCTAGGAATGTCTCTTGGAAAAACATGCTTATTGATTTTTTATTAAGTTTTGGGAAAAGCTACTCAACTAGCTAGGTCCACCTGATCTCGTAGGACAGTTTCATCACCACTCACTTTCCATAAGTGTCGTGGCATATTTTAGTGATTTAAATATGCATGCTACCACATTGTTATGACATACAAAAGTAGATTCATTAATTAGTTTTTTCATAGGGTTCATTGGCATACCTTTATGATATAGAGACTAAGTGATCCACTGTGAAAACACAACTATTTTTATTCATTGTCATATATATACAAATAACTCCAACAAGTGAACCAACTTGCAAGTGGGTTACCACCTTTGCCCCATTCATCCAAGGCCTTCCGATGCTCAACCATGTTTGGCTTGTATATGTTTCCTTCCCTAATTTAGGACCAATATCAAGATTATAAAGTCCCTACTAATTCTCGCCATTGTAAGGGCGAACCTTCCGATACCAAAGATCAAACATACGTAAGTGGTAGTCCGCCGCCTTAGGTAGTACATGTATACTCGGGGATTGAAGAGTATCGAAGGTGGCTATAGGGATGAAATCACACCTTATTCCTATCGATTGGTGGAGCCATAGATGTAATTAGTATAATTCATTCCATATTTTAAAGCAACCATAATCACTTTCTAATTTTTTAAATAATCATTCTTTTCAAAGCAATATATATTTAAATTTTTAAAAATAATAATTCTTTTCAAAGCAAGGTAAGAGTTTCTAGTAAGTTGAAATCATCCAATATATATTTTCCTATGGTCACATAATTTCTCAGTGAATCTAATTAAAAGTTGAAGTTTAACTTTATATACTTTAACGTGCTTCACATTCGGTGCATGTAATGACCTTATCTACAAAAATACATTTTTATTTGGAGTATAACTTCAAATAAAGAAGGAATTATTATATTTTCAATTCACTATTTGAATAAGTAATTAATCTTTGATGTTAATAGGATTTTTAAAAGATTTTTCACTATTTAAAATATATTTTTATTTTTTAAATATTAAAAAATTAGCTAATTTTAAATATAGGATTTTTTGTAATCATCAATACAAAATATTTCTAGCTCTATTTAATTAGTTCTAACTTTTAAGTTGGTTTAATTATATTTTTTAATTTTATCATATTATTTAAGAAAATTCAGTATTATTTCTATTATATTTATTATTTAAGAAGTTAAAGAAGTAGAAAATAATATGTAGGTTATTTTGATTTTAAAAAAATTATTATAAATAAAATTTTAAAAATAACATTATTTAATAACAAAAAAAATAAAATAATATACGTAAGACATATTAATTGTTGTATTATTGGCATCATGGCAGGTCGAGGTTCTCACCACGTTGGTATGCTTGCGAGGGGCCATTGTGGATAGAAACAGAGAAAATAAAAGGATTTTAATAGAGTGTCAACATACGAACTGTCGCTAATTCCCTTTTCACAAATTTTCATCACTTCTTATTTTATAAGTCTCACTCTCTCTTCTTTTCTTAAGAGTAGACTCCTCGTGATTGTATGTTAAAAATGAGAAGAGGATTCCTCCTTCAAATTGTTCTGAGTGGGTAATATTTTCTTTCTAAGATCAATTTTTATTTTTTATCTTCTTTTTTAAATTCTATAAGGGGGAGGGGGTTTGTTGATGCATGTGTGTTGCCCTCCCTCCCCCCTACTGTTGACCCATGTAGAGGGGCGAGGGCCGTTGATGGCGGCCCCCTTTAGCCAAGGCCTAGAGGGGCCGGAGATGGAGAGGGTCTCATTGACCCTGGGAGAATGTACAACAGAAGAGAAACATAAACACACACAGAGAGAGAGAGAGAGAGAGAGAGAGAGAGAGAGAGAGAGAGAGAGAGAGAGAGAGAGAGAGAGAGAGAGAGAGAGAGAGAGAGAGAGAGAGAGAGAGAGAGAGAGAGAGAGAGAGAGAGAGAGAAGAAGAAGAAGAAGAAGAAGAAGATGATGAAGAAGAAGAAGAAGAAGAAGAAGAAGAAGAAGAAGAAGAAGAAGAAGAAGAAGAAGAAGAAGAAGAAGAAGAAGAAGAAGAAGAAGAAGAAGAAGAAGAAGAAGAAGAAGATGATGATGATGATGATGATGAAGGAATAATAATGCACTAATTGAAGAAGAATACTGATATAATAATGATGGACTAATTAGTCCTTGCATTCAACCCAAAATGTCATTGGGGCACGGTATCAGGCTGATGATGATGGTAGCAGCAAGCACGGAGAGTTGGAGTGTTAGAGTGTGCACTTGCAAAAGGAAGATTGAAGACTGAAGTGTGTGTGTGTGCCAAGTGGGGGGGGGGGACTATAAATAGCCATAAATGCCCAAATCTGGCTGAGCTACTATTAACTCATTGTAAATCATGCATAAACCTCAAAGAACCATTCTTCTTTGGAATAGTAAATCACTGATTCGAATATGGAGCTAAAGAGGGCTCCAAAATCTAAATCCTAATCTTCTCATTCAAAAGCTCTAGCAGCTTGAGCAAATATGTTTGAGGTACTGAAATAGGCTTTAAATTCCATGGCACATGAGGTACTATAAAGATAATCATAGGTAACTATGGTTGGATCAACACATCCAATTTCATCTGACTGAAACGCAAAGGCTTTCCCATGCCTTACCAACATCTACAAAAAGCAAGCTCTTTCTGCAGGCAAAAGAAAGCTTGTATCACTAATTTTTAGCTTTTGTAAAGTTTCAGCTTTGTAAATTTATGTCCTACTCCATATGGATCCCGTAAACTAGGCTATTGAGTCACTTTTTCAGCCAACCCATCACTTTCAGGTGGTAAAGGCAAAGCCACTAGGCTTAACCTTCTTTGCAATTGTTTTGTACTTTGTATCCATCAGCTTTGTTTTGCAGCCCATATTGCACCCCATAACATTCATGCTTATCAAATTCTTGAATGACTTCATACATCTCTAAAGTATAAACTTAAATAACCTCTTTATCTGCCCTATTTTCAGCATTAATTGCTACAAAAATTTCAGCCAGTGTATTAACATCAACTAGCCTTGAAAACAACCCTAAAATACCTTCATTTGCAGCCATCAAACCATATGTCTTTAGCTCTTTTTTAGCCCATCCTACATATTTCTTTTCAGCCCTGCACATGGCTAAAATATTCTTAAAACTACCAAGATTACATGTTGTCCATTCATGTAATCCCGACACAAACATAATTTCCCCCTTTCTTGGAGGCATAATTATCTTCCTAGAGGCACTACCATAGTCTCCACTTACAACAGTGCTATCTAAAAACCCTTAAACTCTAATGCATTAGGTGGCATGGGATTATCCTGCTGCCTATCGTGATTGCAGGGATGATTCACACAAACAGTGAGAAATTGTACCGCCTTTGTCTTGCCTTTACTTCGAACCCAAGCATATGAAGGCTTTTGTTTCCATCCTTGATTTCGAAATATAGGGCTGCCCCAAAATCACTAGATAACTACATGAATCCTACAAAAAAAAAAGATATTCATCCCTAACATCTCTAATAGTCATGGGTACATTCGGACAAAAGCCGCATAAATATCCCCTGATTAATTTTTTGTTGCCCGCACTCACCATCCTGGATCTACATCAATTGGCCAACCTCCATTCTCATACAAGCTGCGTGCCATAACATTGATTTTGGAACCATGATCCAAGAGAGCTATGCAAGGCGTCTCTCTTTCTCCCACTTTAACAATTGTCTCTATTGTAGCACGAGCTCAATGTGTTCATGAATAATGATTGCTTTGAGCATCTTCTTCTTCATGTACTTATTATTAGACATCCCCACTATACATAGCCTTCTCTCTATGCTTATTGCTACCCATAAGACCAATTTCAGCCTCACAAGCTTGCTATCTACAATCTCATTTAATCCATTTTCAACATCAGCTTGCTCCAAATCAACATTACATGCATGAGAAAGAGAGAAAGCTAGCATGACAGGTGATGCAGCACATGACATCATATAATCAAAAGCAGCAAGTTAGGAACTTGCAGCGAGACATGGAGATGCAAAAGGCCCATCAAATACTAGCTCTAGACAATAGGAGCCGAATAGGACCAAAGATAGAGAGGGAGAGAGCACTAGAAGCAGATCTTACATTGTAAGCGAGCTTCTCATGAAGTGACTCCTAGATAACACTGCTGAAGAGCAGAATGGAGCAGCTTTGGCAACCTCATTGCTGGCAAGATTAGGAATCAACAAAGGCTTTAGGAGCTAGTCAAAAATCCCCTCAATTGCAAATTAGTTAGATAAGTATTAGCCTAGTGATGACTCGTATAGCTTTGTATAGTAGTTTGAGGAAGCTTGCGAGGCAAATGGCCACACAGACCTGACTCAACATGCGCACAAGCTTTTGACTTATGCCTAGGTAACAATAAGGGTAGAACATGGTATACTAGCTTAGACACAGTGGATAGAACCAATTTCAACAACCTCAAGAGTCTCTTCATCAAGAGATTCTCTGAGGCAGGATATTTCGACAACCTCATGGTCAGCAGATTGATGAACATCAAGTAGCAGAGCGACAAGGAGGACATTAAGGAATACGTTACTCATGTGTGCGGAGTCTCTTTAAGAGGATCCTGACTAATGAACAACCAATGGAGAGAGTTGTATCCATGGTGTTTATCAATGGAATCCATAGTGACAAGCTCTATAAGGCCTTAGTAGGCAACTCAAGTTTGCAGAGATATGCGCTGGCTAGAGTCTTTGAAGAAGCTATACGAGTGGATGATCAGCTAAAGGAGAGAAGCTCCAGGAGTATGAATTGAGATGAGGATAGGTCTAGAACTTCAGAGAGAGCCACTATGTCTAGCAAACGATCACGCTAGACCACGCAAGACAAGGGAAAGGCCATTGATTAGAGCCAAGAGTTGGCCAAGATGAAAATGGAGTTGGCTAGATTGCACGAATTAGTGAAAGAGACCTACACGGCTTCATGTCCAATGTGTGTATTGTGGTGGAAACCACCTTCTAGCCAAGTGTCAGGACCCTAGGTCTCTACCTTGTGCTAATTTTGGTAGGTTCATCCACGATGCCATGCATTGAAGGCTACCAAGGAGAATCCCATACCCACAAGCCTACAACAACCAACCATATCTAGGAAACTGACCGCCAAACTTCTTCGAAAGGGGAGCTCCATTTGCTCTTTTGGCACCTAATGATGCTAAACTAGCCATTCCTACGATGGAGATCAATCCCATAGGTATACCTAGGCCACCATGACCCTTCGTAACCCATCCATCGAGCGATGCTCCAGAGTACTATGCGGAGGAGCCAAGCGAGGAGGAAGCCTACGTGAACCCTTACGTCTTGTACGATGAGGAAGCCTCCAGAGTACTACATGGAGGAGCCAAGTGAGGAGGAAGCCTACGTGAACCCTTACATCTTGTACGATGAAGAGGGCAACCTAATCCTTATGGATTATAGAGGCGTTAGAAAGAGGTACAGGTAGAAGCTTGGGTTAGCAATCCTAAGACCCGATAACCTATTGGACATGTGGACACCCAGGCCACATCCTTTCACGGCTACCTTGAGAGGGAGCCAACTAACCGAGACAAGGTAGACCTTAGGTGTGCGGAGTGTGGAATCACTCATGTGTTTGTAGAATTCCCTAAGTGGAAACCAACCACTAGCTCAGAAATCATACCATCAGTATCATAGGGGCTATTTGGAGTCGAAACACTCGATGGGGAGGCTACACTTACCATTGCATGTGATGACCCAAGCACAAACAAAACATGCCAACATATCACTACCATGACCTAGTAACCTAGACACCACCTCAATAGGGAAAAAGGGCCATAGGTGAAGAAAGAAGAAGACTGAAGCAAAAGTCACACTCAAGACTGAGAGTGCTACAACGTTGACTAAGGGCAAGAAAGTTACAGATGTAGAAGTGAAGACATCTGCTCCAAAGACGGCACAGAAAGGGAGTGCAGGAGTTGGCGAATATCCTAATCCAAGGTGCCAACTCGAGGAGACAAGGTCAAGGAGTGGGTAAGAGAAGCCCAATAGCACGTAAAAGAGATGGTGAGCCTATCTTGGACGACAATCTAGATGACCGATCTAGTGCAAGCACACCAGTTTCACCAATGCGCCTAGGGACAAGAGATGATACTGCACCTCAAGCAGCTCCTCTTAGGCAAAGCATAAGAACAACAAGGCAGCAAACTGGTCAAGGTCATTGGCGAGGGAACACCGAGTTAGGAGAGAGGCAAGCAGCTAGCAACCTTCTTATGACACTAGTCAACACCCCTGTAACTTTGAGCTTAGGAAGCTGCTTTGGCAAACTCTGACAATATGGCAAGAGCTAAAGTAGTGGGCAGTGGGTAGAAGGACCTATAGTGCTAGGAGTACTTGACTTCCATGACAATGATGCAATCACACATATACCTAGTCTAACGTTGCACTCAGTACCCAAATCCTTATACATTAACGATTTCTGGGAAGGCATAGAGATGCATACTGTGTTACCAGTCTTGGCACTAGAAGATGCCACGAGAAAGGGGATTGTAGACATGGGGGTAGGCATAAGTGTGCTTAGCCATGTAGTGCTCTAGGCTTGGGGTAATCCACCTATCGAGAATGCTAGGTTCAATGTCACATTGGCCAACGGAATGAGGGTGAAACCATTCGGAGTGTGGAAGAATTGGCCATTGAAGATTGCAGGAGTGCAATTCCAAGAGTCAGACCCGGGACCGATACCTTGTCCTCCTAGGGGTGGCATCTTGCTGGAAAAGAAGAAAGTAAGGAAGGTTGGAGCAAAAATAAAAGTGAGCGTCAGAAAAGGATTAAGTGTCACCTTGCGAGGGCTTGGTAGGTTCTTGGGTACCGAGACAGAACCTGAGGCCGATGCCCTATTCTCCTTGGGTCACTACGCTCAGCTCCCTGCTTTTTACATGCCTGAGTATGGAAACATAAAAACCCTGTGGACTACGATATCCTGTTAGACCATGACCCTGGATGAGGAATGCACAAGTCATAGAAGATTGGGGTAATGGTCTAATCTTCTTAGGCAATCAAGCGAAAGATGTGAGGGTGGAGATGAACACTTGGAAGACTATACCAGTTGACTTACAGGCCATCTATACTCTATTGAAAGGCAATACTCCAGTTAGGGAATTGTACAAACCATTGAAAAAGTACATCCCATGTCTTGAGAATGAGCGAGATTGGATGCACATGCTTGCCATATTGATCCACCATTCTCAGATGATGAGGAATACAAGCACACTACCAAGACAAGAAGTGATCCCAAGAATGAGTCCTTAGTACCCTTATGCATGATGGCTAGAGCTCTTAATGGACAACCAACCGCTGTCATATTCCACATCCCAAACAACAAACGAGAACTCCGTGAGATCGTTGGATATTTCACAGGCAAGCTAGATAGCAATCCACCTGCTAATTTGGAACCTGTTAGGGATATCTTGGACAAACTAGAGTGGAAGTGGACTAAACTACACGACCTAAACTTAATGTACAATTGGTCTTTGATGATGACTGATGAAAATGAGGATCTAGATCTAGGAGATGATGAGCAGTTAGACCAGGGAGGTTCAAATGACGAATATGATGACTACCAGTCCTTCAATGCGATGAAAGCTGAGAGGACATTGATACGATCGAGTATGACATTGATGGATGAGTAATAGAGCAGATACAAGTAGATTCCAAGCCATGGGAAGGGAATAATTTTGTTATTAAATGGGGAATTATGAGAACGGAATGTGATCATGCCTGGCTGGAGCACATAGGAGCAATCATTTATGAGCAAGTTGGTCTCACTCAACCTAGTGCTGCATCATTGCTTTGGGAAGGGACAACATCTAAATTAAGACTGCCTGGAGAGTTTGACTCAAAATCAAAGATAAGCTTTGAGAGGGACCCCAAAGTGCCTCGACCCCCTACAACCAAACACATCAAGGGAGGCTTGCCAGTCCACCTAAGGCATAGGTGGTTAAAGGAGGAAGAAGACCTTGGAGTTAGAAGATAAAGAGCAGAAGAAACCACAAGACCTACCAAAGAGATTCATGAAATTCAAGAAGGGCGATACGGTAGTGATCTTGCTAGGAGCAAAATGACAAGGGCAAGTAAGTGAGCCAACAAGAGGTTGATTTAGACAAGGAAGGGAGAAACCCCGACCTATATTTATAGTCGATGACTTGACCAAGGAGGAGGAAGCGAGTCTCATTGCTCTCTTAAGAGAGGACATAGACGTATTTGCTTGGTGGTCCCTCGATGAGCTAAAAGGGATAGACCCGAGTGTAGTGACTCATAACATCCCTATGATGTCAGGTGTAATGCCAGTCAAATAAAGACCACATCCTATGAATCCCAAACACATGCATGCTGTTGTGAAGGGGGAAATAGATAAGCTAATGCAAGTTGGGTTCATCTACAAAATTGAGCACACGGACTGGGTTTCACCCATTGTCATCATTATTATGAAAAACAATGGAAAGATTAGAGTGTGTGCCGATTATAAGAAGGTTAATGCTACCACGAAGAGAGACAATAATCCACTACCATACATAGTAACATAGCCTACAATTTTCTAGATGGCTTCTCAGGATACAACCAGGTGCAAGTGCATCTTGAGGATAATATGCATAAGACTACGTTTGCTACTACTGAGTGGGGTGTCTTTGCCTATGTAGTCATGCCCTTTGGGCTGACTAATGCACCAGTCATGTTTGAACGACTCATGTGTGCCATTTTCAAGGACATGCTTAGGCATGAGCTAAAAGTATTCGTAGATGATCTATGTGTCCATTCCAGCTAGTAGCTAGATAAGCTTCACGCTACCTTTGAACGATGTTGATTATATCGTCTCTCGTTGAACCCCCTTAAGTGCCAGTTTTGGGTAAAGCACGACTGCATTCTAGGGCATGTGGCGTCAAAGAATGACATTGCCATGGATTTCTCAAAAGTCAAGGTAATTGTTGACCTTCCACCCACAACTGATTGTAGGGGAGTTTAGTGCTTTTTAGGCCATACAGGATACTAGCGATGGTTTGTGCTAAATTATGCATCGATTGCTAGACCTCTTTACAAACTACTCATAGTATTCGAGTGGATTGAAGTATGCCAACATGCATATGAGGAGTTGAAAAATGCTATACCACCCCCTCGCCACAGCTAGAACCCTCTCAAGAACAAGATATCACAACCGAAAGGAAAGCTGAGGCCAAAAAGAAAATAGCTAGAATGCTTGAATAGGCATACAAAAGAGCAAAAGTGCGAGGACCTTGGCAAGATGCCTGGTCATGTAAAAAGGGGATGGGTGCCCAAAAGTTTTAAGGCTTGTATATAAACCCAAAAAGTGAAGGAGAAGCTCATTCTTTGGTGTGTGGCTAAAGTGATTTCTTTTTCTCCTCTTGTCTTCTCTTCTTCTTGCTTGCTTGTGCTTGTGCTTGAGAGAGGGAGTGTGAGAGGGTGAGGGAGTGAGTGAGTGAGGATGAGGGATTGTGGTGGGGAAGCTTTCCATCTTCTCCTCTCTTCTTCTCTTCTTTCCTTCTCTTGTCTCATGCGTGTGGCTATGGAGGATGGAGCAAGGTGGAGGATTAAGGATGCTTGAGCTTGCATCTCAAATCATGGAGCTATCAGAGGGATTGAGGGAGGAGGCTACTCCATCGAGCATCAAGGTAAGCTCACTACACTAGTAGGATCAAAGGCCCATCGACTAGGTGAGAGATAGCCATTTGTGCTTGCTTGAAACAATGGAACAATAAGCGGTCCCTGGGTTGGGTCTTGGCGGTTGAGCGTGAGCTCTCGCCTCTACATAAACATCACCACTACTTGAACCTGTAGAATCTCCCATCTTTACACACCTACTGTTGACTTTCACGTTGGGTTTACCATTATTGGAGCATTTGGGATTGAAAGTCTACCATCAGAGTAAGATAGTAGGGTGAAGGGAGATTTAGGGAGAGCAATTAATGAAAGAGAAGGGGTTCAAAGAAATAGAAGATATAGAAGAATACTCATAGAGGTGAAGCTTGTAAATTTATTTCTGCATCCTAAGAAGATAAATCCCTTGTAGACCAAAAAACATGCATCAAATAGTAGCTTCTTCTTCACTACCCAAACCGCCAATTTGATGCTTCCATTGGCTCCGAAAGGGGGGTAAAATACCAAGACACCTAGTCAAAATTCTCCCACATCACTCCTTCTTCTCCCAGTTCAGAGTGCTATTTGTTGCTTGTAAATTGCGATCGTGCATCGCACGATTTTGTCAATCCTTCTTTTTGCATGAAATCTCCCAAAAATGGCTGAAAGCCACTTGCTTTTTTTTACATGTCATCCTATTTTAGAAGTTGTCTACAACTTTTGGATATTTACAAGAAATAATATCCAAAACATAAAAAATAGGCTAAACTTGTCCAAAAATCTAGTATTTTTGAACCATCCACACTACGAACATTGTCACAAATGACTAATATGGCATTGACTCTTTAGATAAATAAGTATGCCGAATGAGGATGCACTCTAAAGTTTTTCACACTGTGTCTACATAGTGGCATGACAACACACTCACATGTGCTACCCTATCTCTAACCACTCTCCATCATACAACTAGTCTCAAAAAGTTTCCACTAAAGAAAAATGACAATCATGAACAAGTATAGTAGTTGCAATTTTAGCACCATTATCCTTAGCCATCATATCCTCCTACTCATCATGCCTTGCTCTAGACAACATGTTTGCAACTAGGTTATCCTTCCATGCAATGTGTCAAAATTCAGGATTTATAGATTTAATATATAGAATCCAAAGCAACATCGCAATATTGAGAGTAGAATAACTTGTAATCACCCCAAGAAGAGGTCAGCAATCAATTGGCATAAATGTGTAGTGCTCCAATAAAGTATTCCTTTTATCACATTTCAAAGTTGTAACAACTCTTCACAATTCTCTCTTTAATTGTGGATATATTCTCTATCTCTCATTTAACTATTTTTTCCCAAATCTAACTGCATACATGTTTCCCTCATCATCATTATGTCCAATAGCCCAACCAATGCTAGTAGGACTCATATCCATAGTTATGACAATGGGTCTTCTAGATGTATAATTAGCTTTCCTTAAAGTAGACATCGTCTTCAACAATTTCTTTAACTTCCTCATAACCTTCATATGCATTCTAACCCATTGGAATTTCCACCCTTTTCTAAGAGCATTTGCAATGTGGAAAATTGAGGTATCTAGATAAGATAAAATATGTAGGCTCCCAAAAACCTTCTCAATTTGGATACTTAAGAGAAAGTCTCTTCCATCTTGTCAATCACCTCCACTTTTACTAATGGTGGCATTCTACCATATGGACCACACATATGCCCTACAATCATAACCTCATTCACTCCAAAGTTTGACTTTTGACCTGAAGGAGTAAGATTTAATTCTTCCAATCTAGCCAAGATATTTTCACAGTCAATAGTGATATGATAAAAAATGCATTTTTTTCATCCCTATTCATTCAATTCCTCATCTTTCTCCTCTTCTATGTACCTTTTATTGACATGTCATCCAAAAAGGCATAGTCAAATGAGAGATATAATCATGCAATACTTTATTCATAGTATTCATAATGTGTGCAATAAAATTCATTGCCCCTTGTGATAGAATGCACATGTGCACTACTTCCAATGGTATCTTCATGGTGGTAAGATCCTTGCTCTCAATTGCTAACTAGAACTAATCATAACTAAAGTATAAGACTCCCAATGAGTATACTACTCTCCCAACAAAATCCTATGAAAACTCATCAATAGCAAGATGTACTCCCACATTCCTTGGTGTAGACCTAATGAGGGAAGTGGAGTGGTTAAGCAACCCTTGAATGGTCCGAAATTGGAACAAAATTATTTGAATGAGGTGACCCCCTAGAACATAGCTGATGCATGCTATCATGTGGAGGCCATCTCAACTATTGCGAGTCCAAGTGATAGGAAACCTAGGGTTCGTAATGGTAAAGACCCATTTAGGGTTGGTGGATCTAGTAGAAGGATCCAATTTAGAGAAAATGATAGGAATACTATATGAGGGAATTTGGGAATTTCCATGCACTTTGGGAACCCCCATTATCTTTATTATTTGACCACATGGTCAAATCTTGTTGTCTTACTTAAAGGTGGAGTCTACGCTAAATACTATATAAGCTACCTTCCCAAATCCCACTTTCAAATATGGATCAAGATTTAGCCACGTGGTTAAATATTTATCACTTATTTGAAATTGGGACTTGGAAAATTCCCAAATTTCCAAATTCTCTAATATGGTGTTTAGGTAGCAGGTGAACCGATATAGATTGGTCATCATGAAAGAATATACAAATAGAAGAAGTGGTGGCATCTAATCCTTCAGGGGGTCCACTAGGGTTTACCATATGGTACCATGTGAGTGTAAGGGAGGGGGGTTATTTAAGGGAAGGAATGTACATTTTATAAGGTAAGGTCCCATAAATAGGGGGTAGATAAGGGGTATTTTCATATATTTCTTGCACGCAGGTGACGTCTCCTTAGTACTACTAGTGAATCCCCGTGCATCTAATCAAGCCATGCAATGATTAAGAGGAGGTGGGTTTGGAGGCCCAAAATGTCTAAAAGTGTGTGTGGTGGATTAGATGAAAAGTGAAGAATTCCAAGAGGACATAACATGGTGAATTCTTGAGTAGATGAGACCAAAGGTCATAATGATACATCTAACAATGTGCGCCACTCCGGATGCATCTAGGTGATGGGCCTAGGATTGAAACCCTACCTAGTTTGGGTTCTAATCATGACACATGCAATAACCCAAATAGGAAATATTTGAATGAGCCTCAATCCATAGATCTCCCTGTAGGAGAGGTCTTTGGGAAGTTGGAATGACTAGTCTACTTGAATGATAAGACACTTGAGCATGATGAAGTCATTCATTTAGTTGATAGTACCCAAGAAGAGATAGGCCACATGATGTTATATCAGCGTAAGGACTTGGACTGGTGGATATACTAGAGGCCAAGATTAAACTGTGATGATAAGATTACAGTAAGCTAAGTTGTGAAAGTAGCATGAGACTAGCCCTCACATCTTATGGCATTTTTAGTTTATTTTGGTTGATCTGGTAAGATGCAATGTATATGCCAACAAACCCATGTGTTTGATGAATTAAAAGAACTTATTCTCTTTAGGCCAAGAGGGCCCTTCATGTTGAGATATCGAGCTCCACTCGTGATATGCCAAGGTGACCGTTGTGCATTTATGTCACCGACGTGTCAGTTGCAGATGCGGTTGGTACACCGCCCATGAATAATAGCTACATGACAGCTATCCTTATCTACTCTAGTTCGTGGCTCAGTTAGTATGCCACCTTAGTTAGTTGAGTTTGGTTTGAGACCTATATATAGGGTTCTTCTATTTCTTTGTAAGAGAGTTCTTTTGGCTTACACAACTAAAAAGAGGAAAACTATTTTCAGCCTCCACCTCTGTGTGTATTCCCCCATTGTGCAAGCAAGAAAGCTACAAGTGAGACTCCTTCCTTCTCTCCCACAATCTTGACACTTCATTCTTATAGAGAAATGATTTATCTTGTTAAGGCCAAGAAGGCCATGTATTTGTTTAGTGCAGGTGCAGTTAATATTTTCTTTGTTTTAGTGTTGCACTAAACAGATTCGAGGATTCTGGAGCAAGCCTCTTGCCACACTGATGCTTCTTGTGGTGGCCAAGTCTAGGTGATATCCTTCCTTTATGAGTTCTTTCCCTTTATACTGAATGGTTATGTGTATGCGGGGATTTTTATTTTGTTGGGAATTGGCATTTGAGGCATGAAGTCCCAAAGGATTAGGTTAGGTATGTTTGGGGAGGTCTAAGTAGTTGTCTGCCTCCTATGAAGACATTGTCGAGCACTCTAAGAATTGTTCTAGGAGGTAGTCCTAGTGACCCTATTCTACTAGTCTGCTAGGCAACTGGTTCTAGAAGTTTCTATTAGTTGTGAGGCAGATAGAGAAGCTTACCAAATGAAAAAAAGGGAAGCAACAATGTATATATTTGAAAATATAAAAAAAAGGTGTGTAAAAAGGGATTCTAAGCCCTAAAAAAGAAAGAAAAAGAAATGAAACAAAAGTAAAATCAAAGAGCAGATAATCATCACCTTGCAAAGACCTGGTAGGTTCCTGATAGATTGGGAACTAATGCCTTGTCTTCTTGGGGGTCACATCTACCTGGAAAAATAGATAAGGAAGGTTGGAGTGAAAACAAAAGTGAGAAGAGGAAGAAAAAAGGATTAAGTGTCACCTTGCGAGAGCTTGGTAGGTTCTTGGATACTAAGTCAGAACCTAAGGTGGATGCCCTGTTCTCCTTGGGTCACTACACAAGCACTACACTTAGCTCTCTCCTTTTTACATGCCTGAGTATCAAGTCCAGAAGTATTAAAAAAAGTGGTAAATTAAAATGATTTGAAAAGTCAAGATCAAGCTATAGGAGTCCTTGCCTAGTAGAAGCTCCTAGTGTCCGATTGTCGTAGGGTAGGTAGTCACAGACCACCACTTAGGATGACCCCTTTGATAGATCCTTTTAGCCAATCTGTGTTGGAGCAGTTGGTTAGAGACTAGTTCTAGATCTCTAACAGGTTATACTTGGCCTATCCCTTGTGGATATTCATGCCTTAATTATTAATGTTTTGAAAAAAAAGAGATGGAAACAAAGGCTCAGGCCCAAGGGTAGTAGACAGCTCCCTTTAGTTCATTCT
The DNA here is from genome assembly GCF_053477565.2 of Lygodium microphyllum. Taxonomy (NCBI): domain Eukaryota; kingdom Viridiplantae; phylum Streptophyta; class Polypodiopsida; order Schizaeales; family Lygodiaceae; genus Lygodium; species Lygodium microphyllum. The sequence continues at coordinate 93,095,686 of NC_141139.1, forward strand.
CCATTATCCACACACAGTCACTCACAAGTCAACTGTATGTACAACACACACTCAAAGATAAACTGACCTAAATCTAATCATGGTTAAGTCAGTGTGACTTAACCTTATTCACTAAGGTAAACAACGACAGAAGACAAATGAGCTTGAGTCCCAACACTCCCCCTCAAGCTCAAGTAGGATACTTGACTCCAAGTAACTCTCTGAAATACACAAACTTATATTTACCCAATGACTTGGTAAAGATATCTGCAACTTCATCTTCTGTCCTCACATGGACCAAATCAATGTCACCTGCAATCACTTTTTCCCTGATGAAGTGATAGTGTACCTCAATGTGCTTAGTCCTAACACGATAGACAGGATTACTGGCTAGGAGCACACTACTCATGTTGTCACAATAGAGTGTGACATGCCTAACTTCCTGCATGCCTAAATCATCAAGAAGCTTCATGAGCCATGCTGCCTCACATGCAGCTAGTGCAGCACCTCTATACTCTGCCTCAGTACTAGAGAGTGCAACTGTAGGTTGCTTCTTACTGTCCAGATGATCATACTACTACCAAGGGAAAAAGCATACCCACTAGTAGATCTCCTGTCATAGGTACTTCCTGCCCAGTCAGCATCTGTATATCCTGTAAGCTCCAAAGGCTTACCATGCTCATAGAATAGACCATAATCTGATGTAGCCTTTACATAACTCAAGATCCTCCTCACTGCATCCAAGTGTGGCTTCATAGGCTTCTGCATGAACTGACTAATCAATCCAATTGAATAGCTAAGATCCGGTTTAGTAATGGTAAGGTAAATCAGGCTACCCACCATTTGTCTATACATAGTGACATTCTCAATCTCATGCCCAACATTTGCAAGTAGCTTAACATTTTGTTCCAATGGAGTGCTCAATGCTTTGCAATCCAACATACCATACTTGGTTAAAATATCCTGTGCATACTGCTTCTGCAACAACCAAGTACCATGAGATGTAGAGATAACCTCAATCCCAAGGAAATACTTTAGATCTCCCAAATCTTTGACCTGAAATTCAGCATGTAACATTTCCCTGATCTCTCCAATTCCTATGACATCATCACCTGTAATGATTAAGTCATCCACATAGATGACTAATACTACATAACCAGCTCTTGTCTTCTTTGTGAATAGGCTATGATCAGCCTTGCCCATAGTAAAACCAAGTTTTTGTAAGCATGCACTTATCTTAGCATTCCAAGCTCTAGGTGCTTGCTTCAGCCCATATAATGCTTTCTTCAATCTACACACATATGTAGGAAAATCTGGATGTGCATAGCCCTCGGGCTGATCCATGTATACTTCCTCAACCAAATCACCATTGAGAAAAGCATTCTTCACATCCATCTGATATATACTCCATCCTTTAGATGCTGCCAAAGCAATCACTGTCCTCACGGTTGCCATTTTAGCAACAGGACTGAATGTTTCCTCATAATCAAGACCATATTGTTGTGTATACCCTTTTGCCACAAGTCTTGCCTTGTACCTTTCCAATGTGCCATCTGATTTGCATTTCACTTTGTATACCCATTTGCAACCAATAGCCATTTTTCCTTTAGGCAATTCAACCAAATCCCAAGTGTCATTTTCAGCCAATGCTGAATATTCCTCATCCATTGCCTTACACCAATGATAATACAAAATAGCTTCAGAAAACTTTGTGGGTTCCTTGAAGCTAGTGACTTTTGCCATATATGCATAGTGTCTCACTGTGTAACCACTGTATGTAAGCCTATCCATAGGCTTCCTGACTCTTTCTGATCTCCTCAACTGAGGTGCAGTATGAGACTCTCCTCTCTCATGAGGTGGTATATATCTATGTCTCACACCAGGAGTCACAACTGATGGAATACCAAACTCACTATCCAAGCTGTCAGTACCAGGTGAATCATAACCACAGGTGAGTGGCCCTGTAACATCATCAAGTTTTCCTTTACCTTTATCCACATCTCTCCCCCTCACTGACATACCCATGTCAGTGGACAAAGATGCTGAAGTCCTCAATCTACCTGTCCAAGGACTAACTGACATAGTAGCATCTTTAGAAGGCCCAGAAATTGCTGCACTTTCATTTGTACCTGCATGTACATAAGGCTCGTGATAGCCATCCTCATCATTCATCACAGTGATCTTCTTCTCATGCCATGATTTTAGCTCATCAAATACCACATCTCTTGAGATCAATGTCTCATGAGTAGAAGGATTGTAGCATTTGTACGCTTTCCTATCTTGTGCATACCCAATAAAAATGGCCTTTTCTGCCTTTGGATCGAGCTTTTTCCTCTTTTCATCTGGAACATGTACATATGCCAAGCATCCAAAAACCTTAAGATGGTTGATGTCTGGCTTTATCCCATAAAGCCTCTCATAAGGAGTCACCTCATGTATACTTGCTGTTGGTGTATGATTCATGACATACACTGCAGTCATTACAGCCTCTACCCAATATGCATTTAGTAGGCTTTTCTCATTCAACATGGCTCTAGTCGATTCCATGATCACCCTGTTTTTCCTTTCTGCCACACCATTTTGTTGTGGTGTGTACCTACATGTCAGTTGCCTTTTAATTCCATGAGCTGCCAAGAAGTGATCAAAGTCTTTAGAAACATATTCTCCACCACTATCAGATCTCAAGCATGAGATGTAGCAAGCCAATTCTTTCTCCACATGTCTCTTAAAATCCTGAAAAACATCCATGACATCACTCTTGTGCTTTAGCACATACAACCATGTGTACCTACTATAGTCATCTATGAATGACACATAGTAACGTGATCCCCCAAGAGATGCATTCTGTGAGGGTCCCCATACATCAGAATGTACAAGCTGTAATGGTCTAGTAGTAGTGCTTACATGCCTCATAAATGGAAGCCTTGATTGCTTTCCTAATTGACAAGACTGACATACATGTCCCAATTCCGCATGCTTGAACTTAGGAAGTCCAAGTACAACTTGTTTATGCTGCATATTCTTCAACTTTTGAACATTTACATGTCTAATCCTTTTATGCCATATCTCAATGTCCCTTATTGCAGCATTTTCATGTGAGTACATAGCAGCATTCAATGCTGGAATTTTCGTATCCAATGTAAACATCCTGCCATTTCTTTTGCCTTTAGCAATGAGTTTGCATCCTTGACCATACTCTTCAATGTAGCATCCATCTCTATTGAATCTAACTTGTAGATTTTGTTCAGCCATTTGTCCCACAGAAAGCAAGTTTTTGTTTGTGGAGGGTACATGCAATACATCATAAAGACTCTTTTTCCTGTCACCATGCATCATCAAGGGAACAGTACCTGTATGCATAATGTCATGTTGCGTATCATCCCCTGTGCAAACATATCCATGAGCACCTTCTACCAATGTGTCAAACCACTCTCCATGAGGAGTCATGTGGTTAGATGCCCCTGAGTCTATATACCATACATCATCTACTTTGCCGTGTATAGGAAACCCTTTCTTCACATGTTGCATTGCAAACAATCTATCATCCTCCTGCATACCACTAGAAGAAGCATAATTACCATGTTGCTTCCCTCTTGCTCTCTGATCATTCTACTTTTTGTAGCACTCCTTAGCTACATGCCCGTATTTGCCACAATAATGACAATCCTTATTTGCATTTGATTGTTGTCCATGACTCATTTGAGGCTGCTGCCAAGTGCCTCTTCCTCTAGGTGAATAACCTCCTCTTCCACGAGCATTTGAGGCACCTCTATTTGCTTGAGGCTGCCTATTTTGCCATCCAGTAGCTTGCTGTCCATGGGCTGCATATGCATTTCCAGCACCTCTTCCTAAAAAAATTGATCTTCCTCTTCCACCTCTACCCCTTTGATTTGAGTAGAAGACACTGTCCCTACTATTTTTAGACCCACTGGAACTTGTATTAAGTCCAAGTTTCACTTCTTCAAGCAAAAGAAGTGCTACAAGTTCATCAAAGTCAGGCTACTCCTGACGCACTGAAATGGAAGTATCAAACTGCTTATATTCATGTCCAAGTCCATGGAGGGTAGTAGCTACCAAATCATCATCCTCAACTTCAACTCCAATTGATCCTAGTTGTTTTGCAATGGATCTGATCTCACTGACATAGTCCTCAATAGACCTTCCATTTCTGGATATGTGGCTAAACTTTTGCTTCAGTTGTGTCTTTCTTGCATGAGTGACATGCCCATAATTCTTCATCAATAAGTCCCAAACAGCTTTTGGGGAAGTACAATTTGCAATTTGCATAGCCTTTGTGTCTGACACACATAGTGACAACCAATGCAAGACCTTGCTGGCCTTTTCCAACCAAGTCATGTGTGCCTTCAACTGATCCTGTGTTGGAGGTCTATCTTCCAGTAGCTTGGGCTCATCTTCAAGACCTGTGACTAGGTCCCAATAGACTCTTCCAATTAAAAAACTAGACATCCTGAATTTCCATAGAACGAAATTGTTATAGTCCAGCTTCACACCAACTATCTGAGTGATAGTATCCTTCTCTCCTGTGTTTGCCATTTTAAAGCCTTAAGCTTTGCAAAACCAGTCAATTTTCCAAAAATGCCAGCAAGCAATACACTTCCATGATCTATAGTACAACCAGTTTTTACTGCAATCAGTAGTATGTCAGATCAGCCTCATAGAAGTCAAGCTTGAGCATACAATGCTCTTGAGTATGCACATGTCTATCATTGACCATTTAGTGCCACACTACCGACATCTGTGATGAGCATCCTTGAACTCCACAAATACATTCAATTCAAAAAAAACTGCACAGATTTCAGCCTATATGACTGCATAAGATCCAATACATGAAGTAAATACTCAGTATTCCTTCAACTGACTGCAACTGCAAACATGAGCCAAATACAAGCTTCAAATATTGATACCAATTGTACCCTTGAATTTATTGCTCAGGACTTGCTGCAGAAGGTAAGCATAACTTGCTGAATTGTTTTCATAGTCCATAGGAAAAAAAAAAACTGGAACATTTCTTTCTTGCTGTCCATATTGAATACTGATGGTTATTCTCCAAAGTACACACCCATACATGCTTAAATAGCTGTAAAGCATACGACTCTTGCTGACTAGCAGACTATTGCACACTAGACAAGCTTAACCTTGAAATGCAGCTGGTAATTTAGATGTTCCAGCAGTCCTCAATGAGAAGCCCCTTATTTTCCACTCTCCAATCCAACATCACAGTCTGAATGTATAGCAAACATGGTTGATGCAGAACGACTGGCTGTAGCGAAACCTCTGTAAAAGAAGTAGGAGACACACTGCTTCCAACATCAGTGCCATCTTCTACTTTTCTTCAAGTAGACAAACTACCAGATTTGGATAGCTCACAGTTGTTGAATGGACAATCTGAAGGAATCAAGGCAATGTGATAGTGAAGCTTGATGTCTATAGCTTTGGGATGGTTGTGTTAGAATTGATCTCTGGCAGAAGAGATGATTGACAGTTCTCAATCTGCTGCAGAGCATAATCTCGTCTCTCGTGCCATGTCCTTTGTTATTTATCCTGAGCCCGATGCCTGCGTGTAGCCTTGTTGACAAGGTTCAAAACTGGAGGAGAGATGAAGCTCCCATCAGGAGTCGTATTGTATGGCACTGGGCTGGGTGCCAACATTTTGTGGAAGGTAGTGAAGAGCTGCTGTAGGATGCGGTGGTAGAAAATAGCCTTTGAGCTGGCAACGTCTTCTCACTCACTGCTTTCTCACTACCGACTACCACATCAGTGATGGGGAATTGCATTTACAGTCGTACATAGATCTCTCTCTCTCTCTCTCTCTCTCTCTCTCTCTCTCTCTCTCACTGACAGGAAGGGCGAGAAACTCCTCCACTTGCTGCTTCATGGCATCCATCACAGAGGGAGCCACACATGGTTGATGACCTGGAAGAACCCCCACTCCAGGCAGGCCTTGTGGATGGCGGCATGGATCTCGTCCAGTTTCAGTCTCGCGGACCCAAACGTATCTGGCTGCTCTTCAAAGTATGCTGGTCACATAGCGTGGATCTCGTCCAATTTGCTGCTCTATTGCACGCCATTGAATGCTTGGAGCATAGCAGGTTCTGAACATCAACAACTTGCTCTGATACCATATTAATATTTTGAGAAAAAAGAGATGGAGACAAAGGCTTAGGCCCAAGGGTAGCAGACAGCTCCCTTCAGTTCATTCTTCATTATCCACACACAGTCACTCACAAGTCAATTGTATGTACAACACACACTCAAAGATAAACTGACCTAAATCTAATCATGGTTAAGTCAGTGTGACTTAACCTTATTCACTAAGGTAAACAACTGACAGAAGACAAATGAGCTTGAGTCTCAACATTAATTTGGTTAAGGGGTAGGGTGAGAGTTGTTCTTATGTTTTGTTGTGTTTTCTTCTTTGAAGTAGCTTGATACTTTTTATGGTTGTTTTATGTGTAAACTAGTTTGTGGATTCGAGTGACTGAGTTGCCCTATCCCGTGGTGGTCACCAATGAGAGTAGATTTTTGGAGACTGCTTTAGAGAGCATAAAAGTGGATCAAAAGGTGTAAAAGAGAAAATTTTCATGGAAAATAAAATTGTAGTTGCGACAGCTAAAGTGTTCTACAACCATGACTTGATGAGCCGGTATAACCCTTATAACCTCCTCATAGATGTACCAGTTTAATTTGACCTATTGCCCTCTAGTGAACATGTTTGAGTTTACTCTAGCCTCATAGAAGAGATAAATCTTGGCAACCTTAAGGGCTTCCATCCACCTTAATCTCTTTAAATCATTCTGGAGGTAAGAAAGATGGTTTGCATCAATGTAACAATACCCTCTGCTTAACATCCATCGTCTTTCGTAATACAAGGGTGAAGGATTGTATATCTGATCTAATATTTGCATCATATAGTTTCTCTAGCTAAAACTACAAGACTGTATTATTGACATAAACATAACTTGGAAAATCAAGAATCGTTTCCAAGGTTCATCTTTTTGCTACAAATCAAGAACATATCGTAATAAGAGAATATTTTCACTATTTAAGGGAAAGACACTTTATGCTGTAAATATAACTAGTATTATTCCCTTGCGCCGTGTCCTACATCAATGTGTGCTATGTTATCAAATATAACGTGCTCATGAGCTATTTCTTGCCAGTACATTCTTAGTAGCGCATCAAGAGATGTCCTAGGAAGCGATGTTGTTACCGTGTTTTTGCAGCACAAAGGAACGGAAAATGGAAAAAAAGGAAAATAGCAAAAAAGGCACAGGATAAAAGCAGAAAAAGGCACCTTGACCGGCAACCAATCCCTGAAAAATTCAAATGTTCGGGCATGACCCTCAGAAAGCTTCAGTGTCGGGCCAAGGCAACGAAAGAGAAAAAGGCGCACCATTAAAATGCGGAAGCATCCCTGAATCTGTGTAAAAGAGTGCCAAGCTCGCTCCTGTGCAAAGTGTATGCATTAGTTGCAAATAGGATAAATTAGAATGGTGGGAAATGGGAAAAAGGGCCTAGGCTACAGTCGGCCATGTAAAAGAGGGAAAAGGGGATGACCGCCCAAAAAGGATTTAGGGCTTTGTATATAAAGTTGAAAAGTGAATGAGAAACTCATTCTTTGGTGTGTGGCAAAAAGAGTCTTCTTCTTCCTCTCTTCTTCTCTCCTTCTTGCTTGTGTGTGCTCTTGAGAGAGGGAGTGTGAGAGTGTGAGGGAGTGAGTGTGTGTGAGAGTGAGAGATCAAGAGGGTGAAGCTCTTCACCATCTCCTCTTCTCTTCTTCTCTTCTCTTCTCTTCTCTTCTCTTCTCTTGCGCGTGCGGCTATGGAGGATGGAGCTTGGAGATGGAGGAGGCTTGAGGATACTTGAGCTAGTATCAAGAATCATGGAGCTACCAGAGTACAAGAGAGAGGAGGGTACTCGATCATGCATCAAGGTAAGCTCACTACACTCGTAGGATCGATGGCGCGTCGGCTAGGTGAGAGATAGCCATTAGAGCTCGCTTGGAACGCTTGAACAATAAGCGGTCTATGGATCTTGGCGGTTGAGTGAAAGCTCCCACATTTTGGTTCTGTTGCCGAGACCAACGGATTCAAGCTTGAGCACTTGCGCGCCTCATATCGAGCATTGAAGTAGGGTATTCATCCTCGAAACGGAGCTTGAGATAGGTAGGAAGTTGGGTGTTTTTAATCTTCAAAACAAGTAAGTATTTTGGGATATTTTGGTTGGTTGATGATTGGAAAGCATGGAGGATTCATTTCAGTTTTTTGCCTTTGATTTTCGTTGCATTTAGCGTAGGTTAGAGTTAGGAAATCGAATTGGAAAAGAGTAGGGTTTACTGTTTCAAAACAGGGAAAAATAGGGAAAAAATCGTGCAAAATGTGCAAAATGCTCGCTAATGAGGTCTAAGATCGACAAAAGAGTGATTGGGGGGGTCAACACCATATTTGGGAAGGGATATAAGAGTCAGGAGGCCAAAAGAGAGCTCATTGTGCCATTTCAGTGAGAGAGAGAGAGGTAGAGAGCCCTAGCCCGTGTGATTCGATCGCATCATCGACGCACTCACCGTCCCGTTCAGGTATATGAATCCCTTCCTCTATCCCCCTAGATAGGATTTGGAGGGTTGTGCTTGGTATGATTGTGTAAATCCCAAGAATCGAGCGAAATCGACATCGCGCTGTTTTTGTCACACCGCATTCGGCCCGTTCGAGTGGTCGCTTTTGGGCTGAGTCCCAGAATCGGCCCTCGGCCCCTCACCATTCGGCCACTCGGCCCAAAACCCTAGTCGCTGTCCAAGGCAACTGTCCGAGTCAACCCACTCCGCCGTCCGAGTTAAAGCTCTCGCCACGTGGCACATTCGCCATTCGGACCGTCCGAGCGACCAATCCGAGTCCCAAATTCGGAACTCGGCCACACCCAGGATTTGGCCCTCGGCCAAGCACCGTTCAGCCCATTTGAATTACCCTGTCTGAACCTACCATTCGGCCCATCCGGATAAAAATCATCTGAGTCAAATCCGGAGATTCGGCCCTTGATCCCGTGCCATTCGGCCCGTTTGAGTGACCCACTCGGACCCTGCAATTCTGACCAGTTGGCCCGAGTGCAAATTTTTGTCAAATCTGTCAGAAATTTGACCCAACCCGGCAAATACGCATTAGCGCAACTTGTCGAAACCCTACGGGTGCTCAGAACTTGATTTTGGCACACGTGATAAGAGAAATTGTAGTACACAGCTGCTTAGCAGTTAGCAGTAGACAGTTGAGGGACCGAAGGACTCGGATGCGAGCCGCTGAATCGTAAAACATGATCGACCAAAAGCGAATGAGGCAACGTGCAAGGAAACCCTAAACCCTGACTAAATGGCCACAAAACGGACTACAAGCCTATCAGGCCCAAAATGAGCGAGAGTGAGTAAGACGCTGGGGAATTGCTTGCGGCACTCACATTGAATTTCCACACTTGAAGTACGCGTAAGAAAGCTGAAAGACTTATTGGGCACAAGTGCACGAGAAATAATACACTCACCGAGTGACCATAAATTGAGGCTTGTGTTCAATAATCAAAGGAACTCACTTACTTAAATCGTTTAAGGAACCCACTAGTAGGAGAAGACCCCAAGATTTAGACAGGTGCCTGAGTGCCCTACTAGTAGGACTTGGAGAAGACACGAAGACATGGAAAGCAACAAGATAGAGGATTGGACGCTCCCGAAGCTGCGTGGATTTATTGACAACCTCATGGAGTTGGAAGCAGAAACAATGTCGGAATCAAGAGGCGAACGAGGAGAGGACCAATTAGACTTAGGAGAATTTCCAACCTCAGTCCAAGAAGTGGTCCATAACTACGATCTACTCACTAGGATCGTGATCCAGGGGAGACCTGTAGAGGAAGTGGTAGCTAACTTGGAAGAAGAGAGAAGAGCTATCAAGAGAGCGCTGGAAGGCATAATTGCATACAACCATGAGCAAAGGGCTAGAAGGTTGCAGTAAGACGTAGATATATACGAGGCTAGACGAGTGCTAGACCTAGCTGGAACGGCCAAATCTAGACCGAACGTAGAGAGGGAATGGGCAGCAGAGGCTGACATGACATTGAGTGAACTGGTAGCAAAGTGACTCATGGATAGTATGTCCGTGGAACAAAGTGCTACAGCCCTAGCCACCGAGCTACTATCGGGATTGGGAGTCACACAAGGGAATAAGGGGCAGGCTAGAATCCCCATAGTAGCAAAACAACTAGCTAGATACGAACCTAGCAGTGACCCTACAGCTTCATGGAGCAGTTCGAGCAAGTATGTGAGGCAAATGGTCTTACTGACCCTGCACAGCAAGCTCAATATTTCGGGTTGTGCTTAGGCGATAAGGGGAGGACCTGGTATTCTAGTCTCAATGATGCAGAACGTATGAACTTTGCTCATCTTAAGGGCCTATTCATCAAGAGGTTTTCGGAGGCTGGGTATTCGGATAACCTCATCGTTAGGTTGATGAATATCAGTCAAAGAGAGAAGGAGGACATTAGGGATTACGTCACTCAGGTGCGTAGCCTCTACAAGAGAATCTCTGCCAATGAGCGACCTACCGAGAGGGCAGTGTCTACAGTGTTCATGAACAGGATTCAGAGCGAGGAGCTCTACAAGGCTTTGACCAGTAACTCCACCTTGCAATGAGACGTGATAGCTAGAGTTTTTGAGGAGGCAATACACGTAGATGATCAACTCAGGGAACGCAGCCTGAGGACTACCAACCGAGAAAGTGCAAGCCAGAGGGACCCTGAGAGATCAACCACTTCGAGGGAAAAAGCAACTACTAGTGTGCATGATAAGGGAAAGAGTGTAGACCACGACCAAGGGATGGTAGAGATGAGAATGGAGATTGCACGATTGCAAGAGCTCGTGAGGAAGCCTATGAGATTGCATGTACAATGTATATACTGCGGCGGCAATCACCTCCCAGTCGAGTGCCAAGATCCTAGATCTCGACCGTGCTCAAATTGCGGTAGATTCGGGCATGATGCAGTGCACTACAGAATGCCGAGGAGATTCCCATATGGACAACATTACAACCCTCCATACTTAGGTAATAGGCCACCCAATTTCTTTTGGAGGGGAGCCCAGTTAGCTCTTTCAGCACCGATTGGCCGTGCCTAGGCTGGAGATGAACGCAACTGGTATACCTAGGCCACCAGGGCCTTTTGTAACCCACCCATCTAGTGATGCTCCTGTTCACTTTGTGGAGGAGCCCAATGAGGAAGAAACATACGTCAACCTGTACATATCCTATGACGAGGAGGGCAACCCAATCCTGATGGACTATCGGCCAGTGCTAGTGATGGCTTTAGGAAGAGGAAGAGGTAGAGGCTTTGGAGGGCCTAGCCAAGATCCAATCACATGCTGGACTTGCGGCCACCCATGCCACATTTCATCACGCTGCCCAGAACGAGAACAAGCTAACAAGGACAAAGCGGATCTCTGATGCACAGAGTGTGGAATCACACATCTGTTTCCTGACTGTCCTAGGCGGAAGCCATCAACCAACTCTGTCAACATGCCATCGGTGCCTTTGGGGCTCTTTGGAGCGGAGGTAGTGAGGATACACCCATCCCACTACATGCCATGATGCGAGCTCAAACAAAGCAGGCAGGCATCTCCTTGCCAGGGCCAAGTAACCGTGATGCAACCTCAATAGGAAAGAAAAGACGGAGGAGACAGAAAAAGAGAGCGGATGCAAAGATAACTCTTAAAACCGAGGAAGCGACTACGTTAGTAACGAGAAAGAAGGTCACAGACGCAGAGGCAGAGACCTCAGCTCCTAAGATAGCCAAGCTAGGGAGTGCCAAGGTAGGGGAATATCCTCACCCCAAATGGTAGCTCGAGGCTATAGCCAAGGTCAAGGAGTGGGTCAAGGACGCCCAAAATCATCTCAAGGATGCTGAACCCATATTTGAAGATCCTATTGATGACTTCTCCAGCATAAGCACACCAGTCTCACCTTCAAAACCACAAGCTGCAAGCATACCTGCACCACTGGGAGCAACTCAGCAGCAAAGCGAGGGGGAAAATTGCCAGGGCAGGCAGAACGCATGGCCTCGAAATGCTAGCCTCTAACCTCCTCACAACCTTGTTGTCTACTCCAGTAACTCTAAGCTTGGAAGATCTGCTTAGGCAAAATCATTCCTTGTGGTAGGAGTTAAAAGACTTGATCGAGGGACACACAGGACTTGTGGGTGCTGATCTGCAAGATCATGATGCAGTTACACAGATCCCAAGTCTAACTCTACACTCAAATCCTAAGTCTTTGCACATCAATGCTTTTTGGGAAGGCACTGAAATGCACACAGTTTTGCCCGTCCTAGCCTTAAGAGATATGACGTGAAAATGAATTGTAGACACAGGCGCAGGTGTTAGCGTACTAAACCATGCAGTCTTAGAGGCATGGGGAAATCCTCCTGTAGAGACTACTGGGTTTAATGTCACGTTAGCAAATGGAATGAAGGTAAGACCATTCGGGGTCTTAAAGAATTGGCCAGTAAAGATTGCCGATATGCAATTTTCGGTAAACTTCATTGTCATGAAGGGAGTGGATTACGACATACTATTAGGCCGAACTTGGATGAGGAATGCGTGTGTCATAGAGGACTGGGCAATGGGTTGATTTTCCTAGGAAACAGAACTAGTGCAGTAAGGGTAGAGATTGACACTTGGAAGACGACCCCTGTTGACCTAGCTGCCATCTCGCCTATGCTGAAAGGCGATGCTCAAACAACCAAACCCTACGGATCACTCACTAAATATATTCCTTGCCCTAAGGATGAGAGGGATTGGATGCACGTTTTGGCAACCATTGACCTACCATTCTCAGATGAGGAAGAACCATATCGGTAGGCTGCTAAAGCCGCAACCATGCCAACTGAGGAGCCAATGGTGCCACTCTGCATGATGGCAGGGAGCTCACTCAACCCTGGCAAACCAGCTTCGTTCCACATCCCCAACAACAAACTTAAATTGGAAGGCAATTTGTTTGCTAACTTAAAACCTCTATGTGATCTTTTAGCTAAGCCAGAATGGAAATGGACCAAGGTCCACAACTTGAATTGGTTATATAACTGGGCTTTAATTACTGATGACAAGGAGATTGAAGAGGAAAGCTTAGGGGATGATGAGCAGTCAGAAGGACAGGACTCGGATGATGAGGAGTATGAGGACTGTTGCTCTATGGGAGAAGAGAGTGAAGGAGAGATAGATACAATAGAGTACGACACGGAAGGAAAAGCGATAGAACAAATCAGGGCAGACTCGAGGCCTAGGAAAGGAAGGACCAGTCAGAACGGAAAAGGAGTCATGCAAATGGAGTGTGACAGATCTTGGCTATAATGCATAGGAGCCATGGATTATGAGCAAGCCGGAGTAGCACGACCGTGGGTAATCCCAATGCTCAAGACGAATGCACCTACGGAACTAAGATCCCCTGGGGAAACACCTTCCTCAAGTGAGGGGTGCGAGTTTAACTCAGAGTCGAAAGTCAGCACTGAGAGTGACCCTGAGATACCACAACCTTCTAGAGTCAAACGCACCAACGGAGACTTGCCAGTCCACCTAAGGCGCAGGAGGCTAAAAGAGGAGACCAGGAAGCAAGCAAAGGACTCAGAAGCAGAAAGGCAGAAGAAGCCACAGGATCTACCCAAACGGTTTACAAAATTTAAAAAGGGTGACAGAGTGGTGATTCTACTAGGTGCAAAAAGACAAGGCCAAACTAGTGAACCGATCGAGGGACCCGCCAAAGTCAAGGAGGTTAACTTGGTTGGGGAAGGTGAAAAGCCAAGACCGGTGTTCACTGCAGATGACTTGACGGAGGATGAGGAGACCAAACTCATTGCGCTCTTGCAAGAGTACATTGACGTATTTGCCTGGACATTGGACAAGCTTAAGGGAGTCGGCCCTAGGGTTGTGACTCATAATATCCCAATGGTCCATGATGCACTGCCAACGAAACAACGACCTTACCCCATGAATCCCAAACACACCCATGTAGTAAAAGAGGAGATTGATAAACTCATGAGGGCAGGATTCATATATGAGATCGAGCACACAGACTGGGTATCACCTATTGTGATTGTCATGAAGAAAAATGGAAAAATCCAAGTGTGCGTGAACTACAAGAAAGTGAATGCCGCTACGAAGAGGGATAACTATCCTTTACTCTACACCGAACACATGCTTGAGAGGGTAGTAGGTAAAGAAGCATACAGTTTTCTGGATGGTTTCTCGGGCTACAATCAAGTGCAAGTGCACCCCGACAATAGGCACAAGACTGTCTTTGCCACGGAATGGGGTGTATTCGCCTACATTGTCATGCCTTTTGGGCTAACGAATGCACCTGCAACTTTTCAACGCCTAATGTGCACTATCTTTAAGGACATGCTTAGGCGCAAATTGGAAGTGTTTGTAGATGACTTATGCTTACACTCTAGTTGGGTTGAACACTTAGAGAAATTGAGAGCTATCTTTGAAAGGTATAGGTTGTACCACCTCTCGTTGAACCCCTTAAAGTGCCAGTTTTGGGTGAAACACGGATGCATCTTAGGGCACGTAGTGTCAAGGAACGGCATTGCCACTGACTTTTCCAAAGTCAGAGTCATTGTTGACTTACTACCACCCGATAACTACAAGGGAGTTCAGTGCTTCTTAGGACACACTGGATATTATCGACGCTTTGTACTAAATTACGCACTAATTGCTAGACCATTGTACAAGCTGCTGATAGTGTTCGAGTGGACGCAGGAATGCCAGCGCGCATATGAGGAGTTGAAAAAGGCTCTTACGATTGCACCAATATTACGAGCCCTAGACTGGAACATAACGTTCCATGTACACATAGACGCCTCTAAGTTCGCTATTGGAGCCATACTATGTCAGCTTGGTGAACATAACTTAGATTACCCAGTGAGTTTTGCCAGCAGGCAGCTCACAAAGACCGAGATGAACTATTCCACGACAGAAAGGGAGGGGTTGGCCATGGTATTTGCGGTAAAGAAATTCAAGCATTACCTATTGGCCACTCCCTTTGTCTTCTTTGTTGACCATCAAGCCTTGCTGTATCTTGTGAACAAGCCTTGCGCTACAGGATGCATAGCTAGATGGTTACTCCTTCTACTAGAGTTCGACTTCTCTGTGGTTGTACGCAAAGGAAAGCAGCATTACATGGCTGACCACATGTCCCACATACCCATAGGAGAAGCCGCTGGACAAGGCATACCTGACGATTTACCGGATGCTCATCTCTTTAACCTGTCCAGCGAGAGAGAGAATTGTTTAAAGCTGATCTGACGCCGTATTGGGCCGATGACATAGTGCAAGTGCTGGAAAACGGACTACCTGAGCGACCCATTGAGAAGGCCAGGCTGAGAAGGCTTATCTTGAAAATTCAACCATACCAACTGATAGCCGGCCAACTCTACAGGTTGGGACAAGATGGTTTATTGCGCAGATACATATGTGAGCACGAGATGCACGATGCATTGAACGAAGCACATGGCGGAATTGCTGGAGGACACTTTAGCGGAGACACAACAGCCCGAAAGGTACTACAATCCCAACTATGGTGGCCCACCCTCTTCCGCGATGTAGCTAAATTTGTAAAGCACTGCGATGAGTGCCAAAGGACCAAAGTGCCTGTACGGAAAGACAAGATGGAGTTGACCCCTGTCATAGCCCAACAACCCTTTGAAAAATTGGGCATCGATTTTATTAGACCGATTAGTCCTACGGCACAATATTCCCAAGCTCGCTACGTCATAGTGGCAACTGATTATCTAATGAAGTGGATAGAGGCACGAGCCATGAGGAAGAATGATGTTAGGACCACTGCAAAGTTCTTGTGCGAGTAGGTCATTTCACGGTTTGGCTGTCCAATCGAACTTGTAAGCGACCAAGGCACGCACTTTGTTAATGAGGTGATTGCCCACTTGCTCTCTACCTTCCTAATAATTCATCAGAAGTCATCTCCCTATTACCCTCAGGCTAATGGCCAAGCCGAATCCACGAATAAAATCTTAGTCAACGTGCTTACAAAGGTCGTGTCTACTTCAAGAAGTGACTGGGACAACAAGCTAATGGCGGGCTTGTGGGCCTATCGCATAGCTTATAAAACGGCCAGACGCCTTTTAGGTTGACGTACGGAATTGAATCCATTTTTCCCTTAGAATTCTTCATCCCTAGCTTAAGGCTAGCAGTCCAGGAGTGTTGGGAGGGAAGAGAGGCTTCGACCAATCGCTTAGTGGAGCTAGAGCGCCTAACGGAGACCCGAATCCTCGCCACTCACTCTTTGATTTGTGAGAAGGCTCGACGAAAGATGTGGTTTGACAAGAATGTCAAACAGTGAGACTTTGAACAAGGGGACCTTGTTCTGCTATACTCTATAAAAGGACATAAACAGAAGATGAAGTTTCAGGGGCTAGGGCCTTTCAGAGTACGTATGATTGGTAGAACAGGGAATGTTGAGTTAGAGACACTTGAAGGTGAATGAATAGGTTTTTTTAATGGCAGCCGCATAAAGAAGTACTATCCTCCTTCCCATCCATTATATGAGCCACCCATGCTAGAACCACCAATGAACGTTTGCATGGCTACTATAAACGACCTTACAGATCAGGACGAAGAAACAGTGGCATCGGGGTATCTACGAATCACAGTCGCAGCAGGAGCGATGTATTCTTTCGATGCTCTGATTGATGAAGGGGCCGACTACAACATCTTGATGCATGACCATTGGACACGTATTGGTCAACAGAAACTACAGCCCACTAATGCCAAACTCACCCTGTTTGGGGGTACTGCTTATTCACTCCTAGGGAAGTGCAAAGTAGTCGTTTCCATAGAGTTTGAAAGTTTACCAGCCTTCTTCCATGTGTTGCCCGACACTAAAGGAGCCGGTAATGTGTCACTATTGGATCGCACTTTCAAGAAGCAAACGAACTGTAATGTGGATTACGACCTAAACTGCATTCATCTTACTATTGGCAATGTGCGTATAGTGACGACTTTTTGCAAGGGCTATCATGATTCCTCCACCATTACGAAGCCACCGGTAGAAACCCCTACGACCACGGTCCAACCCAAGTCTAAATAGAAGAAAACTATGGCCTCGTGCCAGGCTCTCGACTCCAGGCCCAAACCCACCAAGAGTGCTCACAAGGCCAAGGAGTCCAAGCTTATATGGGTGCCAAAACGGAAAAAACCACATCCAGATAGACCACCCAAATGTGAACCTAAACGCCAAAATCAGCAGCCCTCATGGCCTAAGAGGCAGTCTAGACGCTATCGATGTAGACACATAACCACCCCGCGATGGATCCCCAAAGATCTCTTGCGAGCACAGGCGCAAGGGAGAGGTGTGGAGGAGGCGGCCTGGGCGGCAGGGTTGACGGCATTCGTGTCATGCACGGTGAGTGATGAGGCGACAGGCTAGGCGTTACAACGGCACGACGCACTTGTGGCACGGTGTTGTGGGCACGGCCACTAGCGGGGCGGGTAGCTACGGTGGTGTTGGCAAGCGACGTTCCGGATGCCATGCGGCGGTGACACTTTTGCGGGTGCGTCGAGGCGGGCTAGCGGCGATGAAGGAGAGGGAGGATGTGGGTGGGGAGGGGGGAGGTGGGAAGGGGCAGTTAGGGGAAGGGGGAGAAGGGAGGAGGTGGGAAAGGGCATGGGGAAAGGGGTAGGGGGGGTCATGGGTGGTGTAGGGTCAATAAGGAGGGGGTAGGGTCACTAAGGGGGGGGGAAGGGCATCATGGGTGGAGTAGGGTCACTAAGGGGAGGATAAGGGGACTAAGGGGGGTTCATGGTTGGGGTAGGTGTATTTGCGTTTTGTTTGTTGATTTTTTTTTAAAATTTGGTTTTTTTGTTTTGTTTTTTTGAAAATTGTTTAGTGTGCTTTTGTGTTTGTTTGGTTTTTTAAATTTTTTTTGAAATGAAACGACTGTTGGTACCCTTGTCTTGAGCGTGTGCGCAGGGCGAGGGTAAAAAAATTTTGCATTCCAAGGATTGAGAGGATGTGTGGGAACATGCATCGGGGAGGACGGCGGGACGAATGCGTCAATGCGCCTAGAATCGAGAATGTTTGCATGCAAACATGCGTAATATTGGAATGCACATTCATAGAAAAATTAATTTCAAAAAATTTGACATCGAAAATGAAATGTGAAAAGAAAAAAATGTACAGAATGACGTGCTAGATAGGTTTGCTAGATGAGAACACAGTTTCAATAGGGATAGGATGCATTCACATGGGAAAAACCGTTAAAAAAAAGCACTTAAAACGGATAAGAAAAATTAATATGGAAAGATCCGACTATCGAAACTTGGCGAGGTGAACATGAAAAATGTCCATACGATAATGTCAAAAATGATAGGTAAGGTTGAATGCGGTTTCAGAGACAGCAGAGCACATTCGCATGGGAGAAACGACAAAAATATTAACGAAAACAAAATCAAAAATTAATACAAAAAAAATCTGTGCATCGGAATAGAGTGAAATGAAAAGAAAAAATGTCAGGGGAAGCTTGTGGGATAGGTTTGTTAGGTCAAAACATAGTTCTGATGGCATTAAGGAGTGTTCACATGGGAAAAATAAGAAAAAAGAGCCTGAAAACTCACGTAATAATTAATAAAATAAAATTGGGAGGTCGAAATAGGATAGGGAAAAAAGAAAAATTATGTAAGGGATCAAGATGGACCAGGCTATTCAACCAAATCTCAGGTGATTAAGGCATGTTCACATGGAAAACGGTAAATAACGTACATGAGAATACCCAAAAAGACAAAAAAAAAAAAAACGGACAAACCATGCATTGGAATGATGGGAAGTAAAAAGGAAGATGTAGGTTAGGGCTTTCACATCAAATCACTGTTCTAAAGCAAAAAAATTGTTTGCATGAAAACACATTAAATGGACAGAAAATTCTTCAAAAATTAATAACTCGTGATCTGTGGCTCAGAATAGGGGGCTGTAAAAGGGAAAAATATCTAATTCAAAGGGATAGACAGGGGTATAATGTCACATTGTAAGTTTGGTGAACATAGGGTGTGCTCACATAGAAAAGAGGTAAAATAAAGGAAAAAGGCAAACGAATAAGGAACAACCCCAAAAGCTGAAAAGAGGATGGGTGGGTGGGGAAGGGACCCCATTAGGGCACGACTAGGACATAATATACTCAAATCATCTGATAGGGATGTGACCATAAGGGTATGCACAGTGGATGTGCTGGGACGTGTCCCCACACTTAGGACCTTAATAAACCAGATTGTTGATGCAATAATATTCTAACACGGGATCATAATGCATACACGTACATTCCCACACTTAAAACATGACTCTGACCCTTAAAATCAAACGAGGTAGGGTTAGAAAAACTTGGCCCAATTTGCAGATGATTGAGGGAAACCGTCGTTGTTGCATGAAGGATTGTGGTTGTTGGCAAGATGTACCACATATCACCATGGCACACTCATCTAGCATACAGTACCCAAGGAGGTAACTTTGTTATTGAAACGTCAGTTAGGTTGTCGATGACGAGATATATAGCACTCAATCTTGATAGTCACTCATGTGAAATTGATAGATCAGTCACTCTTCCCATGGCACACGTCACTCAAGGAATCTTAATAGAAACCCATAGCTCACATTCGGTTTAGAAATTGACAACAGAAATGGTTCAAAGAGAGTATGCCAATGTGCACACTTGATGGTGCATTAGTGCATCCCAACCCATTTGGCATAGGTGCAAGAAGAAAGGCCAGGGAGCCTTATTGTGCAATGTGCCAAAGAGAATGAGGTGTAAAGTGATGGTGGAGGAGGCATGCCCTGTGTGTGCATAGGGAAATGAGAACGTATTTGTCTCCAAGTGTCGGAATGTCCCTCAATCATCACCTCTTAGTTGATGAAAGGGAAATCAATCAGACTTAGCCCCCCCTCTGTCTCACACTCTATTGATAGATATAGGAGGGCAACCGAGTTTCTCACATCCTGTTAATTGAATCCTTACTATCACTTGTGCAAAGTTTGTATGCCTTGTATGCAATTGATGGTACAATAGTGCATCCTATCTTGTGCCGGCATACAGTGTGAGAAGGGAAAGCCAGGGAGCCTTATAGTTCTGTGTATAGGAACAATTTTGCGCTTTGTGCATTGAGAGGCCCATCCTGTGTGTGCAATGCTCCATTCACACATCTCACCTCTCTGTTGGATATAAAAAGGGCAAGGACTGGTCACTCACCCCACCCTCTGTCTCATGCTCTGTTTATGAATATATAGGACAGCCCATACTCACATCCCCATCCTATTAGGATAAAAGCTTATATCGTTCTAGGTTTGTCAATGAAGATCGGCTTCATCTGATTGATGATGTTAACGTGGATTGGTTGATGAAGAGGAATACCCACGGAGGTATCCAACAAGTCCGGTGCTTGGATTGCATATTGGAAATATTGTCTGTTGGAGGAGTCAGAAGCACTGATGGGTTTATAGGATTCAGTGCGCCAAGGAAGGCAGCTTTGGAACTTTTGCTGTAAGAGTTCTGCTAGTAATTTGGCTGTCCTGGACTGCATGGTATTACCATCTTTTCCACAGCCAGCTTCCCGTCCAAGGGTGTGTGCCACTTTTCCTCGTCGAAACAAGGCCTATTATGACAGAGAATTTCTTCCTTTTCTCCCATAACTGTTTTGTTTGTTTGTTTTCTTTTCTTTTCTTTTCTTTTGCCCTACTCTTGAGGATGTTTTCACATTTTCTTGAAGAATAGGTGGGCATGACAAGCACCTAAGCTCTTTTTTTTTTCCTTTTTGAAAGAGGAGAATGGCATGAACACCATGTATTAGAACCAGCCTCACCACCTCTACTGTATTAGATGGAGAGGAAGCCAAATTGGGGTGGAAGGTGGCTATGAGGGGCCAATAAAACAAATTCACATCTTCATGATCAACAAGAGGGCTATTAGGAGTATTAGGTAAAGCTCTATCGATCGTTGTGCAAGGAATGAGGGAGCTATCGACGGTAGTGATTGTTAGGATCCCCACAGAGGGTAATGCATCTTGAGGCAATAGCTATTAATTAGGAAGAGATCATTCAAAGTATCGAATGTTTAGATTTGGACAAAGCCATTAGGGTTGATGGCAAGTACCTTATAAGGGCCATCCATTGTTTTGTTGAAGCTTGCCTGGAAAATTTCCGAATCACAAATCATAGGCTAGGATCAAGTCACCTTCCTTGAACTCCTGTTGCTTGATGAAGCTATCATGATAGGCCTTTCTGCGATCTTGCATGGCTTCCATGCACTGTAAGGCCATCTTGCGAGTCTCATCTAGACATTCTAGGTGCAAGAGATGGCATTGCAGGGTCTCATAATCTCCTAAGCATTCTTTGATAGCCACGCACAGAGAGGGTGGATCGAGTTCCATAGGAAAGATAGCTTCTATACCATACACCAACTAGAAAGGGTTTTGTCCTGTAACATCTTTATGGGAGGTTCTGTACGCCCAGAGGGCCTCTGAAATTCAATCATCCAAATCACTACGATGTATGGCTATCATCCTTGTCAGAATTGAGCAGAGGATGTGATTGGTAACTTCAACTTGGCTGTTGGCTCTGGGGTAATAGGGCGAGGACTTACGATGGCATATCTTGTACAACTCTGTCAATTCTTCCATAATTTTGGTAAGGAAGTCAGTACCTCTGTCTCACTAACGAGCTTGAGGGGATTGCCCAAATAGATGATGATATTCTCGTACAAGAACAGGGCCATGTTGTTGCCATCATCTTGCTTGAGAGCTTTGGCTTCACACCACTTTGTCACGTATAGTTCATATAGACCAAAATGTATATGTACTATTTCCTTCTGGTTGGCAGATCACTAGGGCCAACAAAGTTGATTCCTCACTTCTTGAATAGCTTTAGGAGAAGGATGGGTTGCAATGGCATGGCGCTAGATTTGGTAGGTTTTCCCCTTTCATTGATAGGCATCACACCATTTGCAATAGTCATAGGCATCCTTGTGGAGGGTCAGCCACCAATATCCTAGAAGCAAGGCCTTTCTGGCTGTCACTTCTCCTGCAAAGTGTCTGCCACAAGGCTCATCATGGCATGCTTTCAGCACGATTCCAATCTCTTCTCCTACAACACATCTTTGCAATACTTCATCCTTGCCTTTCTTGTACAAAGTACTATCTAATAGGGTGTAGGGGGCTAATTCCAATAGAAGCTTCTTCTTCTCATGGCTCGAGATACTAGGGGGATACTATTGGGTTGCCAAGAGGTTGGCTATGTGTGCACACCATGGGGTAATAGTTTTGACTAGAAACAAGGAAGCATCATGAATATCCGGATCATCTTGCTCTTCTTCATCACTATGAGGGACTCACTATAGATGATCACCCATGACATGAGAGCGACCGGGTTTGGTAACCACTTCAAAGTCAAATTCCTCAAATAGAAGGAGCCATATTATCATTCTTCCCTTCACATCAGCCTTATTCATCAAGAAGGATAGGGCTTCATGATCCACATAGAATTTGAAGTATGTCGACAACAGGTAGTGTCGGAACTTCTCCAAGGCAAACACCATTGCTAGGCACTCAAGAGACAATGTGGCCCAAAAGAACTCTTGACGAGATGCCAAATACACAATTTTTGAGGTTGAGAGAAATCCCATACTCTTGACATCTATCAAAGCATAGATCTAGGTGTCCCCAATGCTCACGGATTAGGCTATAGACATCTATCAAAGCACAGATCTAGGTGTCCCCAATGCTCACGGATTAGGCTATAGACACAAAAGTCATCTAGGTACACCTCAGTAAAGTCATATAGATGGTTTTGAAATGCGGCCATCATCACTCGTTGGAAGGTAGCATGGGCATTACAGAGCCCAAATGGAATCACTGTGTAAGCATAGGTTCCCCATTCTATTGTGAAGGTTGTTTTGAAATCTTCTTTTGTGATATGGACTTGATTGTATCCATTGAATCCATCCAAGAGAGAATAGAGCTCATGGCATGCCACTGTGCCAACAATTGGTCTATGAAAGGAATAGGGAAATGATTCTTCTTTGTCTTGGAATTTAGCTTTCGGAAGTCCACAAATATTGGCATCTTTCCATTCTTCTTGGGTACTACCACAATGGGAAAAACCCATTCACTATTGGCCAGTAGATAGATAAACTTAGCTTTAAGGAGCTTTAGTAATTCAGCCTTTACTAGGATGGAGTAATTTGGATTCATGCGCCTCTGTCTTTGCCTCATAGGTTTGGCATCAGGCTCTAGGTCGATGTGGTCTTGGCATATTGTGGGATCAATTCCCTTCAGATCTTTGTATGACCATGCAAACACGTCTAAGGTCTCCTTCAGTAGCTCATACAAGACCAATAGTTCTTCATCTAGAAGATTTATAGCCACCTTCAGGTGATGTTCACTATCTTCTGCATCCACGAATGGTAATTACTTTTCCCCTTCCACTTTGCGGATGAATATCCCACGGATTGATTTGGGTAGCGATCCGACTCCTTCAAGGGAGTGATCTCCTCTTCTGATGATTCACTAGAACCAGCTTTCCCTTTCAATGGGGGCTTAGCTCGTTGGAAAGCTGAAAGAGTGTCATTGCGGTTTCAGGTTTGGTTTGGGGATGAGTTACTTCCTGGCTTGAGGACTAGTCTTCTAAGGATGCATCCAAGAATGTCACATAACAGGAATCTTTTGCATTCTGTTTGTTGCTGAATTGGTGGTTGTTGGTAAGGTGCATCGTCATCATCTTCTTGTGGGAGGGTGGGTTAGGGCAGCAAGAGTCACTGTTGAAAGAATGTTTATTCCTCTTAATCCATTTCTTATGGAGGTTTTGCATATGACATGACTCATTAGTCAATCCAAAGGGTACCAAAGTCATTTTGTCGAACATCATTGGATCTTCTGCTTTTGAGGCTTCTGGAACTTCTTCCTCATCTCTGCCTTCTACGAGTAGGATTGACTCTTCTAGCTTGCTTTCATAATCTTCTTCCGCATTATCCTTTTCATCCTCTTCATATTCTATTTTTTCTCTATGGGACTGTATAAGAGAAAAATAGACTCTCTGTTATGTCCTCAGCTTCTACTTTTGTGTCAGCCTTTGTCTGTGTCTCTGTTTCCACTTCTATCTCTATCTTTGGCTCTATTACGGTCATGTAACAGGGAGAATAGTACATCCATACTTCTATCTTGCTGTCAGAGGTGATTTCAGAAGTCAATTCTAGTTCAAGAAAGAGGTATTCACCCATTGACAAAGACTTTGCTTCCTTCAGCAGTTGGCTTATAGTGCCCACTGTTAGGGACTGTGCCTTTGTTTTATTAGGAAAGATTTGTTTGAGGGCTTCTTTACTTTCATGATGTACCATCTGTTACTTCATTGGAGGAGTCTATTAAAACTTTGATGGACATGGATTCATTGTCTTTTTTTATCCATACAACTTCAATACCACCTTATTAGGTCCTTTACCTAGGGTTAGTTCCATGTGCCAAAATTTCTTGCTGCTTGTCTCATACCATTGAAATGATGCGCCTTTGAAAGTGCTGGGGAATATTACCAACCAATGCTCAAGGGTTGTGGCATTGTTAGCCACACATGCTACCATAAACTTTGCTACATGAAGATCAAGGTCTTCATTGTACTCTCCCTTAAAGAAGGGCAACATGACTACATTCACTGGCCTATCATCGATACGGATTTGACTAGGAAGGGGACCTTGAGTCTCCATAGGGACTTTTGTAAAGAATGCTGCTAGGGTATCAAAGGAGACTTCTGCTGCTAGCTCATTCTCGGCTTTGCTTTTTTCCTTCTCTCTTCTCACGTACCTTTGGACTCATTCTAGTGCTTGTCTCTTGGTTGTATGATTCATCAGGGAGTTAGCTCCACCCAGTCGGTATGTACTCAACAAAATAGGGTCAAAGGGGGCTTAGTTTCTGGAGGACTCTCTGGTCAACATCTCTTCTACTTCTTGCTTAACGTCTCTCAATTCACCTTTAAGACCACTATAGAGGGGAAGGTATTTGGTTCCAAAGTGGATCGGATCAAAGATCTAGTTGAGCACCTAGCATTATCAGAAGGTGACTGCATAATCGCTAAAGAAAAAATAGAGGTGCTAGAGATGAGTTTACTAGCACAGCAACCCCATCTAGAGACCTTCTTGAACACAATACTACATGTCACTTAGACTTAAGGAGAAGAGACAATTGAAGGGCTTAAAAGAAAATTAGAACTCATAAGGAGAGCATTGAGATATGGCCTCCATGAAAAGACATCTAGAGCCAGCACCAACCTAAGTGTAGCAGAGCAAAGGGAATATCTAGTTAAGGTAGTGTTGTCTAGGCAAGAGCTCAACCTACTGGGTTTTGAAGAACAAGCACAACAAGCACAATCCCCTAATCATGACCATCTAGAGCCAGATCTAAAAAAAGGGCCCAATTTTGAGTAGTAGAATGCTAAGGAAGAGCAACCTAATGTGCCAAGCCCACCTCCACAACCGAAATCACAAGCAAACATTCACAATGAAGACCCCCCTACCCTAGAGAGCACTATGGAAATGAGGTGAAAAAGAAGGAAGTTGATAAACCGGTCATAAAGGAAGCTTAGTGCCAAACCTCAGTCAATGCCTGAAGCCCCAATCCCCCAATGTGAAGAATGCTTTACTAGTCAATTAGGCATGAGAATTGTCCCTCTTGGAGTAGTATGAAAGTTGCTGCAATCCTTTTAAGTTCACCTTCTCCTACCCATGATCACTTGATCGAGTGCTATCACCAAGGATGGTGGAGGAGGTGATCAAGCTCTCAATGTGGTTGGGCTAAAGGTTGTTGGAGAAAAGAGCAAGACACCCAACATTGTAGCAAAGGGAACCCGCTAGATGTTGGGAGGACAAAGTGATGGAGGAGCCTAGAACAGTAAAGGGCTATGTACCCCACCGAAAATGGAGAATGAATGTATGGGATGGTAGTATGGATGCATGGATGGCCTTCTGCAATAGTTTACCATATGAAAGGGATAATCCTACCTGCATGCCCTACCCAAGAAGACATGAGGTAGATTTTGATCCAAAGGTGCATGATGGGAGGTATGAAGTTCCCTTGAATCTACAATGTTAACATCGCGACCCCTAAGGAGTGCATGATCTTCATGGAAAAATATATTTAACCATCTATCATGCACTTCCTCCAAGAATTTTCATCATGTCCAGATCAGGTGTTCATCACCACTCGTAACTATCTTTGCTAGTAGAGGAAGAGTGGCTATCACCCCTCTCTTTTGATATGAATGTGGACATAGATAGTTGTGCTATAACTAGGCTTATGATGAGAGCTACCTTATTGCCAGCTTTTTGTATGAATCTCTTAGAGCACGTGAGTGATAGTCGGTTCACAAATTGTAATCACCCACTTTTGTTCACTACACCTCTGAATGTGAAGGTTAACTTACAAAGCTAAATGCTGAGTAGGTCCTTTCTAAGTAGGTTGCTAAACCTCCACCTAGCTCTGCTCCTATAGGAGAATGGGATGCCTCTTAGTACCAACCCTTATAATTTATTTATCTATTTATTCACCCAAAAAGAATAAAAGAGAATAATAATAAGAGAAATAAAATCTTCTCATTTGTGATGTATAAGTACCATGAACACTGCATCTAGGGACCATTAAATCCCTAGCCCCTCCCCACTTCACATGCTAGGGCATATTAAGGGAAAGACATTATGATAGAAATGTCTCCCTAAGTCATGCACAACACCTTTCCCTTCCACGAATAATTGGGTCCTCAAGTGTGGAACAATACCTCAAGCTTGTGACCTAACTCCTAGTTCCACCACCACTGGCATAATGCACTACATGGTAAGGTAGACACACCCCTTGGGCAGTGCATCTACTTTTCCTTTACAGGTACATTTTGCAACCATGCAGCTACCCAACAACTCCGGAGGCCCTCTTTGATCAGTCAACATGTCCTCAGTAGCACTAGCAATCTCTAATAATATGTTGCAAGCTTATCCTACATGACCAATTCTCCAAAAAAGCCCCAAGTTCCATTTACCAAATCATCTTTAACTCTCTAACCCACACCATCTAGGAGGGGGTAACGTTAACCCTTGGAATGACACAAGGTACTAAGGCACAAAACAAACAACACAAGGTGTAAAGAGACTTATGAAGGAGCATGAAAATCAGCTTTTTGGAAAAAGAAGACCAAGAAGCATAGAAAAAATATTTAAAAATTAAGAATAAGACATGCAAAAAGTAAAGTGCATTTTAAATAAAGCAAATGTTTGCCCTTTGTAAAAGAGCACCAGGTTCCCTCCTATGCAAAGTTGTAAATGAAAAGATGCATGTAAAAGAGCCATGAGAATAGGAAAAGGTAGGAAGAAAGTAGAAAAGAGGACGAAGGTTGGACGACTACTCATGGAAAAATGGTTGGGTGCCCAAAGGAAGAAGGGCATGTATAAAAGTGGCGGGTATTGTCAGTGTAGTAATACACGAGTGGCTAGGCGGAGGCACCTTTACCCCCAAAAACCTCCCACTTAAAGGCGAATCTGCCCCAGTGAGAGAGAAAAAAGAAAAGACAATACAACATGTACACATGTACAACAGGATGAGGAAAAAAGACGTCATCTCATCCAATGCCCATCAATCTCCTGAGGAAGGCAAAACACTTGATAGTGAGGCTCTTTGTGAGCAAGTCTGCCGGGTTCTGCTCAGTCGGGAATCTTGACAAGGTCAACAGACATGTCCTCAACCATCTTGTGAATGAAGTGATACCTCACCTCAATATGTTTTGTCTTCGCATGGAAGACCGGATTCTTGGCCAATTGAATGGCACTCATAGAATCCGAATGCAGTGTAGGTATAACATTTGTCATACCAATGTGAGCAATCAAACGGCCTAACCAGATAGGCTCCTTGCAAGCCTCTATGGCTGCAATATACTCGGCCTCTGTAGTAGAAAGGGCCATACACTTCTGCGCCCTGGACATCCAAGAGATAGCCCCTCCAGCATAAGTGAACACCTAGCCAGAAGTAGACTTTCTACTATCTGCATACCCTGCATAATCAGAGTCAGTGTACCCCACAACTCTTGTATCCTAGTTGCCATAACAAAGACACATATCTGCTGTGCCCTTCAGTTACCTCATGATACCCTTCACGGCATCCCAATGTTTCTTACCAGGTGTAGCCATATAATGTGCCACAACCCCAACTACAAAAGCAATATCTGGACGGATGGCTATCATGGCATACATCAGACTGTCCATGGCTGATGCATAGGGAATCTTGACCATCTCGGCCCTTTGCGGGTGAGAGTGGAGTTTTGATGCTGAGAAGTGCTTAAAAATAGCCAAAAATTACGAATATCAAGGGAAAAATATTCAACATCGAAGGCGGCGGCTCCAGCTAGGACGATTTTAAGCACCAAGTAAAATACGACTTTTAAAAGGCACCCGAGCAACACTTGTGGATTTTTGATAATTTTTCAGACTGTCATGTGGGTTGTCAAGAGTTACCAGTCAATGTGGGATGTAAAGCCGGATGAGAAAAAATTTACAGCACTCAAATCGGAGCCAGGACGGGGAAATGGCCACAAGATGGGCAAGATATGAAAAGGTGGACACTTGGGAGGCCAAAATTGGGCATGCCTTTTGAGTTTGAACCCCTCCCCTTCAAAATTTTAAGCATACAAGATGAAAAAACGTGGAGAGAAAAGAAGAAGGAGGAGATGGAGGTGCCATCATCTTCACGCCAAATTTTGCGTCCTCTCTCCTCTCTCTCATGATTGGGGGGTTGCATATAACCCATGAAACAGGTCTTGGGCATTGATTCCCCCTGTGGGCCGAGCATATCGCCGTCCTTCGCTCGTCCAATGGTGGCCTGGATGAAGAATTCCGATTTTAGTCTTTCTCTCTCCTCCCTCTCTCTCCCTTAAGGGACTGTTCTTGTGTGGAAGAAGATAATGAAGAATGATGGAGAAAAGCTTGTCTGGATGAGACCGGATTGCTTCTGGATGGATGAAGACATGAAGAGTGATGTTTTTGAAGATGCTGAGCATTAAATCCATGCTGGAAATCAGTCCCGTAATCAAGACCAAGAAACCGAGACCTGAAAATAAGTGGTAATGCTATTTTTATAAAGAAAAATGATCTTTTTATGCTATTTGCTTTATGAAACCTTATTCATATGGGATGAAAGCTCATTATAATATTTTTTTCCATGAGTTTTAACTGTTTGCAACCTGAAAATCAGAAAATATAAGGCTACATGGCCGGAATTAGTGTTAAAATACATGAAAAACACGCCTTTCAAGGGTAAAATTGGGTTTTTTGCTATATAAATGACAAATATGATATGTCACACCAACAAAGTCTGAGTTTTTACTGTCAATGAACCTAAGGGCCACAGCCCACAATCAATTTTCATTTTCAGTCATTATTTATTAAAGAAAAATAGGAAAAATACCAAAAAATAGAAAAAATGGGTTTAAAATTAGGGAAAAATAGGAAACGGGTTGAGGAAAATTAGAAAAAATTATATCTGTGTTTATGCAATGTATAACGATGGCAAAGCATAAGATTGGTCTTGATTTTTCCCCCGTTTCTATGTTTTGTGTGTATTTATCGGGTTTTTTAAAGGGAGAAATGCATAGAAACCCTATCTAACTGATCAATGATGCAAAATTCTAAGACTTAGATGAGGAGGGGCTGAAACGCTGAAAGATAAAGAAAAGATTTAAATTATGCATTGCACTTGGTATATAGGAACGGTTTGAATAAAGAGGATGGTAGCATGAGTATATGGCCCGGTGCCTCCTTTCAATGTAGCACGCGCTAGTAAAATTCATGGAAAGAATGCTTTATGCATTATGCACGATGTTGATCTTTCTTTTGTCTGAGCACATAGCCATACACAATCTGCATAAAGCATAATAATTAAAAGGTATCAGAAAAACCTCTTGGATGCATGGCACCTGTCTTCCTTAGGTTGTGACCAATGATGAGCGTGAGAGGATGTCCTAAGCTGTAGGTTAGTCGTTGGGTCCTAAGGGGGGAAGTGTAGTGAGGAATGGTACATCGTGGAACGTAAAATATTGGTACCTTGAGAGGAGTTTGTGCTCGTTTGTGTTATATGTTTAGCAGCACATCAAAGGGCCAATCCTTGCGATGTAGGAGAGCTGCAGTGGGGCTCCGACTATTAGTCCGTGGAGTGCCTCCTATGTGTGTGTGACGAGGCGTTATGCCTATGTACTTTGAGTTCTCCCTCTGAGGATTTTTAGGAAAATGTTGGACTATAAACTATAAATGCATGAATTAAGCTTTAGGGCAGTTTGTCCTTTAGCATTAGATTGACGCTCCTGGTTCGCGAGGCCGTGAGGGTGTTTGTGTGTCATGAGCACGAGTTCCGACTAGTGCCATAGCCAGTGCCAGCCTATTTTAGGTACCATCAGTGGTGCGTCTGCCGGGAGCTACCTATAAGTGGCAGTTTTCGAATCTAGGGTTTCAAGGGACCCTAAATTATCCATAAAATGGGGTTTGTTCAAGGATGGAAAAACTTGGCTTTCCCCATACAAAACTTACTAATGGACTTAGTTAGTTATATAGAGTATGAGTCCTCTGCAGAAGATAATTTATGTGATGAAAAGAGTAGCCCATTAGTGGTTACCCCATCCTCTAATACGATGGCATGGGCCGAGGTTCGCCTTGGTGTGGTCTCTACCCAAGAGAAATCATGTTTAACCACCCATCATCCTAGAGGGCATGAAACAAGCATGTTGGAAACCAGGGTAGTTATGGCATCAACAAGTTATCATGCTAAAGCCATGATGCCATGGGAAAGTGCTGATATACGATGGAATATGCTTGATCAATTGGCCTGTGAAACCTTCACATGAGAAGGTAATGGACAGCCAATAGGCTTAACATCTTTCATGTGGAAGCGCTCAAGGACTTTATGAATGTACTCCCTCTGCGATAGATAGAGTGGTCCCTGAGATCTATTGTGCATAATGCGCATACCAAGTATATGAGAGGCATGTCCCAAATCTTTCATCTCAAAGCTCTTCTTGAGCTGAGCCTTAAGAGCATCTAGCTCCTCATGAGCTGTCCCTGCTAAAAGCATATCATCCACATAGAGTACCAAAATCAGTAAAGAACCGTCACGGGCTTTCTTCATGTACAAGCACGGATCCATAGCACTCTGGCTGTAGCCCTGTGACTGCATGAATGCATCAAACTTATGGTACCATTCCCTAGGTGCCTTCTTCAATCCATATATACTCTTCTTTAGCTTGCACACTAGGTGTTCCCTATCAAGGTATGCAAAGCCCTTAGGTTGCTCCATGTAAATCTCATCATGCAAGTCCCCATGTAAAAAAGCCATCTTGACATCCATTTGGTACAAGTCCAAGACAAGCTGTGCAACCAAGGCCAAGACTAAGTGTAGGGTGGTTATCTTGATCATTGGAGAAAAGAATTCATCAAAGTCAACACCATGCTCCTGCTTAAAACCCTTAGCAACCAATCGAGCCTTGTATGCTGGCTTGGGGTGTCCAAGGTACTTTTTAGCTTGTACACCCACTTGCATGGCAAAGCCTTCTTACCCTGAGGCAAGGAAACCAAGTCCCAAGTTTGATTCTTATGCAATGAGTCAAGCTCAGATTGCATAGCCCTCTCCCAACAGTGACAATCACCCCTGTGCATAGCCTCATCATAAGTGAGAGGCTCTCCTGTATATGTAACCAGTACATTAGCCATAGAGTGTGTAAAACAGTCAAGAGGTCATCTATCTCTAGTAGGACGTCTCAACCCAGGTTCTACTGCCTGATCCACATTTTGTCTAACATCAACATGTCTAGCATCTAGGCCATGAGCATCAGATGATGCTACACACTGGGCTGAACGGGAGCAGGTGGCTCCTCCTGAAAGATAACTCTGCCTACCTCAACCACTTTCTTAGGCTGCATATGCATTTTTCCCTCATAAAAGATGACATTGGTGGTGAGAGCTATGGCGGATAGAGAGCAAGAGCCAAGAGAGAAAGAGACTCAAAAGTGGGAACTCCAACAACCACAATGTGTGGCCAGGCCTTCCTTTATTCAAATTGTCACTAAAAGAATAAAGAATAAGTGATTGTGACGGGTGTCTGCCACCTGTAGTGTGCAGTGGCGGGTACTGTGAGTGTAGTAATACACATGCGGCTAGGTGGAGGCGCCTTTACCCCCAACATGGATAAGCTCATTCTTGGTGTGTGTGTAAACTAGCTCTGTTCTTATTCTTGATTTTACTTCCTTCTTGTGCATGAGAGAGGGAGAGTGTGAGTGTGTGAGAGTGAGGGAAAGTGGAGAAGCTTTTCTTCTCCTTCTTCTCCTCTCTTGTCTCATACAAGTGGCTATGAAGGTTGGGGCTTGGAGCATCGAGATGGAGTTTGCTTGAGCTAGTGCCTCGAATCGTGGAGCCATTGAAGGATTCATGGAAGAAGACTATAATGATCGAATTCAATGGTAAGCTCACTACATCCTTGAGTGAGAGCACTCACGACTATGTGAGAGGTAGTCATTGCCACTCGCTTGAAACACTTGACTTGATAGGTGGTTCGTAGGGTCTCGGCGATTGCTAGTGATTAATGATGACACCAACCCTTTTCTTCCATCCCTACAAACTTCTATTGATTATGTTTTGGTTATGATTGATCTTCCACATGTGTCTCTTTGATATTGTTGTCTTGGGCATGTGTCACTTAAATGAATAAAATTACTCACTTGTTTACAGCATTTGTTGCCTCTAGAATACTCGTGTTTTAACTCTTGTGATCATTGTTTATATGGCAGGTAGACTTGAAGCTCGCATAAAAAGTTTGATTCTACACGTATGGGTGAGTCATTGGCTCTTATCCATTCAGATATTGTGGTCCCATACCCTATCAGTCACATTAAGTGGTGCTAAGTATTTTGTCATATTTATTACTGATTATTTACATAAAGTTTAGGTCTATCCTATTAAGAATAAGTCAAAGGTATTAGTTACATTTTAGTATTTCTCACTATGGTTGAGAACTGGTCTGGGTATAGGCTAAAATGCCTAAGGTCTAATAATAGGGATGAATATGTCTCTAAGAAATTTGAGTAGTTTTGTGATGAGAGGGGTATTAAGCATTAGTTGACTACTATATACACTCCATCCTAAAATGGTATTGCAAAGTGCATGAATAAGACTATTCAGGAAAGAGTCTACAGTATGCTTTTAGTTAGGTAGGCTTACCATAATACTTTTGGGTTGAGGGAATTACTACTGTAGTTTATTTTATTAATAGATTCCCATGCACTAAGACTTGGTGGTTGAGTTACATATGAGGTATGGTCTGGTAAACCTTCATCATATACACACGTACATACCTTTATAGGTGAGTATTTTTTCCATATTCCCAAAGATAAACATAGTAAGCTAGATGTGAAGTTCATCAAATGCATCTTTCTTGAATATGGTTATGTAAGTGAGATGGGCTATCACCTTTTGGATTCATAGACCTAGATGGTTATCCATAGCCATGATGTTGTGTTTCAATTAAAAAAAAGGTACATATGAGACCAAAGCAAGTAGTTGAGATATGTAGGGTGATCTTTTAGAAGGAGCCTCTTGTTAAAATATAGCTAGTCCTAATAAGATAGCGTGTTGCATTTGTTTGATAATGTAGTAGCCTAGGATCCACCTGTTGTGCAAGATCATGATGTTAGACAGAGAGGGCATATTGTACAAGCCTCACAGCCAGTCTTAAGATACTCCAAAAGAGCCTCACGTCCTCTTGATCATTTTGAGCCCTCTATGTATTATGTCATGGTGACAAATATTGATGAGCCTCTCACTTATGAGGATGCTATAAGCATAGGTGATAGTCACTCTTGGGAGAGAGCAATGTAGTCTAAGTGGATTCACTATAGAAAAATTACATATGGGATTTGGTTTCTTTGCCCGAATGGCAAACATGCATTGCCATGCAAGTGAGTGTATAATTTGAAGAGTGTCCATGGTTGCCCTAGGTCAACATATAAGGCTAGATTGGTTGCATGAGGGAAGGTTTCCACATGTCTATCCCTCCCAATTGTGGCAATAAATGTAATAAATGCCCTTGATAGGCCTTGATAGCCACCTATTCAAGCATTGCCTTCATGATGGTTTCTCTATGAGGACTATTTTTATCCATGAGGGAATGTTTTCCCTTAGGTGACACTTTGGAAAGACTCCTCACATGGTAGGACATGTAATATGTTGCTTAAATGTAAATCAAATGTGCTTATTGTGTTATTCATTTTGGTGCATTTTTGGACCACTTGTTTGGCCTACAACAAGGCATGGCACTATGCCCTATGTTAGGGAAATGAATTTCTCTAAAAATATAATCTCTATGTTAGTCGAAGTGTGATATTGGTGATTCAAAAGTAGCCTTGGGGATTTTGAGAGGTGCTTTAGACATATTGATGATATCAACATTGTTGAGTTCTACATTGAAACATTGCTTCATGTTTAGAAAAGTTTTTTGACAAATCGAGTTCTGCCATAAGAAAACATTGTAGGATGCCAGAAAACTCTTTTAGAAAGGCCATAACATATTGCACACCTTGATGATGCTATCGTAATAGTGATGTTTCTCTTGAAGGAAGGCCATAACATATTGCACACCTTGATGATGCTGTCCTAAAGTGATGTTTCTCTCAAAGGAACATTGAATTGCATGCCATGTTTTGGTGAGTTTTGCACATATTTTGCCTCCCTTTAAGGATCTTGCTCCATGCGATGGCAAGAAGTTACTAGGTTAAGACATTTATTTGTGTGTCAAATTCCAATGATTAATTGTTGTTTAGGCAAAGGTTGAGACATATCTTTATCTCTATGAGAGTCTCTTGTTATGAGGGTGTACATCCTGGTGCTACATGAAGGTGGCTTGCCAGCAGCCAATGATTGAAATTTTGTGATGACAAAATCAATGAGGTAGGAGAAATCGAAGCCTTCCTTAAAATGGGGGTGCTTTTATTTGGTAAAACACTACCCCTTTGGTTGCCCTTCACAATTCCAGCCGACAATCCCGTTCTCTCTCCTTTCGGTCATTTTGGTTTTTCCGTTTTCTGAATAATAATATTAATTAACAGGTAATTCTTTTATTCATTATTTGGACATTTTCATCGGATTGCACGATCCATGCAAATTCGCTTTTGTGATTTTCCAAGGACTTTTTC
The DNA here is from genome assembly GCF_053477565.2 of Lygodium microphyllum. Classification (NCBI taxonomy): domain Eukaryota; kingdom Viridiplantae; phylum Streptophyta; class Polypodiopsida; order Schizaeales; family Lygodiaceae; genus Lygodium; species Lygodium microphyllum. The sequence goes on from NC_141139.1 coordinate 93,130,944, forward strand.
ACCACTTTTTTTGCGTGTTTTTTCAAAATACTTTTTCCATCTGTTCCATCGGCAAAATACAATTGAAACAATAATAATAATAAAATAATTGTGAGCCCCAACTTCAAATAATAAAAATATTAATAATTCTGAACATTTTTTGAGATGACGACACTCCATTTTCGGGGGATTTTTTAAATTAAAAAATTTAAGATTCACAAGCAGGATATAAATTCTGCATGAAGAAAATGGAAGAAGAAGAATGATGTAATGAATGTAAGATAAATATGAAAGAAAAGGCAGGAAAAAAACCCATATTGTCAGGATGGATGGAATTGCGACAATAATCCTATAGCTGGCAAAATTTAGGTACCCAATTATAGAAAATATTTAGATACTCAACGGTAGAATCAGTATCAGAAATACATTTATTTTTAAAGTAAAGAAGTGGTAAATAGAATGTAAATTTAAACGAATATAAGCAAAATCTACAGCGACCCATCTTTGTTTCCGACTTCATGTCCAAGTATAAATGAGGTGGCCAGCCATAGCATGTGACTGTGCGTTCATCATCATCATTTTATCAAATTCCTCTCTTCTGAGATTGAGAGATCAGGCAACAGCCACTGCTGCACGCATGCGTCCGCCATTATCGACTTCCTCTGATTGATCACGTCCCAGGCACTTCCATGTACTCCTCACTCAATCACTTGGGTTGGTTACACACTAACATCGTGCTGTTTGAGTTAATAATCAGTCAACAAATTGTATGGGTATTTACTTTTCTAAGGTTGATCGTGCTTCATATATTTTTTAGTCTTGCGCTCTCTGAGATGATCAGTCAAAAAATTGTAGTAGTATTTATGCTAATAAGGTTGTAATTTGTGCATATTACTATAGTATTTTATTCAAATATGTTATATACGCCAATACTCTGCAATCTGAGATAGCCAGTCAACAATTATACTTGTACGAGTATTTATGCCACTAAGGTTTGTCCTGCATAAATATAGTAATGAGTGGAGTCTGTAAGCTACTAAAATAATTGCTAATTGTCATTTGAGGTAGCCTTTCTGTAAGGAAGTTCTAACTAGCTGGGTTTGCCTGAAGAAGTATTGTTCAATCTGCTCGTTGCATTATGATTGACCTTTGCCATGAGTTTACTCATAATGAGGGCTTCTCTTTCGATTAAATGGTCAATGTTAATGACTGGGCTTAGTCGTGAGCTTACTAATTGTGATTGACGGGGCTTAATATTAGGGGTTCTATGATTAATTGGTCGAGGTTAATGCAATTGACTGTGCGTTTTCATGAGTTTACTAATTGGGTTTAGCGTTCATGATGCTGCTCTTGTTCCCCTAATTAACTAGTTGCACAGCTTCCTATCGTACAGATGCCTTATTTTTTCGGAGCTGAAATACCCTAAAACAATTTCGTTGTTTGGATGATTGTGAGCAGACAAGCTGGGAGAAGATTGCAAAAAGTAGAAATCAGTCTCTGTGTGATTTTAGCAGATTGGGAGGATGGAGAATAATGTGGGCTTGGAGAATGGCAGCAAGGCCATGAATGGGTTACCCAAGATCAAGACCAGCAGCCCTGCCACTGCCATTACCACCACCACTCTTTTGCCTTCAGGAGTCTGCACAGATGATAGTGTGCCCCCCATCAAAGCCCAAACTCTGGAAGAGCTTCATTCCTTGCAGAAGAAGAGGTCTGCCCCCACTACCCCCAGAGGTACCCCAATCAAAGGGGGTCTATCTGAAGAGGAGAAGCAGAGAAAGCAGTTAGAGTCTATCAGGTAACAGTCTCACAATAATTTGAATCTCCTGATATGGAGGAACATGAAGGTATTGCTCTATAGATAATCAAATTTAGTCTTCTCATCTGCTGATAGCAGATGAGCCGGTACTGCTTCTGTTATCGTTAGCACTAATCTTATGGGTATCTCATATATCAGATATAGCAGTAATCGTATGGAAATTAGCTCTATCAACTGCTCATAGAGGAACAAGAAGATATTGCTCTGACCATCAGTAGTTACCTTATGAACACATAGTACACTCATATATTACTGTCTTGCAACATGTTAACTGTTCACAATAAATATGATTGAATACTGAGTATGCAAGGTACAATATTAGCACATTTGAACAATGATGAATGCAATAACGTCATTATCATGAAATACTGTAAAAGTTTTTGCATCTGAACGTGATAGAAAAATATCAATTCTCAAACAAACTCTGCTTGTCCCTCTCTTGCTATATGCCAAATGATCAAGATTAACGGTATTCATACACAATGGTGATGTCGGATTTGCCATCATGTTCACATGTTCATCACCACTTCCCCAGTGAAATCTGGTTGCTGATTCTGTCAAAAGCTGGATTTTGAATAATTAAATTAATTTGCACTGCCGTTTGTGCAGTGCTTCCCTAGCATCCTTAACTCGTGAGAAGGGGCCTACAGTCATCAGGGGAGATCCCATCAAGGGTTCCCCATCACCTATCAAGCCTGAGTCTATACATACACCAAGGCCGAACATTAGCGACAGTGCTCTCAAGTTCACACACATTCTATACAATCTCTCACCAGCAGGTACTGCATTTATATTGAACTGCCCATATGAAGCTGAGTAGCAATATTGTTTCTTGTTTTCAATTCATAGCATTTATATTGAACTGCCCATATGAAGCTGAGTAGCAATATTGTTTCTTGTTTTCAATTCATAGCATTTATATTGAACTGCCCATATGAAGCTGAGTTACCTTTTAGTCTATGATGCAGCTGTTTGGCTTCTTGATATTAATATTGGAAATGGTGTTGTCATGACAAGCTATATGAACAAGCTGTCAAGTATGAGTGTTTTGCTTCTTGATATTAAAATTGGAAATGGAGTTGTCATGACAGAGTTATATGAACAAGCTGTCAAGTATGAGAAGGCATCTTTTTTGACATCCACTGGTGCACTAGCCACACTTTCCGGGGCCAAAACTGGGCGTTCACCAAAGGATAAGCGTGTGGTGCGAGAATCCACCTCAGAAAATGATCTGTGGTGGGGCAAGTAAGTTTGTTAATTTAACATTGGAACCAATCCACACATTCTTGCAAATATAAATTACGTTGGCAAATTTTAGCTGCGTGGGTCTGCTTGTGAGTCTGAATATTTTTGCTGTACGTGTGTAGGGGCTCTCCCAACATTGAGATGGATGAGCACACATTCTTAGTAAACCGTGAAAGGGCAGTTGATTACCTCAATTCTTTGGAAAAGGTTACGATGCTGGCTTGTATCATATTTTGAATTTATTGCTGAAATTACTGCTTTTAAATGTAACTGACCAAATTTCTGTTAATTCTATTGGAGTTCTGCATGTACTTAATATTGCTTATTGACCTCTTTGATTTAGAATATGACTCTTATCACTTCTTCCTGCACAGGTCTTTGTGAATGACCAGTTCTTGAACTGGGACCCTGAGCATCGCATCAAAGTTCGGATCATCTCTGCACGTGCTTATCACTCCCTCTTTATGTACAACATGTCAGTACCACAAGTCTGTCCATGAAATTTGTATTGCCATAATCTGTCCATGAATTTGTTAGCCTATGCCTTTTCTTGAAGTCAAGTGTAGTGGCATTCATGGCTCATGTATACTGATCTTTTGAAAATGACACAATGTACAGGTGTATTAGGCCCACTCCTGAAGAGCTGGAAAATTTTGGGTCTCCTGATTTCACAATTTACAATGCTGGGCAGTTCCCATGCAACAGATACACACACTACATGACTTCATCCACCAGTATAGATCTTAACTTGAAGCGGCGTGAAATGGTCATACTCGGTACTCAATATGCTGGAGAGATGAAGAAGGGTCTATTCAGTGTGATGCACTATCTCATGCCAAAGAAAGGGGTTCTCTCCTTACATTCTGGATGCAACATGGGAAAGGAAGGGGACGTTGCTTTGTTTTTTGGATTGTCTGGTATGTTAGTTTCCTTTGCCTGTCAGTCCCATGTCTGGTAAAATAACAGTATCCTAAGGCAGATCTTACTTCTAAGCTCCTTTGAAAGGGTATGGTGTTCCCACCTTGAGGTTCAAATTGATTGGACAATTGAAAATGCTACTCAAGTCCAGCATCTGTGAATATTAGAAAACAAATCTCCAAGCACAGTCCACTCAAATCAATTTAGACAACATAATCAAGTACATCTGTCCTTATTATGTTTGTCGTCATTGTGATGGCCTTGAAGGTACTGGAAAGACAACACTATCCACAGACCACAACCGATTCCTGATAGGGGATGATGAGCATTGCTGGAGTGATAATGGAATCTCAAACATTGAAGGAGGGTGTTATGCTAAGTGCATTGACCTATCCCCAGAGAAGGAGCCAGACATTTGGAATGCTATCAAATTTGGAACTGGTAAAGAGTGTTTCATTTACTGTAGCTCCTGGTTTTTCCTAAGGTTCAGATCCTTACTAATGGGAAGAATGATTCTTAAACAGTGCTGGAAAATGTGGTATTTGAGGAACATACTCGGGTGGTAGATTATTCTGACAAATCTGTCACAGGTATTGAGTTGAGTAATTCATCTATAGTATAGAGAGAATAAACATTTTTTACTTACTTTCACACAGCAAGCACCATGTAGCACTAATATAATAAGAACCCATTAGCACTGATACAAGCAGCACCTGTAAGCACTAATATTATTTGAGCTGCAGAATACTGAGCTTTTTCTTATATATTAGGCTAAGATTTGATTGGTAATTTACTAAAGCTTGTGAATGGGTTTGTAGAAAACACAAGAGCTTCCTATCCAATCGAGTACATTCCCAATGTGAAGATACCATGCGTGGGACCTCACCCAAAGAACGTTATTTTATTGGCATGTGATGCCTTTGGTGTCCTGCCTCCTGTTAGCAAGTTGACCCTTGCTCAAACCATGTACCATTTCATCAGCGGCTACACGGCACTGGTAATGCTGTCGAGATTTGTGCATAATTTATCAAGTGACCTAATTCCAGTTTGTGTTTAGTTGAAGTATTTGACATGAGCAAAATGGTTGCCTCAGGTATACACAGATTTGCATCTAGAGTAGTATGTCCTCTGTCATGTTGTTTGGCCTAGTCCAGAGTTTGGCACATTGCTATATCTGTTTTGCTGCAGTAATAAATTTGTTGGTGTTTAACATCGGAGTTAGCTCTAAGTGCTTGTGATGTCATTTAATGCACGTGATTCCTTTCCATGATTTAGGTGGCTGGTACCGAGGAAGGAGTGAGGGAGCCAAGAGCCACCTTCTCAGCTTGTTTTGGTGCAGCCTTCATTATGCTTCACCCCACCAAGTATGCATCTATGCTTGCACAAAAAATGCAGCAACACGGTGCCACTGCATGGCTTGTCAACACAGGCTGGTCAGGAGGAAGGTAAAGAGCAAACAGTGCATTTAACATTGAGAAATTTTGTGGTGATACTGCAGCTTAATCATCTTGAAAATTTGAAAACTGTGGACCTTTCCTAAATCCAGACATATTTTGAGACATCAGACACTGTAATGATGAGGTAGAGGGATGTAATGGATGTTTTTTGCAGCTATGGCGTGGGGAAAAGAATGAAGCTTGAGTACACTCGCAAGATCATTGATGCTGTCCATGATGGGTCTCTGCTTAAAGCCAACTATACCAAGACACCCATTTTTGGTCTTCACATCCCAGATGAGGTGAAGGGTGTCCCATCCAACATCCTTCGTCCTGAGAACATGGTACGTGCCCATATTTACCCTAGTATGTATGATAGATATGCACTTGTAAACTACAGCATGTCAGAACTCCATACAGGGTAGGTTTCTTACTTGATATGCACTGCTGCAGTGTGGGTGTGTGAGTGTGTTATGAAGGAATACAGGAAACCTATCTAGTGTTCTTACTAGTTAGTGGTTTTGCAATAAAATGCCTTAGTAGAGAACCACATAGGGTTCTATTACATGCAGAAAGCCCACATCTACCACATGCAGTGTTTTGTAAGAAAAAGCCACATTGGACAACAAGTGTCTTACATCCACAATGAAGAACTGTGTGTAGGTTATAGTGGTGAACAACTGTCTTGCATCTACAATGAAGTATGTGTAGGTTATAGTAGAGAACAAATATCTTCATCCAGAATGCAGAACCGTGTCTCGCATCCACAATGAAGAACTTGGTGTAGCTTATAGTGGAGAACAGTGTTTTACATCCATAATGAAGAAAATAATATCTTCATCCAGAATGCAGAACCGTGTCTCGCATCCACAATGAAGAACTTGGTGTAGCTTATAGTGGAGAACAGTGTTTTACATCCATAATGAAGAAAAGAACTGTGTGTGTGTGTGTGTTCAATTGTTCTTTGAGTCAAAATGGCTTGTCTGGTGTGCAGTGGGAGGACAAGAAGGATTACAAGGAGACCCTTGAGAAGCTAGCAAGGCTCTTCATCAAGAACTTTGAGATCTTTGCGGAATACAAAGTGGGGAATGATGAGAACCTCACCCGAGAAATCCTAGCTGCTGGTCCACATCTTGATCGATAATTAGCTTCCATTAGTATAATCTTTGCATCGTACCCTCAAACCTTGTCCCCAATCAAGAGCATATTTATTGCATTTATGCTCAATGTGTGTACATATGCTGTTTATTTGATTGGTTGATTGATGATGACGATCATGATGATCTTCAGCACTATTGATGAAGCCTCAAAGCTGGCTTGTAAAACCCAGGTGTAATTTTGTAAGCAATAAGATAAGCGCAGGCATGTACTGTTGTTGTTGGGCTCCTAAAATTTTCTAGAGCTGTGTCTTTTGTTGGTTTATTTTGTCAAGGAAGTGTTGTCCTTTTGTTGATTCATCGGCACTGGCCAAAGACAAGGATTGCAAGATCAAAATAGACCATAGGATTTCTTCCCTACAAGAAATGCTTGTAATGTGAGATTATATATTAGATATTGAAATATGTACACCATCCTAAAGAAATATTACAAGATCGCTTCTTTTTCAAAAGACCAAAGCTGCTTCCCCTGCCAGAACTTCTTAGGGTTTTCAAATACCAATATCCCATATATCCATCCATCTCCTTTTCCCTTTATATACAGAGAATAGGAAAGCTTGAGTACCATCTCTAAAGGCTTTTCAATCCAATGCTCTAACATCATAAACCAAGGTAGAACTTCACCCAACCCTTTAAGAAGATTCAAGGCCAACACCCCCATTATATTTCCGTCTTAGTGAGCTAATCCAAAGAGACAAACATGATACATATTTATATCACAAAGACCACATAAACTTCCTAAAAAGCTTCTCCAACTACAACCATGTGGACTTGGAAAGGGGAATAAATATAGGCTCAGCAAACATCATGATAGGAGTAAAAACTCCTTTTTGGTGCAACTAATTTCTACACAGCACATGCCATAACACATCTTTCTTGTTCTTCTTCTTTCCCTGCAAACAACTTCTTCAAAATTCACTAATAGTTCCCCTATGATGCATGAAAATTGGTGAAAGCTTGCCTATTTCTTAACATTTTTAAAAATAATCCAAGGTTGATTATATTAGACTGTGAAATATTTACATCTCCAAGCTTTCAACCCTTTTAGGAGCTTAGCAACTGGCTTAGGAGCATCATTCGTCACAAACATTGTTTGAAGCATATAGGCATATTACATGGATCAGCAGTGGGGGAGATAGACATACAACCTTTTGTACAGCTCGAAGGCAATATTGTTCCTAAGATGCCATAGGTTCAATAAAGCTACTCTAAGGACATTCCAAACCTTCTCTCAAACCTCACTTAAATTGTCTCTGTCTCCCAGTAAAATTTGTTTCGAGCCAACAACACAATGCAGATTTCAGACCTCTCATTATCTTGATCTTTCTCTACATAACCTATGTTTCTTGACATTCCCGAAAGACATGCTTTATTGTTTCACCTTTCCTCTTACAAAAGACACAAAGGGGAGGTATGGGTTGAACCTATCCCTGGTAGCCAACTATTTGGCAACTATCCTCCACAAGAATAGGTTGATTTTGAAAGAGGGGGTCTCCCTCCATACCTTCTTTATGTTGAGATGGCAACCTAAACACGTGCAGACATTGGTGATAGACCACATGGTGATATGGGTTTGCACATCTACACTTAGCACATCGATGGTCATTATGATTTTCACATGACCACCACTAATTTATCACTTATTATATTTGGTTTGTTGCACCTACCTACAACTGGAATAGCTATAGTGCCACTTAATTAGTATAGTTAGTTATGCACTGTTTGATTTAGTAGGTCTCTTTTCCTTATGTTATATGTTATGTGTACTTTGTGTACATTGTATTGTGTGTGGAAGAAGAAGAAGAAACCGACAAGAAAACCTTTTGGCCTCCATCTCTTTTCTTGTGTTCTTCAGTGAGCTTCCTCTTGTGTGTATGGTGTATGTTTGGCACAACAGCTCAAGCAAGTCCTCCCACCATGCGATTTATGATATGGCATCAGAGTGGTGCTAGTAAGAGAGAATACTTTTGAAGATTGAAGTGAAGGAGAATAAACAAGAAGTTGAGTAAGCAAACAACGGGTAAGAAGCTCTCCTATTCTTTCACTTTTTCCCTTGGATAGTGTATGTGGAGGCACCAGAAGTAGTGCAAAGAAAAAAATCTTAGATTGCTATGAGGTTTGATATGTAAGCAGAGCACTATATATTCTATAGATAAGCACTTTATAACTTTACTACTGTTTTTTTTGCTATCTAAGGCCATTGTTGGCCTCGTTTTAGACCTATAAGATTACATACAACAATTTCAAGGTATACTAGAATTTTAGTTATGTTATTGAAAGTGGGTACACAAGTTACAAATTTTAAATATATATGTTTTGAGATATTTACCTTGAAGAAAACGCAAGTTTTATTTGCAAACATGTTGCGAATTACATGTATTGTTAAGCAATCAATGGAAAAGGTTGCGAGAGAAGGCTGCTTGGCATATTGTTGTGCACTTGTTGTGAAAGGTTGCAAAAGACTTGCTTGTTGTTTTGTAACAACTTTGTGATAATGGCAAAGAATAGTGAAAATCCCATCATTGAGAAGCTAAACAAGCACAACTACCCATCATGGAAGGGTGAAGAAAAGGAACCAAAGCTAAGTAATCCTACCATTACAAAAGAATTAAAAGTGTAGAAAAATAACATATAAAAGATAAAAATGTGAGGTATTGGCAGTCTATAATCATTGATAATACTATACTGGGACATATAAAAAATATAGAAACTTCACATGTAGCTTGGATAAATTTTTAGAACATGTTTTCAGTAAATATAAAGGCATGGAATATTCAACTCAAGCAAGAGCTGAATAATTTGAAGAAAGAAAAGATGTATGTAAATGAAAATATTTTTAAAGTGAGAAGTGAGTATGTTTTGAAAGTAAGAAGCATTGCAGATGCCTTAGTAACTATTGGTGTAATGCTTGATGATGATGATTTGGGTTTATCTACTTTGGGTAGCCTCAATAATGAGAAGGCCTAGAAATTGTTTGTCACTTTTGTGTATGCATGAAAGCTGTTTCTAATTTTTGATAAGTTGGACTTTCTCATGATCTTGAAGAGATGAACATGTAGGGTGAATCATATGAAAGAAATAGTAAACAAATCTAAGTATTTTACTCAAGTTTAGGAAGGGAATATGGCAGATTCTCTTTAAGATTTTGTGGTATGGGACATGTTGGTGATAACCAACAAAATAGGTTGGTATGCATCTAGTGGTAATGCATTGGATGGTGATGATAATTGTGATAGTTATGTGCTAAAAAAAAGTAAGAATCACTAGCTTTAGTGGACCAAAAACATAATCTAGTATTATATATATAGCTAGCTCTTGTGGAAGACTAAGGAGTAGCCCCACATCTTCAAGTGCATCTACAAGTGTTGTAGGTAAAGATAAAGGAAATAAGTGTTAGGTGATAATGATGCAATGCTAGTCATTTGGAGTTTGATGGACATTCCAATGGTTCAATGAGTTTGGATGATGACCTTGGTATTCCTTCACTTAGGAAACTAGGTGTATAGAGAGCACATGGTAATATAAAGGCTCCATTGAGTAATCTAGTGGTATACAGGTCTAGCAAGGCCCTGCTAAAAGATTTGGTTTTGAAGGTTATGCAACTCACCATTATGCTTATATGGTAAAGGTGGTTGAGGATGTTGAGCCTACTTGTTTTGAGGATATTATTGGTCATGCTTAGTAGGATGCATCAATGAATGAGTAGATGGCTGCATTAGAGACTGACAAGACTTAGGATCTAGTATAATTGCCTAGGGGTAAGAAAGCTATTGGTTGTTGTAAGTGGCTCTACAAAATCAGGCATAATGCAGATAGTTTTGTTAGTAGGTGTAAGGCTAGTGTAGTTGCAAAAGGCTATGCTTAAATATATGGTATAGATTACGAAGAGACATTTAGTCTAATTGCTAAGATGACAATTATTAGATGTGTGATTGCTTTGGTAGCAACCAAAGGTTGGATTTTGCAAAAAATGGATATGAATAATATCTTCTTGCATGATGAATTTCAAGAAGAGATGTATATGGAGTAGCCAACAAGTTACGAGGTGCAGCATCTCACATATGTGTGCAAGTTAAAGAAGGTACTCTTATAGGATGAAGGAAGCACCTAGAGTATGGTCTGGTAAGATTGGAGAGTATCTTCTGAACATTGGCTTTTATGTTTTTGGTATTGATCACTCATTCTTTTCTTTATGTGAGAAAGAGATATGTAACTTTGGTCATCATAGTCATCTATGTGGATGACTTGATTATTACAAGTGATAGTGACAGTGGGATTGCTAAAGTCAATGACATTTTGGAAAAAAAGTTTGAGACGAAGGTGGCTAAGCTGAGATACTTTTGAGGTATTGAGGTGATTAGATGTGATGATAGTATATGGCTATCTCAAAGGTAGTCTGGCTTGGATATATTGTTCAAGTAAGCTTGTTTCAATGTCATTGGAGCAAAATGTAAAGTTAAATGCTGATGTTGAGGATGAGATAGAAGACTAGTATATCCATGAGGATATTAGGAAGTTTGATTTATATGACTATCACAAGGCTGTACTTGAGCTATGTTGTTGGTCTTATCAGCTAGTTTATGTAGGTGCCATTGGAGAAAAATATAAAGTTAAATGCTGATGTTGGGGATGAGATAGAAGACTACTATATTCATGAGGATATTAGGAAGTTTGATTTACATGACTGTCACAATACTATACTTGAGCTATGTTGTTGGTCTTATCAGCTAGTTCATGTAGATGTCTAGAAATTCTCATTTGGATGAAGTTGGATGCATGCTAGATATGTGAACTCCACTTTGCATTATGGATTTTTTAATTCATGAGGATATTAGGAAAGTTGATTTACATGACTATCACAAGGCTATACTTGAGCTATGCTGTTGGTCTTATCAGCCAATTTATGTAGATGCCTAGAAATTCTCATTTGGATAAAGTTAGATATATGTTAGGTATGTGAACTCCACTTTGCATTATGGATTTTCTAATAAGGCAAGTAAGGATATACAAGTGTTTTGATACACATATACAAATTGGGCTAGTAACATGTGTAATAGAAGATCTACCAGTGGATTCATATTTTCCCTTGGTAGTGTAGTAGTTATGTGGAGCAACAAAAAGAAGCCTACATTTACTTTATTGAGTATAGAGAGTGAGTATAGAGGTGTTGCTATGGTAGTATGTGAGCTCGGGGAAGTTACTATATGCATATCCTTTACATCACGTGCATTCAAGGCCTTTTTATAAATATCCTTATCTGTGAAATTTTCATGAATAAAACATAACCCTTTTCTATTCAATCTATAAATAATCCCTTTATATTACACCCTTCTGTATGTAAAAAAATGTATTAAAATGGTATTTTAAAAATACTTTATTTTGAACCCACGTGACGCACACATATATTTATGAGTAACTTACCCGAGTATGTGAGGTGGTATGGGTGCAAAAGTTATTGGGTGATTTGGATGTGTAGGGAGATGGTCTAGCATTCAGTATGACAACATGAGTAGCTGGTGCGCAGATCGGATGTTGTATGCTCGCGTAGTGAATGCCGGAAGGTCTCCAAGAATAAAAGAATTCTACTTTTTGCACAAAAATCAAGGTAAAAAGCATGCACGACATGAACAAGAGACCAATTGGGTGCAATCTCCCCCCATGCCTTGTGTGAGCGCTCCACAAAGCATGTATTTTATGTATTAATCATCTTCAAGCTCAAATAATAGCCCAAATTACAAAATAGCAAGCTTTTAGCTTTTGAGTTTGCTTTAGCACAAAATAGAAATAAAGCTAATGGGCGGTGCCCAAAGAGTCAGGCATACCTAATACAATGTCCAAGTACAATAACATAATCGTGCATCCTTGCGCATACAAAATAATAAATAAATATCGAATGCCTCAATAAATAAGCGCGACAAAATATAGGTGCCATGCCTAAGGTGTGCGCTCGTCAAAATATAAATGATGACTCGAATACTCGCTATCCTTCAATGCTTTCCTCCGCCACTGCTGCTATCTCTACACATCAACTGAAGCGTTCACAATCATTAGTAAAATAATACAATTAAACTGACAAAAGTGAATACCTAGCAGTTTTCAGCTACATAAATAAATCAACTGGTTAGAAATCAATCCTAACCTTAATTTATTACGAGTGCGCACTCTAAACTCATAAACATTTATTAATTCAATATATATTTTGCGGAATCATCCGCTATGGAATCACCCATGTACACACTAAATTGATGAAACGTCTGAAAGGATAGGCGTCCCCATCAACTTCTCGCACAAAGAATCCACTTTGTGTATGAGCCCCAGTCATCAAAGTTTATGGAATCCACCGTAAAACCTCACGGAATCCACCGTGAAATATGCCTCCTGGCATCATAGGTAATTGGCCTCTAAAGGGTCTTAATAAACTAATGTGAAATGTGTTGTGAATTTTCCAGTGAGGTGGTAATTCTAACTTGAATGCATTGTCACTAATTTTGTGAATGATCTTAAATGGTCCATAGAATCTAGGTGCTAATTTCACAACCGGATGTTTATCTACACTTTGTAATCTATGTTTTTCTATTCTCAACCAAACATAATCATCAACTTTGAAATTCATTGCTTGTCTTTTGTTTGGTATATGATTGTTGGGCTTTGGCAATCATGTCTTTAACCTCATCAAAAATAGTAGCGTGCATAGTAGCAATATCAACAGCACTTTGAATTCTATTTGATAAAGATGCAACAGGTGTAGACAATCTATAACCATAAATCACTTCAAACGGTGCTTTCTTTGTAGATGTGTGTGGTGTATTGTTATATGCAAACTGTAATAAATGTAAATGTGTATCCCATGTTTGTGGTTTAGAAATAGTGTAAGCACGTAAAAGATCTAAAATAGTACTATTAGTGGCTTCTGTTTGTCCATTAGTTTCAGGATGAAATGCAAATGAGAAATCAATTTTTGTTCCTAGGTTAGCAAACAAAGTAATCCAAAAGTTGTTATAAAATCTAGAATCACGATAAAAAATAATAACTTTTGGTAATCCATGGTTAGTGAAAACAGTTTTCAAAAACAATTGTATTGCCTGAGATGCTGTTAAAGTTTTCTTACATGGAATGAAATATGCTTGTTTACTAAACCTGTCTACTACAGTCCAAATCATATCATAGTTAGCTTTAGTATTAGGTAAACCAGTAATAAAATCCATAGAAATTTGTTCCCATGGTCTTGATGGAATAGATAAAGGTATAAGTAATCCATACTGTTTACCATGATGTCTCTTAACTCTTTGACAAATCAAACATTCAGAAACAAAGTTAGATACATCAGTGTCCATATGTGGCCAATAAAAATCTTCAGTTAATGTACGTAAAGTAGATATGATACCTCTATGACCATGGTATGGAGGACAATGAATCTCATTCAAAACAAAAGATCTGAATGGAACTATAACACATAATATGAATCCATCATTATAAGACAGTGAATCAATAGGAATCCAGTTATTGCAACTAATTTATTCTAATAAGCATGAAAAGTAATGTCCTAATAATAAGTATCTTTCATAGGAATTAAAGAATCAAATGATATAACACAAATATTATGAATGGCGGGTCTTCTACTTAATGCATCAGCCACTACATTTTCTTTACTGGGTTGATATTGAATAATCGAATGAAAACTCTGAATAAAGGCTGCCCATTTGATATGTTGGTCAGATATTTGGGGTTGGCTAAGTAAATGTCTAATACTTTGTTGGTCAGTCTTAATCATAAATTCAGAACCCATTAAGTAGTGTTTCCATTGTCTTAAAGCTTGTACTACAGCTAATAATTCTTTATCATATGTGGAATATTTAAGTTCGGAGGGTTTCAGTTTACAACTAGAATAGACTATAGGATGATTGTCTTGCATAAGTACAGCTCCTATTCCAGATCCGCTAGCATCAGTCACTACTAAAAAGAATGGTTTATTAAAATCAGGTAGTTGTAAAATAGGAGCATGGGTTAATGCATGTTTCAATAAGTCAAAGGATTTCTGTTGATTATCAGACCAATGATAAACAATACCTTTCTTCAAAAGTCTAGTCAAAGGCAAAGCAAGTAATGAAAAATTACGCACAAACTTCCTGTAGAAACTAGCAAGACCTAGGAATGATCGTAACTCATGCACATTTTTAGGTATAGGCCAGTTAAATATTGCTTCTATTTTCTTAGGGTCAACCTTAATACCATCTGATGATACGATATGACCTAAATATTCAATTTATGTTTTAAAGAACTCACTCTTTCTGGATTAGCATACAGTTGATTATCTTTTAATAATTTAAAAACCAATGACAAATGTTCATAATATTCTTTCTCATTTTGACTAAACACCAAAATATCATCAAAGAAGACAATAACACAATGCTGATATCTCAAAAATATATGGTTCATCATTCTACTAAATGTAGCAGGTGCATTAGTCAATCCAAAAGGCATCACTAAAAATTCATAATGACCAAATTGTGTCCTAAATGCAGTCTTGAATATGTCAGACTTATCTAATCTTACCTGATGATAACCAGATTTAAGGTCTATTTTACTAAATATGGCAGAACCTTGCAGTTTATCCATAAGGTCATCGACTCTAGGAATCGAATATCTATTCTTTACTGTGATCTTATTTAAAGCACGATAGTCAATGCACAAACGATAAGTATTATTATTCTTATTTACCAACAAAACAGGTGCACAAAATGGAGAACTACTAGGTCTAATCAATCCTCTATTTAGTAATTCCTCAACTTGATTTTGAATTTCTTTTTGCTCTATCTGTATGCCTATATGGTGCTTTGCAAGGTGGTTGTGTACCAGGAATCAAATCTATTTTGTGGTCTTCTAGACATGAAGCTAAACCAAGTGGTAGATCTTCTGCAAAACAGTCTTTAAAGTGTGCAAGAAATTCTTTATGCCTAGGGTGCATATGATTTTCTTTAACTTGCAGTTCATTCACCCAAATGAGATAAGATTTACTACTTTTGCGTAATGCATGTTTAGCTTGAGTATGCGAAAGTAGTGAAAAAGCATTAGATGCATGCATACCATACAATGTAATATGTTTTCCTTGAAATTGAATATTAATTGAATGTGTGGAATAATCTATAACATGGTTATGCTGATGACGCCAAGGCATACCTAATATAATATCACTGGACTGTAATGGTACAACTAGAAAATTCCTTCTTTCAGTGTATTGACCAATTTGAATTTCTAAATCATGCACTTCCTGTGTTCCATTATACCTAGTGCCTAAGAATGCTGCTTTAATGTGATAATGCATAGGTACAGTCTGTAATTTAAATTCTTTCACTAACTTTGCAGAAATAAAATCATGAGTACTACCATCATCATGCAAAATAATCTTTTCTTTTCCATGCACTAAACATTTCATTGTCAATAAAGAATGTGGAGTTGGCATACCTGGTAAAGTATCCGAAGGAGTAGTAATGTCATCTTCATCTTCCGTGAAATCAGGCATTTCTTTATATGTTTCGTCATCTTCCATTGCTCCAAGATAGTTGATATGGACAGGTGGCTTCTTCGATTGGCAATTGGCTGCTAGATGTCCAGGTTGGTGGCATTTATAACACACTATAGGTTTGGCTTTAGATACATTATTTACAATGGTAGGAAGTCTAGGAATATTAGGATTTGGCTGTGGAATTGGCTTGTGGTTATGGTTGGTATTCGATGGTAAAGCAGGTGGTTTTGCCCAAGTTTTACACAAAGATGAAGAAGGAAAACGACCTTGATTAAATCTTCTAAAATTTGAGTTGAATTGCTTAGATCCATAGTTACCATTGGTTTGGAATTGCTGTGGATGCTTGTCTCTTCCTCGAAGCTTGTCTTCAGTGTCATGAGCTAAAGAAATTGCGTCTTCAAGAGTTGCAGGCTTGAACATATTGACTTCAGCGTAGTAATGCCCAAGTAATCCAGACATATACTTGCGCTTGTGTGTCGCTTCAGGTACGTCTTCAAGCATGCATAACTGGAGTAATGCATTCCAAAAACGTTCGGTGTACTGAGGAATAGGCTCACGATCTCGTTGCTGAAGAAGGTCCCATTGATTTATGGCTTTTTCATGGAATTGTGGAGGAAGGAAATTCTGCATAAACTTCTTCTTGAAATTCTTTCAGGTAGTGGGACAATCTATACTTTTACAAACCATGGTCCACCAAAGAGATGCTCTATCCACTAAATGATTAGTGACACACTTGATTTTATCTTTTTGTGCATATGTTTCCTCATGAAAATAATCATCAAACTGACTGATGAATGCAAGAATAGTTTTTCCATCTCCAGTGCCATTGAAAGTACGGAATTTGAAATTTCTTTTACTTATCTTTGTTTTCTTGCGGATGGATTAAGCTTCGAGAGTTGCTTTGATGGTACGCCGTATAAGATCTTCAGATTGTGGTTCTTCTTTGTCGGTAGTTGATCTTTGTAAATTAGCCAATTGAACTTGCAATGCTTGCCGCACTCGTCGTTCTTCATCCAACTGCATCATAATTAAATCCAGCTTTTGCTCCATCATAGGTTCAGGAAGATCGCCTTCAGCCATTAAATCATCCATATGTGATTCCGTCATCCTACAAAACTTCAAAAGACCTCACACTCTCAAAATCCAATTAGCAGGATGAGCGTAGCTCAAAATCGAGTGTACAAGGCTTATATATTTTTGTGTGCGGCTTTCACAATCTTCGTCTTTGGCTATTGCGGGATTTGCAATCTTTGAAAAATGTGTGTTTTGATCTTCTACATGTACTGAAGCTGGTTCAACAAACCTGCCTATGCGAACAATACCTTCCAATGAACAACTTTGCAGTTCGGAGTTTCTGCGCAAGAACAGTCCTTCTATGAGTTTTGAACAGAAGTCAGTTTTGACTTCAAGTGACTTGTCTGACTTGCAGAGTTACAAACTTATGTGACTTGCAGAGTACCAGAACTTGCAGAACTTGAGTGATTTAGCAGACTTGCAGAATTTGAAGTTTGTAGACTTGCAGAACTTGGGAGATTTTGTGTGACTTGAGGGTTAAGAGACTAAGCTTTAAGCTTAGTATAATAAAATCATCGAATTGTGGGGGGGGGGGGACGTTTTTTCAACCGCCGAAAATCTCGCAGACCTCCTCTGATGCCGTTTTTTGACGAATTGAAAGATTTAAGCTTTTTAAGCTTAAACTAAGCTTATTAAGCTTATGAAGCTTGCTTAAGCTTTTAAACTTGTGGATTTTGAAGACTTATCTCTCTGTTTGTTGACGACTTGAACAAGAGGATGTAGGAGTGGTCCTCCGCTGTTGCAGGCCGGTCCTTCATGATCTGAAGATGGAAATAGAGGTTCTTGACCGCCAGGAATCCACCCGTATCGACCGTTTGCGATGAGATTGACCGTAGAGCTCGATCGTTCCAGGAGCTTCGCCTTCGCACAAGATGGGTAGCCATTGGAAGCTCTCGATCTCAGCTTCGCTCTGATACCACTGATGCGCAGATTGGATGATGTATGCTCGCGTAGTGAATGCCAGAAGGTCCCCAAGAACAAAAGAACTCTACTTTTTGCACAAAAATCAAGGTAAAAAGCATGCACGACATGAACAAGAGACCAATTGGGTGCAATCTCCCCCCATGCCTTGTGTGAGTGCTCCACAAAGCATGTATTTTATGTATTAATCATCTTCAAGCTCAAATAATAGCCCAAATTAAAAAATAGCAAGCTTTTATCTTTTGAGTTTGTTTTAGTACAAAATAGAAATAAAGCTAATGGGCAGTTCCCAAAGAGTCAGGCATACCCAATACAATGTCCAAGTACAATAACATAATCGTGCGTCCATGCGCATAAAAAATAATAAATAAATATCGAACGCCTCAATAAATAAGCACGACAAAATATAGGCACCATGCCTAAGGTATGCGCCCATCAAAATATAAATGATAACTCGAATACTCGCTATCCTTCAATGCTTTCCTCCACCACTGCTGCTATCTCTACACATCAACTGAAGCATTCACAATCATTATTAAAATAATACAATTAAACCGATAAAAGTGAATACCTAGCAGTCTTCAGCTACATAAATAAATCAACTGGTTAGAAATCAATCCTAACCTTAATTTATTACGAGTGCGCACTCTAAACTCATAAACATTTATTAATTTAATATGTATTTTGCGGAATCACCCGCTATGGAATCACCCATGTACACACTAAATTAATGAAATGCCCGAAAGGATAGGCGTCCCCATCAACTTCTCGCACAAAGAATCTACTTTGTGTATGAGCCCCAGTCATCAAAGTTTACGGAATCCACCGTAAAACCTCACGGAATCCACCGTGGCACGGAATCCACCGTGAAATATGCCTCCTGGCATCAGTAGCATACAATTAGCTAGGAACCCAATGTTTCATGCTAGGACAAAGCACATCGAGGTGCATTACCACTTTGTGAGTGAGAAGATACTTGCAAGAGAGATTAACTTTGGATATGTTAGCACATAGTAGGACCAGATAGCTAACATTTCCACAAAGGCATTGGGTGCAGAGAAACTTTGAAATGTTTAAAGCTTATTTAGAGTTGTTGAGATATAGTTTAGCTTGAGGGGAAATGTTGAGATGGCAAGCTAAACATGTGTGAACATTGATGACAGACCACATGGGTAGATGGGTGTGCACATCTACACTTAGCACATCAATGGGCATTATGATCCTCACATGGCCATTGGCTTATCACTTGTTATATTTGGTTTGTTGTACCTATCTACAACTAGCATAGTTATAGCACCAATCAATTAATATAGTATTCCACTTTCCTTTATGTTATATCTTATCTATACTTTGTGTATAAAAAAATAAGATGAAACTAGAAAGAAAACATTTTGGCCTCCGTCTCTCTTCTTGTATTCTTAAGTGAGTTGCCTCTTGCTGTGTATGGTGTGTGTTTAGTATAGCAACTCAAGTAAGATCCCCACCATGCAATTTGTAACACTTTAGGTATTTCTTCCATGTTTTGAAGCCACCTCTAGGATCCTCTTTCTTCCATGCCTCCATAGTCTTGAGAAGCCATCTAGCATTGAAATCCCTAAAGTTAGATCTAGTCCTTAATAAGTAGGAGTGACTTCCCTTGCGAATTCATCAAGTACTTCAAAAAGGCACTACCATTCATACAAGGGGAAGTAGGCTAGCCTTCCTTGGTCCTATACATAACTTCTTGCATCCATGTAGTTTCTTTCCTATTAAGCCTATATCTCTTAGCTTTTGATCCAGTCAGAAGAAGGAACAAGAAGCCTAATCCTAGATGTCATACCACCTTCCTAACCCCTTATAATGAGTTTTGAAACACATGTGAGGGTTTTGACAAGTTGGAATAAAATCATTGTCATACACAAAGGTGTTAGCCAAATGTTCATGAGTAGTGATGCATCTTCTTTTCCATTGTCCCCACCTTTCCATTCAAAAGACAAAAGTACATATTTCTTAACATTTTGCCATTTTTCTTTAGCTTGGCCTTTGTCCATGGCACCCCCATGTGGTAGCCTAGTTTGTTGGGTATACTACATGTGTGCATAGAAATCTCAAGATCTACACATGGGTGAGTGGCACACAAGATATCAGTTTGCGATGCAAAAAGCATAAATTTCCACTAAGGACTAAGTATGAAAAAAATAGGCTCCACCCATCTATAAAATTTTTGCTAAAAGGCAAGTCAAATTTATATACTTCTATATCTATATACTTTATCCACACACACACACACACACACACATACACATACACAAGCCTTCCATACATCCTTTGTGCACATAGAATGCTAGGCTGCTTTGCAACCCATGAAGCGGCAAACGAGATCTCCGTGCTACTATTGGGCAATTTCACTTTAAAAAAACATGCTTTCTTCACGTTATATTTAGGAAAAGTTTCCTCTCTCTCTCTCTCTCTCATCAAAATTAAAACTTAAAGTAATTTATAGATTTTATAATATAAAATGCTAGATATACATACATTTCTTTTATGCATCAAACTTATAAACTTTCATCTTTACATGACTGTAAGAAAAGACATCCTTTCTTTGCACGACATTTTGAAAAAATAGTTTTAAAATGAAATGGATCATAATTGAAACATACATATATAGATATCAAAATCCAAGCATTGCAAAAAGACTTGAGTCCTAGTCAAAATGAAGCTATCTCCTTTTTTGAGGAATCATGTTTATCTCTAAGTAGGACACTCACATGATTGTAAGAAAACACATCCTTGCTTCACGTGATGTTTTGAAAAACAAGAATGTTGTACCAAAATGAACTATAAGTGAAACATATGCACCTAAAAGCATTGAATATATCCATCATGTACAAGTTCAATAAAAGTTGGGTCCAGGGAGCTTAACGACCATATTGACATCATCATGTAAATTCTCAACAACTCTCGCTTGGGGAAGTTACTATATATATATATCCTCTTGTTGTAGAACGTTAAGAGATGTTATGACTCTCCAACATGTCTCTTGCATTGCAAGCATCCTTAAAAGTATCATCGATCCCATTGTCAATAGTATACAAATCCTCAAAAGACGTACATCCCCAATACTCTATTAAAAGTAATCACAAGTAGTAAAGCTCACCACAAGTGGGCACCGCAAAATAAATCCTACCACATATATTCCCATGCTTCCTCTTTGTCCACATCTTCTACCATTAATTTCACACCTAGTACATTGGAAAGTCTTGATAGAAAAGAGTTCTAGCCTCTAGATAAATGAGATTGCACACAAACCATTCAATAAGAGTGGTCTTTTAAACGTCTTCATTCTACACAACATCTGGTATATTATCTTTTTCTTAGAACACCACATAATTCTCACCACAAAAGTGTACTTGCAACCATTGTATATCAAGGTTTTCATTGTGTAATGGGTAATCATAGATTTTCCATCATGCCTTAGAAGTAGAAACATATTGTGCATGCAAATAACTTTGGATCTTGTCCACTTCACGAATATTGCTATAATTCTAATTGGAATCAACCCCCTCCACATTTATTTGTGCATTATATTTCTTACTCAAGTAAAGATTATATGGAACAACCCATTGATTATCAATAACATTAACATTTATAATCATTGTTTTTCTATCATCTCATCTTTGATAGATGGGATAGCCAAAACTATCAAGTGTTATCATGCCCACTAATTTCCAAGGGTAATCTTTAGTACATTCATCCTTTTCCACGCAAGGATGCTTGGGATTCAATTTTTTGCAAGGGCCATGAATGTTGCATTTTGAAATTGTCTTGAATAAAGCAGGAAACTTAACTCTATTGGGCAACTAAACACAAACCATTCTATCTAGTGACATGTTGTAGAAGGTGTGAAAGATTGGTCTAAAATCAGCAATGTATGAGAATGTGGTAGCCCCCTCTTTTGGAATTCAACAAAATAAAATAGCCTACAACCTTTCCAAAGAGGTCTTTTCACAACAATGTGTGTATCAAATTAGCATGTTTTTTGTGAATCACTTGAGGAATCAGATCTAGACACTCATAAGTACTCTTCCTAGCTAACAAAGCATTAGTTGTCTCCAACTACTTTGGATTGCATGTCATTGTTATAAAATGATCAGGTTTTCCCTTGTATCACACTGTAGACATAGCATCCTGATACAATTGATACATGTGCCTTGGTCCACTTGCAAATGATGATGGTAAAACTATCCTCCTACCAATAGAGGCACCAACAACCTATACTGACCCATTATCATTTTCCTCGATCGTGTCTTCCAAGCCTTTGTAACCCTTTGATCACAAGATTAACTGATTCTGGTGACAAGAAGTCAACTTGCATTGCTCTATACTATGCAATATGCATCAACAATAAACTATTGCAATAATCGATCATTGCACAATTATATCTTCATGCACCTAAATTTGAAATGCATAAAATTACATTTAGGTAGCACAATTTTTATTGGACAATTCATGTACGTTAATAGGAACATTGACATTAATGTCATATGTGAATCGTCATCACCCATAGGAAAAATGAGAACATATAGCATTGGCATATATGCTCTATGCAAGTTTGAAATAGCAATACACAAACCACCTTGAGTTTAAACATGAATAGCTTGTTGATCAAGATTATTCTCATTGCCCTGCCCCAGCATGATAGTTGCAACCTTAGCTGTTGTATGTGCTAAGTCCTGTCTACTCATTCTTTGAACATAAAAAATAGTAATTCTTAATTCTTGCATGAGATTATTTTGCAATTGCATGCCCACAAACCTAAAAGCTTGTGCATATACATTGTGTCGATGCATCATAGACTGGAGCTCCCCAAGCAAGTTTGGTAACATATCATGCATAAACCCCAACAAATTAAATATCTCATGCTCAGTATCATAAACATAGAGTTATACAAACCTTGGCCATTCTTGATATTGCATATCAGGAAGTATGTTAACCCCAACACGAAGAGAGCAAAAGAAAGTGGAAAAGACGCAGGGCAAAGGCGGAAAAAAGGTAGCCCGACTGAAGGAAAAAAAGGAGAAAAGGCCAAAAGCGCAAGGACAACCTTAAAAGTCCAAGGCAAACACGAAAAGGGAAAGGCGCATAAAAAGCACACCCTAAAATCTTGTAAAAGAGTGCCAGGCTCTCACTCGTGCAAGTTGTAAATATAGAAGGGTAGTGAAAAGGAAACAAGGAAGATAAAGGGACAATGGAAAACAGGGCCTAGGCTATGACCGGCCATGTAAAAAAGGGAAAAGGGGATGACCGCCCAAAAGGGAAGTAGGGTTTTGTATATAAGGTTGAAAAGTGAATGAAGAGCTCATTCTTTGGTGTGTGGCAAAACTAGTCTTCTTCTTCCTCTCTTCTTCTCTCCTTCTTGCTTGTGTGTGCTCTTGAGAGAGGGAGTGTGAGAGTGTGAGGGAGTGAGTGTGTGTGAGAGTTAGGGATCAAGAGGGTGAAGCTCTTCACCATCTCCTCTCCTCTACTTCTCTTCTCTTCTCTTCTCTTCTCTTGCGCGTGCGGCTATGGAGGATGGAGCTTGGAGATGGAGGAGGCTTGAGGATGCTTGAGCTAGCATCGAGAATCGTGGAGCTACCGGAGTGTGAGAGAGAGGAGGGTACTCGATCGAGCATCAAGGTAAGTTCACTGCATTTGTAGGATCGACGGCGCGTCGGCTAGGTGAGAGATAGACATTAGTGCTCGGCTTGGAACGCTTGAACAATAAGCGGTCCGTGGGTCTTGGCGGTTGAGCGAAAGCTCCCACATTTTGGTTCCATTGCCGGGACCAACGGATTCAAGCTCGAGCACTTGCGCGCCTCATATCGAGCATCGAAGTAGGGTATTCACCCCCAAAACGGAGCTTGAGATAGGTAGGAAGTCGGGTGTTTTTGATCTTCAGGACAGGTAAGTATTTTGGAATAATCTGGTTATTAATGATTAGAAAACATGGAGACTAGTTCAGTGTTCTGCTTTCGATTCAAGTTGTGTTTAGGATAGATTAGCAGTAGGAAATCACACACGAAGAAGTAGAGGGCTGCTGCTGTGAAACAGGGGAAAAACCACAGGAAACGACATGAAAAAAATGGAGTAAATGCAAAGGTAACTGCATAGGAAAAGCCAGGGAAGGAATCTGTAGTGCTCAAGGCAGAACTAGCAGGGTATAAACTCTGGGAGGGCAAGAGGACCCCATTTCCAACCAACGGAGAGCGAGAGAGACAGAGAGTGAGAGAGTGAGCGAGCTGGGCAGCTGTCCGATCTACCAGGGCACGGCGGACATCCAATTCGGCGACTCCCAGGTAACCGATCTCCTCCGCACCACTTCAACTCCGTCGTTGGTTAATCGCATGATCAATAGGATAAAACATCTAGTGAAAATTGAGCAAATCTGTGTGCACAACTCATCGGACCGACGGAATCGGACGTCCGACCCAGTGTCCGATTCCCAGAATCGGACACTCGGACAACCGTCCGATCAGAATGACCTGTCTGATTACTAGGCTCGGTCCAACTAGTCCGATCGGACGTGCCATGTGGCACTCTGACCAACCCGTCCGATTTTGAGAATCGGACGCTCGAACCAACTTGTCTGACTTAAACACTCGGACCGCTCGGACGCTCTGACTCGGACCCACCCTGTCCGATCGGACGAAGTAGTACACGTCAACAATCGGACCACCTGTCCGGTCTGATTCCCAGAATCTGACCCAGGACCACTAGGAATCGGACTACTCGGTCTGATCGGACCGCCCAGGATTGGACCCTTTTGGCCGATTCCTCGTAGACTTGCCTGTCTGATTCTTGAGAATCGGACACGCGGACCTTAAGACTACCACTCAGCTATGATATACCTGTTCCGATTCCCACAATCGGACCACTGGTAAATCGGACGTCCGATTCCCAGAGTCAAACCAAAACAAAACCTGACCCATCTAGGGACACACTGGGGAACTCCCCCAGCGACCCACCCCCACGTGAGCAACAGGAGGCAGCATAGGACCCTAGGACCCGTAGAGCGGCCAGAACTAGAGTCGCAAAGCCTGTCAAGCCCAAAACGAGCAAGAGTGAGTGAGACGCCGGGGAATCACTCACAACACTCGGGTTGAATTTCCGCACTTGAGGTACACTTAGGAAAGCCGAAAGCCTGATTGAGCACAAGTGCACGAGGAAAGACACACTCACGAGTGACCATAAGTTGAGCACTGCATTCAAAAATTAAAAAGAACTCACTCAGACAAATCACCCAACAAACCCACCAATAGGAGAAGACCCAAGGTGTATGCAAACACGCGGAGCGTAGGGTAGGATCAAGCAAGGAGCGTCAACGACAAGAATCTGACTTACAACCAGGCGCAAGAATTCAACCATGATAGAGGGAGGCTCAGATCATCGGTTTATAGGGGAGCTAGATGTTAGCGCATTTCCAGATGCCATACAACAAATGGTGAGCAGTTACGATGCGCATGCCAGGTACGAACACCGTGGCAGAACGACAGAGGCAATCATTGCGGACCTAGAGGAGGAGAGGAGGCTAGCCCGCAAGGCATTGCAGGGCATAGTCGAGTACAATAGGGACCAACAAGCCAG
Organism: Lygodium microphyllum; assembly: GCF_053477565.2. Taxonomy (NCBI): domain Eukaryota; kingdom Viridiplantae; phylum Streptophyta; class Polypodiopsida; order Schizaeales; family Lygodiaceae; genus Lygodium; species Lygodium microphyllum. The sequence goes on from NC_141139.1 coordinate 93,156,618, forward strand.
GAGCCTAAGGCAGAGCATGGAGCTGCATGAGGTGCAGCGAGTGCTGAACTTGGCTGGCTGAAACCGGACATACCAGGAAAGAGTACTAAAGGAAGACCTGACGTTGGGCGAGCTCCTCATGAAACGGTTGCTCGATAACACCGCGGTAGAACAGAATGCCACTGCGCTAGCAACCTCGCTACTTGCATGGCTGGGGGCAAACCAGGGCGCAAAGAGCCAAGCCAAAATACCTATTGTCGCCAAGCAACTCGACAAGTACCAGCCATCGGACGACCCGTACAACTTTGTCGAGCAGTTTGAGCAAGTCTGCGAAGCCAATGGCCTCAACGACCAGGCCCAACGTTCGCAAGCATTCGGACTTTGCTTAAGCGATAAGGGTAGGACGTGGCATACGAGCCTAGATGCTATAGAATGAGCCAACTTCAATAACCTCAAGGACCTTTTTGTCAAGAGGTTTGCCGAACCCGGATACTCTAACAACCTGCTAGTGCACCTGATGAACGTCAAGCAAAAGGAGAAGGAGGGCATCCGCGACTATGTGACCCACGTGAGAAGCCTCCTTAAGAGAATCCCCTTAGGCGAAAGGCCGATTGACAGGGCAGTGTCGACCGTATTCATCAGCGGGATTCGGGATGAAGAATTGTACAAGGCACTAGCAGGCAACTCAAGCTTGCAACGAGACGTGGTGGCTAGGGTTTTTGAGGAAGCCATTAGGGTTGATGACCAGCTGAAAGAGAGGAGCTCCAGGAGCTCAAACCTAGAAGAAATCAACCCACGGAGTTTAGAGCGAATGCCAACCTCTAGCAAGCGATCAAACACATCATCCCAAGATAAGGGGAAGGCCACCGAGACGGACCACAGCTTGGCCGAGGTCAAGACGGAGCTAGCCAAAATACAAGACATGTTGAGGCGACCGACGCGTCCGCACGTCCAGTGCGTGTACTGTGGAGGAAACCACCTGCCAGCAGAATGTCAGGACCCTAGGTCAAGATCCTGCGCTAACTGTGGTAGGTTCGGCCACGATGCCGCACACTATAGACTACCACGAATACTGCCATACGTGCAACCCTACGGCTAGCTTTACTCGGCTAACAGGCCGCAGCCATTCTTTGGAAGGGGAGCCCCGCTAGCCCTACCAGCGCCTAACGATATGAAACTAGCGGTCCCTAGGCTGGACATAAATCCTACCGGTATTCCTAGACCGCCTGGTCCCTATGTGACCCACCCATCGAGCGATGCTCCCGTACACTACATAGAGGAGCCCAGTGACGAAGAAACCTACATATACCCTTACGTCTCGCATGACGACGAGGGCAATGCAATCCTCATGGATTACCGACCTGTGCCGGTGATGGCATTAGGATGAGGACGGGGTAGAGGCCTGGGAGGGCAGCCATAGGATCCGGTCACTTGTTGGACTTGTGGACATCCTGGTCACGTCTCATCACGTTGCCCAGAAAGAGAGCAGCAAAGTAGGGACAAAGCTGACCAAAGGTGCACGGAGTGCGGAATCACCCATCTTTTCATAGACTGCCCAAAACGGAACCCGCCTTCTGATTCAGCTAATTTGCCATCCGTCCCGTTGGGACTATTTGGTGTTGAAAACCCCGATGGGGAGGCCACACCTATCCCCCTACGAGTGATGACCCGAGCACAAATGAAGCAGGGTGGCATCTCTCTGCCAGGACCTAGCAATCTCGACGCGACCTTAGTAGGAAAGAAGAGCCGTAGGCGGAAAAAGAAGAGATCAGAGGCTAAGGTCGCACTAAAAACCGACAGTGTTACGACCTTACCGCAGGGAAAGAAAGTCTCAGACACGCAGAGGTAGAGACTTCAGCCCCTAAAACAGCCCAAAAGGAAAGCGCTAAGGTAGGGGAATACCCACACCCCAAGCAGCAATTGGAAGCCATAGAAAAGGTGAAGGAATGGGTGAGGGAGGCTCAACAGCACCTCAAGAATGTTGAGCCCATCACGGAGGACGAGATTGATGATCTCTCCAGCATGAGTGCGCCGCTATCACTACCCCAACCTAAGTCTGCCGAGGCTGCTATGCCACAAGCAGTGCCGTCAAGGCCAAGCCTAGACGTAACAGACCCGTAGGATAGCCGCAGCCATTGGCCCGGATAGTTTGAACGAAGGAAAGGACGAGTGTTTAGCAATTTCCTAACCACACTAGTGACTACCCCTGTAACTGTTGGCCTGGGAGAGCTGCTCAGGCAGCACTCTGCTCTATGGCAGGACCTCAAGCATTGGGTCGAGAGACCACACGAGCAAGCTTCGGTAGATACTCAAGACTAGGATGCGAAAATGCACTTACCAAGTTTGACGCTACCTCTGGCCCTAAATCATTGCACGTCAACGCCTTCTGGGAGGGCTCAGAGATGCACGCAGTCCTTCCAGTCCTAGCCCTGGGAGATGCAACGAGAAAGGGGATTGTAGACACAGGAGCTGGGGTTAGTGTGCTTAGCCACGCAATGTTACAGAAGTGGGGAAACCCGCCTGTAGAAGCTGCTTGGTTTAACGTCACGCTAGCAAACGGTATGCGAGTGAAACCATTCGGGGTCTTGAAGAATTGGCCAGTGAAGATTGCAGGATTCCAGTTCTCTATCGACTTTATCGTCATGAAGGGAGTGGACTATGATATCTTATTGGGTCGACCCTGGATGCGCAATGCTAGAGTTATCAAAGACTGGGGTAACAGCCTGATCTTCCTGGGAAACCGAACCAACGCTGTGAGAATAGAGATGGACACTTGGAAGGCCTCGCCAGTCGACCTAGACGCCATCTCTACTCTACTCAAGGGAAACACCCAGGACAAGGAACCCTATGGGTCCTTAACTAAGTATATCCCATGCCCGAAGGACGAGCGGGATTGGATGCACGTTCTCGCTACACTCGACCTGCCGTTCTCAGATTAGGAGGTGTATGAGCAGGCTGTCAAAACAATTGGCAAGCCAAAAGAAACACCTCCTACACCTATCTACATGATGGCAGCAAGCCTAAAGGGCCCAAGCCTGTCGCTTTCCAAGTGCCTACCAACAGGAGAGAACTCCAGGGGATACTAGGGCACTTAATGGACCGACTGGCATGCAACGCAGCCACCAACCTCAAGCCTCTCCAAGACCGAAACCCGAGTGGAAGTGGACCAGGGTACATGAACTGAACCTCAGGTAAAACTGGGCATTGGTTCCCGACCAACAAGACGAGGCAGAGCATGCCTTGGGGGACGATGAGCAGTCTAGCGAGGCAGATTCCTGTGACGAATGCGAAGATTGCCAACCCTTCGATGAAGGAAGTGAGGGTGAGGTGGACACCATAGAATACGACACCGAAGGGCGAGAGATTGAGCAAATCCGGGAAGATACTAAGCCGCAGACGAGACCGGCCCTTAGAGTGGACCAAGGAGTCATGTGTGTGAAATGCGATCATGCTTGGTTGGAACAGATGGGAGCTGTGGATTTTGAGCAAGCCGGCCTGGCCCAACCAGGAACGACAGCAATGCTTAGAACCGAATCGCCATCCGAACTGCGGCCGCCAGGGGAGACCACCTCCTCTAGTGAAAATGGGAAATTCGACTCTGAATCTGAAGTTACTTCAGATGATGACTCAGAAATCCCTAGGCCACCCATGACCAGACGCACCAAGGGAGACTTACTTATCCACCTAAGGCGTAGACGGTTACGGCAAAATGAAGCTAACGTCCCAATGATGCGCGATCAAAGGAACAAAAGAAGCCACAAGATGTCCCTAAGCGCTTCTCGAAATTCAAAAGAGGGGACAAGGTGGTGGTTCTGCTAAGTGCCAAACACCAAGGGCAAACCCGCGAACCAATCGAAGGGCCAGCCAAGGTCAAGGAGGTAGACCTAGCCCTGGAAGGGGAAGTACCCCGGCTAGTGTTCATTGCTGAGGACTTGACCATGGAAGAAGAGTCCAGTCTTGTCACTCTTTTGCGGGAGTACCGGGACGTGTTTGCTTGGTCTTTAGATAAGCTATGAGGGGTAGATCCGAGTGTTGTGACTCACAACATACCCATGACAACGGATGCAACGCCGGTCAAGCAGTGACCATACCCCATGAATCCAAAGCACGCTCATGCTGTCAAGGAGGAAATTGACAAGCTGATGAGAGCCGGATTCATTTACGAAATTGAGCACACAGACTGGGTGTCACCCATAGTCATTGTGATGAAGAAAAACAGCAAGATTCGAGTGTGCGTCAATTACAAGAAAGTAAACGCCGCGACAAAGAGAGACAACTACCCCTTACCATACACCGAGCACATGCTTGAGAGGGTGGCAGGTAAGGAAGCCTACAGTTTCCTGGATGGCTTCTCGGGGTACAATCAGGTACAAGTGCATCCTGCAGATAGGCACAAGACTGCTTTCGCCATTGAGTGGGGCGTCTTTGCATATGTAGTCATGCCCTTCGGGCTAACCAATGCCCCCGCCACCTTTCAATGCCTCATGTGCACCATATTCAAGGACATGCTTCGCAAGGAGTTAGAGGTCTTCGTCGATGACCTGTGTGTCCATTCGGCCTGGACCCAACATCTCGAAAAACTCCACGCGGTCTTTGAACGGTGTCGCTTATACCGTCTCTCTCTCAACCCCCTGAAATGTCAGTTTTGGGTGAAGCACGGATGCATCTTGGGACACGTGGTGTCCAAGAATGGCATTGCCACAGACTTCTCGAAGGTCAAGGTCATCGTGGACCTTCCACCCCCAAGTAATTACAGGGGAGTTCAATGCTTCTTAGGTTACACAGGATACTATCAGCGGTTTGTACTGAACTATGCGCTGATCGCTAGGCCATTGTACAAACTGCTAATTGTCTTCGAGTGGACTGAAGCGTGCCAACGAGCCTACGAGGAATTGAAAAAAGCCCTAACAATGGCACCTATCCTACGAGCCCCAGATTGGACTATGACTTTTCACGTACACATCGACACCTCTAAGTTTGCCGTGGGGGTAGTGCTGTGCCAACCTGGTGAGCATAACTTAGATTACCCAGTGAGTTTTGCTAGCACGCAACTCACTGAGACAGAGATGAATTATTCAACAACCGAAAGGGAGGGATTAGCCATGGTATTCGCTGTGAAGAAGTTCCGGCATTACCTACTGGCCACCCCCTTCACCTTCTTCGTAGACCATCAAGCCCTGCTCTATTTAGTCAACAAACCTTGTGCTACAGGACGTATAGCCCGATGGCTTCTCCTACTCCTGGAGTTCGACTTCTCAGTGGTGGTACAGAAGGGAAAACAACATTACATGGCTGACCATCTGTCCCGTATACCCACAGGAGAAGCTGTTGGACAAGGCATAGTGGACGAGTTACCAGACATCCACTTATTCCGTGTGTCCAGCGAAAGAGGCCTATTCAAGGCCGATCTGACACCATACTGGGCAGACGACATAGTCCAAGTGCTCGAGCATGGGCTGCCCGAATGACCAATAGAACGGGCACGGCTTAGGCGCTTAATCCTGAAAATCCAGCCCTATCAGTTGATTGCAGGCTAGCTCTATAGGCTGGGGTAAGACGGTCTGCTACGTAGATGCGTATGTGAGCATGAGATGCATGATGTGCTCTCAGAGGCGCACAACGGTATTGCAGGAGGACACTTTAGCGGGGACACTACAGCACGAAAGGTGTTGCAGTCCCAGCTATGGTGGCCCACACTCTTCCGCGATGCCTCACAATTTGTCAAGCATCGCGACGAGTGCCAACGGACAAAGGTCCCGGTCTGTAAAGATTAGACGGAGTTAACCCCGGTTATCGCTCGCCAACCTTTCGAAAAATGGGGGATTGACTTCATAGGACCCATCAACCCCGTGGCACAATATTCACAAGCTAGATACATCGTGGTGGCCACGGATTACCTCACCAAATGGGCGGAGGCGAGAGCCACGCGGAAAAACGACGCTAGGACGACTGGCAAGTTTTTATGGGAGCAAGTAATCTCACGTTTTGGTTGCCCCATTGAAGTGGTTAGCGACCAGGGAACACACTTCATCAACGAAGTGATAGCCCATCTCCTATCCATCTTTCTCATCATCCATTGCAAATCCTCACCATACTACCCTCGGGCTAATGGCCAGGCTGAATCAACCAACAAAATTCTCATCACTGTCCTAACCAAAGTAGTCTCAGCCTCACGAAGTGACTGGGATAACAAGTTGATGGCAGCCTTGTGGGCCTACCGAACAGCTTATAAGGCGGTCGTCGGACAAACGCCTTTTAGGCTAACCTATGGGACTCAAGCTATTCTCCCATTAGAATTCTTTGTCGCTAGCCTGAGGATAGCACTCCAAGAACGATGGGAAGGGAGGGAAGCATGGATGCAATGCTTGGTTGAGCTAGAACGCCTGTCAGAGGTTCGTCTCCTAGCCACCCATGAACTTATCTGTGAGAAAGCCAGACGCAAAAGCTGGTTTGACAAACTCACTGGCCAAAGACCAAGCCACTTTTACCCAGGTTAACAAGCCAACTCCTAAGAGTTGTTGCACTAAACAAGTGATTATTGCACTAATTGTTTTAATTTGACTCAACTTAGCCTTCCCTAAAATCTACAACGTTGTTTGTAGTAGTCCAACTGCAAAGATTCTAAACTTCAGTAAATTATACTGGGCACTAAATTGCTAAACCTAAGATAACTATGGTTTCTCCTCATCTCTCAGAGGCAGCTCCTCATAATGTTCTCCTGCCATGCTAGTGGCGGTTTATCCAGGAAATGTTTTTAATGTTTGACTTTGGAAAGGTTGTTTCAGGGATATAGATCTCTTGGATCTATTTGTATATCTCCATTTAAAATTCCTTTTTATGTTTTTCTCCACTTGATTAAAATTAATTCTTTTTATTTGTTCAATTTTAAACAAACATTCAAATCAAATTTTCTGAAGTACCATAAACCCCTAAATTTTAATCTCCCTTGGTAGACGTTTCCCACTCCGTATATAAATTTCGTCGTTGCTTATTAGTTTTTAAGTACTTAATTCATTTTGCAAATATAACGTCCTTTCCTTCTTTTCTATTATTAAACATCAACCAGAATAAAACAAGTTCTTCCATACTCTTATGGTTCACATACAACGTTCATTTTAAATCCCGTATATCCCCTTAGTTTTCTTTAAATTATCCTAGTGGCCCTCCACTCCATATATTTAAGAAGTTGATTGTAAAATGAATAACATATAAAAATTTAATATAGATGCTGAGGCTTTTTCCCCCATGCCATCCAATCATCAAAATTGTTTGATTTTATTTTGGTTTTAATTTAAACTAAATTTTATAACTGCAACCTAACATTATAAATCATTATAAAGTGTTGCCAAACTTTTTATTTGTAATTTCCCATGTTTCCTAAATGCTCATACCGTGTATAATCTCTCCTTTCAAAACCAAAACACCATATCTTTATACAAGCATTTTTTAGTAAAATATTATTAAATCATTATTTCTTTTCTTTAACCCTTACAACAAAAATGCATTAACAAATCAAAAATTTTGTTTCCAATATTTCACTAAGAATCCATAGTTTATATCAATAAATAACACATTTTACGTAAAGGAAAACTATGCTTTTTCCCTAAATATAACACTTTTCTAATTTTTAAATATAACAAAACATCTTTAAAAATCTTGATAGAAATTCAGTAAATTCCCTGACTCATAAGCTTTATAGAAAAAATATCAGAACTTATAAATTTTCAATCAGTAATTTTATAAAATTTTATTTATGATAATTTTGAGTCATTTTTTAGTGTTTTCGACTGTTTTTGATTTTTAATAAATAAAAACTAGTTCAGATAAAAGCAAACAACCATGTAGCATAAGAAAAAATGTTTAAAGACATATTTTAAAAATATTAAACTAAGAAATTATCATGCCATATCATTTATTTTAGATAAACTAGTTAGACACTTACTTGGAAAACCCGCGGGTCGTCGTCACGTCCTTGGAGACCGTGTCCTCTTTCTGTCTAGCCACTATCCAGCCATTGTTTGTCTTCTATCCAGTTGATTCAAATGGAAGCTCATCATTTTTTTTTCTTTTCCCCACAATTACCCCAGATGCTATTCCTGCCTATGACTCCCACACTTATTCTTCAAACTCCATGTTACATAGAAAACAAGAAGGATCTCCCATGTAGGGATTTTAATGCTCTTTCTGCATCTCTGTACTCCTCATAAACAACAAATCCGTATCCCTCTTTCAGCTCCAGGTTGCATCTGCCAAACCTTCGGAATGCATTTTCAAGCTCCCGATGTTGAACATGCGAGGAAAGATTGCCCACAAAAAGCGACATCTAGTAATCTCCATGTAAATTCATAAGCCATAGTCTATTGTGCTACCTCTTTTGAAATGTAGAAAGTGTGTTCTCACTGCCACACAAGCCAATGGATTGCTTTGAGATGATCAAATCATTTAAGGATCCCCTCTCTGGCAAATTGCATGTTTTTGCAAGCGCCCCTCAGTTATGCCATAAGGTTGCCATGATAGTTGTTTTGCCCTCTCTATCAACTATCTATCTCTAAAGACAGCCTCAACTTTGAGTAATCAAGTAGAAGCCAAGATGTTATCTGAAGTGTGGAGATGATAATTAAGCTGCTTCTCACAATAGGGGGCCTGAGCACAAGCAAGGAATGCTCAAAATAGAACTTCCACACAGCAGTCTTCCGACGCACTGAATTGACGATAGAGTTGTCCGAGCATATTGTTTGATGCTATGAAACTTCAAGGCGAGGAAGATAGGGAAAACCTGCGCGGATACTGCAACGATGGCGCCCACAGGAAGATGGAGACGCCTCCCGGCCCGCACAGAAAACAACGATCAGGACGCCAAGTTATGCTAACAAGAACAAACAGGCCCCCTCCAAAACAAAAAAAATCAAACCCACTTAGATGGTTCCTCTCTCTCTCTCTCTCTTTAATCAACCACACCTCCCCCGTCTCACTTATTAGACAAGGCCGCCTGCTTGCTATTACAACTGCTCCACCAATCAAGCCGCTGGAGATACGCCATGGGCTCGCTCTCTCTCTCTTCTGTCTTTGTATGCACGTCTCATGCAGACCACCCCACTACGTTTTCGTCACCCCTCTCAAAGCCGATGACGCTGCCGTGAGGAAGAGGACGAGCCATCCGCCGCTACAGTAATACCTCTCTCTCCCTCTCCTTTGTGCCCTCTCACTTCTTCACGACACGAATCGCAACCGCCTTTCTCTCCCATGACATTCGTTTTTTTTTTTCTTTTTTTCAAGTTCCTTCTATTAAGGTTTCTTCCTATTAAGGTAGATATTGCACTTGACCCTTATGCACTCGCTTCTTCTTAATGCATTCCACTATGTGAAATACTTCTGAAAGCGTCTCACCACCTCCATCTTCCCTTCCTTCCTTCAACACACACCACCCCTAAGGCAAAGTCAAGACCCCATCCATCTTCTTTTGCAAATAAACGACTCCTCCCAGTTGTGACTTGGAGTAGGAGTTTTTTTTTTTTTTTTTTGAGAATCTCCTCAAGCATACTCACATTTACGATAAGACCAACATTGAAACCTATTCAATTCAGGTCGATTGCAAAGCCGAGGGATAGTGCACACATTATTAAGTTTATAATAATTTCATGTTGACATTGGATTCATTATAGCTGATTAGAACTTTCAGCTCTCTATTGCATTTTCTTATGCACTACCCCTTAATTTCATTGATGCAGTGGCACTCATCTTCAGTTGAAATAAACTGTGCCCTCCATGACCTGAACCATATCCTAAGACTACACAATCTGCCATGAATAACATGATTTCTAGTGGCTCTAAGAAAATGGATTGCATAAGCTCAAAGAACTTCATTTTGCAAAGTCCTACAGTCTCTAAGCCTTGGTCTTAATACCCTATTTCTGGCAAATGAGATATAAGAGTTTCTTATGGTTGTAGACAGGCCAAAAGATTAAATTTTGTACCGACATTCCCTGGCCAGACTGCAAGGACACGGCCTCCAAAGACAACAACAACGAACACCGCATCTGCATTGAATTCATGTAAAAATTTAGTAATAAGGTGTCAATTGTATACAATTTTGCCAAAAAATTGTTGCAATAAATGGCATGTTTTTAGGTGTTGTCATTCTCCCCCACTGAAATGCGAAGCGTCCTCGCGAGCACAGCTACATCACGAACATTCAGCATCACGAACATTGCTACCACGAGCACTGCTACGCAACTTTGAAAGAAAATATACTCTCCTCCACTTAATTGCGAAGCGTCCTCGTGAGCACAGCTACATCACCTGTATAACCACACATGGACAACTAGTAGACACTGGAAAAGTAGAAAAAATACTTATTTGTGTCATATTAAAATGCAAACAATATAAATGTTTCAATGAAATGATGTAAAAACTTGTGCAAACTAACATTCTCCCTTACTCACTCTCCCCACTGAAATGCATAACAGAGCTTCATCCATTGCATAGAATATACCAACTAGGAAACTGTCTAGAGCCGCTAAACAACAATAATCCCTCTAGGCAATAAATTGCCACACTACTATCCTACTAAAAATATTGCTTCTGAAATAGCATCACTGATAAGGTCGTTACTTAACAAAGAACCCAAACAAGGTAAACTAATACTACAACACTAAATAGGACTCCTAGGGTTTAGCTGCTAACCCTCCATGTTCTACTAGAACAACCAGCCAATGGTTCGTAACTGCTAATTGTCCAAGGCTCTTCTTTTAAGTTTATGTTTTAATGTTTTTTTTTTTTAGTTTGATGTCAAAAGAGTATATACATTGATTCTCTTTCCCAAAAGGTCCCACCCCAAAGAGATACAAGGCATCGGACGCAGGGCACCCGTCAAGGAAATCCCTACAGCCTACCAGGACCTCAAAGGCGATGGTTATCTTCTTTTGGTTGTTTTTTTTTTCAAACCCTGCAGTCTCAGGGTGTTTTTTTCTTTTCTTTTTCTTTTTCTTCTTACTTTCTTTCTTTAAAAGAATAAATATATAGACTCTTCCGAACTTTTAATATTTGGATTGGATTTAAAGATTGTTTTGTTGTTGTTTTTTTTTGTTTTTTTTTTTTAAAAGGATCAACTAAGAAGCAAAGAAGACATCACTTAATTGAACGGTTAAACATTTCAACTCAACAACTTTGCTCGAGGAATCTAATCTAACGCATAATACTAGTCACTCTGGCTAGGCAAATGATAAGCAAAGAATACTCACCAGCTCAGCATCTTTCTTCCACGCTACTCCTAGTCAAAATTTCGTGGAGAGAACCTTGTTATTCAGCTATCCCACATATCACTAGAAAAGCGACCAAAAGATAGGGGAAAACTCTATAGGATTCCTAATCGGACACCCATACAATGAAATTCACTATGTTATGCACACATGTCACCCCCTTTTTTAATCACTCCCTAATGCTAAGTCCCATCCCTTGTGAGTGGACTTCATATAGAAAATTGTGTATATATATCATTCATATTTGTTTAAAATATTTATTTATAATTCCTCTGTAATTTACTTAAGTGTTTTTTCCTTTTTTTCTTCTTCTTCGACATCTCTAATTTCATTCCATCAAATTTTTTATTCATGTATTTTTCAAAATGAATATGAAATAAAAAGTTTAGGTATGAAACAACCTTGTATGTTTGTGGATATTGCAACTCCAAGAATCAGCAACAGAAACATACAACAGTGTGTAACGCAAAATCATAGTCAAATCTGCACATGAAACATACACTAGCCAATACAATGTTAAAGGGTTAGATAAATAATAAAACTTCTCCCTGTACAAAAGAATTATCAAATACTCATGTCACAATCGCGATCAACTAGACTGTCGTAACGCTTCCACAGTATATTTCTCCACTTGATAACCATTCTTACATATAGAACTGTCCTTCTTACTAACTTAAATATCCCAAACTCCAGCACTGAAAGGAATATCCTGACCGTGCGTGCAACTAACTACCTAACTACGTGGAAAATAAAACTAAAGTGCATGAAAACCTACAGGATATCAATAACTCAAAGCATTGTATGTTTTTTTTTTTTAAACGATATATATATATGTTTGTTTGTTTGGTTTTTTCAAAATGTAGAATAAAAGAAAAAACATAAAAGACTAAGAAAACAAAATATCTAGACTAAAATCTTCAAAGTCTCTGAGATCTTCTAGTGAAAACAATAATCCTAATCCGAAATCATCAACTCCATCTAAGTCAAACCTATTAACTAAACTATCATCTATAGGATGCTCAAGAATAGCCTCTAGCGTAGACATATCAGAAGTCACAGATCCGCTATCAGGTGCATCGCTAAGAACCTCCATCACATCATGGAGCGAAGCCGAAGCTGCATCATCATAGTAGGGCATAGGGGCCACTGGTAAAGCATCTAAGGAATGCCCCTCGGTCGCATCCATGTACCAACAAATATAATCCCAACATGGGCAGGGAACACTAGTTTGTAAATCATGGTAAGATGGAGTAAGGCGGTAGACAGTGGAACGATATCTCGCAAATTCTACTTGCTCTCGGCCTACCCTAGACTGACCAGCGCCGCGCTCAGGAGAAAAAACACTATTATAATCATGACGCTGGTAGGTATAACCAATCATTTCCTGCATGGCAGTGGTACCATAGCGTCGAAAGTATGTGCGACACTGCCAACACAAGAGCTGAGCACGCACAAATAAATGCCGCTGACAGGACCTACAACCAAAGGGTGGATGATACTGTAAACAAAAAATAATCACAAAAGAAGAACCACAACAGGCCTCCCCTCTCGGTGCATATAAAAACCTGTCATGCGTCTGAAAACGCGGAATATCGTAAGGTCCAGCATGAACAGGATCAGTACTATCGGCATCAATACGAGGGTAAAGCGCATCCATCCATAAAAAGGCCATACCTGCATCCCATTTAAAAACCCCCCAAGAAAGAAAAGACATCCAAGAGTGGATTAGACAAAATATTATTGTAACTACTAACCTAACTATACCTAGCTAGCCTAAGTCACAAAATGTTTAAGGCGCAGGCCATTAACCCTAAATATCTCATTTTCAGCATTAATATCCTGCACATCAAGAGAACCATTATCATAAACATTAATCACCTTAAAAGGTCCCAACCAACGAATTTTAAGCTTCCCAGGAAATTTATAATAACGACTGTCATAAAGTAAAACTAAATCGCCTTCTTTAAACTCCCGTACTTTAATATTCTGGTCGTGCCATGCTTTACGACGTTTTTGCATTGCTTCTAGACTTTGTAGAGCTAATAATCTTTCCTCATCCAACTTTACCAATTGTAAAATCCGTTGTTTCAAAGATTCAACCTCACCTAGTCGTAATGATAGAGCTACTCGTAAAGTGGGCAACTCTTGCTCAATAGGGAATATAGCATTAGTGCCATAAACTAAATTGAAGGGTGTATTTTGCACTGTCACCTTATAAGTAGTTCTATAGGCCCATAACGCTTCATATAAACGTTCATCCCAATCTCGCCTGTGGGAAGCAACCGTTTTAGTTAAAATCCCACATATAATGCGATTGGTTACTTCAACCTGACCGTTAGCTCTGGGATAATAAGGTGTTGATTTGCGATGTTTAATTTTATAGATTTCCATTAACTCGCTGATAAGACCATTCAAGAAATGGGAACCTCGGTCACTTACTAATTCCAGTGGGCAACCAAAACGCGTAATAATATTCTCATACATAAACTTAGCCACATCAATGGCTTTATCCGTTTTAAGCGCTTTCGCTTCCACCCACTTTGTAATATAGTCAGTACAGACTAAGATATAACGATTCGATCGATATCTAGTAGGTGGATCGATTGGGCCTACAAAATCAATTCCCCATTTCTCAAAAGGTGCTAATGCTAATATAGGTGTCAAAGGCGTAGCAAAACTCTTAGAAGGACGACCAGTCCTTTGACATACATCGCATTTGCGACAATAATAATAAGTATCTTTAAATAGAGTAGGCCACCAATAACCAGCTAATAGAACTTTTCTTGCAGTCAATTCACCGGCAAAATGGCCACCACACGGCTCATCATGCAATGCCTTAAGAACCACTGGTACTTCATCTTCCCTTACACAACGTCGATAGATACCTTCGCGTGGAAAAAATTTATAAAGGTAACCCCCTAATAATCCATAGGAGCGTGATTGCATTAATATCTGACGTTTCCTGCGTTTATCAGCACCAGGTGGATATCGAGCAGTACTAAGAAAATTCGCAATATCAGCATACCATGGAACTTGTGTCTCCACAGTAAAAAGTGATGCATCCGGCAAATCATCTTCCACACCTTCCTCCTTTTCTGATGTTAATAATCGTGATAGATGATCTGCTAGCACATGAGCTCTACCAGGACGAGTAACTATTTGAAAATCAAATTCTTGGAATAACAACATCCAACGAATCACACGTCCTGAAAGTTCTGCTTTATTAAGCAAATACTTTAACGCCTCATGATCAACATATATAGTAAACTTATTCCCTAATAAATAATGACGAAATTTTTCCACCGCAAATACCATTGATAGGCATTCTTTCTCAGTGGTGGTATAATTCCTTTCTGCATCACTTAAATTTCGACTCGCATAATAAATTGGATGATCCACCTTATTATCATCTGCTTGGCACAAAACAGCTCCTACAGTATACATAGATGCATCAGCATGAATATGGAATTCTTTTGTCCAATCTGGGGGTGCGAGTACTGGTCCTTCAATTAACTTATGTTTAAGAAATTCAAATGCTTTCTGGCAAACACCATCCCAAATAAAAGGAGTATCCTTTCGTAGCAGATTTGTCAAAGGTGATGCCACCTTTGCAAAATCGGAAATAAATCTCCGATAATAATTTAGATGTCCTAAAAATCCACGCAATTGCTTAAGATTTGTTGGAGGTGGAAGTGCAGAAATCTTAATAATTTTAGCTGGATCCATGGCAATACCTTCTTTAGAAACGATATGCCCCAATAAGGTTCCTTTTGGCACTCCAAAAACACATTTATCAGGATTCAAGGATATACCTACTTCATCACTACGTTCAAATACTTGCGTTAGTAACTCAGGCATTTCTTTTGCCGTACCATAGACACAAAAGTCATCTAAGAAAACTTCCATCCATTGACGTAGAAAATCTTGATAAGCTGCAATCATAACTCTCTGAAATGTTGCGGGTGCATTGCACAAACCAAAAGGCATTACTCTATAAGCAAATGTACCCCATTCAGTAGTAAATGTAGTTTTGGATTGATCCTCAGGATGAATTAGTACTTGGTTGTAACCACTAAATCCATCCATGAAAGAATACAGCTCATGACCAGCAACCTTATCAAGTACCTGATCAGTAAATGGCAAAGGAAAATGATCTTTACGTGTTTTGCTATTCAGCTTTCTATAATCGACACAAATGCGAATCTTCTTACTATTCTTCTTGGGTACTACCACAATAGGAGATACCCATTCACTGTATGCAACAGGATAAATGAATCCAGCATCTAAAAGCTTAGTAATTTCAGCTTTCACTAACTTTGCATACACAGGGTTCGTTCGTCGTTGACGTTGACATACAGGTTTTGTGCCTGGTTCTAGATCAATAAAATGCTGACATAATTCAGCTTTGATACCCTTAAGGTCCCTATATGACCAAGCAAAAGCGTCAGCATGCACTCGTAAGACTTCTTCGAATCTTTCACGATGTGACGATTCCAATTGGTCTCCTAAATTTAAATATTTTCCTTCTGCCATTTTAAGCTTAACTACTTCAACTTCAGGCTCTTCAATAAATAGAGAGTCTATTCTTCGTGGCTTAATTTTGGGCACATCTTCGGATATCTGCATCAATACGTTTTCAAGCAGGTTATTCTTAGTACTTGATTCCGGTGCTTCTTCTCCCACATTCACAGAATTTACTAAGGGTAAAGCCCTATAAAGAGTAATAGCCAGGTTATCTTGCGTAGCACCATCAACTTCTACTCCATAGACATTTACTAACTCAGGAAAGGATTTTTCAGTATATCTCTTCCCATATTTATTTGAATCGCCATTATTGACATTTACATTTTTACGAGATTTCATGGTAAATGAGGTTCTTACAGAGTCAATTACGCTAGGTATCTGCTCTGAAGTACATGGATATTGAGCATGTAACCTACGGCGATATCGACGTAAAATTTCGTTATTCCTTTCTAGACATTCCTGATCATCTAAACTCCAAAACCATTGATTATCTTTAAGCTTGAGAATTAATGAATGTAGATTCTCATCCTCCTCGCCCTGAATTCGACAGCCCAAATAATGTATAACTTGTTTCAGTTCCACAAAATTCCTAGGTGCTGCAGGTTCAAACCATCTAAGTTGTGGCTCTTGCCCATCCCCATAAATAGTAAAATCCATTACTCTTTCTTTTGGATGAGGCAACACCACCGCTTGCATATTGTGCAATTTAACCTTAGTAGGTTCAGATTGGACTCGTTGATAACCAATTATCGGTCCCCTAGAACAGCGATAAATCTTCTGTGCAATTCCGGTCGAACGCCTAAAAGAATGACACAACCAGGGAACATTTGTAGGGTTTTTCTCTTGAGTCTCTGGTTCAAAAATATTCTTAGATTTATTTTTTCCCAAAAACCTATCAGTGTCTTCATGTTCTTCCCAATAATTTGTATCCATAGATAACGCTTGGTCCATCTGTAACTCACCCCTACTGAATTTAGATTTCTCTTCTTCTAAATAAAATTCTAGAAGCGAGATTTCATCTAGATATCGCCTTTCTCTAAACTGAAACTCTGCCTTTTCCTTTTGCAACTCAGTAATCTTCTTCATTGCTTCATTTACAGCAGTCAACGCTGCCTCACGCTCTACTTTCAATGCCTCTTCCATTTCTCTAATAATCCTAGCGTAATTATCATGATGTTCACGAGAAGTCTGTGAAAACCTGTTAAAAGCCGAAGCTGAATCATCCTCATCCTCACGAGATAGTGGTCTTTGTAGGGGTTTGCACCTATGCCTACTTCTCCTTTCTCTTTCTTTCGCTTCTAGCTGATAGTAATAAATCCTTTTAGCTCTATCTGGCAATTGTCCAAATCCAAAGGGTAAAGCATTTTCCCCATAAGGAAGAGCTTCTAAAATCCTACTCTCAAGCATACTATTATGATTATCAGTAACATCATCTTCTCCCATACCTTCTGAAGAGGTTATTGAAATGTCAACCACATCAGATATCATTAACTCAGGCATTTCTTCCTCCTCTAAATCATCCATAGAAATCACTTCCGACCTGTTGTAAGCAGAAAATACATCTTCTTGATCATTTCCTTCTTGATCCGTAGATAATCGAAAACATGTTTCAAGCGAATCATCAAGATATTCTGCTTCTTCTGCTGAAAGCATTAAGTAGTCGAGGGTTGTATCTTCGGATGTGGATAACCACTGAGTAATATCGCTATCCGAATCATTGTCAGATGAAAACGCTACAGCATACTCACCAATACCCATCTGTTCTACCTTGTGAGGCTGATGTACTATATTGACCTCTACTTTTTCTGCTCCTGCTGGGTGTGAAGTTTTAAATAACCAGGCATAAGGCCCTTCATGATCAGTCCCCTCCATTTCTGAATCATAAAACTCACTGTTGGATCTCTCATCCATTTCACTAACTGCTTCATCTCCTGAATCTTTCAAAAATCCTTTTGAAATAACTTGTATCTTAACCCTATCGTCTCTAGGACCAATCACAATTGAACCTTTATACCAGTCCTGAATGCATCTTGCTTGGTATAACCAAGGTCTTCCCAACAGGACAGAATACGATGAAATATTTGTTTGCGAACGAATGATCAAATAGTTCACATGAAATTCTAATCCGGCTACTACAGATTTCACATTCCGCAGTAACCCCAAAGGAGTTACTTTCCTTTGATCAGCCACACGTAAAACAATATGAGTAGGTTCTAGATCCTTCAACCCTAATTCTTGCATAGCTTGTTCTGTCATCAAATTAACTACTGAGCCACAATCTAACTGCACTTCATGTAGCAAGTGGCCATTAATAGTAGTATCGATAACTGGAGCTCCTGGGTCCACAAATAAATCTACTATTTTTACATCCTTAGTTGTTTTTCCTTTGGAAGAATTTTCACGGACTTTAGAAGCGTTTATTTCAATCCTCTTCCTTCGACGCCAAACTAATTTATGGTAAAGTTGTTTCCGACAAACAGGCGCTATTTCTAGCAATTGCCGAAGGTTAATAGTCAATGATATTTCTTCTAATGCAGCCCAAAGATCATAGGTCTTATTTACGGATTCTACATAATCTTTACTCCCTTCCTTAGGAGGAACCAATCTTTCAGGAAAAGGAGCTACTCCCACTTGAATCTTAGGATTTACTAAGGGCATAGGTAATAATGGATGGTCAGAGGAATGCTACGGAGAATCCGATTCAGGTAGTTCTATATTAGGATCTATGTCCTTAGACTTATCCTTCACTGCTTCGTTTAATTGTGAACTCTCTTCCTCTAAACCTTGCTCCTTCTGTTGTTGCTTTTGTGCCCGAGTAATAACACCAATCATAGGGTCAGCCCTAAAGGTCACCTTACGAGGTATAAATTTTGATTTAACTCCAATATCTTTCCTTATTGTTTCTACTTCAACTAAATTTGCAGCAGACGTTGAAGGTTCGCTAGAGGTTTGTTTCCCTTTGTCAGACATTTTATTATCCTCTCGCTTAGGACAATTCTCTTCATAGTGTCCTTCACCATTGCACCTCCTGCAAAGAGGAGTATAGTCTTGATTTTTACGCGCATTTGGACAATATGTGGCTATGTGACCTTCTTGTTGGCATCGATAACAAATTACTGGTCCCCTAGGTCTTTGTTGACCACCTTGTCCCATTGGATTACGAAAATTTCCATTATTTCTTCTAAAAGGAGAATTTCTCCCTCGATTACCATCACTGTTGTAATTGTTTCGAGGCACTGGGGGTCTACCCTGGGTGGGCAATCCTCGTGGCCTAAAAGGTTGATTGGGTGGTCCAATCTCATAAGTCCTATTATTACGATCCATATAATTGTAATTCGTTTACATTGAACGAGCTTGTTGTTGCTCTTGACCTAATTTATGCCAACAATTTGTATCTAAATGACCAGTCTTGTGACAAAAAGAGCAAAACGGTGGATGATCCGGCATTAACCTTGAAGGCGTCGGACACTCTGTAGCCACATGGCCGTAACCATGACACTTACCACACCAGATATTAGATCGAGGTGGGTTTGAAGTCGAATTTCCCAACGATTGTTGAGCACTAGATCCTTGTGTCGTTATCGAATAAATTTCTTTCAAAGGCGCTTGTACTGCAGTCATAATTTCCTCCTTTAATTTTCCTAGGGATTTCGCAATAATATCTGCTACTTTTGCTTCATCCAAAGGAGATTGAGATTGCGGCATAGAAGGCATTCCTGTCTGCATCATATAGGCTGGAATTGAAGTGTACGGATTTAGAGGTACACTCGACATGTTTGAACTTGCGGTTACCGAGGGATTTAAAGGAACGGTCACATAAGACACGTTCTTAGGTACCCCGCCTGAAGTGCTTGGGTATTCTGTCCGAGATTCTTTGAATAGATCTCTCCGTCGTTGTTGACTAAGCTGCACTTCTTCCCACCATCTAGCATGTGTTTTAGCATCTGCCAATGTAGCTGGTCGTTGTAAACTAACATGCTGATGAACTTCAGGATTAAGTCCATCAATAAACTTACGTTTTTGCGTGGGATCGTCAGGAGCAGGATTCATCTTACGAATGATCGTCTCCATGCGCTCAATATAATGTTCAACACTTTCAGTTGCTCCTTGGGACAGATAATCCAGTTGAAGAGCCAATCTATCTTGAAAACCTTGTCGTCTAAATTTTTCTAGAAAAGCTCTTGATAAGGCATCATAGGTCCCTTTATGTTGAGCATCTAAATTCCCATATCATTTCGCTGCTTCATCTTTTAATGTTGCAGGGAATATATGAAGCTTTTGGTCGTCATCTATTATCTCATTGGCGACGCAAGTCACCTCAAATCTTTGCGAATGGGCATCGGGATCTTCGTCCCATAGCCCCCCGAATTGCGTGAAATCAGCTAATCTGACTGGGTTGCGAGCCATTGTTTCTCTAAATAGTAGCCCTAACCCTAAATCGTTGATAGTATCAAACCACGGAGGTTCCTGAGGTTCCTTAAATAATTGACGCAATCCGAAATTTGACTCTAAATCCCAGTCAAAGAGCAGTTCAATACTCCCGACCGTAGCATTAGCTTCACTCTCCCTAGTTTCACTATTTTTCCTACCTCTTTCCCCAGTGACACTGCTAGTACTGGAGACAACTTGATCCCATTGATATGAAGCTGCTTCACTTTCTTTCGATGGTGTTCTATCAGTTGATAAGATAGGCTGAAGAGGTTCTACCGTTGAGTTAGACAAAGCGTCTACTCCCAAATTCAGCAATGCGTTGACCCTCTCTAGCCTTTCTAATAGCCAAGCCTCTTGTCGCACTGCTCGTTCTCTAACTCGCTGATCCCTAGCTTCGTTTTGCTGCTTCCGTCTCTCTTCTGAATTCATCCACGAGTACAAAACTAGCTGTTACTGTCATACTCCAAAATTACTCTCGTTCTATTTGAAGCTATAAAATTAGGTTGTCGCTTGTATGCACACTTAGAAGGTTCAAAATAGTCGGCAGCTCTGGGTCTATCTCCCCAAAAGGTAACTTTTCTTCTTGCTCGGGGATTAAACCTAGAATTTCAGCAACCTCTCTCACGTCTTTCGTGTCGAAAGAAATTTTTAAACCTCTGGATACACGTATCCAAGGCAACACGTCATCCCACACTACTCTTCTAAACGTCCGATAAGCTGTGCGGTAATACCAATCAAAGTGGTACGATACACTGATTGTATTTATCTCTACCACGTCTATTAACCCAAAGTGTGTCGCTAGTAGAACTATAGTTTGCGCACAGTCGCTAAAACCCCAGCTCCAAGAGGATAATTGTTCAACGTCCACAGTTAATTGTGGCCCAAAATATGTGCCTCCCTCTACTAACTCCGTATCTCTCGCCCAGTCTAGCACTTTTCTTTGGCACTCCTGGGGCAAATTAGGAAAATAGTCCCTTAGAAAAGAGACTGCGTATTCACTCATAAATAACACTTAGGATCTAAAATACCCTCGGAAGATTTATCACTCGTTCGAGCGCACTTGGCTCCCGGGAGACGCACCAAAAATGACTGGCCAAAGACCAAGCCACTTTTACCCAGGTTAACAAGCCAACTCCTAAGAGTTGTTGCACTAAACAAGTGATTATTGCACTAATTGTTTTAATTTGACTCAACTTAGCCTTCCCTAAAATCTACAACGTTGTTTGTAGTAGTCCAACTGCAAAGATTCTAAACTTCAGTAAATTATACTGGGCACTAAATTGCTAAACCTAAGATAACTATGGTTTCTCCTCATCTCTCAGAGGCAGCTCCTCATAATGTTCTCCTACCATGCTAGTGGCGGTTTATCCAGGAAATGTTTTTAATGTTTGACTTTGGAAAGGTTGTTTCAGGGATATAGATCTCTTGGATCTATTTGTATATCTCCATTTAAAATTCCTTTTTATGTTTTTCTCCACCTGATTAAAATTAATTCTTTTTATTTGTTCAATTTCAAACAAACATTCAAATCAAATTTTCTGAAGTACCATAAACCCCTAAATTTTAATCTCCCTTGGTAGACGTTTCCCACTCCGTATATAAATTTCGTCGTTGCTTATTAGTTTTTAAGTACTTAATTCATTTTGCAAATATAACGTCCTTTCCTTCTTTTCTATTATTAAACATCAACCAGAATAAAACAAGTTCTTCCATACTCTTATGGTTCACATACAACGTTCATTTTAAATCCCGTATATCCCCTTAGTTTTCTTTAAATTATCCTAGTGGCCCTCCACTCCATATATTTAAGAAGTTGATTGTAAAATGAATAACATATAAAAATTTAATATAGATGCTGAGGCTTTTTCCCCCATGCCATCCAATCATCAAAATTGTTTGATTTTATTTTGGTTTTAATTTAAACTAAATTTTATAACTGCAACCTAACATTATAAATCATTATAAAGTGTTATCAAACTTTTTATTTGTAATTTCCCATGTTTCCTAAATGCTCATACCGTGTATAATCTCTCCTTTCAAAACCAAAACACCATATCTTTATACAAGCATTTTTTAGTAAAATATTATTAAATCATTATTTCTTTTCTTTAACCCTTACAACAAAAATGCATTAACAAATCAAAAATTTTGTTTCCAATATTTCACTAAGAATCCATAGTTTATATCAATAAATAACACATTTTACGTAAAGGAAAACTATGCTTTTTCCCTAAATATAACACTTTTCTAATTTTTAAATATAACAAAACATCTTTAAAAATCTTGATAGAAATTCAGTAAATTCCCTGACTCATAAGATTTATAGGAAAAATATCAGAACTTATAAATTTTCAATCAGTAATTTTATAAAATTTTATTTATGATAATTTTGAGTCATTTTTTAGTGTTTTCGACTGTTTTTGATTTTTAATAAATAAAAACTAGTTCAGATAAATGCAAACAACCATGTAGCATAAGAAAACAGGTTTAAAGACATATTTTAAAAATATTAAACTAAGAAATTATCATGCCATATCATTTATTTTAGATAAACTAGTTAGACACTTACTTGGAAAACCCGCGGGTCGTCGTCACGTCCTTGGAGACCGTGTCCTCTTTCTGTCTAGCCACTATCCAGCCATTGTTTGTCTTCTATCCAGTCGATTCAAATGGAAGCTCATCATTTTTTTTTCTTTTCCCCACAATTACCCCAGATGCTATTCCTGCCTATGACTCCCACACTTATTCTTCAAACTCCATGTTACATAGAAAACAAGAAGGATCTCCCATGTAGGGATTTTAATGCTCTTTCTGCATCTCTGTACTCCTCATAAACAACAAATCCGTATCCCTCTTTCAGCTCCAGGTTGCATCTGCCAAACCTTCGGAATGCATTTTCAAGCTCCCGATGTTGAACATGCGAGGAAAGATTGCCCACAAAAAGCGACATCTAGTAATCTCCATGTAAATTCATAAGCCATAGTCTATTGTGCTACCTCTTTTGAAATGTAGAAAGTGTGTTCTCACTGCCACACAAGCCAATGGATTGCTTTGAGATGATCAAATCATTTAAGGATCCCCTCTTTGGCAAATTGCATGTTTTTGCAAGCGCCCCTCAGTTATGCCATAAGGTTGCCATGATAGTTGTTTTGCCCTCTCTATCAACTATCTATCTCTAAAGACAGCCTCAACTTTGAGTAATCAAGTAGAAGCCAAGATGTTATCTGAAGTGTGGAGATGATAATTAAGCTGCTTCTCACAATAGGGGGCCTGAGCACGAGCAAGGAATGCTCAAAATAGAACTTCCACACAGCAGTCTTCCGACGCACTGAATTGACGATAGAGTTGTCCGAGCATATTGTCTGATGCTATGAAACTTCAAGGCGAGGAAGATAGGGAAAACCTGCGCGGATACTGCAACGATGGCGTCCACAGGAAGATGGAGACGCCTCCCGGCCCGCACAGAAAACAACGATCAGGACGCCAAGTTATGCTAACAAGAACAAACAGGCCCCCTCCAAAACAAAAAAAATCAAACCCACTCAGATGGTTCCTCTCTCTCTCTCTCTCTTTAATCAACCACACCTCCCCCGTCTCACTTATTAGACAAGGCCGCCTGCTTGCTATTACAACTGCTCCACCAATCAAGCCGCTGGAGATACGCCATGGGCTCGCTCTCTCTCTCTTCTGTCTTTGTATGCACGTCTCATGCAGACCACCCCACTACGTTTTCGTCACCCCTCTCAAAGCCGATGACGCTGCCGTGAGGAAGAGGACGAGCCATCCGCCGCTACAGTAATACCTCTCTCTCCCTCTCCTTTGTGCCCTCTCACTTCTTCACGACACGAATCGCAACCGCCTTTCTCTCCCATGACATTCGTTTTTCTTTTTTCTTTTTTTCAAGTTCCTTCTATTAAGGTTTCTTCCTATTAAGGTAGATATTGCACTTGACCCTTATGCACTCGCTTCTTCTTAATGCATTCCACTATGTGAAATACTTCTGAAAGCGTCTCACCACCTCCATCTTCCCTTCCTTCCTTCAACACACACCACCCCTAAGGCAAAGTCAAGACCCCATCCATCTTCTTTTGCAAATAAACGACTCCTCCCAGTTGTGACTTGGAGTAGGAGTTTTTTTTTTTTTTTTTTTGAGAATCTCCTCAAGCATACTCACATTTACGATAAGACCAACATTGAAACCTATTCAATTCAGGTCGATTGCAAAGCCGAGGGATAGTGCACACATTATTAAGTTTATAATAATTTCATGTTGACATTGGATTCATTATAGCTGATTAGAACTTTCAGCTCTCTATTGCATTTTCTTATGCACTACCCCTTAATTTTATTGATGCAGTGGCACTCATCTTCAGTTGAAATAAACTGTGCCCTCCATGACCTGAACCATATCCTAAGACTACACAATCTGCCATGAATAACATGATTTCTAGTGGCTCTAAGAAAATGGATTGCATAAGCTCAAAGAACTTCATTTTGCAAAGTCCTACAGTCTCTAAGCCTTGGTCTTAATACCCTATTTCTGGCAAATGAGATATAAGAGTTTCTTATGGTTGTAGACAGGCCAAAAGATTAAATTTTGTACCGACATTCCCTGGCCAGACTGCAAGGACACGGCCTCCAAAGACAACAACAACGAACACCGCATCTGCATTGAATTCATGTAAAAATTTAGTAATAAGGTGTCAATTGTATACAATTTTGCCAAAAAATTGTTGCAATAAATGGCATGTTTTTAGGTGTTGTCACAAACATGTCAAGCAACGAGAGTTTGAGCAGGGTGACCTAGTGCTCCTCTACTCAGTTAAAGGACACAAGCAAAAGATGAAATTCAGAGGTCTCGGACCCTTTAAGGTCCGCGCAATCAGCCGAACTCGTAATGTCGAGCTGGAAACACTGGATGGTGAGGGAATGGGCTTCTTTAATGCAGTCGAATCAAGAAGTACTATCTGCCAACTCATCAGCTGTATGAACAACCAATGGTGGAAACACCCGTTAAAATACGAGTAGCCACACTTACGAAAATCTGTGAGAATGAGGAGGAGCCTTTAGAACCCGCCTACCTCCGCATCACGGTCACGGCTAAGCAGACGTGCTCTTTCAATGCCCTGATTGACGAGGGGGCAGATTTTAACATTTTGATGCATGAGCATTGGACCCAACTTGGCGCACCAATGCTTCATCCCACAACAGCCAGATTGAACCCATACGGGGCCCAATCCTACCCGATCCATGGCACGTGCAGAGTTGCGGTTTCTATCGAGACTGAAACTATTCCCACGCCGTTTGATGTCTTACCCAGCGCCATGAATGCAAGCACAGAGTCATTGCTCGAGCGAACTTTTAAAAAGCAGACCCGTTGCAATGTTGATTCTGAGTCGCAATGCATCCACCTAACAATCGGGAGCGTGCCTATTGGCCGTGCATATCTACCACACCCAGATCCCTACGCACTGCGGCCCGCCGCACCCAAAGCAAAACCCCAACCCACTCGCTTGCAATGGGTGCCTAAGAAGCCTCGAGACATGCCTAGAACCAAACGCGCGTTTCCACAGAACACCTACAAGCCTAAACCTAGGAAACCAAGACGCCATCATCGCAAGTGTCGCGAGATTAAACAAATATGGGTCCCTAAAGTCCTCCTGCGTGCACAAGGCTACTATGAGGGGAATGCCTCGTTGTGGATCCCCAAAATCCCAACTGTCACAGGTCCTAGTTCTGTACCAACCTCAAAGCTTTGTCCCCCGACACCTCAAGGCCACGAATCGCAGGGCCCACCCTAGTCATCCGACTCCTCTGCAAGTCAACCCGCGGGCGTCACACATGCCCAACGACCCGAGCAACGGCCATCACCACAGGAGGCATTACCTAACCAACCCAACCCGCAGCTCAACAACCCCGTTGACTGCAGTAGCACATCCCCTAAGATCAAACCCGACCCATCTGTCCAACCAACACCCGGGTTGCCGACTCAAACAAGCCCCCAGCCGCCGCCGCAGCTCTGTATTGTCAAAACCTCCAGCCCCAGCAAACCCCAACCACCCGTCGGCCTTAAGCCTTCCTATGAATGAAAGTCATTCCTAACGCTGGCAGCTGACCTTGCAGAGGACACGGGGGATGATGTGGTGGACTGCATCAAACAGCTCGATGCCACCTTTGTTGCACTGGCCCTCAGCTATGACCGCCTGGACTTGGGATTATTAGCAGAACCCCTTGCAATGGACGTGTGCCATATGCCTTGCTCCTGGGAGACTTTTGAATTTGCCTTTGCACAAGCCTCTCACTCTGCCGCTGAGTTGCTAGCTCGCGAGGTCTCCAAAGAGCAAGCCATTAAGCAACGCCTCATCCCCTCATTTGACCCCCGCACGACGTCCGATATCACTAGCCAAGAAAAAGCAAGGCTGTCCCACCTGGCGGGCACGGAATCACCCTTCTTGAAGCAGTGGTACGCTCTTCGATTGAAATGGAAGTTGAAGGATGCCGCATAATGACCAACGCCGAACAACGCCGAGCCATCAAAACGACAGAGTATGATCCCACATACGTCGCGCCCACCTCGTATCGAATGCTAACCACTCTTCGAGGTAGGACCATGGATGATCATATCTTAGGGCACCCCTATCTCGATCGCATCTTGATAGAATAAGAGCTCCACATCGCAAGTCGGGTCAACTCTGGTGATTTCCTCACAGATGTCCTCACATACATCATCCACGTAGGCATCCGACACTGTGACCTGGACTACTCTGCACACTTAGAATATAACCCCAACTTCTACGATTGGCTCCTCAAATAAGCATGAGCGCCTTGGGCCCACGACCTCCAATCCTGGGACAGATTTTTCTTTTCCACGAGGGTGATGGGGCAGTAAACGGTAAACAGGATTAAAACTAAAAAGTAAACCAAGCATGAAAAGTTAAAACTAAAAAGTAAACCAAGCATGAAAAGTTAAAACTAAAAAGTAAACCAAGCATGAAAAGTTAAAACTAAAAAGTAAACCAAGCATGAAAAGTTAAAACTAAAAAGTAAACCAAGCATGAAAAGGCTCAAAATTGAAATTCCATACAAAAATAGGTGATAGAAGTTTGAAAGGAAAAATTATCGTTATGAACGATAAAATCTGCTATGATTATGGTCGTCCAGCAAAGTGGCTGCCAAAAATACTAAAAAGTTAATTGACTGAATGTACAGGTGGCGACCATGGCAGGTTAAGACAAAGCTGGCAAACTCCCCTTCTTGGAGGAAGAACATGTGCGGTATGGCCTCACTGTGGAAACCAGAGCATTCCATCAGCTGAAGTTCCGCTACATATTCAACTTGGAAGACGTGGTTATTGAGGAACCAGTGGTACGACGGATTATAGAGCAATGCCACTTACAAAGGTATCTGGACGCAGTGGGCTAGAGGATAAACTACACCCTATGCGCCGAGTTCCTGCGCACCTTCAACAAAAACAGGGGCACCGTCACGGTGCGGGACAGGGAAGCCACCAGACAAGTGCAGGTTGAGCTGACCCCCGAACTGATAGAAAGGGCATTGGGGATTCCGAACAAGGTGGAGAAGAAACCAAAAAGGGACGTCTATGCCATGTTGGGAATGGACAAAGTGAAGGTCCACACCAACGACGGAGTCAACCTGGCAGACATCCCTGATCAAGATATTCAACTGCAGGTGAAAATGATGCATACCCTATTCTCGAGTCAGCGGTACAATAGCATCATGTCCAGAATCAATGTGCCGCTACTCGAAAGCATCGCTGCTCAAGCACTGGATGAGGTGAACCTCAACGGGTTCGTAAGAAGGACAATCAAGGCCTCGGCAAAGGCCTGGCAACAGGAGGAAGGGCCGTACCAGGAGAATCCCCTTCACCTCGATCAACCAGCAAAGCCTCATCCTCCAAGGCCTCCACCATAGGTTTTGGAGGTGCCCTCACTGCGATCATCCACGAGGCAATAGGGCAGGGACGAGTGGGAGAGGACAAACAGGGAGATGACGGAAAAGGTGGTGAATCGCCGTCGCAGTCCCAGCCTTAGGCAGAAGAGCAGTCTGATGAAACAGAAATGGACACCGACGAGGAGGGAGAACCCCAGGCTGCACCAAAAAGGAAGGCGGAGCAACGGACTAAAGCCTTGCACGGAAAGAGAGAGGAGGAGCAAAGGAGAAAAGAGAAGGAAGAGCTCGAATGGGCCCAAAGAGAGTCGATAAGGGAAGAGAAGGAAAGAAGAAAGAGGACTGAGGAGGAGATGAGGAGGAGGGAAGAAGAAGATTTGGAGTTGGCGGCCCGTCGCTCCATCGAGGAATAGCAAAGAAAAGACGTGGAAGGAGTAGGAAGTCCATACCGACCTGAACCACCCGGTCCCAGCACTGGTATGCTGGAACCCGTGCACCTACCTCCTGCAGAAGGGAAAGGAAAAAACCCAGTCAGGCCAGTCTCCCCTCTCCTCATGCCACCCATGCAAGCCACCCCCCTCATGGTGACACCCCCTACCACCTCCACCCAGGGGCACACCCCAAAAATCGATGAAAGCAACGTGGTCACCTGGTTGTAATTCTTGGTGGAAAGGGAGTTGGCAAGGGAAGCGGCTGGTGCCACCCCAGTTTCAGGTGGCAAAAGGGCAGCAACGGATGAGCTGGAGCAGGGCCAGAAGTGAAAAGACAAAAAGTGGAAGAGATTGCCACCACTACAACCATGTTCCACTCCCTACCTCCAGCAGGCCACTACGATGACTACATGAAGGAGCTGCTGGCACAATTGCAAACGGCCAGGCAAGAAAGGAGGATAGCGGTGGAGGAGCTGGCAGCGGAACACGAATCACAAGCCGCCCTCCAGCTGGACAGAGTGAGGCAGATAACAGAATATCAAAAGGAAATCGATGTGCTTAGGGAGGAGGCCAGCACCAAGGAGGCGGAGGAGCTAAAAGCCCTAAAGGAGCGCGACGCTACCTGGGAGGGAAGAAGGAAAATCCTAATGGAGTATCTCACCAGGGAGAGGGAGACAACTGCCCACCTTCAGCGCAAGCATGACCAGTTATCTGTAGCCAACCTGGAGGCGCAAAGTCAGCTTGAGAAAATTAGACAGGAGGTTGCAGAGCTGGATCAGTTAAGGGCAGAACAGGTGCACAGGTTGCAGGCAAGGCTGGACCAACTCAATGTGCAGATCGCAGAGGAACACCGAGAGCAGTCCCACTTGCGCCATGAGCTTGAAGCCCAGCAACAACAATTTATGGCAATGACCCTCCAATAGGGGGAAAGCCTGGAAGATATGGAGAGACGGGCAAAAGAATGGTCTAATCATAACGAGTAGAGAGTGCGGGACTTAGCACGCCGGCTGGCCAAGGCCGAG
Source organism: Lygodium microphyllum (assembly GCF_053477565.2). Taxonomy (NCBI): domain Eukaryota; kingdom Viridiplantae; phylum Streptophyta; class Polypodiopsida; order Schizaeales; family Lygodiaceae; genus Lygodium; species Lygodium microphyllum. The sequence continues at coordinate 93,186,171 of NC_141139.1, forward strand.
GGAGACAGGGTGCAGGCTGAAAACTAGGCAGAGGCAGCCCAGCTCGCTATGATAGCTCATCAGCGCACTTTTATCAACACGTTGCTCCATGCCACCCAATCAAAAGCAGATGAGGCCAATGATCAGCTGCAGAGAAAGCTAACCATTGCACGCAGGGCCCTCATGGCAGGCCTGCATGTACCACTGCAGCTAGGAGGCCCGCCGCAGAGCCTAGAAGAACAAAGAAAACATCTAGCACAAGTAGGACTGACTGCACAGGAGATGGACGACCTTGGGTCCACTGAGGAGAAAACACAGGAAGATGAGCAAGTGGAAGGGGGTGAACTAGAGCTTGACCTAGGGCCTCAAGAAGAGGAATATGTCCCACCACCCCCTCAACCACAACAAACCGAAGTGCCACCCCATGACACATCTGCCGAGCGAAGAGCGGCCCACACCACCCGAAGGAAGGAGATGGTGGAGAAGGCAAGAAGAAAGTTGAAGGCTAGACCTGCCCAGAAACAGCCTGCCCCTTTTCCACTATGCACCCAAGACTCCCCCGCTGAATACCGCGCTGAAATGATTATCTGGGAATAGCAGGAGTATGGCCGAGATCCCTTCAATCTGTGCTTCGAGTTTCCCATCGCCTTGAATAGGGTGCTGCCCATTTAGTTGGTGGAGGATGTCATCTCCATGGGGGCCAGGCTCAAGGCCAAATGGTTAGCAGAGCGTGAGGCCCACCCAACTGCTTGGGGAGCCGAGGACCGCGAGTTTTGGCAAGACAAAGTCCTCCAGGTACCTCACACAGTGGAAGGCTATAATTGCCAACCCACCTGAAGGCGGCGTATTTTTGACGTCAACCTGGAAGCATGGATGGCATTTTGCAACACCCTCCCTTCAGAGAGGAATGACCCCACATTTATGCCGTATCTTCGAAGGGTAGGAGTGGACTTTAACCCGTCCATCCACAGCAGGTTTGACTTTCTTGTCATTTATAATGCCAATACCACTTCCCATAGGAACGCTCTTCTCTTCACCCTTCCCGACTTGTACAACTCTATAGATAAATTCCTTAATGAATTCACCTGTTGCCCTGACCCAGTATTCATCACCACCTGTAACTATCTTAGGTTAATTAGAATCCTAGTACACTAGGAACCTGCACCCCAAGAACGCCACCTTCCACCCCTCTATTTTGACCCCAATGCCATAGACAGCACCACCATGACTCGTCTCATGATGCGTGCTGCTCTTTTGCCATTCTTCTGTGGTGCACTGCTGGAAGACATGAATGACAGCAAAGTCACACAGTGCAACCACCCCTTTCTCTCTACCACCACCCTCAAAACCCGCCTCCACATTAAGGGCTACTTGCTAAGCCGAAAATTCCTTAACAAGGCCCCTCGCCCCCCGCCCACCCTTACCCACCATTCGGATGATGAGGAGTAGAACTTGCGTTATACCTTGTACCACTGCCTCCATGTACCCACCTCATCATGGCCAAAAATAAAAAAGAAAAGAAAAGAAAAGAAAAGAGGGCCAAGCTTCGACGACAATGAAAAACCCCTAACGACGTCTCCAAGCAGTCGTTAAAGGTGTATTCCATCTTCTCATTAACACATTTTTTCACCAACATAGCTCCTTGCTCTACAAGGCCCCACGCCGACCAGTCTTCTAGCTAAGTAATATCTAAGTATGCACAAGCACCGCACTCACATAATACCTACATCAAACTATATTCACAGTTTGGGTCCTCAAGTGCAGGACAATACTCTCAGCTTGCTTAGAGTTCGACCTGTCTCCCAAACTAATAAAATATGTCTTGTGCACAATATAGAAGACTAGCACTACCCTTAGGGAGAGACCACCTGAGAGGTTTTCAATTGCAGGTGTTGACGACCATAGCAAAAATGGCATTCGTTCTTTATCAACGCCCAACGCTACTTGCCCCCTCAACATCCGACAAGCCGGAAAGAATCGTCCTAGGCAGCATCCCCAACAAACCCCCACGTAAACCGATCACCAGTACACGCCCCACGCGCCCCTATCCCCCAAGTCTTCGGTGCATGCTACCACCTGCTACCTACGCCAATGAGTGCCATGGGACTGGCACTCGTCTAGGAGGGGGGTAATGTTAACCCCAACACGAAGAGAGCAAAAGAAAGTGGAAAAGACGCAAGGCAAAGGCGGAAAAAAGATAGCCTGATTGAAGGAAAAAAAGGAGAAAATGCCAAAAGCGCAAGGACAACCTTAAAAGTCCAAGGCAAACACGAAAAGGGAAAGGCGTATAAAAAGCGCACCCTAAAATCTTGTAAAAGAGTGCCGGGCTCTCACCCGTGCAAGTTGTAAATATAGAAGGGTAGTGAAAAGGAAATAAGGAAGATAAAGGGACAATGGAAAACAGGGCCTAGGCTATGACCGGCCATGTAAAAAAGGGAAAAGGGGATGACCGCCCAAAAGGGAAGTAGGGTTTTGTATATAAGGTTGAAAAGTGAATGAAGAGCTCATTCTTTGGTGTGTGGGAAAACTAGTCTTCTTCTTCCTCTCTTCTTCTCTCCTTCTTGCTTGTGTGTGCTCTTGAGAGAGGGAGTGTGAGAGTGTGAGGGAGTGAGTGTGTGTGAGAGTGAGGGATCAAGAGGGTGAAGCTCTTCACCATCTCCTCTCCTCTACTTCTCTTCTCTTCTCTTCTCTTCTCTTTTCTTCTCTTGCACACATGGCTATGGAGGATGGAGCTTGGAGATGGAGGAGGCTTGAGGATGCTTGAGCTAGCATCGAGAATCATGGAGCTACCGGAGTGTGAGAGAGAGGAGGGTACTTGATCGAGCATCAAGGTAAGTTCACTGCATTTGTAGGATCGACGGCGCGTCGACTAGGTGAGAGATAGCCATTAGTGCTTGGCTTGGAACACTTGAACAATAAGTGGTCCGTGGGTCTTGGCAGTTGAGCGAAAGCTCCCACAAAGTAGAGGACCTACACAGTGATCAATAGAGCCATGCACTCTAAAGGTGTAACCATTTCCAACAACAGACAACTCATCAATATTAGTTCTGAGTGATACAAATGCAAGAGCACTATTGTAGGCTTGTATGTTATTTTTAAATATCCTACTCTGAGGGTGCATAGCATGCAACAAATCATGTTATGGCTACAATGGATATTGCAATAGTAGCAACATTACTTTTCCATTTCGGACAATAGTGATTTCCAAAAAAAACTGACCCTTATACTTAAGTCTCACATCTCCACAATTTATCTAAATACATTTTACATATTTTAGAAATACTCCACATAAAATGCACATTTGGCTATTGAAATAGCAATATCGTTGTTGCAGGATGAATATTCGTTAGAGGCAAATTATGAAAAATGGTGCATAATCTACCATTTCGGGGATCAAAAGTTAGAATTTGGTAACATGTGACTCAGTACCACATGATTTTCCACATTGTGGCGATTTTTCCAACCATAACCATTGGTTGATGTTGAAATATTAGGCACAACATGATCAACATACATCATAGTCAAGTCTATATAATTAAAAGCCCAAAAACCTAGGAAACTTTAAGTATATCTTGTAGATGACAATAGCATTAACTCTAAGAAATCATATTATGTCCTAAAAGTATTTAGCATATGCTTTAGACTCTAAATGTAAATCTTGATCATGCATTGTGTACATACTCACACCTTAGGGTTGGTAGCCCAAAATTTCTTATTATGCTTCATCCCCACCTACTGAATCTTGAAATTGTACATAACTATCACCCATGAGTACTTCATTCAAACCCAAATAAGCAAGATCATCAACTACATGTCATAATGGCCCAATGATTTGCTTGTAACATCTTGTCCTTATCACTTCAACACTCTCCACATGTTTCTTAGACCAATAATTATTAAGTCCATGTATTTGAGTCAACACTTGGAGCTTAGTCATGTCGATTATAAAGATTTTAAGGTCTCCCATGAGAGAGAGAGAGAGAGTTTGGTGAGATAGAAAATGTAGTTATCTATAGATGTATGATTGATTTGTTCTAACAAACAAACAAACCAAAGTAAACATGGGACCATAGAACTTGTTATCAATATTTTTTTATCGAAGGCATGGTTTAATTTTCAAAAATAAAGTGCATGCATATTAAATATATTGTGCATATTCAAATATTAATAATTATATATTAAAATTAAACTATATACTAAGCATCACTAGATTATAACAATTACCCTATATTTGATAGAGAAAATTACTTTTCACTATCATAATTAGTAAAGTTCTCTCTCTAGATTGCGAAAAGATAATGGATCTTTAAACAAATCAAACATCAAGAAAGAGATATTGCATTGTACATACCTAATATATTTTACTTAGTTTTGCTTTGTTACATCAAAACTGTTGCACATCTGAGCATATTTGATGCAAAGTTCACAAAAAGAAGCATATATTATCACAAAAAAGTGTTGGCCCAAGCACTATAAAATATGCGAGACAATAGGAGGTTATTGAGAAACATGGATCCTTGAGCAAGGTCTAGCCATGGAGGACGGAAGTCAATGATAAGTAGCATAATGATTGAGACTAGACACACTGACTATTACTCAAGTGAATTAGGCTCTAAGATAGATTAACTTGGACTCATAAACACAATCTTGAGTAGTGAGACAAGAGTGAAAGTACAATGTACAATAGCATTCATCATTTAACTCAATATCAAGTACATGCTTTTATAGTTGTAGGATGGTTCCCCTTTTCTCATTGTGCCTATGGGATTCAAGCAACTTCTCCTAGGCTATTTGCATATCCCTTGCCCTACTGCTCCATACAAAGAGGATATCTTAGGAGTGTGATTGCATAAATCTCAACACCCCTCCTTAATTACAACAATAAAAAGCACTGAGTATACATAGGGTGTCATGAGTAGAACCTTGCTAAGTATAGACATGGAAAAAACCAACCATATAACACTACAAGGAAAGAGAGGTATAGCGACGGCAGGTAGCGACGCAAATAGCGATGTCGCTAAGCGATGCAAATAGCGACGCCCCATAGGGAAAAAAAAAGGGCAAAAACCCAAGCGTGTTTCATTTCGCGCATTTTCGTGAGACATTTCGAGAGGGAGAGCGAGAGAGAGAGGGAGACCGTTTTGCATAGAGGGTGAGAGAGGGAGAGAAAGAAGGCCGCCGCCGCCGTTCGCGAAGGAGAGGAGGAGCCTTCGTCGCGAAGAGGAGCCGCCAAACCCTCGCCATATCTTTACGGTGAGTCCATTCTCTCATTCTTTTGCTTGTTTAGGGTTTAATTCTCTCCTTCTTTTGCTTGTTTAGGAGAGGAAATGAGAGAGAAAGAGAGGGAGAGGGAGGGGGGAGGAAATGAGAGAGGGAGAGAAAGAGAAAGAGAGGGAGAGGGAGAGGGAGAGGGAGAGGGAGAGGGAGAGGGAGAGGGAGAGGGATGGGGAGGAAATGAGAGAGGGAGAGGGAAGGAGAGTGCATTCTCTCTCTCTTTTACTTTTGCTTATATGATTTGTGTATATATATTGAGAGAGGGAGAGGAAATGAGAGAGAAAGAGAGGGAGAGGGAGAGGGAGAGGGAGGGCAAGAGAGAGAAAGAGAGGGAAAGGAAGAGGGAGGAGGATGAAATGAGAGAACGAGAGGGAGGGAGAGTATATTCTCTCTCTTATTTATTTATTTTTTGTATAATTTGTATATAATGAGAGGGAGAAGAAATGAGGGAGAGGGAGAGGGAGAAAGAGAGGGAAATTAAAGAGAGGGAGAGGGAGGAAATAGGAGAGGGAGGGGGAGGAAATGAGAGAGGGAGAGGGAGGAAGAGAGAGGGAGAGGGAGAGGGAGAAGAAATGAGAGAAGGAGAGGAAGAGAGCAAAAGGAAATGAGAGAGGGAGAGGAGAGAGAAAAAAAGAGAGAATGAGAGGAGAGAGAAAAAGAGATAAGATGTTAAACATAATAGGCAAAGAGAGAAAGAGAGGGTGTGGGTGAGGGTGAGGGCGAGGGAGAGAGAGGAAATGAGAGAGGGAGAGGAGAGAGAAAAAGAAATGAGAGAGAGGAGAGAGAGAAAAAAAGAAAGATCATTAAACCTAATGGAAAAATAGAGAAAGAGAGGGTCAAGGTGAGGGAGGGAGAGAAAGAAAGAAAGGGAAATGGGAGAGGGAGAGGAGAGAGAAAAAGAGAAAAAAATTACTAAATCTAATAGAGAAAGAGAATAAGAGAGGGCCAAGGTGAGGGAGGGACAGGAAATGAGAGAGGGAGAGAAAGGTAAATGAGAGAGGGAGAGGAGAGAGAGAAAAAATGAGAGAGAGAGAGAGAGGAGAGAGAAAAATCATTAAACCTAATAGGGAAAGAGAGAAAGAGAGGGTAAGGGCGAGGGAGGGAGAGGAAATGAGAGAGGGAGAGGAGAGAGAAAAAAATTGAGAGAGAGAGAGAGAGGAGAGAGAAAGATCATTAAACCTAATGGGAAAAGAGAGAAAGAGAGGGTCAGGGTGAGGGAGGGAGAGGAAATGAGAGAGGGAGAGAAAGAAAGAAAGGGAAATGAGAGAGGGAGAGGAGAGAGAAAAAATGAGAGAGGGAAGGAGAGAGAAAAAGAGAGAAAGATCATTAAACCTAATGGAAAAAGAGAGGGTCAAGGTGAGGGAGGGAGAGGAAATGAGAGAGGGGGAGAAAGAGAGAAAGGAAAATGAGAGAGGGAGAGGAGAGAGAAAAATGAAAGAGAGGGAGAGGAGAGAGAAAAAGAGAAAAAAACATTAAACCTATTAGGAAAAGAGAGAAAGAGAGGGTTAGGGTGAGGGAGGGAGAGGAAATGAGAGAGGGGGAGAAAGAGAGAAAGGGAAATGAGAGAGGGAGAGGAGAAAGAAAAAGAGAAAAAAACCACTAAATCTAATAGAGAAAGAGAGGGTCAGTGTGAGGGAGGGATAGGAAATGAGAGAGGGAGAGAAAGAGAGAAAGGGAAATGAGAGAGGGAGAGGAGAGAGAAGGAAATGAGAGAGAGAGGAGAGTGAGAAAGAGAAAAATCATTAAACCTAATAGGGAAAGAGAGAAAGAGAGGGTTAGGGTGAGGGAGGGAGAGGAAATGAGAGAGGGGGAGAAAGAGAGAAAGGAAAATGAGAGAGGGAGAGGAGAGAGAAAAAGAGAAAAAATTATTAAACCTAATAGAGAAAGAGAGGGTGATGGTGAGAGAGGGAGAGGAAATGAGAGAGGGAGAAAGAGAGAAAGGGAAATGAGATTGAGAGGAGAGAGAAAAAGAAATATGAGAGAGAGGAGAGAGAAAAAGATATAAAAATCATTAAACCTAATAGGGAAAGAGAGAAAGAGAGGATATCCTAGCACTTGCTACATAGTATCATAGTATTGGGTACTTGGCACTATGATACTAGAGTACTAGGTGCTAGATACTAAGATGCTATGATATTATGTGCTAGTATTGAGTACTAGGTACTAAATACTAGTGCTCTATGATACTATATGCTAGGTCATAGAAAAAGAGAGAGATGGAAGGAGAGGATAACAATCTAAGAAAAGAAAAGAATGATAACAAAAACAAATTGTTTGTTGTAATGTAGACAAAATGAAAAATGAAGAAGGTCCTATTTTTCAAGTTTGTGAGGGGTATCTTAATCAGTGTACCCATGTCCTTGCTCTCAATGCAAGTTGGTAATTAGACGAAAATGCCGATTGTCTATAGAACACGTACAATGATTTGGCGAGTTTCAATCTGAGATCATTGATTAGGTGATTGCGGATTTTAGCAAACGGTAATTTGAAGTTAATATCAATCATGCATTGTACTCACAAGCTAATTGAATACCATATACAATAAGATTGGGTCTCGTTGGCAAATTTTCTATCCAGGGAGGTGATGTCTCATCCCAAGGAGGAGTGCACCCTTTGCGGCCAATTAGAAGAGTACGTGGGCGTGTGATGGATGGAGTGCAAGAGCCAATCCACCACTTGCAAGGCCAATCTATACCGTCAATGCGAGAGGAGACAGGCAACCTTCCAGACCTACCTACAATCTTGGAGCCTGAGATGGAGGCAATGATTGATGCATTGATTCCCATGGATGTCGAGACTTCTGATCCGCTTAGAGAGGAAGTATCCGTACCATTATATGATGGGTGCCGAGTATCTCAGCTGAAGACACTGCTTGCACTCTTAAGTGTGCAAGCAAAATACGAGTGGAGTGATACAAGTGTGACCGAGTTGTTCAGGTACCTTTTACATATGCTTCATTGATTTTTTTTTTCAGCACTATTATTACAAACATTTGTGCTTTTTCAATGTGTTTATGATTTTTTTCAGGTTATTGAAATATCATATATTACCACCTGTAAATACCATACTTGAGTCTCGTGATGATGCACGACATGTTTTACGAAAGCTTGGCTTGGACTACAATAACATCCATGCATATATCAACGATTGCATACTGTTCGAGGAGAATACGAGACTATGGAGACATGTCCAAAGTGTGGTGCTCACATGTATCGACAGGACTTGTAAAGGCAAACCATCCCTCAAAAAGTTTTCAGATACTTTCCGCTTATCCCCCGCATAAACCACATGTTTTGTATGTCCAGCATGGCGAGCTTGACAACATGGCATGCGCAGAATAGGTTCATGGATGGAGCTCAACGAATATCAGTAGATTCACGTGCATGGAGCCACATTGACTCTACCTTCCCAGGCTTTGCCCAAGAGCCAAGGAATCTTCGGATCGGTCTTGCAATGGATGGCGTGAACCCATTCGGTTTGCGATCAACTTCTTACAGTGTGTAGCCTATAGTCCTTGTCAACTACAATATCCCTCCATGGCTTTCTACGAAGAAAGGACATCTCATCCTTAGCTTACTCGTCCCCGGCCGCTACAAAGTCAAAAATATGGACGTGTATATTTGTCCATTAGTCGATGAGCTTAAGATTTTGTGGGAGGAGGGGGTCACCGTGCAAGATATGCTCAGACGCAATGGTCGGCGGTCAGCCAATATTCGAGCCATTCTCATGTGGATGATACATGACTTTCCAGGATTCGGAGAGTGCTCAGGTGAGCAGGCCTCCGTTCTCGTTGGTAATATCTATATTTTATCTCATTCAAGCAAGTATTCATTGGGTCGTGGTGTTGAAACAGGTTTGGTTACCTCAAGTTATCATGTATGTCCATTGTGCGGGCCACAGTTAGACTCTCGAAGGTCACGGACCATGAAGAAGATGGTATATCAAGGACACATTGCTTTCTTGCCAGAGGATCATGAACTCAGGGAAGGTTTCCTTGGACGACCTCCAACACGTATGAACGTTGCAAGCTGGTACGAGCTGAAAATGGTCCACACGGAATTACATCCAAACGAAATGCGGTGGTTCTCAATTTTCTATGAGTTGCAATATTGGACCCACTTAGAGGTCAACCACTTGTTGGATCCCATGCATATTTTCAAGAATGTGGGCAGCTTGCTATGGGACCACATCACAGGAAAGAGAGACACTATAGGGGCATGAATGGATTTGAAGAAGGTAGGTAAGATGGAGGCGTGTTGGCTACAGTCGAATGCTGATGGTCGCGTGCAGCTTCCTCGCACTCCTTGGGTTTTTTCCACTAAAGAAGAGCGCGTTGTGAAACAAGTAATCAACTCTATCCACACTCCGATGGATATGATGCGTTCTCTTAGGTCCGCATTTTCTAAAGACGACCAATTATCAGGGCTAAAATTCCATGACTAGCATAATATATGTATGGTTTGTACTACGGATGGATTGTAATTGGCGTGCGCATTTTGCTATTTGGAGTGTAGCCATTATTCATAATGCTTTCTCATTTATGGCAGTTTGTACTATACCGATTGCGATCGCAGGATGCCTTACTCCAATAATACGTAGGGCCATTTACAGGTTGTCGACTTTGGTGTAATGGATCTCACAGAAGGAGATTAAGACATCCTCAATTGAATCCGCGAGACAGAGAGCAATGGAGACAGTCTGTCTCTTTGAGAAATACCTGCCCACCAGCATGCTCATGATACAAATTCACCTTCTTGTGCATCTTGTAGATCAAGTGGAGATTATTGGACCTGTCCATACGCGATAGATGTTCTTTTTGGAGCGCTCATGAAAATCCTGAAAGGCTTTGTGCGACAACGAGCTTGGCCAGAAGGTAGCATGGCTGAAGGTTGGTTGGTGTCTGAGGCGCTAGTGCATATTTCACAATGGCTACCAACGATGGATCCAAACAATGAAATGCTATGGCACTGAAGGATGATGATAGACTGTCTGGAGATGTGGTGGTTGGAAATGGGTTAGAAAAAAGAATGGATGCCTCAATGGAGGAGAAGGTGAATCGATTTTGTATGTTGCACCATGCCTCTACGGAGACGTGGCTCGCCAAGTACCAGATCGCTAGGCAAGATCGAGAGGAAGTGCGAGCTGAATTCCGACATAGTATGCGTCATCGATCGATTCAATATCCCGAAGGCATGGAGGAGATGCCGCGGTTCATGTCAATGCGATGGTTGCATGGAGCTTTGACCACAGCGTCTCACGAAGGGACAAAGGTCTCAATGGAGGAGTGGGAATTCTCGAGGGGATGTAGTCCAAAGGTAATGAGGGGTTTAGAATCTGTCATATCTAAATTTTATATGCGACATCTAATTTGAGTGTTTCAATGTACAATACAAAATATATAGTGCAGCGTGGTCGTGCGGACGACATTTTCGCGTGGAGCATATTGACAAAATGCACTTCACAATGGACTGTGGTATCATGGCAAGATTCGAGCAAGGGAGCTGGTGATGAGCAACGGATCCAAACATGGTTGTGGATGAGATGGAGTATTTTGGGAACTTGCAAAGTATTGTTACGATGGATTACGATAGCTTCTCCATGATACTATTCGATGTGCAGTGGTTCAAAGTGGTACTTGGAGGAGCTGGAGCAACACTTCAACGAGGTCCATCTGGATTTCTCAAAATAAATTCCGAAAGAAAATGGACGGATTTGCGCGACACCTTTGTGTTGTCGGCCCATTGTGAACAAGTACATGGACTCATTTGTTTGCTAATTGTATTACGACATGGTTTATGTCACAATGGTTTGAACTCTCTTATACGTGTTTGTGAACATGTAATCTTCTATTCAAACCCTCGACAACCTCAATGCTAGTATGTTATACCTTCAACTCCCCGAAGTGCAAGAGTATATGATCAAAGCGATGTTCCGAGCATAGATGAAGATAATATGTAAATAGAGGGGTCGATATTGCAAGGGATGGAGGCCATTGAAAGCTCGGAGCCAGCATCAGCTAACAATGATGGAAATACAGGAGTCTAAGAATTCTTTGAGAACGAGGTGGACTCATTCTTTTGTGGTGTATGGACCTTCCAGTGTATGCAGAGTTGTGTCAAGAGATTAACATGGGACCATAGGATACTTCATACTTGGAGCATCCACTTACTCAATTCGTTGACCAATCGTTTATAAGGATACATAAGATATGCATTTTAAGTTAGATTTTTTTAAAAATAATTTATATTACTGTGCTTTGTATGATTTAAATTGATTATTCTAACATCATTTTTTGTTTGTGCAGGTAACATTTTCAGGATGAGTCGAGGGATGAGCGATGAGGAGTTACAGGATATCTTCACACGCATGTCTCCAGACTAGATCGCAAGATTCAGAGATATGGCAGACCAGGAGCTGTCTCGGTCTTCGTCAGGGTGCTCTGCTAGATCTACTTCAACACGATCGGATGCTTTGGCTTCGAGCAGACGAGCTCGACGCTCTAGACTTGGGCTAGAGAGAGGGAGTGCCTCAGGGTCAGGGGGGTGCTGCAAAGATATAGAGGCATTGAGCTCGCGATCGACATGGGATACATGTATGACTCCTCGCTCTCGTGGCCCTTCCAGGGAGCATGTCTCAGGCTCAGGTGGATACTATGGAGGCAGGAATGCGATGTCTCTGTCTTATCGTTCAGTTGGAGCTACGTCACCTCAAGGATTTGTCACACCTGTGGAGACATCTACTCCAGTTACTCCGGCTTTTGCTCAGCCGTCACAGCAGGTGGCACCCTTGTGGGTGCCATTCCAAGAGATATTACCCCCGTTGGCACATCGGATGCACAGGGGTCTCCTGAATATGCCCAAGAGCGTGGATGCAGATAGGAGAGGACCCATCTTAAGTAGACTCCAAGGGGATATGGATATCTAGTCGATGGTAGGTCAGGAGCCATCATCATGAATGATGAGGGGAGGAGGGTGATGGCTCACATGAGAGAGTTGTGCCAACAAGTTTTTTGGCACAATATCTTGGATCATTGGAAGAACATACCGGAGGGGAGCAAGGACTACATAGTAGCATCCTTGCACGAGGAGTTTCCGGTTCTAGTCTCAGTAGATAGATTCTCTATGGGTTGGATGATGGATTGCATGCATATATACATGCCACATAGACGATCCGACGCACGCAAGGCAATCAAGAGTGGGAATGCAAAGCCCGAGTGGTTAGATGCAGAGGATTAGCACCGACTAAGGGAGGAGGCTACAGATTCTCCAAGACGTTGGAGTCAGCAGCGCGAGGCGGTGAGGGCACGACTCGAGGCCGGAGTGATCCATCATCTTGGGAGTGGCAGCCACATGACATATTTGGAGGACTTTGTAAGTTTTTCTTTTGTTTTGCTTGTTTATTTTTTTGTAATATTCTTTGTACTAACAATCATGTTTCTAACAGTTAGCATTTTGTTTTCTTTGCAGCACTCCATTATAAATCGCGATCCGACTGGCCTTGAGACTCGATATGCAGAGAGGCATGGTCTCACTTCATTGATCAACTGATTGTATAGATGCGGCGGCCTTGTAAGTCACTCATCTTTCTTGTTCGTAGTTACCATGTTTAATTAGAATGCATTATTGTATGGTGGACTGATGTGTTGTTTCTTTTTTTGCAGAGTCCGTTCAATGCTCCTTTGTGACGGGATGAGCTTTCGAGGGACGAGGATATGTAGCTTGCCCTTGGATCCCTAGAGCTCACACACCTTTATTTTTGAGTCGCTTGATCTATGTAGACATTTTCTATGTATTAGTGATATCTTGTCATGATTGTACCAATTTCTTATTATGCGATCATGTATTTATTTTATGTATCAGTGTTTCGATTTCAATATACATTATTTTTGTTTGCAAGTGCATTGTACATAGTGTAGAAACTATTTTGTATGGCTCTAATAAAGCACACAGCTGCCCTACCACAAAATTTTTTTCCCCCTGTTACCGTCGCTATTAGGGTCGCAAATTTTACTGCTCGCGTCGTTATTGGCATCATTATTTACGTCGCAAACAGTCACAAATGCGACGCTGATACCAATGCCAATACCGACGCTAATAGTAACGGTGATACCGACTGTTCTATGGCATTGCCAATAACGACGCTTTTTGTGACGACGGGGGAAAATTTTGTTATTTGCATTTTTGTCGCTTTAAACGTCGGTATAAGGCCTATATCTTGTAGTGTAAAGGTAGAGGCTATCACAAGTCCTCACTAAGTCTCCAAAGGCTATATTGTATAGGTCACATGAGGATTACAAAGATTATGATTAGAACATTAAGGCAAGCATACAATGCTCCAAGAAGTCTAGTAAAATTTGGAGACAAGGATCGATAGGCCCTTGTGGTCTTCATCTTCAAATATGACATTGTAAGCTTTTTGTGATTTTCTTTTAGCATGATAAATCTTCTTTTCCTTGTCCTTCTTTACTTTGACGCTCACCAATTTATTTGAATCTTTTTTAACTTTGATCCTTTGGTCTTCTTTTTCATGGTCTTTTTCTCCTTTGAGTGCTTTGATATTCTTTTCATTGTTCTTCTCCTCCACTTTGCTTGCTTTGATTTTCTGGTCCCCCTCAAGCAAAGAGGTCACAAGCTTTAGGTTTTGCATGATGATCAAGGTGGCTAGAACATCTTCATATTCTTTTGATACACTCCTTAGTAGCACTTGAATACAAGCAATTCCATTTCTTCATGCAAGTAGAGTAAAAGCATATTCTATGTAGTACAAGTGAGCAAGAGGAGTTGTATTACTCTTCATAACTTGTATCCATATGAAAAATTGTATACCCATGTGACTAAGGATCAACCTCAAATCTCTGATTTTTGACCAGCAAAAGAGTTGAAAGCAATTGTGTCAAAGGACACAAGTAATGGCAGTGTTAGATAACACTATGTAGTATCAAAAGATACTATGCTTGTTGAGTTTGATGTTGAATCTTCAAAGTCCTTATTGATTAGAAGTGGAGACTTTGCTACAAACTAGGTGGTAATATAGATCAAAGTTGTAATGGACAATCTGAGCCAAGGGAGTGAGAAAATGAAGTAATTTTTGAGCTTGAGATAAAAAATGGCTATGACTGTGTTGAGATATCGAGCTCCACTCGTGATATGCCAGGGTGACCATTGTGCATTTATGTCACCGACTTGTCAGTTGCAGATGCGGTTGGTACACCGCCCATAAATAATAGCTACATGACAGCTATCCTTATCTACTCTAGTTCGTGGCTCAATTAGTATGCCACCTTAGTTAGTTGAGTTTGGTTTAAGACCCATATATAGGGTTCTTCTATTTCTTTGTACTTGAGTTCTTTTGGCTTCCACAACTAAGAAGAGGAAAACTGTTTTCAGCCTCCACCCTTGTGTGTATTCCCCCATTGTGCAAGCAAGAAAGCTACAAGTGAGACTCCTTCCTTCTCTCCCACAATCTTGACATGGTATCAGAGCCTTGTTCATAGTAAGGAGCTCAAAAAAGCAAGCCAAGCTCGCGCTGTTCTGGTAAGAGGAGCAGTGTTGCTTTCATTTTCTGTTTTGGAAGCAGATCTCTGCAGGTAGCACAGCCGAAAAGTGCAGGAGTGCATTGTCTCAAGTTGAGACGCCCTTCGCGGTGAAGCAAGAGGGCAGTATATGCTGTGAGAAAGGACTTTAGCCCTTGGCGACCTTGCTTTTTTTATTTGAGGCCATTTCGGGGCCTGTTTTGGAGACGGAAGTTTTCTGCACGCACTCAGGAAAAGGCCCAGTTTTATGCTGTGCAGACACTGTTCTACAGGTCAGTGAAAAGTTACTGTAGAAATTGCATCGTATGCTTGTGCGCAGAGACATTGGGAGTTACAAAATCATCCCTGTTGCCTGTTGATGCAAAATCGTCACTAGGAAGTGACTGTGTGGTCAAATATCACTTTCGCCAGTTTTGCAGATTTTCCCTTGTGAGGGTGAAGCTGTGTTTTTTGCAGTGACAAAATTTTTTGCAGTCTTCTATAATGGCATCTGATTCTCTTTCACAGATTGTCACTGAAAAGCTTGACAAGAACAACTTCCAAGCATGGAAGTTTAGAATGACGAATTTCCTTATGGAAAAAGGATATTGGGAATTTGTTGCAGGAAATGAAGAAGAACCAGTTCTTCCTGATGTTCCCAATCAACAGCAAATGCAGGCATTTAAAGCATGGCATGAGAGAGCCAGGAAAGTTATGTACTGGCTCTCTACCAGCATTTCAGACTCTATGATTGTGCATATTCAAGATGCAAGTACACCAAAGGAGGCATGGGATACTTTGTCAAAAATGTATAGCACAAATACGCAAGCCAAGAAAATGCAGCTCAAGCAAGAGTTGCACAATGTGCAAAGAGAAACTATGAGCATCAATGACTACCACATGAAGGTGAAGAAGATTGCAGATGCACTTGCTTCCATTGGGTCGCCAGTGGAAGATGATGATTTAGTCTCAGTGACCTTGAATGGTCTAGGAAAGGATTATGCACAGTTTCGAACATCCATTTCCGTCCGTGAAAGATTTCCTGATTTTGAGGAGTTGATTTCTCTTCTAATTTCTGAGGAGCAAAGAAATGGTGGTGCATCTTCTTCATGAGGAACTTCAAAAGAAGCTGTCTTCTACTCAAATGCTAGAAGAGGTAGAGGCAGAGGTAGAGGAGGCCGATTTGGAGGCCGTGGCAGAAATCAGAATATGCAGCAAACTCAAGAAAACCAGTCCTATGGACGAGGACGTGATAAATCTAGAGGCAGGGGGAGCCAAAGAGGTCGTGGTGGATGGCAAAGAGGCCAAAATGCAAACAATAATGTTGAATGCTACTACTGTGGTGAAATGGGTCATATGGCTAAAGACTGCTATAAAAAGCAGAATGACATCATGAATGGAAAACTGCAACAAGGGAATTATGCATCTTCTAGTAGACAGGGTGATGACAGAAATGAGCATTTGTTTATGGTGCAGCACATGACTAATTATGTGACAAGTGCAGAAGAAAGCAACGAAGTGTGGTATGTTGACTCAGGTGCATCAAACCACATGACAGGTCATGCACAATGGATGGAGGATGCAAGGAAAATGGAAAAACCAGGATTTGTGGAGACTGGTCATGATACTGCACATCCTATTGTGCAGATTGGAAAAATTCATTTGTCTATGCAAGACGGGAAAAAGAAATACCTGTCAGATGTATTTCATGTCCCGAATATCACCAATAATCTGATTTCTGTTGGTCAAATGGTTGAGCAGGGCTTGCAGGTCAGATTTAATCCTCATGGATGCTTTGTTGAGGATATGAAAAACAAAGGTCGCTTGATAGCAAAAGGAAAGAAGAAGGGCAGAATGTTTACGTTGGATGCAGACATGTCTGAATTGAGTGCAGCAATGTTTGCACATGGGACCGGTGTAGTTGCAGATATTGATATCTGGCATAAACGCATTGGTCATGTTAATGTACAGCGACTTAAATCAATGCAAGCCCAAAATATTATTGCAGGATTGCCCAAATTCAAGGTTGCAGAAATGCATAAGGTATGTGAAGCCTGTCAGTTTGGAAAACAGGCAAGGAAACCATTTCCTAGACATGTTCAAGAGAGTGAGAAGCCATTGGAATTAATCCACTCTGATGTGTGGACTACTAAAGCTCCATCTCTTGGAGGCTGTCATTATTTTGTCACTTTTATTGATGACTATAACAGAAAAGTTTGGGTGTATTTTATGAAAAAGAAAAGTGAAGTTATTGGGCATTTCAAAACTCTTAAAGCTATGGCTGAAAAAGAAACAGGTCTGTAAATAAAATACCTAAGGTCAGATGGAGGGGGAGAGTATCTCTCAAATGAGTTTGCAAGGTTCCTGCAGGAGCATGGCATAAAGCAACAATATTCATGCAGTCATACCCCACAACAAAATGGAATTGCAGAAAGGAAAAACAAGCATATTGGAGAGGTATCTCGTGCCATGCTCAATGAAAAAGACCTGCTAGATTTTTATTGGGCTAAAGCAGTTGCTACAGCAGTCTACATAATGAACAGGACTCCCACTGCAGCAATACATGGGATGAATCTAGAGGAGAGGTATACAGGTAGGAAACTAGAGGAGAGGTACATGTGCCAGATGAGTTGAGATCCAAGTTGGATCCAAAAGCTGAGAAGTGCATCTTTATTGGTTACTCTCTGCAGCAAAAAGGGTATAGATGCTATAACCCTTCTACTCGTAAGTTTACAGTGAGCAGAGATGTTGTTTTTGATGAGATGAGTAGCTGGTATAAACTAGTAAATGTAATTGATGATGTAGATGCACAAAATGGTAATGCTGCACAGAATTCACATCAGCAGTCACAAAATATTAGTGGACCTGGAGCATCCTCTAGCAATGGTTCACATTCTTCGCCATGGATAGGCAGATTGAGATCAGGAGAATCTTCTCAAAGCAATGCAAATAGTGGTATGCAGGTATCATGAAAAGGAAAAGAGAAGGTTGATCAGCCCATGTTTGATGTGAATGCAGGTCACTCTTATGTGGATGGTGAATCCAGTGGCTCAGAACAGAGCATTGATGATGAGTTGGGTATTCCTTCTATTGTTACACCTGGAGTAAGGAAGACCAGGGATGTTTTGAGAGCACCTGGGAGTGAACCTACTTTGCGCAGGTCTATGAGAGCTAGGTATCCTGTGGATAGGCTGAAATATGATGGATTTACAGCCATTCACTATGCATATATGGTCAAAGTGATACAGGAACCAGAACCCACTTCTTTTGAGCAAGCCATGGGAAAAGAAAAATGGGAGAAAGCCATGGATGAAGAAATGGATGCCTTGGAAGCAAATGCTACATGGGAATTGGTACCTTTGCCTAAAGGTAAAAATGCAATTAGCTATAAGTGGGTTTATAAGGTGAAGCACAATGCAGATGGTTCTGTGAACAGATACAAGGCAAGATTAGTAGTCAAGGGGTATGCACAAACATATGGCATTGGCTATGAAGAAACATTCAGTCCGGTTGCAAGGATGGCAACTGTAAGAGCAGTCATTGCTATGGCTGCATCAAAGGGATGGTCTTTACATCAGATGGATGTAAAGAATGCCTTCTTGCATGGTGATTTGCAAGAAGAGGTCTATATGGAGCAGCCACCAGGTTATATGCATGTTGTTTATCCTGAGTTTGTTTGCAGGTTGAAGAAAGCCTTGTATGGCTTGAAGCAAGCACCTAGAGCATGGTCTGACAAGATAGGACAGTATCTTGTAACTATTGGCTTTCAGATTTCCAAGGCAGATTTCTCACTTTATGTGAGAAAAACAGAGAAAGGTATTATGCTACTTGTCATTTATGTTGATGATTTGATTATGACAGGTGACAGTGATGAAGATATCCTTCATGTGAAAATGCTATTGAAGCAGAAGTTTGAGATGAAGGATTTGGGAGAGCTGCGTTATTTCTTGGGCATTGAGGTGATTAGATCACCAAGTGGGATACAGCTCTTGCAGAGGCAGTATGGATTGGACATGCTGTCCAAATATGGGATGATAGGCTGTAAGCCTATTTAAGTTCCTTTGGAGCAGAATGTGAAGCTGAGCACAGATGCAGGTGGGCTTCTAGAAGACCCTACTATGTACATACGCACAGTAGGAAGTTTGATTTATATGACTATTAGCAGGCCAGATTTGAGCTATGCTGTTGGATTGGTAAGTCAGTTTATGCAGGCTCCAAGGAAACCACATTTGGATGCGGCTAAACGCATACTCAGGTATGTGAAGTCCACATTGCAGTATGGAATATTTTATGAGACTGGGGTTCAGATACAGTTGCATGGATACACTGATGCTGATTGGGCTGGTAGTATTTCTAATAGACAATCTACCAGTGGATATGTGTTCTCTTTTGGGAGTGCTGCAGTCACTTGGAGCAGCAAGAAACAGCCTATAGTTTCCTTGTCGAGCACAGAGGCTGAGTACAGGGGTGCAGCAATGGCTGCATGTGAGGTAGCTTGGTTGCATAAGCTACTTTATGATATGCATCAGTCTACAGATGGGCCAGTTGTCATTTATTGTGACAACATGAGTAGTATACACTTGGCAAATAACCTAGTCTATCATGCTAGAACAAAGCACATTGAGGTGCATTATCACTATGTGCGAGAGAGGGTTTTACTAGGTCTTATTGATCTAGTTTATGTCAGCACAAAGGATCAGGTAGCTGACATATTCACGAAGGCATTGGGCGCAGAGAAGCTGCGCAAGTTCAGAGACCTGCTTGGTGTGCAGGAATTGGGATTGAGCTCGAGGCGGAGTGTTGAGATATCGAGCTCCACTCGTGATATGCTAGGGTGACCGTTGTGCGTTTATGTCACCGACTTGTCAGTTGCAGATGCGGTTGGTACACTGCCCATGAATAATAGCTACATGACAGCTATCCTTATCTACTCTAGTTCGTGGCTCAGTTAGTATGCCACCTTAGTTAGTTGAGTTTGGTTTAAGACCCATATATAGGGTTCTTCTATTTCTTTGTACTTGAGTTCTTTTGGCTTCCACAACTAAGAAGAGGAAAACTATTTTCAGCCTCCACCCTTGTGTGTATTCCCCCATTGTGCAAGCAAGAAAGCTACAAGTGAGACTCCTTCCTTCTCTCCCACAATCTTGACAGACTGTCCTATAAAAATAGGGACCAACGACAATTGGTAAATCAGCTCCTAGGAGCTCCACATGTCGAATATGCTCAAACCCTTTGAGATGGAAGACCTCATTAATGGATCTAAGTCCCCCTAAGAGGTTTTGTACTTGTTTTTCCCGAGTTGAGAGATCTAAGTCTTCAAAGTGGTTGCTATCAAATCATGCATGATGTAGATCAATCTCATTGATTTTTTTGCCAAGAAATTGTGCCTTCACTCGACGAAAAATTCCTGAGATGAAAGCTCAAAGATATATGCTTGGTTGAAGACTCAGTTGAAGAGATATGGTTGTTCCAACAACAGGGGTGGGTGCTGTTGGCTATGGAAGTCAAGAATGGTAGAGGGAAAATGAAGTGAGAGATGAAAGATTCTTGTGGAACTGAGCTAACCAAAGGTTGTGGGGAGCTGGAAAAGTAGTGGGCTGAGCTAAACCAAGCATACCATGGCTCTAATACCATGTTGAGAAACACAGATCCTTGAGCAAGGTCTAGTTATGGAGGATAGAAGTCAATGACAAGAAGCATGATGGTTGAGACTAGACACACTAACTATTACTCAAGTGAATTAGGTTTCAAGATAGATTAGCTTGGACTCATAAACACAATCTTGAGTAGTGAGACAAGACTAAAAGTACAATGTACAACAGCATTCATCATTTAACTTAATGTCAAGTACATGCTTTTATAGTTGTAGGATGGTTCCCCTTTTCTCATTGTGGATTCAAGCAACTTCTCCTAGGGTGTTGCATGTCCCTTACCCTAATGCTCTATACAAAGATGTTATCTTAGGAGTGTGATTGCATAAAACTCAACACCCCTCCTCAATCACAACAACAATAAAAAGTATTGCATATACATAGGGTGTCATGAGTAGAACCTTGCAAAGTGTAGATATGGAAAAAACCAACCATATAAAGCTAGAGGGTATCACAAGGCCTCACTAAGTATGCAAAGACTGTAGTGCATAGGTAACATGAGGATTACAAAAGCTTATGACTAGAACATTAAGGAAAGTATATATAATGCTCTAAAATTTCTAGTAAATTTTGGAGACAAGGATCAATAGGCCCTTACGGTCTTCATCTTCAAATATGACATTGTAAGATTTTTGTGATTTTCTTTCAGCATGATGGATGCTCTTTTCCTTGTCCCTTCTTCTTCGCCACTTTGCTTGCTTTGATTTTCTGACCCCCCCAAGAAAAGAGGTCACAAGCTTCAGGTTTTGCATGATGATCAAGGTGGATGGAATATCTTCATATTCTTTTGATAAACTTCTTAATAACACTTGAATACAAGCAACTCAATTTCTCCCTGCAAGTAGAGTAAAAACATTTTCTATCTAGTATAAATGAGCAAGAGTAGTTGTGTTACTCTTCATATAACAGGTATCCATATGAAAAACTTCATTCCTATGCTGAGTGAGGGTCAACCTCAAATCTTTGAGCTTTGATCAACAAAAGATTTGAAAGGAATTGTATCAAAGGACACAAGTAATGGCAGTGTCAAATAACACTATGTAGTATCAAAAGTTACTATGGCCGTGTCTGAGGGCTGTGTCAGATAACACAAGTAATGGCATTGTTAGATAACACTATATACTATTAAAAGATACTATGCTTGTTGATTTTGATGTTGATCTTGATGTTAAATCTTCAAAGTCCTTGCTGATTTGAAGTGAAGACTTTGTTGGAAATTGAGTAGTACAGTGGATCTGAGTTGTAGTGGGTTGTTTGAGCCAAGGGAGTGAGAAAATGAAGTAATTTTTGAGCTTGAAATAAAAAATGGATATGGCTATCCTATCAAAACAGGGACCACAATGATTGGTAAATTAGCTCCGAAGATCCAGAAGTTGAATATGCTCAAACCCTTTGAGATGGAGGATCCTCAATAATGGGTCTAAGTCTTCCTAAGAGGGTTTGTACTCGTTTTGCCTAAGTTGAGAGATCAAAGCCTTTAAAGTGTTCGTTATCAAAACTGCACCAAGATTTGGGGAAATACAAATGCTAGCCATGATGATATGCTTGGTTGAAGAGATATGGCTGCTCCAATAGAGGTAGGCATTTTTGGCTATGGAAGTCAAGAATGGTAGAGTGAAAATGAAGTTAGAGATGAAAGGTTCATGTGGGGTTGAGCTAACTAGAGGTGGTGTGAGTTGGAGGAGTAGGGGGTTGAGCTAAACCGAGCTCACCATGGCTCTAATACCATGTTGAGAAACACAAATCCTTGAGCAAGGTCTAACTATGGAGGATGGAAGTCAATGATAAGAAGCATGATGATTGAGACTAGACACACTCACTATTACTCAAGTGAATTAGATTCCAAGATAAATTAGCTTGGACTCATAAACACAATCTTGAGTAGTGAGACAAGACTAAAAGTACAAAGTACATTAGCATTCATCATTTAACTCAATGTCAAGTACATGCTTTTATAGTCGTAGGACGGTTCCCCTTTTCTCACTGTGCTTATGGGATTCACATAGCTTCTCCTAGGTTGTTGCATGTCCCTTGCCCTACTACTCCATACAAAGAGGTTGTCTTAAGAGTGTGATTACATAAATCTCAACAGAGGTGATGAGTTTCATGCTAAGCATGTCTTCCTCCTTAATCGTAATAGTTAATATGATGACTCAATTGTTGCAGTGAAGCATTGAATCTACTAACACTCATTTGCAATTGAAAGAATGATAGTTGAAAACCCCTTTGGTAGATCATAATCTTTTGATCATCTCCAAGTCCCCAAAATGATACCCACATATCATTCACTAATAGATTTATTAACTTTCTTATCTCAAAAACAATTCTCCAAAAGTGTCCTTATTTCACAACCCAAATCAATTGAGACATGCTAAAGAATAGTTTGGGTGAAGAACTTAAAGAAATCCTCATGTTTCTTTCAAACCCTTGTAATTCGTGTATATCTGCCAACATGCATTCCTTGTCTCCTTGCCAATTATTTATTTTTTCACACATTCATTCTATTAGAGCTCACATTTTGGCTGCAATAAAATATATAAATGGTTATCGCCAAAAAATTATATAACACTTTGATGCAAGCAATTAAAATAACTATCTTCCATACCCATGTGAATGGCTCCAAGCAAGCAAACATTGAAGAGATGATGTCATGGTTGTTTCGTGTAATTCTACTAAATCCATTGCATTTAATGAAGTTGAAAAGCACTATGTCTAGAACATCTCCCATGGCTTTGCTTTGCTCCATGACTACACAAAACTTTCAAGAGTATATAAGAGTTCCAACAAAAGCTATTCAAGTGATAAACACATTTGCAACTATAAACGCTAAATCGAAGGTGTCCTTGACTCAAAGAAAAAATAATAGCCTTGCATTAGCACATGTGTACATAGCTATGCATGACATGTGCTCCCCAAAGGCCAGCCAAGCATTGTCTAATCTCCCTCTCTCTCTCTCTCTCTCTCTCTCTCTCTCTCTCTCTCTCTCTCTCTCTCTCTCTCTCTCTCTCTCTCTCTCTCTCTCTCTCTCTCTCTCTCTCTCTCTCTCTCTCTCTCTCTCTCTCTCTCTCTCTCTCTCTCCAATGGAGATGTCCATTCATCTACATGTGCATGTGGCACTCATCGAAGGCCTACCAAGCATCACTTCTAAACTTAGAGGTGTCCTAAACTCAAAAGCATCACTCCTAAACTCAAAGGTGTCCTAGGCTCAAAGGTGTCCTAGACCCAAAAGTGAAAGAATAGAGATACTATAATTCTAGCATGCATGAGAAAATGCATATATGGCCATGCATGAGCACATGCATGCATGGTGCTCACTAAATTCAGCCAAGTATTGCCTTATATATATATATATATATATATATATATATTCAAAGGCCTTCCCAAAAAATGGATGTTTGTTTGTACATATCCCTCTCACCAAAGGCTCGAAGATGTCCTAAACTAGAAGGTATCCAAGACTCAAAAGTGAAAGAATAGAGATACATTAGCTCTAGCATAGCCATGCACGCCCATCAAGGTTAAAGAAGATTACTCAAAACTCTTGAATGGTCCATAACCTACCATTGATGTGCAATAGAGATAAAAGATAGAGAAACTTGGTCTTGCGTTTATGTTGATGAGGGGAGAGAGAGAAAGCGGGATATTATGTGATGTGGTGTGATGTGGGGAGAGTGTGTGTGTGTGGCACACACACACACACACACACACACAGAGCCTGGATGTTCAATGTGATATGTAGTGTGATATGGGGAGAGAGAAAGAGAGACATAGAGAGAGGTGGTGTAATGTTCAATTTATTTATTTGTTTTGTTTAGTATACTTTAGTTGAGTTTAGCAACTATTTTAGATAGTTTGGTTTGGTTTAATTGAGTTGCTTATTAGTTAGTTATCAATTTGCTAGGTTATTTATAATTGGATATGTGATGTGGTATAATGTGGGGTAGGAGGGAGAGAGAGAGAGGGGGGAGGCCTTTTGTTTTTTTTTTGGGGATGAGGGGAGAGGGGGAAGGAACTGATTGTAAAATTCAATATGATATGATGTGATGTATAATGCAATGTAATATGAATGCGGAGAGAGAGAGAGAGCGAGAGAAGAAAGAGAGATGCTGTAGTGTTCAATTTCTTTATTTGTCTAGGTTAGTTTGTTAGCTTATTTGTTTTTATGTATTTATTTATATAATGAGATGAGAGAGAGATAATTTCCAATATTAAAATGTATAATTGGAGCTTTGATCGTGTGATTATGAGTTGATAATAAAGTATTTTTTACGGCTCTTGGTCGAGGTTGGTTCATCCTTCCCTTCTTTTATATGATATAAGATTAGTATTTTGTTAGTAGCTAAGTAATGTTAGAATAACATATAATGCTAGATATGTTTAATTTAGTATTTGCATTTGAATGTTTAAATGGCATTCAAGTGGTTTTTATTTTATAAGAAAGGAGATAATTTTACTCTTCTCGGTAATTTATGTGATTTCAATCTGTAAGAAAAGTAGATCACACACACACACACACACACACACACACACACACACACACACACACACACACACACACACACACACACACACACACACACACACACACACACACACACACACACACACACACACACACACACACACACACACACACACACACACACACACACACACACACACACACACACACACACACACACACACACACACACACACACACACACACACACACACACACACACACACACACACACACACACACACACACACACTCCCTCCCTCCCTCTCTCTCTCTCTCTCTCTCTCTCTCTCTCTCTCTTTGTGTTATCCATAATATTCTATGATTTTATTTAATATTTCAATATTAAATGGGAATGTTGAGTTCTTTCTTTTTCTCTTTCGTGCATAACATTTTGAGTTCCATTTAATATTTCAATATTGTAAAAAAGGGAACATCCATGCATATCATTTTTTGTCCTTGTGGTACTAAATTTGAATCTAATGTTGGCAACATTTTCTCTTATTCATAATTTATGTAATTGAACTTTTATGTAATGTTAGAAACATTTAATGTGGTATTTACATGTAAATGTTTGAGACATTTACGATTTGGATAGTCTACTATGTTTAGAGGTAAAAACTTGTCGATTTATTCTTGATAGACAATCATTTTACTCTACATTGAGATGAGTATTCCATGGGAAAAGGATACTCCACATCCACGTATGAATGCATTAGAAAGTGGTACCAAAATAGTAGTGTTTCATTAAGTCAATAATGATGGATAGGACCATATAACCCCAATTGATTCTCTCATCATGGTTGATTCTATGAGTTATGTCATAGATGGTTGCGTCATAATTGAAATGCTTACTATTTTCCTATCCAAGTATACCTGCTTTTAAGATTTTATTTCAATATTAGGCAAATGGAAATATTGAGTTCTCTCTTTTTGTCTCTCCCTCCCCCCATGCATTTAAATGTTGGAGAGATTTAGGATTTGTGTAGTCTGCTATGATTATTAGAGCTAAAATTTTGTTGATTTATTCTTGATAAACATGATCATTTTACTTTATTGTATGTGATGAGCATTCCATGGGAAAAGTGGGCTTCTAGCCAATTCCGCATATGAATACATTAGAAAGTGAAACCTAAGAAGAAATAGTATTTCACTAAGTCAATCATGATGGATAGGACCATAGAACCCTTGTTGGTTCTCTCATGATTGATTATTTGAGTTATGCCACAGATGATTGTGTCAACATTGAAATCCTTACTATTTTCATACTGAACTATACCTACTTTTAAGATTTCATTCAATATTTCAAGATTAGGCAAATGGCAATGTTGAGTTCTATCTCCCTCCCCCTCCTAAAACAATGTAAGATGGAAATATTTTCAAAGTTTAATATTGTAAAAAAGGGAACATCCAAGCGTATCATTTTTAATCCTTATGGCACTAAATTTGTTTCGAGTGTTAGTAACATTTCCTATTATTGGCAACCTATGTAAGAAGCATGTAATTTCGTATTTACATGTAAATCTTGGAGACGTTTAGGATTTTGGTAGTCTCTTATGTTTACATTTAATTTTTTTTCAATTTATTCTCGATATACTCATGAGTTTGTAACATTCCTATCTTAAAACTTATAAGAATAAAGATTTTCACTAAGTAAATCATGATGGATAGAACTATAGACCCTAATTGATTCTCTCATAGTTGATTATCCGAGTTATGTCATAGATGATTGTGTCATAATTGAAATCCTTGGTATTTTTATACCCAACTATACTTGCTTTTGATGTGACCAAATCGTCCATTTTTCACCTAACTTAAGGAAGAGTCAAAAGAAATGTATTGCTTGATCTTTTGGACGTTATGCATTGATTCTAGAAGGGCAAAACTTAAATTAAGATCACCTTTTTTTCCAATGCATCTAAAAAGCTTTGGTGAAGAAATTCGATTGAGAGAAGATTTTTCATTATTTAGAGAAGAAGAGAATGGATAGGAGGGAGAGAGGGCGGGGGGGGGGGGGGGGGGGAGCTCATTTGTTTTTTTTTGGGGTGAGGGGAGAGGGGGAAGGAATGGATTGTAAAATTCAATATGATATGATGTGATGTATGATGTAGTGTAATATGTATGGGGAGAGAGAGAGAGAGCAAGAGAAGAAAGAGAGATGTTGTAGTGTTCAAGTTCTTTATTTGTCTAGGTTAGTTTGTTAGCTTATTTGTTTTTATGTATTTATTTATATAATGAGATGAGAGAGAGATAATTTCCAATATTAAAATGTTATAATTGGAGCTTTGATCGTGTGATTATGAGTTGATAATAAAGTACTTTTTACGGCTCTTGGTCGAGGTTGGTTCATCCTTCCCTTCTTTTATATGATATAAGATTAGTATTTTGTTAGTAGCTAAGTAATGTTAGAATAACATATAATGCTAGAAATGTTTAATTTAGTATTTGCATTTGAATGTTTAAATGGCATTCGAGTGGTTTTTATTTTATAAGAAAGGAGATAGTTTTACTCTTCTCGGTAATTTATGTGATTTCAATCTGTAAGCAAAGTGGATCACACACACCCACACACACACACTCTCTCTCTCTCTCTCTCTCTTTGTGTTATCCATAATATTCTATGATTTTATTTAATATTTCAATATTAAATGGGAATGTTGAGTTCTTTCTTTTTCTCTTTCGTGCATAACATTTTGAGTTCCATTTAATATTTCAATATTGTAAAAATGGGAACATCCATATTGCATATCATTTTTTGTCTTGGTGGTACTAAATTTGTATCTAATGTTGGCAACATTTTCTCTTATTCGTAATTTATGTAATTGAACTTTTATGTAACGTTAGAAACATTTACTGTGGTATTTACATGTAAATGTTTGAGACATTTATGATTTGGATAGTCTACTATGTTTAGAGGTAAAAACTTGTCGATTTATTCTTGATAGACAATCATTTTACTCTACATTGTGATGGGCATTCCATGGGAAAAGGATACTCCACATCCACATATGAATGCATAAGAAAGTGGTACCAAAATAGTAGTGTTTCATTAAGTCAATAATGATGGATAGGACCATATAACCCCAATTGATTCTCTCATCATGGTTGATTCTATGAGTTATGTCATAGATGGTTGCGTCATAATTGAAATGCTTACTATTTTCCTATCCAAGTATACCTGCTTTTAAGATTTTATTTCAATATTAGGCAAATGGAAATATTGAGTTCTCTCTTTTTGTCTCTCCCTCCCCCCATGCATTTAAATGTTGGAGAGATTTAGGATTTGTGTAGTCTGCTATGATTATTAGAGCTAAAATCTTGTTGATTTATTCTTGATAAACATGATCATTTTACTTTATTGTATGTGATGAGCATTCCATGGGAAAAGTGGGACCGCATATCAATACATTAGAGAGCGAAACCTAAGAAAAAATAGTATTTCACTAAGTCAAACATGATGCATAGGACCATAGAACCCTTGTTGGTTATCTCATGATTGATTATTTGAGTTATGCCACAGATGATTGTGTCATAATTGAAAACCTTACTATTTTCATACTGAACTATACCTACTTTTAAGATTTCATTCAATATTTCAAGATTAGGCAAATGGGAATGTTGAGTTCTATCTCCCTCCCCCTCCTAAAACAATGTAAGATGGAAATATTTTCAAAGTTTAATACTGTGAAAAAGGGAACATCCACGCGTATCATTTTTTATCCTTGTGGCACTAAATTTGTTTCTAGTGTTAGTAACATTTCCTATTATTGGCAATTTATGTAAGAAACATGTAATTTCGTATTTACATGTAAATCTTGGAGACGTTTAGGATTTTGGTAGTCTCTTATGTTTACATTTTTTTTTTCAATTTATTCTCAATATACTCATGAGTTTGTAACATTCCTATCTTAAAACTTATAAGAATAAAGATTTTCACTAAGTAAATCATGATGGATAGAACTATAGACCCTAATTGATTCTCTCATGGTTGATTATCCGAGTTATGTCATAGATGATTGTGTCATAATTGAAATCCTTGGTATTTTTATACCCAACTATACTTGCTTTTGATGTGACCAAATCGTCCATTTTTCACCTAACTTAAGGAAGAGTCAAAAGAAATGTATTGCTTCATCTTTTGGATGTTATGCATTGATTCTAGAGAGGCAAAACTTAAATTAAGATCACCTTTTTTTCCAATGCATCTAAAAAGCTTTGGTGAAGAAATTCGATTCAGATAATATTTGTCATTATTTAGAGAAGAAGAGAGTAGGTGAAGAAATACTTATTGATCCTCTCATCCCAACTTTAGACTTAGGTAGAAGATGAAGCTTTATTGGTTTAGGTTTTCCACTAGATAATGAATATGAGTCTAGGATAATGAAGATATACATGGTGTGATATTTGACAATACGGTGTGTAATTTCCCAAATCATGTGAACAAGGCTTGGGGAGGGGGAGAGAGAGAGAGAGAGAGAGAGAGAGAGAGAGAGAGAGAGAGAGAGAGAGAGAGAGAGAGAGAGATTAACTAAGGAATTATAACCTTAATTTAAAAAAAAACAGAGGATGACGAAGTCTTTGCCACCGCGATCATCATTGAAATTATCACTGCGCATCAAATACCAGCCTTTGGAGGCATCATTGAACCATGCGATAGTAAAACCGTTCGAGTACAACACTAATTGTAGCCTTGGCTCAGGCTACAAAGCCTTAGCTTAAGACTAAGGCAAGGCTAGTTAGTCTTTGTTTTCTCTTGGAAGCACCAGTCGCTGATTCATTTGAGAGAGAGAGAGAGAGAGAGAGAGAGAGAGAGAGAGAGAGAGGGAAAAGAAGAGAGGAGGAAGAAGAGGTAGGAGAAGAAGACAAGAGGATTGAGAAGAAAGGCAAGATTAAGTGAGTACCACTAGAAACCTTCATATAAGGGTGGGTTCACACTTGCACGGTGGACAAAAGGGTCAAAAATCCCCTTTTCCACCCATCTACAAGGATTTCCCAAGAGTTGTCCGCCATCTCATTCACATTAGTGGTGGACAAGGAAAGGAGCCAAAGAGAAGACATTGCATGAAGGAGAAGTAACGTGTCAAAAAAGGCCCCTAATTTTTTTGGCCTTCCACCATGTGTGTGAACATACAGTTTTCCATGCTGAAATTTGATTGGCCATCTGTATTTGGGATGCCTGTTTGTCTGCCGGGTCTGAACCCACCCTAAGGAGCGGTTCTCCCATGAAAGGGAGCTTCGCCCACCTTGCCTTTTACATTCATGGAATAGTACCCCTCTCCATAAGATTTCCATCTCATAAGGAGTTCCCCTAGTCACTCAAGGCTTTTAATGAAGGCTGTCAAAGCTAGCACATGCGGACTTCCTTCTCGCAATGGCCCTGAAGATACATTATTCTGAAACAGGGAGTATAGGAGCTACAAATGCAGTTGCAAACATGGATAATACACCGTCCAATGCAACTCCATCCTAGGTTCTTTCAAAATTAAATTCATGCAATATAATGATTAGTAACATAAGTAAAATATGTTTTAATAATTGGTGAAAATTTTATAGTTTAATAACTAGGTGAAAATAAAAGTTTAATAAATAGAAACCATCAATTTAAATTTTCTTAAAGATAGAATAGATTGCACAAATTGCATTGAAAATTTGTAAATAAATAAATAAATCAATTTTGACTCAAGAAAGATCATTAAAAAAATCCATTACAATTTAGAAATCAAGTAATAGCATAGAGAAATATTTTTAAAAGCAATTTTGAATCATGTAAACCTAGAGAAATATTTTTTTTTTGGCATTGTGGTTATGCAAATATAATAAAATATTTTGCTTGGTATTTATAGATCATGTAAAGTGATTTAAGAGCTCTAAGGTAGGATATTAAGTTCATCGAATTGAAATACCTTCTTTAATAGAGAAATTTTCTCCATTGTAAAATTAAGTCAAATTTATTAAAATCACAAACGTAGCTATTAGAAAGTTATGGAATGATATAAGTAGTTATTAGAATCTAGGATGTTCGAGTCAATTTATTTTACCAACATGACAAAGAAAAATATGAACCCTAGGATTGTGAAGAAATTGAAGAAACAATATAATCTTCCTTCAAAAAAATAGAAGCCCAAAATACCTAGGAAAATACTAGCCTCATTAACTTACGTAGCTTTCAAAGTAAAAATTCTGATTCCAAGGTTCCAACTAGTTTCCATAAATTAGAAAAAAATTTATTATTTTCCTAACTCATTGAAGTCTAGGAAAATAGTTAAGACTCGTAATAAGGTCAAGTGACGAACCTTCAACAAGATAAGATAGAGGAAGATTATGAACAAGACTTTGAGCAAGGACTAAAACAAGTTAGAAAAATTAATAATAACCAAGAAAAGATCCAATGAATGAAGACTAATTAGAATTTAGATTTTCAAAAAAGAGACTTGGAAAAATTTGAATGAAAATTAGAAGAAATCCAAGAAGGGGGGATATTAAGACCAAGTTGGAAAAAATTACTGCTATGTTGAAACCCTTACTTTAATTGCCTCTCTATTTTGTATAGAATTATTACTTGAGAAAGAAGTACTTATGTTTGCAAAAGGAGTATACAAGTTTCTTGATGTACTTAGGAAGTTGATTAGATTAATCAAAATCCTAATATATACCAAACTTACCATAGGGTGAAAACTAGATCTCCCCCAAGGCTAGTAGCAAATCCTTTTTCCAAGGGGGATTGGTTTTTTCCACCTTAGAGAGTTTGGACCAACTCTGATGGCAAGAGTTCACTTTGTAGAATGATCCTTGGGCAAGAGGGATTGAGGGTGCCATGGGGGGCCCTTGCTAATAAACTCTTAGACTCCTAGGATTTATCCAAAACCTTGTATGACTTAGAATAATGGACTTCTTAAGGGCCCTCGTACTAGTTAGGGGCAAAAACATTGGAAAAACTAAAGGCCTTTGGTTGGTCTTTCATATCAATGGAAGGTGAGCGTTTGAATAAGATTCGTTATTAAATAAAGTAGTGTTTTCCAAATAATTAATTTCATTGTTTGTGTGTTGTGACTTAAATGATATAAATGAACATTATGACTAAAGTGACTAATTAAGAAACCTGATTTTATGTATACAACATAAATATAATAGGATAATTAGATAACTAAGACAAAACATGAGGAAAGTGAGAGTCTGAGATCCTTGATGGATCTATCCTACGGATGGATGGTCTCAATGAGCCAAGAGTTTTCTTTAAGGCACTAGATTTAGGAAGTGATTGAAAATGTGAGTGTCTAGGGTAGATAGTGTAGATCTCAGTCAGATGTTGTTTTAGGGCAATGGAGTCGGGACTATACCCTATGGGTAGAGGGGTTGATGGGTATTGCTCAATCTCATTTCTCACTCACTATGAACCAAGTGCAGCATCAATTTGCTTTAGTTTTAGTTGACTTGCAAAAGTACTGGCTCCGACCCTAATTAATTAGAATAGGAGACCTTAGTTTACTTAGAGCCCAAATTCAAGTTGATTCTTGTGGGAACCGCCAAAACCTTCCATTGCAAAGTCAACTTGAGAGAGTCTAGGGAGCAAGTCTTGTGTTATTTGAAAGAGTATCAAGCGACGTCGCCTTTATTTAAAAAATCATCTCGATGGACCATTAAATTGTACCATTGAGGTTGCCTCAAAGCAGGCATATCACACGTGGTATTAGAGTGAAAATTTGAATTAATACTTAGAAAGTTTGTTATGACTTTGTATAAGAAAAATTTCTATGCAATAAGATTTACCACTAATAATGTGTGGAGACTCTTTCAAAATAATGAATATTTGTAAAAATTATTGATATTCTGAACAATGTTTATCTCCATGATGCACTCCCTTGACTGTGATTGGTAGAATCGCTTCATGAGGATCTTGGAGTGTTTATATAATCCTTCACTACTATATCAAGATCATCTGTGGACACAAAGTGGAGTGTACTGCTTCATCAATGCCAAACAATTTGCCTCCCTTCAAAACAACCTTAAAAGAATCAAGTGGATGAAAAACCTTAAGTTGGTCAAGCTATTCATCTTCAAAGAATCGCGTCTAAATTGTATCCTCAACATAGGCAGAGAATGGGTCCACCAGAACTGTTATCTTTATGATTAAGTTCTTTGTATTTTCTCTGTTAAGTGCATTGCCATTTTAGGGTGCTTATGTTGCCACAATTATTACAAAGATGGTTTTCTCCATATTTCTTAAAAATATAAAGTCCTAAATATATTTGATGAGCCTCCAACCTACAAAATTATTAAGGTATTTGAATTTCACAATTAGAATTTTTGTAACCCAAAAAATTTACCTAGCTTGATTCCAATTATCTACCTAATGTAATAGGAAAATCACGTTAGCCTTATTGCAAGTTGTGAATAATAAAAGAGTCTCAAATTCTTGCAAGATTGTGTACCTTGTACTAAACTTATACTGTAAATTTAAAATTCATGGATTCAAGTATGGAAAAACTTAAAGAGAGGTAAATATTGAAAGCATACAAGATGTGCAACTAATCTTGCAAATGTTAATGACTCCATCCTAAGGTATTATGCCTTCCATGCCTATGCTTATCCCCATGGAAGCGCAAGAGAAGAAAGTCCTTCTCAAGCAAATGAAAACACTAGAGTTTGATGACAAAGGAAATGATGTCGAGTCTAAAGTAGAAATTTGGATCGAATATATGAGCAATAGTGCAAGGACCAAGGGGTTGTGGAAGCAACCATTACTTGGGAAAAATTAAAGAAAGTTGTACGTGGGAGATACCTCCCATCAACATACTGCATACTAAAAATGAATGAATTCTTTAGCTTGAAGCAATCTAGATTGAGTTAGAAAGCCTACTATTCTAGATTTGTGTCCCTTTTGAAGTATCTTGAAGCAATACACCCATCCAACTTATAAGATATATTAATTCAAGCAAGGCCCATTATCTAAGAACTTCAAACAATATCCAAGAGTGGTAGATTCAGAACTTTGTATCCAGTCAACAACTAGGAGGTACCAAGATGTTTCCATTGCAAAAACTTAGCCACTTCAAAAGACAATGCCCAAAGTTATGTCAATCAATCCACTAAGGACAATTCCATGGCTAGAATCAAACAATTTCAACTACAAAAGGGAAAGTAGCTTGAGTAACCTTCCAAGTAAGGTGAAGACCCCACTTTAGAAGCCGACATGGAAGGAGAAACAATACATATTGCTCTCAACAAGAAGAGCCTCAATCGCTAGTTGTCAGTGAATGAGACTCTGGCAACTTATCAAGGTAAAGCCTTTAAGATTTTGATTGCTTGTGGAAGCACCCACTCATTTATCTCATTGAAGTGTGTAAAAAGGCTAGGAATAAACATTGTATCTACATCTAAGTTGTTAGTAGAATTGGCAAATGGGAAAGAGGCAATTTCTACTCAACAGACTAGAAGAGTAGAATTTAATTTAGGAGGCAATCTTTCCAACATGGGATTTAGAGTCATGAATTTAGGAATTTATGAGTTCTTACTAGGAATGTGGCTAATCTTCAATCACGCTCATATTCATTGAGAGACAGGTAAAATCACATTCTTGGATCAAAAAAGAGAGTTAGTAACCACTCAACGTGAAGCCAAAAACCTTAGAATCTAACTAGCAAAAGCTTCTCGAATAGTAAAGGGACTAAAAAAAGGACTGCCTATCTACCTAATCAAACTTAATAAGGTAGAGGAAGGAAAGGAAGCCAATGGAAAACCATCCTAGTTAGGGAAATATGTAGATGTGTTCCTTAAAGAGCTGTGAGAACTTTCTCCACCAAGAGAAATTGATCATGTGATTAAGCTAACATTAGGATTTGTGCCAATAGTAAAGCAACCAACCCTATCGTATGTCCAATTTAGAAGCCATTGAGTTGAAAGAATAACTCAAGCAATTTTTGGACCAAGGATACATCACCATGTAATTCACCATGGGGAGCCTCGATGCTGTTCTAAAAGAAGAAGAATAGAACCCTCCATCCTTGCGTTGACTAAACCAAGTGACGATCAAGAACAAATATCCAATTCCAAGGATAGATTAATTACTTGAATGTCTTCAAGGCAAAAAGATATTCTCAAAGATTGATCTAGGATTAGGCTATTATCGGATAAGAATCAAAGAAGAAGACATTCCAAAAACAATAGTTAACACAAGGTATGGCCATTACAAATCCATTGTGATGTCTTTTGGGTTAATCAACACATCTAAAACCTTTAACATGCTAATGCAAGTTATCTTTTGGCCATATCTTGATAACTTTGTTCATGTCTTCTTCGATGATATCCTGACCTACTCAAAGAGGGATGAAGATCATGAATCATAACTTTGAGTTGTTCTTGAAATAATGAGGATGCACAAGCTTCATACCAAGAAGAAGAAATGTGCCTTAATTAAGAGGTAGATTGAATACCTTGAATTCCTAGTCTCTAACAAAGGGCTTGTGATAGACCCTACCAAGGTTAAAGATGTACAAGAATGGGCACCCCCAATGACAATTTAGAAAGTCCAAAGTTTTATGGGCTTGATAGGATGGTACATGATTTGTTGGGGGTAAAGGCGCCTCTGCCTAGCCGCCCATGTGTTACTACACTGATACTCGCCACTGCACATTGCAGGTGGCGGGTGCCCGTCACCGTTACTTTATTCTTTATTCTTTTAGTGGCAGTTTGAATAGAGGAAGGCCTAGTCACACATTGTGACTTTTGGTGTTCCCATTTTGTGTCTCTCTCTTTCTTTCTCTTGCTCTCCGCCATAGCTCTTCCAAGCAAGCTTCGATCCTTCTTACCTTTCAACTGGTATTAGAGCATGGTTGCTTGAGCACTCAAGCTTGGTTCATGATTCCTTCAGCTCCCTATTGATTACCTACACTCATTGGGTCTCCTTCCCAGCAGCCATAGTCGACTCTCTCAAGCTCCCATCACTCCTCGACTTCACAAGCACCTACTCGACCCATTTGGGCACCCTCAGGGTATTCGTTCAGAGGTATTGAAGCATTCTTTTGAGTGTTTATTTCAATTTGTAGGGTATAATAGGAAAGGATTGCAAAAAAAATCGTTTTTTACTTCAGTCGTCCCTTGGTACTCATTGGGAGCTTGAAAACACTTCATTTGACACTTGGGAACACCCTCTTGATGCTTGGTATTGGGGGTTATCATTGGCATTTATTTGTAGACTAATTTACCTCAATCTAGGACTATTTTTCACAATCCACAGGAAACCATAAATAGTGTTACATTATCACTTTATGTTTATGCTCGGTTGGCATTGACATTTGATGCACAGTTGGGTCCCGAATACTAGGGGAATGTATGCCTATGATGTGAGATGATTTTGGGGCTGAATTTGCTTAGCCATTGACTATTTTACACAGTCCATAGGAAGCCCAAAACAAGGTAGCCTCCTATCATTACGATTTATACTTATGTTACATGGTCATTTGATGC
This sequence comes from Lygodium microphyllum, assembly GCF_053477565.2. Lineage (NCBI taxonomy): Eukaryota > Viridiplantae > Streptophyta > Polypodiopsida > Schizaeales > Lygodiaceae > Lygodium > Lygodium microphyllum. The sequence continues at coordinate 93,222,550 of NC_141139.1, forward strand.
CCGATTATACCCGGTTGGTCCCGAGTGGTCCTTGAATGTTTGTGGAATGTATGCCTATTGATTGGCCATCATTTGGAGGTGATTTAGTGGCCTAAAATACTCAATTTTACACAATAAATCACTACTGTATACTCCAGGGCTGAAGCTTGTTTAGTCACTTTATGCTCTGCCTACTACTGGTCACAGGTGCTTCCTGGGTATTTCATATGACTATTGGGATGCAAATGAAGGTTGGAAAATTCTTTGGATGGTTTTGTAATGTATTTTGAGCCTTGTTTGAGCTTCATATTGGTTGACATTTACTTGACATTGGTCTACACTGGCATGCTTTGTGACAGAGGTTATACCTATGGTCTATGTATGACCCATTGGTACATGCTTGATGCTTATGTTACCTACATATGCTAGTTACATTGTTTGGACTTGAATGCTACTGGAACTTCATTTGGGATTGAATTTGGATATTCTGGAGCTTATTTTGGTCTTGATTTGGCTCATCACAAAGATTGATTGGGATTATCTTCATGACATTGGATGCTATCATTGGATACTTGACCGCTCATATGCTCTGGATGTCTTATTGATGTATGATCTTGGATTCTCCATCACTGGTGCTCTTACATGCTTTGTTTGAGATTATTTTCTTGACACTTATGGATTTTGTGCCAATGGGAGCGTCTTTGTATGCTTATCAGACATTGAGCAGTGCAGGCTATGCATATTGAGCTTTTGGATCTTTGAGACTGGGATCTTCTTGTGGATGATGTATAGTTAATATGCCTTGGTCTATGTAGATGTACTTGGGCTGATTTGGCTTTGTATTCATTGAGCAGACACCGACTTGTGTCAGGTCTTGGTAGTGTTTATGTACATTTTGCCCTGTTGATTGGGGGGTGTATCGACTTTACTGAGGGACTTTGTTTGATATGCTTGGGTGTTGACTCATGTCAATTCGACTGTTACATGCTTGTTTATGCCTATTTGATGCTGGTTTTGCATTGACAATCAGTGATTGACTTTAAATATTGGGTTGTGCCTACTGTCAGCTCTCATTGTACACAGCTTTCATAAATTACAGCAAGCATATATCTCCAGACTGTCATGTATTTTTCATGATGAATCATCCTGATTTGATGTACTTTTGATGGTACTTGGTGGGCAGTATCATTAAATACTCATTTCTCACCAATTTGCCTTGGTTTTGGTGGTTTTTTGGTCATTTTCTACAATTTATAACAAGTAATTTTTGAACTATCTGCACCATTTTGGACTGCAATATGGCATCTTCTTCCACTGACAGTGCTATCTTCAACATCACTAAGCTTGATGGTACGAATTATGCCTATTGGAAGAGCCAATTTTGGCAAGTATTGGTACAAAAGTCACAGATAAAGCCATTAAGGATGCATGGCGAGCAACCTGAAACTACGACTAATGATGAATGGGATGAGCTTCATGAGTCATGCAAGTCCACCCTCATCTTGTCTCTCACTAAATAGATGCATTACAATGTGGTTGAGGAAGCATAGAGTGCTTGGCAGCTTTGGGATAAAATCAAGAATCTCTATGACAAGAAAAGTCTAGCAAGTCAGATGTATTGATGATGACTGAAGCAACTTATGGACCTGCACATGAAGGAGAATATGACAATGTTTGCTCATTTGAGGCAGTTCCGTGCTATTCTCAAGAACTTGACTTCGTAGAGCATTACTTTCAATGATGAGGTTACTCCATTTTTTTTCTTGGGACTCTCAGTGAGTCATGGGATATATTCCACACTGCCTTATGAGCTTCTTCTACTATTTTGAACTTGCTGGATATAGAGAGCGCTCTTCTACAGGAAGAGATAAATTGCAAGAACTTGGATGCCTCTCGTGTGTTGCATGCTTTGACTGTTAGAGGAAGAGATGTTAATGGAAAGAATGATCGTGGGTATGGACATGGCAGAGACTCGTAGAAGTCTAGGTCTAAGTCATGTAGCAAGTCTCGTGGGAGAAATGCTAATGTGGCATGTCATCATTGTGGCAAGAAGGGCCATATATGCCCACAATGTCATGAGTTGCGCAATGAGAAGCACAAAGAGAAGGGGAAAGACAAAGTACAAGAAAATTCCTCTGATCGGAGCATGGTGCCTGCAAAATCCAGTGTGAAAATCGAGGAAACAAATGTCATGTAGACTAATGACTCTGATGGGGAGTACATACTTGCAGCTAGTTCTTATGATGCTATGCCGTTGACTGATGTTCACTCTATGTATGCGCAATGCTAGCTTTTGGATTCTGGTGCTTCATTTCATGTTACACCATGCCGCGAGTGGTTCCACTCCTACCACATTGTCTCTGGTTTAGTTTGCTTGGATGATAACAGGTCACTTGCTATTGTTGGCATTAGGGATGTACGTTGCAGTTCTCTACTGGCAGTACTTTTCTGTTACACAGGATGTATGTCATGTACTTGTGCTTACACGTAGTCTTATGTTTGTAGGGCAGCTCGATGATGCTGGGTTTCATGTTTCATTTAGGGATTCTTCCTTGAAGATCACCTGTGGCAAACTTGTGCTTGCTAGAGGTGCCAAAGCTGGCAGTCTCTATCCTCTTGTAGTTGATGGGTCCTCTATTGACCATGCTTTGTGAGTGGGTTCCATCCCACATGTATCTCTTTGGCATGCGCATTTGGGTCATATGTCCTTCAAGGGAATGAAAATGTTTTCTGGTTTATAGTACTTACCATCCCTTGACTACGCACATTTTGATTCATTTGGGCATTGTCTTTATGGAAACCATACTAGAAATATGCATAACAAGTTCAGTAGGACACGCATGAGTGAGCCCTTAGCATTGGTACATTCGGATGTTTGTGTGCCCATGCCGTGTCAATCTATGGATGGTGCAAAGTATTTTGTGATATTTATTGACAATTTTTCACGTAAAGTATGGGCTTATCCCATCAAGCTTAAGTCAGATGTATTGGTTGTATTTCAGAGATGGATTGCATTGGTTGAGAACCAAACTGGGCACAGGTTGAAATGCCTTAGGACTGACAATGAAGGAGAATATGTGTCACGTGCCTTTGAGCAGCTATGTGATGAGAGGGGTATTAAGCATCAGTTGACGGCCCCCTATTCCCCACCCTAGAATGGTTTGACTGAGCAGATGAATAGAACCATCCAAGAGTGTGTACGTAGTATGCTTAGCCATGCAGGCCTACCACAGAGCTTTTGGGCTAAGGAAATTAGTATAGCTATGCATATCATAAACAGATCACCTTCCAATGGTTTAGATTTCTAGGTTGTAGAGGAGGTATGGATTAGGAAACCTCCGTCTTATGTGCATCTACATGTCTTTGTATGTGAGGCATACTACCATGTGCCCAAGGTCAAGTGTAGTAAGCTGGATCCTAAGAGTGTCAAATGCATTTTTCTTGGCTATGGAGATGCATGCAAGATGGGTTACTGCCTCTGGGATCCACAAGTGTGGAAAGCCATCCGCAGCCATGATGTAGTCTTTCATGAAGACAAGATGCATAGGTAGCTTGAGAAGGTGGTAGAGATACACAGGATTATATTCTAGGAGGAGCCACATGCTCCTACACAACTAGTTGGATAGCTTGCAGCAGCAGTTGGTACACATGGCCAGGGTGCTGGACAAGCAACAAAGCTTGCTGTGAGATGGTATACTAGAGATAGACATTCACCTGATAGATTTGAGCCCTCGATGCATTATGTCTTGGTTACAGATGTAGGAGAGCCTCTCACCTATCATGAGGCTATGAGTAGGGGTGACAATCACTCTTGGGAGAGGACTATGCAGTCTGAGATAGACTCCTTGCATAAGAATATCACTTGGGATTTGGTTGCATTGCCTAAGGGCAAGAAGGCTTTGACATGCAAGTGGGTGTACAAGCTGAAAAGTACACCTGGACACCCCAAGCCGGCATACAAGGCTAGATTGGTAGCAAAGGGTTTTAAGTAGGAACATGGTGTGGACTTTGATGAGATCTTTTCTCCTGTGGTTAGGATGACTACCTTGTGCTTAGTCTTGGCTTTGGTTGTACATCTTGACTTAGACTTGTACCAGATGGATGTCAAGACGACTTTCTTACATGGAGACTTGCATGATGAGATTTACATGGAGCAGCCTAAGGGCTTTGCAGAACTTGAGATGAACTTACACCTAGTGTGCAAGTTAAAGAAAAGTCTTTATGGCTTGAAGCAAGCACATAGGGAGTGGTATCATAAGTTTGATGCCTTTATGTAGTCACAGGGCTACAACAAGAGTGCTATGGATTAGTGTCTTTACACAAAGAAATCACATGATAGCTCATTGCTTATTTTGGTACTTTATGTGGATGATATGCTGATAGTAGAGATAGCTCATGATGAGCTAGATGCTCTTAAATCTCAGGTGAAGAAGAGCTTTGAGATGAAGGATTTGGGACACATGCCTCTCACATTCTTGGTATGCACATTAAGCGCGACAAGCATCAGGGACTACTCTACCTCTCATAGAGAGAGTATATTCATAAAGTCCTTGAGCGTTTCCACATGCAAGACGTGAAGCCTATTGGTGGTCCATTACCTTCTTATGTGAAGGTTTCAGAAGCCAATTGTCCGTAGATAGATGAGCAGAGGACCAAGATGGCCAAGATCCCTTATGCATTAGCCGTGGGCAATTTGATGTATGGCATAATAGCCACTCATCCAAATATTTCATTTTGAGTTGGTGTTGTGGCACACTATATGGCTACAACTGGCAAGAAGCATTGGGATGTCGTGAAGGGTATCATGAGATACATGAAGGGCACAGCAGATATGTGCATTTGCTATAGAAGCCAGGATATAGGAGTTGTGGGGTACATAGACTCTCATTATGCAGGGCATGCAAATAGTAGAAAGTCCACTTCTGGCTATGTATTCACCTATGCTGGAGATGTTGTCTCTTGGATGTTCAGGGTTCAAAAGTGTATGGTTCTATCTCCCACTGAGACCAAGTATGTTGCATCCATCGAGGCCTGCAAGGAGGCCATATGGTTAGGCCGTTTGGTTCATGACCTTGGGATTAATGCTATATCTACACTGCGTTTGGATTCTATGAGTGCTATTCAGCTAGCCAAGAATCCGGTCTTCCATGTGAAGACGAAACACATTGAGGTGAGGTATCACTTCATACATGGGGTCATGGAGAGGACAAGTGTATTGACCTTATCAAGATATCCATTGATGAAAATCCTATAGATTTGCTCACAAAAATCCTCACTACTGAGTGCTTTGCCTTTGTGGGAGCTTTCGCTCAACCGCCAAGACCCACGGACCGCTTATTGTTTCAAGTGTTCCAAGCGAGCTCTAATGGCTATCTCTCACCTAGCCGATGCGCCGTCGATCCTACGAGTGTACTGAGCTTACCTTGATGCTTGATCGAGTACCCTCCTCTCTTGCACTCCGGTAGCTCCACGATTCTCAATGCTAGCTCAAGTATCCTCAAGCCTCCTCCATCTCCAAGCTCCATCCTCCATAGCCACGCGTGCAAGAGAAGAGAAGAGAAGAGAAGATAAGAAGAGGAGAGGTGATGGTGAAGAGCTTCACCCTATTGATCCCTCACTCCCACACACACTCACTCCCTCACACTCTCACACTCCCTCTCTCAAGAGCACACACAAGCAAGAAAGAGAGAAGAAGAGAGGGAGAAGAAGACTCTTTTTTCCCATTTACCAAAGAATGAGCTTCTCATTCACTTTTCAACTTTATATACAAAACCCTAAATCCCTTTTGGGCAGTCATCCTTTTTTTACATGGCCGGCCGTAGCCTACTAGGCCCTTTTTCCCATTTCCCACCACTCTAATTTCATCCTATTCCCAACTAATGCATACAATTTGCACAGGAACGAGCCTGGCGCTCTTTTACAAGGATTCGAGAGCACTTCCATTTTTAATGGTTTTACTCTTTTGTTGCCTCGGGGAGACACTAAGACTTTCTGAGGGTCGTGCCCGAACATTTAAATTTTTCAAGGTCTGGTTACCGATCAAGGCACCTTTTTCTGCTTTTATCCTGCACCTTTTTTGCTATTTTCTTTTTTCCATTTTCCACTCCTCTGTGTTGTGGGAAACAGGGTAACATTACCCCCCTCCTAGCCAAGTGCCAGTCCCATGGTACTGCGATGGGAAGTAGTGGCTAGTTAGGTCTATTCTGCTAGGCGGAACTAGTGGGTAGGTGACACTACTTCCAAGGTGGTTGTGTGAATGAGAGTAGATGGAGTTTAGTGACGATGACCAGGAGAGATTCCGGCGTGCTTTAGGCTCCATGAAGATGGTCGGTATCTTTCACACAGTTGTGGCGTCCGTTATGTAGCCAGTCATCCCTTGAGCATCAGAAATGCTTGAAACAATAAGCAATCCCTTAGGAGGATGGTATTGGAGGGATTTATCCCAGAGAAGCCCCCCCCGAACTCTGTCTTGACAAAGATATGGTTTGTCTTCGCATTGAAAATCTGTGTCGTTGATTTGAAGATCTTTATCTTTGAGTTGAAGGTCTTCAGTACTGCGTTGAATATCTTCAACTCTGCATTGAAATTCTTCAAGCCTGTGGAATCAATAAGTGATCCGTAGATCTTGAGGCGTTGAGCATGTATCTTTGGAAGATGAGGTTCCAAGATCTATGCCAATGGCAGATCTATCTTGACTTGGTTCAATCATGGTAGCCATCAGCAGAGGCAGATGACCAGACACCAGCACATGGAAAAAGTCTTGGTCATTAAAGGATGCCCTGGGTGATACTCTTTAGCGGAGTAGCCAATTCTTGAAACTTGAACATAACCTGCAAGAAAAGTTGTGCACTCCCTAAGGGGTGTATCTGCCTCTGCGTGTAGTGTGTGGTGCCCATGGCAGTGGAACTAGGAGATGGGTCTATCCTTGGGCAAGCCCTTGGTAATGTCCCACACTTGAGGACCCAGTTTGTGTGTTGTTGGAGGTGCGGTACAAGTCTTAGGGTGACAGGTTTGAAAGTCCTACCCTTGATGTGCCCTAAGTGTGAAGTGGGGAGGGGGCTAGGGAAGGCCCTAGGTGCAGTGACTGTGGTGCATTTCTCTTTTTTTCTGTTTCTCTTCTTCTTCTTCTTCTTCTTTTAAAAAAAATTGAAATGACAACCATGCCTAATTGTCTTCATCGGAATGAGGAGGGGAAGGGGATAGGACAGATTTGCTCAAAAACTGGTGACTTTGCATGTAATCTTTCAAATTCATGCGGACATGAAGAGAAGCGGTGGAGAGGAAAGGGTGACTGCACCTAGTAAATTGGCTATCATTCATATCTTCTAGGAGGGCTAGGCAAAAAGAGGGAAGGAGACTAGCCCTTATCATAAGACGAGCCATGGCGTAGTTGTATATAGAGTTAGGGTCACAGAATAGGGGAGGTAGGCCACACTCTTGTGGAGTCGGGTCCTGCTTAAGGAGTAGCCTAAGTAACCTAAGATAATTACAGGTTGTTACAAAAGCGGGGTCAGGGCATGAGGATAAATCCACAAGAAAGCGCGTCATAGACTCATCTAGGCTTTCAATGGTAAAGATAAGGGAATGCTCGAAGGATACTACAGTGGAGTTATAAATAATAGGAAAGTTATACCGCCCGTGGAGGGTGGCATCAAAATCCACCCCTACCTGTCGAGGATATGCCATGTATGTAGGATTGTTCCACTCGAATGGCAGGGTGTTACAAAACGCCATCCAGGCGAGCATGCTGATGTTGCATACTCGCCTCCTCCACAGGGGTTGGCTTTTTTAGCCCTGTACAGTGTGTGTGACTTCAAAAACTTTATTCTACCAGTAGTCAGCCGCTTCTGTGCCCCAAGAGGTCAGGGTATTTTCTCGCTCTTCTAACCATCTTTGCCCCAACCGGCCATTGACCGTGATTACCTTGTCTATCACCTTGAGCGGCAAGACCCTCTGCAGACTGTTGGGTAGGAGGAAACTAAAGGTGAATGGATCCTTTCCTTGTTCTTGTATCTCCCACAGCACTAGTTCTATGTGGAATCCCGCGGGGAGATCATTAGGGTACGGTGGGAGAGGTGTAGATGGTAGCACGGCTAGTTTGGCTCTCAGATGTTTCTTGGCGTCCTCCGCTAGCTTCCTGCGTCTTTCCCTAGAGACGGCTTTTCTTTCCGCAGATGGGTCCTCTTGTGGTGGCTTTTAAGACTACAGCGAGGGGGGTTGTGGGACTACATCCTCTCTGAATCGGTTCATGTTGATTTTCAGTTCTGCTTCCTCTCCCTGCCGTTCTCCCTGTGTTGCTTCCTCCTCGAGTCCGAGGGCGTCAATTTCCTAGGGGGTTAGGCCCGCCAGCAATAGATATTTTCATTGCTCATTCAAGCTCAGCCTAACCTCCATAGGTAAGGGTGGCATCTGCAATCCATCATGTAAGGCTCTCCGTGCCATGCCGAGCTTTCTCTGCATCACCTCCAATGACTCTCCTTGCACTACGTGGGTGGCGTCCAGGATGGTGTCGAGGAAGGCCTTCTCTTGAGTGCTGAAGGCCACTTAGGCTGCTTGTGCCTTGCTCTTTGTGATAATTTTCTCCTTCTCTGCCAGAGCAAGGCGCCACGCCACTGTCTTCACCCTCTTTTCATTGTGCGTAGCCCACTCCTCTGCTCTTTTGTTCATCACTTCCAGGCTCTCTCCTTGCTTTAGGGTTAGCATCATGAGTTTCTGCTCATAGTCTTCCAACTCCCTAACCAGCCTTTCTTGTTCTTCTTTTCTAGAGGTTAGTTGATCTGTCAGGCACTCGATCTCCTCTTGTTGCTCCTTTATGCCTTGTTTTCTCTCCTCATCCCTGGCATTCAGCTCAGCCACAAGCGCATCCACCTGAGTAGATTTCGTAGCGAGCTCCTAATATTGCACTATCAGGAGCTTGTGCTTTCTTTGCATTTTGACTAGTTCCTATGTCTCGTTTTTGAGCTGCTGTCTCCAGTGCTCCTCCCTCTCATCCTTAGCCTTCATTTCTTGTTTGAGATCCGTAATCTCCCTCTGCTGCATGGCTATCATTCTTGTTTTATCCAGCTGGAAGGTGGCCACTGATTCCTTCTTGACTGCCAACTCAGCCATGGCTATCTTGCGTTCCTCCTTAGCTTTCTCCAGTTGCGAGAGCAGCTCGGTGACATATTTGTCGTAATTAGCCGATGGCGTCATCGTTGTGTGGATGGGCGAGGTTGAGGCTTCTACCTTTTGCCTTTTGGGCTCTTGCCTGGATTCCGTATCTGTAGCTGGCCATTTTTGTCCTGTGGCCATGGTTTTTGTGCTTTGTCCCTGGCCCATCTCTTTGTTGATGAAGTACTACATCCACGCCACGAAGTTTGACACGTCGGCACTGGTCGGGATGCTAGGGGTGATGGTGGTGGGTTCAGCGGAAGGCACCAGGAGGGTAGGAATTGGATGAATCGGGGCCTTTCCCTTGCTCTGAGGGACTGGAGGTGGCACAAACTTTGGCACCTGTGTGCTAGTCCCTGGCCCCTCTTCTCTATGTGGGCTCAAGTTTCCCACTTCATCTGCTTGGCTCTGTTGCTCGATGGACCAGTGTGTGGCTTCCGCTAGGTCCTCTTCTCCTTCCTTCGCAGTTCTTCCTCTTCCTCATCCGCCTTTCTCTTCCTTTCCTCCTCCGCTTTTCTCTGCTCTTCCTTCTTTTTCCCTTTTTCTTCTTTTTCCTTCCTTTTCTTCTCCTCTTCTTGTTTCGACGCCTTCTTTTCTTTCCGCAATTCTTCTTTTTCCTTCTCCTCCTCCTGTCTTTTCGTCCTCTCTCTCTCCTTGGCCTCTTTTAGGGACTATTTCTTTGCCCTTTCCAAGTCTTCTCTTTCCTTCTTTCTGCCTTCTTCATCCTTCTTCTTTCTCTGTGTCGTCTTCTTCTTGGGTTTCCTGGTTGTCTCTCGGGGCCTTTCCCTTGCTCTCAGGGACTGGAGGTGGCACAAACTCTGGCACCTGTGTGCTAGTCCCTGGCCCCTCTTCTCTATGCGGGCTCAAGTTTCCCACTTCATCTGCTTGGCTCTGTTGCTCGATGGACCAGTGTGTGGCTTCCGCTAGGTCCTCTTCTCCTTCCTTCGCAGTTCTTCCTCTTCCTCATCCGCCTTTCTCTTCCTTTCCTCCTCCGCTTTTCTCTGCTCTTCCTTCTTTTTCCCTTTTTCTTCTTTTTCCTTCCTTTTCTTCTCCTCTTCTTCTTGTTTCGACGCCTTCTTTTCTTTCCGCAATTCTTCTTTTTCCTTCTCCTCCTCCTGTCTTTTCGTCCTCTCTCTCTCCTTGGCCTCTTTTAGGGACTCTTTCTTTGCCCTTTCCAAGTCTTCTCTTTCCTTCTTTCTGCCTTCTTCATCCTTCTTCTTTCTCTGTGTCGTCTTCTTCTTGGGTTTCCTGGTTGTCTCTTTGCTAGTTTGTCCCTCCCCTTCTCCTTCTGTCTCAGTTCTATCAGTGGACCCATCCTTTTCTTAGTGAGGAGGCGACCTCTCTGACGTTTCTCCTTCTCCTTCTTCCGCCTCCTGTGCTTCCTTCACTGCCTCTTGGATGAGTGCAGTCAAGACACCTCCATACCCAATGAAGGAGGCTTTGGAGGAGGCTTTCTTTCTTTCTGTAACTTTAGAAGCCAGAGATTCTCCTCCTGGTACACTTCCTAGGGCCAATGCTTTGGCTGCCTGATCAATCATTTTTCTCACGTACCCATTCCAATCTACTTCATCTAGGGTATGGGCTGCTACATTCTCCAGCACCAGCATGCTAATTCGATGCATCAAGGAATTGTAATGATGGCTGGAGAAGAGCAGATGTATCAACTTGGCCTGCATCCTGGATTCTGCGTCAAGGATATCCTAGATGCTTATGCCATCGTTTGTAAGCACATCTTCCTTCTTCATTTTCAACATGGCATAAACATCCCTTTTTTGTTTCCTCTCCGTCTTTGGTACCAATCCCAAAGCCTTCTCCACCAAGGCTAGATGTAACCGGACATGTACCTGCTTTGCGCCTTCTCCTCTGCCCACTGTTACAATACCACATTCTTGGTCTGGGTTGTATGTTCTGAGGAACTCCACGCACTTTAGGTGGTCGGGCTCCTGCGAGAACTTTTCAAGATACTTTGTGAGGTTGCATTGTTCAACCACCCTCCTGGTTGCTTCCTCCTTGGTCACCATGACTTCTATGTTGTGGATGGTTCGGAATTTAAGCTGGCTAAAGGTGCGGTTCTCTAGATGGATGCGGTATTGCTCCCTTTCCTCGTCTGTGAACGGGAATTGATGGGTGCGGTCTTGCTGCGACATTTTATGCTCCTGCCATAAATCGTAACTTTCATTAGTATTTTCCACATATCAATTTGCTGATTGCAGAAAAAGAAAAACTCTATCCTTTTTGAATGAATTCCTTAGGAAGCCATGTAGATTTTCCTTTTTAGACTTGGACATTTTTCCCTTTATTTCAAAGTTTTCCTGCCCATTTTCCTACCCCGTCCGTTTTTTCATACTACCTGTTTATGCTTTTTGCTAATTTTACTTTGATTTATCCCCTTTGATTCATTTCTCATCTGATTCATTCCAACTCATTCCACCTTACCCCCTCCCCTTCCATCTTGAAAAGAATCCTTCCTAGGATTGAGGGTCAAAAGGTTAAGGGCTTTTGGCATGTTGGGATGGGAGTTACTTGTGAAGGAGCCAAGTATAGAAATTTGGATTGTATTCGAGTTGAGCGACGCGGTCCAAATCAAAGGGTCGAATTCCCACGTGTGTGATGTATGTGAGAACATCTGTGAGGAAGTCACCAGAGTCGACCCGACTGGCAATGTGGAGTTCTTCCTCTGTTAAGAGGCAGTCAAGGTAGGGATGCCCCTTTATGTGCTCATCCATGGGTCGGCCCTGAAGAGTGGTTAACACTCTGTACGAGGTGGGCGCGACGTAAGTGGGGTCATACTCTGCTATTTTGATGGCTCGATGTTGGTCATTATGCGGCATCCTTCAACCGCCCATTGCAGCCTAAGAGCATACCACTGCCTCAAGAAAGGTGATCCAGTGTCAACAAGGTGTGATAACTCTGTGATTTCTTGGTCAGTGATAGTAGAAGTGGTTCGTGGATCGTATGATGTGATAAGGCATTGTTTGATGGCTTGCTCCTTGGAGATCTTGTTGTGAATCAACTCACAGCGGAGCGAGAAGCTTTTGCAAATGCGAATTCAAAGGTCTCCCAGGAGCAAGGCATATTGCACACTTCTGTTGCAAAGGATTCTTCTAATAGACCTAAGTCCAAGCGGTCGTAGCTGAGGGCTAGCAACACGAAGGTGGCATTGAGTCATTTAATGCATTCCACCATGTCATCCCCGGTGTCCTCCGCTAGGTCAACGGCAGCTAGAGCTAGGAAGGATTTTCGTTCGTAGGAGGGCATAAGGCTAACAAGTGGTTGAGGTTTGACAGAACAATCAATTTTGACAATGAAAATAGGTAGTTGGGAGTTTCCTTAAGCTCGCATTTTGGCTATTTGGAATATGGGTGGGTTAGGGTCCGTCACAACAGATGGACTGCTGCATTCAGGTTTGCTGTGGGGAGTCGGATTGACTGGGTTGGATGATGCCTCCTGTGACGATGGCTATTTCTTGGGCCGATAGGCCTGTCCGACTTTTTTGGCCCGAAGCCTAGATGAGTCGGATGGCTGGGGCTGTGGAGAGCATTTCGGCTTATGGTTTTGAGGTGTTATGGGACGTGGGCTGATCAAGCTTGAGGGTGGTGTGTGAAGAGTGCGTTTGGCCATGGTGGCTTTAGGGATCCACAGCCAGGTATTTCCCTCGTAGTAGCCTTGAGCATGCAAGAGGGCTTTAGGGATCCATCTTTGCTTGATCATGTGGCGCTTCCTATGATTGTGTTTTGGCCTCCTAGGTTTAGAGTTCTGGGTCTTCTGAGGATAGGAGCGTCGACTCCTAGGTGATGGTTGTGGCTGTTTAGGCACCCATTGAAGGCAAGGCTATTGGGTGTTAGCTTCAGCTGCTGTGGGTTGCGATTTATGGAAGTCGGGGAGTTGTGGCCGTGCACTACCCCCTCCTTAGTCTTGCCTATGGTTGGTTCTACCGGTGGCTTTGCGGACGGTGATGGTGTCGCGCAGCCCTAGCTGAAAATTGTAACAATGCACACGTTGCCTATTGCTAGGTGGATGCACTGCGACTCATAATCAATATTGCAGTGAGTCTGTTTTTTGAAGGTTTGCTCTAGTAGTGACTCCGTGCCTGCATCCGTAGCACTTGGTAATACGTAAAAAAGCATTGGAATAGTCTCAGACTCGATAGAAACGACGACTCTACACTTGCCGAGAAGTGCATATGACTGGGCTCCGTATGGGTTTAATTTAGCAGTTGTGGGTTGAAGTAGCGGTTTGCCAAGTTGGATCCAATGTTTGTGGGTTAAGAAGTTGAAGTCTGCTCCCTCGTCAATTAAGGCGTTGAAAGTGCATGTTTGCTTGGCATGACCATGATACGGAGGTAAGCGGGTTCTACGGCTTCCTCATCCTCTTCGTTGATTTCAGTGATTGTGGCTACTCATACTTTGACCGGCGGTTCTAACAATGGCATCTCATGCAAAGGATGCATGGGAGGATAGTACTTTTTGACATGACTGCCATTGAAGAAGCCTATTCCCTCACCGTCTAGTGTCTCAAGCTCGACATTGCTGGTTTGACTGATCGCACGAACCTTGAAGGGTCTGAGACATTTGAATTTCATTTTTTTCTTATGCCCCTTAACTGAGTAAAGAAGCACTAAGTCACCCTGTTCAAACTCGCGCTGTTTGACATGCTTGTCAAACCAGCTCTTGCATCGGTCTTTCTCACAGATAAGCGCGTGGGTGGCTAGAAGATGAGTCTCTGATAGGCGTTCAAGCTCGACTAGGTGTTGTGTCCATGCCTCCTTCCCTTCCCATCATTCTTGAAGTGCTATTCTCAGGCTAGGAACGAATAATTCTAATGGTAGAATTGCCTCAGTTCCATAGGTCAACCTAAAGGGGGTTTGGCTGACAGTCGTTTTATGTGCTGTACGGTAGGCCCACAAGGCTGCCATTAGCTTGTTGTCCCAGTTCGCTGCATGAGGCTGAGACTACTTTAGTCAGGACATTGATAAGAATCTTGTTAGTTGATTTTGCCTGGCCATTTGCCTGAGGGTAATATGGTGAGGATTTGCTATAGATAATGAGAAAGGTGGATAGGAGATGTGCTATCACTTCATTGATGAAGTGTGTGCCTTGGTCACTAATCTAATTCGATGGGGAAGTCGAAGCGTGAGATCACTTGCTCCCATAAGAACTTGGCAGTCGTCCTAGCATCGTTTTTTAGTGTGGCTCTTGCCTCTGCCCATTTTGTGAGGTAATCCGTGGCTACAACGATGTACTTGGCTTGTGAGTATTGCGCGGCAGGACTTATGGGCCCTATGAAGTCGATTCCCCATTTTTCAAAGGGTTGGCGAGCAATAATTGGGGTCAGCTCCATTTGATCCTTACGAATTGAGACTTTTGTTGAGATATCGAGCTCCACTCGTGATACGCCAGGGTGACCGTTGTGTATTTATGTCACCGACTTGTCAGTTGCAGACGCGGTTGGTACATCACCCCTGAATAATAGCTACATGATAGCTATCCTTATCTACTCTAGTTCGTGGCTCAGTTAGTATGCCACCTTAGTTAGTTGAGTTTGGTTTGAGACCCATATCTAGGGTTCTTCTATTTCTTTGTACTTGAGTTCTTTTGGCTTCCACAACTAAGAAGAGGAAAACTGTTTTCAGCCTCCACCCTTGTGTGTATTCCCCCATTGTGCAAGCAAGAAAGCTACAAGTGAGACTCCTTCCTTCTCTCCCACAATCTTGACATGGTATCAGAGCCTTGTTCGTGGTAAGGAGCTCAAGAAAGCAAGCCAAGCTCGCGGTGTTCTGGTAAGAGGAGCAGTGTTGCTTTCATTTTCTATTTTGGGAGTAGATCTCTGCAGTAGCACAGCCGGAAAGTGCAGGAGTGCATTGTCTCAGGTTGAGACGCCCTTCGCGGTGAAGCAAAAGGGCAGTATATGCTGCGGGAAAGGGCTTTAGCCCCTGGCGACCTTGTTTTTTTTATTTGAGGCCATTTCGGGGCCTGTTTTGGAGGCGGAAGTTTTTTGCATGCACTCAGGAAAAGGCCCAGTTTTATGCTGTGCAACCACTGTTCTACAGGTCGGTGAATAGTTACTATAAAAATTGCATTGTATGCTTGTGCGCAGAGACATTGGGAGTTACAGAATCATCCCTGTTGCCTGTTGATGCAAAATCGTCACTAGGAAGTGACTGTGTGGTCAAATACCACTTTCGCCAGTTTTGCAGATTTTTCCTTGTGAGGGTGAAGCTGTGGTTTTTGCAGTGACAGAATTTTTTGCAGTCTTCTGTAATGGCATCTGATTCTCTTTTACAGGTTGTCACTGAAAAGCTTGACAAGAACAACTTCCAAGCATGGAAGTTTAGAATGACGAATTTCCTTATGGGAAAAGGATATTGGGAATTTGTTGCAGGAAATGAAGAAGAACCAGTTCTTCCTGATGTTCCCAATCAACAGCAAATACAGGCATTTAAAGCATGGCATGAGAGAGCCAGGAAAGTTATGTATTGGCTGTCTATCAGCATTTCAGACTCTATGATTGTGCATATTCAGGATGCGAGTACGCCAAAGGAGGCATGGGATACTTTGTCAAAAATGTATAGCACAAATACGCAAGCCAGGAAAATGCAGCTCAAGCAAGAGTTGCACAATGTGCAAAGAGAAAATATGAGCATCAACGACTACCACATGAAGGTGAAGAAGATTGCAGATGCACTTGCTTCCATTGGGTCACCAGTGGAAGATGATGATTTAGTTTCTATGACCTTGAATGGTCTAGGAAAGGATTATGCACAGCTTCGGACATCCATTTCAGTTCGTGAAAGATTTCCTGATTTTGAGGAGTTGATTGCTCTTCTAATTTCTGAGGAACAGAGAAATGGTGGTGCATCTTCTTCAGGAGGAACTTCAAAAGAAGCTGTCTTCTACTCAAATGCTGGAAGAGGTAGAGGCAGAGGTAGAGGAGGCCGATTTGTAGGCCGTGGCAGAAATCAGAATATGCAGCAAACTCAAGAAAACCAGTCCTATGGAGGAGGACGTGGTAACTCTAGAGGCAGGGGGAGCCAAAGAGGTCGTGGTGGATGGCAAAGAGGCCAAAATGCAAACAGTAATGTTGAATGCTACTATTGTGGTAAAATGGGTCATATGGCTAAAGACTGCTATAAAAAGCAGAATGACATCATGAATGGAAAACTGCAACAAGGAAATTATGCATCCTCTAGTAGACAGGGTGATGACAGAAATGAGCATCTGTTTATGGTGCAGCACATGAACAATTCTGTGACAAGTGCAGAAGAAAGCAGCGATGTATGGTATGTTGACTCAGGTGCATCAAACCACATGACAGGTCATGCAGAATGGATGGAGGATGCAAGGAAAATGGAAAAACAGGATTTGTGGAGACTGGTGATGATACTGCACATCCTATTGTGCAAATTGGAAAAATTCCCTTGTCTATGCAGGATGGGAAAAAGAAATACCTGTCCGATGTATTTCATGTCCCGAATATCACCAAGAATCTGGTTTCAGTTGGTCAAATGGTTGAACAGGGCTTGCAGGTCAGATTTAATCCTCATGGATGCTTTGTTGAGGATATGAAAAATAAAGGTCGCTTGATAGCAAAAGGAAAGAAGAAGGGCAGAATGTTTACATTGGATGCAGACATGTCTGAATTGAGTGCAGCAATGTTTGCACATGGGACCGGTGTAGTTGCAGATATTGATATCTGGCATAAACGCATTGGTCATGTTAATGTACAGCGACTTAAATCAATGCAGGCCCAAAATATTGTTGCAGGATTGCCCAAATTCAAGGTTGCAGAAATGCATAAGGTATGTGAAGCCTGTCAGTTTGGAAAACAGGCAAGGAAACCATTTCCTAGACATGTTCAAGAGAGTGAGAAGCCATTGGAATTAATCCACTCTGATGTGTGGACTACTAAAGCTGCATCTCTTGGAGGCTGTCATTATTTTGTCACTTTTATTGATGACTACAGCAGAAAAGTTTGGGTGTATTTTATGAAAAAGAAAAGTGAAGTTTTTGGGCATTTCAAAACCCTTAAAGCTATGGCTGAAAAAGAAACAGGTCTGCAAATAAAATGCCTAAGGTCAGATGGAGGGGGAGAGTACCTCTCAAATGAGTTTGCAAAGTTATTGCAGGAGCATGGCATAAAGCAGCAATATTCATGCAGTTATACCCCACAACAAAATGGAATTGCAGAAAGGAAAAACAGGCATATTGGAGAGGTATCTCGTGCCATGCTCAATGAAAAAGACTTGCCAGATTTTTATTGGGCTGAAGCAGTTGCTACAGCAGTCTACATAATGAACAGGACTCCCACTGCAACAATACATGGAATGACTCCAGAGGAGAGGTATACTGGTAGGAAACCAGATATTTCTCATTTGAAAATTTTTGGTTGCATTGCCTATGTACATGTGCCAGATGAGTTGAGATCCAAGTTGGATCCAAAAGCTGAGAAGTGCATCTTTATTGGTTACTCTCTGCAGCAAAAAGGGTATAGATGCTATAACCCTTCTACTCATAAGTTTACAGTGAGCAGAGATGTTGTTTTTGATGAGATGAGTAGCTGGTATAAACCAGTAAATGTGATTGATGATGTAGATGCACAAAATGGTAATGCTGCACAAAATTCACAGCAGCAGTCACAAAATATTAGTGGACCTGGAGCGTCCTCTAGTAGTGGTTCACATTCTTCACCATGGATAGGCAGATTGAGATCAGGAGAATCTTCTCAAAGTAATGCAGATAGTGGTATGCAGGTATCACGAAAAGGAAAAGAGAAGGTTGATCAGTCCATGTTTGATGTGAATGCAGGTCACTCTTATGTGGATGGTGAATCCAGTGGCTCAGAACAGAGCATTGATGATGAGTTGGGTATTCCTTCTATTGTTACACCTGGAGTAAGGAAGACCAGGGATGTTTTGAGAGCACCTGGGAGTGAACCTACTTTGCGCAGGTCTACGAGAGCTAGGTATCCTGTGGATAGGCTGAAATATGATGGATTTACAGCCATTCACTATGCATATATGGTTAAAGTGATACAGGAACCAGAACACACTTCTTTTGAGGAAGCCATGGGAAAAGAAAAATGGGAGAAAGCTATGGATGAAGAAATGGATGCCTTGGAAGCAAATGCTACATGGGAATTGATACCTTTGCCTAAAGGTAAAAATGCAATTGGCTGTAAGTGGGTTTATAAGGTGAAGCACAATGCAGATGGTTCTGTGAACAGATACAAGGCAAGATTAGTAGTCAAGGGGTATGCACAAACATATGGCATTGACTATGAAGAAACATTCAGTCCAGTTGCAAGGATGGTAACTGTAAGAGCAGTCATTGCTATGGCTGCATCAAAGGGATGGTCTTTACATCAGATGGATGTAAAGAATGCCTTCTTGCATGGTGATTTGCAAGAAGAGGTCTATATGGAGCAGCCACCAGGTTATGTGCATGCTGTTCATCCTGAGTTTGTTTGCAGGTTGAAGAAAGCCTTGTATGGCTTGAAGCAAGCACCTAGAGCATGGTCTGACAAGATAGGACAATACCTTGTCACTATTGGCTTTCAGATTTCCAAGGCAGATTTCTCACTTTATGTGAGAAAAACAGAGAAAGGTATTATGCTACTTGTCATTTATGTTGATGATTTGATTATGACAGGTGACAGTGATGAAGATATCCTTCATGTGAAAATGCTATTGAAGCAGAAGTTTGAGATGAAGGATTTGGGAGAGCTGCGTTATTTCTTGGGCATTGAGGTGATTAGATCACCAAGTGGGATACAGCTCTTGCAGAGGCAGTATGGATTGGACATGCTGTCCAAATATGGGATGACAGGCTGTAAGCCTATTTCAGTTCCTTTGGAGCAGAATGTGAAGCTGAGCACAGATGCAGGTGAGCTTCTAGAAGACCCTACTATGTACAGATGCATAGTAGGAAGTTTGATTTATATGACTATTACCAGGCCAGATTTGAGCTGTGCTGTTGGATTGGTAAGTCAGTTTATGCAGGCTCCAAGGAAACCACATTTGGATGCGGCTAGACGCATACTCAGGTATGTGAAATCCACATTGCAGTATGGACTATTTTATGAGACTAGGGTTCAGATACAGTTGCATGGATACATTGATGCTGATTGGGCTGGTAGTATTTCTGATAGACGATCTACCAATGGATATGTGTTCTCTTTTGGGAGTGCTGCAGTCACTTGGAGCAGCAAGAAACAGCCTACAGTTGCCTTGTCCAGCACAGAGGCTGAGTACAGGGGTGCAGCAATGGCTGCATATGAGGTAGCTTGGTTGCATAAGCTACTTTATGATATGCATCAGTCTACAGATGGGCCAGTTGTCATTTATTATGACAACATGAGTAGTATACACTTGGCAAATAACCCAGTCTATCATGCTAGAACAAAGCACATTGAGGTGCATTATCACTATGTGCGAGAGAGGGTTTTACTAGGTCTTATTGATCTAGTTTATGTCAGCACAGAGGATCAGGTAGCTGACATATTCACGAAGGCATTGGGCGCAGAGAAGCTGCGCAAGTTCAGAGACCTGCTTGGTGTGCAGGAATTGGGATTGAGCTCGAGGGGGAGTGTTGAGATATCGAGCTCCACTCGTGATATGCCAGGGTGACCGTTGTGTATTTATGTCACCGACTTGTCAGTTGCAGACGCGGTTGGTACACCGCCCCTGAATAATAGCTACATGATAGCTATCCTTATCTACTCTAGTTCGTGGCTCAGTTAGTATGCCACCTTAGTTAGTTGAGTTTGGTTTGAGACCCATATCTAGGGTTCTTCTATTTCTTTGTACTTGAGTTCTTTTGGCTTCCACAACTAAGAAGAGGAAAACTGTTTTCAGCCTCCACCCTTGTGTGTATTCCCCCATTGTGCAAGCAAGAAAGCTACAAGTGAGACTCCTTCCTTCTCTCCCACAATCTTGACACTTTTGTCCGTTGGCACTCATCACAATGCTTGACGAATCGCTTGGCATTGCAGAAAAGTGTGGGCCACCATAGTTGAGATTGCAGCACCTTCTATGCCATTGTGTCTCCACTAAAGTGTCCTCACGCAATGCCACTGTGCGCCTCTAAGAGCACATCGTGCATCTCATGCTCACACACGCATCTACGCAACAATCTGTCTTGCCCCAGCCTATAGAGTTGGCCTGCAATCAGCTGGTAGGGCTGAATCTTTAGGATCAAGTGCCTAAGTTGGGCTTTTTCTATTGGTCGCTCGGGTAGTCCGTGCTTGAGCACTTGGACTATGTCGTCTGCCCAATATGGCATTAGATCAGCCTTAAATAAATCTCTCTCGCTGGACAGGTGGAATAGGTGGGCGTCGGGTAACTCATCAATGATGCCTTGTCTAGCGGCTTCTCCTGTGGGGATGCATGACATGTGATCGGCCATGTAATGTTATTTTCCCTTTCGTACTACCATGGAGAAGTCGAACTCTAGAAGTAGGAGGAGCCATAGAGCTATGCGCCCTATAGCACAAGGTTTGTTTACTAAATAGAGTAGGGCTTGATGGTCCACGAAAAAGGTGAAGGGTGTGGCCAATAGATAATGCCAGAATTTCTTCACAATGAACACCATGGCTAATCCCTCCCTTTCTGTTGTCGAGTAGTTCATCTTCGTCTTAGTGAGTTGTTTGCTAGCAAAGCTCACTGGATAATCTAAATTGTGCTCACCAAGTTGGCACAACACTGCCCCCATGGCAAGCTTAGAAGCATCGATGTGCACTTGGAAGGTAATGATCCAATCTAGGGCTCGTAGAATTGGTGCTGTTGTTAGAGCCTTTTTCAATTCTTTATATGCCCATTGGCATGCCTCGGTCCACTCGAAGACAATTAGCAGCTTGTACAATGGTCAGGCGATCAACGCATAGTTCAGTACAAACCGTCGATAGTATCCTATATGGCCTAAGAAGCATTGAACTCCCTTGTAATTAATTGGGGGTGGAAGGTAAAAAATAACCCTGACCTTCGAGAAGTCAGTGGCAATGCCGTTCTTTGACACCATGTGTCTTAGGATGCATCTGTGCTTTACCCAAAACTGACACTTCAAGGGGTTCAAGAAGAGGCGATATAAGCAACACCGTTCAAAGACTGCGCGGAGTTTGTCTAAGTGTTCGATCCAGGTCGAATGGACACACAGGTCGTCAACAAAGACCTCTAACTCCTTGTGAAGCATGTCCTTAAATATAGTGCACATGAGACGTTGAAAAGTGGTGGGGGCATTGGTCAACCCGAAGAGCATGACTATGTATGCAAAGATGCCCCACTTAGTAGCAAAGGCGGTCTTGTGCCTGTCTGCAGGATGCACTTGCACTTGGTTGTACCCTGAGAAGCCATCCAGAAAACTGTTGGCTTCCTTGCCTGCCACCCTCTCAAGCATGTGCTCGGTGTACGACAATGGATAGTTTTGGATTCAGCGTGTTTTGGATTCATAGGGTACGGTCACTGCTTGACCAGCGTCGTGTCCGACGTCATGGGTATGTTGTGAGTCACAACACTTGGATCTACCCCCTGTAGCTCCTCTAAGGACCAGTCAAACACGTCTATGTACTCTCACAAGAGAGCGACAAGACTCGTTTCTTCTTCACCAGTCAAGTCGTCGGCAATGAACACTGGTCGGCGTGTTTCCCCTTCCTAGGCTAGGTCTACCTCCTTGACCTTGGCTGGTCCTTCGATTGGTTCACTCGTCTGCCCTTGATGTTTGGCACCTAACAAAACTACTACACTATCCCCTTTTTTGAATTTCGTGAAGCGTTTAGGGAGGTCCTGCGGCTTTCGCTGTTCTTCTGATCGTGTATCCCTAGGTTGCTTTGCCTTTTCCTGCCTTAACCGTCTGTGCCTCAGGTGGATGGGTAGATCCCCCTTGGTGCGTCTGGTCATGGGCGGCCTAGGGATCTTTGGATCACTATCCGAAGTAACTTCCGATTCAGAGTCAAACCCTCCATCTTCACTAGAAGAGGTGGTCTCCTCTGGTGGCCGTAGTTCAGATGGTGATTCAGTCCTAAGTATTGACGTTGTTCCTGGTTGGGCTAGGCTTGCTTGCTCAAGGTCTATGGATCCTATGCATTCCAGCCAAGCGCAATCACATTCCATGCACATGACTCCTCGCTCTACTCTAAGGGTCTGCCTTTTCTGCAGCTTGATGTCTGCTCATATCTGCTCAATTTCTCATCCTTTAGTGTCGTATTCTATGGTATCTACTTCACCCTCACTCTCATCACTGAAGGATTGGCAGTCTTCTTATTCGTCGCTAGAATCTTTGTCATCCGACTGCTCGCCGTCTCCTAGGGTTTGGTATGCCTCATGTCGTTGGTCAGGAACTAGGGCCCAGTTATACATGAGGTTTAACTCGTGCACCCTGGTCCATTGCCACTTGGAATCCTCTAAGAGATCCTTGAATGGTTTGAAATTTGCAGCTGGGTTGCCAGCTAGCTGCTCCATTAGGTGTTCCAGTACCCCTTGGAGTTCCCTTTTGTTGGATGGCACTTGGAAGGTGACAGGCTTAGGCTTTCCCCAGCGGCTTGTTGCCAACATGCAGATTGGTGTAGAGAGTGCTTCGTTGGACTTGCCGATCGTTTTGATGGCTTGCTCGTATGACTCATGGTCTGAGAATGGCAGGTCGATTGTAGCGAGAATGTGCATCCAATCCCGCTCATCCTTTGGGTATGGGATATACTTGGTTAAGGGCCCATAGGGCTTCTTGACCTGAGTATTCCCCTTGAGCATAGCAGAGATGGCGTCTAGGTCGACTGGTGAGGCCTTCTAAGTAACCATCTCTATTCTTACGACGTCTGCTCTATTGCCTAGGAAGATCAAGCCGTTACCCCAATCTTCGATGACTCTAGCATTGCCCATCTAGGGTCGGCCTAATAGGACATCGTAGTCCACTCCCTTCATGACTATAAAGTCGACAGAGAATTGGACACCTGCGATCTTCACTGGCCAATTCTTCAGTACCCTGAATGGCTTCACTCTCATACCGTTTGCTAACGTGGCATTAAACCTAGTAGTTTCGATAGGTGAGTTTCCCCAAGTCTGGAGCACTGCGTGGCTAAGCACACTAACCCCAGCTCTTGTGTCTACGATTCCCTTTCTTGTTGTGTCACCTAAGGCTAGGACCGGTAAGACCGCGTGCATCTCAGAGCCTTCCCAAAAGGCATTGACGTGCAAGAATTTAGGCACGAAGTGCAGCGTCAAACTTGGCAATTGAGTTTTTGCATCCTGGTCTTGAGGGTCTACCGTGATCGGCTCTTGTGATCCTTCGACCCACTGCTTAAGATCATGCCATAGGATAGGATGCTGCTTAAGCAGATCTCCCAGGCTAAGTGTTACAGGGGTGGTCACCAGTGTGGTCAGGAGATCATTAGATACTCGTCCTTCCCCTAACCTAGATTGTTCGGGCCAATGGCCGCGGCTGATCTACGGCTCTGTCCGTCTAGGCTTGTTCTTAGCAGCATTGCTTGTGGCGCGGTTTCTTCTGCTGACTTAGGTTGAGGTGGCGATATCAGCGTGCTTACACTGGAGAGGTCGTCGATCTCATCCTCTACGATGGGCTCAGCGTCTGTGAGGTGCTCTTGAGCCTCCTTCACCCATTCTTTCACCTTTTCTATGGCCTCTAATTGTTGCTTCGAATGCAGGTATTCCCCTATCTTAGCCCTTCCCTTTTCGGCCGTCTTAGGGACTGAAGTCTCAGCCTCTGCATTTGAAACCTTCTTTCCCGCAGGTAGAGTCATAGCACTCTTGGTTTTTAGTGCGACTTTAGCTTCCGATCTCTTCTTCTTTCGCCTGCAGCTTTTCTTCCCTATCAAGGTTGCATCAAGATTGCTAGGTCTTAGCAGAGAGATACCGGCCTGCTTCGTTTGGGCTCGGGTTATAACCCGCAATGGGATAGGTGTGGCCTCCCCATCGAGGTTTTCGACATCAAACAACCCCAATGGGACAGATGGCATGTTGGCTGAGCTAGAGGATGGCTTTTGCCTTGGGCAATCCACAAAAAGATGGGTGATCTTGAACTCAGTGCATCTTTGGTCAGTCTTGTCTCTGTTTTGCTGCTCTCTTTCAGGGCAGCATGATGAGACATGGCCGGGGTGACCACAAGTCCAAGAAGTGACTGGATCCTGCGGTGTGGCTACCCTCCTAGGCCTCTACCTCGTCCTCGTCCTAATGCCATCACCGACGCATGTCAAAAATCTATGAGGACTGTGTTGCCCTCGTTGTCGTGCGAGACATAAGGATATATGTAGGTCTCTTCATCATTCGACTCCCCCACATAGTGGATTGGAGCGTCGCTCGGGGGGTGGGTCACGTAAGGACCAGGTGGTCTAGGAATGCCTGTAGGGTTTATGTCCATTCTAGGGACGGCTGGTTTCATATCATTAGGCACGGGAAGGGCCAATGGGGCTCCCCTTCCGAAGAATGGCTGCTGCCTGTTTGCTAGGTAAGGCTGGCCGTAGGGTTGCAAGTATGGAAGTCTTCTTGGTAATCTACAATGCGCAACATTATGGCCAAACCTACTACAGTTAGCACAAGGACTTGACCTAGGGTCTTGACACTCGATCGGCAAGTGGTTTCCGCCATAGTACACGCATTGGACGTGCAAGCACTTTGGTCGTCTCAACATGTCTTGTAACTTGGCTAATTCCATTTTGACCTCAATCAAAAGCCTTGGTCTGTCTCGGTGGCCTTCCCCTTATCTTGGGATGATGGGATTGACCGCTTGCTAGAGGCTAACGTTCTCTCTGAGCTTCACGAGTTGGTCTCCTCTAGATTTGAGCTCCTAGAGCTTCGCTCTTTCAACTGATCATCGACTCTGATGGCTTCCTCAAACACTCTAGCCACCATGTCCCGCTACAAGCTTGAATTGCCTGCCAAAGCCTTATACAACTCTTTGTCTAAAATTTCGCTAATGAATACAGTCGAAACTGCTTAGTCAGTCGGTCGCTCGCCTATAGGGATTCTCTTAAAGAGACTCCTCACATGGGTCACGTAGTCACGGATGTCCTCCTTCTCTTTCTGCTTGACGTTCATCAAGCATACTAGCAGGTTATCGGAGTATCCGGGCTCGGTGAATCTCTTGACGAAGAGATCTTTGAGGTCTTTGAAGTTGGCTTGCTTTGCAGCATCTAGGCTCGTACACCACGTCCTACCCTTGTCGCCTAGGCAAAGCCCGAATGCTTGCGAGCATTGAGTTTGTTCATTAAGGCCGTTGGCTTCGCAGACTTGCTCAAACTGCTCAACGAAGCTGTATGGGTCGTCCTGAGGTTGGTACTTATCGAGTTGCTTGGCAACAATCGGTATTTTGGCCTGGCTCTTTGAGCCTTGGTTCGCTCCTAATCCTGCGAGCAATGACGTCGCTAGTGCGGTGGCACTCTGCTCTACTGCTATATTATCGAGCAGCTGTTTTATGAGAAGCTCAAGTCTCCCTCTAGTGCTCTCTCATGGTCCATTCGGTTTCGACCAGCTAAGTTCAACACTCACTACACCTCATGTAGCTCCATGCTTTGCCTTTGGATCCTAGCCTGCTGATCCCTATTGTACTCGGCTATGCCTTGCAACACTTTGCGGGCTAGCCTTCTCTCCTCTTCTAGATCTGCAATGATTGCGTCTGCCATCTTGCCGTAGTGCTCGTACCGGGCATGCACGTCGTAACTGCTCACCAACTGCTAGATAGCATCTGGGAATACACTCAAATCAAGCTCCTCATTAGATCAATGGTCTAAGCTTTCCTCTGTCATGGTCGAGTCCTTGCGCTCCACTATATTGTCGGTCAGGTTGAATAGACTTGACGAGTCCTCATCGTTGGCGCTCCTTGCTTGGTCCTACTCTGCGCCTTGATGGTTTGTCTATGTCTTGGGTCCTCTCCTACTAGTGGGTTCCTTGAGTGGTTTATCTGAGTGAGTTCCTTTGGTTATTGAATACAAACCTCAATTTATGGTCACTCGGTGAGTGTGTCGTTTCTCGTGCACTTCAGGCTTCCAGCTTTCTTAAGGGTACTTCAAGTGTAGAAATTCACTGTGAGTGTAGCAAGCAATTCCTTAGCATCTTACACACTCTCGCTTGTTTCGGGCTTGATAGGCTTGTAGATCCATTTTCTGGCCGTTTTGTCAGGGTTTAGGGTTTCCTCGTATGTTGCCTTGTTCATTTTCGGTCAATCAGGTTTTATGGCTTAGCGGCTCGGGTCTAAGTCCTTGGGTCTCGCAACTGTCCACTTCTAGCTGCTAAGCGGCTGCGCACTACAATTTCTCTTCTCCCATATGCCAGAATCAAGTTCTGAGCGCCCGAAGGGTTTTGATAGTTTGCGCTACTGCGTATTTGCTGGGTCAGGTCAAATTTCTAAAAATTTTGACAAAATGTTGCACTTGGACCAACTGGTTTGAATTACAGGGTCCGAGTAGGTCACTCGGACGAGCCGAGGCACAGGGTCAAGGGCCAAATTTCCGGGTTTAACTCGGATGATTTTGATTCGAACAGGCCGAATGGTGAATTTGGACAAGGTGATTCGGATGGGCCGAATGGCACTTGGGCCGAGGGCCGAATTCGGGATGTGGCCGAGGGCCGAATTTGAGATGTGGCCGAGGGCTGAATTTGAGACTCGGACGGGTCACTCGGATAGGCCAATTGGCGAATGTGCCACGTGGCAAAAAGTTTTGATTCAGACGGCCAAATGGGTTGACTCAGACAGTTGCCTTGGATGGTCGGAGAGCCTAGTCGGTCCGACTAGGGTTGGTTGTGTGGGCCGAGTGACAAGGGCCAAGGGCCGACTAGGGTTTGGCTGTGTGGGCCGAGTGACAAGGGCCGAGGGCCGATTCTAGGACTCGGCCCAGGAAAGGCCACTCAAACGGGCCGAACGCGGCACGCGTAACCCGCACGAAGGCGATTTCGATCGATTCACCAAATGTAGGCTGGCACCATGGCCATGTCAAGAATCGCGTGGTGGGGTGACTTGCTCAAGATGCTGCGCCGAACACACATAGAATGCACAAGGATAAGCTCACTCAAGAGACAAGAAGAGAGATGGAGGCCAAAACGTTTTCTTGCTGGTTTTTTCTTATTCTTCCACACACTTTACAATGTACACAAAGTATATATAAGAAACAACATAAAGGAAAGTGGCCTACTAAGTCAAACAATGCATAACCGACTACACTAGTCGATTGGCAATGTAACTATGCCAACTGTAAATAGGTGTAACAACCTGAATATAATAAGTAATGAGTCAGTGGCCATGTGAGAGTCATAATGACCACTGACGTGCTAAGTGTAGACGTCTGGACCTATCTAACCAGGCGGTCCATCATCAATGTCCACATGTGTTGAGCTTGTCATCTCAACACTCCCCCTCAAGCTCAACTGCATCTCTGCAACTCCAAGTAAGCTTTGAAACTTTTGAAGCTTCTCTGTACCCAATGCCTTCATGAGATATCAGCTAACTGATCCCGTTTGTTAACATACACCAAGTCAATCTCACCTGCTAGTACCTTCTCTCTCACAAAGTGGTAGTGTACCTCAATATGTTTTGTCCTGGCATGGAACCCAGGGTTCCTAGCCAACTATATACTGCTCATGTTTTCACAATAAATGACAACTGGACCTTCCACCTGCACATCCAAATCAGCCATTAACTTTTGTAGCCATACTACCTCACATGCTGCAACAACAGCACCTCTATACTGAGCCTCTGTACTCGACAAATCAACTGTAGATTGCTTTTTGCTACTCTAAGCAACTGTTGCACTACCAAGAGAGAACATGTATCCGTTGGTAGATATTCTATCAGACATACTACCAGCCCAATTTGCATCTGTGTATCCAAACACCTATACATCTGTACACCTGCCTCATAGAAAAGTCCATAATGTAATGTGGACTTCACACATCTCAATATGCGTCTGATTGCACCCAAATGTGGCTTTCTAGGTGCTCGCATAAACTGACTCACAAGACCAATAGCGTAGCTCAAGTTTGGCCTTGTAATAGTCATGTAGATCAAACTCCCCACTATCCTCCTGAATATAGTAGGGTCTTCTATCTCATCCCCAACATCAGCACTCAACTTTACATTCTACTCCAACGGGACTGAAAGTGGTTTGGATGTAGTCATACCATACTTGGAAAACATATCCAAGCCATACTATCTTTGGGATAACCATATACCATCATCACATCTGATCACCTCAATGCCAAGGAAGTATCTTAGCTCACCTAAATCCTTCATCTCAAACTTCTTCTTCAAAAAATCCTTGACTTCAGCAATCCCACTATCACTATCACCTGTAATAATCAAGTCATCCACATAGATGACTATGATGACCAAACCTGCATCTCCCTTTCTCACATAAAGTGCATCAGAAACATAAAAGCCAATATTGACAAGATACTCTCTGATCTTGTCAGACCATGCTCTAGGTTCTTGCTTAAGCCCATAGAGCGCATTCTTCAACCTACACACATACATGGGATGCTCTAAATCTTCATAACTTGCTGGCTGATCCATATACACTTCTTCCTGCAAATCACCATGCAAGAAGGCATTCTTCACATCCATTTGCTGCAATCTCCAACCTTTGGCTACTGCCAAAGCAATCACACATCTGACAGTTGCCATCCTAGCAACTGGACTGAAGGTTTCATCATAATCTATGCCATATGTTTGGGCATAGCCTTTTGCAACCAACCTAGCTTTGTACCTACTAATAGAACCATCTGCATTGTGCTTAATCTTATAAAACCACTTACATCCAATAGCTTTCTTGCCCTTTGGCAATGATACTAGATCCCAAGTCTTATTGGCCTCTAATGCAGCCATCTCCTCATCCATTGCTGCATCCCAATGAGCATGACCAACAACCTCCTCAAAACATATGAGCTCAACATCCTCAACTAATTTCACCATATAAGCATAATGGTGAGCTACATAATCTTCAAAACCAAATCTTTTAACAAGGTATCTCACCCTGCTAGACCTACGTACCACTGGATCACTCAATGGAGTCTTTGCATTAACGCGTGCTCTCTACACACCTGGAGTCCTCACTGAAGGAATGCCAAGCTCATGATCCAAGCTCTCTGAGCCACTGGAGTCTCCATCAAGAACTGCATCAATGCCTTCTGACGCTTTATTCTTTTCTTTGTCTTTACCTGTAGTGCTACTAGATGCACTTGAAGATGTAGAGCTACTCCTTAGTCTCCTAGACCAAGGACTACCAGATGATGTCTCTGGTCCACTAAGAGTCCGTGATTCTTGCTTTTCAGCCTGCACATGAGTGTCATGATCATCATCATCATCCAATGCATCACCACTAGATGCATACCAACTGCTCATTTCATCAAAGATAGCATCCCTGCTCACTCTGAACTTACATGTGACAGGGTTATAACAACGATACCCTTTCTGCTCTAAAGAGTATCCAATAAAGACACACTTTTCAGCCTTTGGATCCAGTTTCTTCCGCAACTCATTTGGTACATGAACATACACAATGCAGCCAAACACTTTCAAGTGCGATACATCAGTCTTCTTGCCAGTAAAGCATTCTTCAAGAGTCATACCATGAATTGCAGTTGTGGGAGTTCTATTCATAATATAAACAGCAGTATGAACAGCCTCAGACCAAAAATGCTTAGGCATATTCTTTTCAGCCCATCAAGGCGCGTGCAACTTCCGCAATATGCCTGTTTTTCCTTTCTGCAACCCCATTTTTCTGTGGGGTATATCTGCATGTGAACTGTCTCTTTATCCCATGAGACCTCAGAAAATCACTAAACTCATTTGAGAGGTACTCTCCCCCTCCATCTGACCTCAAGCACTTTACTTTCAAGCCTGTTTCTCTTTCAACTGCAACCTTGAAAGTTCTAAAGTGCTCAAAAGCTTCACTCTTTTCCTTCATAAAATATACCCACAGCTTTCTAGAACAATCATCAATGAATGTGACAAAGTATGAACTGCCTCTAAGAGATACATTTTGTGTAGGCCCCCAAATGTCTGTATGCATAACATCAAGGATATTTCTACTTACATCTCTGTCATGTGAAAAGGGTTGTCTTGCCTGCTTGCCAAATTGACATGCTTCGCATACCTTATGAAATTTTGCAACTCTAAATGTAGGCAAACCTGTAACCAACCCTTTGAACTGCATTAATTTCAGCCTTTGTACATTTGCATGTCCAATGCGTTTGTGCCAAATTTCAATATTTGCAACAACACCTTTTCCTTTAGTATACATAGCAGCATTCATAGTAGGAATTCCAGCATCCAGAGTAAACGTACGTCCAACTCTACTTCCCTTTGCTACCAACCTGCACTTGCCATTGAAGTCTTCTACAAAGCGGCCCTTTGCATTAAATCTGACTTACAACCCTTGCTCTATCATTTGACCGACTGACACCAAGTTCTTTGTAATAGATGGCACATGTAATACATCTGAAAGACTCTTTGTCTTACCATCATGCAAGGACAAGGGAACTTTTCCAACATGTGAAATTGGGTGGCATGAATCATCACCCGTCTGCACATAAGCTACATTTTGCAAATCATGCATCTCTCCAAACCATTCTGCATGGCTGGTCATATGATTGGATGCACCTGAATCAACATACCAAACATCATCATGTGTTCCCTTTCCTATAACAGCATTCAGCATATGCTGCATAACAAACAGACGTTCATTTTTGTCTTCATTCTGTCGTGAAGACGATGCATAGTTTCCTTGCTGCAACTTACCACTGCAGATATATCTTTCTTAACATAACATTGGGCTGCAATATGACCTATTTTGCCACAGTAGTGACACACAATACTAGAGTTGTTAGAACCTCTGTTCTACCATCCACCTCTTCCTCTAAAGCTCCCCCTGCCTCTAAAGTTACCACGACCTCCTAAAACCTGTATATCTCCAAGTTGCTGATTCAATCTGTTTTGCTGGTTGTGACTACCACGTCCTGTACCACGACCTCTTGAGGAGAACCTGCCATGTCACCTTCCTGAATTGGAGTAGAAAGCCTGGACCTATTCACCACTTCTTTCAGATGTCTCACTCTGCATGTTGATCTCTTCAGTGATCATAAGGGAGACCAACTCATTGAAATCTAGAAATGGCTTTCTGACATATACGGAAGTTACAAAAGACTTCCAAGCCTTTTCATTGTTAAGTTCACCCAAGGTAGATGACAGCAAATCATCATCATTGGGCATTGCATCAATCGCTGCCAATGCATCTGCAATGCTTCTTACCTTCAGTGCAACTCATTGATAGACATCTTCCCTTTCTTCAATGTATTCAACTCTTACTTGAGTTGAATCTTTCATGCCTTTGTATTTACAGAAAACATACTTTCAAGTATGTTCCATGCTGTATATGATTTCTCTGCATTTCTAATGTGTCCCAATATATTATTGTCAATTACTGCAGACAACCAATACATGACCTTCTTGTCTTTTGCATTCCATTCCTTCCGTGCCTTTGTCTCTTTTGTAGTTGGAGGATCACTCACCTCTGGCTCCTTTTCTTCACCTGAAACAAACTCGTAGAGGCCTTTTCCAATAAGGAAGTTCGTGACACGGAACTTCCATGAAGGGTAGTTGTTCTTGTCAAGCTTCTCAATGATGGGGCTTTCACTATTCTCTGCCATTATTACAAAATTAATACCAACAACAAGCAAATTTTCTACAACCCTCGACCTGTAGTGCATAGCAATACACCAGACAGTCTTTTTCACTGTTTGCTCAACAATACATGCAATTTGCAAACTAGTTTGCAAATAAAACTTGTGTTTACTTGCTGGTAAACACCTTTGAACTTACAGATCTGAAATCTGTAACCTGTGCACCCACTTTCGATCAATACAGTCGAAGTCACAGTGTATCCTGAAACAGCTGTGCCCAATCTTGCAGCTCTAAAACGGGGCCTGAAACGGCCTCAAGTGCCCAAAATAACTGCGGGAAAGCCCCAAATGGCTTATTTGCAGAATACACAGTGCTCTTTGCACACACCAAATCTCACTGCAATCTGAGATTTTTGCTCGACCCTGCTTCCAGTGCCTCCACAGGCACTATCCAAGAGAGAGAGTGGAAGAATGTGAGAGCTTCTTACCCATGGCTTGCTTGCTTGAACCTTGCTTCTTCTCCTTCGCTTCAGCCTTTGAAATCAGCCTCTCTTAGTGGTGTGGCTCTGATACCATATCAAGAATCGCGTGGTGGGGGGACTTGCTCAAGATGCTGCGCCGAACACACACAGAATGCACAAGGAGAAGCTTACTCAAGAGACAAGGAGAGAGATGGATGCCAAAACGTTTTCTTGCTGGTTTCTTCTTTTTCTTCCACACACTTTACAATGTACACAAAGTATAGATAAGATACAACATAAAGGAAAGTGGAGTACTAAGTCAAACAATGCATAACCAACTACACTAGTTGACTGGCACTGTAACTATGCCAGCTGTAAATAGGTGTAACAACCTGAATATAATAAGTAATGAGTCAGTGGCCATGTGAGAGTCATAATGACCACCGACGTGCTAAGTGTAGACATGTGGACCCATCTAACCAGGTAGTCCATCATCAATGTCCACATGTGTTGAGCTTGTCATCTCAACAGGCCATGCACTTTCATATCCTATCTAGGGAAGTAGAGGGAGAGATTCGTATACCTGAACGGGCTGGTAAGTGCATCGGTGATGCAATCAAATCGATACGGGCTAGATCTCTCTCTCTCTCTCTCTCTCTCTCTCTCTCTCTCTCTCTCTCTCTCTCTCTCTCTCTCTCTCTCTCTCTCTCTCTCTCTCTCTCTCTCTCTCTGAAATGGCACAAATGAGCTCTCCCTTGGCCTCCTGGCTCTTATATGCCTTTCCAAGCATGGCATTGAAGCCCCCAATCACTCACTTGCCGATCTTAGGTATCACTAGCGAGCATTTTACCCATTTTGCACGATTTTTGCCATGTTTTGCCATGTTTTGAAACACTAAACCCTACCCTTTTCCGGTTCGATTTCCTAACTCTAACCTACGCTAAATGCAACAAAGATCAAAGGTAAAAAATTGAAATAGATTCTCCATGCTTTCCAATCATCAAACAATCAAAATATCCCAAAATACTTACTTGTTTTTGAAGATAAAAAACACCCAAACTACTTACCTATCTCAAGCTTCGTTTAGGGGATGAATATCCTACTTCGATGCTCAATATGAGGCATGCAAGTGCTCAAGCTTGAATCCGTTGGTCCCAGCAACAGAACCAAAATGTGGGAGCTTTTGCTCAACCGCCAAGACCCATGGACTACTTATTGTTTCAAGCATTCCAAGCGAGTTCTAATGGCTATTTCTCACCTAGCCATTGCGCCGTCGATCCTACGAGTGTAGTGAGCTTACCTTGATGCTTGATCGAGTACCCTCCTCTCTCTTGCACTACGGTAGCTCCACGATTCTCAATGCTAGCTCAAGCATCCTCAAGCCTCCTCCATCTCCAAGCTCCATTCTCCATAGCCACGCGCGCAAGATATGAGAAGAGAAGAAGAGGAGAGGAGATGGTGAAGAGCTTCTCCCTCTTGATCCCTCACTCCCACACACACTCACTCCCTCACACTCTCACACTCCCTCTCTCAAGAGCACACACAAGCAAGAAGGAGAGAAGAAGAGAGGGAGAAGAAGACTCTTTTTTGCCACACACCAAAGAATGAGCTTCTCATTCACTTTTCAACTTTATATACAAAACCCTAAATCCCTTTTGGGTGGTCATCCCCTTTTTTCCTTTTTTACATGGCCGGCCGTAGCCTACTAGGCCCTTTTTCCCATTTCCCACCACTCTAATTTCATCCTATTCCCAACTAATGCTTACAATTTGCACAGGAGCGAGTGTGAGCTCTTTTACAAGGATTCGAGAGCGCTTCCATTTTTAATGGTGCGCCTTTTACTCTTTTGTTTCCTCGGGGCAACATTGAGACTTTTTGAGGGTCGTGCCTGAACATTTAAAATTTTCAGGGTCTGGTTATCGGTCAAGGTGCCTTTTTCTGCTTTTATCCTACGTCTTTTTTGCTATTTCCTTTTTTCCGTGAGTAAATCATGAAAGGTGAGTAAATTATGTGGACTCAAGTTGCTATTATGTGGACTCACCTTTCATTATTTACTTTTTTGCTATTTCCTTTTTGCTATCGGTCAAGGAGTCCTTAATAAAAATCATGAAAGGTGAGAAGGATCGAAGCTTGCTTGGAAGAGCTATGGTGGAAAAGCAAGAGCAAGAAAGAGAGAGACACAAAATGGAAACTCCAACAGTCACAATGTGTGACCGGGCCTTCCTTTATTCAAACTTTCACTAAAAGAATAAAGAATAAAGTGATGGTGATGAGCACTCGCCACCTGGCATAGTGACGGGTACTATCACTATAGTAATACATGTGCGGCTAGGTAGAGGTGCCTTTACCCCCAACAACCTCCCACTTAAATGCGAATATGCCCTAGTGAGGAGTGAAAAGAAAAATAAATGATAGTACAATGTACACATGTACAATAGGATGAGGAAAAACATCATCTCATCCAACACCCACCATCAATCTCATGAGGAAGGCTGTTACCGTGTTTCCCGCAGCACAGAGGAGCGAAAAACGGAAAAAAGGAAATAGCAAAAAAGACGTAGGATAAAAGAAGAAAAAGGCACCTTGACCGATAACCAAACCTTGAAAAATTTAAATGTTTGGGCACGACCCTCAGAAAGTCTCAATGTCACCCCGAGGAAACAAAAGAGTAAAAGGCGCACCATTAAAAATGGAAGCGCTCTCAAATCCTTGTAAAAGAGCTCCAGGCTCGCTCCTGTGCAAATTGTAAGCATTAGTTGGGAATAGGATGAAATTAGAGTGGTGGGAAATGGGAAAAAGGGCCTAGTAGGCTACGGTCGGCCATGTAAAAAAGGAAAAAAGGGGATGACCGCCCAAAAGGGATTTAGGGTTTTGTATATAAAGTTGAAAAGTGAATGAGAAGCTCGTTCTTTGGTGTGTGGCAAAAAAGAGTCTTCTTCTCCCTCTCTTCTTCTCTCCTTCTTGCTTGTGTGTGCTCTTGAGAGAGGGAGTGTGAGAGTGTGAGGGAGTGAGTGTGTGTGGGAGTGAGGGATCAAGAGGGAGAACCTCTTCACCATCTCCTCTCCTCTTCTTCTCTTCTCTTCTCTTCTCATCTCTTGCGCGCGTGGCTATGGAGGATGGAGCTTGGAGATGGAGGAGGCTTGAGGATGCTTGAGCTAGCATCGAGAATCGTGGAGCTACCGGAGTGCAAGAGAGAGGAGGGTACTCGATCAAGCATCAAGGTAAATCATGAAAGGTGAGTCCACATAATAGCAACTTGATTCTTGAGTAAATCTCGATCCTATCTTGAAGCTGCTTGACTTGAGCCAAGAATTTGAAGTTGTCACTGATGCAAGCTCTCTTGCATTACATTGTGTACTCACATAAGAAGGCCATTTGGCATCCTATTCTTCTGGGAAGCTAAAGACTCATGAGAATAATTATGCTACTCATTATTTGGAGCTACTTGTTGTGATTCATGCTCTCAAATTATGGAGACATCGTTTACTTGGCAGCAAGTTTACCTTAGTCACCAACCATAAGAGTCTCAAATGGATCTTTACTCAACCAAACCTAAACATGAGGCAACGATGATTGATTGAAGTCTTCAGAGTATGACTTTGAGATCAAGTACATGCTAAGTAAGGAAAATGTTTTTGTGGATACCCTAATCCATATAGTATTTTTCAATCCCCTTATCTCACAAGAACCCGACAAGGCAAGATCTCTAACAACAATGGTGTCAATGCCTAGTAATCCAATCATACAAATGGCTAAGGAGGAAGTAAGTAAGGATTCAATGTATCAACAGATGATCAAAGAAGTCCTATCTAAGGAGATAAATCCTTAGTTTAGGTTTAAGGATTTGAACTTCTCTATAGAAGGAGGACTTGTGTACTTCAAGACAAGGTTGTGCATCCTAAGAAGTCAAGATTTCAAGAAGAAGATACTTTGGAAAGTCTGTGATTCTCCTTTCTCATGACACTCAGCTATGTAAAGACTCTCAACACTGTAAGAAGAAGCTTTCATTGGGAAAACCTCAAAGGATGTGTGCTTAAATATGCCATTGAATACCTAAGCTATCAACAGGTAAAGACTGAGCATGTTAAGATGCAAGGAAAGTTCCAACCACTTGACATCTTGCAAATGAAGTGGAAATTTATTAACATGGATTTTGTAGTTGGATTACCTTGTGTCTAGGGAGGATATAATTCAATCCTAGTAATTGTGGATATGCTAACTAAGGTTTCTCACCGTATGCCAATTAAAATCAACTACAAGGCTTTAGATATTGCAAGGATCTTTGTGAAGGAGATCTTTAGGCTGTATGGATTGCCTAAAAGGATCATAAGCAATCATGATTCTCTTTTCACTTTTCATTTTTGAAAGGGCTTATTTGATGCCATTGGTACCCAACTTTGTTTCAATACTACATATCATCCATAAACTGATGGGAAAATTGAATGAGTCAACTGAGTCATCAAAGATATACTTAGAGCTTATTGCTATATAGAACCTAAGCTATGGACACAATACCTTCCTTTGGTGGAGTTTTCTTACAATGCATCCTACCATCAAAGCATCTAGATGACCCCATTTCAGCTTTATATATACAAAAATTCCTAACTCCACTAAACTTTTGTGATCCTTCCCTAAAAGTAGGAGATTTCAAGAAGATATTGAAAGAAATAAATCAACAAGCTAAGGCTATCAAACAAGATATCTAGGATTCCAAGCATTGACAGAAAGCATATACATACCAAACTTACCACATGATTTTAAAAAACATGCTATACCTTCCCCAAGGCTAGTAGCATATCTATTTTCCAAGGGGAATTGGTTTTTTCTGCATCAAAGAATTCAGAGACTGACCCTGATGGTGAGAGGTCACTCCATAGGGTGATTCTTGGGCACGAGGAGTTGAGGGTGCTAGGAGGGGCCTAGCCAGTAAACTCTTAGACTCCTAGGATTTTTCCAAAACCTTGCATGACTCACGATGGACTTCATGAGGGCCTTTGTACTAGTTAGGGACATAAAACTTTTTAAAAATAAAGACCTTTGGTCAGTCTTTCGTGTGGGTGGAAGGTGTACACTTGCATAAGATTCTTTATTAAATAAAGAAATATTTTCCAAAGGATTGTTTTCATTGTTTGTGTGTTATGATTGAAATTATATGGAAAAATATTGAGCAATGAATGAGCAGTAAGATTGGCACTTCAACTTGCATCACCCAAAGCAAAGAGGTAGAAGGAGGAGTGGGTCATTAACTACACCCTAATCGTGAACAGAGATGAGCCTAAAAAATTAACCATGTTTGAATTTTGAATTTAAAAAATAGTGTAATAAATCTCTAAAAAGGTGTGGTAAGAGGCTTGGGATTAATTTGGAGGCTTGATGTTTCATCATTGAACCTCCAACAAAAATAATACATTAGTATAAATACTATTGTATTATACTCATGGAAGGCCAATACCCATGCCACAGGAAGTAGCACATTAACTCCTTACTAGCTTTGATCATTAATAGAAGGTTCATGGATGGTAATTGAAAGCCTGCCACATCCTCCCCCTCCCCCCTCTAAGTTGGACCCCCGAATCCCAAGTCCAGATGGCTATAAGATCTTGAGCTAGGGCCTAGGACCTACTCCTTCTAAGAATCCCCCACTCTTGGCTGTGCGATGCTAAGAATCACTCCCTCAAAAGAGAACCTACCCCATTCATAGGTTTAGTTTCTACTTGAGAAGGTGGAATCATAAGGAATCAAGCTTGTGAGCCTCTTTGTGACCGGTGTTCCATCTAAACATGCCAACTTTTGATCACTTTCATGCAGTACACATTGTTATATGCTCTTGAACTAGCGATGACCTAAAAGGAGCCCATGCTTGAAAAGCATTGGACATAAGACTCGTGGTCTAGCTTTGATTCATATTTTGAATCCCTCACCAATAGCTCATCTATTAGACACACATTTTCATTTCAATTATCTTCCCAATGATCTTTGCAGGCCTCATGGTTCTAGCCTAACTCTAAAGAATAGGTCCTGGCTTCATAATCTTGGCTTAGTTCTCTAGCCAAAAAATGTATACTATGAAGCATCTAACCATTGATAATCTTTCACACATTTTTCCATTATGGTGATAAAGAAAAGCATGTGTTGTGTATCCTTTTACCACACATAAGGTTGTAAGTAACAATGGCTACAAGAAGCTTGATGATGAGGATGCCCTAATGTGCATTGTGGAATAACAACCTGCCAACATGGTTATCAATGTAGGAATGCATGAATTCCAACTCTATTATGAGGTTTGCATTAATGCATAGGGATTTCATTAATGTCTCCAAGTAGTTGGCATATTCCTTTCCCTTATCATGTACATCATCATGGGTGAAAACAATATCTTCATTCTAGTTATATGGGGCATGAATATACAACACTAATGAATGAAGGAGTAACCCATTCACTTTTGGTGTATTATGCAGAGTGTGTTTAGTGGGTTGTTAACCTCAAATCAGAATGGTGGAAAAATAAAGGAAAAGGCACAAAAATAACAGAAAGAGAGCAAAGGCATAGAGGCGGCCTCAAAAACTAAACTGAGGCAAAAAGAGAAATTTTAAAGGAAAGGTGCCTCAAAAACTCTAAAAACTCTTGTAAAAGAGCGCTAGGCTCCTCTTGTGCTACTTGTAAAAGAACAGACGAGTATAGGCTTAGGGCATGAAGCAAGAAGAGGGAATTAGAAAAAGGGATCGTGCCACAATGGCCGATGTAACAAGAGGTG
The DNA here is from genome assembly GCF_053477565.2 of Lygodium microphyllum. NCBI lineage: Eukaryota > Viridiplantae > Streptophyta > Polypodiopsida > Schizaeales > Lygodiaceae > Lygodium > Lygodium microphyllum. The sequence continues at coordinate 93,261,503 of NC_141139.1, forward strand.
GGTGCCCATAGGAGTTTCAGGGTTTGTATATATAAAGTTCAAAAAGTGAATGAAAGCTCATTCTTTGGTGTGTGGCTAATAAGAGTCCTCTCTTCTTCCCTTCTTCTCTTCTTTTTGCTTGTGTGTGTGTTCTTGAGGGAGGGAGTGTGAGAGTGTGAGGGAGTGAGTGAATGTGTGGGAGTGAGGGATCAAGGGGGAGTGAGTGAGTGTGAGGGAGTGAGTGAGTGTTTGGGAGTGAGGGATCAAGGGGGTGAAGCTCTTCACCATCTCCTCTTCTCTCTTCCTCTCTCTTCTCTTCCCTTCTCTTACCTTGCACGTGGCTATGGAGAATGGAGCTTGGAGATGGAGGAGGCTTGAGGATGCTAGAGCTAGCATCTAGGATCGCGGAGCTACTGACTTGTGTGAGGGAGGAGGCAACTTGTTTCAGCATCAAGGTAAGCTCACTATACCCCGAGAGGATCGACGATGCGTTGGCTAGGTGAGAGATAGCCATGAGAGCTTGCTTGGAACACTTGAAGCAATAAGCAGTCCGTGGGTCTTGGCGGTTGAGTGAAAGCTTCCACATTTTGGTTCCGTTTTCGGGACCAACAAATTCAAGCTTGAGCCCTCACGCACCTCATATCGAGCATCAAAGTAAGGGATTCATCCTTGAACTGGAGCTTGAGATAGGTAGGAAGTTGGGTTTTTGATCTTCGAAACAAGTAAGTACTTTGGGTTATTTGGCTCATTTGATGATTGGAAAAGAGGAAAAAATCATTTCAGTTTTGTGCCTTCGACTGCTGTTGCATTTAGAGTAGGTTAGGATTAGGAAACTCAATAGGAAAAGTGTAGGGTTTGCTGTTGTAAAATAGGGTAAAACAAGGCACAAGTCATGAAAAAATGGAAAAAAAGAGCGCTTGGGATGTTAATGTTGGCAAGTGAGTGTTTGGGGACACCAAAACCTTACCTGCGAAGGGACTTAAGAGCCAAGGGGACAGGGAAGAGCTCATTTCATGCCCTGACATTGAGAGAGAGTGAGAGTGTGTTTCCAACATTGATTCGATTTGATATTGCCATTGAGGAGTTCTCTGCGCGATTCAAGTACGTCAGGACCTCCCTGCTATGTATTTTTTGTGATCTAGAAGGCGGTGTGCTCGGTGGTTGTCCGGATCGTTAGATATGACAAAATCATTCCTAACATGACCATCATCACACACGGCTCGGTCTGTCTGAGTGTCAAAAATTTCGAGCCGAGTCCCAGAATCGGCCCTCGAACCATTCGGCCCACTTGACCATTCGGCCCTCAGCCAACTATACTCAGATGCCTTTCACTCAACCTGTCAGAGTAAAGCATTTGGACCAACCTTAAAATTCGGCCCTTAGCCTTGCCGACTCGGCCCAGCACCACTCGGACAGGTCCACACTCGGCCCCGGCCTAACTCACCATTCGGCCCTTGGCCCATTAGGCTCAGTCCATGGCCCACTCGACTCGAACCACTCGGCCACTCAGCCCTCAACCAATTCAGACTAGTTACCATTCGGCCCTTGGCCCTTTTGAGTGAATCCACTCGGCCTACAATTTCATTCAACCCTTGGCCCATCCGAGTGACACACTTGGCCCCTACAACTTGGACGAATAACCCAAAGACGGACAATATGGCTAGATGTGGGTCAACAAACCTACTAGGCCTAAAACGAAGCGAGAGGGTGCATAAGCCGCTTAGACACTTGTTTTTACACTCACCCTGAATTTTTGCACTTGAACTACAGTTAAGGACAGTTGAAAGCCTGATTGAGCACAAGTGCACGGGAAAGAACACACATATTGAGTAGAGATAAATTGAGGAGTGGATGCAATAAGTCAAGGAACTCACTCAAATAAACACCTCAAGGAACCCACCAGTAGGAGAAGATCCCAAGACATAGACGGACAACCAAAGTACAGAGTAGGACCAAGCAAGAAACACTAGAGAAGTGGATCTCACCATCTTGTTCAACCTAATCGACAGCTTGGTGGAGCATGAGAATGCGATCATGTTAGAGGAAAGCTCAGATCACAAGCCGAACGAGGAACTCGACTTAGGAGTTTTTCCAGTGGTGGCAGAACAACAAAAGCCATTATAACAGACTTGGAACAGGAACGGAAGCTAGCCCACAAGGCACTGCAAGGCTTAGTGAAATACAACACAGACCAGTGTGCTAGGAGCTTAAGGTAGAACATAGAATTGCGGGAGATACAGTGGGTGCTAAACCTAGTAGGTGGGAATCGGACCCGATCACGAGAGAGCCCTGGAAGGAGACTTGACATTGAGTGAGCTTCTCATGAAGTGATTGCTCGACAACACTGCAGTGGAGCAGAGTGCTGCAGCACTAGCGACATCATTACTAACAGGATTAGGAACAAACCAAGGCTCTAAGGACCAGTCTAGAATCCCAATTGTTGCAAAGCAACTCAACAAGTACCAACCCCATGATGACCCATATAGCTTTGTAGAGAAATTCAAGCAAGTCTGTAAGGCCAATGGCCTCACCGACTTGACTCAACACTCTCAAGCATTCGATCTTTGCTTAGGCGACAAGGGTAGGACTTGGTATATGAGTCTAAATGCCAAAAAACAAGTGGATTTTAATGGCCTCAAAAACCTCTTCATCAATAGATTCTCTGAGCCTGGATACTCTGACAATCTACTAGTGAGATTGATGAATGTCAAGCAGAAAGAGAAATAGGACATTCGCGACTATGTCTCCCACATGAGGAGACTCTTTAAGAGAACCCATGTGGGCAAACGGCCTACCGAAAGAGCGGTGTCTAGCGTATTTATCAGTGGAATACGAAGTGAGGAGCTGTATAAGGCCTTGGCAGGTAGCTTGAGCTTGGAGCGAGACTCGATAGTTAGGGTGTTTGAAGAGGCCATTTGAGTGGATGACCAGCTGAAAGAGCGGAGCTCCAGAAGCTCAAATTCAGAAGAGACCAACTCACAAAGTTTAGAGAGAGTGTCAGCCTCTAGTGAACAATCAAGTCCAACAGCCTAGGACAAGGGGAAGGTCTCTGAGACAAACCAAGACTTAACTAAGGTAAAAATGGAGATATCCAAACTGTAGGATATGTTGAGATGACCAACATGCCCACATGTCCAACGCGTGCATTGTGGAAGAAACCACTTGCCGGCTGAGTGTCAAGACCCTAGGTCACGACCTTTGCGCTAATTGTGGTAGATTTGGTCACTGCGCATCGCAGATTATCGAGAAGACTCCCATACTCACAACCCTATAGCTAGCCATATCTAGTGAGCAGACCCCAACAATTCTTCGGAAGGGGGGGCCCATTGGCCCTTCTTGTGCCTAACGATATTAAACCAGCTATTCCTAGAATGGACATAAACCCTACAGGTATACCAAGACCGCTTGGTCCCTACGTGACTCATCCACCAATTGACGTGCCAGTCCACTATGTGGAGGATCCAAATGAGGAAGAGACTTACATATACCCATACATCTTGCATGATGATAAGGGCAACGCAGTCCTTATGGACTATTGACCAGTGCCGGTGATGGTGTTAGGAAGAGGCCGAGGTAGAGGCCTATGAGGGCAAACACAAGATCCAATCATATGTTGGACTTGAGGTCATTAAGGGCACCTCTCATCACGCTGTCCTGAAAGGGAGCAACCAAATAGAGCAACCTTGATGCAGCCTTGATCGGGAACAAGAGCCATAGACAAAGAAAGAAGAAACCCAAAGCTAAGGTCACACTAAAAGTTGAGACTGCCACTACAGCCTACTAGAAAGAAGGTCAGTGATGTGGAGGCAGAAACCTCTGCCCCTAAGACGGAAGTGCTAGTGTAGGGGAGTACCCACATCCGAAGTGCCAACTAGAGGCTATCAAGAAAGTGAAGGAATGGGTCAGAGAGGCCCAATAGCATCTAAAAGATGCTGAGCCCATCCTAGAGGATGAGATCAAAGACCTCTCCAGCATAAACACGCCAGTCTCACCCCCTCGACCGAAACCAAGCGATGCAACTGTGTCGTAAGCAGTACCGCTTAGGCAAAGCCTTGACATTATAGGCGAACAAATGATGCTGAGCCTAGGAGACCTAATTAGGCAGCATTCCACCCTATGGCAAGACTTGAAGCAGTGGGTTGAAGGATCACAAGAGCAAGCTACCGTAGACCTATACGATCGTGACGTAGAGACACAAATACCGAGTGTGACGCTGCACTCTAGGCCTAAGTTCTTGCACATTAATGATTTTTGGGAAGGCACCGAGACGCATGTGGTCTTACATGTCTTAGCTCTGGGTGACACAACTCGAAAGGGGATTGTAGACACAGGAGCAGGGGTTAGTGTACTGAGCCACATAGTGCTTCAGACGTGGGAAAACCCATCTATGGAGACTGTCAGGTTCAATGTCACACTAGCAAATGGTATGAAAGTGAAACCATTCGAGGTACTTAAAAATTGGCCAGTGAAGATCACAGGTGTCCAGTTCTCAATGAAATTTATAGTCATGAAGGGAGTTGACTATGATGTCCTATTAGGCCGACCCTAGATGCGCAATGCTAGAGTCATCGAGGATTGGGGTAACAGCTTAATCTTCATGGGCAATAGAACAGAAGCTGTGAGGGTAGATATGGACACGTGGAAACCCTCACTAGTTGACTTGGATGTCATCTTCATGATGCTTAAGGGTAATGCTCAGGTCAAGAAGTTCTATGGGCCCTTGACCAAGTATATCCCATGCTCGTAGGATGAACGAGACTGGATGCATGTCCTTGTATGATTGACGTGCCATTCTCAGATCATGAGGCATACAAGCAAGCCATCTAGATAATTGGCAAGACAACAAACACACCCTCCATACCAGTCTGCATGATGGCAGGGACCCTTTGTGGGCGATCTAAGCCTGTCACATTCCAAGTGCCAATGAACAAGAAAGAACTCCAAGAGATTCTGGAGTATTTGACTGGCAGGCTAGTTGGCAATCCAGCAGCAAACTTCAAGCCACTCCAAGATCTACTAGATGAACCTCTTCTAGCAAAAATGGCAAGTTCAATTTCAAGTTGGAAGTGAGCTCAGATAGCGACCCGGAGATACCTAGACCATCGAAGACCAGATGCACCAAGGGGGACCTACCCGTCCACCTAAGGCACAAACGGTTGAAGGAAAGTAGGGCAAAATAGCCTAGGGACGCACAAACAGAGGAGCAAAGAAAGCCATAAGATCTCTCGAGGAGATTTATAAAGTTCAAGAAGGGTGACAGGGTAGTAATCCTATTGGGTGCCAAACGTCAAGGGCAAACGATTGAACCCATCGAGGGACTAGCCAAGGTCAAGGAGGTGAACCTAGCATAGGAAGGGGAGACACCCCGACCGGTCTTTGAGCCAATGACTTGACTGAGGAAGAGGAGACAAGTCTTGTTGCTCTCTTGTGAGAGTATATAGGTGTGTTTGCTTGGTCCCTGGAGGAGCTTAAGGGGGTGGATCCGAGTGTAGTGACTCATAACATACCCATGACACCAGATGCAACACCGGTCAAGTAGTGGCCATACCCGATGAATCCAAAACATGCTCATGCAATCAAAGAGGAGATTGACAAGATAATGAAAGTAGGATTCATTTACGAAATCAAGTACATGGACTATAGCTTCCTAGATGGCTTCTCTAGATACAATCAAGTGCAAGTGCATCATGCCGACCAGGCATAAGACTACGTTCGCCACCGAATGGGGCATCTTTGCCTACATGGTCATGCCCTTTGGGTTGACTAATGCCCCAACCACCTTTCAATGCCTCATGTGCAAAAAATTTAAAGAAATGCTTTGCAAGGAATTGGAGGTATTCGTGTACAACTTGTGTGTTCACTCAACCTGGCGAGGACACAGGCAAACTTCGAGCAGTATTTGAGCATTGTGACCTATATCGTCTCTCCCTGAACCCCTTAAAGTGCCAGTTCTAGGTGAAACATGGGTGCATCCTAGGGCACATGGTGTCGAAGAACGGCATTGCCACTGACTTCTCGAAAGTCAGGGTTACTGTTGATCTTCTACCCCCAATCAACTATAAGGGAGTTCAATGCTCCTTAGGCCATACAAGGTACTATTGACAATTTGTGCTGAACTATGCATTGATTGCCATACCTTTGTACAAGCTATTGATCATTTTTTAATGGATTGAAGCATGTCAACAAGTGTACGAGGAATTGAAAAAGGCTCTGACTACTACATCGATCTTACAAGCCCCAGATTGAACCATTACCTTCCACGTACATATTGATGCTTCGAAATTAGCCGTGGGGCCAATACTATGCCAACCTAGCAAACACAACCTTGACTATCCAATGAGCTTTGCTAGCAGACAACTCACTGAGACTAAAATGAACTACTCGATGACTGAGAGAGAAGGCTTAGCCATGGTATTTATTGTAAAGAAGTTTCGACATTATCTTTTGGCTACGCCTTTTACTTTCTTCGTGGACCATCTAGCCTTGTTGTATCTAGTGAACAAACCCTACCTCTACAGGACGCATAGCTCAATGGCTCCTTCTACTTTTAGAATTTGACTTCTTCGTGGTTGTACGGAAGGCAATACTACATGGCTGACCACATGTCATGCATTCCCATAGGAAAGGCCGCTAGATAAGGCATTGTCGATGAATTGCTAGACGCCCATCTATTCAACCTTTCCAATGAAAGAGATTTATTCAAGGCTGATCTAACACCATACTGGGAAAATGACATTGTCCACATATTGGAGCACGGACAGCCTGAGCGGCCAATAGAAAAGGCCAAACTTAGGTGGCTTATCCTCAAAATCCAACCCTATCAGTCGATAGCAGGTCAATTATATAGGCTAGGGCAAGACCGGTTACTACGTAGATGCATATGCAAGTATGAGATGCAGGATGTGCTCACAGAGGTGCATAGCAAGATTGCTCGAGAACACATTAGCAGAGACACGACAGCCCGCAAGGTGCTACAGTCTCAATTGTGGTGGCCCACGCTTTTTCATGACGCAGCACGATTCGTCAAGCATTGTGACGAGTGTCAATGAAGGTACCGATTCACAAGGATCAAATGGAGTTAACCCCAATCATTGCATGACAACCCTTCAAAAAGTGGGGAATCAGCGGCAAAAGCTAAGGCCCAACAACTCGAGTTTTAATGGAGGCCTAAACAATTGCGATCGCCGCCTAGGAGTAGACACCCACATCTTTGTAACACAAGAAACTCTAAACTCTGGAGGCTGAGACGCAATTACAGAAATCAAAGCATGATTAAGACAAGATGGGTTCCTAAAGGCCTCTTGCATCTGCAAGGATACTATGAGGGAAATGCTTTGCTATGGATCCCTAAGGCTAGAGCGCCCCACGACATCACTCAAACGCCACCCTCGCATTCAATCACCTTGAGCCTCGTGGAACCTCGAAACCAGAAGTCGCAGCATTTCCAAAACTTGCCTTCTACCAGCTCACCTACGCATGAGCTCCAAAGAGTTGAGCAGACTATCGGCCCTAACCCCAAACAACGTTACCCCCTTCAACCCCTAGTAATGATGATAAGACTTGCCAAACCCAATCCAAGTGTAGCAACCCATCCGTAGTAGCCACTACTCTGACACTTATAAACGGGACTCAACCATCACTTCATGGGCAACTACCACCATCTGCCACCATGCTTACTAGCCCCATAAAATCCTAGCCACCTGTGGGCCTTAAACCATCTTACGAGTGGAAATCATTCTTAACTCTAGCCGCAAACCTAGCCAAAGACACAAGGGATAATGTATTGCTTGTCTTAGATGCTTAGATGCCATGTTCATGTCACTGGCTCTAAGTTATGACCGCTTGGACTTAGGCTTGCTGCAAGAGCCCTTAGCGAGACAGAAGTTGGTACGATGTCTTGTTCCTGGGAAACATTTGAATTTGCATTTGTCAAAACACCCCACTTAGCTGTCGAGTTGCTACGCACTAAGATATCAAGAGAACAAGTCATCAAACAATGCCTCATTACATCTTACAATAAGCGTGTGAATTCCTCCATCACTGATAAAGAAGTTGAGGAGTTGAAAGCGTTAGTTGATATCGACTCCCCATTTTTACGAAACTGGTACACTCTGCGATTGCAGTGGGAACTCAAAGGATGCCAAATCATGACCAATGCTGAGCAACACCGTGCAATCAAGACGTCAGAGTATGATCCAACCTATGTTGCACCCACCTCATATAGAGTGTTAACCACTCTTTGTGGCCAACCCATGGAAGAGCACGTCAAGGGACACCCATATCTTGATCGCCACTTGACCAAGGAAGAGCTCCACATCGCTAGTCGCATCGATTCGAGCGATTTCCTAACCGATGTCCTCACTTACATTACACATGTAAGTACCTGACCCTTCACTCTTGACCCCAAGGCTTAGTTGGAATACAACCCAAAATTCTATACTTGGCTCATGTACAAGTAAACCTTATACCCAATCGTTGAATGCCCTGGATCTCCTAACCTTTGATCCTAGGAAGGATTCTTCTCAATCTGGAAGGGGAGAGGGTACAAGGGTAGCGTGAAGATGAATCAAATTAAAACCAATCAAGATCAAGTAAACGCAATTAACACCTAAGAAACGGGTGATGCGGAAGGGATGTCAAAAAAAAGTTTGAAGGGAAGAATTTGTATTGGAGCTTAATGCTGTCATTCAACAAACATAAAACCTTTCTATTCAGCAAATTTTTGTATATATATTAATTGTAGCACTAATGGGAAGTATGATTCATGACAGGAATGAGAGATGTCGCAACAAGATTGTGCCCACTGACTCCCCTTCACAGAAGAAGAGAGAGTGCAGTACGGCATCAGCCTGGAAATTCGAGCTTACAATCAATTAAAATTCCGTAGCATTCACAACCTTGAGAAGATGGTGGCCAAGGAGCAAGCTGCAAGGAGGATAGTGGAACAGTGCCACCTCCATAAGTACCTAGAAAAGTTTGCACAGGAACCTGACCACACGAAGTGTGTGGAGTTCTTGAGAACGTACAACCTTGACTAAGAGTGTGAAATGGTGATGGTGGGAAGGGGGGACAATGCCCACCAAGTGCAGGTACCGCTAACCCAGGCCTTGGTGGAGAAAGCACTAGGACTGGAACCTAGGGTGCAGAAAAAATGTAAAAGGGATGTGTATGCCCTACTGAAGATGAATAGGAAAGAAGTTTTGACAAACGACGACAGCTTACAAGACATTCCTGATGCTGAAATTTGACTACAGGAAAAGTTGGTGCATGCTCTTTTCTCCAGCAAATGCTACAATTCCCTCATGCACCGGATCAGTGTACCTGTGAAAAATGTGGCAGCTCACACCCTGGACAAGGTGGATTGGAATGGCTATGTGCGCAAAATAATGGACCAAGTGGCCAAAGCACTAGCCTTGGGCAACAAATAGGCAGGTGGAAAATCCCCCTCATCTAAGAATATGAAGAGGAAGAAACCTTCCTCGAAAGCCTCCCTCATTGGGTATGGAAGCATACTGATATGCATCATCCATGAGGCTATGAAAGAGGCCCAATAGGGAAGCAAAGGAGTAGATGAGACCCTAGACAGGTCGCTGACCTATCAAAAAGAGGAGCAATTGAGCGACTTGACAAAAACCGAGATAGAGAAGGAGGAGCAGGAGGCTCAATCTGGACGAAGAAAAACAAAGGAGTTCACTAGGAAGGTTGGGCAGGAAAAAGGAAGAAGAAGATCTGGAAAGAGCAAAAAAGAAATCCCTGAGAGAGGCGACGGAGTGGAAAAAGAAGGAGAAGGAAGAAGCTGAAAGGTTTGCCGAGGAAGCAAGGAAAATAGAAGAAGAGAGAGAAAGAAGAGCTATGGAAGAGGAGGCAGAGTTGAGAAGACAAGAGGAAGAAGACATGTTCGAAGCAATTCGCTGGTCTATAGAACAACAGAGCCAACTCAATGGCCTAGGGACCTTAAGTCCACCTAGGGAGAATAGACCCGGCTCAAGTGCACAAGTACCTGAAGCCATGCCATCCACGGTCATCGAGGGCAAGGGTAAGGCCCCCCTCCATCCCATTTTGGCCCCCTTGGTACCCGATAGCGAGGCTACCACTGCCATCCCCAACATCCCAACCAGCACGAACATGGATAGCTTTGTGGCATGGATGCAATAATTTATCAATAAGGAACTAGCACAAGGAAGGAGCGGGGAGGCCACAGCCACCGGGCACAAAAGGCCAACTATGAATGTTGAATCCAGGCAAGAGCCAAAACACCAAAAAATGGAAGCCTTGACCACCCCAATCCCCACCACCATGACTGTGCATGCAAATCATGACGAATACGTAGATGAACTACTCTCACAATTAGAAAGGGCAAAGGAGGAAAGGAGGATCGCGTGGCCGAGCTGGAGGTTGAAAGGGAAGTGGTAGTGGCCTTCCAGCTCAAAAAAATAAAGCAAGTTGCTATGCAACAAAAGGAAATTCTCGATCTAAAGAGGGAACTAAAGACCAAAGAAGAAAATGAGCAAAGCTGGCAGTGACAGCTCATAGATGAAAATCAAGAGCTTGAGAAGATGCAAAAAGAATGACCTTCTGATCATGCAATACGAGGATCTAGCAGCAAAGATAGGGTGGATCGAGCAGGGCATGAAGGAGTTTACCACAAGGGAGAAAGGGAGGAAACAAGAAGAGGAGGACCACCACCGGGAAATGGAAACAATGACTGAAAGGCTGAGCCTCAAAAGAGAAGAACAGGAGCAAATGAGCAGAGAGTTGGAAGATCAGTAGCGGAGGCTCACCGCCTTGGTGCAAAGACAGGGAGAAGGCATGGAAGAGATGCAGAAAAGGGCCGAAATGTGGGTAGGCCAGAATGAGCAGAGTGAAGACCTTGGTGCATCACCTGGCTCTGGTGGAGAAAGAGAAGATCCTAGTAGAAGGCAGAGCAAAGGCAACCTAAGTGGCCTTCCACACTCAGCAACAAATCTTCCCAAACACCTTAATGATGCCACTCATGAGGAGGAGGGGGAATTCGTGGAGACAGTAAAAATGAAACTAAGCATAGCGCACAAAGCCCTACAAGCAGGGCTACACATGCCCTCCCAACCCATTATAGTGGGGCTAAGCCCAAGGGAACACCGTAGGTATCTACTATTGGCCATCCTAAACCCCTTAGGAAATTGATGCCTTAGGGTTCATAGAAGGGATGCAACAACAAGAGTGCCCAAGGAGTGAGACAGAATTGCACATCGACCTAGGCGGATTCGAAGAAGAAGTGGTTCCACGACCCCCTTCTCCTCATCCTGAAGGGCAAGGGAAACCAATAAACGCATTTGCGAAGAGGAAAACCACCCTGAGCGAGAAGAGGAGGAAGTTGGTGGAAGAAGCCAGACAAAGATTAAGAGCTAACCTTATGGCCCAGCCCTCTGTACCCCTCCCGCCATGCCCAAATGACATGCCCCCCATTTTTCATGTAGAGCTCATACTCTGGAAGAGACATGAATAGGAGAAGTAACCGTTCACCTTTAGCTTCCTCACCCCCAATGCCCTGCACAGAGTTCTTCCCAGTAAAATAGTGGACGATGTGATCAATGTCGGAAGCCGCCTAAGCCAACAATGGCTACAGGAAAGAGAGAAGCTCTGGGGCACCAAGGATGTGGAATACTGGCATAATAAAGTTTTTGAAGTGCCTTTATCTATGCCCGCATACGAATGCCAACCATTGTGGCAAAGGCACATTTGCGACGACAACGTATTCGCATGGATGGCTTCTGTAACACTCTCCCTTCAGAGAGGAACAACCTTGCCTACATGGCATACCCTCAACAAATAGGAGTAAACTTCAATGCAAACACCCATGGCCATTACGACTTTCATGTAATATACAATCCATGTACCACCACTTTAGCCCAAGCCCTCACCTTCACCTCCAACAGCTTAGATGCTACCATGACACGCTTTACTACTGATTTCTCCTCCTACTCGGATCCCACCTTCATCACCACTTGTAACTATCTTGGGCTCCTAAAAATCCTACTTAGGCAAGACCCCACACCGGTTGAATGCGGCCTTCATAATGGTGAGATGCATAGCCTTCAAAACCAAATCTTTTAATAAGGTATTTGACCCTACTAGACTTGTGCACCACTAGATCATTCAGTGGAGCCTTTACATTACCATGTGCTCTTTATATACCTGGTGTCCTGACTAAAGGAATACCGAGTTCATCATCCAAACACTCTGAATCACTATAACCTCCATGAAATCCCAAATGACTAGTAGATGCATCAACCATCTAACACTTTCTTTTTCTCTTTATCTTTACCTGCAATACTTATAGATGCACTTCAAGATGTGGGGCTACTCCTTAGTCTCCCAAACTAAGGGCTAACTGTAGATGTAGTACGAAATAATGTTTTTGGTCCACTAAGGCTCCATGATTCTTTATTTTTAAAGCACATAACTATCATCACCATCATCATTATCTAATTCATCACCACTAGATGTAGACCAATTACTAATCTAATCAAAATAACACCCTTGTGCACATTAAAGTCACCTGCAATAGGGTTATAACAATGATACTCTTTCTCTAAAGAGTATCCAATTCAAATAAATTTTCTAGCCTTTGGATCAAGCTTTTTTCACAACTCATCTTGCAGATGATCATATGCAATACAACCAAATAGTTTCAAGTGTGGCACATCGGGCTTCTTGCTTATAAAGTATTCTTTGGGGATCATCTCATAAACTGCAATAATGGGAGTTTTGTTCATAATATAGATAGCACTATGAAAAATTTCAAACAAAAAATATTTTGGCATATTCTTTTAAGCCATTGACATGTCTATTTTTCCTTTCTTCAACTCCATTTTTCTATGGGGTATACTTGCAAGTAAATTGTCTCTTTATCACATGAGACCTCAAAAAGTCACTAAAATCATTAGAGAGGTACTCCCTCTCTATTTGACCTCAAGCACCTAACTTTCAAGCCTATTTCTATTTCAATAGTAGCCTTGAAAATTTTGAAATGCTCAAATATATTACTCTTTTCCTTCATGAAATATATCCACAGCTTTCTTGAACAATCATCAATAAATGTGACAAAATATTTCATGCCACCAAGACATATGTTTTGTGTAGGCCCGCAAACATTTTATGCATAATATCAAGTAAATTCCTATTCACATATCTATCATGCAAACTGACATGCTTCACATACTTTATGAAAATTTACAACCCTAAAAGTAGGCAACCCTATAACCAATCCTTTGGACTACATTAGCCTTTGCACATTTTTATGTCCAATATGTTTGTTACATATTTCAATGTCTACAACCATTTCTTTTCCTTTACCATACATAGCAGTATTCATAGTAGGAATTGTGGGGTTTAAAGTAAACATGCGGCCAACTCTATTTGGGAATAATATACACTTATCATTAAAATCTTTTGCAAAGCAATCTTTTTCATTGAGTGCTCAGTAGTACATGTAATCTACAACTGTTTGTAGGTAAAACTTGTGTTTGCTTCTTGAAAAACACCTCAAAAATTTACATATTTGAAATCTATGATGTGTGCACCCATTTTTAGTTGACATAGTCGAAATCTTAGTATACCCTAAAATTGTTATCAACAACCCTAAAGGTCTAAAATGGGGCATGAAATGGTCTATGATGGCCAAAGAGGTAGTGGTATAGCCCTAAAGGGACAATCTGTAGAATATATAGTGCTATGCTTTTGCATATCAAATCTCAAAAAAATCTAAAATTTTTACTCCCCCTGCTTCTAGTGCCTCCACAGGTACTATCCAAGAGGAGAAAGAGTGGAAGAATGAGAGATCTTCTTACCATTACTTGTTGAGATGGCAAGCTCAACACCTGTAGATATTGATGATGGACTGCCTGTCTAGATGAGTCCGCACGTCTACACTTAGCACGTTGGTGGTCATTATGATACTCACATGGCCACTGACTTATCACTTATTATATTTAGTTTGTTACACCTACCTACAGCTGGCAAATATATAACGCCAGTCGATTAGTGTAGTCGGTTATGCACTGTTTGACTTAGAAGGCTACTTTCCTTTATTTTGTATCTTATCTATACTTTGTGTACATTTTATAGTGTGTGGAAGAAGAAGAAAAAACCAGCAAGAAAACATATTGGCCTCCATCTCTCTTCTTGTATTCTTGAGTGAGCTTCCTCTTGTGTATACAATGTGTGTTTGACGCAGCAACTCAAGCAAAGCCCCCCACCATGCGATTCTTGACATGGTATCAGAGCCGGGCCACTGAGAGAGGCTGATTTTGAATGTTGAAGTGAAGGAGAAGAAGCAGGATTTGAGCAAGCAAGCTACGGGTAAGAAGCTCTCCCATTCTTCCACTCTCCCTCTTGGATAGTGCCTATGGAGGCATCGGAAGCAGGGAAAAACAATCTGTAATTTTTGAGGTATTTGCAAGAAGCAAATATAAGTTTTATCTGCAAATAGGTTGCAGATTACATGTATTATTGAGCAATCAATGAAAAAGGTTTCTTAGTGTATTGTTGTGCACATGTTGTGAAAGATTGCAGAAGACTAGTTTGTTGTGTTGTATCTTTATTTGTGATAATGGCAGAGAACAATGGAAATCCCATTATTGAGAAGCTCGACAAGAAAAACTAGCCTTCATGGAAGTTTCATGTGACAAACTTTCTCATTGGAAAGGGACTTTATGAGTTTGTTTCAGGTGAAGAAAAGGAGCCAGAGTTGGGTATCCCTCCGATGCAGATGAGTTAAAAGCATGGAAAGAGTGGAATGTGAAAGACAAAAAGGTGATGTACTGGCTATCTACAGTCATTGATAATACTATGTTGGGATATATCAGGAATGCAGAAACTTCACATGCAGCTTGGACAATTTTTGAGAGCATGTTTTCAGTAAATACAAAGGCACTAAAGATTCAACTCAAGCAAGAGTTGAATGCCTTGAAGAAAGGAAAAATGTCTGTCAATGAGTATGTGTTGAAGATGAGGAGCATTGCAAATGCTTTAGCAGCGATTGATGCAATGTTTGATGATGATGATTTGGTTTCATCCACTCTGAGTGGCCTTAACAATGAGAAGGCATGGAAATCATTTGTTACTTTCAGTATATGTAGGGAAGCCATTTCCAAAATTTGATGAGCTGATCTCTCTCATGATTATTGAAGAGATCAATATGCAAGGTGATTCGTTTGAAAGAAATGGTGAATAGGTCCAAGCATTTTACTCGAGTTTAGGAATGGGACGTGGTAGATCCTCTTCAAAAGGCCATGATATGGGACGTGCTGGCTATAATCAGCAAAACACGTTCAATGAATAGTTTGGTGAATGCAGGTTTCTGGAGGCAGAGGAAACTTTAGAGGTAGAGGGAGCTCTTGAGAAAGAGGTGGATGGCAGAACAGAGGCTCTAGAAATTTTGCTATTTTTTGCCATTATTGTGGCAAAACATGATATATTACAGCCAGTTGTTATGCTAAGAAGGATGATATTCACAGTGGTAAATTGCAGCAAGGAAACTATGCATCGTCTTCATGACAGAATGAAGACAAAAATGAGAGTTTGTTTGTTATGCAGCATATGATGAATGGAGTTACAAGAAAGGGGACACATGATGATGTATGGTATGTCGATTTAGGTGCATCTAATCATATGACCAGTCATGTTGAATGGTTTGGAGAGATGCATGACTTACAAAACCCAGGTTATGTGTAGACAGGTGATGACTCATGCCACCCAATTTCACACATTGGAAAGGTTCCCTTGTCCTTGTATGATGGCCAGACAAAGAGTCTGGCAGATGTATTACATGTGCCATCAATTACAAAGAATCTAGTGTCTATTGGCCAAATGGTAGAGCAAGGATTGCAATTCCAATTCAATGCAAAAGGTTGTTTTGTAGAAGACTTTAATGATAAGTGTAGGTTGGTCGCAAAAGGAAGTAGAGTTGGCCGAATATTCACTTTAGATGTTGGAATTTCTACAATGGATGTTGTTATGTATGCTAAAGGAAAAGGAGTAGTTGCATATATTGAAATATGGCATAAACGTATTGGACATGCAAATGTGCAAAGGCTAAAATTAATGCAGTCCAGAGGATTGGTTACAGGGTTGCCTTCTTTTAGAGTTGTAGAATTGCATAAAGTCTGTGAAGCATGCCAGTTTGGTAAACAGGCGAGACAACCCTTCTCGCATGATAGAGAAGTGAGCAGAAATATACTTGATGTAGTACATATACAGATGTTTGGGGGCCTACACAGAATGTATCTCTTGGTGGCAGCAAATACTTTGTCACATTTATTAATGACAGTTCAAGGAAGCTATGGGTATACTTCATGGAGGGGGAGAGTACATGTCTAATGAGTTCAGTGGCTTCTTGAGGATTCATGGGATAAAGAGGCAATTTACTTGCAGGTATACCCCACTGCAAAATGGTGTTGCAGAAAGAAAAAAATAGGCATATTGCAGAAGTTGCACATGCATTAATGGATGAAAAGAATATTCCCTTTTTTTTTCTGAGGTTGTCCATCCTATTGTTACATTATGAACAAAACTCCCACAGCTACAGTTCATGGGATGACTCCTAAAGAATGCTTTATTGGCAAGAAGCCCGATGTATAGCACTTGAAGGTATTTGGCTGTGTTGCATACATTCATGTGCCAGATGAGCTACGGAAGAAGCTTGATCCAAAGGTAGAAAAATGTGTTTTTATTGGATACGCTTTAGAGTAGAAAGGGTATCACTATTATAATCATGTCTCACAGGTGAGTTCAGAGTGAGCAAGGATGTTATCTTTGATGAGATGGGAAGTTGGTATACACCTGCTAGTGATGTTTCGGATGATGATAATGATTAGGATAGCTATGTGCAGAAATATAAACAAGAATCACGGAGTCTTAGTGGACCAGAAACATCATATGGTACTACACCTACAATGAGCCCTTGGTCTGGGAGACTAAGGAGTAGCCCCACATCTTCAGGTGGATCTATAAGTGTTGCAGGGAGGAAGGACAAAGGAAAGAAGAAAGTTTTAGATGGTAATGAGGCATCTACCACTCATTTGGGATTTGATGGAGATTCTAGTGGTTCGGAGAGTTTGGATGATGAGCTTAATGTTCCTTCAGTTAGGACACCACGTATACAGAGAGCTCATAGTAATGTAAAGGCTCCATTGAGTGATCTGGTGGTACGCAGATCTAGCACGATAAGATACCTTGTTAAAAGATTTGGTTTTGAAGGTTATGGAGCTCACCATTATGCTTATATGGTGAAACTAGTTGAGGATGTTGAGCCCACTTGCATTAGAAGCCAATAAGACTTGGAATTTGGTACCCTTACCTAAGGGTAAGAAAGCTATTGATTGTAAGTGGGTTTACAAAGTCAAGAATAATGCAGATGGTTTAGTTAGCAAGTATAATGCTAGGCTAGCTGCAAAAGGCTATGCTCAAACATATGGCATAGATTATGAAGAGACATTCAGTCCAGTTGCTAGGATGGCAACTGTTAGGTGTGTGATTGCCTTGGCAGTAGCCAAAGGTTGGAGTTTGCAGCAAATGGATGTTAAGAATGCGTTCTTGCATAGTTAATTGTAAGAAGAAGTGTATATGGAGCAGCCAGCAGGTTATGAGCATTTAGAGCATCCCACATATGTGTGCAAGTTAAAGAAGGCGCTCTATGGGCTGAAGTAAGCACCTAGTACATGGTTTGACAAGATTAGAGAGTATCTTGTAAATATTGGATTTTGTATTTTTGATGCTGATCTCTCACTTTATGTGAGAAAGGGAGATGTAGGTTTGGTCATCATAGTCATCTATGTGGATGACTTGATTGTTACAGGTGACAGTGATAATGGGATTGCTGAAGTTAAGGACTTCTTGAAGAAGAAGTTTGAGATGAAAGATTTGGGTGAGCTAAGATACTTTCTTGGTATTGAGGTGATCAGATGTGATGATGGTATATGGCTGTCCCAAAGGTAGTATGGCTTGGATATGTTATCCAAGTATGGTATGACAGCATGTAAGCCTCTTTCAGTACCATTGGAGCAAAATGTGAAGTTGACTACTGACGTTGGGGATGAGATAGAAGACCCTACTATGTTCAGGAGGATAGTGGGGAGTTTGATTTACATGACTATCACAAGGCCAGAATTGAGCTATGATGTTGGCCTTGTCATCCAGTTTATGCAAATTCCTAGAAAGCCTCATTTGGATGCAGTTAGACATATATTGAGGTATGTGAAGTCCACTTTACATTATGGACTTTTTTATGAGGCAGGTAAGGATGTACATGTCTTTGGATACACAGATGCAGATTGGGCTAGTAGCATGTCAAACATAATATCTACAAGTGGATTCATGTTTTCCCTTGGTAGTGCAATAGTTATATGGAATAGCAAAAAGCAACCTACAGTTGCTTTATTGAGTATAGAGGTTGAGTATAGAGGTGCTGCTATGGCAGCATGTGAGGTGGTATGGCTACAAAAGTTATTAGGTGATTTGGACATGCAGGGAGATGGTCCAATTGTCATTCATTGTGACAACATGAGCAACATATAGCTAGCTAGGAATCCAGTGTTCCATGCTAGGACAAAACACATTGAGGTGCACTACCACTTTGTGAGAGAGAAGGTACTTGTAGGAGAGATTGATCTGGTATATGTTAACACACAAGATTAGATAGTTGACATTTTCACAAAGGCATTGGGTGTAGAGAAGCTTTGAAAGTTTGAAGCTTACTTGAAGTTGTAGAGATAGAATTGAGCTTGAGGGGGAGTGTTGAGATAGCAAGCTCAACATGTGCGGACATTGGTAATGGACTGCTTGGCTAGATGAGTCCGCACGTCTAGACTTAGCACGTTGGTGGTCATTATGATACTCACATGGCCACTAACTTATCACTTATTATATTTAGTTTGTTACATCTACCTACAACTAGCAAATATATAATGCCAGTCGATTAGTGTAGTCGGTTATGCATTGTTTGACTTAGAAGGCCACCTTCCTTTATGTTGTATCTTATCTATACTTTGTGTACATTGTATAATGTGTGGAAGAAGAAGAAAAAACCAGCAAGAAAACATTTTGGCATCCATCTCTCTTCTCGTATTCTTGAGTGAGCTTCCTCTTGTGTATTTAGTGTGTGTTTGGCGCAGCAGCTCAAGCAAACCCCCCCACCACGTGATTCTTGACATTGCTTGCTTACTCTAATATTTTATTCTTCTCCTTCACTTTAACCTTCAAAACTAGCCTCTCTTAGTGAGGCCGCTTTGATACCATGTCATGAATCACGTGCCGGGGGGGCTTTCTTGAGTTATTGCACCAAACACACACCATGTACACAAGAGAAAGCTCACTTAGAAACACAAGAAGAGAGATGGAAGACACAACATTTTCTTGTTGGTTCTTTTTTTTTGAATTGCATAATATAGTGTATATAATCTATACATAGGATGCAACATAAAGGGACCTACTAAATCATGTTAAGAAATACAAATCTTGAGCATGGTTTAGCTATGGAGGATAGAATACATAGGCAAACATGAACCATGATGACATAGACAAGAGAAAATGACTATTACTCAAGTGAATTAGGCTCCAAGATCAAGTGCTTGGACTCATAAACACAATCTTGAGTAGGACATGACAAGGACAAAGATTGGAAGTATAAACTACAATAGCATCGCATTGTCTTTATGGCTTGTTCGTACTCCTCATTGTTTGAGAATGACAGATTGATGGTGGCAAGAATATGCATCCAGTCTTGCTCATCCTTAGGACACAAAATATACTGGGTTAAGGGTCCGTAGGATTTCCTAATCTGGCTATCACCGTTCAGCATGGTGAAGATGGCATCTAGGTCAACTAGCATAGTCTTCCAAGTGTCCATCTATACTCTTACAGTCTTAGTTCAATTGCCTAGGAAGATAATGTGACAAATCAGAGAGAAAGATGGACAAAGACTAGGCCAGAAGGGTAGCAGCCATGCTCCTCTTCAATCCATTATCTTCTACTGTCAACTCATGTACAACACACCAAACATACAAAACTAAGTTAACCTATATGTAACCATGGTTGAGTTAGTGTGACCCAACCTTATTCAACTAAGGTAGACAATTGTGTAAAAACATGGATCTAGAACATGGCTGAGGCAGAAGCTATGGAGGTAGGAAGAGAAAAAGTGAGTTCATGAAGACCTGACATGAGTGACTACTACACAAGTGAATTAGGTTCCAAGATGGAAGCTTGGACTCATAAATGCAATCTTGTGTATAGACTGACAATGACACAGAGACTTTACTGAAAGACCAAAGTTCTATGACATTGCATTAGAAAAGAGAGCAAGTACAATGCTCTAAAGGAAATTGGATGGTAGCACTTCTCTTACTCTGCTTATGGGATTCTAGTCTTGAGCCCACACTGCTCCTTCCAAAGAGACTGAAGTAGGTGTGATTACAAACATCTCAACACCCCTCCTCAATCACAACAAGAAGTACACAGCATGTAGAGGCTTAAGTGAAAGTAGCAACTGCAAAGTGTGGGCACACCATTGACATGGCAAAACACTAGAGGCTGTCGCAAAAAAGGCTAAGGGTGGGTACCAAAAACATGGTGGACATCTAGAGGCTATAACAAGGGCTCCACAAAGTGTACAAAGGTTGTAGTACAAGGCTACATAAGGAGTTTACAAGTTTATGTCCGAAGCACTAGGGCTAGGCAATACAAGGCAAAAAAAGTCTTTCCGAATAGAATGACTAATGAGGTTTGTTCTTCTCCTGGCGGCCTTCTTCTTCTTCTTTTTCTTTTGCTCCATGTTCTTCTTCTTCTTTAATAGCAACTAGATAGGCCTTTTGGGACCTCTTTTCTAGCATGGCAGAACTTCTCAGTGTGTCCGATCCTTTTGCAAAAGTCATAAATGGTCCTTCTTTCCTTTGTACCTGTTGCCAACATATAATACTTGTTCATCTCTAGAGGTGCTTGGTTCTTCCTTAGTTTTTAGCTTCTTTTCCTCCTCTAACAGTGATGCTTGGATATCAACAAGCTCAGGGTTTGGTATATTGATTAGAGTGGTTGACACATTATTATATTCAGGAGGAAAACTTTTGAGCAGAACACCAAAGCAAATATCTTCTTCCATTTTAATGTTGATTCCTGCAAGCTGGGTTAGAAGTTATTTCATGTAATTTAGATGTGTGGAAAGTGATGTGCTGGTCTTTATTTCAAGCCTGAAAAATTCAATCAAGAGACCATACTTTGATAACTTAGACTGTGCACCAAATAAAGTGTCAAGTCTCTTTCATGTATCATGTGAAGTATCACAATTATCCACATGGTGGATATAACTATCATCTAGCTCTAGTTTAATAATGGCCTAAGCCTTATCATCATTTTTTTGCTAAGTGAGTATAACGTCAGCATCACAAGGTTTCTTTTCTTTGCCACTGGTAATGGCCCAAAGACCCTTCTTCATTAGTATGAGCTTGATGCAGGTCTATCACGTGTGAAATCTGACCCCTTTGAAGTGAACTGTCAAAGAGTCCTTGCCCATGCTGGAGTTGGAGGATCAATGGTAAATCAGTCTTCAAAATTCTCAGATTTAAATAGCAAAAGACTTGACTTTGAGTGTACTTGATAAGCACAAGTGCCAAAAGACACTAGATGAATAGTATCAAGAGATACTAATGCTTGTGGCTCAAAACTTGAGACCTTCAAAATCTCCCTTCCTTGATTTGATGCTAAACAAATTGCTGGACAACTTCAAATTCAATGGATCAAAGTGGTAGAGGATTGGTTTGAGTGTTAGGAGAGAGAAAATAATGGAAAGATGAAGCTTTGAGTTCTTGGCAATTGCAGTCACAGTTAGGGTTTGTAGGGCAGTTTGGTTTTTCACAGATTGCCTGAGCTGTAGTGTATCATTTCCAAAACCTTTTTTTATAGAAATGAATCTTACTTCATGGGCTATCAATGCCCTATGATGGCAGTCAACATCGCATTTTATGGAGAGAGATCAGGGCGTACGATCAACAGAAGTGCAGTTCTGGACATCATGATGAAATTTGAGCAATGCCGAAGCATATGATGGCCAATCTTGCACTTTGAGGCACCAAGAACTAGCGTTTGAGTAGAGAAACAAGTCCCTAGAAGGAATTGTGAACTGATATGGGCTGGACGTGGAGATATAAGGGCTCCAAGCAAGGTTGGTATTGCTTGGCTCTATGGCTACCATGGAAGGTTGGTGAAGATAGAGTAAGGAAATGAGCTCACTGGTTGGACTTGAGTTGAGTAGAGTTGGAGAGAGGTAGGAAGGGGGGTTTACTAATCTAAACTGATGTATGCCATTCTCACCATGGCTTTGTTACCATGTAAAAACATGGATCTAGAACATGGCTTGAGGGTGGAAGCTATGGAGGTTAGAAGAGAAAGAGTGAGTTCATGAAGACACAGACATGACTGATTGTTACACAAGTGAATTAGGTTCCAAGATGGAATCTTGGACTCATAAACACAATCTTTTATATAGACTGGCAATGACACAAAGACTTTACTAAAACACAAAAGTACTATGACATTGCATTAGAAAAGAGAGCAAGTATAATGCTTTATAGGAAATTGGATGGTAGCACTTCTCTTACTATGCTTATGGGATTCTAGTCCTGAGCCCACACTGCTCCTTCCAAAGAGACTGAAGTAGTTGTGATTGCAAACATCTCAACAAACTGAACCAAGGTTCATGAGCTTGACTCTTAACACTCCCCCTCAAGCTCAAGTGTGATACTTTACTCCATCTAGCTCTCTGAAATGCACAAACTTATCTTTACCTCTAATGACTTGGTAAAGATATCTGCAACTTGGTCTTCTATCCTCACATGGACCAAATTAATGTCACCTACAATCACTTTTTCTCAGATAAAGTGATAGTGTAACTCAATATGCTTAGTCCTAGCATGATAGACATGATTACTGGCTAGGAGCAAACTACCCATGTGGTCACAATAGAGTGTGACAGGCTTGACTTCCTACATGCCCAAATCATCAAGGAGCTTCATGAGTCATGTTTCCTCACATGCAGCTACTGCAACACCTCTATACTTTGCCTTAGTACTAGAGAGTGCAATTGTGCGTTGCTTCTTACTGCTCCAGCTGACCATACTGCTACCAAGGGAAAATGCATACCCACTAGTAGATCTCCTATCATAGGTACTTCCTGCCCAATTAGGATCTATATATCTTGTAAGCTCCAAAGGCTTACCATGCTCATAGAATAGGCCATAATATAATGTAGCCTTCACATATCTCAAGATCCTCCTCACTGCATCAAAGTGAGGCTTCATAGGCTTCTGCATGAATTGGCTAATCAGTCTAGCTGAATAGCTAAGGTCCGGTCTAGTAATGGTAAGGTAAATCAAGCTACCCAACCACCATGTGTCTATATATAGTGACATTCTCAATCTCATGCCCAACATTAGCAAGTAACTTAACATAATGGAGTGCCCAAAGACTTGCAATCCAACCATACCACAATTGGTTAACATGTCTTGTTCATATTGCTTTTGCAACAACCAAGTACCATGAGGTTTAGAGACAACCTCAATTCCAAGGAAATACTTCAGTTCACCCAAATCTTTGACCCAAAATTCAGCATGTAACATTTCCTTGATCTCTTTGATTCTTGTGACATCATCACCTCTAATGATCAAGTCATCTAGATAGATGACTAATATCACATTACCATCCCTTGTCTTCTTTGTGAATAGGCTATGATCAGCCTCTCTAGGTGCTTACTTCAACCCATTAAATGCTTTCTTAAATCTACACACACATGTACCAAAATTTGGATGTACATAGCCCTCGAGCCAATCCATGTATACTTCCTCAACCAAATCACCATTAAGAAAAGCATTCTTTACATCCATCCAATACATAGTCCATCCTCTAGATGTTGCCAATGCAATCACTATTCTCATGGTTGCCATTTTAGCAACGAGGATGAATGTCTCCTCATAATCAAGACCATATTATTGTGCATACCCTTTTGCCACAATTCTTTCCTTGTATCTTTCCAATATGCCATCTAATTTTCCCTTCACCTTGTATACCCATTTGCAACCAATAAGCATTTTTCCTTGATGCAAATCAACCAAATCCCAAGTGTCATTTTCAGCCAATGTTGAATATTCCTCATCCATTGCCTTACACCAATGATCATCCAAAATAGCCTCAAAAAACTTTGTGGGTTCCTTTAAGCTAGTGACTTTTGCCATATATGCATAGTGCCTCACTGTG
Organism: Lygodium microphyllum; assembly: GCF_053477565.2. NCBI lineage: Eukaryota > Viridiplantae > Streptophyta > Polypodiopsida > Schizaeales > Lygodiaceae > Lygodium > Lygodium microphyllum. The sequence goes on from NC_141139.1 coordinate 93,285,761, forward strand.
TAGCCAATGTATGTAAGTATATCCACATGCTTCCTGACTCTTTTTTATCTCCTCAACTGAGACACGGTATGAGACTCTCCTCTCTCATGAGGTGGTATGCATCTATGTCTCACACTAGGGGTCACAACTGATGGAATACCAAACTCACTATCCAAGATGTCAGCGCTAGGTGAATTATAACCATAAATGAGTGGCATGTAACATCATCAAGTTTGACTTTTCCTTTATCCACATTTCTCCCCCTCACTGACATACCCATGTTAGTGGACAAAGATGTTGAAGTCCAATATGTTGTCTACTATAGGACCCTGTTGGAGTAAATCTACAATAACATTTAATAGGTAACTCTGATCGGAGTGTTTGACACATAAAAACAGAGCTTACTTTGAGTACTTTCATCTCATGTATAATATTAAATGCTGTCAATAATTTAGAATCAAATTTGGTTGAAAACAGAGAGTTGTTTGCAAAATGTCTAAACTAGGACAGGTTACCTATTGACTACATTTCAGGCAAGTTAGCATTCATAAGATGAGGGAACTCTTCCATGATTGAAGCTGGTCGCCAAGAGGCCTCTTCAAGGGGAAATCCTTGCCATTTGATTAAGTATTCCATGATTGATCTTGAGCACAAATTCTTTTTCCTTTGACCTATGACTACCTTTGGAATGTATTGGATGATACCCTCTTCATCCATAGGAGGGAGCTCTTCTAAACAATCCACGAATGATCCAATGAAAGGTTTTAGTTGACTCACATGAAAAAAATTGTGAATGTTGGTGGAAGGGGGAAATTCCAATTAATAAGCCAAGTCACCCACCTGCTTGATAATTCAATAGGACCCATAGAACCTGTGAACTAACTTGTTGTTGGAGCCATCCTTAAGAGTAGCATACCTAGACTTAGGTATTTTAAGCAAAACCAAATCCCCTTCTTGGAACTCAATGTCCCATATTTTCTTATCAGCATAAAGATTCATTTGATCTTGAGCTCTCTTTAAGTTCAGCTTGCATTGCTGAAGTAGGGCGTGCATCCTGCCCAATTCTTCCTTGCTTTGAGGATTGATCTTGTCATTGAAGATGACCGTGGTGGGGAGAGGGACCTTATACCCATATAAAGCCTCAAAATTTGAAACTCCAATGCTAACATGGGTGGAGTTATTATAGGCAAACTTAGCCAAATGTAACCATGTATTCCAAGTATGCTAAACATCATGACAAAAGTGTCTCAGATAAGTTTCTAGCCATTTATTGACCCTCTTTGTTTGACAATCAGTTTGGGGGTGATTGAAGGGGATGCAATGGCAATGGAGAAGGAGAAGAGGAAGATGCGGAAGAGAAGAGCACACACAATGTAGGTGCTGTCCAACTCAACTGACAGCCTTATTGCACTATCATATTATATATGAATAAAGAATGGGTGGTCACAGTATACACGGGAGGCCCAGAGGCCTTTTACCCCAACAACCTCCCACTAAAAGGCCAATGTGGCTAGGGAGTGAAAACAAAGAAAAGAAAAGAAAAAGACAAGGTGAGGAATCATAACATCTCACCCAACGCCCAATCAGAAAGCGAGCTGTGCAAGAAGTGTCGGGAACCTCTGCAGAAGAAGAGTCAAGCATCCCCGAGTCCATGACATCCAGGAGATAAGTGATCCCGCAGCTCCATACAATGAAGCAATCTAAGAATGCTTCTCATGAAGCAAGCACAACTCATGAGTGCACAGCTGTAAAGCATCAGAGCCGCACATAGCATTAGCATGGTGCATATAAGATAGCAGAGAGTAGTCAAACTCTCCAGAGTCAATCATTGAAAGAGGGCCAATATCCCTGACACTCGTCCAACGGGGTCTCAAGATTATATGTTGCCTTAGCAAAGTGGAAGACTGACATATGGCTGGCTGTCTAGCCTGCAAAACTACAAGAAAATGGCTCTCATGAGCCTGCAAGGGGTCTAGCAACAACTGACCACCAACATCCTAACCTTGACTACTATGCATAGCTACGTCATCTGGGCCAATAAGTGCCTCATTTTCAGCATAAACAACTTGTTGTAATGGCACTATATTGTTGAACAATTAGCCATAAAGTATACTGAACGCTCATCAAGAGGGCTAAGAGGTGTCTGCGTCTCATAGAAGACAGCATGACAGCTACATATGACCTACTGGGCATCCAAATCCCATAATCTGTAGGCCTTAAAGTCACCATCTCCATAACCAAGGAGGATACATCTATGTGGCATAGGCTCATGTGGCATATGTACAAATGCTTGGCAGTCAAACATCCTCAAGTAATCATAGGAGGGTTGCATGCCACTCCATGCCTCATGGGGTGTAATACCATCCAAGGTCAAGCACGGCATCTTGTTAACCAAATAGACTGCTTTCATAAGGGCCTCAGCCCAAAAGCCATAAGACAACCTAGATGTGGTAAGCATAGAAGCAACCTTTGCCTGTAAGGTTAGACACATGCCATGAGCAATCCCATAATACCGTGGGCACAAGAAATCAATGCCATACTGCTGACAAGAGGTCTAAAAGTTGGGAGAAAGAGCATGACTCTCATAATCCATCTGCAAGAACCTAGGCGTGCTCTACTAGGAGAATCCATAAACCTATCAAGCATAACTGCAACATCCTCAATTTGCACCAAGGGAAAAGCCCAAACATGATGGGTAGCATGATCAACAAAGGTCAGAAAGTACGACGCTCCACCAAGTGACTGGGAAGGCATAGGTCCATATACTGCACAATCGACAAGATCTAGAGGAGTGTGCCTTATACAATCGTCATAAGCCAAGGGGGCTCTACAAGGACCCAGAGTACAATCAGGGCAAGCATCAACATCTGTAAGTGACATAGGAGGCAGCAATGAGTTTGAACGAGACAAGATCTCCATCTCTATGTGGTGCATATGGCCTAGGCGATAATGCCATAACAATGCATGTGGTATCCGAATAATTGCAACCATAGAATCTCCCACATGAGAGACATGCACTAGGTAATGAGAACCAACTCGAGAACCTCTAGCCAAAACTAAGCAACCATGATAGATCTTCCATGACCTATCCTGAAGAGAAATAGAGTAACTTGCATCATGCAACTAACTAATAGAAATGAGGCTCTTACTAAGCATGGGAACATGTAGAACATCCTTGAGCGTAAGAGAAGTCCCATTAGGCAAAGATAGGTATATGTTCCATGTACCAACAATAGCATAAGTCTACTCAAGGCCCAGATCAATACATCCATCAACCTCCCTGTAAGAAGAGAACCATGCTCTATGAGGGGTAACATGACAAGATTCCATAGAGTCGAAAAGCCAATCAAAGGCATGGGCCTGATCATTGAGAAAGTAAGCTGTAGGGAAACTAGATGATAGGAGGACATACTCAACTGCATCATCATGGGTAACTGCATGTACCTCACCACTAGAAAGAGTGGTAATACCTGCTGCATCACTAGCTCTTTGCTCATGTCGAGTCCATCTCTGTCTCTAGTGCTCTCTAATCTGTCTAAAGCATTTTCTTTGAACATGCCCAAGCTTTCCACAATGGAAGCAAACAACATCTGAAGTAGAAGAACCTATAGAAGATGACAAGGAATTCAAGTCATCGTGAATAGGGCTATCCATAGCATCCACAGAGCTCAAGCAGTCGAGGGCTGTTCCAACATAGGGAACCTGCTCATAAAGACAATCATCTGCTAGTACATCAGTGGTAGAAGCATGCTGCAAATGCTCACGAAACCTCAATGGATGGGAGGACATAAAGCCATCAATCAAGGATGCAAAAGCTCCCACATGAAGAAGATTCATAGCCAACTGCATGACATAACCAACCACATTACAATAAAGCATAAGACATCTATCATAAGAGCATATGATATTCAGCCATGAAATCAGCCCATAACCATATGCATATGCATAGCTCTGCAATACATCATGCCACCAAGGAACATCCAAGTCAAGTAAAGACCGACCAGTGGCAAAGCATCCTACAAGAGTCGAGCTCGAGGTGAAGCCCAAACATCTATACAAAAACATCCAAATAAGTGGCTCTGTAAGATATACAACAATAGACCATGCGCACAGACGGGTAATCATACATAGCATCTGCTCTCTAACATGGACGGACAATAGGAGCCCAACTAGCATAGAAGCTAGAAAATAGAGGAGCAAGAAAGCCATAACTGTAAATCCCAAGCACTATCTGTTGAGTGTTGAAATGACTTGTTTTTTGGCTAATTTTTGTTGTTTTTGAGAGCTGAATGGTTGATTTTATGAGATGATTGATTGATTTGGAAGTGCTTTGAGAGTGTTTTGGATGATATTGATTGTGTTTTGGAAGATCATGATGTTTTTTGCTGGTTCTGTGATGTTCTGATAGGTTCTGATTGGTTCTGTATACCTTCTGTTTTGCTCTGTTTTGGTCTGTTTTGTTCTGATTGTCTTCTGTAAGGAGGGATGGAGTATTTATTGATGAAGAATGAGATATTGTGAAAGTTTATTGAATGGTTTGTGAGAGTTTGGAATGGTTTGAGAATGAGTTATGTGGTTTTGATGATCTTCTGTAACCTTCTGTAGGTCTTCTGTAGAGCTTCTGTTTCTGTTCTGTTCTGTACTGTAGCTGTTCTGGTACTGTTCTGTAGACTGTTCTGTATGCTTTTGTAAGTGTTCTGTGGAATGTATGTGTGACTTTGGGAAAGTTTTCTAGCCTTGGAAAGAGGTGAATACAAGTGCAAAAGAGCTGAAGGAAGTGGAAGAAGTAGCTGCTGAAGACTCAAGTGAAGACTAGAGTGAAGTGACAGTAGTGAGCTATGAAAGGACACTGTAGTGGCTCTGGTGACTCTTCATATCAGACATACCTCTTGGGAGGGGTATCCACGACCTAAGAAGGATTATTGAGAGTGATTTTGAGAGATTTTAGTGAGGATATGATGTATTATTGATGGAGAGAGAGAGAGAGAGTCAGAGATAGCCAATTCTACTCAAACAGAGTGATTGTATATGAGAGATTGAGAGAGAAGACTATGAAGATATTGAAGATGAATACTATGTGATGTATTTCCATTCAAAGATGGTGTATTCCTTTGCTTTCTTTGTTCTATAGATGGATTTTGTGAAGATATTGAAGAATATGGTTGATTCTATTAAATCCGTGGGAGATCTACATGATGCTGCATGAAGATTTGTTGTGCCTGGTGTTCTTTTCTTCATTGTGATCATATAAAACATGATAAACAAGCTTGTTGATGTTACAAGATAGATTTTCTTGCAAGAGAATTCCCTTTTCCTTGGTGTTCCTCTCGGGGCTCCACTATCCAAGTCCATTGATAAGTAAGTATCCCGCATATCAAATGCAAACAAGAAATCACAGCTCAATAGGCAATTGCCAAAACAAGGGAGCAGTTCATTGCTCAATACCTGTAGTGCATCCAAGTAATAGCCAAGATCCATAATCGGAGCATCAAATCCCATATAGCATCCAAGGTCGTGATGGAAAAATCCAAGTCAATGTCCAACTACTCAAGGGAATACTCAAATGAATGTCGAGACAAGCTCAAACAATTGCCATCCATAGCCAAAGCATAAAGCATTCACCAAGACATCATAACATGTACTGGGTAGCCTAGGCATAAACCATGTCATAGATGAAATGCCAGCTGCAAAGAAGTGACAATCAAACCCAAATCGAGCTCTAATCTCAGCTCAAAAGCATTCCGGAGCATAAACAAGACATGTGGCATAGTCCAAATACATCATGACATCATACCGAGTAGCCGGGAGCACCCCGTAAAACCAATAGGCATAACCCAACTATAACATAAATAGCTTTAGCCCTAAAGTTTCCAGTAGCATATAACCTCTGTAAACTGAGCAAATCATGGCTCAATCCAAGCTCAAATCCATAGGCAAACCATATGCATACATTCCCATATGTTTAGGCACCAGTCGGGCATAATCGGGCATCAAATACCAAGACCTGTAAGCATAAAATTGAAGTAACATGTGGCTGCCCTGTTTTGGACAGATCTGGGATTGTTCAAAACAGTCAATGGCTGGGCTAAATCAGCTCCAAATGTGTCTCACATAAGAGGCATAACATCCACAAGTGATCCAATATCAATAGACATCAGTAGAAGCATCACATAAGCCATAGGCATACAAATACATGTTGTCTCAGACCTGAAATCTATTGCAGAATATCTTGTCATCAGAATTTGGCAAATCCAACATCACCATCGCGTTTGGAGCATGCCAAAACCCTAACTTAGACTCTTACCTTGCCTGAATCGGGTTCTGAATGCTCGAGATATGACAAAAAGAGTGATTTTTGGGCCAAATTTTGAAACAGGCGCAAAAAAAAAAACATGAGCTAGCTGGGGGGTTTGCTGTCCCACGAGTCAACAATGGGGCCCAAAGGGGGCACAAACGGGGGCCAAAGAAGGCCTACACCAAGCCTCAACAAGCCTTGATAGGCTAGAAGCAAGATCCAGGTGAAGGAAGCTCCAAGAGGTGTGAGCTATGGCTGCCCACAACCTGTGAAAACCCTGTTGAGCTGAAAATTGAGTGAGAATGAAGATCTCATACCTCGTGTGGAAGGCGGAGATGAGCTCTTGAAGACCTGCTCTGATACTAGTTGAAGGGGATGCAATGGCAGTGGAGAAGGAGAAGATGAAGATGCGGGAGAGAAGAGCACACACAATGTAGGTGATGTCCAACTGAACTGACAACCTTATTGCACTATCATATTATATATGAATAAAGAATGGGCGGTCACAGTATACATGGGTAGGCCCAGAGGCCTTTTAACCCAACAGTGATAAGATGTAGAGGGAGCCAACTTAGTGCCCATATAATTGAATACTGCTTCCCGATCATGCACAATGACCTGTGATGGTAAACCATGCAATTTGAACACATGTTCCATAAACTAGTTGGCTACTTGTGATGTAGTAAATTGGGCTTTAGTGGGGATAAAGTGAGTTGGATTTGTGAGCCTGTCCACCACCACATAAATGCTATTCCACCCTTTCTTGGTGAGAGGTAGACTTGTAATAAAATCCATGGTTATATGAGTCCACTTGCCCTCGGGAATAGGCAATGGTTGTAGCAACCTACCTGTCTTTAATGTGTTGTCCTTGTTTTGCTTAGACAAGGCATGCAGCTCAAGAAAAATTCTTTAACATCTCTCCAAAGGCCCTTCCAATGAAAACTATAGGCAACTTTGTCATAGGTTTTGAACACTCCCAAATGACCAGCTGTAGGTGTTGAATCCATTTTTCGCATGATCTTCTGCTTGAATGGGGAAGTGTGAGGGATAGCAATCTTGCAATTAAACTATAAAAGCCCATTTTTAAGATGAAATGGAGATTTGTTTTCACATTGGACTTACTGTAATTTCTAAAATATATTGCTAAAATTAGCATCCAATAGGTAAGCCTCCTGAACTCATGTATCCAATCACTATGCAATTCCATGATGGCAAAGAATTTACATGCCCACATTCCAGACAAGGAATCGGCTACTACATTGTCTTTCCCATGAGTATGGGTAATGTCAAAGTCATAATTTTGCAAGGTGGCCACCCATCTACGTTGCTTAGGAGTAAGGTTGGACTGAGATAAGAAATATTTGAGGACCCTATGGTTACTCTTGACTCTAAACCTACTACTATACAAGTAATGGTGCCATTTCTTTATGGCATGAAGAATAACCAGCATTTTCTGATCATAAACATTCATTACCATCTCATTTTTAGCAAGTTTTTGGATTTTAAAAGCTATTACCCCGTGTTCTTGTAGCAATACTACACCAATCCCTCGCCCACTGGCATCACAGTGAATGGTAAATTCCTTGGAGAAATCAGGGCAAGGGCTGAAGTAAGCAAACCTTTCAGCTGATTAAAGCTTCTACAATGGCATCCTAGAAAATTTCTTCTTTCTTTAGCCTATCAATGAGAGAAGCTGCAATAGTGGCATAACGTCGAATAAATTTACGGTAGAATGAAGAGAGATCCAAGAATCCTCTCAAAGAGGTGGTATTTGCAAATGTAGGCCAATCTCTAACACATTGCACTTTCTTTGGATCAGCTCTAATGCCTACCTCATTGACAATGTGGCCCAAATACTCTACCTCAGTCTGTATGAAGGAACATTTTCACTCCTTAGCAAAGAGTCTATGTGTTGTCTAAGTACATCAAATACATGCCTCATGTGCAATATATGAGCTTCCAATGAACAGATGTAGATGAAAATGTCATTAAAAAATACCAACACAAATTTGAATAAAAATGAGTGAAGTATTTTATTCGTTAGGCTCTGAAAGTGGCGGGTGCATTTGTCAAACCAAAGGGCATAACTAAGAAGTGATAAAGCCCATGATCAATCCTAAATGTTGTCTTAATCTCATCCCCTTCATGCATGCATATCTGATGATATTCGGATCTCAAATCAATCTTTGTGAAATATTTAGCCCATTTTAGCTCATCTAACAAGATCCACCCTAGGGATAGGGTATATGTTCTTCACGGTGATCTTATTCAAATCTCTATAGTTTATGCACATTCAAAATGAGCGATTCTTTTTTACCAGCAAGCTAGGTGATGCATAGGGAGATGAGCTGGGCTCTATGAAACCCATATCCAGTAAATCCTTGACCTGCTTGGCCACTTCTTCTCTTTCACATTTGGATAGCCTGTAAGGAGGCTTATTCACTGACTTTGAGTGTGGTTCCAAATCAATGGGATGGTCAACCGCTCTCTTGGGAGGTAGTGCTATAGGTAGCTGAAACAAACCACTGTACTTGTAAAGAAGAGCCTTTAAAGATAAATTATATTGCACATTGTTGGACTGATCTGTATTTTCCTTATTTAACTCCAATAAAAAATCCTAAGAGTGTTTCTTGAACTCTTTCTTAAGTAATGAGCTTAAATTCACTGTTGTTATGGATTCCCTACAAGTGAACAAGTTGTCCAGCACTTAAAAAACTATATATATAGCAAAGAGAAATTCATGGAAATGGTGCCTAAAGTCTTGAGCCAATCACAACCCAACACAATGTCTATCAACCCCATGTCAAGTGCAATTAAGTCTACATTCTGCCCACAATTTTCAGCAAGCTAAATATGAACAAATGGGAATATTTGAGTACTAATTTCTTCACTTCCATTGGAAACTTGCACCCTCAATGGTTGTTGTAAATCAATGGCAAAACATTTCAACCTATCCATGACTACTCTTTTTATGAAACTATATGTGCTACCACTATCTACCAAGATAAACACATAGTCAGCTAAATTATCTTGCACATTGTTGGACTTATCTGTATTTTCCTTATTTAACTGCAATACAAAAATCTGAGAGCGTTTCTTGAACTCTTTCTTAAGTTTCTTGGATGTAATGAGCTGAAATTCACTGTTGTTTTGGATTCTCTACAAGTGAACGAGCTATCCAGCACTGAAAAACCATATTTCTAGCAAAGAGAAATCCATATAAATGGTGCCTAAAGTCTTCAGTCAATCACAGCACAACGCAATGTCTATCGGCCCCATGTCAAGTGCAATTAAGTCTACATTTCGCCCACAATTTTCAGGAAGCTAAATATGTACAACTGGGACAATTTGAGTACTAATTTCTTCACTCCCATTAGCAATTTGCACCCTCAATGGTTGTTGTAAATCAATGGCAAAACATTTCATCCTATCCATGACTGCTCTATTTATGAAACTATGTGTGCTACCACTATCTAACAAGATAAACACATCTTTCTCATGAATATTTCCTTGAAGACAAAGAGTATTAGGACTCTTTCATCCTGTCCAAGCATCCAGGGAGATAGTTCAATTAGTAGCAACAGCATGTGAGTCATTCTTGTCACCTGTATCTACACATACATGACCACCAGGGTCAAAAGGAAAGGTGTCTGCAGGATCAAAGAAATCTTCCTACCCAATTTCTTCATCAGAATCATCATTTTCAACAGTGATTACAAGCACTTGCATCCTCATGGTCATCCTCCTAGTCTTCAAAGATCAACATACTTTGGACTCTTGCCTTTGCATTTTCATAAGCACATTTGGAAGCATGTTTAGTTGTGTACTTTTCCCCACACTTGAAACAAAGTCATTTTTCTTTCCTTTCTTTGTACAAATCCATGAGAATGGATCATTGACCACCAAAGGGTGAGACATTCTTATTCTTGCTATCCCCTTGTTTATTCTCGTCCCTGCCATTGTTTATTGCCGAGAAATTACTCGTTTACCTTGAGGCATTGAAGGTGGGATATGTGGAAACTCTAGGGGTGCTAAATGGTATATTTCTACCACCATAATTGGCCCTACTTTATAGCAACTCTTTGATGTCCAAAATTGGAATGTGTAGGCCCTTTAGGCTACCCAAAAGATGGTTGAGACAAGCCTCTTTGTTGTCCATATTGTAACTGAATTGGATACTTACGGGAGTAGCTTTTAGCCAATTCAATAGCCTTGAATAAATCGGAAGGTGACTGCACTGAAACATCAGTTGAACTGAGGATCCAAGCCATATATATACTTATGTAGTTTTGCATAATCACTTATGGACTCAACATACATCGTGAGATTAAGAAATTGATTTGTGTAGTCTCAAACTGTCAAGCCACACTACTCTTAGTCGTACTGCTGCTGGGCAAGCTTCTCTTTCTCTACAGGAGACACAAAAACTTGAACCATAAGTGCTTTAAATGCATCCCAAGTATCAACTTGCTAATTTTTCCTCTTAATATACGGCCACCATGTATGAGAAATTCCTTTCAAGTGGATCATGGAAAAGTGGATCTTTTGATCATCATTTCTTGGCAAAATATCAAAGTAGTCTTCAAGCTTTGAAAGCCATTATTCCAATTCAGTTGAGGAAGAGGATTGACCATTAAATTTGGAGAAGATAATATTATCTCTCAGCTCTTGTTCATGAGGAGTGGCTTGTCCAATCTGTCCCAACTAAAATTGATCATTTTGAGTGCCAAAATGGTACTATTATGAGAGTGATTCAAGCCAAAAGACTACTGAAACCTTACTGAAGGCATGGGGGCTGATGGAAGTTAAGAATTTTCCGTAATGCATTCCCAAATGGGTCCTCTTGCCTCTGAGAAGGCTTGCCAAGCTCAAAGATACTATTGGGAATGCGCATTCTTCCTAAAATGCCTTGAGAATTCGCATGAACTGATGGGAAGATGGTTCTTTTAGCATGTACATGTGACTAATCTTCTTGCTCTTTTCCCTTTAGTTGAATCTCCAACCACTTAGAGAAATTAGCATTAATTATTTCCATGGTGGCTCTCATTTGATGCATTTACTTCATCATCTCAAAACGATTTTCTGTGTTTTCTACTATGCCTACAAGTATAGCCTCCTGTCTTTCCAAAATAGCCTCATGTCTTTGATTATGCCTTGTCTCATGACTGGATAGTGTCATTAAGAGCACTGAGGCTTTCAATCTCATGAGGATACTCCTAGTAATCCATCTTAGGGTTGTTCTCAGTCCTTGGTTCTTGTGCATCCTTGATTTGTTGCTGAACATCTTCATTAGCCTTGGTTTTTCCCTTATTCCCTACTATAGTTGGGTGCAGTCCCATTAGACCACCTATCACTATTTTACCTGTAACTTGAATTAGGAAGCTTTGATTGACATAATTTTTGGTTCGAATGGAACCAAGGATGCCCTCTTTGAACTAATCATAAGCATGTGCTCCTAGGTTTTATACAAAAAATTGTGTAATAAGAAAAGTATTATTGTACTGTGCAGTCCAACACCCTGTCTACACCTGTAGGAGGCCTGTTTTGACCTATAAGTATCTTGTAGAGTCCATAGAGCTCCCAAACTAATCAAGACTCTTAGTAAGACCTGTGAACACTCTCCAAGACTTGCACCTTAGTTTGTGGGAGTAGGTATTCTTCTATAAATGCAAGTAAATTCCTTATAGCACCATGTTGGGGTCAAGAAAGGAGCTGCAAGGGATCAACTTGTCAATGCACGATTGAAGGGTCATCCCACATGGCATATTTTTGACCATGTCATAATCATCTCTTAGCATAATTTCCCATGCATAAGCATCTCTCATACATTCCAAGCCTTTTACAAATTCACTGCCATTGACTGCATATGCATTCTCATGTCTGCAAATACATCCTCAATAATATTTTCCATACATTTGCAGCCAAGAATTCTTTCATACATTTGAATACACCCCCGTACATGTGTACATCAGTAAGTACATCCATACATCAGCAAATACATCTCACACATAAGTGCCAAGTTATTATCTTAGTTCTTCAAGAGGGTACCTACAAGCAAACTTTCGAGCTCTGGATCAACGGAAGGTGGGGAAAGTTTCCCCTAGGCCGGGTTGTACACCCCTTCAGGGTCTTTGAAGGAAATGGATAAATTTCATTGTTGTAAGGCATTCACTCTTCTTCATCTTCCTCTTCTATTGCACCATTAGTATCACTAGCTTATGTCCACGCACCTTTTGAACTAGTTCATGCATCCTCTAAAGTACCTTATGATGCTTGATGAAGATGGCAATCAAACAATGATTCAGCCCTTCTTGAGTGCTCCAAGATGCTTTATTATACTCCCATAAACTCCATGGTTGCAATATTTAGCCAAGAGAGGAACCTTTGATCTTGAAAAAGAAAAGTTCTTCAATTGGAATGAAAAGATTGAGCTCTCAATAGCTCACAACTTGCATAAATGGGCATAGAAAGGAGATCTTCCATAAATGTATCCCATAATGCCTTCCAAGCAGCAAAGGCTCTTCCAAACTTATAAGCAAGCTCCAATGGTTGTGTAGACTTCAATATTGAGGCCTTAGGACCAAAACTTGAAGGTAACTTGAAGAATCTTGAGGTTCTTGCACTATGGATATGGCTACCCCAAATACAATGCTTCCATTCTTGCTTCCTCCTTCAAATCCATGCTTCTTGATGCTCCAATATTCGAATGCACCTGTAACCACAAGCTCCTAGGACCAAAAGAAGTAAAATCCCTCAAGATTTGAAGAGCTTAGAGAGAAATTTCATGGCTGTCCTGGCCTGCACCTGTCGAGGGTTTTAGATATTCAAGAGAGTCTAAGAATGACGCAAGAAAGATTTCGATTGATCACAACTTGCTAGAGAAGGTAGGAATGGCCATTTTTTATGAGTTGGAGCTGACAAGTGCTGTGATTTTTGCCCAGATATAGTAGCATGAACTGCATTGTGAATTTTGGGCTGCCTCTTGTAGGCCAAGGCAATGTGAAAATGACCAAATGACTACTTGGAATGAAGCTCAAGGTCCTTGGGAAAGCTCTCGTAGAAGCCATCTGATCAATGGGGGTGGGAGAGAAAAGATCTAGGGTGGTTTTCCTCCATGGAAGCTTGGGAGGAGCTTGAGAATGAAGAGAGAGAAGACTCTTTCTAAAAAGCAACCAAGACTTTACCCTCCTTCTACTCCACTTACCAATGTTTTTTAGGAAAATACATTCAAAATCGGCCAAAAATGACCCACGAGCTGCTAAATTTGGTCTTCCAACCTCCAAACTTGGTCCATGCCACCATTGCTACTCCTAACATGCACTCCTTGTGGTCTAGAGATTCTTGGTAACTCCATTGTTGTTCCATGTCATGTTTGTACCTATGTACATGTGGCTCTTAGATGTGTGTGACTGAAAAAGGATAAGTGAATAGAATGTTGGCCTAGAATGTTGGCCAACTGGATCAAGAACCTATGGCTCTGATACCAATTGTTAAGTCTCTTACACAACTACAACAAGAGAAAAATGATCAATGTAAGAAGAAGATTCCCAAAAATATAGTGATAAAGAAGAAGGTTGAAAAGGTTTTAAAAATGGATATTGACTAAATAAACAAGGAGGTTATGAAGAGTATGGGAGTAAAAGGGTTTCCAAAATTGCAACAAATGAATCATGCCCTTAACACCTATGGTAACTAAAGTGTCCAAGAAAGCCCAAAGGAAATATAACTCATAGGAAAAGTCCTCATCAAAGAAATAAATTATTTCTGGTATTTTCTTATAAATAATTTATTACTTTATAAATACACTTCTACATATTTATGATGAAATTATTTTTTTGGTATTTCCTTATAAATACTTTATTACTTTATAAATACACTTCTACGTAATTATGATGAAAGAAAAAAGAATTGATTTAGTGTCAATACTTGTAACTATGTTGAAAGTAAACAGATCTTTGGTTTGATATCTTTGCATTGTATATTATTCTCTCTCCTCTTTAGTATTTATAAAAAATTTCAACACAACTATTTGTCATCAAAGAAGCTAAACTAAATATATCAAAATTTTGTATCATATGTTGTAGAAACTTACTCTTTTGTTAGTAAGTTTGAATATAAATGAGCTTGGTAATTTGATATCTTCATTTTGTAAGTCTATCATTGCTTGTTAACTAAAGTCATCAGGGTTTTGGTCTAAATCAAATAGATTGCCACAATATAATGCCATCTATTGTAATAAAAGCTAAGGATAAAATTTTGAGTAGCCAATATGTATTTACATGCAATAAAGTCATAATATATCTTGTATGTTATCTTGCCTTTTATTTTATCATCCCATCCTTCATTAAAAAACTAAAAAATATGATCACGTGCTGGTCTTTTTGTTGAGAGCACAGCCCTTGATGTGGTTTTTATCTCTAGCATTGGAAAAAAATCCACATATACATCAATAGCCATAAACAAAATGATATTGCTTAGCCTACTTGAGATATTAGGTTTCAATGCTTGTATCTCAAAAAAAAGTTTGCACCTATAGCCTTCAGTAGTGGTTGGGATTGGCAAAGGCCATCCAAAGCTTGAAAAATGGGCTCATCAAAATAATATTGTTTAAAAGGTGGGCCTTTTGGATTATCCAATAGGAAGGCTGGATGTTGACATGAAAGGAAATGAATAGTGCATAAATTTTGAGTTTCACTGACTTTGTACTTTCCATCTCTTTTTTATACTTTTCAATTTCACTTTTTCTCTCTTACAAAATCGT
Organism: Lygodium microphyllum; assembly: GCF_053477565.2. Lineage (NCBI taxonomy): Eukaryota > Viridiplantae > Streptophyta > Polypodiopsida > Schizaeales > Lygodiaceae > Lygodium > Lygodium microphyllum. The sequence goes on from NC_141139.1 coordinate 93,300,796, forward strand.
TTCAACCCACAAATTAAGTAGTAGAGCACTTTCCTTCTCTTCTCCATAATTCTAGCAAATTTTCATTACCATTGAAGCTCTATGGAGAGAGTAATCACAGTTTTGATCTCTCAATTTACCTATACAATGTAAACGCCCCAAACAACGTAGTATGCTTAACAATTATGATATTCGCTTGTTTTCGAGATTTAATATAAAAGAGAATGAACACTTAAAGCTGAAAATGAAAATTAGTCACAAAATTATAGCCATAAAAATGGAAAAGTAATGGAGACAAGATTGAGGGTTGAAGATGGGCAACCCCCCCCCCCCCCCCCCCGAAGGAATGCATTTCTACTCAACCCAAGTCCCTTAGGGAAGAGCTCAGTTACAATCAACCTGAGAGTGAGAAGAAGTAATTCTCATTCTCACAAGATCATGCAAAGATGTACAAACACACATGCATTATCTATTATGCAATGATAAGAACTGATTTCTTTACAGTATGAGAGAAGAAAAAGGGGAATTCAGCCTTTCTCCATCGTTGATCAGCAATACATGGATAGGGCTTGCTTCTTGTAGCTAAAATGGAAGAAAGAGCTCAAGAAGGAGGTGTTGTAATGAATTTACAGGCTTGCTGTCTTGTAAAACAGCAGTGATAGAAGAGGGAATATGGAGGAATTTGATAATGGAGAAGTGGGGGATGATGATGGGGATGGATGGGGCCAGTTTCTGGCTATCTGTGGGTGCTGTACATGAGTTTACAGCAAAGAAAAATGATGTTGAATGAAGAAAAACGAGCTCTTATTTATAGGAGAGGGGAGAGCTAGTACAAAAGGGGAAAGTGGAGTAGCACAAGACAAGTGTCCAGCCACATGTCATGAGATGTGACAAGTGGTGGGACACTTGGAAACTTGTGTGACAAGTGTCTTGCAAGACACTTGTCTCTTCTCTATGGCCTTCCTTTTTGGGTTGAATACTGTCAAGAATAGAAACAACCAAATTTAGTAAGCACAGTCAGAGTACAGAACTTACTATTTTTAGAATGATATCCCTATTTTTTAGGACTAGCATTTTTAGGCTAATTTGAGGCTCCTAAAATTTAGGGACCTCCTAAAATTTAGGGATCTCCTAAAATTTAGGGACCCCCCAATATGGGTGTCATATGAAAGCTTTTTCCGTGTACATCACAAAAATGGTATCCGAATCTTCATGTGACTTTCCTATGCAAAGAAATGTGCATTTCAAGCTTTCAGCCCACACATACACATTATACAAGCAATTCATGATCATGCCATCTTGTTGATTGTAAGTGTTTGTTCTGGTGGATCTAGCCCACACTTCACGGCATCAATCCTTTCTGTGTGCAAGTCTAACCCTGATATGCGTGAGTTCTAGTCACAGGCGCCCAATTGAGTCATATAGGTGGAAGTGTGAACTATCTTTTCTCTAACCCACTACGTGGGTCCACCATAACCTGTGACCACTCATCAATGGCCAGCTCCAATGCACTTTTCTTTATATCTAATTAGTGCAAAGGAAATAAATTTAATAAATCATTATATAAACAAATTAATGAAAAAGGATACAAATTCTGTTTCTATAGAGTTGTGACAGCCCTCTAGCTTTTATTCAGCTGTCCTCAGCTGAAAAGCTTCTTGATATTGCTGTAGAATATTTGGGTAATCCTTCATGAATTTTTCATCTACCCATTGTGCATCTGTTGTGGGTAGATTCTTGAATTTTAGTATGAATTTTCGTGTCACAAGGCCACTTCTCGTGGTTTGATCCTTGAGAAACAAAATCTTTTCAGGTTCCAAGAGTTGCTCTGTCTCTTCAACTTCTGGGGGATCTTCAGTAATGGGTTCCTTTGGTTCTGGTCCTATGTAAGGTTTTAGCAAACTTACATGAAAAGCATTGTGTATTTTCCAATGAGTAGGAAGCTCAAGTCGATAAGAAACTTCATTTATTTTCTCAATCACTTTGAAGGGTCCAAAGTATCTACTGGAGAGCTTTGGAAAAGATGAATTTTGACGAGAACCTTGTTTGAGCCTGCTTTTATCAAACTTTAGCAAGACATATTGACCTTTTTCAAAAGCCAAGGGTCTTCTTCGTTTATTTGCTTGCTTCTTTTGTCACTCTTGGGCAACTTTGATAGTGGCTCGAACTTGATCCATTGCGGTTTTTAAATCTGAAGCAAACTCATCAGCAGCAAAAATCTTATCTTTAGTGCGAATAATTGGAGGAGGAATCACTTTACCCTGTACTATTTCATTTGGAGCTTTCCCTGTGGATGAGTGCACTGTATTGTTGTAAGCAAACTCCAATAATGGAAGATATTTCTCCCATTGTGACTTATGTTCACTAACATAAGCTTTCAACATATCCAAAAGAGTGAGATTCATCACCTCTGTTTGGCCGTCAGTTTGAGGATGAAAAGTTGAGGAGAACTTTAAAGTGGTTCCCAAATTCTCAAATAAAGCACGCCAAAAGTTACTTGTGAATTTGGAGTCTCTATCTGAAATGATCTCAGAAGGCATACCATGTAATCTAAAGATATGTTGAATGAAAAGTCTTCCAGCTTGTGCGGATTTCAATGTTTTATGACATGGAATAAAATGTGATTGTTTGTTGAATCTATCAATTATGACCCAAATCATATCATGACCTTGAGGTGTTCTTGGAATACCTGAGATGAAATCCATTGTGATAGATTCCCATAGATCTTTGGGCACTGGAAGAGGTTGCAACAATCCTGGAATCTTCTGCCTATCATATTTGGATTTTTGGCATACAAGACAAGCCTCAATGAAGTTATGTGTATCTTTTCGTAATGTTGGCCAATAAAAGTAGCGCTCAATTGCACTTAGAGTGGCTGCCCTCCCTCTATGCCCTGCATAAGGGGGTTCATGACTTTCTTTAAGCACCTTTTGTCGAACATGAAGAGTGACACAAAGGCGATTGTTCATGAGAAGGTAACCGTCTTTGATGGAATAATCTGGATGAGAACCTCCTTGCTGTAAATTTGACCAAATTGCTGCAAAATCAGTATCTTCATCATAAGTATTCTTCATCGTTTGAAAATCTTCATGATGAGTCACTGTAATATTTGCAATGCGAGGCACTCTAGAAAGTGCATCAGCAACTACATTTTGTTTCCCTGGAGTGTACATAATTTGAAAATGAAACGTAGACAAGAAATTTTCCCATCTTGCATGTTTCTCCTGCAAATGCTTTTGAGTCTTGAAATACTTCAAGCTTTGATGATCGGTTTTAATAAGGAATTCATTGCCTAAAAGATAATGTTTCCATATCTTTAAAGCATGAAGCACTGCTAAGAGCTCCTTTTCATAAATGTCATACCTTTTCTCCACATCATTTAGACGGCGGCTTTCAAAGGCTACGGCATGGCCTTCTTGATTTAGCACTGCACCAATACAATCACTGCAAGGATCTGCTTCCACCACAAATGGTTTTACCAGATCTGGAATGATAAAAACAGGTCCAGAAGTAAGATCTGTTTTCAGCCTTGTGAAGGCTGCCTTCTCTTTTTCCTTCCATTGGAAAGAGATCTTCTTCTTTGTAAGGTCATGAAGTGGAGAAGCCATATGTGCAAAATGCTTGATGAAGCGGCGGTAATAAGAACATAAGCCAAGAAATGATCGCACCTCATGTACATCACGAAGATGAAGCCATTCTTGGATTATCCTGATCTTTTCAGGATCCATCTGAATCCCTTCAGAAGAGATGACATGCCCAAGGTAATTTATTTTATGCATGAAAAATTCACTCTTTTTACCATTTAACAAGAGTTGATTTTGTTGTAGTAATTGTAGAACAATTTCCAAGTGTTGATGATGATCCTCTTCATTCTTGCTAAAGACAAGAATATCATCAAAGAAAGTACCGACATATTTTCGATGCTCTCTAAATATGCGCTCCATCATTCGATTAAAGGTGGCTGGTGCATTGGTTAATCCGAAAGGAACCACCAAGAATTCATAAAGACCGTATGAAGTGCGGAAAGCAGTTTTGTGTACATCTTGTGGTATTACCCTAATTTGATGATAACCACTCTTTAGATCAATGCGGCTGAAAACCTTTGAGCCTCCTAGACGATCCAAAATGTTGTCAATTCTGGGAATAGGAAACCGATTCTTCACAGTGATTTTGTTGAGGGCTCGATAATCAATGCACATCCTGAATGTGCCATCTTTCTTTTGAACGAGAAGAACCGGTGAACAAAATGGTGAGCTACTTGGCCTACTTAGCCCACGGTTGAGTAGGTCTTCGACTTGCTTTCTGATTTCTTCTTGTTGAGGACGGCTCACACGGTATGGTGCTATATTAGGAGGACAACTACCCGGAATAATATCAATATGATGGTCTTCTGGCCTTTCTGGGGGAAGCTGATAAGGAAGATCTTCCAAAAAACAATCTTTATACTTTTCCAAGAGCTGAAGTCGCTCTTGGTTTTCAGCATTCATATTATCTTTTACATCAGTGACATAAAGCAGACTGTGAGGTGTCCGCTAGTCCCAATCCACGATACACCTTTTAGTAGTCCATCAGTAGGTTTTTCCATAAATGATGCCGCCCGCTGCTCCCTTGGAACATCACGGGATTGTCACTTAGGCCCTACCGAGTCTACTTCGCAACGGGAGAGTTCTGGCCGAACCCACTAGGATCGACCTGAAGACTTGGGTTCCTAAAATCGGATGGGTCTCCTAGCAGCCAGCTAGCGTCAGTAATTTCGAGTTCCACTTTTTAGAGGATTACTCAATCTGAAGCGGACTTGCCATTGCACTTGGTTCAAAGAGAATGGGAGACGGAGGGGAGTGTGGTACGTCAACCCTCCTGCCCATAAGGCAAAATCCCATTCCGGTCCCCTAAAACAATGCAAGTCGGTTCTACCTAATGACTACTTGGTCAATTTATCGTCTTCCTATTTCTATATTCGATGTAGAAAAGCTCCCAGCTAACCGGGACCACCCTACCATTGGACGGACCCGTCGGGGGTTACGCCCACCCGCTTTCCTCTGATGATGGGTCATCTTTAGTTTTTTAATTACCTACAACACATTTATTGGAACATATACAACCAGCTTCCTTAATTAGTCCATTTAGTCACACGTTCCTTCACATAATTTATCTCACTAACATGCATACCATTCGAATAGTAAAGCAAACTTCTTTATTATATTAGAAGTCTATTACAATTTCCATCCTTCCGTCCTAGCGGAAGATACACAGAATTCCATAAGGACATTCTGTCCACCAAGATTCCACCCTCATAACTAGTATTTAGGGTTCCAGGATCCCATCCTGGGTCACGAAGGGGCTCGTCAGATTCTTGGAACAATGCAGGATTTACAGCCAGAGCCCCCTCTGGCACCTACAATTCCTACTGCCCGAGACTATCCCTACTGACAGACCTTTCGCCTACGGAGCCGGTCCAAGCCTCTCGTAGCGATAATCATGACCCCCTTGGAGTAGGGTCTCGCCGCTAGCTTGGGGGTAGCCTAGCGCGATCCTTCCTTTTATTCTGTTGGCAATAATTTCAATCAAAATCTAGATTCTAGCAAACACAAACAGTCCTTTCAAATATGTATCAAATAGTGCAATGACAATCATCCCAACATGTAAATCACAGTTTCACATAGCCAAGGTAGACCTTATCCTAAGGTAACCTTTCATTCTAATGAGGATTCTTCTTCCCATAAAGAAGTGTTGAGTACACCTCTTAAAACATGTTAAGCAGGGCATGAGTTTTCCGTTTGGATTCACTTATCTAACATAAGCAAAATCCCTTAAGAAAATATATTGTGTCAATAAACTCAACGAGATGGTCTTTAGGATTCCTAAATAGATAACCAGTTTTTATAACCTTCACTAATCAATTCTTAACCTTGTCGCATTTGATCATAACTATATTGAATTCGCATAAAGACATATGTATAATAACCTTTGGCAATTAATTCTATCATGATTCAATGCCTTAGTATCCCAACTATTCTAGCTAGAAATCATAGTGATTAATCGTTTTATGCTTGAATTAATATGTCTTTCTAGATGAGTTATGTGTAAGCGAAGAATATGAAAGCTAATATCCTATGTAATTTATCTTATATTGTAAAATTGATAATCTAGTAATGAATAACCTGGTTTGGCGGCATGACGACATTAGGAACTTCATCTTTACTTGCGCTCGCATTAGCCACACCCGATGTTCCAATTGTGGTGGCAATTCCCGCAACCTCGGGCACTCCCGTATCATTGGCAATACCCGTTGCTTGACCGGTTGCGTTGATTTCCATGGTTTTTCCACTTTGTCGCTTTGGAGCCATCGTCCACGAGGAGTTTGAGAGATAGGGAAGGTGGGATAGATTTTAGATGAGAGAGGATAGAGAATATGGCTTAGTTAAAGATCGAGACAAGGGATTTGAGCTAGCTCTCTTCCTCTCTCTCTCTCTCTCTCTCTCTCTCTCTCTCTCTCTCTCTCTCTCTCTCTCTCTCTCTCTCTCTCGCTTCTCGCTGCCTCTTGAAGAAGTATTCTTCCTTCTCTCTTCTTCTTTCTTGCAGCCTCTCGGGGTCTCCTTATGTCCCTTATGCCTCTCCCATGCCTCGTATTTATAGTGAATTGGGGAAGAGGGCTTGTGGTTGAGAAGTGGAGCTCTTTGTGGAGGGGGATCTTGGAAAGATCAGTGATCTGATGCTCAGATCATAAATCTGATGGTTCCATTGGCTCCGAAAGGGGGGTAAAACCCCAAGATACTTGGTTAGAAAGCTCTCAGTTCACTCTTTCTTCTTTTCTCTATTCGAAGTGCTGTCTACTGCCTGTAAACTGCGATCGCGGCGCGCGCGATTTCGCCAGTCACTTTTCTTTATTTTTCTTTTTATAAAATCTTCAAACTAACTAACACATCACTTGTTTTTTTCTTTTAAATGACATCTAGTTCTAGAAATCTCCATATCTTTTTTTTTTAATTAAGATAATCTAAAATATCTAAAATATTCTAGTCTTGTCCAAAAGTCTAATATTTTTAGACCATCCAAACTATACACATTATCCTAGTGATTAATATAACTCATAAGTTTCGTTCACGTTGTAATTTACGTGAAGGATGGCCACGGTCCTTGCCAATTCGAAAAAAATATCGAATTTACGACTCTTGATTTTTCTAAATAAAATCTTTTAAATTAAATAAAAATTATTAATAATTAATGTTAGTTAGTTTTTACCTTAGTTAGTCTTTAGTTAGTAATCTTACTAACTTATTAATTAACTAACTAACTTTTGAACTAACCAACTAACTTTTATTGTGTGGAAATATTACACAGACAACATTAAACACAATCCTTAATTGCTCTAGAGACTTGCATATGGCTTACCATAGGTATGGTGTCTCCAGAAACTCCAGCTTGGATCTCGTACTTCTTGCCTTTGTTGGTGAGTTCTACCTTCTTTTTCTGAGAGAAGATGGTTGAATCTACTCTATGATTCCAGGGCATGCCAAGAATCACATCGCAACCATCAAGGTCTCCGATACAGAAGGTATCTTCGTCACTGTAGCCTTGAATTTGAAACTTGAGCTTGCCAATGTAGGGTATCACAGTCTTTACTGTGTCACCTTCATCAGCATTTAAAGCTTGGCGAACTTCTGCCGGAGTGTCCATCTCTTCATTCTTTAATCCAAGCTCTTTAGCTAATTGCAAGGAAATGATATTTTCATTCGCCCCAAGATCTATCAAGAATAGTGCTTGCCTACCTTGCAACTATCCCCAAGCTTTTAATAATTTGCGCGTCTCTGGAGTGTGAGTTGTGTTTGCAACTACATCACTGATAGCATTGATTTTCACTGGTGACTTAGGCTTGTTGTTAGAAACCTTGCTTTGTCCCTTGTTTGGACATTGCTTCGCTATGTGGCCTATTTGTCCACATTTAAAGCACTTCCCTTCTTTCATGAAGCGTTGCTTTTCTTCTTCGGAAAATTGCTTTGCTTGTGGGTATAGATTGGAGCGAAATTGAGGAGCATTAGGAGGTGCATAGGGCTTCATCTTCTTTTGATTTGATGGCTGCTTTTGCCACTGTTTTTGTCCTTCATTTGGGGCTGAATACTCCTCATCATCAGCTACTCTCTTCTTATCATTCTTTTGGAATAATTTGTTGCCATTGTGCTCCATTTCCCATGTCTCAGCATGGTCAATGAGTTCCATGTGACTAGAACAATGATAATGATTAAGAGCAGTACGAAGTTTAAAATGCAAACCTCCTTGAAACTTCCTAAGCTTTTCCGAACTGCTGATCTTCTTGAAATGTTGGACCTTCAAAAGTAGCTCCCAAAATCTCTTGGTATAGTCACCAAGTGACTCATTTTTCCTTTGCCAAAGCCGATCCCATTCCATTTTTACATCTCTTTTGAAATGAACAGGAAGAAATTGGCTTTGTATCAGGCGAACAAAGGACCACCATGATTTTGGGGCAGCATGATCATATTCCAACCCCGTCCACCAAGTATGGGCTAAGTCGGTTAAATGTAAAGCTGCAAACTTAATCTTTTCTTTTTCTTTATACTTGTCACGACCATACAAAATTTGAAATTGACGAATAAACTTCAGAAGAAGATCAGGATTTCGGGAACCATCATACTACTGAACTTGATCTTCTTTTCAAGTTGAGATAGTGACTTAGTCTTCTTCTTCTTCTTATTCCTTCATCCATGCTCGGATCTTGAGATTGAAGATGATGAAGTGCTTGATGGGGATGAAGATGGAGACGAGGGTGAAGAATGTCGACGCCTTTGACGATGATGAGGTCTTCCATGAGAAGGGTGTGACTCTTCATTACTAGAAGAGGATCCATCAGAATAGGCGCCAGATGACTTTGAAGAAGAGGATGAGCTTCGACGCGATCTCTTTCTTTGTCTTGAAGTAGAATGGGACTGCCTCTTAGAAGTAGTTGGACTTCTTGATCGGCTCCTTTCATTGGTATGGCTTTGTCTCCTTGAAGTAGATGGGCTTCTTTCCTTGAATTCTTTGGGATTCTCAACTTTTTCTAGTTTGAGAAGTTCCTCACGAATTTGCTGATTCTCCTCTCTAAGACTTTGAATGGCTTGAAGGATAGCACTCGATTGATCCATTGAAACTAAAGAAAAAAAATATGCTCAAGCACTCAATGCAAGGGCTGAAACAAACAAACTTATAGTTGTAAGCACTACCAGTGTTGGGGGTGAGGACCGAGCCAAAGCTCTGATACCACTGTAAACGCCCCAAACAACGTAGTATGCTTAACAATTATGATATTCGCTTGTTTTCGAGATTTAATATAAAAGAGAATGAACACTTAAAGCTGAAAATGAAAATTACTCACAAAATTATAGCCATAAAAATGAAAAAGTAATGGAGACAAGATTGAGGGTTGAAGATGGGCAACCCCCCCCCCCCCCCCCCGAAGGAATGTATTTCTACTCAACCCAAGTCCCTTAGGGAAGAGCTCAGTTACAATCAACCTGAGAGTGAGAAGAAGTAATTCTCACTCTCACAAGATCATGCAAAGATGTACAAACACACATGCATTATCTATTATGCAATGATAAGAACTGATTTCTTTACAGTATGAGAGAAGAAAAAGGGGAATTCAGCCTTTCTCCATCGTTGATCAGCAGTACATGGATAGGGCTTGCTTCTTGTAGCTAAAATGAAAGAAAGAGCTCAAGAAGGAGGTGTTGTAATGAATTTACAGGCTTGCTGTCTTGTAAAACAGCAGTGATAGAAGAGGGAATATGGAGGAATTTGATAATGGAGAAGTGGGGGATGATGATGGGGATGGATGGGGCCAGTTTCTGGCTATCTGTGGGTGCTGTACATGAGTTTACAGCAAAGAAAAATGATGTTGAATGAAGAAAAACGAGCTCTTATTTATAGGAGAGGGGAGAGCTAGTACAAAAGGGGAAAGTGGAGTAGCACAAGACAAGTGTCCAGCCACATGTCATGAGATGTGACAAGTGGTGGGACACTTGGAAACTTGTGTGACAAGTGTCTTGACACTTGTCTCTTCTCTATGGCCTTCCTTTTTGGGTTGAATACTGTCAAGAATAGAAACAACCAAATTTAGTAAGCACAGTCAGAGTACAGAACTTACTATTTTTAGAATGATATCCCTATTTTCTAGGACTAGCATTTTTAGGCTAATTTGAGGCTCCTAAAATTTAGGGACCTCCTAAAATTTAGGGATCTCCTAAAATTTAGGGACCCCCCAATATGGGTGTCATATGAAAGCTTTTTCCGTGTACATCACAAAAATGGTATCCGAATCTTCATGTGACTTTCCTATGCAAAGAAATGTGCATTTCAAGCTTTCAGCCCACACATACACATTATACAAGCAATTCATGATCATGCCATCTTGTTGATTGTAAGTGTTTGTTCTGGTGGATCTAGCCCACACTTCACGGCATCAATCCTTTCTGTGTGCAAGTCTAACCCTGATATGCGTGAGTTCTAGTCACAGGCGCCCAATCGAGTCATATAGGTGGAAGTGTGAACTATCTTTTCTCTAACCCACTGCGTGGGTCCACCATAACCTGTGACCACTCATCAGTGGCCAGCTCCAATGCACTTTTCTTTATATCTAATTAGTGCAAAGGAAATAAATTTAATAAATCATTATATAAACAAATTAATGAAAAAGGATACAAATTCTGTTTCTATAGAGTTGTGACATACAATGTCTTCTCCATACAACTATAGGTTTTGGATATTTAGGTTTCTCTTTGTATTTCTCATTTAAGATGTTTTTTCAATAGGTTTTGATATTGATTTTAACTCTAAATGTTGTCTTCTTGGAGAGATCATTTTGGAGATTAGACATAGATACCTCTCTCTCTCTCTCTCTCTCTCTCTCTCTCTCTCTCTCTCTCTCTCTCTCTCTCTCTCTCTCTCTCTCTCTCTCTCTCTCTCTCTCTCTCTCTCGTCTTTTCCTTTTTTTTTTGTAGAGCTTGAATTTAGTTTTAACTTGTACTATTATCTTCTAATAGAGATAATTCTAGCAAAGATTGTAGAGATGCACTATCCTTTTCCCTTTGTATTTGTGTTTTCTATCACTCACTATTTTTCATTAGAGCTTTATGTTAATTCAAAATCTTGATATTATCCTTTTTTAGAGATTAATTTGGGAAAGTTTGCATAGGGATGTGTGTGTGTGTGTGTGTGTGTGTGTGTGTGTGTGTGTGTGTGTGTGTTCTCTTTCATACTATTCGTACAATAGGATTTGGTGTAAGTTCTAATTTTAGAATCAATTGTTATTGTAGTAATCAATATAGATTCTCTATTTTTTGCAAAAATAACGTACATGTAAAGTTATCCTTCTATGTATGACTAAAATTCATATGACAAGTTAGAATTATTTGGTTATGAGAAGATTGATGTTTTTTTATATCTATCATTTTCAATAGTTTTTTATGATCATAACTGTATAATCAAGTGTTTTTGAAATGATAAACATAAGGCAGATCAAGTATTCCATATTGTCTTTTACAAATTGCTTTATATAATAATTTTTTTCTCATATTTATGTTGCCACCATAAGTCATGTGATCAAGTAATTATTTTTCATTTTTATATAGATAATATGTTCCACCAACATGTAAGTGCAATATAGAGTTTAGGTGAAACACATAACTCTTAATTAAAGGAAAATTTAAATTGGTAGGTCATTGTATGAAATCCAAGTCCACTTATGTCCTTGCTTATGTCAAGCTCCTTTCTCTTATTTTTTTCTATTTTTTCTCTTATGCACCCTATGTTTCTCTATTTGTTCTTTTGTAGCCTTTTCCTCTCTTTCTATTGTTCTTGAATCTCTTTGATTGGGCCTTCATCTGACTTTGGCTTGCTATATGCTAGACATTAAGAATATAATATATTTTTCATCTGTGAGAGGGACTACCTCAAGAATTGTAGAAAATCTATATCTCAATCTTCTTAGAATGAGCATATCCTCATAAGACTCAATCCATGTGCATGAGTAGCACAAATGTAGGCATCTTAGAAAAACTCAATAAGAAAGTCCTTTGTGGCCTCATGGATGTAATCAAAGTTGTCCTTGTTCATGTCATCCTACCAAGGTTATGAGTATCATAGATTTCGTTGCAAATTCTTTGAAATGGGAGCTTTAAAATTACATAATTAAGGGCTTTCATTACTTTCTTATTTCCTTGAGACAACTCACACCTTGTGAGAACTCTTTCATTGGTTTTCTTAGCCTAGGAAGTTTGGCTGGCTTTGAGGATTGATGAATCTTTTTGAGGTAGTTTTCGAGTATATTTTTTCTTTCTAGCAATTAATCATTTAATTGCTATGTTGAAAATGATTTTCAAATTTACAAATGAGAAAAATGTGCAAAGTATTTTGCAATATGTCTTAAGCAACATGAAATAATAAGGAGGAAAATGAGTAGAAGAATATAAATTTATGTTGTTTAAGAAAACAATGAAGAATGAGCCCAAAATAGTTATTGTTAGCCACTATTTTCAAAAATGTGATTTTTTAATCCAATAGTATGTGTAGGACTCTCAAAAATTGAATTTCTAAAGATAATGTGATTGATTGATCATTTTTTTATTTTTAAATATTTTTAAAACACAAAATATCAAACTCGTAAATCTATATATTTGTGATCCATCGAACATAGCAATAGTATATTTTTATTGATTCAAAGAAGCACATCCATTTTGAAGAAGAAAGCAAAGTTTGTAAGGAATGAAAGCCTCAATAGTAGTTTATTAAGATATATTCAATATCAAAGTTTCAAAAATCTTGGGAGGTGGAGATTAAACCTATAGAGTTGTACCTATCTCATTGGTTGATATCTATCAAGAGATACACACTTACAAAAACACAACTTCTCCTTATGAAATTAGATTTGAAATGTAATGAAATAAGTCCTTGTGAAACTCTAGTTTGAAATAGAATGCTTATTTATATATATTTTTTCAAAAGATGGTCAAAAACCTCAGATTTAGAAAAACAACCACTTTTTCAAAAAGATACACATTTTAAAGGTAAAAATTGACTCCTTTTTTATCCTTTTTGGAGTCCATTTATAAACCTTAATTTTCTTTTTTATCAAAGATCATTTCTTCCAGACACTCAAATAATATAGTTCCATGTATGCAAGAGCTCGTTTCTTCCAGGCGGTCAAACAATATAACCATATGCACACACTCAAGGCCTTCAATATGGAAGTAAGATATGATTTTCAACTCCTCTTAGATATGCCTAATTTCTCCTTTAAAATGTTACAAATCAAAGTTTACTTATTTGTAGAGATGTTGATATAAATATTTACAAGTTGAACTACAAGAAAAAGTATTTTGTTGTAATGTCTAGATGCAAACATTAAGATATTTATCATCAAATATTTTCTAAAGTCTTTATATTCAAAGAAAAATTTGGTTGTTTCAAGAAACACAAATTGTATTTGCCCCAAAACTAATAGTCTATATTGATATTTTGTATGTCTCATGATAAGATTTTATCCATTTAGCACTCAAATCTAGTTTTTTACCTCTCTCTTAAGAAACCCTATTTTAGTTCAATGCTTTGTAGTCTACCTCCAAAAATTTCATGTTTCTTACAAGGGCTTGAATTTCCATTTGGTTTTTTGTTTTAGGCAAAGAAAATCACGTATGAAGTAGTTTTTAGCAAAAACGTAAAAAATGAAACTATTCTTGGAAGGGATGAAATAAGAAGCTATTGAGAAAATAAGTGATGATAGGCTTTTTTATTTTTTTCACAAAATATGAAATTTCTCTAAGTTCAACTACATTAGGGAAATGTTGAATATTCCTTTGAAACTTCAAGAGCTTTTGGAGGACCTTACTAACAAGGTTCAAGTTTACAAGGAAGATTATATTAGGCACACAAAGAGTCTTACAATAGATAGTTATGTATATTATTGTCGAGACCAAAAACTAGGCTTGATACTAGCTCTAGGGCTCTAGCAGGGCCTCTATACTCAAACAAAATACCCCACAGCCTCACAGCTAAGAGTGTCTAGAGGCTAAACATACTGATCTAACTTAGACATGTGTTTATACTGTTCATAGTCCAACGAATCCCTTCCCAACTCTATATGGAAGTACCCCAACATAATGGTGTCTAGCACCTTGTATCATAAATACAGGGAGCAACCCCCAGCTAATTACTATGATCCCACTACATCTCTCCCTACACCCCAAGGATTAGCCCTAGGATGCACTGTTTCAACATAAAGCACATGCGAAACATAGTCCTCTCTTTATATTCATTCTAGGAGATAATTCAATCCTTACCAAATCAAGTTCCAAAGGGAATAAACAACAAACATGTACTTATATATTAAACAATGTGGATTGTGCATAGGAAATTCTTTTTATGATTTCACCCTAACACAATGTGTCATTGTTAAGGCACCACAAAGTAATTCCCTCTACTGCCCTTCTTTAAAAAACCTAAAATGAAATAATCTTATATATCAAGGTATGCATAAAATAGGATTTCAATGGATTCTTAACCTCCCACAACCCTTTTTCCCTACCATTTATGATTTTGCATTCATTGGTAGGTGTAATGAGTACTTTTCATGTGTTTTTTGTATATAAAAAGCAATAAATAAGTACTTTATTGTAAAAATGGGGATAGGCTAAGGCTAAATATCATGCCCTAGCCCCACCATACACTCATGGACACATTCATAAATTTTGGTGCATGAAATCTTTTTTTTCCATATAAAATTCTCTTTTTTGATTTTTGTGATTCATTTTATACATATGAATTATTTTTTCTTATTTTTTTTGACATAACACAATTAGGAATACTAAGGTCTGTCATTATTCACCATTTAATACCATAGGAACACAATATGACTCAACAAAACCCCTAAAACTCATGAGTTGCCATAAAATCACACTTTGCGGATTTTGCGTGTTTAGCATAAAATTATTTAATGATTAATACTTGCTATTATTTTTTATTTTTCTAATAAAACAAATCATTTTCAAGTAATAGGAGTCATTTCTAGTTATATGAAACCAAAATGCATTATAAAACAATGAAAGAATCCCACTTACGCCTTAAACTGCATAAAAATCCATATGTATCTCGCATTCGAGAAGTCGATGATGCTCATCTATGGCCACTGACCACTCTTCAACCTTTGATCTATGCTCCATAATGCACCAACACTGTCTCATGTTCAAAAACTTTCATCTCAACCCACCCCTCCCTCACATAGAATCAACCATGACAACAAGCACTAAGAGAGAGGGAGAGAGAGAGAGATTCTCTATTGGAAGCTAGCAGTTTAGAGCAAGAAATTTGACAAATAGGCTACCATGATCAAATTGGGTAGTTCTTCATAACCCCTATATGCTCTCTCTACCAAAATCATCGCCTGATTGGGGAGTTACCATTTTTTCTACATCATGCAAGCAAAAAACACCCCCCTCCCCAATCATGAAAATTTGGGCTTTCTTGAGGCCCCAAATGTCATACCTCTTGGCCATTTAAGTCTCATTCACACTCTCCATGCTCGGCCTTCAGCTTCTCCTGCATTAGGTGACCAATTTTGCTTTCAAAAATGTTTGCGTGTCCATCTCAAAGTCCTGAATTTCCTAGAACTCATCTAACTTTATTTCAACACTCTAAAAATTTATGAAAAATCCACAACCACTATGAAGTCAAGCTTTCGAACTAATTTGAATCCCTCTCTTCCTTGGCCACTTAAAATTACCAAATCCGCATTCTTCGCTTCCTTCAAGCTTTGAATTCTTCCCTAAATTAGCATCATTTGACACTTTTATGGCATTTTTTTGGTGTCTAAATCCTGATCTCATTGGCAACCACAAGATAGGGAAACTAAACCCTTCGAATCCATGAATTGATCTATACAAACAACAACCATAAAAAGCATCAAGCTACCACAAAACAAAATACTCAATAAAGCACAAGAACAGCTCTTACCCTATCCCTTGACCAAATCAAGGCATGAAGATCCACAAGGAATAGGCCAAGTATATCCTGATAGAGATCTAGGGCTAGTCATTAACTAGCTACTCCAACCTAGATAGGCTAAAAAGAACTATCAAAGAAGGCCTCCTAAGTGGTGGTTTGAACTACCTACCTACCTTAGGACAATTTGACTAAGAACTCCTACTAAGGCAAGGGCTCCTATAGCGTGATATTTCATTTTTAGATACTTTTAATTTACCACTTTCTTATACTTCTAGACTTGATACTCAAGCATGTAAAAAGAAGAGAGCTAAGTGTATTGTAACCCAAGGAGAACAAGGCATCAAACTCAGGTCTTGTCTTGGTATCCAAGAACCTACTAAGCTTTTGCAAGGTGATACTAAATCCTTTTTCTTTTACTCACTTTTATTTTTTCTCCAACCATACTTATTTATTTTGTTCAGCTCACCCCCAAGAAGATAAGGCATCTGCCCCTAGGTCCTCACTCATCCCCCTAGGAACCTACTAGACCTTCGCAAGGCAATGATCATCAGCTCTTTAAATATTTTTCTTATTTCCCTTTTCTAGTTTAGGGGTTAAAACCCCTTTTTACACACCTATGTATGTTTATTATTTTATTTTTTAGTATTTTAAATATACTCATGATTTTTTTATTTTTATCTTGGTAGGCTTCTCTACCTACCTCACACTAATAGAAACTCCTAGAAACAACTCCCTAGTAGGCTAGCAGATCAAGATCACTAGGACTACCTTCTAAAACAATTCTTAGAGTGCTCAACAATGTCTTCAAAAGAGGTAGACAACTGCTTGGATCTCCATAGACACACCTAACCTAACCCTAAGACTCCATGCCTTGAATGTCGATTCCCAAAAAAATAAAAAACCCCACATATACATAACCATTTAGTATAAAGGGAAAGAGCTCATAAAGGAAGGATATCACCTAAATTTGGCCACAAGAAACTTCTGCACATCAAGAGGCTTCCTTTGGGCTCTATCGAATTTGTTTAGTGCAACACTAAAACAAGAAACCATTAATTTCACCCACAACAAACAAATACATGGCCCTTTTGGCCTAATGAGAATAAAATATTAAATTCAACATAAATTGCCCTCTTGGCCTAATGAGATGAAACCAAAAGCCGCATCATTCAACAGCTTACTATTGAAAACAAAACCTTGGTCCCCACATAACTCTACTAAAGCATGAAACTAGACCAAGGATATGGGCTACTCAAGCCCTATCCTAGTTGCATCAAATGATTGGCCAATCCTCCTACATAAATGGCAAGGGGTGTCTGAGGAATACGAGATTAAATGATCCTATGCATCCATGACAAAATAGGAAGGTGATCAAGTGCTACCTGACTCATAATCAAACTAGCCACCATCATCGGTCAAAAAGGATGTGTTAGCAAGAAGTCCCCATAGTAGTCCTGGGCTAATATCTAAAGGAAATTGTAAAAGCCCCTCAGGACCATAGTTTTAAAAAACATATTCCACAAAAGCATAATTGGTTAGGGAATCCACAAAGCAATTCCAATATTTGAGGAATTAGCTAGCAAGTCATTATCTCAAAAATATGCAATATATCCAAGGCTACATGATGGTTTATCCGTAGAATGGGATCCCTCATACTATACGTCCCATTCATTTTGTTGATCACTAGTTGCAAGTCGCCCTTCACTAATAAATGGCGGATACCACCATGTCGGGATATATTCAACCCCATGATTAAGGCCTTGTCTTTTGCCATATTATTAGTAAAAGAGTTTCCTAAATATACTCCCATTTTCATAGCAATTCTATGTCAAGGGTCTTTAGTGACAACCCCAATACTTGCATGTTTAGTGGGCTCTCAAGAGGCTCCATCAAAGTACAAAGTATAGACTCATTCTTTATTGATAGGCCACGCCATACCAATTAGACTACTTGTACTTATGATAGTCAAAGTCAAGTCGAGAGAGAGGATATATAAAATGTACAATTCCTCCTTCCTCAGCAAACTCAATAGGGACACTAACAAGAACCCTATGACAATGGTGGCAGTCTATCTTAATATCCCACATAAAAGGTCCATCTTGCCACTTGGTAATATGATAACCTTTACTCCACCAGATCACTCGATCTTGGTAGTAACACTACTCTAAATACGGATGTTCAAGATAAGGAATGATTCTGCCCATGCGATTATCTTGGTACCCATTACAGGTTTAAGTTGGATCTTGAAGGACCTGTAAAGGCACCAAATGCTTGACGCCAGTCCTTACACGTGTAGTAAGGCTCCAACTTATTAAAGTTCACTTTATTTTTAAACTCTATCCCTTGCAAACCTGCTAAGAGGGATATAGAGCCATTCTTTCCTATATGAACAATCTTATATGGGCCATCCCATTTGGGTTCTAACTTACCTGGAAACAATTCACAACGAGCATCACAAAATATAGCACCAATTGAACCTTTACAAATTTATATCTTTTAGTTCAAAGTTCATGGATTGCTTTCATCCTCTTCTCTTCTTCCCTATCTCTTGATGTAATAGAGCCCCACAATTATATTTTATCAAGGTGTGCAAGGAAAGTGAACCTTTCTTACAATGCTTCTACCTCACCCAATGAATGATTCAGAGCAACCCTCACAGTGGGTAACTTGATTCCCAAGGGTAAGACACGCTCCTCCCCATATACAAACTTGAATGGGGTGTGGCATGTTGCTCTCTTGAATGTTATGTTATATGCCTAGACAACAACATGAAGTTTCTTATCCCAATCGTGCTTACCCTTGGATACTATCTTGGATAAAATCCCCACAAGTTGTTTGTTAGTGCTCTCCACTTTTCCATTCACTTGGGGATTATACGTGGTATTTTTTTGTGTTTAATTTTTAGAGCTTATGTCAAGGCTTCTATGACCTTGTTTAGAAAGTTGTTCCACAATCAGACACTAACTCTTTTGGTGGACCAAAGTGGCAAACAGTTTGTTCCATGATAAAATTAGATATTTCATTGGTATTGTCCTTCATTGTAGCTCGAGCTTTAGACCACTTTGTAAAGCAGTATGTCGCCACAATGATATAATGCTTCTCCATAGTTGACAAAGGATGTATAGGTCCAATGAAATTGATGCCTGACTTCTCAAATGGTAATATAGCCATGATAGCAGTCAATGGGCACTTTTTGTTCTCCCTACTATTATGTCTTTGACATGTATCACATCTCTTTACATAAGCAAAAGCATCCTAGAAAATGGACTACCACCAATATCCGGCTCTCAAATATTTATGTGCAGTCAACCATCCCACAAAGTGCCCTCCACAAGCAGAGTCATGGTACTTCTCCAAGATAACTGGGACCTCATGAGGCAGGACACATTGGTGATAAAAATCATCAATACCTTACTGATATAATCAAGGAAAATTTCAATACTTGTTGCCTTATTTTTCTCTTTTCAGACTTTGATAAAGCAACTCTAGCCTCTCTTGTAGATAGATAGTGCGTTATGGCAACATACCAGGATGGGATGGAGGCTGTATCAATTTTGAATAGATGTTCGAGGTCACTACCTTCAACCAATACTTTCTTCGCCTCCCCAAAATCCACAAGGCATTTAACGATGCTCTGCAACTTAAGCAGCTTGCTCCTAGTTTCATAGACAAACTCCTACAAGGTGATCATCTATTTTTCTAGCCAGTCAAGTAGTTGCAACTTATTCATCAATAGCCTCAACCCCTCTGCCTTCGTATAAAATATTACGTTTTCATAGAGGATGTAATGTCCGAATTTCTTTGTCACAAATACCATCCCAAGTCACACCTTCTCCAAGTATGTGTAACTAATCTCGAATATCACTAATTTATGGCTAGCAAATGCAATTGGATGATACCACTTTTCATTCCAAATCTGGGCTAAATAGTCAGCTGATGCTATGCATTGTGGCTCCTAAGATTATATAGAAGACCTCACCCCTTTTGGGTGCTTTTAGGACATGCGCCTTCACTAGTTCTTGCTTTACATCCTCAAAGGATACTTGATATGGGTCACTCCAAACAAACAGATAGTTAAAGAACAATAGATTCCTTAATGTCAACATCCTCTCCACCAGTGCATTGATAAACCCATTAATGATGATAGATAACTATGCACTTCCTTTGGAATACGTGGTGGAGTCATAGCAACAATAACCTTTATCTTTTCAAGATCGGGTCGCAATACCATTTAAGCTAACCACATGGCCCAATAGCAATCCATAGGATACTCCAAAGACACACTTTATTGGATTAAAAGCAATGAAAATTTTCCTGAATGTTCAAAACATTTTCTTAAAATAATCAATTGTCTCTCCCTTGTGGTGGTTGCTCCCAGATCATCAATAAAGATTTTCAACTCCTCTAGGGAAATATCACCAAAAGTCTTATCAATTGTACATTGCCAAGACTTAGCACATTGCATAACCCAAATGTCATAACATGATATGCAAAGGTACCAACTACAATGATAAATTTCATTTTCAACTTATCTTCCTCTACAATAGCCTTTTTGTTATATCTAGCAAAGTAGTCCATAAAGGAATAGATATCTCTACCTGCTAACTGATCTAGAATTTGGTTAATAAATGGCAATGGATAGGAATCTTTAACCATCTATTTATTGAGCTCCCTAAAATCTACGCAAAGTCGAATTTTATTCTTCTTCTTTTTTATGATAACTATAGATGAATACCACTCCATCTGTTGCATAGGAAATATCAGGCCAACCTTATGTAATTTTTGCAACTCCTCAAATAGTTCGTTCCTTAGCTCAAAAGACATATGCCTCACTTTTTGTCACATAGGGCAGCCACCTTCCTTCAAGAAAATGGTTGCACAACCATACTGAAAGAAGGAATACCCCTCAACTCATCATAGCTCCATGTAAAAATGTCATAGAATTCTTGGATCAAGGACTTCTAGACTAAGCATAGACTCTAATTTAATTAGTCGTGGATCATCCAACATATTGAGTCCAACTCAAACACATCTACATCTTTGATTCTATCTTGAGCTTCTATTGGCTCATTTAGAGTCACCTGATAGACATCCTTTATAGTGGATCCCTCTTTTGATTCATCATTTGATGAAGTCTCACTGCCAGATAGTTCCTCTAATGCATCTAATTCACACGAAGATAAAGATACTCTCTCACTTTGAGGAGATTCAAGATATGTGTCCATTATCATACACCGAGCACCTCTACCAAAAATCAAATGACCAATGAGTATTTCAACTTGATAGTTAGATTGCAAGATCCATGGCCTTCCTAACAATACTTGATAGCTTGGCCACTCTACAAACCTAATAACCTTAAAGTCCATAATGCATTCCACATTAGCAACAGTCACACGGACTTTGGTAATGCAACCCTCAGGTTGCCTTAAGCTATCATCAGCCATTCGGAGAATTGTGGTAGCATTCTTTTGGATTTCTAGTCGTAGCCTTTCCATCAATTTTGAACTCATAAAGTTGACAGAGGATCCTGTGTCCACAATGGCATGATCCACTAATATGCTATCAATGTATGTTGCTGCCCTTGGGCAATGATTTTTAACATGTTCAAACCAATCATCTCCCACCCAAGATATTCCTAAGGGCTCAATTATATATCCAGTGCAAAGAATCTTCTTGAACTCTTTATTCACTCTTGGGGATAATTTGATCAATTGTAGGATATTCACATCAGGCTTTAGATCACAAAGAGAACTTTCTAAATCAAATTCATGATAATTAGCAATGGTTCTCTTCTCCCGCCAGACCATTCTTTCTCTTGGTTCATTGAATAGGCTTTGGTGACTCTTTCTTAGGTTTTACCTTCTTCCTTAGGAGCTCTTTACTAGGGTCAGGTTTGCCATCAATAGCTTTTAGAGGACTGACTTTCACATTCGAGTCAAGGACTTCAGTCCCCTTATCATCTTGTTTAGGGTTTGCCTCAAAAGGTTTTACATTATCCTTGTCACGTTCTTTAGCCTTTGTCTTCCTGTAATGTTGAGATGGCAAGCTCAACACGTGTGAACATTGATGATGGACCACCTGGCTAGATGGGTCTGCACGTCTACACTTAGCACGTTGGTGGTTATTATGATACTCACATGGCCACTGACTTATCACTTATTATATTTAGTTTGTTACACCTACCTACAGCTCTAGCAAAGACATAGCGTCAGTCGATTAGTGTAATTGATGATGCACTATTTGACTTAGTAGGCCACTTTCCTTTATGTTGTATCTTATCTATACTTTGTGTACATTGTATAGTGAGTGAAAGAAGAAGAAGAAACCAGCAAGAAAACGTTTTTGCCTCCATCTCTCTTCTTGTGTTCTTGAGTGTAACGTATTTGCCTGTAATCTTCAGGACACGTCTTAGCAGTCCATCGGAAAAGATGTCTAGAAAGCTTCGCCCGGCACTCCCATGGAATGTCACGAGGTTTGGGATCTAGGACTTTTCGCGTCTGCCACACATAGCGGAAGTATTCTGGCCGTTCCCACTTAAGATCGACCTAAATCAAGGTTTTTCCCTAATGGTCATTTCCTAAACGGCAACTAGCGTCGAACCCAAGCAAACTACTTTACGCAGAAACGCCAAGGTCGAAGCGGATTCATGTTGCACTTGGTTCAAGGAGAATGGGAAATGAGAGGGATGCAAGGCTCGACCTATCTGCCATAAGGCATAGTCCCATTCCGTTCCCCTAAAACATCGTAAATCGGGATTATTATAACTTAGATTCTAGGTCAATGCCCTTACTGTTTGTGTCCTTTGTACGATGTTTTTGCTGTCCATCATGATTGAGAAAAGTTTTCGGCCAACTGGGACCACCCATCCATAGGATGGACCCATGGCCACATCCACCGCACTTTCCTCAGGTTGTTTTAGTTAACTAATTACCTACCACATTTAGTTGGACATGCATAAAACAGCTTCCTTAATTAGTCTATTAGGCACTGGTTCCTTCACGTAATCATAGCACTTGACATAGAAAAGCAATATCAAACAAGTTCCTTTTCAACAACTTACCATATTTATCTTTGGAATACATTTATAACATCCAGCCCCTATAGGCTTATCCATAATCCGCCCGAAGGCTATCCAACAATCCACTAGGATTACTAATCTAAGATTCCGCTTGTAGACTAGTATGCGGGCCTCGAGATCCAATCCCGAGTCACGCTCGCCTCTTGTGCAGGGCCCAGAAGGTGAGGGATTTATGGCCAGAGCCCCCTCTGGCACCCAAGCGTCCTCCTGCTCCAAGTAGCGCTCAACGGAGAGACCTCTCGCGGTGGGTTCGGTCCACCTTCCCGGTGCGGTTAACAACCCCCTTGGTTAGGGTCAGGTAGGCAGTTGGGGGTAACTGAAGCTACCTCTCCCTTCAGGCCTTCAACCTGAAGCATTAGATATCTTTTTATCCTTTAATTCTTTGAGCAAACAAAGCAAAACAATGCTCACTGTTACAAGCACAATCATTTCCATTAGTCGTTATTTTTGGCCAACTGCTAAGGAGTGAATCCTTCTTTCCGAATGCATCCAACACTCGATCTGGGATCAATTGCAACTTGGCAAGATCCCCAAGGGTTTAATTTTTAACCCTATATCCTGGGTTAGGGCCGTACCCTATTAACCCAACTTAATCAATACCTTAAGTTCAAATAGCAGTACATATGTTATTCCAATTTACTGATTACATTAGGCTGACATTGTCGGTCCTAGGGTTTCAAGTTCAAACCGAGTTTCATCTTTTTAGCGAGATATCCTTAGGGTAAAAATCCTAGATCATTTCTCGCAAGTATGTCCTACTGTCCCTACATTCCATGAATGGAAAGCCCTTAGGGTATAGGAGTTTTAGCTTTGGTAATAAGAGCGACTAGGTCACGTCCTCAACGTGTTAAATCCTAGTTAGCTCTTTGGGATATGTTGCATTGAATTAACCCTTCCTAAACAAGTCCCTCACGGTTTTTAGGTGTTTAAGTTTAAACCAATTTAACTTGTCTATTCTTGAAGATAATTACGCTACCATTTCCGTAACTACATGATTCATTGCCTACGTATAAGTTGATTTACAAGCCCTAACTTTTCGGGTTAAGATCAAAGCATAGGTTAAGTTATAGCATAATTCCAATTGATCATCCTATAACATGCAAACAAGATTCATGCTACTAAGCTTTAGGATTTTATGTTTAAACATGTAGCCTTTTTCTACTTTCATTTCCGAATGAATTAGTCATATGCTGAACTTACACAACCTTTCGTTAATTTGAGTTTTTTAGGCCACTTGCCTAGAGTTAAATCTTCTTCATGTAGCCCTAGCAATTTCCTACAGTTGCTAGCAACGAATCATTTCGAAAAAGATGTTCAATAATGCGATATGCGGTTTATTCCTTCCATGCTTAATCGAAGTGTACTATCATAATTCCATTTTGTAAAGATGGGCATTAATTAATCTAATTTCATTACTTTGCAATGCATAAAAACCACTTTCTAGAAATGCATAGAAATCTTATGCTCACTTTATTTTGTTCGTTTTATTGAAAAATACTAATTATCGAATCCCTCAATTGTGAGCTATTAGCCAAAGTATTTTCAATAAAAAAAACATGCATCCTCATTCCTCAAATGATCCATGCATAATTGAAATATTACGATGTTAATCAAATTTAGGAAGAAGAACCTGGACTTGTGGTGAAATGTCCACATGGATGTTAGGAGACAATCCTCTTGCAGTTGTGCCTTGTGCTTTCTTAGGAGCCATCACGAATGCGGCCTTTTCGTCTTGGATGCTGATTTATGATCTTGGCCGATCTTCTTCGAATGCAAAACTGACTGATTGCACCATCTTTCATAGTCGTCTTTAGAAGGCTTTATAGGTTTCCTCCTTAAATTTGGCTAATGGGAACTTGTGGGGAACCTAAGGGGAAAAAGGTGTTTGTGAAGGCCAATAGAAAGGGGGTTCTAAGGGACCCCGAGGTTAAGATGAACCTTTGAGGGACTTGCAATATAAAAGGGGGCTTAAAGGACCCTAAAGCTTTTTTTTTTTTTTGGGGGGGGGGGGGGGGGGGGGAACCCATGGGGAGGGTTTTAAATCCTGGGGAAGGGGGGGGGGTTTAAAATGCTATTGGTGGAAATAAAAGGGGGAAAAGGTGTAAGAATTGCCTGTGAGGGGATTAAAATCCCGGGGTGGGGGGGGGGGGGGTTTTAATGCTCTTGGTGGCAATAAAAGGGGGAAAAGGTGTAAGAATCGCCTGTGAGAGGGGATTAAATCCCGGGGAGGGGGGGTTTAAATGCTCTTGGAGGAAATAAAAGGGGGAAAAGGCGCCTGTGAGGGGATTAAATCCCAGGGAGGGGAGGTTTTAAAATGCTCTTGGTGCAAATAAAAGGGGGAAAAGGTGTAAGAATCGCCTGTGAGGGGACTAAATCCTGGGGAGTGGAAAAGAGGTTATAAAAACTTTCGAGAAGTCACGGGAAGGGGGGCTTAGATCCTCCCCTTAGAAGCTTCCAAGAAGCTTCTTGGAAGCTTATGTGGCTCACAAAAACCACGTGGAGGGAAGGGAGGGACTTAATGGTGGCGTGTTGGTGGTATCAGCGACATCCTGCTCGGCAGCAAATGGTGAACTTCAGCAGCTTCTTCCCTCCGTCTCAGCGGTCTTGCTTCTTCTTGACTCCCCTCCGATGGCAACATCCCCTCCTATCTCACAGCTTCCCTTCTCCACTACGGCAACATCAGGCAGTGTGACAGCTTCCTCCTTAAACTCTCCTCCCACATGCTTTTATAGCTGAGGGGAGGGGATCCTTCTCGGGGGGGTCACTCATGAATATATGTATATATAACATGAGTTAAAAATAAGGGGTTTTTAAAACACCATTTTTTACATATAGAAGGATGTCATATAAAGGGGTTACTTACAAGTTGAATAGAAAAGGGTTATGTTTTATTCAAGAAAAAATCACAGATTAGGATATTTATAAATAGGCCATGAACGCACGTTATATAGAGAATATATATATAGTGAACCCCTTGAGGGATCCTCCCTCCCCCACGTGGCTCAATGCATGGGGTTCACCCCCCTTTGGCATCCAGCAAGGATGCTCAGTCATCCTTGCTATATCCCTCTCCTCTAGCACGATTGTCGTCTGGGGGAGAGAGGGATAATTTTTTAAAAAATTCATTATTCCTAAAATTTATCCTTTTGGCCTCCTAAGAAGAGGTTTCCATGTAACTAAACGGGTTTTTTTTTCTTTTAACTTGTTTATGCAAGTGGAGATCAAGCTACATTGTGGATAATTTGAAAATTGTGCCATCAGTGTATTTTTTATGCTGGAATTCCCTTGCATGACTATCACACGGGTTAGAAATATTATCAACGGAAATATTACATTGAGTGAGCTTCCTCTTGTGTATACAGTGTGCGTGTTGGCACAGCAGCTCAAGTAAGTCCCCCCACCACGTGATTCTTGACATGGTATCAGAGCTGCACCATTGAGAGAGGTTGATTTTGAAGGCTGAAGTGAAGGAGAAGAAGCAAGGTTCGAGCAAGCAAGCAATGGGTAAGAAGCTCTCTCATTCTTCTACTCTCTCTCTTAGATAGTGCCTGTGGAGACACCGGAAGCAGGGTTGAGCAAAAATCTCAGATTGCTGTGAGATTGCTTCATCTTAGAGCCGCAAGGTTGCGGGCAGCAGTTTCAGGGTACTTTGTGATTTCGATTGTTTTGACCAAAAGTGGGTGCACAGGTTACAGATTTCGAATCTATAATTTTTGAGGTATTTGCAGGAAGCAAACATAAGGTTTATCTACAAATAGATTGCAGATTACATGTACTATTGGGCAATCAGTGAAAAAGGTTGCTTGGTGTAGTGCTGTGCATGTGTTGTGAAAGATTGTAGAAGACTAGCTTGCTCTGTTGTATCCTTGTTTATGATAATGGAAGAGAACATTGGAAATCCCATTATTGAGAAGCTCAACAAGAACAACTATCCTTCATGGAAGTTCCGTGTGATGAAATTCCTCATTAGAAAGGGCCTTTATGAATTTGTTTCAGGTGAAGAAAAGGAGCCAGAGCTAGGTATCCCTCCAACTGCAAATGAGTTAAAAGCATGGAAAGAGTGGAATGTGAAAGATAAAAAGATGATGTATTGGCTATCTGTAGTCATTGATAATACTATGTTGGGACATATTAGGAATGCAAAAACTTCACATGCAGCTTGGACAATTTTTTAGAGCATGTTTTTAGTAAATACAAAGGCACGGAAGATTCAACTCAAGCAAGAGTTGAATGCCTTGAAGAAAGGAAAAATGTCTATCAATGAGTTTGTGTTGAAGGTGAGCATTGCAGATGCTTTAGCAGCGATTGACGCAATGCTAGATGATGATGATTTAGTTTCATCCACTCTGAGTGGCCTTAACAATGAGAAGGCATGGAAATCATTTGTTAGTTCAGTATATGTACGAAAGCCATTTCCAAATTTTGATGAGTTGATCTCTCTCATGATTACTAAAGAGATCAATATGCAGGGTGACTCATCTGAAAAGAATGGTGAATAGGTTCAAGTATTTTACTCAAGTTCAGGAAGAGTACATGGTAGATCCTCTTCGAGAGGCTGTGGTATGGGACGTGCTGGCGATAACCAGCAAAACAGGTCCAATCAACAGTTTGGTGAAATGCAGGTTTCTGGAGGGAGAGGAAACTTTAGAGGCAGGGGGAGCTCTAGAGGAAGAGGTGGATGGCAGAATAGAGGCTCTAGAAATTCTACTATTGTTTGCCATTATTGTGGAAAAACAGGCCATATTGCAGCCCATTGCTATGCAAAGAAGGATGATATTCGTAGTGCTAAATTGCAGCAAGGAAACTACGCATTGTCTTCATGATAGAATGAAGACAAAAATGAGCGTCTGTTTGTTATGTAGCACATGATGAATGCAGTTATAGGAAAGGGGACACATGATGATGTATGGTATATCGATTCAGGTGCATCTAATCATATGACCAATCATGTTGAATGGTTTGGAGAGATACAGGACTTACAAAACCCAGGTTATGTACAAATGGGTGATGATTCATACCACCCAATTTCACACATTAGAAAGGTTCCCTTGTCCTTGTATGATGGCTAGACAAAGAGTCTGACAGATGTATTACATGTGCCATCAATTACAAAGAATCTAGTATCTATTGGCCAAATGGTAGAGCAGGGATTGCAGGTCTGATTCAATGCAAAAGGTTGTTTTGTAAAAGACTTTAATGATAAGTGCAGGTTGGTCGCAAAAGGAAGTAGAGTTGGCCGAATGTTCACTTTAGATGCTGGAATTCCTACAATGGATGCTGCTATGTATGCTAAAGGAAAAGGAGTAGTTGCAGATATTGAAATATGGTATAGACATATTGGACATGCAAATGTGCAAAGGTTGAAATTAATGCAGTCTAGAGGATTGGTTACAGGGTTGCCTTCTTTTACAGTTGCAGAATTGCATAGAGTCTGTGAAGCATGCCAATTTGGTAAGCAGACAAGACAACCCTTCTCACATGACAGAGAAGTGAGTAGAAAAATACTTGATGTAGTGCATACTGATGTTTGGGGGCCTACACAAAATGTATCTCTTGGTGGCAAAAAATAATTTGTCACATTTATTGATGACTGTTCAAGGAAGTTATGGATATACTTTATGAAGGAAAAAAGTGATGTGTTTGAGCACTTCAAATCTTTTAAGGCAGTTGTTGAAACAGAAATATGCTTAAAAGTAAAGTGCTTGAGATCAGATGGAGGGGGAGAGTACCTCTCTAATGAGTTCAGTGGCTTCTTGAGGACTCATGGAATAAAGAGGCAATTTACTTGCAAGTATACCCCACAGTAAAATGGTGTTGTAGAAAGAAAAAACAGGCATATTGCAGAAGTTGCACGGGCATTAATGGTTGAAAAGAATATGCCCAAACATTTTTGGTTTGAGGATGTCCATACTACTGTCTACATTATGAACAGAACTCCCACAGTTGTAGTTCATGGGATGACTCCTGAAGAATGCTTTACTGGCAAGAAGCCTGATGTATCACACTTGAAGGTATTTGGCTATGTTGCATACATTCATTTGCCAGATGAGCTACGGAAGAAGCTTGATCCAAAGGTAGAAAAATGTGGTTTTATTGGATACTCTTTAGAGCAAAAAGGGTATCGCTATCATAACCCTACATGTGAGTTCTGAGTGAGCAGGGATGTTATCTTTGATGAGATGGGAAGTTGGTATACACCTGTTTAGTGATGTTTTGGATGATGATAATAATCATGACAGCTATGTGTAGAAAGATAAACAAGAATCACGGAGTCTTACTGGACCAAAAACATCATCTGGTACTATATCTACAGTGAGCCCTTGGTCTAGGAGACTAAGGAGTAGCCCCACATCTTCAGGTGGATCTATAAGTGATACAAGGAAGGACAAAGGAAAGAAGAAAGTGTTGGATGGTAATTATGCATCTACTAGTCATTTAGCATTTGATGGAGATTCCAGTGGTTCAGAAAGTTTGGATGATGAGCTTGGTATTTCTTCAGTTAAGACACCAGGTGTACAGAGAGCTCATAGTAATGTAAAGGCTCCATTGAGTGATCTGGTAGTACGTAGATCTAGCAGGGTCAAATACCCTATTAAAAGATTTGGTTTTGAAGGTTATGTAGCTCACCATTGTGCTTATATGGTGAAACTAGTTGAGGATGTTGAGCCCACTTGTTTTGAGGATGCTGTTGTTCATGCTCATTGGGATGTAGCAATGGATGAGGAGATGGCTGCATTAGAAGCCAATATGACTTGGGATTTGGTACCCTTACCTAAGGGTAAGAAAGTTATTGGCTGTAAGTGGGTTTACAAAGTCAAGAATAATGCAGATGGTTCAGTTAGAAGGTATAAGGCTAGGCTAGTTGCAAAAGGCTATGCTCAAACATATGGCATATATTATGAAGAGACATTCAGTCCAGTTGCTAGGATGGCTATTGTTAGGTGTGTGATTTCCTTGGTAAAAGCCAAAGGTTGGAGTTTGTAGCAAATGGATGTTAAGAATGCCTTCTTGCATGGTGAATTGCAAGAAGAAGTGTATATGGAGCAGCCAGTAGGTTATGAGGATTTAGAGCATCCCACATATGTGTGCAGGTTAAAGACGACACTCTATATGGGCTGAAGCAAGCACCTAGAGCATGGTCTAACAAGATTGGAGACTATCTTGTCAATATTGGATTTTGTATTTCTGATGCTGATCACTCACTTTATGTGAGAAAGGGAGATGTAGGGTTGGTCATCATAGTCATCTATGTGGATGACTTGATTATTACAAGTGACAGTGATAATGGGATTGCTGAAGTTAAGGATTTCTTGAAGAAGAACTTTGAGATGAAAGATTTGGGTGAGCTGAGATACTTTCTTGGTATTGAGGTGATCAAATGTGATGATGGTATATGGCTATCCCAAAGGAAGTATGGCTTGGATATGTTATCCAAGTATGATATGACAGCATGTAAGCCTCTTTTAGTACCATTGGAGCAAAACGTGAAGCTAAGTACTGATGTTGGAGATGAGATAGAAGACCCTACTATGTTCAAGAGGATAGTAGGGAGTTTGATTTACTTGACTATCACAAGGCCAAACTTGGGCTATGCTATTGCCCTCGTCAATCAATTTATGCAGATGCCTAGAAAGCCTCATTTGGATGCAGTTAGACGTATATTGAGGTATGTGAAGTCCACTTTACATTATGGACTTTTTTA
This sequence comes from Lygodium microphyllum, assembly GCF_053477565.2. Lineage (NCBI taxonomy): Eukaryota > Viridiplantae > Streptophyta > Polypodiopsida > Schizaeales > Lygodiaceae > Lygodium > Lygodium microphyllum. The sequence goes on from NC_141139.1 coordinate 93,331,545, forward strand.
GGAGGTAGGTAAGGATGTACATGTCTTTGGATACACAGATGAAAATTGGGCTGGTAGCATGTCAGACAGAAGATCTACAAGTGGATTTATATTTTCCCTTGGTAGTGTAGCAGTTATGGAGCAACAAAAAGCAACCTACAGTTGCTTTATCAAGTACAGAGGCTGAGTATAGAGGTGTTGCTATGGCAACATGTGAGGTGGTATGGCTGCAAAAGTTATTAGGTGATTTGGATATGCAAGGAGATGGTCCAGTTGTCATTCATTGTGACAACATGAGCAACATACAGCTAGCTAGAAATTCAGTGTTCCATACTAGGACAAAACACATTGAGGTGCACTACCACTTTGTGAGAGAGAAGGTACTTGCAGGAGAGATTGACTTGGTATATGTCAGCACACAGGATCAAATAGCTGACATTTTCATAAAGGCATTGGGTGCAGAGAAGCTTCGAAAGTTCTGAAGCTTACTTGGAGTTGCAGAGATAGAGTTGAGCTTGAGGGGGAGTGTTGAGATGGCAAGCTCAACACGTGCAAACATTATGATGGACCACCTGGCTAGATGGGTCCGCACATCTACACTTAGCACGTTGGTGGTCATTATGATACTCACATGGCCACTGACTTATCACTTATTATATTTAGTTTGTTACACCTACCTATAGCTAGCAAAGATATAGTGCCAGTCGATTAGTGTAGTCGGTTATGCACTGTTTGACTTAGTAGGCCACTTTCTTTTATGTTGTATCTTATCTATACTTTGTGTACATTGTATAGTGAGTGAAAGAAAAAGAATAAACCAGCAAGAAAACGTTTTGGCCTCCATCTCTCTTCTTGTGTTATTGAGTGAGCTTCCTCTTGTGTATATAGTGTGTGTTTGGCACAGCAGCTCAAGCAAGTCCCCCCACCACGCGGTTCTTGACATGTAATGGCTCACAAATTGGAAGCCTCAGTGGCATTAACATGCATAGCTTGAATAAGGCTGACACCACTACCACTAGGCAGCTCCTCTATGGTAGCTTTTTCTCTTTGTAGTATTTTTTTTGGTCTCTCATCCTACTAAAGGTTATTTCCTTGTGCTTGATGATTTTTGGAGCTAAATTCTTACTCCTTTGCTAAAGAGAGCTAATCTTACTCCAGCAAGTACTAGCTAGATGATCGGATTCCCACATATGTTGCATTTGACATTAGGATAATTTCTCAAAAATTGTTGATCGCCACACCACTTATAGCTAAATCTTGATGGACCACCCTCCTTCAAGGCATTGACTTCCTATCAAATTTTCTACTTCTTTAGGAAATCAACATCTATGACTATTTTCCTGTACTATTTCACTATCATATCAGTATAATGCTTCATCATGTCCTTCACTTTGCTAAGAACTTTTGATGTATAAGACTCATAGCCACAATCGTCTACTTACCGTTCAGTTGGTCTACCAATTGATTAGGGATCGACTGTTTAATCGGAATGACATTAGGGTTTGTCATTTGGCTTCCATTATTTAATGGAGCCATCCAGCTAGCCATCAACATGGTCACATTAGAAGGAGCTCGTAGCATGGGCACACTCTGCATTATGCTTCCTCTCCCATTCTAACTAGTCATGGGTGCCCCTTGACATCCACTAGTCAATGATAAATTATTTCCAAGTCCTAGACTCGAATTCAAGTTTACTCTAGATATGTAGAGCCCCAAGAGAAACACCAAAAAAACGGGATTCTACACCAAGAAAATCTATCTTATATCATCAAAAAATATATTTTTCATATTTGATATGACCACAATAAAGAAAAGAAACCAAGAACAAGAAATCTTCACGCAGCTTCATAGAAACAATTCTCCCACGACTTTAACTTGAACCAAAATCAATTATGCTATTCATATTCTTCATATAATTCATCAAGAAACCATAAAGATACAAGAGAATATACCACTTTTAATGAAAATCATCACATACTATTCTTCTTCAAAGGTTCCATATCTTTCTGTCTCACTGATAATACATTGTTTTGCATAACAGTGTCCCTTCGTAGCTCAATAGTATCATTGTCACTTCAATCGTTACTTCAAGTCTTTAGAAACTACTTGTTTGAGCTATTTTGAACTTATATTCATCTCTTCCCAAGATTGGAAATCTTTCCCAAGCTTCACATTCATCTATCATCACACTTACAGAGGCATACAGAATAGAATAGAACAGAAATAGAGGTTCTACAGTAGACAGTCAATAAAGGGTTTACAATACCATATAGAAGGTCATCAAAAAGCCTTGAGCTCAACTTAAATCATTTAAACCCATCAAGAATCAATCGATAAGCTTCCAAAAAATCTCAAACTCCATCAATCATTATTCTAAACCCTCATACAGAAGGAAAATAGAGCAAAACAGAAGCTCAATAGACCCAAACATAACTAATCAAAAACTAATAGGACATCAACAAAACATGTCAAAATATCATATCTCCACTATAAAACATTATGAGCTTCCAAAACATAATCATCCTCATCCAAAACACTCTTAAAGACTTCCAAAATAATTAAACATCATACAAAATCCATAAAAAATCAACCATTCAGTCCACAAAAACAACAAAAGTCAGCCAAAAAATCAAGTCATCTCAATCCTCAACATATCCCTGCACTTAATCAGGGATCATCCTTGCAACCTAGGATAAAGAGAATACAAGTTCAATATATATCTCATCTTGATCTTCTTCAGCTTCTTCAAAAGCAACATCCAAGCACAACCCCAACTCATAACCTGTTTCGAATAAAGAATTGCAACAAAAGGAAAACACATTTTATCCATTACCTCAACTTTGAAACAGAAAATCATGACAAAATGTTGAAGGATATAAGAGATTTTACATATTTTCTTCTTGAGCTATCCATTCAGCATCATCATTACCACAAATCTTAAAAAAGATAGCTTCTTCAATAGTGTTGAATCTCCAACCACCATGAACCCATCATAGAACAAAATAACCATCACATGCACTTACACAAAACAACCATCTGAATGGCACCTCCAAAAGAGATATCACTATGAATCATCAAAAATTGCATTCATGGGTATTAGTGAAGATGATCCCTCTTGAAAGCTTGGCGATTATGGAAGCAATCCATATATAAATATTTGTTTACAAAAGTCTTGGGAGGATTTTGGAAAAATTGCAAACAACACATCCTCTCCACCAAGACAAGATATCTGCTAGGCAAACAAAGAGCATGAAAGTAAAAGATATCTAGCTATTAGGGATCAATAGTCGCATTCACATTGATGCACAGTTTTGGTATCTACTTCTAATCATTATGCAAATGCCCAGTGCATATGCGCCAGATACCAAGCTAAGTGAGCAGTTAATCTCACTAAAGGATTTGAAGATTGTGAATGCTATTGAGAAAAATAAAGAAAGCTCTAAAAAGCTTGGCAAATAGTCATCTATTCTCCTATAATCAATGGTTAATTGATCCGAGATCTTGTAAGTGAATCTCCTGCACTCCATCCTCGTCTTCTAGGAATCTTTGGATCAAAGCCTGCATAGCCACTAACCAACTAAGAGAGATGAGGGATAGAAGTGGTAGGATAGGGAAGAGGAACCAGTGAAAGAGAATGAAGGGATGGGTAAGAAAAATCATAAAAGGAAGAATGAGCTAAAGAGACATTAGTTGAGAACTTAAGAGAATCTATTAAAAATTATGTTTATAAATAGGCTAGAAAAGTGGAAGAAATATTTATAGATGGGGAAGGATAAGATGGAGGAGGGGAAAATATTCGATCCTCAATAAAAGAACACTGAGTGAACATAGGAATTTTAGGAGCACCTTGGGGTTGAAAAAGAAGAGGTAAAATAATTGGTGAGTTAGATTTATAAAGGGAAATATAAGCATCATATCTATGGACCATATACTGATAATAAGATAAACCAAGGATTGATGGACCTAAGACTGATTCACAATGGTAGGTATCAAAGAAATATGAATCGAAAGGAGTTTGTTTTGAAAGGTGAGATAAGAGGTTCACCCTCAGTTGGTTAGTGTTTGGCATATGAATAGAGGCTTTGTTTTGTCATTGATTCAAGATCATAGGACATAAGACGGATCAACAATGGTAGGTATAAAAGAAAGATGAATCGAAAGGAGGTTATTTTGAAAGGTGAGCTAAGAGGTCCACCCTCAGTTGGTTAGTGCTCAGCACATGAATAGATGCTTTTTTTTGCCGTTGATTCAAGATCACAGAGTTAATCATTGTATGCCAACAAGAGGTTTCAGGGCAATTATCCACTTTAGAAGAATAGGCTTAGAACATTTAATCAATCTACAACTCCAAATATCTGACATAAAATGTAGCTTGTAATACCAAGCCAAAACTTCATCATCTGGAATTAACAAATTACCTCTCAAGTACATATAAGACACTAGCATAGTGTTTGTAGTCACAAAGTCTTCAAAAACCATTCTAGCCACTTCAGTCAATAAATCAGCAAACCAAGCTCCACTCCAACCATCCTCTGGAAGAGGCAAATCCATCCTTGAAAGCTTGATGTAGAATGACAACTTGTATTGCTGATAATGAACAAAGAAAGAGTAGTTTGGAGGAACAAAATCTTGAAACTACTCAAATGAAGACCATAATAAATCCATTTTGGATTGAATCCTTTTCTGTTCGAGATTCAGAGGGAGAGAGAGACAAAGACATGGAGCTGTAACAAAGAGTAGTGAACTCTCTTGTTCTCATCTTCTCATTCTTTCATAATGCTTACTAAAGTCTAATCACACATAGTTGAAAAATACACTAGGTCACTAACTGACCATACCATTAACTATGGTTGAGTCTGATCGACTTAGTTATTATACCACACATGTAGAGAGACAACTAAGACAATAGTTGTCTAGATACGGTCTGGTCATGTGGGTGATATTGATCACATGAGCTTGATTCTCAACACTCCCCCTCAAGCTCAAGCTAACTATTGTACTACAAGTAGCTTCCTAAAATGCACAAACTTCTCTTTACCAAGTGATTTGGTAAAGATATATGCTACCTGGTCTTCTGTTTTCACATGGAGTAGATAAATCTTTCCAACAAGTACCATCTCCCTTATAAAATGGTAATGAACTTCTATGTGTTTGGATCTAGCATGATAGATGGGTTTGCTAGTCAACATCACACTACTGAGATTGTCACAATGCAATGTGACCTTCCTGTCTAATTGTATACCCAGGTCGTGTAGTAGTTTCACAAGGCAAACTGCTTTGCATGCCGCTAAGGCTACACCCCTATATTCTGCCTCTATATATAAAGCAACAGTTTGCTACTTCTTACTACTTCAGCTAATCATACTACTATCCAAACTAAAAGCATAACCAGTAGTTGACCTCCTGTCATAGATCCAGCCCAATTAGCATCTGTATAAACTATCAAGTCAAATGATTTTCCATGCTCATAAAAAAACCCATAATCAACAATACCCTTCATGTACCGCATAATCCTCATGATTGCATCTAAGTGTGGCTTATGAGGTTTTCGCATAAATTGGCTAATCAGCCCCACTACATAACTCAAGTCAGGGCGGCGGATAATACTATGAGATTTCATTCAGATGGTTTACACACACCACACTCATACACAGACAATCACAAAGAATGCATGTAAAACAATCAAAATAATAGGATATAAGATATCAACCACAAAAAAGAAACTCACAAGGACTTGACCAACTGAATAACCACCCCAAGCAATCCACATCCTAGAAAAAATTTGGCATGACCTCTGCGCTTATGCGACCAAAAGCTTCATGCGGTGCATATATATAAGCACTCCATATCCCCGTATCAAGTAGAAAAGAAAAAGAAATACACATTGTATCCCGGACTCCAATCAAATAACCAATAAAAATACCAAACCAAAATCCAAATCGACTATTGTCTAAACCTCAACTCACTAAGACAACTGATAGGCACTTCAACTAACTAGAACGTCATCCACCCCACGTAACATTTCATTAAAAAGGGGAATGTGCAATGTGAGGAGAAAGGATATTTAATTATATGTTCATTTTACAAATAATTAGAAAAAGGTGAAATTTTAATTAGGTAATAAGCCTTAATAAAAAAATGGTGGTTTATTTTATCCATTAAAAACTTATTAAGTTGAATGTTACTTATGAACGTTCCCAGACTACATCCCAACTTTGGGTTTCTAAGTGCAAGTTTCTTTTTAAAAATTAATTTATGTATAGCACTTTTTGTTTAGTGTGTGCACTTGTGACAATGGATTTATTTTATTATAAATTAATAAATGTGTTTGGCATGTGAAGTGCATGCTTCGTATATGATTGGTTTGTTTTAATTAAGTAATATATGTGTTTAGCATGAATGCCTTTTTTTTGTTTTGTTGTTTTTTTGTGTTATTTGTGATTTTTATGCAAAAAGGAAAATAAGGAAAGGGAATGGGGTACCTGGAGGAGAGTGTGTATGCAAATAAAGTCTGAATGCACAATTACTAAAACTAATGTGATGCAATCATAAGAAAATCTAAAAAGAAAATTCAACGAGTTGAAATTTTTGCCAATATAAGGTAAGCATACCAAACACCATAGCGAATATTTTTCAATAAATTATGACATGTTTTTTCTGTAATGTTTTCATTCAATTATATCCATGGACTATGTTGAATTTAATTTTACCATGTGTGGTTCAGTTTGTTTATGTATTTTTATGGTTTATTGTTTTTTTGTTTTTTTCTCTCTCTGTTTTTAAAAAAAATATGTAAAAATTTTTTGTTGTCTTTCATTTTGTTTTTATTTTTATATTTATCAATTCAGGGTTTTTTTTTCTTTTCGTGTTTATTTTTCTTCTTAATTAGTTTTGATATAGATGTATGATTAATATTTTTCTCTTTTGTTCATTCAACAATGTAGGTTGAAAGCTAAGCACAAAAGTCATTTAGATTTTTCAAAAATTTTCTAGCCATTTTTTGAAGTTAGAAAATAAAAATTTAAAGGGAAGTTAGTATGATGTTCTTAAAATTTTTGGGATTGTTTCTCAAATTTTAAACCAATTTTTCAAGAAGTTTAGGTAGATTTTCATGAAATTGAAGGTTTTTAATTGTTTTATAATATTCTATTGGATTTTTTAACTGAGAAAAACTCAAAAAAATGTACCTAAAAATAGGTTGTGTATCAACTACGTGTGAACAATAGTAAGCTTTCCACCCTGCAGAAAAAAACCATGCGAGCATCCTCGCATGTGAATAACCACAATCATGAATGTGTGCAATGATGTCCAAAACCTCGCACACAAACAATACCTTGAGGAGGGTACACGCACGAGATAGCGGAAAACAAGGTGGCATGTGCAAAAAGAATGAAAGAAGTAAATGAGGGTAGGGAAAAAAGGGTTTTGATGGTTGGTTTTAAGGTTTGTTTTGTTTGGTGGGTTAGTTTTTTTTGTTTGTCATGTTTGGTGTTTTTGTTCCTTTTTTTATTGTTGTTATTTTGTTTGTCATGTTTGGGGGAAGGGAGAGGGAGAGGGAGAGGGAGAGGGAGAAGGGTTAGGGGGATAACATTTGTAGGGGTTGGAACAGGTTGTTTGTTGTTTTTTTTTCATGTGTTTCTTTTGTTTTGTGGTTTTCTCATTTTTTGTTTTGTTTTGTTTTGTTTTTGTTAAAGACTCCCTCCTCCTCATCACGTGCACGAATGCGGGCGGGATGAATTAAAAAAATTGCGACAATAGAGTCAATACGACAAATGGAATGTACACACGGGAGAAGGACGTTGGTACGAACACGGTGATGTGTGACAAAGTGCAAAATGCAAGCAATTGGGTGGAAATACGCAAAACAAAAAAGAAAAATTATGGAAAAATTAATAACAATTAAACCGAGCACTATATTAACAAACAAAAAAAGGAAAAATATCTAGAGGATGAGAGAAAAAGGGCAAAAAAGTGAAACGAGATGCCCAGTGACAATTAAGGGCATTCACATGGAAAAAAGGCAAAAATCGGGCCTGCAAACATATACAAAAATGAATACCGGCAAATTCATCGATCAAAACGAAGGGTAGTCTAAAGGAAAAAAAATGAAAAATGATGGGACTTGAAATGGGCCGACACTAGCTATAGCACTAGCCGGACCTCATGCTCATGACACACAAACACCCTCACGGCCTCGCGGACCAGGAGCGTCAATCTAATGCTAAAGGACAAACCGCCCTAAAGCTTAATTCATGCATTTATAGTTTATAGTCCAACATTTCCCTTAAACTCCTCAGAGGAAGAACCCTTATACATTGGCAATGTCACAATCACACACACATAGGAGGCACTCCACCGACTAATAGTTGGAGCCCCACTGCAGCTCTCCTATATCGCAGGGATTGGCCCTTTGATGCGCTACTAAACATATAACACAAACGAACATAAACTCCTCTCTTTTATATTTCTCGTATTTCGAGGAGATATACCATGCTTCCTCACTTCACAGTCCCTTAGGAAACCGACCCTCTACCCTACGGCAAGGGATAACCTCACACTCTCAATCGTGGGTCAATGTCCTAAGAAAACAATTGCTATGCCGTCCAGGAGATTGTCCTTCGATACCATGAACCATGCATAGTGCATAATGTGAATGGTTTAGTGCACAAACAATAGAAAATCAGCATTGTGCATCGTGTGAAACCAATCTTTTCACGATTTCCATGCTAACGTTTATGTATTGAAACGAGGAGAGACACCGAGCCTTACGTTCATGCTGCCTTTTCCTTTATTTTAAAGAAACATCCTATAGCCATGATGCAATACCTAAATCAGGTTTAAGATTGTACTTTGACACTCGAAATTCCCTCTCACCCTACTGTTTAATGTTTTGCAATCGTTGATAGGTGTAAGAGTCATTTTATGTGTATTTCTTTGTAGAGAAAGCAATAAACACAAACGAAAACATAGAAACGAGGGTAAACCGAGGCTAATCTCGTACTCTACCTTCATTATACATTGCACAAACACTTATGTGATTTTCTAGAAATTTCCTTTTACTGTTTCCCAATTTTCTCCCATTTAAAACCCATTTTCCACCATTTTTTGGTATTTTTCCTCTATTTTCTTCAATAAAAATGACTAGAAATTAAGATTGATTGTGGGATGTGGCCCTTAGGTTCTTTGACAGCAAAATTTCAGGTTTTTTTGATGTTATATCTCATGTTTCCCCTTTATTTTGCAAAAAACCCCCATTTTGCCTCTTAAACGCGTGTTTTAGGGATTTTATACCATTAATATTAATTTCAACCATAACACTTATGATTTTCTGATTTCCTGAGCATAAACTGATCAAAATCATAGCAAACAACAACGAAATGCATAATCAGCCCATGGGAACAATATTTCATCAACCAAATAGCATAAAAACTCATTTTTTCTTCATAAAAATTGAATTACCGCTTAGGCTTCATGTCTCGGGATCTCGGCTTTGCTATGGGACTGCGTGTCAGCCCTCATTCAATGTCCAGCATCTTCAAAATCAGCACTCTTCATGTCTTCATCCACCCAAAAGCAATCCGGTCTCATCCGGACAAGCTTTCCTCCACCATTTTTCATTGTCTTCTTCCACACGAGAACAGCCCCTTAAGGGAGAGAGAGGGAGGAGAGAGAAAGACTGAAATCAGAGATCTCCATTGAGGCCACCATTTGACGGGCGAAAGGCAGCGATAGAGTCAGCATCCAGGGGGAAATCAAGCCCCATAATCATTGTGGGGGGTTGTTCACAGCTAGCATGATGGATCTCAAGGAGGAGACGCAAATTTTAGACGCTGATGGCACATCCTCTCTCCACGATTTGATGCATGCTAAGTTCCTTTTTTTTCATGTGACATTTTAAGTTTTGGCTCCCAAAGGACACTTGCCCATTTTGGCCAAATTTTGTCCACCCCTTCGCATCTTGACCGTTTCCTTGGCCATTTTTCCATTTGGTGTCCAAATCGAGTGCTGTAAATTTCTGCGCGTTCGTCTTGACATCCCGCATTGGCCGGCAACTCCTAAAAACCCGCACGTTAGTCTGAAAAATTATCAAAAATCAACAAGTGTCGCTCGGGCGCCTTTAAAGCACTTTGACGATTAAAATCGTCCTAGCTGGAGCCGCCACCTTCGACGTTGAATATTTTTTCCTTGATATTCGTAATTTTTAGCTATTTTTAAGCACTTCTCGGCATCAAAACTCCACTCTTTGAAAATCAAGGGCAGTCAAAAGGGCATAGTAGAATGTGGTTCCAACTACAGGAATAAGACCTAGTCGCATGGAAGAAATGGTAAAAACAAGTCCAAAAATGGGAAGAAAATTTAATATGGAAAAATTTGGCAATCAAAACAAGGAAGAATGAAAACAAAAAATGTCCGCATGGAAGTGACAGATAGGATGGGTAAGGTAGAATGCGTGAGAGCAGAGTTTTGATGCCGAGAAGTGCTTAAAAATAACTAAAAATTACAAATATCAAGGGAAAAATATTCAACATCGAAGGCGATGGCTTGACCTAGGACAATTTTAAGCGTCAAGTGCTCTAAAGACGCCCATGCAACACTTTCGAATTTTTAGTAATTTTTCCATGTGCCTGTGCGAGTCAGGGAAGCTGCCGGCTAGTCCAGGATGCCAAGGCGGATGCCCAAAATTTTTCAGAATGTGATTTGGACATCGGAGGCGAGAAAGGCCAGGAAAAGGGCCAGAATTGAAGAGGTGGCCAAAGAGGAGGGCCAAAGGGGATGCCTCTTGGGGACCCCCCCCCCCCCTCCCCCCTCTTAATTTTTCATGAGGTAGGGGGGTATGTCGTCGCGCTGATCAGCGCGACGCAAAAACCGACGCCCCCCCCCCCCCCCCCCCCCCCCCCCCCTGCCCCCCCCCAAAAAAAAAATTGAGACATGATGGCTATGAAGAAGCCATAGATCAGATACCTACATGAAATTCCACACTTCTTGCCAATCGTATCGCCGTCTCTCACGCAGACAATAACGGCCTGGTTGGAGAGAGAGAAAATCAGTCTTTCTCTCTCCTCTAAGGGGTGGTGTACGCGAGAAGAAGAAAGAAGAAGAAGGAATGGCGGATGCTCGTCTGGCAAAGATCGGATTGCTCCATGGATGAAGAGGGGCTGGAGACGGCAATGGGGGGTCATGCTGAGCATTAAATGCATGCTGGAAATTAATCCCGCAATCAAGACCAAGAAATTGAGACCTGAAAATAAGTGGTAATGCTATTTTTAATGAAAAAAATGATATTTTTATGCTATTTGCTTTATGAAATCTTGTTCATATGGAATGAAAGTTCTTTACGACATTGTTTGCCATGAGTTTGATCATTTTATGCTTTGAAAATCAGAAAATATAAGGCTACATGGCCGGAATTAGTGTCAAAATACATAAAAACACGCGTTTTAAGGGTAAAATTGGGCTTTTTGCTATATAAATGAGAAATATGATATGCCACACCAACTAAATCTGATTTTTTGTTGTCAATGAACTTAAGGGCCACAGCCCACAATCAACTCTCATTTTCAGTCATTATTTATTAAAGAAAAATAGAGAAAAATGGTAAAAAATGGGGAAAATGGGTTTAAAATTAGGGAAAAATAAAAAATGGGCTGAGAAAAATTAGTAAAAATTATATCTATGTTTGTGCAATGTATGACAATGGCAAAGCTCAAGGTTGGCCTCGAATTTGTCTCCCATTTCTATGTTTTGTGCGTATTTATTGTACTTTTAAAAGGGAAAAATGCATAGAAACCTTATCTAACTGATCAATGATGCAAAATGCTAAGAGTTGGATGAAAAGGGGCCGAAACATTGAAAGATAAGAAAAGATTTGATTTATGCATTGCACTTGGCATATAGGAAACGGTTTAAATAAAGAGGATGGTAGCGTGAGCATATGGCTCGGTGCCTCCTTTCAACGCAGCACACGTTAGTGAAATTCATGGAAAGAATGTTTTATGCACCATGCACGATGCTAATTTTTCTTTTGTCTGAGCACATAGCCATACACGATTTGCATTAAGCATAATAATTAAAAGGTATAAAAAAAACCTCCTAGATGCATGGTACCTGCCTTCCTTAGGTTATGACCAACGATGAGCGTCAGAGGACGCCCAAGCTGTAGGTTAGTTGTTGGGTCCTAAAGGGAAACTGTTATGAGGAATGGTACATCCTGGAACGTAAAATATTGGTACCTTGAGAGGAGTTGGTGCTCGTATGTGTTATATGTGTAGCAGCGCATCAAAGGGCCAATCCCTATGATGTAGGAGAGCTGCAATGGGGCTCCGACTGTTAGTCGGTGGAGTGCCTCCATATGTGTGTGATGAGGCATTATGCCTAAGTACTTTGGGATCTCTCTCTAAGGAGTTTTAGGGAAATGTTGGACTATAAACTATAAATGCAGGAATTAAGCTTTAGGGCAGTTTGTCCTTCAGCATTAGATTGACGCTCCTGGTCCACGAGGCTGTGAGGGTGTTTGCGTATCATGAGCATGAGGTCCGGCTAGTGCTATAGCTAGTGGCGGCCCATTTCAGGTCCCATCAGTGGTGCGTTTACTGGGAGCCGCCTATAAGTGGTGGTTTTCGGATCTAGGGTTTATAGGGACCAAAAGAAAGTTGGTTTATGTCCTCTGACAAGGACCGTCAAGCCGAAATCCAAAGAGTAGAACGTGTTGAGAGGGCTTGACGGCGGTTAGAGATCATAAGTCGTCATTCTCCTCAAAGGAGTAGCCCAGTACGTATAAGAAGTAGTGGTCTTAGTTACCCAACTACTCCACATAGTTTGTTAGGTGCAGGAGGAAGCGTAAGTTCTTCCTCTCCTCCACCAAGTCTACCCACTTCAAGTGGGGGGGTGAATTCACCCGTTCAAGCTCCTATTGCTAATCCGATTGTCGCCATTGCACAGCCTATTGCGATTCCTGTAGGGATGCTGGATTTACCAGCCTTAGGAGTTCCCTTGCCCATTTTTAATGGGTTAGCAGAAGAGGATGCAAAATTTCACATTTTTGAATTTCAAATATTGATGTTCAATTATCGCATCCAAGACGAGGGACATCTTATGATGTTCTTCAATATGACGTTAAAAGGAAGGGCTGCGGTATGGTATCACAGCATAGAGTCTGGAACCATAACCACCATTGATCAATTCTATGCAGCTTTCCGAGCGAAATATGCCCCTGAAAGAGGTGGCCAATATTGGTTGTGGGTCTTGAATGTAACATGTCAAGATCCTCACGAGAATGTGAAAGCATATGCCAAGAAGTTGAAGGAAGTATTTCGTAAGTTGCAAACTTTCATTCCCATTCTGTCGATTGCCCAATTGCAATACTTTTTGCATGGGTTGGATTTTAATATCCAAGTACAATTGAGTAGTGTGGCCTTGGTAGATATAGACACTGCTATTACACGGGCAGAGGGAGTAGAAGCACGATTACAAATGGTCTACTCCTCTCGAATGAATGTTAATGGGGTTTTATTACCTAGCAGCAATCCAGCATTGACGAATGGAAGTCAAGGGATGCCTATGACTAACCCTATTGGGAGAGAGAGTATGGTTTCGAATATACCTTTACTGCCGGCTCCTCCCAGTGTGACTATGCCTATGGCAAGTCAGTTGGCTCCATTAAATGTTGGAGGCCAAGTTTCAAATTCTAAAGTTGTTCCTGTGGGTCAACAGCCAATGCCAAATCAGATTGTTAGGCCAATGGAACGACGAGTTGACAATCAAGGCTACGAGTCAAGTGCATCTAATGTCCTTGGCGAAGTTAAGGACATGATGAAGCATTATACCAATATGATTTTCGAACAATACCGACAAATAGCTGTCAACATTAATTTCTTGAAGAAGCAACAAAATCTGATAGGGAGTCGATGCCCTGAAGAGGGTTGACCCTCTAGATTTAGTTGTAAATGGTGTGGTGGACAACACTTCCCTAGAAACTGTCCAAATGTGAAATGTGACATTTGTGGGAAGTCGGGCCATTTAGCTGCTACCTGTTGGAGTAAGATTAGTTCTCTCCAACAAGGGAGTAAACAACCGGGGCCAGTGAATCATAGAGCGCAAGGAAATAACTTGCAGCAGAATGATGCACCAAGACAAATATTCCAGAGGGAAAAAACAACTATAGAAGAGTTGCCACAAGGCAACAGAGTTAGCCTTATCGAGGCTGTACGAGTCAATGATGATGAAACCTCTAACTTAAGAGCTGTGACAAGAGGCCAAAAGGCTAAAGAGGTTGACAACGATAATACAAAACTGGTCGAGGTAAACCCTAAACAAGGGGATAAGGGGACACAAGTCCAAAATCCTAGCATAGAAGGGGGACCGCTAAGGCCGGTTGACAGAAAAGGCAACCCTAAGAAGGATGAGGCAATTCCAAGAAAGAAGGCAAGAGCCAAGAAAGAAGCACCAAAACCGGTCCCAAGACCAAAAGAGAGGATGGTTTGGCGAGAAAAGAGAGCTTTGGCTACTTATCATGACTTTGATTTAGCAAGTTCTCTTTGGGAAGTTAAACTAGATGTGAACCTCTTGCAATTGATCAAATTATCTCCAAGAGTACGCAAGGAATTTAAGAAGATCCTGCGTATTGGGTATATTGTAGAACCCTTGGGCATAGCACAAGTAGGGGAGGATTGGTTTGACCATGCTGAAAAGAACTGCCCTAGGGTTCCAGCTTATGTAGATGGAATATTAGTGGAACATGCCATTGTAGACACTAGATCCTCCGTCAATATCATGAGTTCATAATTGATGGAGAGGTTGGGTCTACGCATCCAGAAAGATAGCTCCACCCTTCTTAGAATGGTTGATGATAGTCTAAGACAACCAGAAGGTTGTGTTACTAAGGTCCATGTTACAGTTGCGAGTGTAGAATGCTTCTTGGACTTTAGGGCGATAAGATTTGCAGGACTTCCTAGCTATCGAGTCTTGCTAGGTAGGCCTTGGATCTTACGAACAGACTGTCAAGTCGATGTACCCACCGGTCGAGCGGTTCTAGGTAGAGGTGCTAATCGAGTAATAGTCGATGCTTATCCTGAGTCTCCTCAAAGTGAGAGAGCTTCTTTATCTTCCACTGAATTAGAGATAGCAGATGATCCATCTGGTAGTGAGACATCATCCAGTGATGAATCTATAGAGGGGTCCACTACAGAGGATATCTATCAGATAACTCTAAATGAGCCGATGGAGCCACAAGATAGGATAAGAGATGCGGATGTGATTGAGTTGGACCTTGGTACGCCGAATGATTCGCAGCTAATTAAATTAGGTTCCATGCTCAGTTTAGCAGAAAGGGAGGACTATGTGTCCTTGATTCGAGAGTTTTGCGATATCTTTGCTTGGAGTTATGATGAGCTGAGAGGCATTCCTCCCAGCTTGGCTGTTCATACTATTCCTGTAAAAGAAGGTAGTTGTCCTGTGCGTCAGAAGGTAAGGCGTATGCCTTTTGAATTGAGGGACGGGCTGTTTGAAGAGTTACAAAAGTTACGGAAAGCTGTTTAATCTTTCCTATACAACACACAGAATGGTATTCACCAGTTGTTATCAGGAAGAAGAAAAACAACTAGATCCGACTATGTGTGGATTTTAGAGAGTTGAATAAGCAGACGGTTAAAGATTACTACCCGTTGCCATTTATTGACCAATTTTTGGATCAATTAGCGGGTAGGGAAATATATTCATTTCTGGATTGCTTTGCAGGATACAACCAGATGGCAATTGCAGAAGAGGACAAGCTGAAAACAAATTTTATTATGGTCTTTGGTACTTTTGTGTACCATGTGATGGCCTTTGGTTTATGCAATGCACTTGGATCGTGGCAACGAACAACAGACAAGACCTTTGGTGACATCTCCCCAGATGAGTTGAAAGTATTTTTTGATGACCTAGGGGCAGCTACTGTAAGGGAAATGATGTTGGTTATTTTAAGAAAATGCTTTGAGTGTTGCAGACAATTTTGTATTGCTCTTAATCCACGGAAGTGTGTCTTTGGAGTACCTTATGGGCTATTGCTAGGCCATGTGGTCAGTTCAGTGGGAATAGAAATTGACCCTGAAAAGATCAAGGTTATAGTTGCTATGAGTCCACCACGCACTCTAAAAGAGGTTCATAGCTTTCTGTCATCATGGATAGGATACTATCGAAGGTTTATAAATGCCTTGGCAGAAAGGATGTTGCCATTAACGAATTTATTATCATGTAGCTGTCTATTTGAATGGAGCGACCCTTGTAAGGTAGCTTTTGAGGATGTGAAACAGGAGTTAGTAAAAGTGCCCGTTTTAAAAGCACCTAAAAGAGGTGAGGTGTTCTATATGTTTTCAGCAGCCACCATGCATTGTATCAGTTGCTGTTTAGCCCAAACTGGGAGGAAAAGTGGTATCATTCGATAGCTTTTGCTAGTCGAAACTTGGGCATTTTGGAGATCAATTATACCTACATGGAGAATTTGTGTCTTGCGATGGTCTTTGGGAATAAGAAAATCAGGCACTACATCCTCTATGAAAAGGTAGTGTTCTATACAAAGGTGGAAGGGCTTATATTGCTTATGAACAAGTTGCAGCCGCCTGATCGTTTGGCAAAGTAGTTAATCACTTTGCACGAGTTTGATTATGAGATTAAGAGTAAGCCACCGAGGCTGCAGGGTATTGTGCAATGCCTTGTGGATTTCGGGGAGCCGAAAGAGACTTTGGCTGAAGGAAGTGATATTGAGGAAATGTTTAAAATTGATACAGCTTCTATCCCATCTTGGTATGCTGCTATTACGCATTATCTATCAACGGGAGAGACGGGAGTTGGTTTATCAAAGTCTGAAAAGAGGAAAATCAAACAGCAAGCTTTGAACTTTTCCTTGATCGCAGGGACACTATATCGGCAGGGTGTTGATGATATCTATCGCTGATGTGTGATGCCTGATGAGATTCTTTTCATCTTGGAGGAGTGTCATGACTCTGCATGTGGAGGGCACTTTGCGGGACGGTTGATAGCGTAGAAAGCTTTAAGAGTCGGATATTGGTGGCCATCCATCTTCCAAGATTCTTTTGAGTATGTTAAGAGATGTGATACCTGTCAAAGACATGACAGTAGAGAGAATAGGAAACGCCCACTTACGCCTATCATGGCTATCCTTCCATTTGAGAAGTGAGGCATTGATTTTGTGGATCCTATTACCCCGTCGTCTACTACTCAGAAGAGGTATATTATAGTAGCCATTGATTATTTCACAAAATGGTCAAAAGCGTGGGCGACGAGGCAGGACAATGCAAAAGAGACTGCAAGTTTCCTTTTAGAGCAGATTATCTGCCGTTTCGGTCCACCGAAAGAATTAGTGTCAGACCGTGGAACCCATTTTTTGAACAAAGTAAAATCTTGACCGAGGCTTGGCAAATCAAGCATAATAAAAACGACTCCTTATAATCCACAAGAAAACGGACAAGTCGAAAGTACTAATAAGCAGCTTGTGGGGATTCTATCTAAGATAGTCTTTGAGAAGAAACAAGACTGGGACAGGAAGTTGTATGTGGCAGTATGGGCGTACAATACAACGTTTAAGCGAGCTACCGACCATACTCCATTTAAATTGGTTTATGGGAAAGAGTGTGTGTTACCCCTCAAAATCGAGTTGCCAACCATACGGTTTGCAATTAACCACTCTTTGGGAGATGAGGATTCCCTTTTTAAACGTTTCATGACCTTAGCCCACCTGGATGAGCTCAAGTTGTAGAGCTTATTACACTAGGAGGTAGCTAAACTTCGGATGAAGCAGTTGCACGAACTTAGAGCGAAGAACTATACCTTTAAACAAGGGTAATTAGTCCTCTATTATGATGCACGTAGGGAGCTGTTTCCAGGGAAGCTGGAACCTAAATGGGATGGGTCCTACAAGATTGTTAGGTTAGGGAAAAATAGGTCTACGGCCCTATTAGCTAATCTACACGGAGTAGAGTTTAAAAATAAGGTTAATCTTAATAATATTAAACCTTATTATTTCTAAGTATGCTAATATAGAGAAATGCATTGCTGGGGATGATTGAGACCTGCAAAAGAGCTTTAAAGCTGGTTGATGGGGTGGTTAATTCCTTATTTGGAGCACCCATATCTGGAGCAGAGATACCATCAGGGGAAACTTATCTGGTGGAGCAAAGGATACAATGTGATTAAGTAAGAAGGCGGAACCTTTGTGTGGGAGACAAAGTCTTCTGCCACCATCACTGCTTACGACTGTTGACAAGTATCCCTGTTGAGTTCAATGAAGAAGGTGGGATGGAGCCGTCAGTTCATCCCCTCAACATGCTAAACTTTGATTACCATAATTACGAATAGAGGAGTTCATGATGGCAAGCTGTGTAAACCCATTGTGGATGTATATATTATATTTTGACGGAGCATCCAGGGGCCCTGATAAAAAAGGGAGTGTTGGAGTAGTAATTCGAGATCCCCGACGTAGAGTTACGATGAAGTTAGCTGCTTATCTCGAGGTAGGATTCACTAACAATATGGTGGAGTATAAAGCCTTGATTATGGGGTTGCATATTTCCAAACAAGGTGGTATTTGTCGATTGTTAGTAAAAGGGGATTCCCAGTTGATCCTGAATCAACTAGATGGGACATACACATTGCAGAATCCCATTCTTTGTATGTACTATCGGATTGCTATGACCCTACTTGAAGAGTTTGAGAGAGTGTCTTTTCAGCTGATTCCACATTACTGGAATCAGTTTGCGGATTCATTGGCAAATCTTGCTTATGAAGAAGACCTCTTCTTCAATTGTGGTCCTAGTTTGGATATTGTGATCAATGATGAAACAGGACCTGGTCGCTTGTGGGGAATGTTATTAGAACATGCAATATATGGCAGACGATGGTTGGTTGATATGGGTGATGCAAAGAGTAGCCGAGAATAATCTACCGTTGTTATCTTGGACCCATAGGCTGATTAGACAACATGTTATGCGTACGCCTCTCGCTATATATGCAGGAGGGATGGGTCATAACCTTATGCATTTAGTTTAGGGCTGCGAGCCCTGTGTTTTCCTCCTTGGGAAGGAGCCTATTATTGTATATCTGGATTCTTTCAGGGAGGGATGTGTAGGTGCTATTCTGTTTGATTTCATTGGGCCAATAGGGCTAGTTTTGCGAGGTGTTATTGCTTTATTTCATTAGGCCAAGAGGGCCGATTAAGTTTTGTAGCGAAGTGCTTTATTTCTTTAGGCGAAGAGGGCTAGTTGTCTGTTTAGTGCAGGTACGGTTAATGGTTTCTTGTTTTAGTTTTGTGCTAGATAGGTTTGAAGAAGAGCTTGGAAGCAGCCTTTTGTTGCGTGGAAGCTTCTCGTGGCCCTATCCAGGTGATATCTTTCCTTTATGAGTACTGTGGTTTTATGCTATATGTGTTTGTGTACTTGTTAAGGGGTTTTTCATTTCTTGTTGGGGACTGGCGTCCAAGGCATGAAGTCCCAGGTTTAGGTTCAGTATGTTTGAGGGAGGTCTAGTAGTCGTTGCCTCCTGTAAAGACATTGCCAGGCATCAAAAGACCTGTTTTAGAAGTAGTCCTAGTGACCCTGTTCTGCTAGCTTGCTAGGCAGCTGTTCTAGGAGTTCTTATTACTTGTGAGGCAGGTAGAGAAGCTTGCCGAAGAAGAAAATAAAGATGATAAAGGAAAAGAAACCGTGAATATCTTACAGACAATAACTATATACAAAGGTGTGTAAAAAGGGGTTCTAACCCCCTATAAAAATAGAAAAGAAAAGAAAGAAAAATTTATAAGCAGTTGATCATCGCCTAGCGAAGGCCTGGTAGGTTTCTGGGGATGAGTCAGACCCAGGGCCGATGCCTTGTCTTTCTAGGAGTGGCATCTTGTTGGAAAATATGAAAGTCAAGAAGGTTGGAGCGAAAATAAAAGTGAGCGTCAGAAAAGGATTAAGTGTCGCCTTGCGAGGGCTTGGTAGGTTCTTGGGTGCCAAGACAGGTCCTAAGGCCGATGCCCTGTTCTCCTTGGGTCACTACGCTTAGCTCCCTCCTTTTTACATGCCCAAGTATGGAAGAATAAAAACCCTAAAAGAAGAAATGTGCTAAAAGAAAATACTTCTTGATCAGGCTATAGGAGTCCTCGCATAGTACGAGCTCCTGGTTGTGTTGTCCTTAGTTAGGTAGGTAGTTCAGACCACCACTTAGGGCAACCTCTTTGACAGTTCTTTTTTATTTGGCCATGTTGGAGCAGTTGGTTAGTGACTAGCTTCGGACCTTTTATCAGATTATGCTAGGCCCACTCCTTGTGGATGTCATGCCTTGGTTTTGTCAGGGGGTAGGGTGAGTATTGTGCTGTGTGTAGTGTGTATCTATTTTGTATCAGCTTCATGCTTCCTTTGGTTGTTTTGTACAGATCTATTGTGGGATTCGGCGGGCTGAGTCACCCTATCTCATGGTCGCCAATGAGAGTGGAGTTTTGATGCCGAGAAGTGCTTAAAAATAGCTAAAAATTACGAATATCAAGGGAAAAATATTCAACATCGAAGGCGACGGCTCGACCTAGGACAATTTTAAGCGTCAAGTGCTCTAAAGACTCTTGTGCGACACTTCCGAAATTTTAGTAATTTTTCCATGTACCTGTGCGAGTCAACGAAGCTGCGGGCCAGTCTAGGATGCCGAGGCGAAAACACAGAATTTTTCAGAATGGGATTTGGACATTGGATGCGGGAAAGGCCAGGAAAAGAGCCAGAATTGAAGAGGTGGCCAAAGAGGAGGGCCAAAGGGGGTGCCTCTTGGGAGACCCCCCCCCCCCCCTCCGCCCAAAAAAAAATAAAATTGAGACATGATGGCTATGAAGAAGCCATAGATCAGATGCCTACATGAAATTCCACACTTCTTGCCGATCGTATCGCCGTCTCTCGCGCAAACAATGATGGCCTGGTTGGAGAGAGAGAAATTTAGTCTTTCTCTCTCCTCCTTCTCTCTCCTCTAAGGGGTGGTGCATGCAGGAAGAAAAAAGAAGAAGAAGGAATGGCGGATGCTCGTCTGACAAAGATCGGATTGCTCCATGGATGAAGAGGGGATAGAGACGGCAATGGGAGGTCATGCTGAGCATTAAATGCATGTTGAAAATCAGTCCCGTAATCAAGACCAAGAAACCAAGACCTGAAAATAAGCGGTAATGCTATTTTTAATGAAGAAAAATGATCTTTTTATGCTATTTGCTTTATGAAATCTTGTTCATATGGGATGAAAGTTCTTTATGACATTGTTTGCCATGAGTTTGATCAGTTTATGCTTTGAAAATCAGAAAATATAAGGCTACATGGCCGGAATTAGTGTCAAAATACATAAAAACACGCATTTTAAGGGTAAAATTGGGCTTTTTGCTATATAAATGAGAAATATAATATGCCACACCAACTAAATCTGAGTTTTTGCTGTCAATGAACCTAAGGGCCACAGTCCACAATCAACTCTCATTTTCAGTCATTATTTATTAAAGAAAAATGGCCAAAAATGGGTTTAAAATTAGGAAAAAATAAAAATTGGACTGAGGAAAATTAGGGAAAATTATATCTACGTTTGTGCAATGTATGACAATGGCAAAGCACGAGGTTGGCCTCAGTTTCTCCCCCGTTTTTATGTTTTGTGCGTATTTATTGTACTTTTAAAAGGGAAAAATGCATAGAAACCCTATCTAGATGATCAATGATGCAAAATGCTAAGAGTTGGATGAAAAGGGGCTGAAACATTGAAAGATAAGCAAAGATTTGTTTTATGCATTGCAGTTGGCATATAGGAAATGGTTTAAATAAAGAGGATGGTAGCATGAGCATATGGCTCGGTGCCTCCTTTCAACGTAGTACGCATTAGTGAAATTCATGGAAAGAATGTTTTATGCACCATGCACGATGCTGATTTTTCTTTTGTCTGAGCACATAGCCATACATGATTTGCATTAAGCATAATAATTAAAAGGTATTAGAAAAACCTCCTGGATGCATGGCACTTGTCTTCCTTAGGTTGTGACCAACGGTGAGCGTGAGAGGACGCCCAAGCTGTAGGTTAGTTGTTGGGTCCTAAAGGGAAATTGTTGTGAGGAATGGTACATCCTGGAACGTAAAATATTGGTACCTTGAGAGGAGTTGGTGCTCGTATGTGTTATATGTCTAGCAACGCATCAAAGGGCCAATCCCTGTGATGTAGGAGAGCTGCAGTGGGGCTTCAACTATTAGTCGGTGGAGTGCCTCCATATGTGTGTAACGAGGCATTATGCCTAAGTACTTTGGGATCTCCCTCTGAGGAGTTTTAGGGAAATGTTGGACTATAAACTATAAACGCAGGAATTAAGCTTTAGGGCAGTTTGTCCTTCAGCATTAGATTGACGCTCCTGGTCCGCGAGGCCATGAGGGTGTTTGTGTATCATGAGCATGGGGTCCGGCTAGTGCTATAGTCAGTGTCGGCCCATTTCAGGTCCCATCAATGCGGTTTTAGGTGTGTTAGGGCACGTTTGCATGGAAAAAAGGAAAAAACACCAACAAAATCAAAGTTGAAAATTAATAGGGGAAAATCGGTGCATCAAAGAGTGCAAAAAAAAGAAAGAAATGCTAGGGGAAACATGTAAGATAGGGTTGTCAAGTTAGAATGTAGTTCCAATGGCATTAGGTGGGGTTCACATAGAAAAAATAAGAAAAACAAGTACGAAAACACACGAAAAAATCAATAACACAAAATCGAGGGATGAGAATAGGATGGGAAAAAAAACATATGCAGGAGAGTGAGCCAAACAAGGCTATCTAATCATATCTGAATTTTGAGGTGTTTAAGACAGGTTCACATGGAAAAAGAGCCACAAATGCACACACAAATACTAAAAATTTAATAACAGGCAAGCTATGCATCAAAATGATGGGCAATAAAAAGAAAAAATATCAAGGGGAAGGTATAGGTTCGGGTTGTTACATCAGATTGCTATTTCGAAGTAAAAAAGATATGTTCTCATGGGAACATGTTGTGGGCCAAAAATTTGTTAAAAATTAATAACTCATGATTCATGGCTTGGAACTAGGGGTGATAAAAAGGAAAAGTGGCTAGTATATGAAGGGACAAACAGGGTGGTAAGGTCAGATTTTTATGGTGGTGAATGTAAGATGCATTCGCATAAAAACACATCAAAATAAAGGATAAAGACAAATAGTCAAGGAATGACTCCAAGATGGGGTGAAAAGAAGACGGGTGGGTTGGAAAGGGACCCCATCAAGGCAAGATCAGGACACGGTATACTTGAATCATCCGATAGGGATGTTTCCATGAGGATATGTAAAGCGGACACACATGGACACGTCCCACACTTAAGACCTTAAAAGATCGGATGGACTCATCAATAGAGGCCTAACACTTGATCGAAACCTATACATGTACGTCCCCACACTTAAAGCATAACTAACTCATGCAATCAAAAGAGGTAGGGTTAGGAAAACTTGGTTCGAATTGCAAATGGTTGAGATGAACCATTGTTGACTCGTGAAGAGTTGTAGTCTTCGTCAAGCAAGAGGTACCACAACTCGCCACATCACAATCGTCCAACATGGCAGGGACCACGCAGCATCAACCATGGAGGCAGATTTTTTTATGAAGCATTGGTTGAATTATCGATGGCGAGGTATATAGTACTCAATCTCAACACTCACTCATGTTGGAATGTTAGATTAGTCACTTTCCCCATGACTTACGTCACTCAAAGAATAATGATTGAAGCCCATAGCTCACACCCGGTTTAGAGATCGACAAGAGGGATAGTTCAGAGGGAGTATGCAAATGTGCATAGTTGATGGCGCATCAATGTGTCCCAACCCATTTGATAGAGGTGCAAGAAGGAAGGCCAGGGAGCCTTGTAGTACAGTGCACCAAACAGAATAAGGTCTATAGTGATGGTGGAGGAGTATAGTGATGGTGGAGGAGGCATGTCCAATATGTGCATAGGGAAATGAGAATGTACCTATCTCCAATGGTGGAAATATCCCTCAATCATCATCACCTCTCAATTAAGAAAAGGGAAATCAATCACACTTAGCCCCCACTCTGTCTCACCCTTTATTGATGATTACAAGAGGGCAATCGAGTTCCGCACACCCTATTGATTGAAACCTATATGCCTTGTACACAAGTTATAGTACAATAGTACATTCTACCCTCTTGTGCCACCATACGGTGTGAAAACGAAGGCTAGGGAGTCTTATAGTGTCGTACACATAGAAACAATTTGTGCCTTTGTACATTGAGAGGTCCATCCTATGCGTGCAATACTCCATTCACACATCTCATCTCTCTGTTGAATATAAATGGCAAGGACTAATCACTCATCCCACCCTCTGTCTTACGTTTTGTTTATGATTACAAAGGGCAGCCCATACTTACATCCCCATTCGATTAGGATGAAAGCTCACATCACTCAAGGTTTGTCGATGAAAATCGGCTACATCTGGTTGATGGTGTCAACGTGTATCGATTGACGAAGAGGCATACCCAAGGAGGTAGCCAACATGTTTGGTACTTAAATTGCACATTGGAAATATTGTCTGTTGTAGGAATCAGAAGCATCGATGGGGTTGCAAGATTCAATGCACCAAGGGAGATGAATTGGAAGTGCTTCAGGAAGAGTTCTGCTAGTAATTCAGCTATCTTGGATTGTAGGGTGTTGCCACCTTTTCCATAGCCAACTTTCCATCCAAGGGTGTGTGCCACCTTTGCTTGAAACAAGGCCTGTTATGACATGGAATTTCTTCCTTTTTTCTCATAAGAGTTTTGATTTGATTTTTTTTCCTTCCCTTTTTTTTACCCTATTTCCAAGGGTGTTTCCACCTTTTCACAAAGAATAGGCTGGCATGACTGGGACCAAAGTCATTTTCTCCCATGACCGATATATGTTGTTCTTTTTCTTCTTTTGAAAGAGAAGAATAGGCTAGCATGACTAGGACCAAAGTCATTTTCTCCCATGACAGATATAAAGAGAAGAATGGCAAGAACACCATGTATCAGAGCCATCCTCGCCACCTCTGCTCAAGTAGATGGAAAAAGAGCAAAGGAGGGGTGGGAGATGGCCGTGAGGGGCTAATTGAACTAGGCCACCTTATAAGGATAAGTAGAAGGGCTATCGAGAGCATTGAGTAAAGCCTCACTAATGGACTTGCAAAAAATGAAGGGACTATCGACAATGATTGTCAGGATCCCCAGGGAGGGTAATATTTCTTAAGGCAATAGCCATTAATTAGTTAAGGATCATAAGAAGCATCGAATGTCTGTATAGAGCCATTAAAGTTGACTGCAAGTACCTTATAGGGGCCCATCCATCATTATTGAAGCTTGCTTAAAAACTTGCCAAATCAGGAATCATAGACTAGGACTAAGTCACCTTCCTTAAACTCCTTCTACTTGTTGATGGAGCTTTCATCATAGGCCTTTCTATGAGCTTGCATGGCTTCCATACACTGCTTCCATACAATGTAGGGCCATCTTTTGAGTCTCATTTAGACATTCCAAGTGCAAGAGATGGCGTTGCAAGGACTCACCTTCACCTAGGTGTTCTTTGATAGCCACACACAAAGAGGGTAGCTCTAGTTCAACAAGGAAGATGACTTCTATAGCATATATCAAATGGAAAGGGGTCTATCCTATGGTGGTAGCCTTATGGGAGGTTTTATACACTTAGAGGGCCTTTCTAAGTCAATCAACCCAATCATGGTGATGTGCAACAATTGTTCTTGTTAGGAACGAGCAAATGATGCAATTGGTAACTTCGACTTGGTTGTTGACTCTGGGGAAGTAAGGTGTGGACTTGCGATGGTGGATCTTGTACAACTTTGTCAATTCTCCAATAATCTTATTGAGAAAGTGAGTACCTTTGTCAATGATGAGTTCTAAGGGATTGCCAAAATGGGTGATGATATTCTCGTATAGGAATAGAGCCAAATTGCTACCATCATCGGACTTGAGAGCTTTGGGTTCACACCACTTTGTAACATAGTCGGTACAGACCAAGATGTATTTGTTTTGCTTTCTTCTGGTTGGCAGATCAATAGGGCCCACAATGTGAATTCTCCATTTCTTGAATGGCTTTAGGGGAAGTATCGGTTGCAGTGGCATGGTGCTAGATTTTGTAGGATTTCCCATTTGTTGATAAGCATCACAATGTTTGCAATAGTCTTAGGCATATTTGGGGAGGGCTGGCCACTGATATCCTACAAGCAAGGCCTTCATGGGACTATCGCTTCTCCCGCGAAGTGTCCACCCCACAGGGCTCATCATGGCATGCTTTTAAGCACTGTCCCAATCTCACCTCTTACAACACATCTTCAGAGAGCAACACTTCATCTTTGCCTTTCTTGTATAGAGCGCCACTCAACAAGGTGCAGGGAGTGGATGTTGAGATATCGAGCTCCACTCGTGATACGCCAGGGTGACCGTTGTGTATTTATGTCACCGACTTGTCAGTTGCAGACACGGTTGGTACACCGCCCATGAATAATAGCTACATGATAGCTATCCTTATCTACTCTAGTTCGTGGCTCAGTTAGTATGCCACCTTAGTTAGTTGAGTTTGGTTTGAGACCCATATATAGGGTTCTTCTATTTCTTTGTACTTGAGTTCTTTTGGCTTACACAACTAAGAAGAGGAAAACTGTTTTCAGCCTCCACCCTTGTGTGTATTCCCCCATTGTGCAAGCAAGAAAGCTTCAAGTGAGACTCCTTCCTTCTCTCCCACAATCTTGACAGTGGATTCCAATAGAAGCTTCTTCTTCTCATGGTTGGAGATACAAGGGGGATATTACTGTGTTGCCAAGAGGTTAGCTATGTTTGTGTACCATGAGGTAGCAATTTCAATTAGAAAAATGGAAGCATCAGGAAGGTTCGGATCATCCTGCTCTTCTTTCTCAGTCTGAGGGATTCATGGCAGATGATTAGCTAGGACATGGGAGCGACCGGTTTTGGTAACCACTTCAAAGTTGAACTCCTGAAATAGAAGAAGCCATCTCATCATTCTTTCCTTCATATTGGCATTGTTCATCACGAAGGAAAGGCTTCATGGTCTGTTGAGATGACAAGCTCAACACATGCGGATATTAATGATGGACCGCCTAGTTAGATGGGTCTACATGTCTACAGTTAGCATGTCGGTGGTCATTATGACTCTCACATGGCCACTGACTCATTACTTATTATATTCAGGTTGTTACACCTATTTACAGCTAGCATAGTTATAGCGCCAGTCGACTAGTGTAGTCAATTATGCATTGTTTGACTTTGTAGGCCACTCTCCTTTATGTTGTATCTTATCTATACTTTGTGTACATTGTAAAGTGTGGAAGAAGAAGAAGAAACCAGCAAGAAAACGTTTTGGCCTCCATCTCTCTTCTTGTCTCTTGAGTGAGCTTCTCCTTGTGCATTCTGTGTGTGTTTGGCGTAGCATCTTGAGCAAGTCCCCACACCACGCGATTCGTGATATGGTATCAAAGTTGCACTACTAATTGAGGCTCGTTTTGAAGGCTAAAGCGAAGGAGAGGAGCCAAGGATTCGAGCAAGTAAGCAACATGTAAGAAACTTTTCCATTCTTTACTTCTTTTCTTAGATAGTGCTTGTGGAGACACCAGAAGTAGGGCAGAGCAAAAATCTCAGATTATAGTGAGATTTGGTGTGCGCGAAGAGCACTGTGTATTCTGCGGATAAGCTCTTTAGGGCTTAACCGCTGCTATTTTGGCCATCTGAGGCCATTTCAGGCCCCATTTTAGACTCGCAAGGTTGCGGACAGCAGTTCGAGGTATCCTGCAATTTCAACTATGTCTGTCGTATACAGGTGTACAGGTTACAGATTTCTGATATGTAAGTTCAAATGTGTTTACCAGTGAATAAATACAAGGTTTATCTGCAAACTGGTTGCAGATTGCATGTATTGTTGAGCAGATAGTGAAAAAGGCTATCTGGTGTATTGATATGTACTACAGGTCGAGGGTTGCAGAAGATTTACTTGTTGTTTGGTATTAGTTTTGTGATAATGGCAGAGAATAGTGGAAACCCCATAATTGAGAAGCTCGATAAGAACAACTACCCTTCATGGAAGTTCCATGTCACAAACTTCCTTATTGGAAAAGGCCTCTACAAGTTTGTTTCAGGTGAAGAAAAGGAACCGGAGGTGAGTGATCCTCCAACTGCAAAAGAGACAAAGACACAAAAGGAATGGAATGCAAAAGACAAAAAGGTCATGTATTGGTTGTCTGTAATAATTGACAATAATATGCTAGGACATATTAGAAATGCAAAGAATTCATATGCATCTTGGACCAACTTGAAAGTATGTTTTCCGTAAATACAAAGGCACAAAAGATTCAACTCAAGCAAGAGTTGAATACATTGAAGAAAGGGAAGATGTCTATCAATGGAGTATGCACTGAAGGTAAGGAGCATTGCAGATGCCTTGGCAGCGATTGATGCAATGCCCGATGATGATGATTTGGTGTCGTCTACCTTGGGTGGACTTAATAATGAAAAGGCTTGGAAGTCTTTTGTAACTTCCATATATGTCAGAAAGCCATTTCCAAATTTCGATGAGTTGGTCCAAGCTTTCTACTTCAGTTCAAGAAGGGGACGTGGCAAGTCCTCTTCAAGAGGCCATGGTACAGGACGTGGTAGTAACAACCAGCAAAACAGATTGAATCAGCAATTTGGCGATATGCAGGTTTTTGGAGGTTGTGGTAACTTTAGAGGTAGGGGAGCTTTAGAGGAAGAGGTGAATGGCAGAACAGAGGTTCTAACAACTTTGGTATTGTGTGTCACTACTATGGCAAAACAGGTCATATTGCAGCCCAATGTTATTTTAAGAAAGATGATATTCGCAGTGGTAAGTTGCAGCAAGGAAACTATGCATCGTCTTCATGATAGAATGAAGACAAAAGTGAACGTCTGTTTGTTATACATCATATGTTGAATGCTGTTACAGGAAAGGGAACACATGATGATATTTGGTATGTTGATTTAGGTGCATCCAATCATATGACCAGCCATGTAGAATGGTTTGGAGAGATGCAATATTTGCAAAATGTAGGTTATGTGCAGACGGGTGATGATTCATGCCACCCAATTTCACACATTGGAAAAGTTCCCTTGTCCTTGCATGATGGTAAGACAAAGAGTCTTTTAGATGTATTACATGTACCATCTATTACAAAGAACTTGATGTCAATTGGTCAGATGGTAGAGCAAGGGTTGCAAGTCAGATTTAATGTAAAGGGCTGCTTTGTAGAAGACTTCAATGAAAAGTGCAGGTTGGTTGCAAAGGGAAGTAGAGTTGGACGTATGTTTACTCTAGATGTTGGAATTCCTACTATGAATGTTGCTATGTATGCTAAAGGAAAAAGTGTTGTTGCGGATATTGAAATTTGCCACAAACACATTGGACATGCAAATGTACAAAGGCTGAAATTAATGTAGTCCAAAGGTTGGTTACAGGTTTACCTACATTTAGAATTGCAGAATTTCATAAGGTATGTGAAGCATGTCAGTTTGGTAAGCAGGCAAGACAACCCTTTTTCACATGACAAAGATGTAAGCAGAAATATCCTTGATGTTGTGCATACAGATATTTGGGGGCCTACACAAAATGTATCTCTTGGAGGCAGTTCATACTTTGTTACATTCATTGATGATTGTTCTAGAAAGCTGTGGGTATATTTTATGAAGGAAAAGAGTGAAGCATTTAAGCACTTTAAAACTTTCAAAGCTGCAGTTGAAAGAGAAACATGCTTGAAAGTAAAGTGCTTGAGGTCAGATGGAGGGGGAGAATATCTCTCAAATGAGTTCAGTGATTTTCTGAGGTCTCATGGGATAAAGAGATATTTCACATGTAGATATACCCCACAGCAAAATGGGATTGCAGAAAGGAAAAACAGGTATACTGCAGAAGTTGCACGCGCCTTGATGGCTAAAAAGAATATGCCTAAGCATTTTTTGTTTGAGTCTGTTCATGTGCAAGCTGAAAAGCAAGAATCATGAACTCTTAGTGGACCAGAGACATCATCTGGTAGTCCTTGGCCTGGGAGACTAAGGAGTAGCTCTACATCTTCAGGTGCATCCAGTAGCACTACAGGTAAAGAAAAAGGAAAAAATAAAGTGTCAGATGGCATTGATACAGTTCTTGATGGAGACTCCAGTGGCTCAGAGAGCTTGAATGATGAGCTTGGCATTCCCACAGTGAGGATTCTAGGTGTGCAGAGAGCACGCGTCAATGCAAAGACTCCATTCAGTGATCCAATGGTACACATGTCTAGCATGGTGAGATACCCTATTAACAGATTTGGTTTTGAAGGTTATGCAGCTCACGATTATGCTTATATGGTGAAAGTGATTGAGGATGTTGAGCCCACATGTTTTGAGGAGGCTGTTGGTCATGCTCATTGGGATGCAGCAATGGATGAGGAGATGGCTGCATTAGAGGCCAATAAGACTTGCGATCTAGTATCATTGCTGAAGGGAAAGAAAGCTATTAGATGTAAGTGGGTTTATAAGATTAAGCACAACACAGATGGTTTTATTACTAGGTATAAAGCTAGGTTGGTTACAAAAGGCTATGCCCATACATATGGCATAGATTATGAAGAAACCTTCAATCCAATTGCTAGGATGGTAGCTGTCAGATGTGTGATTGCTTTGGCAGCAGCCAAAGGTTGGAGGTTGCAGCAAATGGATGTGAAGAATGCCTTCCTGCATGGTGATTTGCAGGAAGAAGTGTATATGGATTAGCCAACAGGTTATGAAGATTTAGAGCATTCCACCTATGTGTGCATGTTGAAGAAGGTACTCTATGGGCTCAAAAAAGCACCTAGAGCATGGTCTGACAATATTAGAGAGTATCTTGTCAATATTGGCTTTTATGTTTTTGATGCTGATCACTCACTTTATGTGAGAAAGGGAGATGTAGGTTTGGTCATCATAGTCATCTATGTTGATGACTTGATTATTATAGGTGATAGTGACAGTGGGATTGCTGAAGTCAAGGACTTTTTGAAGAAGAAGTTTGAGATGAAGGATTTAGGTGAGCTAAGATACTTCCTTGGCATTGAGGTGATCAAATGTGATGATGGTATATGGCTATCCCAAAGATAGTATGGCTTGGATATGTTGTCCAAGTATGGTATGACAGCATGCAAACCACTTTCAGTCCCGTTGGAGGAGAATGTAAAGTTGAGTGTTGATGTAAAGTTGAGTTTTATCTACATGACCATTACAAGGCCAGACTTGAGTTATGCTGTTGGTCTTGTGAGTCAGTTTATGCAAGTACCTAGAAAGCCACATTTGGATGCAGTTAGACGCATATTGAGATATGTGAAGTCCACATTACATTATGGACTTTTCTATGAGGCAGGTACAGATGTACAGGTGTTTGGATACACAGATGCAGATTGGGCTGGTAGTATGTCTGATAGAAGATCTACCAGCAGATACATATTCTCTCTTGGTAGTGCAGCAGTTGCTTGGAGCAGCAGAAAGCAATCTATAGTTGCTTTGTCGAGAGTACAAAGGCTGAGTATAGAGGTGTTGTTGTTGCAATATGTGAGGTAGTATGGCTGCAAAAGTTATTGGCTGATTTAGATGTGCAGGTGGAAGGTCCAGTTGTCATTTATTGTGACAACATGAGCAATATACAGTTGGCTAGGAACCTTGTGTTCCATGCCAGGACAAAACATATTGAGGTACACTATCACTTTGTGAGAGAGAAGGTACTAGAAGGTGAGATTGACTTGGTGTATATCAGCACATAGGATTAGATAGCTGACATCTTCACAAAGGCATTGGGTACAGAGAAGCTTCAAAAGTTTCAAAGCTTACTTGGAGTTGCAGAGATACAGTTGAGCTTGAGGGGGAGTGTTGAGATGACAAGCTCAACACATGTAGACATTAATTATGGACCGCCTGATTAGATGGGTCCATACATCTACACTTAGCACGTCGGTGGTCATTATGACTCTCACATGGACACTGACTCATTACTTATTATATTCAGGTTGTTACACCTATTTACAGCTGGCATAGTTATAGTGCCAGTCGACTAGTGTAGTCAGTTATGCATTGTTTGACCTTGTAGGCCACTTTCCTTTATGTTGTATCTTATCTATACTTTGTGTACAGTGTAAAGTGTGTGGAAGAAGAAGAAGAAACCAGCAAGAAAATGTTTTGGCCTCCATCTCTCTTCTTGTCTCTTGAGTGAGCTTCTCCTTGTGCATTCTGTGTGTGTTCAGCGCAACATCTTGAGCAAGTCTCCACACCACACGATTCCTAACATGGTCCACATAGAATTTAAAGTGTGTTGATAGTAGGTAGTTTCAGAACTTCTCCAAGGAAAATACCATTGCCAAACACTCAAGCTCCACCAGAGAATATTTCCTTTCTCTATCGATTACTTTCTAACTAGCATAATAGATAGATTAATCTAACTTCAAGGGTCCCTTTTGGCATAAGATTGCACCTAGGCCTTTGATTGATGTATCAGTGTGCACATGGAACTCCTTCATCCAATCAGGAGGTTGCAGGATGGGTGCTTCAATCATGCACTACTTTAGAGTGTTGAATGCCTCGTCACATTCAATAATCCATGTAAACTCGGCATCTTTCCTCAGGAGCTTATGCAAGGGGGCTGCCTTTTTTGCAAAGTATGCAATGGATCTTCTGTAATAGCCCACATGGCGAAGGAGTCCCCTCAACTGTTTGAGGTTGGTTGGCGTGGTTAAGGTTGCAATCTTCTCAATCTTTGCAGGGTTCGTCGCTATCCCTTGTGCAGAGACAATGTGGCCTAGAAGAACTCTTGACGAGATGCCAAAGATGCATTTGTTGGGATTGAGAGAAATTCCATACTCTCAACATCTTTCAAAGCATTGCTCTAGGTATCCCCAATGCTGATGGATTAGGCTATAGACATAGAAGTAATCTATGTATACTTCAATGAAATCATGCATATGATTTTGGAATGTAGCCATAATTACGCATTGGAATGTAGCATGAGTATTACAAAGCCTAAATGGCATCACTCTCTGAGCATAGATTCTCCAAATTTCTGTTGTCAAGGTTGTTTTGGATTGATCTTCTTCTGTGATTTGGACTTGATTATATCCACTAAATCCATCTAAGAGGGAATAGAGTTCATGGCCTACCACTATATCCAATAGTTGGTCTATGAAAGGAATAGGGAAATGATCATTCTTAGTCTTGGAATTCAACTTTCAGAAGTCCACTTATACTTGCAACTTTCCATTCTTCTTGGGTACTACCACGATGGGTGAAATCCATTCACTATTGGCCACTAGATAGATAAACTCCACTTCAAGGAGCTTCAACAATTGGGCTTTCACAAGGGTAGAGTAATTTGGATTCATTCGCCTCTATCTTTGACACACATGCTTAGCATCAGGCTCTAGGTCAATGTGGTGTTGACATACTGTGGGATCAATCCCCTTCAAATCTTGATAGGACCATGCAAACATGTCCAAGTTCTCTTTCAGTAGGTCATGTAGGACCAATAGCTCTTCTTCTGGAAGACTGATACCCAGCTTTAGGTGATGTTCTGTACCATTAGCATCCACAAAAGTTAATTTCTTTTCACCTTCCACTTCATAGATGAAGGTCCCATGGACTACTTCTAGGTAGAGATCTCACTCCTTCAAGGGGAGTAGTCTCCTCTTCTAATGATGCAATGGAACTAACTTCCTCTTTTAGTGGGAACTTAGCTTGCTCCTTAGGAAGATGAAAGGGTATTAGACCTATTTTAGATCTTATAGGAGGCTTATTTGTCTCTTGACTCGAGGATTCATCTTTTGAGGATGCATCCAAGAACGTCACATAACAGGAACCTTCTAAGTTCTATTTGGGCCTGCAGGATCGGTGTTGTTGGCAAGGTGCATCGTCATCATCTTCTCTTTAGAAGGGTGCATCAGGGTGGCAAGAGCCATTACTGAAAGAATGTGTATTCTTCTTGATCCATTTCTTATGGATTTTTTACATGTGATGTGACTCATTAGCCAGCCCAAATGGTAATATAGTCATTCTATCGAATAGTAGGGAATTTTTTTCTTCTATAGCTTCTAAAACTTCTTCTTCATTTGTGCCTTCTGCAAGTAGGATTTACTCTTCCAGCCTACTTTCATAGTTTTCTTCCTCATTGTCATCTTCATCCTCTTCAAACTTTGTTTTTGCCTCTATGGGGGCTCTGTAAGAGAAGAATAGACTTTCTATTAGATCCTTTTCTTTTGCTTCTATGTCAGCCTTTACTTCTGTCTCTGTTTCTATCTCTGTCTCTGTGTCTGCTTCTAGCTCTACTGCGGCCATGCAACAAGGAGAACAGTAAATCCATGCTTCTTTCTCCCTTTTAAAAGTGATTTCAAAAATCAATTCGAGTTCAAGCAAGAGGTATTCACCCATTGACAAAGACTTTGCTTCTTTTGACAATTGGTTTACAATACCCACTATCAAGGACTATGCATCTGTTTTCTTAGGGAAGATATGTTTAATGGCTTCTTCGTCTCCTGATGTGCCATTTGTTACTTCTTTGGAGGAGTCTATTATGATTTCAATGGAGGTGGATCGATTACCTTTTTGCAATCCATACAACTTCATCACTGCTTTGTTGGGTCCTCTGCTAGGGTTAGGGTTCCTTTGAACCAATCTATTCATGCCCTTGCTTAAAAAAACCAATGTCTTCCCAAGAGTAAAGGTTATGAGGTCCCATAGGAATTTGGTTTGACCACCAAATAGGTTAGCCAATAATCTCTTCCTACGAGGGTTGTCTTCATATATGGGAGAATGCTCAAAGGCTTGATTCTACTTTGGTCTACCAATCAGATGATTAGGAGACAATATCAACAATTGTCAAAGTGTCAAGTTTGGTCTAAAGGTGTCTAGGCCTTTGACCAAGTCATATTCTTTAATAGGATCCACAGGCTTTTCCAATCAGCTAGAAAATGGGCTAAGACCCATTTTATATTCCCTCTTTCTTCCAGGACTGGCAACGTCTGCACTTCTTCTACTTTTGGAGGTACTTCAACATTCTCTATCTCCTGGATATTTGGTCCTATCTCTGCTACTCTCTCTGTAGCTCTCTATGGCACTGCAGTGCTTTGTACTGCATTGTTCTA
This sequence comes from Lygodium microphyllum, assembly GCF_053477565.2. Lineage (NCBI taxonomy): Eukaryota > Viridiplantae > Streptophyta > Polypodiopsida > Schizaeales > Lygodiaceae > Lygodium > Lygodium microphyllum. The sequence goes on from NC_141139.1 coordinate 93,366,692, forward strand.
CTTTGCAGTATTTTGTTTCTCCTTGGGAAGGTTGAACTTCATTGTCTTGGCAGAGCGAACGTTATCTTTTGGAATTGTGGGTTCTCCTTTCTTTGCATGCGTTATTGTGGCAACTTCCAATTCCACCAAATTGGAAGTGGATTCTTGGGTCTTCTCTTGGGTATTAGGAGTAGCCTTCACAGGAGCTAGACTAGGACAATCTTTTGTAGTGTGGCATTCTCCTTTGCATCGATTGCATAAGGGTTTGTAGTCCATATACCTTCTTGGGTTTGGATAGTTTGGTGAGATATAACCCTTTTCTCCACATTTGTAACACTCCATCTCTGAGCTTTGGCCACCAGCAGAAGATTGTCATCCTTTGTAACTTTGAGAGGGAAACCTCCTTGGGCCAAAATTAGGACGAACTCCCTAAGGCTTGTTCTAATTTTTTGAGTTTTCATTTTGGACTTCAACAAGTTAAATCTTGCTTCTTCATCTTTCTTCATTCTCTCATGCATCTCCTTCAGAGAGCAGATATATTCTATATGGTTCTTTCTTAAACACTACAAATGGAAGGTTCCAAGAATGGTTGGGATTTCGGGTACATTCAGTGGCACTTTCCACGCCATGTATTAGATTACATCACATCTCTTCTCCCTCCCATAGGACTGGATATGTTGGTTTTATTCACTTTTAGCCTCTGTAGCTATTCTGTAATCACATCCATCAACTCCTTTTTTATCTTGCAACTCAATTGGACAAGTAGTCATTCAGGTTTTCACCTCCTGGAGTACTTGCAGTAGGATTTTGGAAAGCTTATGTAATCATTGCATAGACTAATTGAGTTGATCCAGAGGGTCCTCTATTCTGGTTCTAATTCAAAGTTCCTATTGAGATTGGGGGTTGTTGGTTCTAATTAGTAGGATTCCACTATTATTGTGGAGTTGCCAATGGGGGAACTATTTGAGGCCACTGTTGTTGTGGTTGAACCATCATTTGAGGCACTATCGTTTGTGGCCACAGTGCATTTAGTGCACTATACTACGACACTATTTGCATCTAAGGGTAGGGGTAGGGAGTTGTCCCTCGGATTGCATTTGGTGGGTGAACCATTCCTGGAATGGAAGGAGGTAGGACTCCTCATCCTAAGGTCATTGACAGTCTTGCTTCAACTTCATCATACAGTCTTGCGCCTTCCACTACATCTTGCAGATTGACTAGTCTTCTCAATTCCACAAACTTACAAACTTTTGGTTGTAGGCCTCTTAGGAAAAATCCTTCTAGATGCCTTCATCCAAATGATATTTGGTTTATCTTTTCAGTATGGATTCCATTCTAGAGACATAAGCTGCCACTCATTCTCACCAGAGGGCTAACTTAGGTTCATGAATTCCTCTCGTATCTGCTCTTCAAAACCTTCACGCCTGAATTTAGTGAGGAAGGCCAACTTAAGATCTCCCATGTGCCAAAAATTTCTATATCTTGTCTCTCGTATCACTGAAATGCCATGCCTTTGAAAGTGGTGGGGATAATCGCCAATAAAGGCTCGGGGGTTTTGGCATTGTTAGCTACACACACTACCATGAACTCTACTAAATGAAGATCAAGGTCTTCATTGTACTCTCCCTTAAACATGGGCAATGGGACTACATTTGCTGGCCTATATCAATATTTCTAGGATGGATTTGACTAGAAAGGGGACCTTGAGTTACCATGGGGAGTTCTATAAAGGGTGCCACTAGGGCATCAAAGGAGGCTTCTGTTTGCTAGTTCGTTCTCAGCTTTGATTTTTGCATTCTCTCTTCTCACATACCTCTAGACTCATTCTCATGATTGGCTCTTGATTGTGTCATTCATTAGGGAGTTAGCTCCACCCAGTTGGTTTATACTCCATAGAACACAATCACAAGGACTTCAGTCTCTAGAGGACTCTCTTGCTAAGATTTTCTCTACTTTCTTTTCAAAATCTATGAATTCATCTTTCAGTCCACTACAGAGGGGAAGGTATTCAATTCTGAAGGTATCAAAACTCATTCGTCTAGACAACCATCATTGTGGTGCCATCATCATAGTAATGCCAACTTTTGATGGTTTCAATAGTGTATGTTGTGAAGAATACTCTATCCACCAACTTCTAGTGGGTTGCTAATTGGACAAATAGAAGGTTGTCAATGCACCATTCATCCCACATATCTTGCTATTAAGCATCCACAAAAAGATTCCAACTCTTTTCCTTTGTGTTCTAGTGAAATTTTACTGACCATGACTCCTAAAGTTTCTTCACGATTTCCCACTTGATGATGTCTAGAAACTTCTCAATGAATGCTAAAACTTCCATGGATGGTCATTCTCTCTATTCTTGCATTTTAGTTTGCTCCCAAACAATTTGCCACCAATTTTCACGTCTCTGTTGCTTCGACAAGGAGAGGGAATAGTCTAACATATAGAGCTTGCATCAAGTTGGTAATATGTTTCTACCATTGTGGGATAAAATTCTTGTAGAAAGTGGCTTTGCCAATGAGAATATCCAATTATTCAATGGTACAAGGAAATTTTCAAGCATCCATTGAAATTCCCTCCTCTCAACAATGCCATTTCCTTCATTTTTAGCCTTTTTTTATGCTTGTTGATGGCAATTTTCCCCAGCTGCGCACAAAAAACATGGATCCCCAAGAGGAACACCAAGAAAATAGGGATTCTACTACAGTAAAATCTATATTGTATCATCAAAAAATATCTTTTCCATATTTGATATGACCACAACAAAGAAAAGAACACCAGGAACAAGAAATCTTCGTGCAACTTCATAGAAACAATTCTCCCACGGCTTTAACTTGAACCAAAATCTATTATGCTCTTCATATTCTTCATATAATTCATCAAGAAACCAAAAGATACAAGAGAATACATAACTTTGAATGGAAATTATCACATAATATTCTTCTTCAAAGATTACATAGCTTTCTCTCACAATCTCTCACTCATAGATATATTGTTTTGCATAGATTTTGCTATCTCTCACTCACTCACTCACGCACTCTCGCATGCATGATCTCTCCTAATAGTAAAATTGGATAATCAAGAATAATCATTCATAACTCCTCTTTGATTGTGGATACCCCTCCCAAGAGGTATTTTTGGTATAAAAGGTCACGAGGACCACTACAATGTCCCTTCGTAGCTCAACAATGTAATTGTCACTTTAGTCTTTACTTCAAGTCTTCAACAACTACTTCTTTCACTTATTCAACCTATTTTGAACTTATATTCATCTCTTCTAAAGATTGGAAAACTTTCCCAAGCTTCACATCCATCCATCATCACACTTGCAGAGGCATATATAATAGAACAGAGGTTTTACAGACGGTCAACAGAGGGTTTACAATACCATACAGAAGGTCATCAGAAAGCCTTGAGCTCAACTTAAATAATTCAAAACCATCAAGAATCAATCAATAATATTCCAAATACTCTCAAACACCATCAATCATTATTCTAACCCCTCATAAAAAAGGAAAATAGAGCAAAACAGAAGCTCAACAAACCCAAACAGAACTAATCAAATACTAATAAGACATCAACATAACATGTCAGAACACCATATCTCCACTATAAAACATTATGAGCTTCCAAATCATAATCATCCTCATCCAAAAAACTCCTAAACACTTCTAAAACAATTAAACATCATAAAAAATCCATAAAAAATCAACCATTCAGTCCACAAAAACAATAAAAATCAGCCAAAAAATCAAGTCATCTCAACTCTCAACAATATCTAGGCCACTTGTAATCGTGATTCTACCTCCTCTGCTCGTGTAATAGAAGTATCAATGTTAACAAGAGCAACACTATATTCAACCGCACTTGGATATTAAAGTCCAATCCATGTAAAAAGTACTACAGTTGAGCAATAGCTAGAATGGGAATATAAGATTGCAATTTGCGAAACATTTCTTTCAATTTCTTGGCATACACTCGAAAATTCTCATGAGATTCTTAAAGTGTTATATTCAGAACATGTAGCCAATAGTAGCTACCTCTCTCAGGGGCAAACTCTCTTGAAAAGGCCATGAAAAATAGATTAATTATAGTTATAGTTCTGGCTTTTAGGCTGTGATACCATACTATAGCTCTTCTTTTCAGAGTCATATTAAAGAACATCATCCAATGTCCCTCATCTTGAATTGGACAATTAAACATTAACTTTAGAAACTCACTAATGTGGAGCTCTACATCTTCCTCTCCTAACCCATTAAAATTGGGTAGAGAAAATCCTAAGACTAGCAGATTCGTCATCCTTGCAGGAATTTCAATAGGTTGTGCCATGATGAAAACTGGATTTGCTAAGGGGATTTAAACTAGTGGAACTACTACCCCACTCAAACTGGGCTAACCTACTAGAAGAGGGGAAGTGCTACAGCTTCCTTCTCCTCCTAAAGAACTGCTTGTAGCACTAGGGATCATTAAGACCTCTCCCTCGTAGGGATATTAGGCTAGTTTGTTGAGGTGAATATCTCCTAAGAATTTCATCCCATTGTCTAGCTCTTTCTTGCTTTTGGATCTCAACTTGATGGTGTCTATCAAGAAATAACATATCTATTTTAATGCCCTTTTGTATATATTGAACAATTGGTCCCTATCAATCAATATTCGAAAATCGCCACTTAGTAACAGCTCCTAGAAAATGCACTTGTCGGGATTAAAAAATGGGCTCGACACTAGCTCTAGGGCTCTAGCCCAGGCCTCTACATGCTCAACCAAAACACCCCATCGCCTCGTGGCCATGAGCATATGGAGGCTAAACACACTGATCTAACTTAGACATGCATTTGTATTGTTCATAGGTCAATGAATCCCTTTCCAACTCCAAATAGGGATTACCCCAACATAACGATGTCTAGAACCTCCTATCACATACATAGGGAGCACCTCCCTAAACTAATTGTTGTGACCCCACTATGGTTTCCTACACCCCAAGGATTAGCCCCAAAATGCATCGTTTCAACATAAAGTATATACGAAATATAGTCCTCTTTTTATATTCGTTCTAGGAGAGAATTCAATCCTTACCAAATTAGGCCCCAAAGGGAATGAATGTACTATCCTATAGTAGCATAGGACTCCTTACACTCTCAATGCGGGTCAATGATTGTAACAATCAAGTGCAATGCATCCAGGATTTGTTTTTCTAATACCATGTATATGTAATGCAATGAAAAGGTGAATGCCCACGCTAACACAATATGTCGTTTTGCTAAGGCAACACCAAAGTAATTCCGCTAGTCCCCTTCTTTAAAAAATCTAAAATGAAAGAATCTTATATATCAAGATATACATAAAAGTAGATTTCAATGGCTTCTTAACTCCCCACAACCCTTTTTCCCTACCGTTTATGATTTTGCATTCATTGGTAGTATAAATAATATTTTTAATGTGTTTTTTGTATATAAAAAGATATAAATATGTACTTTAATGTAAAAAGGGGGATAGCCTAAGCCTAAACCTCATGCCCTAGGCCCACCATACACTCATGGACACATTTGTAATTTATATATATATATAATCTATTTTTTATATAAAATATCATTTTTTAATTTTCATGATTTATTTTATATATATTAATGATTTTTTTCTTATTTTTCTAACATAAGATGATTAGGAATATTGAGATTTGTCATCATTCATTAGTTCATACCATAGGAACACAATATGACTCAATAGAACTTGTAAAGTTCATGATTTGCCATAAAGTTGCACTATGTCGGTTTTGTGTATTTAGCCAATTATTAAATGATTCATACTTGCTATTTTTTAATGTTTCTAACATACCAAATAATTTTCAAGCAATAACAATCATTTTCAATCATATGAAACCAAAATACATCATACACCAATGAAGAATCTCACTTATGCATTAAATCGTATAAAAATACATATGTATCTTGTATGCAAGAAGCCGCTAATGCTCATACATGGCTTCTAACACCTCTTTGACCTTTGATCTACACTCCATAATGCTTCAATGCCATCTCACATTCAAAATCTTTCATCTCAACCCACCCCTCCCTCACATAGAATCATCCATGAGAACAAGCACTAAGAGGAGAGAAAGAGGAAAGAGAAATATTCTTTTTTGTTTTCTCTCTATAGTTCACCATTTCCCAATTGTTATTGAGCAATTCAAAGCGAGAAATTTGACAAATAGGCTACCATGATCAAATTGGATTGTTCTTCACAGCCCTTATATGCCCTCTCCACCAAAATCATCACCTAATTGAGGAGTCACCATTTTTCTATATCCCGTGAGCAATCCCCCCCCCCCCCCCCCCCCCCCCCCCTTCATCACAAAAATTTGGGCTCTTTTGAGGCTCCAAAGGTCATAATTCTTGGCCATTAAAGTCTTATTCACACTCTCCATGCGTGGCCTTTAGCTTCTCACGTGTTTGGTGACCAATTTTGCTTTCAAAAATTTCTACATGTCCATCTCAAAGTTCCGAATTGCCTAGAGCTCATCATGTTTCATTCTAACACTTTGAAAAATTATGAAAAATTTGCAACCACTGGGAAGTCTGGCGTCCAATGTGATTTGAATTCATGTCTTCCCCAACCACTTAAAATTATCAAATCCACATCCTCCACTTCCTTCAAGCTTTGAATTCCGCCTTAAATTAGCATCATTTGGTACTTTTCTACCATTTCCCCAGTGTCTAAATCCCACTCTCAATTAGATTGATATTATTCAGGAAACTAGTACTCCTATGATAACTCTTATTGCCAGATGGAACCTCATTAATGAGGAGTTCAAGAAGTTTGAAGTCAACTACCCTTATCATAAATAATAATAAGAATGTCATCTTATGGAGAATGACATAGGTTTTCTCGTGTTCCTTTTATATATGGAATATTCATATTTAGATAGTGTGCCCAAAAAGTGCACCTTATAGAGCTTATAAGATACCGTGTGAGTTTAAAAGAAAGGGTATTTTATTTAATAAAACTTATAGGATTATATTTACAAAAATTATTTTTACTTATATATTTTTTTAAAAATTATAAGTTAAGTAAAGTAAAAGAGATCTTTTTATGGCCTTATAACATGTAAAGAAAATATATTTCTTAATACCCTTTGAATGCATATGTTATATAGATGAATTCTTATATAGGTGCGCCTCCCCTCCTCTCCCTTCGGATAACGCTTAAGAGAAAAATGAACAAGATATTGAATTTCCAAATAAAGAGACTAAAGACACTACAAGGATATAGGCGCATAGCGACAACAGTTTCTGACGTAAATTAGCGGGCCGAAACCCGAGCGTGTCATTTTGCACAAACAAACGAAAGAGAGAGCGAACTTCATCTTGTGTTTAAGAGGGAGAGGGAGAGAAAGAGAAAAAGAGGGAGAAGGAAAGCTTCTCGCCCTCCCCGCCACCATTTGCGAAGAAGAGGAGGAAGTATACAGAGGGCGAAGAGGAGCCGTTGTCGCGAAGAGGAATCGCCAAATCCATCCTTAGGCCTTTGCGGCGAGTACATTGTTCCCTCTTACTTTGTTTTTGTTTTTTCTCCTTTTCTTTTGCTTGTTTTTGTTAAAAATCATGTGTATTGAGAGAGAAAGAGAGGAAATGAGAGATAGAGAGAAAGAGAGAAAAGGAAAAAAGGAACGAGAGAGAGAGGGAGAAAACATTAAACATAATAGAGAAAGAGAGGGAGGGGGAGGGAGGGAGGGAGAGGTTGTTGTTATTGTTGTTGTTGTTTTATTTCTTCTTTTATTTTTTTCTTGTTTATTTTTGTTGTGGTAGTGGTAGTGGTAGTTGTTGTTGTTGAATTTCTTATTTTCTTGTTTGTTGTTGTTGTGGTAGTCGTAGTAGTAGTGGTGGTAGTGGTAGTGGTAGTGACAGTAGTAGTAGTTGTTGTTTAATTTCTTAATTTCTTATTTGTTTTTGTTGTAGTAGTAGTTTTTTTTCTTTGATTTTTTATTGTTGTTTAGTTTTCTTGTTTGTTGTTGTTGTTGTTGTTGTAGTGGTAGTAGTAATAGTTTTTTCTTCTTTTCTTATTTGTTGTTGTTGTTGTTGTTGTTTTTTCTTCTTTTCTTGTTTATTATAGTGGTAGTGGTAGTGGTAGTGGTAGTGGTTTGTTGTTGTGGTAGTGGTAGCTATAGTCGTCATAGTCATGGTTGTAGTAGTAGTAGTAGTTTTCTTATTTGTAGTAGTAGTAGTAGTTTTTTTTTCTTTTCTTTTCTTGTTTATTGTTTTTTAGTTTTCTTGTTTTTTGTTATTGTTATTATAGTAGTAGTAGTAGTAGTTTTTTCTTCTTTTCTTGTTTATTGTTGTAGTAGTAGTAGTAGTAGTAGTAATAGTTGCTATTGTTTTTTTTTTCTTTTTATTTTTATTGTAGTGGTAGTGGTAGTGGTAGTGGTAGAGAGAGAGAGATGTTTTGTTAAAGGAAATTGGTAGTAGAGAGACAGAGAGATGTTTTATTAAAGGAAATAAGAGAGGGAGAGGAAGAGAAAAAGAAAGAAGAAACGAGAGAGAGGGAATAAACATACAATATAATAACGAAAGAGAAAAAGAGAGAGAGATGGAAGGAGAGAAGAGAATGAATGGATAAAAAACAGAGAGAGGGTAAGATCTTATTCTTTAACATCTTCTTTTCTTGTTTGTAGTAGTAGTAATAGTAGTAGTAGTAGTGGTGGTGGTGGTGGTGGTGGTGGTGGCAGCGGCAAGGTTCGGTACAATATCACGAGACAAAAAACACTCCAACATACGTTAATTTGTGGGTGGGTGGAGACTCTACATATGTTAATTTTGTTGAGTTACAAGAGAAAAAATCCATTCTCAAACAATTTAAGAAAGAAAGAAAAAAGATAACAAGAACAAATCGTTTGTCGTAATATAGACCAAATGGAAAATGATGAAGGTCATGATATTCAAGTTTGCGAGGCGTATCTTAATCAACGTGTCCCATGTCCTTGCTCTCAATGTAAGTTGGCAATTAGACGAAAACGTCGATTATCTATAGAACACATATGATGCTTCGACAAGTTTCAATCAGAGATCATTGATCAGGTGATCTCAAATTTTGAGAAAACAGTAAGAAAAGTGTATATCAATCATGCATTGTATTTGTAAGCTAATTGAATACCATATACAAAAACATTGGGTGTGGTTGAAAAATTTTCTATCTAGGGAGGTGACATCTCATCCCAAGAAGGAGTGCACCCTTTGCGGCCAATTAGAAGAGTTTGTGGGTATGCGATGGATAGAGTGCCTGAGCCAATTCACCACTTGGAAGGTATTACCCAATCTATACCGTCAATACCAGAGGAGACAGGCAGCCTTCTAGAATTTCCTATAATCTTGGAGTCTAAGATGGAGGCAATGATCGATGCATTGATGCCCATGGATGTCGAGATATCTGATTTTTTTAGAGAGGAAGCATCCATACCATTATATGATAGGTGTCGAGTATCTCACCTGAAGACACTTCTTCGTTGATTTCTTTTCAGCACTATTATAAAAAACATTTGTGCTTTTTCAATGTGTTTTATGATTTTTTTTTTCAGGTTACTGAAGTATCATATATTACCACTTGCAAATACCATGCCTAGGTCTCGTGATGATGTGCGACATGTTTTACGAAAGCTTGGCATAGACTAAAACAACATCTATGCATGTATCAATGATTGCATACTGTTTCGATGAGAATATGAGACTATGGAGACATGTCCTAAGTGTGGTACTCACAGGTATCGACAGGACTTGTAAGGGCAAACCATCCCTCAAAAAGTTCTTAGACACTTTCTGCTTATCCCCTGCATAAACCACATGTTTCGTACGTCCGACATGGTGAGCTTGACAACGTGGCATGCGTAGAATAGCTCCAAAAATGGAGTTCAACGAATATCAGCAGATTCATACACATGGAGCCACATTGACTCTACCTTCCCAGGTTTTGCTCGAGAGCCAAGGAATCTTCGGCTCGGTCTTGCTATGGATGGTGTGAACCCATCCGGTCTGCGCTCAACTTCTTATAGTGTGTGGCTTATAGTCCTTGTCAACTACAATATCCCTCCATGGTTTTCTATGAAGAAAGGACATCTCATCCTTAGCTTGCTTATTCCCAGCCGCTACAGAGTAAAAAATATGGACATGTATCTTCGTCCATTAGTCGATGAGCTTAAGATTTTGTGGGAGGAGGGGACTATCGTGCAAGATATGAGCAAGTGCGATGGTCGACGGTCTGCCAATATTTAAGCCATTCTCATGTGGACCATGCATGACTTTCTGGGATTCGGAGAGTGCTGAGGTAAGCAGGCTTCTGTTCTCGTTGGTAATATCTATCATAGCTCGTTCAAGTTTGTATTCACTGGATAGAGGTGTTGGGATAGGTCTAGTTACCTCAGGTTATCATGCATGTCCATTGTGTGGGCCATATTTAGATTCCCAAATGTCACGAACCATGAAGAAAATAGTATATCAAGGGCATGCCCCTTTCTTGCCAGAGGGTCATGAACTCATGGAAGGTTTTCTTGGATGACCTCCAACATGTATGAATACTAAAAGCTAGTACGAGCTGAAAATGGTCCACATAGAGTCATATCCAAATGGAATGCGATAGTTCTCAGTTTTCTATGAGTTGCCGTATTGGACCCACTTACATATCAACCACTTGTTGGATCCCATGCATATTTTCAAGAACGTGGGCAGCTTACTATGGGATCACATCACAAGAAAGAGAGACACACTATAGGGGCACGGATGGATTTGAAGGAGGTAGGCAAGATGGAGGCGCTTTGACCATAGTCAAGTGTTGATGGTTGCTTGCAACTATCTCATGTTCCTTGGGTTTTGTCCACTAAAGAAGAGTGATTTGTGAAGCAAATAGTTAAGTCTATCCGCACTCTAATGGGTATGATGTCTTCTCTCAGGTCCGCGTTTTCTAAAGACGACCAATTATCAGGGCTAAAATCCCATGATTGGCATAAGATATGTCAGGTTTGTACTACAAATGGATTGTAAGTGGCTTGCTTATTTTTCATTTGGAGTGTAGTCGTTGTTCATAGTACTTTCTCGTTTGTGGTAGTTTGTACTACCGATTGCAATCACAGGATGCCTTACTCCAGAAATACGTAGGGAGATTTACATGTCAACTTTAGTGCAATGGATCTCATAGAAGGAGATTAAGATATCCTCTATTGAATCTGCAAGGCAAGGAGAAATGGAGATGGTCTGTCTCTTTGAGAAATACTTGCCTACCAGCATGCTCATGATACAAATCCACCTTCTTGTGCATCTTGTAGATGAAGTGGAGATTGCTGGACATGTCCATGCACTATGGATGTTTTTCTTGGAGCACTTCATGAAAACCCTAAAAGGCTTTATGTGACAATGAGCTTGGCCGGAAGGTAGCATGGCTAACGGTTGGTTGGTGTTTGAGGCGTTAGTACATATTTCACAATGGCTACCAATGGTGGATTCAGAAACAGTATGCTATGGTTACTGAAGGACGATGATAGACTGACTGGCGATGTTGTTGGAAATGGGATAGAAAAAATAATGGATGATGTAATGGAGGAGAAAGTCATTTGTGTTGCCAACCCATTGTGAGCATGTGCATGAACTCGTGTTTTTTAAAATTTTATTACAACATGGTACATGTCACAATAGTTAAATCTCTATTGTACATGATTTTGAATAAGTAATTTTCTATCCAAACCCTCGACAACCTCGATGGTGGTATGTTATACCTTTAGCTCCCCAAAGTGCAAGAGTATATGATCAAAGCGATGTTCCAAGCATAAATGAGGACAATATGCAAATAGAGGGGTCGATATTGCAAGGGGTGGAGGCCACTGAAAGCTTGGAGCATGTAGAGGAGCCAAGATCAGGTAACAATGATGGAAATACAGGAGTCCAAGAATTCTTTGAGAATGAGGTGGACTCATCTTTTTGTGGTGACATGTTTATCGACCTTCTAGTGTATGCGGAGTTGTGTCAAGAGATTGGCATGGGACCATAGGGTACTTCATACTTGGAGCATCCACCTACTCAATTCATTGGCGAATCGCTTATAAGGATACATAAGATATGTATTTTAAGTAATTTTATTTTTTAAAGACTTATATTACCGTGCTTTGTATGATTCATATTGATTATGCTAACATCAATTTTTGTCTATGTAGGTAACCTTTGTGGATATTTAGATCATCATGATAAGTCGAGGGATGAGCAACGAGGAGCTACACGAGATCGTCATTCATATGTCTCCAGATCAGATGGCTCAATTCAGAGATATGGCAGACCAAGAACTGTCTTGGATACCATTAGGCCATTCTATTAGATCTATTTTGGTGCTCTCTTATGCTTCAGTTTCCAGAGCAGATGAGGTCGACACTCCAGACTTTGGCCAGACGGAGGGAGTGGTTCAAGGGGATGCTGCGGAGACCTGGATGCAGTGAGCCCGCAGTTAGCTTGAGATACAGGTGCTACTCCTCACTCTCGTAGCAGTTCGAGAGAGCGTGGTTGAGGTGGTTGTGTTGGAGGTATTGATGCGGTGTCTTTGTCTCGTCGTTCTGATGGAGTTGCGTCACCCATAGGATTTGTCACACCTATGGGGACGTCTACTCCATTCACTCCAGCTTTTGCTCAGTCGTCTATAGGTGGCACCCCTATGGGTGCTACTCCAAGAGATACTACCCCCGTAGATACACCAGATGTACAGGGGTCTTCTAGATATACTGAGGAGCATAGTCGCAGGTGGGAGATGACACATCTTAGCCATACCCCAGCAGAGGGGTATGGATACCTTGTAGATAATAGGACAGGATCCATCATCATGAATGATGAGGGGAGGAGGGTGATGGCTCGTATGAGAGAGTTGTGCCAACAAGTTTTTCGGCACAATGTCTTGGATCATTGGAAGAACATACCAAAGGGGAGCAAGGACTACATAGTAGCATCCTTGCATGAGGAGTTTTCGGTACCAGTCGCAACAGATAGGTTTTCCATGGGCTGGATGATGGAGTGCATACATGCATACATGTCACATAGACGATCAGATGCATGCAAGGCATTTAAGAGTGGGGCCTCAAAGCCCCAGCGGCTAGGCGCGAACAACTAGCGTCGACTCAGGGAGAAGGCTACAGATTCTCCAGGATGTTGGAGACACCAGCGCGAGGTGGCGAGGGCACGACTGGAGGTAGAAGTGGTCCATCATCTTGGGAGAGGCGACCACATGACATATCTAGAGGACTTTGTAAGTTTTTCTTTTGTTTTTCTTCCCTATTTTTTTGCAATATCCCTTATACTAACAATCGTGTTTCTAACATTTGTATTTTGTTTTCTTTACAACACTCCATTACAGACCGTGATCCCACTGGCCTAGAGACTCGATATGCAGAGAGACACGGTCTCACTGCATTGATCGACCGATTATATGGACACGGCGGCCCTGTAAGTCACTCATCTTTCTTGTCCGTAGTTACTAAGTTTAATTAAAATGCATTATTGTATGGTGAACTAATGTGTAGTTTTTTCTTTTTTTGCAAAGTTCGTTCGATGCTCCTTTGCGGCAGGATGAGGTTTCTGATGGTGAGGATCTATAGCTCGCCCTTGGATCCCTAAAGCTCACATACTCTTCTTTTTTGGTCATGTGATTTGTGTAGACATTTTCTATGTAGTAGTAGTACTTGCCATGATTGTATCGGCCGCTTTCATTACACAACCATGTATTTATTTCATGTATTAGTGTTATGGTTCAAGTATACTTTGCCTTTATTTACACGAGCATTGTACACATTACTGAAACTATTTTGTATGGCCCAGATAAAGCACATAGTGTGCTGCCCTGCTACAAATTTTTTTTTCCCATGTTACCATCGATATTAGCGTCGCAAATTTACTACATGCGTCACTATCAGTGACACTGATAACGACGCTGATACTGACTGTTCTATGGCGTTGCCAATACTGACATTTTTTGCGATGATAGGGGAAATTTTCTTTATGAACCTTTTCGTCACTTTAAATGTCAGTATAAGGCTTGTATCTTGTAGTGAGAGAAGGCAAAGATATTTCAAGCGGAGATAATGGTCCAATGTTTTGATGCCACTATCTTTTAGAGTGATGAGAATATCACAAAAGTAGAGGAAAATGTGATATATTTGAATGTAGAGGTTAAAGAAGACCAACGTTTTGATGCTACTATCTTTTAGAGTGAGAATATCACAAAAGTATAAAAAAATGAGATAGATTTGAATATAGAGGTCAAAGAAGACCCTCTTCTTTGTATCCCAATATTTGCAAGTGACCTTATGAACAAAACAAGGCATATATTACTCATGATATTCAACATATTTTCAACCTTAGAGAAGATCATTGTTTTAGTAAGATGAGACCAAAATGATAAGGATTTTATTGCTTATGATCCATGCTCCCCAGCATCTCTTGATGTGAAGGGGAAAAATTTTCAATATAGCTCCATAGCTTTATATTCATGTCTTGATTAGATTGCAGACTATGAAAATAGGGGTTTTTCCATAGAAGAATTTGTTTTAGAGGTCTTGCCTTTGAAGACATGGGATATGAAGATAAAGTTATGCCTCCATCAAAGGAAAATCCAATGAAATCAATCAATGTTTACGATGAGAGCCTTCTTGAAGATGATGAAAACCCCAAGATATGCACACAAATTTAAGAATTTTTTACTAGGCATAGTATGTAAGTTTTGCTAGGTATAATAGATAAGTGATTTTCAGATTTTTAGTCATTCAGAAATAGATTTTTTTTGTTATTAGGAAAATTGAAGTTGAAAACATTAATAACTTCTTAGGAAAAGCTAAGGGCTTTAAATCATTCAAGATTGGAAAAATTTAGGATCTTGGTCATTACATTGAAAGCTTGAAGATTCAAACTATTGTAATTTATCACAATAGATTGTCTAGCTCTCCAAGTTTACCAATAATGTCCGTAAAAGTTATTTACAAAGTGATTGCATCTCACACTTGCAATAGAGGAGTGGAAAATATAAGCTTGGTGGAGAATCAAGAAGCCATAAGAGTGTTTGACTATATGTCAAATTACAATGGATCTACATTAGGATACATTGGAAATATAAGCTCCTACTTACTCTCCCATATAGAAACTACAAAAGTTTTGGAGTTGTAGGTTCCTGCTTACTCTCTCATACACTAAGTGCAAAAGTTTAAAGCTTATCCAAGGCTATACAAAACATTAGGTTTTTGAAATATAGAGACCTTATTGAGTGGCCTAAAATTAAAGATTCCTCTATAACACACAACAAATTTAGTTTGAGAGCCATCAAAAAGTCAAGGGTTGCCTTGAAACTCATCTTTTTCCTTCTCTTTGATTTTTTTAATAGCCATTATGAATATCATTAATTTTCATAAGATTTAATAGTT
Source organism: Lygodium microphyllum (assembly GCF_053477565.2). Taxonomy (NCBI): domain Eukaryota; kingdom Viridiplantae; phylum Streptophyta; class Polypodiopsida; order Schizaeales; family Lygodiaceae; genus Lygodium; species Lygodium microphyllum. The sequence goes on from NC_141139.1 coordinate 93,382,089, forward strand.
TCCTCTTTTTTTCTTTGGGTTACCACCATTTGTATAGTTTTGCCAAAGAGGATGTATTACATGATGTGATTACATCTTTAAGCTTGATTTTGTGCTAAATGTATCTATAAAACCATTAAAAAGCCTCCAACAAGATATTTCCTTTGACTCTTGCACCTCCATGTCTTATATGTCTAAAATATTTTGTTTTGCATGATAATGTACTTTTTTCATGCCTTAAGAAGTTGACTAGATAGAAGGATTTTCATATACTTCATGAAATATGGGACATGATTGCACAAAATATGCTACATAACCAAAGAGTAAAGATAATTCAAAATTTTGTATGGGTTAGTCAATAAGGCACATAACAAGTAAAGTTCCGTATCATATAGTGATTGAATTATTAATTATCCCAAGCTTCTGTTATTACCTTTTTGAAAATTTCTAATTGGTCTTTTAAATCTTTGAGATCACCATCTTGCCATAAATTTCTATCACAATATAATAATATTTTATTTAAATTTTACCAAAATTTAGCTTTCCTATTCTGAGCCTATCCATTATCAACATAATCCCTAACTACATTATGTAAAGATTTCCATGGATTGTATTTAATAGTTGAGCCACCTTCTTTAGATTTTATCTTACCAAGTTTTCCACGGTAGTGTAAGAACCTTCTAGACTCACCCCACCAATAGATGGCTTTGTAGGGATAGAATTTCCATCCTTAGATTTTGAGGATCTGGTTGAGCAAAAATATTATCTCCATGCAAAATAATTGAAAATAAAATTGACTTAATCCTAGTTATAACATCCTTTCTAGCTGATAAGAACTTAAGCTTCCAAGGAAACTCTATATAAAGGTGAACAATCTTTTCAATTGCTGTGTAAAAATGTATAGGTATGAGCATTAGCTAAAGGAATATCAAAAATTGCCTTAAATTGATGTGCCTAAAGGGAGCCCTTATTCCAATATTAAAAATGATTTTGGAGATATGCAAGAGGTAAGAACATCTAGATGATGGAGCTATATAGAGCATGTATGCACAAAGAGAGAGAGAGAGAGAGAGAGAGAGAGAGAGAGAGAGAGAGAGAGAGAGAGAGAGAGAGAGAGAATGCTTATTTCTTTGTGCCTTAATAGCTCTCTTATGGGAGTAATATCTTATTTCCTTATCACTCAAAGAATAATAAATGAGTATGTACATATATAATTAGGATTAGTGAGTAAGATGGGTGGCCAACCATGTTGGCCTTGATCCCCAACAACCTCCCACTTAAAGGCTAATGTGCTTTTAAGGGAGAAAAAAGAATAAAAGAACATGTAAGGTAAGTTGTGAGATACCTTCATCCAATGCCCATAAACTCTTTGCAATGTGCAAATGTTATAAGGGGCAAAGTTTTAGTAAGAAAGTCCAAATGGTTACCATTAGTATAAACTTTGATAAACCTAATGCACTTGTCCTCAAACATTTGATGAGAATGAAGTGAAACTTCACTTCTATGTGCTTGGTGTTGGCATGAAATACATGAGCCTTTGACAACATAATGGCACTCTAGCTATCATTGTGCAACAAAAATGGCATGTCTTCTCCAAGGCCCAAATCTCCCACTATGTAAGTAAGCCATAAAGTAGAGTAAGACATGTAGCAAAATCCTTCATTTCAAAGGTTTCCACTACACTTTTTCTTAAGGCATCAATCTCATACCTATTTTTTCGAGTTATCAATATATCATCCACATGTAAAGAATGAAGTTCCTTTAAATCCAAGAAATGCTCAAGTTGCACTAAGGAACTTTGCAATAGCCATAGCCAATGTGACCATACCTTCAAATCTCATTATCATGTAAGAGAAATAAAATGGAGAAATAGATGAAAGGTAGCAAGATACCCACCTCTTGCTATGGATAAATACAATGGAGAAATAGATGGAAGATAGCAAGATACCTACCTTTTCTATGGTGGAGAAAGAAACACACCCCTTGCTATAGTGGGAGGTCCAAACTTGGAGTCCTCAATTAAGAGTTTGATTAATTGAAAAACTATGTGAACATATTTACAACTCAAGTCCTATATACTAAACCCTAATTGTATGCTTTATTACAAGCCTATTTGGTCTAAAGAAACTTTGTTCTCAAAGCTTATAATTTTACGAAGAACTAGAATGGGAGTTTACAAGAAAAGCTTTGGACGATGTAGATCCATATTAAAATAGAAGTTCTCATATTGAAGAAGATCTCCTTGAATTAATGAAGTACAAGTCAGTGAATATTTATGAACTACTATAACTATCTAAACACAGTTGTCGTTTAGAAAATTGCCATAACTTTTAATCAGCATAGCCGATTTCAACAAATGAAGTGTCATAATAAAGTAGACACTATATAATAGCTTGTCCAAACACAAAAGTTGAATTTTGATAATTAAAGTTATGACAATTTATTTTATGATAAAAATTTTCTACACCAAGCTACATTGTTCAAGAATTTGCTCTTCCTCTTGCAAAAGCCAAGGAAAAGAGTCAAGATATAATCATGACTTTCAAGTGGACTCTTCCATAGGTAAGCCCAACCATTTGATAAGGTGTTCTTGAATTGATTGGTTTCTCAAAACTTTTCTCTTCTTCTAATGATCTTCTCATATCCATAGATAATGAGACCATCTTCATCCATAGGAGACAACTCCTCAAGAACTTGAATTGTTGGGCCCACATATTTCTTTAGACATTAACAAAACTATGCATGCTATCTATATTCAAGAGAATATGAGCAACTTTGCCATTTACCACATCAAAGGACCATTGAGATTTGAAAATAGACATTTGAAATAAAATAGTGTTACTTGACCATTGTTTTCCAAAGGATTAGTTTTTGAGTAAAACTCTACCTTAAATTTTACTTTCTTTTATGCTATCTTTATTAAATTGGTCATGGTATATAATCAAAATCCAAAAGAAGGGTTCACGACATGAAAAATTAGAAGAAAAATTAAGTTGTCCATGGATGTTTTTATACTTTGCCAGCAAGGAGTGTCCAAAGCCTATCTGACCTGCAAGTTTCCATAGAAGCAAATCAACAATCCATAGTAGCTTTCACACCATTAGACCTTTGGCTACTATATCAAGCAGTGTCCTTTTGGATTCCTTGCCTTTACCAATATTTATTCCATGGTGTAATCATGGAGATGATCCATTCATGCATTGAACCCTTTTCCAAAACCTTGGGCAAGTACAACTCTTCCCCCTTTGGTGAATTTTTGAGATTTAAACAAAAACAAGGTATCTTTAAGCTAAGAAAACCAATCTTTTTCATGATAGGATAACATCTCCTAAAGACAATATGGAATTTAAAAAATTCCCTTAATTACTCCACAAGGATAGATAAAGTTGTCAATCATAATCCTTCAAAGAGTGTGACTACTTGAGAATAATATATATAACAATCCCATTTTACTTAGGTTGCAAATCAACTTAATACATTTGAAGATTATTCATATAGTGTAAAATTTTCCCTTTTTGAAAGGGTCAAATCTTAACATTACACAATCACCTTGTTATGGCATCATAAGTTATCTACCTTTTATATAATTTAATCTTAACGAGCAATTCAAATATTGTTCTCTACTTGAGAGCACAACTTTTTCATGAGGCTTAATATCTAGGGCCTTTAAGGTCTTAGCCTTGTGAACATGCTTACAAGTGATGGTTTTGAAAGATCAATTCATGCTTTAAGAAACCCTTTATTCCCTTCATATATGTAAGCCAAAGAAACCTATATTAACATTAATAGTTGACCCTCTCCATCATTTATATGCAAGGGTATATTGCCTTAAATTTTAATGAGTTTGAACTAAGGTTCATACCTCGTCTTCTTGGTGCCAATTGTGACAAATCAAAAAGAAGTAATGATCAAGAGTAGGAAAGAGAATTAATGAAGCACTTGGGGGTCCTTTTGCAACTTGTGGATTGGAAGTGATTTCCCTTGATGGAGTAGCGAGTTTGAAGTATTACTAAGGATCATCCTTGAGTTTGGATTCTCTCCAATACTTCCCTATATATTCAAATTTCCAAGTCTTAAACTTCTTAGAGACTTCAAGCTTTATGTGTATCACGTGGTCTTTTGAATCATAAGTGTCATGGAAGAGTTGGATGAATAGGCTAATGAATGGCCCATACTTGTGTAGCTTTCCCTTCTCTTCTACTTCATCTTTTATATTCTCTAACTTCCTTTCTGTGTGTGTGTGTGTGTGTGCGTGCGTGCGTGCGTGTGTGTGTGTGTGTGTGTGTGCGTGCATTGTGTTTTAGAATGGTTGATTAATCAACCCTTGGATTAATAGGGAGGGGCTATTATATAGCCTTTCTTTATCTTTAAATGCCCATTTTAATACCTCTTCATCTCTCTTGTATCATCCTTATTTTGATCAAGGGGTGGTGGGGGTGATCAATTTTGATCACGATCTTGATGTTACGATGAGTATGTTGATGGTGGTAGCATTGCACTTTGCAATGATTAGTTTATTAACTAGTAGCATGGCAATGACATTTTTGATGATGATAAGTTTAGGTAGTAACTCACGATTATATTGATGGTGATAGAAAGATGAGCTTTGTCGATCTACTCATGGTAGTTCATCCAATGAAGAGCATGACAATTAGTTACGGTTGTCTGGGTGATGACCTCTCTAGTTGTCAAGATAAACTCATGAGAATTCATATTAATTTTCTACTTTGTTTTGGAAACCTTTGTAAATTATTTCCCCTCCCTTCACAATACCTCACTTATGAGCAAAGGGAGAGAGTAATAATATTACATATGTGAAGAAGTATAAAAAAACTAAGCATGACTAGTCTCACATGTAAGCATAGAATGTGACGTGTGAGCAATGTATTCCACAACATCTGCAAAGGGGAGAATATGACTATCTAAGAGAGAGAGAGAGAGAGAGAGAGAGAGAGAGAGAGAGAGAGAGAGAGAGAGAGAGAGAGAGAGAGAGAGAGAGAGAGAGAGAGAGAGAGAGAGAGAGAGAGAGAGAGAGAGAGAGAGAGAGAGAGAGAGAGAGAGAGAGAGAGAGAGAGAGAGAGAGAGAGATGTTTTATACATTCTTATTACAATGTTCCATTACAAAAAAAAGAGTCTAGTAATTTTGTTATTTATGAGTTCAAAATCAGGCTATCAAGATGAGTTAATTGATGAGAGAGAGAGAGAGAGAGAGAGAGAGAGAGAGAGAGAGAGAGAGAGAGAGAGAGAGAGAGAGAGAGAGAGAGAGAGAGAGAGAGAGAGAGAGACTCATAGCTAGACATATGGTGGAGGATGTTGTATACATTCTTATTACAATGTTCCATTACAAAAAAAGAGTAGTAATTTTGTTATTTATGAGTTCAAAATCAGGCTATCAAGATGAGTTAATTGATGAGAGAGAGAGAGAGAGAGAGAGAGAGAGAGAGAGAGAGAGAGAGAGAGAGAGAGAGAGAGAGAGAGAGAGAGAGAGACTCATAGCTAGACATATGGTGGAGGATCTTGAATATGGACACGAAGACTTCTTTGTGGGATAAAACTCCTATGGGATCAATATGCTCAAGGAATCAAGGAATCTAGTATTTTTATTTATTTAAAAAATCTAGGCTCCAAAAGAGTACTTCTTCACCTATAGTTTATCTAAAGTCCCAGTCTTTGAGCATCTCCTTGCACAAAACACTTGAATCAAAGTGGATCCATGTTGCACTTAGTTTAAAGAAAGTGAGAAATGAGGGGGATTATAGCACATCAACCCCTCTTTCCATAAGGCATAATCTTACTCTAGTTCCCTAAAATAACATGAAGTCAAGGTTCTAGTAATTTCCTAATTAATGTAACTTTGGAGAAAGCTCTTGGCGAACCAAGACCACCCATATGAACCCGTTGAGGATTCCATCCTCCCAAATTTATTGATGGTGTGTTTCGATTATTTAATTAATCTAACTTATTTATGTTTGACATATAAAGACACCTCCTTTATTAACCTATTAGAATAGGGTTCATTCACATAATTTATGCACAAACGCAAAGACAATACCAAAAAACCTTTAAAATATAGTAGCAATCATATATTTATCTGCACCTTCTCCAAGGTGCAATGCATACCTAGTGCTCTATCCCTTACCTAGAGATCTATGCCTAGCACCTAGATACGTGTGTCCAAGTCCCATGGACACAATTCATATTCCACTCTTTTATCTAGAATAGGATCTTCCAATACCCAAAAAATATTATGCCATAGATGTCTTTCAATTTGACTAGCAAGGGGTATCTAGAGCCTTCTTGACTTGCAAGCTATCATAGGAGTGACATTACAAGATAGAGGCCTCATATTGACATTCAAAGCGATGAAAATGTTCATAAAAATTTTGTCCCTATCATCGCTAAACGCGCCAATATTAGTATCTCCATGAAACTGTTGCAATTTATGTCAGTATTTGTGTTGGTATTAGCGTCGCAATTTTCCTTGATTTTGCCATGCAAATACTGACACAAATACCAATGCAAATTATGATGGTTTGCAACATGTATGCGAGGCCAATAGCGATGCATGCAGTAAATTTGTGACACTAATAGTGATGGTTACAAAGAAAAAAAAATTGTGATAGGGCAGTAGCACTATGCATTGTATTTATATTCTACAAATGGATTACATGTTAAGTGTACAATGGTCTTCAAGATGAGCACAAAATTTACTTGAACCCACAAGACTGATACATAGAATAAATACAAGGTTGCTAATAAAAACTCATGGAAGTATGACAAGATACAAAGGATGATATAACATAGTACATAGAAGATGCCTACATAAATCATAGTACCAAAAAGAAAAGAATGTGCACTCCATGAATCCAAGTGCGAGCTATAGATCCTCGCCATCCGAAAGCTCATCCCAATGCAAAGAAGCATCGAACGAAGTTTTCAAAATGAACAATTACAACATCAGTCCACCATACATAATGCACTTTAATAAAAATAGTAACTACAGACAAGAAATATGAGTGACTTATTGGGCCGCCACGTGCATACAAGCCTTACAACGTTGAGCACCATGGATCATTGGTAGCACCTAATGAGGGTGGGGCATTGATCATATCTAACAACATGCTGCTGAATCTCTAGCCTCCTCCGAAGTCTTCGCTAGTCATCTACGTCTAGCCACTCAGGCTTTGAGGTGCTACTCGTGAGTTTCTTACGTGCATCTGCTTGATCGTCTATGTGACATGTACACATGTATACACTCCATCATCTAGCCTGTGGAAAATCCCTCTATCACGGTGGGTACCAGAAAATCCTCATGCAAGGATGCTACTATGTAGTCCTTGCTCCCCTTGGGTATATTCTTCCAATGGTCCAAGACGTACTGAAAAACTTGTTGGCACAAATCTCTCATACGAGACATCACCCTCCTTCCCTCATCATTCATGATTATGGATAATGTCATGTTATCTACAAGGTACCCATACCCCTCTGGGTTCTGTCTAAGGTGTGTCCTCTCCCACCTACGACCGCGATCATGAGCATAACAGCAGGATATCCCTGTATATCTAGTGTACTCATGGGGGTGGTATCTCTCAGAGTAGCACCCATAAGGGTGCCACCTTACAGGACAACTAAGCAAAAGTTGGAGTCATTGGAGTATATGTCCCCGCAAGTGTGACAAATCCTACAAGTGACACAACTCTACCAGAACGATGAGACAAAGACATTGCATTAGTGCCTCCACAACAACCACTTGAGCCACGCTCTCTCAAACTTGCATGAAAGCGAGGAGTAGCACATGTATCTCAAGCCGACCATGGGCTCATAGCATCCACATCTCCAAAACACCCTGGAAAACCACTTCCTCCATCCACCGGGCCCAGTTTGGAGCGTCGACCTCATCTATTGAAAACCAAAGCATCAGAGTGTGCCGAATTAGATCTAATGGAACGGCTTGATAGTATCCAAGACAGTTCCTAGTCCACCATATCTCTGAATCAAGCAATCTAATTTGGAGACATATGTGTGAATATCTCCTGCAACTCCTCGTCACTCATCCCTCAACTCATCCTACTCTCCAAATATCATCAAAGGTCACCTGTAAAGACAGAAAGTGATATTAGCATAATCAATATAAAGATTCAAGCAAAGCACCGTAATATAACTCTAAAAAAAATGATGTTACTTAAAATGCATATTCTAGAGTACCCTTATAAGTGATTCATCAACGAATTGAGTAAACACATGCTGCAAGTATGATGTAGCCTATGGTCCCATGTCATTCTCCTGGTACAACTTTGCATACACTGAAAGGTCGATAGATAGGTCACCACAAAAGGATGAGTCCACCTCATTCTCAAAGAATTCCTAGCCTCCTGTCTTTCTGTTATCGTTACCCAATTCTGTCTCCTCTACATGGTTCGACCTTCACCCCTTGCAATATCGACCCCTTCATCTACATACTATCCTCATCTACGTTAGGAACATTCTTTCATTATACACTCTCGCACTCCAAGGAGTTGAAGGCACAACATACCACCATCAAGTTGTCAGGGGTTTGAATAGAAAATTACTTGTTGAAAATTACATATAAGAGAGATTCAATATTTATGACATATCTGTGTCATGAAAAAGTTAAAAAAAGTAGTTTATGCATCTATTCACAATGGGCCGACAAGACAAACGTATCATGTAGATCTGACTATCTTTTCTCAGAATCTAATTTAAGAAATCCACATGGACCTCATCAAACGATTGCCCCAGCTCCTCCAATACCACTTTGAGCCACTGCACATCGAATATGATCATGGAGAAGCTATGGTAATCCGCTGTGATAACACTTTGCAAGTTTTCAAAATACTCCATCTCATCTATGATGGTGTTTGGATCCATAGATCGCCATTGGCTCTCTTACTTGAACTTTGCCATGACACCACAATCCGTGTGGAGCGTATTTTGACGACATGCTCGATGTGAAAATATTGCCTGTGCGACCACAATGGATTGTATATTTGTACTATACATTAAAACGGTTAGATTAGTTGCCACAAATAAAATCTAGATACGACGGCTTATAAAACATGTGGTCACCTTTGGACTACATCCCCTCATTAATTCCCACTCCTCATTAGTAAAAATCTCCACTCCTTTGCAAGTGACTACAATGAAAGCTCCATGTAGCCATCACATAGACATAAACTGTGGTATCTTCTCCATGCCTTCAGGATATCAAATCATTCGATGGTGCATACTACGACAAAATTATGATCATACTTATTCTCAATCTTTTCTAGCGTGCTCGTACCTAGCGAGCTGTGTCTCCATGGATGCATGGTACAACATATAAGAACGATTCACTTTCTCCCCCATTGCAACATCCATTCTTCTTTCTATCCCATTTCCAACCACCACATCTCCGATCAGTCTATCATCATCCTTTAGTGACCATAGCATATTGTTGTCTAAATCCACCATTGGTAGCCACTGTGAAATATACACTAATGCCTCCGACAATAGCCAACCTTTAGTCATGCTACCTTCTGGCCAAGCTCATTGTCACACAAAGACTTTCAGGGTTTTCATGAAGTGCTCCAAGGAGAACATACATCACGTATGGACAAGTCCCGCAATCTCCACTTCATCTACAAGATGCACTAGGAGGTGGGTTTGTATCATGAGCATGTTGGTGAGTAGATACTTCTCAAAGAGACAGACTGTCTCCACTACTCCCCACCTTGCGGATTCAATAGAGGATGTCTTGATCTCCTTCTGTGAGATCCATTGCACTAAATTTGACAACTTGTAAATTGTCTCACATATTTCTGGAGTGACGCATCTTGCGATCGCGATCGATAGTGCAAATTGACACAAATGAAGAAGCATTAGAAACACCGACTAGACTCCAAATAGCAAAATATACAGGTGACTTACAATCGAGGCAAGTACAAACCTGACATATCTTATGTCAATCATGGGATTTTAGCCTTGAAAAATGGTTGTCTTTAGAAAAAACAAATATGAGAGAAGACATCATACCCGTTAGGGTGCGGATAGACCTGATAATTTGCTTCACAATGAACTCTTCTTTAGTAGACAAAACCCAAGGAGCGTGAGGTAGTTGCAAGCGACCATCAACACTCAATTGTAGCCAAAGTGCCTCCATCTTGCCTACCTCCTTCAAATCCATTTGCGCCCCTATAGTGTCTCTCTTTCCTGTGATGTGGTCCCATATTAAGCTGCCCACATTTTTGAAAATATGTAAGTGGGTCCAATATAGCAACTCATAGAAAATCGAGAACTGTCTCATTCCATTTGGATATGACTCCATGTGGACCATTTTCAACTCGTACCAGCTTTGGGCATTCATTTGTGCTGGAGGTTATCCAAGAAAATCTTTGACATATGTCTCCATAGTCCCATACTCTCCTCAAAATAGCACACTTTGGACATGTCTCCATAGTCCTGTACTCTCCTCAAAACAGCACGCAATCTTTGACATAAGCATGGATGCTATTGTAGTCCATATCAAGATTTCGTAAAACACGTCGCGCATCATCACCAGACTCAAGCATGGTATTTTCAAGTGATAATATATGATACTTTAGCAACTTAAAAAGAAATCATAAAATACATTGAAAAATAACAATTGTTTATTATAATGGTATCGAAAAGAAATCAATGAAGCGTACATAAAATGTACTTGAACAACTCGGTCACACTCGCATCGCTCCACCCATAATTTGCTTGCACACTTAGGAGTGCGAGTACTGTCTTCAAGTGAGATTCTCGATACCCATCATATAATGGTATGGATGCTTTCTCTCTTAGTGGATCAAATGTCTCAGCATCCATGGGCATCAATACATCGATCATTGTCTCTATCTCAAGCTTAAGATTGGAGAAAGGTCTGAAAGGCTGTCTATCTCCTTTGGTATTGATGGTATAGACTGAGTGGTGCCTTCCAAGTGGTGGATTGGCTTAGGCACTCTATCCATCGCATGCCCACAAACTCTTCTAACTGGCCGTAATAGGTGCATTCCTCCTTGGGATGAGACGCCACCTCCTTGTATAAATTTTATGGCCATGTCTAATATTTTTGTATATGATATTCAATTAGTTTGCAAATGTAAGGCATGATTGATACACACTTTTCTTACCGTTTGCTCAAAGTTTGAGATTATATGATCAATGATCTCCAATTAGAACTTGTCGAAGCATCGTGTATGTTCTATAGACAAGCGACGCTTTTGTTTGATTGCTAGCTTGCATTGAGAGCAAGGACATGAGACACGCTGATTAAGATATGCCTTGCGATCTTGAACATCATGACCATCATCGTTTTTCATTTTTTCTATGTTACGACAAATAATTGGTTTTTGTTCTCATTATCTTTTTCTTTTTTAATTTGTTTGAGAAAGGATTTCTTCTCTTGTAACTCAATAGAATTAATATCAACTGAAATGTCTTGGTTTACAACACATAACGAACAAGTTTAATATACATTATAAAGATTCCATATAAACCTTCTTACATTTTAACATAAATTTTTAGGAGCTATTGCACTTAAACAAGTAAAAGGTAAAGAGTCATCTTTTATTTATGTTTTTCCAATAGCTAAGAGACATTACATCATGATAAGAATACTATTATAAAGATTTACCCATGGAAATTAGATACATTAATAGTATGGTTAACCATAGATTCCTTCAAAATAAACATTCAACAACTTTTAGATTTTCCATCCACTATATGTACTTAACCTTGATTCTAATATAGGAAAGATGATCGGCATTGATAAAGCAATACATGCCATTCCATATTCAACACCTTTCATAATGTAAAAAGATTATAAAGTCAATCTAAGGTGTGCACAAAGTGATCCCTTTTCATCCAAATTCTAGAGAGTGCATAGCCTTGCAAATATAGAGACTATAGTCATATCTAGGTGCATATCTATATTTGTAACATGTCTATCCACCGAATCCTAATGGCGCAAATTTATCAAGAGGTAATCAATGTAACTTCCGCTCAAAACTCCCTTGTAATAATCAAACTGCATTACCTCAAACTACTTAAGTCTACCTCGTAGGAAAAGTTCCACCTCAACCCCACAAGGATCAACCTAAAGCAAGCCTTAATTGTGACTATATCTCCTACCATGGTTATCTAATATTAGCTTAAGATAACTACTTTGCTATCATCTCTCAAACTTAAGTAGAACATTGCATTGGTTTAAAGAGAGTAAGAGATGAGGGGGAGTAATGTACATCAACCACTTTATTAATAAGCTATAGTCTCAACTCAAGCCCCCTAAAATAACATTGATTTGGATCTAGGATGACACACTAGGATAGTTGACATTCGATTATTCCTAACTTGACCTAATCTAGCATTTCAGATTTTTAATGGAATTCTCTTGGCTAACCAAGACCACTTTGCTATATAAAAAATCCATAAGTGATTTAAACATCCCCTTCCCTCAAAGATTAGCTTTAGTATTCTAACTAGCCTAACACAATTTATCCACCTCTCTCTGCACTCTTCGTTTCATGTTCTCTCCTTCTCTTTCATTCTCTCTCTCTCTCTTGCTTTCTTTGTTGCCCCTCTCTTTGTCTCTCTCCAACCCCTCGTGTTTTCTCACTCATTCTCCTCTCTGATCCCTCCCTTTCTCTCTATGTTTCTCTCTTTCTTTGTTATCTTTCATGTTTATTCTCTCTCTCTCTCTCTCTCTCTCTCTCTCTCTCTCTTCCTTTTTCTTTCTTCTTCTCCCTCTCTCATTTCCTCTCTTTCTGTAACGTGTCCGCTAATATCATCCAGGACACATCTTAGTAGTCCATCGGAAAGGATGACTAGAAAGCTCCGCCCGGCACTCCCATGGAATGTTATGGGGTTTGCGATCTAGGGCTTTTCGCATCTGCCATGTAGTGGAAGTCTTCCGGCCGTTCCCACTTAGGATCGACCTAAATTAGGGTTTTCCTATTTGGTCATTTCCTAACAGCAACTAGTGTCGGACCCAAGAGAACTACTTTACACAGAAACGCTAGGTCCAAAGCGGATTCACGCTACACTTGGTTCAAGGAGAATGGAAAACGAGAGGGATACAAAGCTCAACATCTCTGCCATAAGGCATAGTCCCATTCCCTTCCCCTAAAACATCGTAAATCTGGTTAAATCATAACTCTAGGTCAACATTTTTGTTGTTCGTGTCCTTTGACGATCATTCCACTGTTCCTCGTGATTTGAGAAAAGTTCCCAGTCAACTGGGACCACCCATCCATAGGATAGACCTATGGCCCATCCTCCGCACTTTCCTCGGGTTGTTTTAGTTATTTAATTATCTAACACATTAGTTGGACATGTAACAACCAGCTTCTTTAATTAACCTGTTAGGCACTAGTTCCTTCATGTAATCTTATCACTTGACATAGAAAAACAATATTAGACAAGTTCCTTATTAACAGGTCATCATATTTATCGTTGAAATACAAAGAGTCCAACCCGTAAGCTTATCCACAATCTGCTCGAAGGCTGTCCAGTATTCCACAGGGGTTACTAATCCAAGTTTTCGCCCATAGACTAGTATGCGGGCCTCGAGATCCAATCCGGAGTCACGTTAGCCTCTTGTGTAGGACCCGAAAGGTGAGGAATTTACGACCAGAGCCCCCCTAGCACCCAAGCGTCCTCCTGCTCCGAGTAGCACTCAACGGAGAGACCTCTCGTGACGGGTTCGGTCCACTTTCCCAGCGCGGTCAACAACCCCCTTGGTTAGGATCATGCATGCAATTGGGGGTAACTGAAGTTGCCTCTCCCTTCAGGCCTTCAACTGGAAGTATAGATATTCATTTATCTTTTAATTCGTTGATCAAACAAAGCCAAATAGTGCTCTAAAATCTGTAGCAAGCACAAACATTTCCATTGATCGTTTTTGTTGTTGGTAAACTGCTAAGGAATGAATCCTTTCTTTCGAATGCATCCAACACTCGATCTGGGATGACTTGCAACTTGACAAGATCCCCTATATCCTGGGTTACATCATACCCTATTAACCCAACTTGGTCAAACCTTGAGTTCATTAGTTACTTCCATCTATGGGCTGGTCTTTAGTTTCTAAACAATCTTCCTTACTCAAGAAGGATACTAAAGTATTCATCCTCTTATAAGATAGCTTGCGTAAGGATCCGCCATCCTCGTCGTGAGAATTTGGCCTTTCTTGTGATCCAATTACAAGACTATATGACTCCGCACTTGCTGCGCAAGTATCACATCTTACTATGCGACAATGGAGTCACAAAACAATTTGTTTCAGGTTCTTGAGACTGACGTCATTAGACCTAGGGTTTCCAAGTTTCATCTTTGTAAGATTCCTAGGGACAAGTCCTAGTTCATTTTACGATTACAATTCACTATCCCTACATTCAGTGAATGTGGGCAAGTATTTAAGGTATAAGCGTTTCCTGGAATTTAACTTATTCCGAATGAGTATTCTGCGGCTTAGGTGTTTCGGTTTTATGCCAATTTGGTTAACTCTAGAAGATAATTTCAAGATTACTTCCACATGATTCGTTGACTATGCGTAAATTGATTTTTCAATCCTTAACTTATCGGTTTGAGGTCGGGCAAGGTTAATTTCAACTAGTCTTCCCTTTTCTTTGCGAACAAAATTCATGCTAAATAAGCAACCTTTTCTTTGCTAATTTATGTAGTTAACAACGATAATTTCATAGAGTTTATGCATCGTAAGAGTCTTTTCATGATTTGCACTTTCCATGATGATTCATTGCAAAAAGAATAGGGTTTAATAGTGCGAGCTGCAGTTTTATACCTTTAGGCTTACCCGAAGTATACTATTTTAATGGGTAACAATCTAGCTCATAATTCATTTCAATGCATAAAGCTATTTGCTAAAAATACGTTTATTCTTTATTTATTTTGCACGTTCCATTAAAATGTATTAATGACTAAATTCCTTCGTCGTGAACAACTAGGACAAAATATATCCTATTTTTAACAATTAACCTTGCATGATTGAATTACAACGATATAAAATTAAAATTAAGAAGGAAAACCTGGGTTTGGGGTGAGATATCCACATGGATACTGGGAGATGACCCTCCTGCGGCTGCACCTTGGACTTTTTTAGGAGGCATCGCAATTGTAGTTTTTTGGACATGGAAGCAGCTTTGCAACTCCTCCTAGGAATTCCACCATCGCTCCCTTGCACCACCCGTCGATAGTAGTTTTTGCAAGGCTCCTTCCTTGGAAGTCGGGGAAATTCGAAAAGGTGTTTCAGAGTCTTCTACGACTAAGACCCATTGAAGCCATGGGGAAGGCTTAATGGTGTTTTAATGACTCGCTCAATGAGGAGCGAAAAGGGAAGGAAAAAAAACACAAGCTGTGGGAGAGAACTAAGGGGATATAGTAACCGTAAAGGTTATAAGTAAGGTCGAAGGACCCTTAGGTCGACTTGGAGGAAAGAGGTTTTCAATATGCCAGAAGGGGAGGGCTAGGGAAGGTTTTACACGGAGGAAAGAGGGGTGGCTCCAAAGCCAAGGAATAGGAGTTTAAGGGATTAACACTGGGGGTGTGGTTTCAGGATGCCCAATGAAAGGGTTTAAGGGTTAATATTCAGGGGTGTGGTTGAGGATTTATAAACTACGAAAAAGGGGCTTAAGAAAAGGGGGCTAGGTGACTTTAAAAAGTACGGGGGTGTAATAATAGGACCTCTAAGCCCACTCTTTATAGAGGAAAAAGGGGCTTATGATCTTTTAAAACACGAGGGGGGGGTGGGTTTCCAATATGTCACGGAAAGGGCATAAGGGAAGTCTAAAAACCGGGGGGGAGTTGTGTTTCCAAAAGTCATAAGAAGGGGGTCTTAGAGGGATTTTAGGACACGGGGTGAAATCTCCAAGCCCACAGGAAGGGGGGCTTGGAGGAGAATCTTAGAAGCTTCTAAGAAGCTTCTTAGAAGCTTCTGGGAAAAAGGGGTAGGAGCCTTCATGGCACCACGTGGAGGAAGATGGTTCCCTTTCACAGCGTGGCGGCGTGCAGAAACGTCCTCGCCCTTCAGCCTAGCGGCGACTCCCCTGCTTCCACGGCAGCAGATGACGTCAGGATTTCTGGCAGCATCCTATTTTTGGCTGTCCTCCTCCTGTCTCCCTTGAGTGGGGGTTTTTATAGGGAGAGGGAAGGGAATCCTCCCTCCCCTCGTGTCGTTATGCATGGCCATGAGGCCGAGCAAGCTCCAACGAGGAGCTTGCTGGCCTTCTAATTCCCTCTCCGTCCTCCAGCAAGACTGTCACCGACGGTGAGAAAAATTTTCCATAAATTTACAATATTTGACATATTACATTCTCTCCCCCTTAGAGGAATCGAGATTTCCTCATCTCGAGATAAACTGGGGATATTGATGGTTGAGTGTGCCTTCATCTATCCAAGTGGCATCCTCTTCGGGATAGTCTTTCCACTGGATGAGGCATTCTCTCAGGGTTCTGGATCTTAATTGTCTCTCCCTAACATCTAAGATCCTATCAGGCCTTAGTTCAAGGACTCCTTGACTAGGCATTACAATTTGTTGATCGTCAAGTACATGGTTAGGATTAGGTACATATTTCTTCAAAAGGCTGATATGGAATACATTGTGAACTTTTAGGTTCTCAGGGAGTTGCAGTTTATAAGCATTAGGTCCTAGGCATTTGAGGATCTTGTACGGTCCACAATACCTTGGACTTAGCTTCTTGCAATCTCCTAAAGATAGGGAACTCTTTTTAGGACGTATGTGAATGAAGACCATGTCTCCTTCTTTGAAGACTCTTTCTTGACGCTTCAAGTCCGCGTATGCCTTCTGTCTATCCTTGGCCACTTGGATGTCCTGTCTTATTGACTTGGTCATCCATCTCTTCCAACATCTGCCTTGAAGCTTCAACCCTTAAGGTTGGATCTGAAAAGTTTAGGGGACTTCGACAGTCATGACCATACAATGCTTGGAAAGGGGTCATCTGAATGATTTGTTGGTAAGAAGCATTGTATGCAAATTCAACCAAAGATAAGTATTAAATCCACCTCTTCGGCTCACGATAGCAGTATGCCCTAAGCATATGCTCGATGACTTGATTTACTCGCTCTGTTTGGCCATCTGTTTGGGAATGGTAGGTGGTGCTAAAATAGAGTTGAGTCCCAATAGCTTCAAAGATAGCTCTCCAGAAGTGTGATGTGAAGAGAGAATCACGATCACTAATGATTCTCCTGGGTAAACCATGTAGCTTGAATATCTCCTTGATAAACAATCTTGCAATGTCTGAGGCTTTATAGTTTGTCTTTACTGGAATAAGGTGTGCAACCTTAGTAAGCATGTCAACCACAACCATGATGGAGTTGTATCCTCCCTGGACTTGGGGTAGGCCTACAACAAAATCCATACTGATGAATTTCCATTTTATTTGGGGGATGTCAAGCGGTTGTAGTTTCCCTGGCATCATGACATGTTCGGCTTTGATACGTTGGCAAGACAAACACTCGGTGACATATTTGAGAACGTCATCTTTGAGCCTCTCCCAATGGTAGCTCTTCCTAACTGCATTAAGAGTCTTAGCATAGCCAGGATGTCCTGCAAAAGGGGAATCATGAGCTTCCCACAATATCTTCTGCTTAAGTGACTGGCTTGCTGGTATACATAGCCTTGTTCTATAGTAGACAAGTCCATTATTGATAGAAAATTCATGATACTTAGCATGTAGCTTTTGATTCTGATCCTTGATAGAGATTTCCCTTAGCATTGTTTGGTATATCGGATCATGGCATGCTTCCTCTCTAGCTAACTCAAGTATAGGGTTGTTTGGCATAGATACTTTTGTAGCTAGAGATCTAGCTGTTGATGGATTCTTAGGATTAGAGAATTAAGGAATGCCTTGCGACTGAGTGCATCGGCAACTACATTCTCTTTTCCTGGTCGGTACTTGATTTCAAAGTCATACTCCTCCAACACTTCAATCCACCGACGTTGCCTCATGTTGAGCTCATTCTGGGTAAAGATCCATTTGAGACTCTTATGGTCAATTACTAGAGTAAACTTATTACCTAACAGGTAGTGTCTCCAAAGCTTTAGAGCATGGATGATAGCTAGCAATTCCAGATCATGAGTAGCATAATTCTTTTCATAACTCTTCAATTTTCTTGAAGAGTATGCTACTGGATGACCTTCTTGCATAAGTACACACCCCAAGGCAAGAATGCTAGCATCACTTACTACCTCGAACTCCTTATTGAGGTCTGGAAGTTTTAGAATAGTTGCTGATACCAAACTTTTCTTCAATCTGTCGAAGCTATTTTGTTCGAGAGTTGACTATGAAATGGAAGTTTGCTTCTTCAGTAAGTCCGTTAGAGGTGCTACAATCAAAGCATAGTTTTTTATGAAGACCCTATACCATCCTGTCAATCCAAGAAAGCTACGTATCTCTTTGACGGATGTTGGTATTGGCCACTCAAGCACATCTCTGTTTGGGTCCACTGAGATTCCTTTTGCTGATACTATGAATCCCAGATATTCAATCTGACGCTTGAAGAATACACACTTCTTCATTTTAGCATAAAGCTTATGTGACCTCATTGTCTCAAGGACAATCCGAAGTTGGGGTTCATGATCTTTTTCCTGTTTAGAATAGACTTAAGTGTCGTCAAAGAAGACAAGCATGAAATCATCAAGATATGGCCTAAAGATATCCTGCATTAACCTATTGAAGGTGGCAGGTGCATTCGTAAGCCCGAATGACATAACTAGGAACTCAAAGTGCCCATGTCTTGTATTGAAGGCCGTCTTTGGGATATCTTCTTCCTTGATCCTTATCTGATAGTAACCTGACCTGAGATCAATCTTGTAGAAGATCTTCACACCCTGAAGACGATCAAGAAGCTAATCTACTCTAGAAATATGATACTTGTTCTTGACTGTTGATTGATTCAACCCTCGGTAATCAATACATAGTCGAAGTGTCCCATCTTTCTTTTTCTGGAATAGTACTAGAGATCCCCACAGTGAACTGCTAGGCCGGATGTAGCCCTGATCTAATAGTTGCTTGAGTTGTTCCTTCAACTCAATTGCTTCTGGTATGGACATTCTATAAGGTCTCTTTGCAATTGGCGCAGCTCCTGGTACTAACTTAATCTCATGATCCACTTCTCTTTGAGGCGGGAGTTCAGTCAACTCTTCAAGGAAATATGTCCAAGTATTCCTTTAGCTAAGAAGGTACTTTATTAGACTCTTGCTTCTGATCTAACTTGTTAAGTTTGATCAAGTAAACAGGTAATCCTTTTCTGACTCCTTTTATGATTCGAGATGCTTTGGCCAATTGGATTCTTGGCACTCTAGCCTCACCTTGAGTTGTGACTAATTCCCTTTCAGAGTTTCGAAAGGAAACTTGACCCTTTCCACAGTGAATGTGGGCGTCATTAGGCTTAAGCCAATCCATTCTGAGTAGACAATCATGGATACCTAAATTCATGACTCTGAATTTGACCGAAGTCTTCTTTCCTCCCAGAAATAATTCCACCTTAGCAGTTTGCCTGGTACAAGTAACCTCACGACCATTTGCCAATTCCACAAGCAGGGTAGGTGCTTCTACTATGGCTATTCCTAATATTTTTGCATATGCTGGTGAGATAAAGGAATGTGTATTGCCACAATCAATCAAGGTCTTGAAACCTTTACCTTGATAGTCCGAGGGTGTCTGAATCACTGAGAACTAGCGATTCAGTCCTTTCTTGTGTAAAGCGGCATGGACTATTGCCCTTTCGAATTCTGCTTCCATGGTCGGATCTTCCTCTTCTTCTTCTTCGAACATTTGCCTATTGGCAATACACGCAGTTCTTCCTCTTCCTCGGGTAGCCGCTCCTTGACCACGACATGTTCCTTGGAAAGGCACTTGGTGATGTCCTCCACCAAGCTTGGGACATTACCTCTTGAAGTGACCGGGTTCGTTGTAGTGGAAACAACGGAGGTTTCGGTCATTGCTTTGAGTAGGAACAAAGTTGTTGACGTTGTTCGTCCTTGCTTTCTTTCTTTGTCCTTGATTATGGCCTTGAACTCTTTTTATCTGAGGTCTGAATGCTCCTCTATTCGGGTCATTATAAGACCAAGCTTTGTTACCCCTTGGTCTAGACTGCACCTCCTGAATTATAGGTGCCGCTCGAATGAGTGCGTCCTGAAGATCTGATGGGCGCATAGATTCGAGATGGGTATTGACTGGTGGATTTAAACCCGCACAAAATTTGGACACCTGCTGTGTTATGTCCATTTGCGGTGCATACTTAAGAAGTGAGACAAATTTAGAGTAGTATGCATCAAGCGTGAGCCCCAGTTGTTTTAGTTCGTAGAACTCATTCATTTTCTGCGTGCGATAAGCAGGTGGTAAATATCTTCCTTGCACCGCTTTCTTCAGCTTCTCCCAGGTAATGGATCCCTCTGTGATCCCTTGATCCCTGCACCATTGCTTCCACCAAAGCCTGGCTTCACCGATGAGCTTAAGCTTGGCGAGCATAGCCTGATTGGCAGGTGCAGTACCGGCTGCTTCAAAGTAATCCTCCATGGATTCAATCCAAATTTCAGCATCAGCTTGGGCGAATCTGCCTCTCCCGTCAAACTCGGGTGGCTTAATCTGCTTGAGAAGGAACTTCTTCGGCTGGATCACAACAGTACTTGATGTAGGAGGTGAATTAGGAACCTCTACCTGGGGTTGTGCTTGAATAAATATTTTCTTAACGTTATTATACGATAATCGTCGTTGATTTATATTACATCTTTAATTCAGCTATCACGTAAACAACGCAGCTACTTAACTTTTTATAAACTCTTATGCATAATTAGACATTGATAAAAAGAAGTCTTTATTTGTATTTATATGGCCATAGACCTTTCGAATACAACATTTCTTGTGATGATAAGCCAACTGTTACATTTAGTTTAGGGAGAACAACATTGTATTACATTTATCTATAGGAACTGTATAATAGTAAGGTTTCGGGCCATGGATCTTCAGAAATCGATAAGTCATTGGAAGTTCAGGATATCCTTTCCATTGGAATCCATACTTTTCATGGTGGCCCTACACTTTAATCCTGTCAGCAGGGATTACACGGGTTACTTCCTCATATACATATGAGTTCATCTCAACCCTTCGACCTCGAATATATAAAGTTGAGTTTACGTGAGCTTCCACAAAAATGAACAGCTTCACGACTTTCAGGTCTTCCAACCACTTGATCCTCTTTAAGTTGGTTTGTAGGTAAGCAAACCGATGGGCGGCTATATAGTAGATTCCTGAAGCACCTGTCCATCTTCGTTCCATGTACAAAGGTGATGGATTATAGATCTGGTCCAGGATGTTCATCATCCCAACCCTTTGTCTATAATGCGAAGAATGCATTGCAGTCATAAACATGACTCGAAATACCAAGAACTTGTTCCACACTTCGTAATTCTGCAAGACAGCATTGAAGGTAAGGAAATGTTTGGACAGCAACATTTTCTTTACTTCATCTTATTAAGGTTTCATAAAAACAATTCCGTTGTTGGTCGCTCTCATACCAACTATAACGTGTCCACTAATATCATCCAGGACACGTCTTAGCAGTCCATCGGAAAGGATGTCTAGAAAGCTCCGCTCGGCACTCCCATGGAATGTTATGGGGTTTGCGATCTAGGGCTTTTCGCATCTGCCATGTAGCAGAAGTATTCCGGCCGTTCCCACTTAGGATTGACCTGAATTAGGGTTTTCCTGTTTGGTCATTTCCTAATAGCAACTAGCGTCGGACCCAAGTGAACTACTTTACGCAGAAACGCCAAGTCCGAAGTGGATTCACACTGCACTTGGTTCAAGGAGAATGGGAAACGAGAGGGATGCAAAGCTGAACCTCTCTGCCATAAGGCATAGTCTCATTCCGTTCCCCTAAAACAGCGTAAATCGGGTTAAATCATAACTCTAGGTCAACGTTTTTGTTGTTCATGTCCTTTGACGATCATTTCGCTGTTCCTCGTGATTTGAGAAAAGTTTCCGACCAACCGGGACCACCCATCCGTAGGATGGACCTATGGCCCATCCTCCACACTTTCCTCGAGTTGTTTTAGTTATTTAATTATCTAACATATTAGTTGGACATGTAACAACCAGCTTCTTTAATTAACCCATTAGGCACTAGTTCCTTCACGTAATCTTATAACTTGACATAGAAAAACAATATCAGACAAGTTCCTTATTAACAGGTCATCATATTTATCTTTGAAAAACAAAGAGTCCAACCCGTAGGCTTATCCGCAATCTGCCCGAAGGCTATCCAGTAATCCACAGGGATTACTAATCCAAGTTTCTGCCCGTAGACTAGTATGCGGGCCTCGAGATCCAATCCCAAGTCATGTTAGCCTCTTGTGCAAGACTCGGAAGGCGAGGGATTTACGGCCAGAGCCCCCCTTGGCACCCAAGCATCCTCCTGCTCTAAGTAGCGCTCAACGGAGAGACCTCTCGCGACGGGTTCGGTCCACTTTCTCGGCACGATCAACAACCCCCTTGGTTAAGGTTAGGCAGGCAGTCGGGGTAACTGAAGCTGCCTCTCCCTTCAGGCCTTCAACCTAAAGTATAGATATTCATTTATCTTTTAATTCATTGATCAAACAAAGCCAAACAATGCTCTAAAATTTGTAGCAAGCACAAACATTTCCATTAATCATTTTTTTTGTCGGTAAACTGCTAAGGAATGAATCCTTTCTTTCGAATGCGTTCAACACTCGATCCGGGATGACTTGCAACTTGGCAAGATCCCCTATATCCTGGGTTAGGGCGTACCCTATTAACCCAACTTGGTCAAACCTTGAGTTCATTAGTTACTTCCGTCTATGGGCTGGTCTTTAGTTTCTAAACAATCTTCCTTACTCAAGAAGGATACTAAAGTATTCATCCTCTTGTAAGATAGCTTGCGTAAGGATCCACCATCCTCGTCGCGAGAATTTGGCCTTGTTCTTGTGATTCAATCACAAGACTATATGACTCTGCACTTGCTGCGCAAGTATCGCATCTTACTATGCGGCAATGGAGTCACGAAACAATTTGTTTCAGGTTCTTTAGACTGACGTCGTAAAACCTAGGGTTTCCAAGTTTCATCTTTGTAAGATTCCCAGGGACAAACCCTAGTTCATTTTACAATTATAATTCACTGTCCCTACATTCAGTGAATGTGGGCAAGTATTTAAGGTATAAGCGTTTCCTGGAATTTAACTTATTCTGAATGAGTATTCTGCGGCTTAGGTGTTTAGGTTTTATGCCAATTTGGTTAACTCTAGAAGATAATTTCAAGATTACTTCCACATGATTCGTTGACTATGCGTAAATTGATTTTTCAATCCTTAACTTATCGGTTTGAGGTCAGGCAAGGTTAATTTCAACTAGTCTTCCCTTTTCTTTGCGAACAAAATTCATGCTAAATAAGCAACCTTTTCTTTGCTAATTTATGCAGTTAACAACGATAATTTCATAGAGTTTATGCATCGTAAGAGTCTTTTTATGATTTGCACTTTCCATGATGATTCATTGCAAAAAGAATAGGGTTTAATAGTGCGAGATGCAGTTTTACACCTTTAGGCTTAACTGAAGTATACTATTTTAATGGGTAACAATCTAGCTCATAATTCATTTCAATGCATAAAGCTATTTGCTAAAAATACGTTTATGCTTTATTTATTTTGCATGTTCCATTAAAATGTATTAATGACTAAATTCCTTCGTCGTGAACAACTAGGACAAAATATATCCTATTTCTAGCAATTAACCTTGCATGATTGAATTACAATGATATAAAATATAAATTAAGGAAAACTTGGGTTTGGGGTGAGATATCCACATGGATACTAGGAGATGACCCTCCCGTGGCTGCGCCTTGGACTTTCTTAGGAGGCATCGCAATTGTAGTTTTTCGGATGTGGAAGCAGCTTTACAACTCCTCCTAGGAATTCCACCGTCGCTCCCTTGCACCGCTCGTCGATAGTAGTTTTTGGAAGGCTGCTTCCTTGGAAGTCGGGGAAATTCTAAAAGGTGTTTCAGAGTCTTCTATGACTAAGATCCATTGAAGCCGGGGAAGGCTTAATGGTCTTTTAATGACTTGCTCAACGAGGAGCGAAAAGGGATGGAAAAAAAACACAAGGTGTGGGAGAGAACTCTAAGGGGATATACTAACCGTAAAGGTTATAAGTAAGGTCAAAGGACCCTTAGGTCGACTTGGAGGAAAAGGGTTTTCAATACGCTACAAGGGAAGGGATAGGGAAGGTTTTACATGGAGGAAAGAGGAGTGGTTCCAAAGCCAAGGGATAGGAGTTTAAGGGATTAACACTGGGGGTGTGGTTTCAGGATGCCCAAGGAAAGGGTTCAAGGGTTAATACTCGGGGGTGTGGTTGAGGATTTATAAAATACGAAAAAGGGGCTTAAGAAAAGGGAGCTAGGTGACTTTTAAAAGTACGGGGTTGTAATAATAGGACCTCTAAGCCCACTCTTTATAGAGGAAAAAGGGGCTTATGATCTTTTAAAACACCGGGGGAGGGGGGGGGGGGGGAAAGTTGTGTTTCCAAAAGTCATAGAAGGGGGTCTTAGAGGGATTTTAGGACACGCGGTGAAATTTCCAAGCCCACAGGAAGGGGGGCTTGGAGGAGACTCGTAGAAGCTTCTTAGAAGCTTCTAGGGAAAAGGGGTAGGAGCCTTCGTGGCACCACATGGAGGGAGATGGCTCCCTTTCACAGCGTGGCAGTGTGCAGAAACCTCCTCGCCCTTCAGCCTGGCGGCGACTCCCCTTGCTTCCACGGTAGCAGATGACATCAGGATTTCTGGCAGCGTCCTATTTTCGGCCATCCTCCTCCTGTCTCCCTTGAGTGGGGGTTTTTATAAGGAGAGGGAAGGGAATCCTCCCTCCCCTCGTGTCATTATACATGGCCATGAGGCCGAGGAAGCTCCCTTGCTGGCCTTCTAATTCCCTCTCCGTGCTCCAGGAAGACCGTCGCCGACGATGAGAAAATTTTCCCATAAATTTACAATATTTGACATATTACACTTTCTTCCTTGATGCACCTCATTCTCAAGAAAAACAAATAAAAGAAAAGAAGAAAGAACAAGAACAAACCAAGAGGAGGCAATGTACTCACCGCAAAGGCTCGAGGATAGATTCTTCGTCTCCTTTTCGTGACGCCCCCTCTTCTTCCTTCGTGCACTTCCTCCTCTTCTTCGTGAACGGCAACAGCGGCGGTGGCAGTGAGAAGCTCTCCTTCTCTCTCTTTCTCTCTTCCTCTCTCTCTCCCTCCCAAAGCCATGATCTCTTTCGCTCTCTCTCAAACTTTTTGTGACAAAATTCCGTGCTCGGATTCCACCCACTTTTCTTTTCTTAGAGTACTATTGCTATTCGCGTCGCATGCCGCTAATTTGTGTCGCAAATGCCCGTCGCTATACCCTTGTTCCCTTATAGTGTGAAACAACATTCCATGGTGGCCTTCACACCACTCAATCTTTAGCCAATGTATCAAACAATGTCCTTTTAGATTCCTTGCCTTTATTGGCATATATTTTAATGGTGTAATCATGGAGGTGAGCCATCCATGTATTAAAACCTCTTCCAAACCCTTGGACAAGTACATCTCTCCTCCCTTGGTGAGATTTTCAAGGTTCAAACAAATACAAAGCAAACAACCTATCTTTAAGCTAAGAAAAGCAATATTTTCAATGGCAAGGATACAGACAATACATTATTTAAATGATGCCCTTGGGTACTCCACAAGGATCAATAAAGTTATCAATCATAAATCCTCCAAAGAGTGCAACTACTTGAGAATAAAATAAATAGCAACCGCATTTGTTCTTAGGCTACAAGTGAACTTAAGAAATTTCAAGCTTATTCATATAATGTAATTTTTTTCATTTTTGAAAGCTACAACTCTTAACAATACACAATCACTTTCTTATGGCATCACAAGGTATCTGTCTTTATATCTAAAATAATATTACACAACAATCCAACTATGTTTCTTTTCTCGAGAGTGCAACATTTCCATGAGGCTTAATACTTAGTGCCTTTAAGGTCTTACCCTTATGAGCATACTTATGAGTGATGTCTCTAAAATATCAGCGTGTGCTTTAAGCAAGTTAATTCTAACACTAAAGTGGTCCCTTTGTTCCTTCTTATACATAAACCCAAGAAACAACCTATGCATTAATGATCAACCCTTCCTATCATTTCTATGCAAGGGTACATTGACTTAATTGTTAATGAGTTTGAACTAAGGTTCATACCTCATCTTCATGAAAGCGCACCTATTTGTGACCAATCAAAAAAAAAGTAATGAGAAAGAGCAATGAGTTTAAACTAAGGTTCATACCTCACCTTCATGGAACCACACCTATTTGTGACCAATCAAAAAAAAGTAATGAGCAAGAGTAGAAAAGAGAATTAATAAAGCACTTGGGAGTCCTTTTCAAGTTGTGGGTTGGATGGGATTTCCCTTGATACAGTGAGTTTGAAGCATTATTGAGGAGCCACTCTTGGGTTTGGATTCTCCCCACTACTTCCCTATACTTCAAGTTTCCAAGTCTTCAACTTCTTGGAGATTTCGAGCTTTATATGTATCACACAATCTTTTGACTCATAAATGTCATGGAAGAGTCAGACGAATAGGTTGATGAAGGGCCTATACTCATGTATCTTTCCCTTCTCATTTACTTTATCTCTCATATGCTCTAACTTCCTCTCCCTCTCTCCTATTCTCTTTTTCCCTCTCTATCTCTCTCAATCCCTCTCTCTCATGTCTCCCTCAATCTCTATTTCTCCCTCTACATACACACACACACACATATATATCTTTCAGAAGCATCCCGGCAATAAACAAAAAGACCAATGCCAATGCCTTAAACCTATAAGGCTTTATATAGCCTTTGAGGGCCGGTAGCCTGCCCCTCTTCTCTTCTCTTGCAATTATCGAATGATCTCGATCGTCATTATCCGTCGAATGGCAGGGAGGATCGACACCGGGGGATGATGGAGTGGTGTGGGGGTGAGCCTGTCGACGGTAGTCGAGTTCGCATCGCGGCGATGGTGGCGGGACGGATCGGGTGGCGGCGAGGGTCCAAAGTTCGACAGCATGATAGGAAAAACGTAAAGCTAACCTTTTAACTTAAAGGTTTAACTTTTTCTTCTTCTTTTTTCTTTTAATCCCCCCAAGCCCCTTGTCACACGCGGAGAGGAGTGGGGGAAACTCGAGATGTTACAAATTGATGGTAGTATAACAAAGAGGATATGACAACTACTTCCATGGCCATTGGATAGACTTAAGAGACAGAGCAAGGTGGGGCAAAATCGTAGCTATATGATCAAGCGACAACACAAAGAGCCATTTTTTCCCTGTTAAACAATTCAATCAACATCTTTTAACCTAAGCATTTTGATTCATGTTGAGGATCACTCACCTCATAGATGTGGCCACGTGAGCATTTTTTGCTTGTTGCTTTCTTGGTCTCATCATAATCAAACCATTTTTAATCACTTAAGGTCATCTTTGTCTACTTTGAAAAAAAAAATCCTAGTAAGCAATTTGAAAACAGGATGCAATAAGACTATTTACTTGCCTATTATATGCTAATAATTGTCCTTCCAAAAATCTAGACCATTTTGTAGAGTTAACTACAAAGTCTTGTATTTACATATTGAAACAATAATTAGTAATGCAACATAGGGTCATAAAAGCATTATTTGGCACTTATTTATGAAACTCCTTGATAATTGTACATTAAAATATGCTCTATAAGGGGGATTACTAGTCTCACCAACCTCACATGTGTACTCTTATTATAGTTGAGAATATTGACCCTTCTAAAACTTGACATTGCAAGCATTATTGAATATGAAATAAAAAGATGAGTGATAACTATAAAATGAGGCAAATTTTTAGATGGATCTCTTGCAACAACCACATGGGATCAAATGTTTTGAGAAATAGATGTTATTTAGTTAAGTGGGTCCATTTTTTCATTAGTCATCAAAAAAAAGATAGCCCATCTCCATGATGAATGAAATGATGTATATATTTGCTATAGAAATTTAAAAGTAGGATTCAATAAGACTATTTCCTTGCCTATTATATATGAAGACAATCATCTTTCCAAGAATCTAGACTACATAGAATTAACTACAAAGTCTTGTATTTCCATTTAATTGAAATAATAATTCCTAATGCAAAATAGGGTGAAAAAATAATTATTTTGTACGTGTTTGTGAAACCCCTTAGTAATTATACATAAAAATATGCTCTATAGGGGATTCATGATCTCCCCAACCTCATATGTGTACTCTTTTTATAGTTATTTGATATTATTGGCCCTTCTAAAACTTGACATCGCAAGTATTATTGAATATGAAATAAAAACATGAGCAATAATTACTAAATGAGGCAAATGTTAGATTGATCTCTTGCAACAACCACATGGGATCAAATGCGTTGAGAAATGGAGTCGATTTGTTGAGTGGGACCAAATTTTTATTATTGCCATTGAGAAAAATGTATCCCATCTCCACAACAATCAAAATTATATATACATATTACAATTTTCACAAAGCAAAGCTAGTTTGCTACTTGTTTGTGAGAGAGCCCACCTTGTATGTCACATATCCCCTTCATAAGAAAAGGGAGGCCTAAGACTAGAAGAAAGGAAAAATGGCAAATGAGAGAGAAGGAAGAAGAATGAGAATAAGAAACCTTTCTCTCTTAGTTTCTTATATCATTGTGCCTCTCTCTCACACACACACACACACACACACACACACACACACAAAAGCATATATCCCATTCTCCCTTTATTTTAAGATAATGATCTACACTAACATAGGAGAGTTGGATAGGGTTGGAGCTAGTGGGAGGAGAAATGATCACATTTAATCTTACTAGACTAACTTATATGGTAAGTAATGTTCCTTTTTAGTGATCATCACTACAATAGAATTGGGGTAGAGACGCAAAGGCATGATGCACATCAGCTAGCACATTTATCTTTTGGTGTAAATTCATGTGTAAAGATGTAGAACATTTATTTTTACAATTGTCAAGAAGAGGACATGAGAGAGAGAGAGAGAAGGAGAGAGTGTGTGTGTGCATAAGAGAGAGAAATACTGCAGGAAGAAAGAGAAAGAGAGCGACGAGAAAAGGAGAGAGAAAGATAGGAAGAGAGAGAAATAAGCCATGAAAGCTTGGAGAGGGAGGTGAAGATGAAACGAGACTTGTATTATTATATGGTCAAAAATCAAGTCCCTAACACCTTATATACCAGCTAGTGTAGCTAGTATTTTCCCATTATTAAATCCCCCACTCTTACATTCCATCTCTACCTGAAGGTTTTTTTCCTCAAAAACAATTTGGGCACTTATGATAATTGGACAGGAGCAAATCAGAGTACTACTCTGCTGCATTATTATAGGGGTATACTAATGAATGAAGAGGTATTATTGCATATGATGGGTCATTGGGGTATGTACGATACATAGGTATTATTGGGGAATTATAAAAATGAAAATTTAACCCAAATATCTTGAGTAAATGTGAGCTGCAGACAGTGGACAGCAAGTTGTTTACTACATGGTCCTGCTATAGTAAATGTGTCATAACTTTCTATAGGAGACTTTAATCGAGGCATGCTACACATCAAAATGGAGCTCTTGGTAAGTGCTTTCATCCCATGTAGGTTAGGTTTGGCTGTTCAAAGTTCGGAGTAAAACTTGGTGTAAAACAATGAGCTATCAACAATCTTCCATGCACTAAAATATGGCCATAAATAACTAATCTTCAGCCAAAAGAGTCTACCAAAAATATGGATGCTGGTCTAAATGAGATCCCAAGCAATCCATTAACCTCCTCGATCAAAATGTATTCCATCATAATGATTGTCCAAGAGAAGAGAATGCCCATCAACCACATACTCCAATCCACCTGGATCAAATGGATACAATGAAGTAACTCCATAATCAAGTCCATCATTAGGGCCAAAAACGTTTCAAAAATGGCACTTGTAAGAAAATGATTAAGTTACTAATTAGTTGAGGTTTTAAAATAATGAACCCTCCAAATTTGGCCATTCAGACGTGATTAATGAGAGAATTTATTATTTATTTAAGAGGTTAGCCATTAAATGCCTAAGGATGTTAACTCATGTCAGAGATCACTTTTTGGCCATTATTCTTTCTTTTTAAATATTTTACTATCACGTTTCCCACCAAAATCACACTTCTTTTTTCATCTACATTCATTTGAATCATCTTTTTCTCCTCTTCACTTTGTTTCTTAGTTCTTAAAGGAGATTTTACTCTGTCATAAAATTTCTCACCAAAATCACGTCCGGTTCTTACCAGCAGTGTGCATTGGTCTCCCTTCATCTCCTTTAACAAAATCTTGAGAAGGTGATCAACAATCAAAAGAATGTCTACATAGAGGATCAATACCACTTACTTGCCGATTGAGCTATAGAGATATGATCCTCCATGGACCTGAGACGAGATCATCTCGTTAGTTTTCAGCAGACCCAACTAGGTTGGGACATCCAAGCCGCATCTTTACTTCAACCCCTAAGATATCCATTCTGTAAGATTTTGTTTCAACTAAATCCAAGCTTTTTCTTCAATCTCTTCAATTTGATTCATAAGAAAATGGGTAAAAGAGTCCCATGGTGTTGATGCAAATTGGTAGGGATAGATATACTAAGGATAATCCTTAAGCTAATAGAATAGAAAGTGAAAATTTTCACTTTGATATTGACACTTGAAATAGAATATCTTCATTATACAGTGTTGTAATATCAACTTTTTAGCAAGGACTAATTGATAAGACAAGAATAATATATTATAATTAGAAGAAAGAAAGTACTTTGATTTCTGGGAGATAGAAATATTTACCTAGTAATAGATTAAAAATGTTCATTATTCAATTTTATCTCTTAAAATATAAAAAAATTAAACAAGTAATAGATAGAAGTATTAGTGATATTGTGTATCATATCAACTTTAGGACTAAGATGATTTTATGTGTGCAGGATGCTTCGAAGAATATGAAGGATACAACTTCTTACTTGATATTAGCTCTTGGGAGTATTTTTCCCATCATACCCTCAACTATGATTAGCACTATGGGGTTTCAAGTTTCAATATCTTCAATTGTGATTCTTTTTAGCACTATCAGATTTCAATACCTAAATGGTGGCTTGATGTCATGGGATGATACTACTCATGATATCATATCCTAGCAAATCTCTTAGGATCTCTTCCCTTGATTTGTAAGAAGAAATAGAAAGGACTTGACTCTATTTCTTTCTCTCAAAACTCTGATTCTAATGCAGACTGATTTTATAATTGAAAGTATCACTACATTATTGATGCTTTATCCTTGTATATCTTTTTTCAAATGTAATATATCTCAATTTCAAAAAAAAAAGACCATCAAAATAATCAATCTGCATTTCACCAAAAAAAAAACATAAGTTTATTAGGCTCTTAAAAAAATTTAGAAATTTTTAAAGATTTTTTTGAGCTCGTTTGCTATTTTAAAAATATTTTTAAGCAAAAAAGGGCCTAAAAGAGACCCAAAAAATCACAAAAAAACCACCCAAAAATAGCATAGCCAATACGGCGCGAAAATGGGCATAGCCGATACGGCGCAAAAATGGGGTCTCGGATACCCATTTTTGCACCGTATCGGCTATGCTATTTTTGGGTTTTTTTTGTGATTTTTTGGGTCTTTTTAAGGTCCTTTTTTGCTTTACTTTTTTAAAATAGCAAACGAGCTCAAAAAAATTCAAAAAAAATTCCATAAGTTTATTAGGCTCTGAAAAAAAATTAGAAAATTTTAAAGATTTTTTTGAGCTCGTTTGCTATTTTTAAAAACATTTTTAAGCAAAAAGGCCTAAAAAAGACCCAAAAAACACAAAAAACCACCCAAAAATAGCATAGCCGATACGGTATGAAAATGGGTATCCGAGGACGCTTGGATACATGGCGCGAAAATGGGTATTGGAGCGTCCTCAAATACCCATTCTCGCGCCATATTGGCTATGCTATTTTTGGGTGGTTTTTTTGTGATTTTTTGGGTCTTTTTTAGGCCATTTTTTGCTTTAAAATATTTTCAAAAATAGCAAACAAGCTCAAAAAAATCTTAAAAATTTTCTAACTTTTTTTAGAGCCTAATAAACTTGTGGAAATTTTTTTGATGGGTTTAAGGTCTCACAAAAAATAAGTCATTACAACGGGGTGTACTTTGCACGCGCATGTTTACTCCTTCACGATACGGATCTAGGAGAATCCCTACGGAGATTTTGTTGTGCCACTCTCGCACCATATCAAGTCATCCATGATACAGAGCGAAAAGTATAGTACCAAACATTATGCTTTTTGCCACGCTTGCGCCGTATGAGCTGCTCCACGATACGGCGCGAATATGACCCTGCGAAAATTTGGCTTTGCTGCTCTCGCGTCATATCAACTTATCCTCACATGGTTGACTTTATGACTTTATGAATTATCCTTACATCGTTGCTGCTCATGCTCATAAGATCACCCCAATGAATAAAGATTTTAATATGATTAGCAGAATAAGGTACCAAGGATGATGTTTGCAAGAGAAAAATCGATGTACTTGGACATGTTAATTATAAGAGAATGGGTGAGGTGTATGGGCAAATGGTTATCAATGTTTCTTGCATTTCTGAGGAAGAGGACTATCTTAGCATATCTCATGAGGAAAAGTCCATGCTAGTTGTAAAAAGGATATTTAATTGTTAGATTCTGTAGTTTATTATTGCATAAGGTAAGGCATTTTGACTCTAAAAATTTTTAGTATATAGAATAATTATGCTATTAATTGCAAATAACACTCCTTTATTTTTGCTATTAGCTTTAGAACATTGATTGCATCTCTTAGCCAATAAATCTCTAAAATTATGTGTATTGTTGATCCACTGTTATCAATGGAATTTTTTTCGAGATTTGGTTCAAATATAGCAATGTCTTTCAAAGCTTTTGATTCCATCACAACTACCATAAATTTTTTTATTATATCGGATACACTCACTAGAGAAATTATCCTCATGAACTCTCTAAGTGGTATCCATGGCCAAGGAAGAATGTGGGTTGAATGGAATACTGCTTGCTTTTTGGTTAATTATTTATTTTATTTGATTGTCTATTTTAGTTACATGTTTCCATTTGCAGTGCTGGCAGGCTCCTGACTACCTTCTTGGACACCACATATGAGGATATTGTTGATCCTAGAAAACCATATAACTCTCTCTAACAAGAAGTACCATTGCAAAGTCAGAAAGTCATACATATACTTGTGGAAAAAGAGTGCTTTTCAAATGTTTGCAGGACAATAGATTCAAAGATACTCAAGATAGATGGAGTGAATGTAAGTCTCTTTCATATTGTTGGTTTTTTTAGGGACCCTTTTTTACCAACTTGTTACATTTTTTCTCGTAGTGCTAAGATTACCCTAACTCATATATGCGATGGATAAGGGACCAATGTATTGAGTTGATATTGGATAGGGTAATCACACTAGTTGATTCTGATTCCCCTCCACAAAGCCACGAAACATGCATAATAAAAGAACCCACAATCTGATCAGCATAGATAATATCTGTGAACACCTTATGAATCACATGGAAGGTTCCACTTAAGCTTTCCATAGGTTGCCATTCCATACTTATTGATAGAAATATATCTACAACCAAGAATTCGTTATTAGTACTTGCTTAAATGAAAAAAAAAACGTTATTAACTCAAGTCTTACAATGTGTTTGCTGCGAAACATACTCGTTTGGAGGCAAGTGGATATCCTTCGCCATGTAAACATGTTGCAGTTTGATAAACCACCCTTCATGCATAATTTTGAAAGAAATGATACGTCCCTTCCAGTGATGTTTAATATCCTCTCTTTTTTTCTTTTCACCTTGTGAGAGTCATTGCAAGAGGGCAACATGGCAACCTAATCGTTTATACTAAAGATCTTTGGCTCCCAATTTTCATCAACTCTGTGGCTATAGACAGTGCAAGAGTTTACCAAATGAGAAGAGCGCCTTCTGGATGCCATACTTAAATTAAATTTGCAGAGAAAGAAGCTCATCGAGAAAGATGAATGAACTAAAAAGTAGAGAAAGAAGCTCACTGAGAAAGGTGAATGAACTAAAAAGGAATATTAAGAAGACTAATGAAAATATATTGGGCGCCAAAAAGTTTTCGACTTTCAAAAAAATCATCATTAACTTCACAGCAACTTTATTATGTCATTTGTCAGATTTTATAAGTAAATAAGGACTTCGGGACTAGATTTTGGCTAAAAAGGAGGAGAGAATCACGAAGTGGACTCTACTATCTCCAAAAAAGAGGAGACAAGAATACCATATTCTTGCACACGTGGCAAACTCTCTTTGGCCCTTTTCTTAATCCCGTGATTAACAAAAGTGCATTTTTTGAAGCGTTTTCGGCCCTAATGGATCACATCCATAATCTCCCGAATCATAGGGAAACACAATGCCATCTTCATATTCATGTATGCCCAAATCATGTATTATATCATCATCGGACATATGCTAGTCATCATAACCATGATCAAGGTACTCATTATCAAATGTGTTTAATGGTTGTTGTAAACCTTGATTAAGTGTAAACTAATGCTCAAGAATATTATCATGAGGTTTCTCCAAGAGTCTAAAACCTTCAGCATAACCATCTACATCTATGAGTGCTTCATGTGATTCATCAGCTAAGATGTCATCAACTTGTACATCTTGCTCTTCACTGTTCCCTTCTTGTATATGTTGTTGGTCTTCTTGGTCATCTTCTTGTTGCTCAAGTTGCTCATTATCCCAGTCTTGTTGTTTAGCTTGCTCATTGCTCTCTTCATCATCATTAGTGCTTTGAAAATAACTCATCATTACATTTGGGTAATCATGAGGTATGAACTGATTGGGATATAGGATACCGTGGTAGTTATGAACTTGTTGCTGATCAAGGCTAGAAGAGTATTGATAAGCATGACCATTATTGTCACATCCATAAGAACTAGGCTACTCAAGTAAGAAAGGTTCACATGTATGATCATAACTATGTTGTTGAAAAGGTGGATGCTCATAAGCATAAGCATGTTGCCCATAATAGCCATTTTGCTGCCAAGGTTCAATGGAGTGATACTCTGCATTATGACATAGTACATCATATCTATAAGCATTAACATGTTGTCTAGATGTACTTGCATATTGCTCATGTTCGTTTGCATATTGCTACTATCCATATTCATAAGATGCATGCATGTCACAGTATGTGCCATCATATGTACCATCAGCATATGCATGTTGGCCATAAGTATAAGCATCGGGTGCATAATATCCATGAGAATTCGCATTAACCGATGGAAAGGTGGTTCTTTCCGCATGTACATGTGACTGATCGTCTTGCTCTTTTCCCTTCATTTGGAATTCCATCCACTTAGTGAGCTAGGCAACAAGGGTGTCCATAGTGGTCTTCATTTGATCAATGCCTTCCATCAATTCTCTATGCCTCTCAACATGCCTTGTCTCATGTGAGCTGAGGGTGTTAGTATGAGCACACTGAGGCTCCCCACATCATCAGAGTATTCTTCATCTTCCATTTTAGGGTTGTTCTCAGTCCTTGGTTCTTGTGCATCCTTGTTTTATTGCTGAACGTCTTCATTGGCCTTGGTTTTTCCCCTATTCCATGCCATGGTTAGGTGCAGTCCCATTAGACCACCTGTCACTATTTTGCCCGTAAATTAAGCTAGGAAGCTCCAATTGACCTAATTTTTTGATCAAGTCAAAGCCAAGTATGCCCTCTTCGAATTGAGCATAATCATGCCTCCCAAGTTTTATACAAAAAATTATGTAATAGAAAAAGTATTGTTGTATTGTGTAGTCTAGAACCCTATCTACACTTGTAGGAGGCCTGTTTTGACATGTAAGTATCTTGTAGACTCCAAATAGAGCTCCAAAACTAATCAAAGCCCTTAGTAGGACCTGTGGGCACTCTACGAGACCTGCACCTCACTTCCTGGGAATAGGTATACTTTTGCAAATGCTAGCAAATTGCTTACAACACCTTGTGGGGTTCAAGAAAGGGGTTACAATGGACCAACTTGTCAATGCATGACTAAAGGGTCATTCCACATGGCATAATACATTGGCCAGTAATCCAAATTCACTATTTGTAGCCTTATTCCATAGCCGACCATTTCATAAGTATCTCTTAGCATAATTTCCCATGCATAGGCATCTCTCCCATACATTTCAAGCATCATATTCATTGCCATTAAATGCATATGTATTTTCATGTCTACAAATACATCCTCAGTAGTATTTTCACATACATTTGTTGCCAATAATACATCCATATATCAGCAAATACATCTATGCCAGTGCCAAGTCAATATCTTGGTTCTTCAAGAGAGTACCTACACCTGCAAGCAACTTTGGGCTTCAGATCACCAAGAGGTGGGCAAGATTCCCCCTAAGCCGGGTTGTGCACCCCTTTAGAGTCTTTGATGGCAAGGGGGAGGTCACCCCTCTTTTCTCTTTCCACCTCACTTGGCATCGGGCTTTTCCTCACCAGGAATATACATGGTAGACATTTATTAATTAAACACCTAGCATGAGATGCATTTGGAAGTAGGAATTGAACTTTTTCATGAAATGCATGGAATCGAAAATTGGGATCAAGGGTAGGGGCTTACCAAGCAGTGACTCACTGTTAACTTACCCTTATACAATGGATTTTTGTTTTTTATTTTTTAAATTCAGGTAGCTCAGTCAAGAAACAACAACTCAATTGGTTAAGATAAGCAAAAGCAATAATCCTCAATGAGTTTTAGCATGAATTTACCCATTCCACGCAATGAAAGTGAGTATGAAGAGTTGGACAGCAGACAAGCATCAAATTTATCTCCTAATGACTACTTGAGCTCTTGCATTCTCTCAAGAAATTGGTTATGACTCAACAAGAGAATGAATTTGAGAGAATAAGAGTTCAAGAACCAAGTACCTTTTGATGCTTGATGAAGATGGCAATCAGACAATGATTCAGCCTTTCTTGAGTGCTCCAAGATGCTCCATTATGCTCCAATAACCTCCATTGTTGCAATGCTCAACCAAGAGAGGAATCTTTGAGCTTGAAGAGGAAAATTCTTCAATTGGGATGGGAGGATTGAGCTCTCAATAGCTCACAACTTGCCTAGATGGGCATAGAACCTAGAGAGTGTGTTGTGGGTAAGTCCATAATGGTTTTTCCTTCTAGATTTGGCTTCAACAGATTACTACACTCCTTCAAGCTCGTCTTGGCCTCTTTGTCACTTGATTAACTACCTTAATGACGGGATTAGCTTCAGCAAAGGATACTTATAACATGGGCTTCCTATCCCTGCTACCAAATCCCTCAATTTGTGGTGGCAGTCACAACAGATACTCAATGTGATTGGATGACAGTTTTAAGCTTATCAAAAGCTATGAAAAAAAACTTGATAGGTGTTGTAGGGCCTACTTGCAATGGGGATACCCTCTCTGCAACACAATTCTTTTGGAGGAAAGGAATCAACAGCACACTCTCAAATCCTCCTGGTTTGCATAATTGTGATGGTTCCATTGCCTTCTGTGTGAATCTTGGTGAGAGCAACCACATTCCTGAAAATGGAGATGAGGAGGGAGAAGGCGATACCACTCCCCTTAATTGATCCGATGATATCTTAATTGCAATCAGGGAAGCCATGTTGATCCTCTGATTGATATCTTTCATAGTCACATCCCCTTGAATTCCACTGGCCTTCAGTAAAGAAAAAGGATATGCAACTAGATTTAGTTTCTCTGTAACAGCCTGAAACTGGGAGCGCGGTGTACATGTGCCTTGTCCTGAAGACCTCCTCACTACTTGCTTCCCACTGGTAGTACCCCTTGTCTCCAACATATGATTTGTTTTTGTCAACTGAGGATGGAAAATTTCTAGTGCGTATACCGATCTGCAAGCTTTCGGGATTTTTACACCTATATCTGTAGCATTCACCAGTCCAGTCTTTGTAAATCAATTTGCTTGATCTCGAGGGCAATGGTGACTCAGGTGGATGAGCTTCTTTTTGGTTCGGCTTCAATCGATATCTTAGGCTCTATCTTGGGAGCTCCGTTAAGATGCCTTCAGTATTTTGACAATGATGATCCTAATGAGGATAGACCAAATCAGTTAGAACAGGTTGATAAAGGTGCCATTCGAATTGGGAGCCTTGCATGTGATTCTATGGATTATCTGGAGACTAGTAGATCAGATCATGTGCATGGTGGAAGAAGTTCTTGTAAAAGAAGGATGTCTGCACCAGGTCCATTCTGAACTTCAGAATCTTCTCGTAGACGAGAAAACATTCCTACCAGGATAGGATTTGGGCCCATTAGGCCTGATTTGGATGCTTCTAGTACCAATTTAAATGGTACAGCTAACAGTTCTTTGGTCCAGGTAGGGGATGATTTTCGCAATGATCGGTTTGGCTTTATGGGCAATGATAGTGATTTTGTGGAATCATTCAGAACCAGTACTGCTGGTGAGAGTTTCCAAAGAGCCCATCAAAGCCAGACATACAATGCTCTCCAAGAATAGAGCTCCTCACAGCTACATTCACTTTTTGCGAGAAACCTAAGGAGGTCTGCCCCAATGGCACATGCACCTCTGATCTCAAGAAGAGCCAGTGAGCAGCTCTCTAGCGAACTAGATGGAAATGGAACTAAATCTGCTAGTTTCAATGAATTTGATCATTGGTCCATGGCATTTGGTGAGAGAGGCTCCAATCCTTTAGTCTTTTCTAGCTGGGGAGGCAACTGTTCTTACAGGAGAGGAAATATTGTTTTTCCTTCTCCTTTCCGGGAGAGCTCCTCAAGTTTGATCGATGGAAGCTGCTTCAGGAGTCTATTAGGCAGAGCTCCCAATTGGGCAGGAGCAGGTTCGGAGGCCTTCTTCCTCGAGCTTGTTTACATTGTTCATGCCTCATCCAATTG
Organism: Lygodium microphyllum; assembly: GCF_053477565.2. Taxonomy (NCBI): domain Eukaryota; kingdom Viridiplantae; phylum Streptophyta; class Polypodiopsida; order Schizaeales; family Lygodiaceae; genus Lygodium; species Lygodium microphyllum. The sequence continues at coordinate 93,421,142 of NC_141139.1, forward strand.
ACTTATTCAGGCAGAGTATAATGAGAAGATAGTTCATGCATGGGTAGATCACGGCAAAGGCAATCTTCCAAAGAAAAAGATGAAGATAGAAGTGACAGGACTAGATCGGGAAGATCAAGAGCCAAGGCAAAGTGAAGATGGCCAAATGACTGCTTAGAATGAAGCTCAAGGTCCTTGGGAAGCTTTGGTAAAAGCCATCTGATCAATGGAGATGGGAGAGAAAAGATCAAGGGTGGTTCTCCTCCATGGAAGCTTGGCTGAAGCTTGAGAATGAAGAGAGAGAAGATTGTTCCTGAAAAGTAACTAGGACTTTCCCTCTTCTACTCCATTTACCATTGTCTTCTAAGAAAATACCTTCAAAATTGGCCAAAAATGACCCATGAGCTGCTAAATCTGGTCTTCCAACATCCAAACTTGGTCCAAGACTCCATTAATGCTTCAGACCTACAATCCTTGTGATCCAAAATTCCTTGATAATTGCACTACTGCTCCATGTCATGTCTGTACATGTGTACCTGTGGCTCTTAAATCTGTGTGACTACAAAAAAGATAACTGAATGGAATGTTGGCCAATTGGATCAAGAACCTATGGATCTGATACCAATTGTCAAGAAGAGGACATGAGAGAGAGAGAAGGAGAGAGAAAGTATGTGTGTGTGTGTGTGTAGAAGAGAGAGAAAGACTAGAGGAAGAGAGAGAAAGAGAGTGAAGAGGAGAGAGAAAGACAAGAAGAGAGAGAAAAAAGCCATGAAAGCTTGGAGAGGGAGGTGAAGATGAAAGGAGACTTGTATTATTATATGATGGTAAAAAATCAAGTCCCTAACTCCTTATATACCATCCAGTGTAGCTAGTATTTTCCCATTATTAAATCCCCCTCTCTTACAATAATCGATATATAAATGCTACTTTAAATATGTATAAAAACACATATTTTTTTGCCTCAACAAGCACTTGATTACACACACCTCTAATTTTAAAATTGCACACGTGCTATTTTTGGTTTCCTATTTGAGAATAAAGATAGAAGTTAAATAAAAGAGTGATACAAACACACAACATACATAGAGAGAGAGAGAGAGAGAGAGAGAGAGAGAGAGTGTGTGTGTGTGTGTGTGTTTTGGGGTGGGGGGGACTTGAGCTTTGCCAAAAGAGAAGGATTTGAAGTGAAGAAGGCACTTGCTTGCTTTGATTCAAGCTTACAAGATTAACTATTTATTTCTTACTATTAATCTCTTTTCTTATTATATCCATGAATGTAAATAGCATCATGATAGTAAGGGTTTGTAATTTATGCACAATAAAAGAGGTGTTTGCCATCTATGTTAACGCTAGTCTTGTAATTTGCCACAAAAGTGGCTACAAGTCACATTTGTGGCTTAGGTCTTATAAGTTTCACTATATTTCGAATGACGTCTATATAATACCAAAGTTGAATGAGATTTTACCAATATTATAAGATATTTGAAAAAAAGTTTCAAGTGAAACTTCATTTTTTACAAAAAAATGGATATTCAAAAGTGCATGAAAATTGGTCAAAATAGTACTCAGAGCAAGGCTTTTTAAAGCTCTTAAAAAAGCTAATAGTTTTTATCTCATTGTAAATATCTTAATAGAAATACATATTATAAATATTAAAGTATTTTTCATGAATGTTTTAGCTTGAATTTTTTTTGAGATGGTTTTGATTAGAAACACTAAATGTTTTCAATTTTCAGCGAAAATGGCCACAAAGATAGACATAGAAATATATACTTCTTAGCTTGTTTTGACCCTTTCTATTTTTTTCAACTATTATCTTATGTTGATCACATTTTTCTAAAATCATTTCTTCTTAATCTTTCTCGTTGTTGATGAGAAATATAGTTTTTTATAGAAGATCCAATTAATTACCACAAATGTGGCTTTTTTGCTACAAGTCTAGTGCTAGCACGGGGATCCTTTCACCATTATGAATGGACTTTTTTCTAACAAGATTGTTAACACGTGAACTATTTTTCTTAAAGCAAACGGGGCCTTTCGATGCTTGATTAAATGCATTACAAGGTAATTTAATGTGCAATTTGATATTGGGATTTTTAACACACTATAACTATAGCAAGTTTTTTTTACTTTTTGATGTGTTTTTTTACTAGTTTTTAACCAAGCTAATAATTATTATCTTTTAACTTTTTGTTGATTTCTTATGTGTGTAGGATGCAAGATTTACCTTATTTAGAAAAAGTCAAAGGAAGTCATCATCAGATAATCAATGGTACGACTATTTATATATAGTTTGTTGTTTGGTGTACTTTTCAAAAACTTAGGTTTATTAAAATAATAGTCAAGTGAGTAAGAGTATCCAAGCCATTACTTGGCATTGTATGCTAGTTTAAAGAGCAATGTGAGGATATGTAGAGTTAATGTATGTGATATAAAATTTGTTTAGACTAGGGCAGCCAAGTATGTAATCCCTAAGCCATATAGTACACCCCTTTTAGAGACCATGGTAGTTAAGCTGCTAAGAGGAGCATATTGTTGTGATGTGGTAACATGGACACAATGTGTTTGGAAAAAATCATAATATTGGTTTTGGTATTGGTAGTCTCTAGAAATAGATTAGGCCATGCTTATCATACATGTATACCTATGGCTATGCATACACATAGGTATAAATATAGGCTATGCATTTGTATATGTGTGATACGTAGCCTATGCATATGTTATATCTAAGTGTGTAGCCTATGCATATGTGTATACACATATGTGTATGCGTATGCATATGTGCATATATATATATGTATATGCTACACATACACTTATACATATGCACATGCATGGCCTATATATATGCATATGTGTATATGTGGAGACTATACATATACGTGTATATTTGGGTAGCCTATGTATATATGTATGCATATGTGTACATGTGCTTGTGCATAGCCTGTGCGTATGTCTACACTATATGTATACATATACACATAGGCTATGCATACACCTGTACATATATATATATGTGTGCGGCCCATACATATGCATATGTATATATGCATAGCCTATACATATACGTGTGCATTTGTGCAACTCATTCATATGTGTATGCATATATATACTTCTGCTTGTGTGTAGCCTATGCATATGTGTACATGTGTATGCATATGCTATGAATGCATACACCTATATATATGTGTGTGAGTAGCCTATACATATGCATGTGTGTATATTGAATAGTCTATTACACATATGTATTTGTGTAGCCTATACACATATGTATGTAGCCTTTGGTGTGTGCTTATGCATAGCATGTACGTATGCATATTGATGAATATATGTTGGCATTTGTGTATGCATATAAACATGTGTACATGCGTATGCATAGACTAGGCATGGATTTATATGCATAGATGTGCCTATATGTTTATATACACATATCCACATAGACTACTTATATGTATATACACATATATATACCTATGTGTATGCATATCCACATAGAGTATTTATATATATAAGCATATACATATCTACATGTATACATATATATAAGGATATATGTGTGCATATGCATAAGCTTATGTGTACTAGTATTTCATGTCATGCTATTAATCACAATTTATTGTGTTATGCTACATGTACATCTAGACATATGTATACACATAAGCTATGCATGTGCTTATAGGTATATATGTTTCTTTATGTATATGTATCTACATATCTATGTATATTCATATGTCATGTCATGCCACTAATCTAGTTACACTATACTTTTGTAGATGTTTCTATTCATCTTAATGCAAGTTTTGATGCAACGAGGGTCATTATCTCATGTCCCTACTCTTGAGGATGTGTGCAAGAGAGAATGATGGCCGAGGTAGGAGCCTTCTTTGTCCCACCCCACATGATCTATATGAGTATGTGACCATCCCTCGACCTTATCAAGTGTGAACGATTACACAATCCTCAATAACTCCTACAATATTAGCTTTACCTTTTCATGATGCAAGAGCTCCACAATCCTTAGAGCACGAGCCATCCCCCATGAGTTTGGTAGGAGTAATAGGTATAGGTTGTTTTGGTGGTGGTCTGAGTCCCTCTCCATAGTAGCATAGAGAGAGTCTAGTATAATCCCAACAACATGAAGAGAGGAAGGCAAAACCTAGCCAAATGTGTACTAGTAATTAAATCTTTCAGGTGGGGTTCCTCTAAAATCATGTGGGAAAGAAGGTCTTAAGCTACTTGTGTGTCCTAACATCGCAAACTATAGAAATTTCTTTTTAGCCTTCTAAAACCAAGATCCAAATACAATGTAAGCAACCATTACTGCAAAGCATGAGAAGTACCCTCGCAATCCAAAGCATAGTGAAGCATAGGATTGTCAGCCCACTTGGAGGGAGAGGCACAATGAATCTAAATAAAGTGATTTGGTTCATTGCATTTTGGATCAAGAGGCGTCGACACATGGAAAGTAAACTTTGTAAGTATCTTTTTTAAAAAAAATTATGTGTGATTATTGATTCTTTAACATTAATTATATCCAATACTTGTGGTCTTTTCATTTTGTAGCTGAGTATTGTTGGCTAACTACCCACTAGCTATTGTGAGATAGCTTATAAGCATTATCATAATAGTAGGCTCAATACACAGACACACTTGTGATAACCACGCATCATTACAAAGCAACAATAGCGTGAAATTATGGTATGAAAATTTTATTAATTCATATTTTTGTTAAATGGATTGAAAATTCTAAGTTATCCTAAGCCTGAATTTTTTTCATTTATAAGGACAACACAATGATGCAGTTGGAGAGAGAGGAAGCAGAGCAAGGGATGATGCAAAGCACCATGACGAGGAGAGTGATGGCCATGAGGATGATGAAATTAGCGATCCTACAGAGGGAGGGGATGGTGATGATAGCTCATTGTAGGATATATGAGCTTTGATGTACATAATAGCATGTTAGGTAGTAGAAGCCATACTAGCTAGCTTAAAATTTATGTATACATAAGTTTAATATATTTCAAGTAATACAGTTACTCTTGGTCATTTTTAGTTGTCTCAATCTATGCTAATGTGTGTAATCATTTCTTAACATATGCATTCAATTTGTAAAGCTAATGCTCAACTCAATGACTACATAAGAAGGGAAGAAAAAAAAAACTAGGGACTTAGATGTTTGTAGCTAATAAATGTCTACTTTTTTTTCTAACCAAAGCGTGTTTACAACCGTGTGAAATGTCATGAAAATTGCATGTCAAAGCATGGCTAACTGAACACTTAAAGGAATGTGAAAATTGGAAGTTAAATTGCATATAAAATTTTGAAAAAAGTGGTGTTTATGTTTCATGAAATAAGCACAATTCGAAATGCAACTTGCAAGTCTCTTTACACACATTTTATCACAACTTTAGGTGCGGTTGTAAATTTTCTTTATCAATTAAGAAAATATGTCTATTTGAAAAAGGCGACAAAGATAGTCAACTATTTATGAATCCAAGCAAATAACTCTAGGTTTGTGTGCAAGCATCCTAAGATAAGGCACTTCCACATCGATGGCATCATGCTTCTTTTCATTACGGTAAAGGGCTTAGCAATGAGGTGGCTCCCTTTAGTCTCACATGTCCCACATTAATACTATTGTAGGGAAGGGTGATAATTTTTACAATATGACATCAATAAAGCATCAAAACTAGAAGTTAGATGTGCCTTGAAGGATGATCTTTTTTGAATCCTCTACACCATACTTCACTCCATTTTGATACTCCAACTTCTTTGGACAAATGGCATTTGGTGCTATGCTTTTCTTTCTAAGCTTGTCTCCAACAGTAGGCAAGTAAAGCTTCAACGGTTCTTGAAAATCTTGGGGCTGAGGATAAATATCAGTACGGGTCCCCCTCTTTGATTGATGTGGAAGGGGGGGGGGGGGGCTACTAATCAGTGCCCGCTCAAAAAATGTGAAAATAATTTTCATCTTTCCTCGGTGCCCCCATGGCCCCACCCCTTGCATTTCCAGCACCAGAATGTCAGCAATTAATACCCTTAACTTCCTATTCTTCCCCATCGTACTCCGCATCCCCTTCTTCTTCCGCTATAGCGCCTTTTTCCTCCTTCAGACCCGCTCAACCCATGTCCTTTGTTCCTACTGGATATGCATCTTTTTTTCACATTAGGAGTTCAATGAGTTACCTAAAATATGTATATCATGGAATTGTTGATGCGGGATTTAAACACACCTAATATTGGAATTGTCACAAATGTTTCTCATTCTCCCTTTTTCCCCATGGAAGGTTGCCTCTTTGGGTTTCATTTGATTAAATGCTACTCCATGTTGGCTTACGCTTGATATTCCACAAAAAATAGATAATTTTTTGCATATACTTGGAGATTTTAATTGATTTATGATGTCATTCTGCTACAGTATACATTATACTTGTTTATTTTACAAGTTAGTCATCACATAACCTGACAATGACTTTGTATACTTTGAGAGCCCACCACATTATACTTTGGAGAAATTAATATGATAAGAAACCCATCACATTGTGCAAGAGTCCCAAAACTAAATATTTTCAACTGAATATATGTATTATTTATATTAGTAGCTAATTGAACAACAAAGGAGACATTTAGGTCAAATATGTGTTATTTACAGAATAAGTAAGGAGAAGGAAAATAGACACAAATGTACCTCATGCTATCATGGCTCATAAGGCCTACTAAAACTACAACAGTAGTAGTAGAAAGTTGGACATACATTATCCATAAAAGGTTCATGGAGTAAGATTTCTACGCATAGAAAGCAGGATATACATCGCCCAATGTTTGGGACGATGTTGTAGCTGCTAGTTTGGATTGGAATGTGTAGTTGGGGAGATGAGACTTAACTAGTCGCAATGGTTGGATGCATTAGCATTAAGGTAAGCAATAATCTACTTGTGGTGTGGGTACCCACTTCAAGATAAGTAGGACTTTTCTATCCTAGGATGTGGATGCAAAATGGAGGTTACTTTGCAAAATGGAGCATGGATGCAAATGACTCTGCAAAATGGAGGCTTGGGGCATCAGACTATGGGCAAGATGCTTTTGCTATGTTGATTGCATATTTTGAAATACTCTTAGTTAGCTATGGGCAACATTGCTCTTTTATCTATATCATGAAGGAGCCTAGTTTAACTTGACTTTGCAATATGGAAAGTAGAGATCTAGGTATAGGAAGGAGAGATAAGGTGCAAACTTGGCAGAAGAAGAGGTATATCCCTACTCTAGAACCAAAATGCTACGTGGAAAGTAGAGATCAACTTGCAGGAAGGAGGGGAAGGTAAGGAACTTAGCAAAAGAGTGTGAGGAGGAGAAGAAGGTGAAGAAGAAGAGTAGGATACCTTAGTGTGAAGTGGATGTTGTTGATGGCTGAGGATAGATATCAGCATGGCCCCCCCTCTTTGATTGACGTGGAAGGGGGGGCCTGCTGACCCACGTGATGTGGACTTTGGAGGTGAAATTCTTCTATTGTTTTCACCTCGGCACCCAGCCCCACCACTTGCTGCTCCGGCTCATAGGTACCGCACCACCACCCATCGATTCTGAGATTCCTTTAGGATTAATAATCCGCTCTCTCTCTCTCTCTCGTCATGTGAGTAATCTATTCATTATTTTGCCTCTAGATGGCCTACCACCTTAAAATTTTGGGAATTTGGAGATCAAATAAACGATCAGGTTCTAATGCCTAAGAATTCAAAGTCAAAATTGATTGGTGAAACAACCTTCTCATCTAGCTATTTCACATTATTTGCCACATGAGGTTATAATGTAACCTTCAAGGGGTTCTCACCATGGACTCATTTTTTCGTATTTCAATTTGAGAATTGAAAGTTTTCTGAATAAATGGAAATGGCTTTAGCAACTATTTTATGGCATTATACCTTTCACTAATTATCCTTTTGATGAGGCATGATGTCCATTTGGAAATGGTATGTTTGAGAGAAAAAAACATACAAGTTAGTCTTTAAGAACTTATTCAATAAATTCACCTTTGATGTGGATGTATAATGTTATTTGAAAGACATCTTATTTACTTTTACAATGAAAGCACTATTAAAAAGAAGAATGCACCATCAATCACAAAATGTTGTATCATTTCCAAGAAGATAGTTTGCAGTGTTGTATCAATCCCTCCATCTCACAACTATTGTTCCAGGTACTTCATATAACTTGCTATCACAATGAAAAAATATAGAGAACAACAATCCAAAATCAATCACCAAAAATGTTGAGCGGATGGTGGGCATAAAGGTCAAACCACCACCGAGCACCAACTAAGCTGCTTACAAACATCGAGGGGCCTAACTAGGAATACTTCGTTGTTTGGTGTGACGAACGATTAGACTAACATGTTACGGAACGGACATGGCGACGATTGGAAGCGACGACATGGATCATGCAGGTCGATGGGAATAGGGGCCGGAGCAGGCCTGAGACGATAGCGGCTTTCAGAGGATGGAGTGTGGAGATCAAGATGACGCGGAGTCGACAGGGGAGTTGTACCAGTTGCCCGACGGGAGGGTGCGGGTGGCGACGGCGCAGAGGCAGCCGCACACGCGCGAGGCGTGGTATTGGCAGCTCCCGCGCCCGGGCGTGCGTGAGCCCGACCACTTCCTGCGCCAGCACTTCCCGGCCTGCCTCACCCGTCCGGCCTTCGCCCCCGCCCCGCCCGACCTCGTGGTCCAGGTGCTGGCCCCGGGCCTCGGCCGCGGGGGCGGTCACGCCAGCCCGCTGGGCCACACCACCTACGTGGCGATCCACTTGGCGGTCCTGAGGGCCTGCGGCACCGGGACGTTGCTCCACCTCTACAATACGCTCGGCCCGCCAGAGTGCATCGAGTGCTGGGGCATCTGGCAGGTGGTGAGAACCGTCCGGCAGCCGGAACTCTCCTTCTCGGCCCTCTGCTCGCTCCTGGAGTGGGTATATTCCTCGTCGGAAGTGGCCTCCCTGCACCCGGAGGCCCCGCACTGCTGCATCTGCTGCGTGCCAGACCTTCTCTCCGTCCGTCAGCTAGCGACGGCGACGATCCCGGCTCTGCAGGAGCTGGCGGAGCTCCTGGCCCTGCCGCCGCTGGACGCCATCGCTGCCGCAAATCAGCCCCCCAGCTTCCACGGCTTCGAGCTGTCGATCCAGCAGGCCGCCATGATGTGGACGTTCTTCTTTGAGGTCCTCGACGAGCCTGTCCGGGACTCCGCCGGCGGCCTCGCCTTCATGCGGCCGGGCCTGCACGTCGTCTGCCGCGGCCCACTGCTGGTGGCGAACGTGGCCGGGCACGTGGTCCCTCGCCTGCGCTCCGTCGACAGTGGAGCCGTCGTCGACGTCGGGCGGGCCCGTTCTAAGGGCTGCTACGCGCTTCTCATCCCGGCCACGCACAACCTAGTAATCTTATTGGACTACCTTCACTGGTGCCGCAATCTGACTGTGCGCGCGCGCGTGATGGCGCGCCAGCTCCGGCCCGCCGACGGCGACTCCATCCTGAAGGAACCCCCGGGCAGTCACTGGGTGCGGCTTTGCCTGCGGGTGCCGGCCCACCACGCCAAGAACGTCATGCTGCTGATGCCGCTAGATGTCAAGACCCCGTCGTCCAATACGCACGTCGACTTCATGCCGGAGGGCTCCGTCATATGGACGCTGCAGACACTCCGGCAGCTCGACCACGTCGACATGCACCTACGGGGATACCTCGCCTTACCCTTGAAGCTGCGCGTCCTCGACGTCCTCTTCTCCCGGCTCGGCTTAAGCTTCGCCTTCGTCAACTTCAGCAGCAGATACAGTCTCATCGTCGAGGGTGATGTTCCGTCGCTCATCGACATTCTAGATAGCTTTCGGCTCTCTTTCCTTCACGACCCTACGCCCAATGAATCGATCATGATGTTGCCTGACGTTAGGACCGGTATAAGACTAGTGGAAGTTGCCATGGACGACTACCCTTCCAACTACTAGTACATAGCAGCTTAGGGTGGTCTCAAATGAATGGCATTACGAGAGCCATGTGCGAGTCCACCGGACTTGCACGTGTTGCTTCCTTGGAAAGCCATGCATGAGTTGGCATTTGAAAGTTGGAGTACACGGAGGTTTCATTTCCACGAGACGGGGAGAAATGAACTTTTCATAAACCTTACATGAAGTGCATAAATGAATTCGCCCTTCAAAATGAGGATATCCTTAGGGTAAAAAGAGTAGCATATCCTTCAAAACCCTAAGAGTAGCGTATCCTTCAAAAGAAGGCCATCGTTAGGGTAAAAGGAGTAGTGTATTCTTCAAAAGAGTAGATAAATTGAGGTTTTAGTTATAGCCCCTCAAGTTCAAAATCTTTTGGTATGGTGGACACATGCAAGTTCATTCCGGTAGTGAGCATTAAAAGTTTATGCCAATGCAAATCCTAGCTATTGAGAGAGGAACATTCAATTGACGTTTGAATCAAAATGATAATGGCCTTAGTGTGTAAGGATAATGCCATGCATAAAGTCTTGATTATGCTTCAAAGTATAAGTAGGCATATTTTTAGAAAGCAAGGAGGCAAATGAACATGCTGGACTATGTTTACTTTGCATGCAAGACTCCCCTAAAGTTTCATTGAGCTAGGTGCGACATGGCCTTAAAGCTTAACAAAGCTAAATCTACATAAATACATTGATACATTATACGAACCTAAGCTCATCACATTGAATCATTGGTATATGAGAAGACGAGCTAAAGACATCACAATGAATTGGTAATACATCCACCTCACAAATTGTGAGATACTAAGATTTGCAAATAATCAAGCTTTCTTGCGATGATGTGAGAGGCATAAATGAGTTGTTATTGAGGACATAATTTGAGGAGTCATGTCCCAAAAAAGCTACTTATAATTGAAATAAACTAGGGGCTTCAAGTTACTATTAAAGTCACACCAATTGGCAAAGAGGGCATGTACTTTGAACAAGGTCTTTTACTCATATCATTCAATCAAGTATCATGAACCTGACATGTATATTTCAACAATTAAGAGAATATAAATAGTTTTCACTTACAAACTTTTCACTTGAAGTTAACAAACTTAAATCATCCTATCCAACATATTGGGCATCAATCCTTGATAATGTGGTTCCATTGAAGGCCTTATAGAAACATCACACAACAAATAATGCAATATGTTGATGGGTCATTTTAGAGTTTACAATGTATAAAGAGGTGGTCATCAGATTACTCAAAAAGTAGTAAACACCATAATGCAATCGTAAGTGCTCAACCTTGCTTACTTTTTCATACACATGTTCAGAGAAACATGATCATTAACAAAAGCTAAGAGAAGTGTGTGCATGTGCATGTATGTGTGCATGCATGCGTGTGTGTGTTGAAGCAATATGTTGAAATGCAAGCTTTATTAGAAAAACTTGAAGTATATAATACTTAAAAATGGCCAAATATAAATAAGCCAATTTAAAAATAAAATGTTATGATATTTGCATAAGTAGTTTCTTAATCACTTTGTGTTTTACACTTCACTAACCATTTATGCATATTAGGAAGTGCACTTGCAAGAGAACACAAGGGAGCCATAAAATTCAATCAATGTGCTTTCTCCAACTTCTTATCAAAGAGAACGCAAGCTTTCTATGAGTCCATATGCATAATCAAGTCTTGAAAAAAATCATAGGTAAGATCCAAGGCACCCAATAATGAGCTTCTTGTGTGAGACTTTGGTTCTAGAAAAGTCCCTAATAAAGCCTCTAACAATTTCCTTGTATCCCTTTGGACTACATTAGCATACCATAACTTCTTATTCCATGATAGTGAGTAGATGATTCTAGCGAAAAGTTTTAGCATGAGCAATAAGGCAATATTAGATCAAATATTCATATTCTTAGAAGAGATCACATCTTTAATAACTCATTTGGAATATTTTGAGAGATTATTGAAGCCTAAAGGTTTTGAGAAATTTTCTAAAGAAAACATTTAACTAGAGACATCAAAGTTTGTATTATATTAGGTGTTTCCTCAAGCAAGCTAATTAGAGCAAGTGACATGTAGACATGATTTCACCCTCAAAGGTGGTATTGCTATGATGGTGAAATATCTATTCATTTACCTAGTGGATCCATGATAAAGTAAGTCTTCATCATGTCTTCACAAGGTTCGTGAACTTTAAAAGAATATAAGGATGTGGCTTGATTAAGTGATTACATTAACACTTCATGGGAAATTGCATTTATAAAATTTATTCATGACTTTTCTTTAACTTGTGTTTCTAGGAAAATCTTATTGACTTTCTTATGCCTTCTCAATATAGCATTCAGATTTTTGCACTAGAAATACTTTACTACATGTTGTTCATATAGTATAAAACATCATAGATTGAAACAACTACCAATTTTATGAAGGAAAAGTTGAATTATTCAAGATTGAAAGTAGCATTTCTTTACTTTTGAGCCTATCACCTAGTAACCTTTTCTCCATGAGATCTAAAGGATGTAGTTTGGAGCACTTTATAAATATCCAATACCAATATTACAAATGAAATATAAGAATTGTGTGACTTGCCCATTAATTTTGATGAATAAAGATGCAATATAAATTTCTCTCCCAATTTTTCTATTTTTACAAACTTGCAAAGGCTGTTATTTGTCTTGCGATCTACTTATCGATGTAGATTATTATATAGTAATGATGTTAATATAGTTTTATTCACTCCATTTTCATTATCATACCCTTGTGCTTTATGGTTGGAAAAAATATAATGGAAGTTCTTGTGCAACGAGAAATATATGATTATTTGAAATCCCTAAAAACTTAGATGTAGATTGGATATGGAATTATTTATTTTTGATACAAGACATGTCAACCTATTGGTCCAAACAAGAGACTTAATCAATGAGGATAGATGCATCATTGGCTTTTATTGTGGCAAGCATAGAAGAGTGAAAATCAATTGTCTTCATTTAGTTGCATCTATACAACCCTATTATTAAAATATACAACATAAGAAAGAAGTCTTTCATATAATGTTTTCCTCCTACGAAATATTCTTTCATATGAAAGATATCCTTCATTGGAGCTCACAATACTTTATATGATCTTTAAAAAAATATTTAATTTTAAAATTTTTAAAAATAATAAATATAAATAATTAAGAAATTAATTAATTAAAATAAATAGATTAAAATTTTTTAAAAGCAACATTGGAAATAATCAACACATTGGTGCCTATTTACATGCATCCTCCACCAATGTGTTTAGAGTTAGGAAATATATAAGATAGAGATGAAGAAACATTAGATTTTAGCAACACCTTGGTGCTAGTGTCCATGCTTCCTATATGTTTAGGATTAGAAGAAAAAAAATGTGTTAAGATGATAGAAAACATCGGTGCAACATGCTTGCATTGAGCTTGCATCTTGCACCATGCTTAGAATGAAGTGAGTTTTTCTATATACTTATAGTAAACATTGGCATGGTGTAGCATGCATATAGAGATACCAAGTATTGTTGTATAACATGATTATGTTGTGTATAATATCTGTATGTCATACTATCCATAGTGTAGCATACTTATATCGAACACTAGTATGCTCAAGATAGAAATATCCTAGGATTTAGTATTAACCATATCACATAAATAACTTAGACATGCACATATAGTGATTTTAAATTATTTGCTTACACAACAAAGTATACACATATACTACAATAATTTGTAAAATATGATTAATAGTAAAAATAAAAATAATCATTAAATTTAATAATCATCTTAGTTTATGAATGTAATTTTTATTTTTAAAAATAAGTAAAAGTTATATTCATATTTCAAGTCTCTATGATGTATGTTAGCAAAATGTGGAAGAAGAGAGATATGCTCACAAAATAAGAGCATAAATCTTTCACTAGTAATGTCATCATGAGAATGACCAACATGCGAAAAGAAAACTTGGCATGCTACTTTGAGATCATCCATGTGTGGAGACCTTTGTACAAGATTTTGCAAATCAAGGATATCAAAAAATGTGTGATCACATCAAATATGTTGCACTACAAGGATATGGAGGTATAGCGACAGTGCTTTCCAATGCAAAATAGCGGCGTCGCTATTAGCATCACATTTGCAATGCTAGCAATAGTGACGCAAATAGCGACACTGCTTAGATGAAAAAAACGTGGGCCGAAACTCAAGCACGTTATTTTGCGCGTATACATGAAAGAGAGAGTGAAAGCAAGCACGAACATCTTGCATTTGAGAGGGAGAGGGAGAGAAAGAGAGAAAGAGGGAAAATGAAAGTTTCTCACCACCGCCATCGCCGTTCGTGAAGAAGAGGAGGAAGTGTACGAAGGGCAAAGAGGAGCCGCCGTTGCGAAGAGGAGCCACTGAATCCATTCTCGAGCCTTTACGTTGAGTGCATTATTCCTTCTTGCTTTGCTTTTGTGTTTTCTCTTTCTCTTTTACTTGTTTTTGTTAAAGTTCATATGTGTATTGAGAGAGGGAGAGGAAATGACAGAGAAAGAGAGGGAGAGGGAGAGGAAATGAGAGAGGGAGAGGGAGAGGGAGAGGGAGGGAGATGAAAGTGAGGGAAACATTAAACATAATAGGGAAAGAGAGAAAGAGAGGGAGAGGGAGGGAGAGGAAATGAGAGAGAGAGAGAGAGAGAGAGAGGAGAGAGAGGGAGAGGGAAGAGAGGGAAACATTAAATATAATAGGGAAAGAGAGAAAGAGAGGGAGAGGGAGAGGGAGGGAGAGGAAATGAGAGAGGGAGAGAAAGAGAGAAAAGGAAAGAAAGAACGAGAGAGAGAGGGAGAAAAAATTAAACATAATAGGGAAAGAGAGAAAGAGAGGGAGAGGGAGAGGGAGAGGGAGAGGGAGAGAGAGAGAGAAGGAGGGAGAGGTTGTTGCTATTGTTGTTGTTTTATTTCTTCTTTTCATTTTTTATTGTTTGTTGTTGTTGTGGTAGTTGTAGTAGCGGTAGTGGTAGTTGGAGATTAATTTCTTATTTCCTTGTTTGTTATTTTTGTGGTTGTCGTAGTAGTGGTAGTGGTAGTGGTAGTGGTAGTGGTAGTGGTAGTGGTAGTGGTAGCAGTAGCGGTAGTGGTAGTTGTTATTTAATTTCTTATTTTTTTGTTTGTTGTTGTTGTGGTAGTCGTAGTAGTAGTAGTAGTGGTGGTGGTGGTGGTGGTGGTAGTGATAGTAGTAGTTATTGTTTAATTTCTTCTCTTCTAGTTTGTTGTTGTTGTGGTAGTCATAGTCGTGGTCGTAGTTGTGATTGTAGTAGTAGTACTAGTAGTAGTAATAGTAGTTTTCTTGTTTGTAGTAGTAGTAGTAGTTTTTTTTTCTTTTCTTGTTTATTGTTGTTTAGTTTTCTTGTTTGTTATTGTTGTTGTTGTAGTTGTTGTAGTTGTTGTAGTAGTACTAGTAGTTTTTTCTTCTTTTCTTGTTTGTTGTTATTGTAGTAGTTGCAAGATGGAGGCGCTTTGGCCGCAGTCGAGTGCTGATGGTCGCTTGCAGCTACCTTGCGCTCCTTGGGTTTTGTCCACTAAAGAAGAGCGCATTTTGAAGTAAATAGTCAAGTCTATCCGTACTCCAACGGGCATGATGCGTTCTCTCAGGTTTGCGTTTTCTAAAGACACCAATTATCAGGGCTAAAATCCAATGATTTGCATAAGATATGTCAGGTTTGTACTACGAATGGATTGTAAATGGCTTGCTCATTTTGGTATTTGGAGTGCAGTCATTGTTCATAATGCTTTCTCATTTGTGGCAGTTTGTATTATCGATCACAATCGCAAGATGCCTTACTCCAGAAATACACGGGGTAATTTATAGGTTGTCGACTTTAGTGCAATGGATCTCACAGAAGGAGATTAAGACGTCCTCTATTAAATCCGCGAGGTGGAGAGTAGTGGAGAGACGGTTTGTCTCTTTGAGAAATACCTGCCTACCAGCATGCTCACGATACAAATCTACCTTCTTATGCATCTTGTAGATGAAGTGGAGATTGTTGGACCTGTCCATATACGATGGATGTTCTTCTTGGAGCACTTCATGAGAACCTTGAAAGGCTTTGTGCAACAACGAGCTCGACCAGAAGGTAGCATGGCTGAAGGTTGGTTGGTATCTGAGGCGCTAGTGCATATTTCACAATGACTATCAACGATGGATCCAAACAACAATATGCTATGGTCGCTGCAGGACGATGATAGACTGACCGGAGATGTGGCTGGAAATGGGGTAAAAAAATCCATTTTGTATGTTGCACCATGCCTCTATGGAGACTTGGCTCGCCAGGTATCACTAGTACCAACAAGCTAGGCAAATTTGAGAGGAAGCGTGATCTAAATTTTGACGTAGTACACGCCATTGACCGATTCGATATCCCGAGGGCATGGAGGAGATGCCACGGTTTATGTCAACATGATGGTTGCATGGAGCTTTGACCATAGCGTCTTGCGAAGGGGCGGAGGTCTCAACCGAGGAGTGAAAATTCTCGAGGGGATGTAGTCCAAAGGTGATGACGTGTTTAGGGTTTGTTGTATCTATATTTTATATACAACAACTAATTGAGTGTTTCAATGTACAGTATAAAATAATTAGTGCAACGTGGTCGTACGGACGAAATTTCTGCGTGGAGCGTATTGACAAAATGCGCTCCACAACAGACTGAGGAGTCATGGTAAGGTTCGAGCAAGAGAGCCGACGACGAGCAACGGATCCAAGCACAGTTATAGATGAGATGGAGTATTTTGGGAACTTGCAAAGTATTGTTATGGTGGATTATCGTAGCTTCTTCATAATACTATTCCTCAATGTGTGGTGGTTCAAAGTGGTACTTGAAGGAGCTGGAGCAATAGTTCGACAAGGTCCATCTAGATTTCTCAAAATAGATTTCAAAAAAATGGACGGATTTGCGCGACACCTTTGTGTTGCCGGCCCATTGTGAACAGGTGCATGAACTCATTTGTTTATTAATTGTATTATGATATGGTACATGTCACAATAGTTAAATCTCTCTTGTACATGTTTGTGAATAGGTAATCTTCTATCCAAACCCCCAATAACCTCGATGGTGGTATGTTATACCTTCAACTCTTCAAAGTGCGAGAGTATATGATCAAAGCGATGTTCCAAGCATAGATGACGACAATATGCAAATAGAGGGGTCAATATTGCAAGGGGTGGAGGCCATCGAAATCTTGGAGTATGTAGAGGAGCCATCATCGGATAACAATGATGGAAATACAGGAGTCCAGAACAAGGTGAACAAGGTGGACTCATCCTTTTGTGGTGCCATGACTATCGACCTTCTAGTTTATGCCGAGTTGTGTCAGGAGATTGACATGGGACCATACGATTCTTCATATTTTGAGCATCCACTTACTCAATTCGTTGACGAATCGCTTATAAGGGTACGAAAGATATAAATTTTAAGTAAGATAATTTTTTAAAGATTTATATTACCGTGCTTTGTATGATTTAAATTGATTATACTAACGTCATTTTTTATCTATGCAGGTGACCTTTGTGGATATTTAGATCATTAGGATGAGTCGAGAGATGAGCGATGAGGAGTTGTAGGATATCTTCATGCACATGTCTCCAGATCAGATGGTGAGATTCAGAGACATGGCGGACCAGGAGCTGTCTCAGACATCGTCATACCACTCTATTAGATCTACTTTGGCGCGATGTGATGCTTTAGTTTTAAGTAGTCAAGGTCGACGCTCCAGACTTGGGCCAGACAGAGGGAGTGCTTCAGGGGGATACTGTAGAGATCTGGATGCAGTGAGTCCATAGTTGGCTTGGGATACAGGTGCTACTCCTCGCTCTCATGGCGGTTCTTGAGAGCGTGGCTTAGGTGGTTACTGTGGAGGCACGGATACGGTGTCTCCGTCTCGTCGTTCTGCTGGAGTTACATCACCTCTGGGATTTGTCACACTTGTGGGGACGTCTACTCCAATCACTCCGGCTTTCGCTCAGCCATCCGCAGGTGGCACCCATATGGGTGCTACTCCGATAGATACTACCCCGATCGGTACACCAGATGTACATGGGTCTCTTGGATATGCCCAAGAGCATGGTCGCAGGTGAGAGAGGACCCATCTTAGCCATACCCCGGAGGGGTATGCCTACCTTGTAGATGATAGGTCAGGAGCCATCATTATGAATGATGAGGGGAGGAGGGTGATGTCTTGCATGAGAGAGTTATGCCAACAAGTTTTTCGGCACATCTTGGATCATTGGAAAAACATACCAGAGGGGAGCAAGGACAACATCATAGCATCCTTGCATAAGTAGTTTCCGGTACCAACCACAATAGATAGATTTTCTACAGGCTGGATGATGGAATGCATACGTGCATATATGTCACACAGACGATCTAACGCATACAAGGCACTCAAGAGTAGGGTTGCAAAGCCCGAGTGCCTAGACGCGGACGACTGGCGCCGAATCAGGGAAGAGGCTACGGATTCTCCAAGTCATTGGAGACAGCAGCGCGAGGTGGCGAGGGCACGACTAGAGGCCGAAGTGGTCCATCATCTTGGGAGTGGCAGCCACAGGACATATCTGGAGGACTTTGTAAGTTTTTCTTTTATTTTTCTTGGTTATTTTTTTGCAATATCCTTTGTACTAATAATCATGTTTCTAACAGTTAGTATTTTGTTTTCTTTGCAGCACTCCATTACAAATCATGATCCGACCAGCGTTGAGACTCGATATGCAGAGAGGCATGGTCTCATTGGATTGATCGACCAATTGTATGGATGCGACAGCCCTGTAAGTCACTCATCTTTCTTGTCCATAGTTACCATGTTTAATTAAAATGCATTATTGTATGATGGACTTATGTGTACTTGTTTCTTTTTTTGCAAAGTCCATTCGATGCTCCTTTGCGGCAGGACGAGCTTTCGGATGGTGATGATCTATAGCTTGCCCTTGGATCCTTGGAGCTCACACACCCTTCTTTTTTGGTCACGTGATCTGTGTAGACATTTTCTATGTAGTAGTGATATCTTGTCATGATTGTACTAGTCGCTTTTATTATGTGATAATGTATTTATTTCATGTATCAGTGTTATGATTTAAGTACACTTTGTCTTTACTTACACGAGCATTGTACATAACAGTGCAGAAACTATTTTGTATGGCCCAAATAAAGCATATAGTACTATATGTGGCAGGGCAGTAAGCTGCCCCGCCACAATTTTTTTTCCCTGTTACCACCGCTATTAGCGTTGTAAACTTACTGCACGTGTCATTATTGGCGTCATTATTAGTGTCGCAAAGAGTTGTTATCAGCGTCGTTATTTGTGTCAACATCAGCGTCAATGATACCGACGCAAATAGCGACGCTGATAACAACACTAATACCGACTGTTCTATGGCGTCGCCAATAACGATGTTTTTTGCGACGATGGGGGAAATTTTCTTTATTAACATTTTCGTCGCTTTTAACGTTGGTATAGGCCTATATCTTGTAGTGCTAGAATCACTCATGATGCTACCTCAAATGTATTCATATTTGAGATTGAACATATGCTAGAAAATATCACTAGGGAGAAACTACAAAAAGATATTCAATCTTCTATTCGATGCTACCACACATGGCAAGGATAAGGTAGGAATTTTCCTCAAAAATTTTCACAGTGTGTGTATATCAGTGTGTATATCCTCAAAAATATTTCTCAGTGTGTATTTGAAATTATACACACTGATATACACACACATATAAGGATCTTATGTGAAAGAAATATTAAAGAGAGAAGAAATCAAGGTATATGTGTGTGTATGTGTTTGAGAGAGAGAGAGAGAGAGAGAGAGAGAGAGAGAGATTTTTATTGTTCCGAGGGGAGTATAGTTGCAAGGCTGAAACTTAAAAGAATTGACAGAAGGGCACTACCAAGAGTGGAGCGTGCGGCTTAATTTGACTCAACGTGGGAAATTTTACCAAGTCTAGACATAATAACAATTGACAAATTGAGAGCTCTTGCTTGATTCTATGGGTGGTGGTGCATGGCTGTTCTTAGTTGTTGGAGTGATTTGTCTAGTTAATTCCGTTAACGAAGGAGACCTCAACATGCTAACTGGTTCACTACAAGGAAACGCAAGTATAGCGACGACGGGTAGCGACACAGAAATAGCGGCATCACTATTTGCGTCGCATTTGCGACACAAATAGTAATGTAAATAGCAACGCCCCATAGGGAAAAAAAAGAGGGCCAAAACCGGAGCGCATTTCATTTCGCACATTCGTGAGACATTTCGAGAGGGAGAGCAAGAGAGAGAGAGAGAGAGAGAGAGAGAGAGAGAGAGAGAGAGAGAGAGAGAGAGAGAGAGCGACCATTTTGCATAGAGGGTGAGAGAGGGATAGAAAGAAGGCTTGCCACCGCTGCCACTGCCACCACTGCCATTCGCGAAGGAGAGGGGGAGCTACCGTTGCGAAGAGGAGCCACCAAACCCTTGCCAAATCTTTAGGATGAGTCCATTCTCTCTCTCTTTTGCTTGTTTAGGGTTTAATTTGTGTATATTGAGAGAGGGAGAGAAAATGAGAGAGAAAGAGAGGGAGAGGGAGAGGGAGCGAGAGAAAGAGAAAGAGAGGGGGAGAGAAAGAGAAAGAGAGGGAGAGGGAGGGGGAGGAAATGAGAGAGGGAGAGGGAGGGAGAGAAAGAGAAAGAGAAAGAGAAAGAGAAAGAGAAAGAGAAAGAGAAGGAGAGGGAGAGGGAGAGGGAGAGGGATGGGGATGGGGAGGAAATGAGAGAGGGAGAGGGAGGGAGAGTGTATTCTCTCTCTCTTTTACTTTTGCTTATATGATTTTTGTATATATATTGAGAGAGGGAGAGGAAATGAGAGAGAAAGAGAGGGAGAGGGAGAGGGAGGAAATGGGAGAGGGAGGGGGAGGGGAGAGAGAGAGAGAAAGAGAGGGAGAGGGAGAGGGAGGAAATGGGAGAGGGAGGGGGAGGGGAGAGAGAGAGAGAAAGAGAGGGAGAGGGAGAGGGAGGAAATGGAGGAGGGAGTGGGATGAAATGAGAGCGAGAGGGAGGGAGAGTGTATTATCTCTCTTATTTATTTATTTTTTGTATAATTTGTGTATAATGAGAGAGGGAGAAGAAATGAGGGAGAGGGAGAGGGAGGAAGAGAGAGAGAAAGAGAGGGAGAGGGGGAGGGGAGGAAATGGGAAAGGAAGAGGGAGGGAGAGAGAGAGAAAGAGAGGGGGAGGAAATGAGAGAGGGAGAGGGAGACATTAAACATAATAGGGAAATGAGAGAGGGAGAGGCAGGGGAGACCAAAATATAATAGGGAAATGAGAGAGGGAGAGGGAGGGAGAAGAAATGGGAGAAGGAGAGGAAGAGAGCAAAAGGAAATGAGAGAATGAGAGGAGAGAGAAAAAGAGATAAGATGTTGAACATAATAGGAAAAGAGAGAAAGAGAGGGTGTGGGTGAGGGTGAGGGCGAGGGAGGGAGAGGAAATGAGAGAGGGAGAGGAAGAGAGAAAAGGAAATGAGAGAGGGAGAGGAGAGAGAAAAATAAATGAGAGAGAGAGAGGAGAGAGAAAAATAGAGATAGATCATTAAACCTAATGGAAAAAAAGAGAAAAAGAGAGTCAGGGTGAGGGAGGGAGAGGAAATGACAGAGAGAGAGAAAGAAAGAAAGGGAAATGAGAGAGGGAGAGGAAAGAGAAAAAAGAGAGAGAGAGAGAGGAGAGAAAAAGAGAAAAAATCATTAAATCTAATAGAGAAAGAGAGAAAGAGAGGGTCAGGGTGAGGGAGGGACAAGAAATGAGAGAGGGAGAGAAAGAGATAAAGGTAAATGAGAGAGAGAGAGGAGAGAGAAAAAATGAGAGGAGAGAGAAAAAACATTAAACCTAAAAGGAAAAGAGAGAAAGAGAGGGTGAGGGCGAGGAAGAGAGAAAAGGAAATGAGAGAGGAAGAGGAAAGAGAAAAAAATGAGAGAGAGAGAGACAGAGGAGAGAGAAAAAGAGAAAAAAATCATTAAATCTAATAGAGAAAGTGAGAAAGAGAGAGTCAGGGTGAGGGAGGGACATGAAATGAGAGAGGGAGAGAAAGAGAGAAAGGGAAATGAGAGAGGGAGAGGAGAGAGAAAAAGGAATGAGAGAGAGAGAGAGAAGAGAGAAAAAGAGAAAAAATCATTAAATCTAATTGGGAAAGAGAGAAAGAGAGGGTTAGGGTGAGGGAGGGAGAGGAAATGAGAGAGGGGGAGAAAGAGAGAGTATATGATCAAAGCAATATTCCGAGCATAGATGAAGATAATATGCAAATAGAGGGGTCAATATTGTAAGGGGTGGAGGCCGTCGAAAGCTTGGAGCCATCATCGGCTAACAATGATGGAAATACAGGAGTCCAAGAATTCTTTGAGAACGAGGTGGACTCATCCTTTTGTGGTGACATGTCTATCGACCTTCCAATTTATGCGAAGTTGTGTCAAGAGATTGACATGGAACCATAGGATACTTCATACTTGGAGCATCCACTTACTCAATTCGTTGACCAATCGCTTATAAGGGTACATAAGATATGCATTTTAAGTGAGATTTTTTTTAAGGATTTATATTACTGTGCTTTGTATAATTTAAATTGATTATTCTAACATCATTTTTTGTTTGTACAGGTGACATTTTCAGGATGAGTCGAGGGATGAGCGATGAGGAGTTACAGGATATCTTCACACGCATGTCTCCAAACCAGATCGCGAGATTTAGAGATATGGCAGACCAAGAGTTGTCTCGGTCTTCGTCAAGGCGCTTTGTTAGATCTACTTCAGCACAATCGGATGCTTTGGCTTTGAGCAGACGAGCTCGATGCTTCAAACTTGGGCTAGAGGGAGGGAGTGCTTCGGGGTCAGGGGGATACTGTAGAGATACGGAGACAGTGAGCCCGCGGTCGACACGGGATACAGGTGCGACTCCTCACTCTCATGGCCCTTCCAGGGAGCATGGCTCAGGCTCAGGTGGATGCTCTAGAGGCACGCACGCGGTGTCTCCGTCTCATCGTTCAGCTAGAGTTGTGTCACCTCAAGGATTTGTTACACCTGTGGGGATGTCTACTCCAGTTACTCCGGCTTTTGCTCAGCCGTCTCAGCAAGTGGCACCCCTATGAGTGCCAGTCCGAGAGATATTACCCCAATCGGTACACCGGATGCATAGGGGTCTCCTGGATATGCCCAGGAGCGTGGACACAGATGGGAGAGGACCCATCTTAGGCAGACTCCAGGGGGGTATGGATATCTAGTCAATGGTAGGTCAGGAGCCATCATCATGAATGATGAGGGAAGGAGGGTGATGGCTCGCATGAGAGAGTTGTGCCAACAAGTTTTTCAGCACAACGTCTTGGATCATTGGAAGAACATACTAGAGGGGAGCAAGGACTACATAGTAGCATCGTTGCACAAGGATTTTCCAGTTCTAGCCTCAGTAGATAGATTCTCTACGGGCTGGATGATGGATTGCATGCGTGCATATATATCACACATACGATCCAACGCACGCAAGGCAATCAAGAGTGGGGCTGCAAAGCTCGAGTGGTTAGATGTAGACGACTAGCGCCGACTGAGGGAGGAGGCTACAGATTCTCCTCCAGGATGTTGGAGTTAGCAGCGTGAGGCTGCGAGGGCACGACTCGAGGGCGGAGTGGTCTATCTTGGGAGTGGCGGCCACATGACATATTTGGAGGACTTTGTAAGTTTTTCTTTTGTTTTTCTTGTTTATTTTTTTACAATATTCTTTGTACTGATAATCATGTTTCTAGCAGTTAGCATTTTGTTTTCTTTGCAGCACTCCATTACAAATCGCGATCTGACTGGCCTTGAGATTCAATATGCAGAGAGGCACGGTCTCACTTCATTGATAGATTGATTGTATAGATGCGGCGGCCCTGTAAGTTACTCATCTTTTTTGTCTGTAGTTACCATGTTTAATTAGAATGCATTATTGTATGGTGGACTGATGTGTTGTTTCTTTTTCTGCAGAGTCCGTTTGATGCCCCTTTGTAGTGGAACAAGCGTTCAGAGGGCGAGGATATGTAGCTCGCCCTTGGATCCCTGGAGCTCACACACCTTTATTTTTGAGTCACTTGATCTATGTAGAAATTTTCTATGTATTAGTGATATCTTGTCATGATTGTACCAATCGCTTATTATGTGATCATGTATTTATTTCATGTATCAGCGTTATGACTTGAGTATACATTGTTTTTGTTTACAAGCACATTGTACACAGTGCAGAAACTATTTTGTATGGCTCTAATAAAGCATACAGTGCTATAGGTGGCAGGGCAGCTTGCTACGCTGCCACAAATGTTTTTTCCCTATTACCATCGCTATTAGCATCGTAAATTTTACTACTCGCATCATTATTGGTGTCGTTATTTACGTCGCAAACCGTCGGTATTGGCGTTAGTATCAACGTCGCATACCGACGCCAATACCGACGCTGATAGCGATGGTGATACCAACTATTCTATAGCATCGCCAATAACAACGCTTTTTGCGATGATGGGGGAAAATTTTGTTATTTGCATTTTCGTCACTTTTAACATCGGTATAAGGCCTATACCTTATAGTGGTTACATGAAGGATCCTCTTTGTAGCCAACTTCTTATAAGGACTATGACCATCTAAGACATGGAAGTTTGAGGCAATAATAGGTTTGTGATGCCCTTAGATATTATGGGTCGATATACCCTTATATATTCTTAAATCTTTTGAAATTTCATCATGATGGGGATAGATCATTGCAATTATTGATCTTCAATGAGGAATTCCTAGTAAGCACAAGCCATTAGCTTGCATTGACTACGTCCTTGTCCTTTGTACACACCGCTAGTCATGCTCGTACCAATTTAATGGTCCAATGAAGTTTTGAGATTGTAGTGACGCTGATGGTTCACCATTGGTGATGTTGTGAGAAATTCATTAAGCCTTATCATTTAGAGGAAGGAGAAGTTGTAACAAGGTTTCCATAAGGTGAACTTGCATAAGGATCATGCACACACATTCGTGAGAACAACGCAAACCATCGAGCTCTTCAAAGTTGAGGCTTGCCCTTGTCGACCAGAAACACAACTCAGACGTCAAATTAGGCAAGGCTACTTTTGCTGACTTTAAGCATATCACCAAGCAAAGGACAAGAAACTAACTGGGATTTCCCTAGTAGCGGTGAGCAAATCGAAAAGAGCCCAGCTTGGAAATAATGTGACTTTGCCATGTGAATTATAGTCTGGAGAGGCATCCTCTGTGGACAAACCAAGCTCAAGCCCTCCTAGAAAGGGGTATTAGAGAGGATGAGAGCCCCATCAAGCTCAAACCCTGTCACTCCTCAAGGCACCATTGATGAGTCGGGCTCTTTGGGAATATAGCCCTAAGTGGGTGGTAAAATCCATTCCAAGGATAAATATGGGTAAGATACCAATAGTAAACAAGTAAAACAAGGAAAAGATGAAAAGGACTTTGAAAAAAGAGTTTAAAAGTGCTTGAAATTGCTAGGAGGGAAGTGAATGGAGACCGCAAGTGTGCCCCAATCGGATTCGAAAGGGTGTGAATTGGTCCATCACTCACAACATAGGGCATTTGTTAACGTGCACCAGTGCAGCAAGATAAGAGTGAGCTTTAGATGGCACACCAATACTGTTGTGTCAATCGAGAAAATAACCATGCGCCACTTGTGATGGGCTCTACACCTGCATGCTCGAGATATTGGCACTCTACGCTTTCCATGCAACCCATCTCAAAACACGGACCAAGGAGTCTAATATGTATGCCAGCCCTGATGGGTGGAAAACCTATGTAGATGCAAGGAACCCGATAGGTGGGATTCCCTTTATAGGGTGCACCATCAACCGCCCATGATCTTCTATGAAAGGTTTGTGATTGGAAGCATACCTGCTAGGACCTAAAAGATGGTGAACTATGCCTAACCAGGGCAAACCTAGAGGAAGCTCTAGTGGAGGCTCCTAGCAAACTGATGTGCAAATCATCCTACTTGCAATTTTATCAGGTAAATGGAATGATTAGAGGCATCATGGGTGAAACACCCTTGACCTATTCTCAAACTTTAAATAAGTAAGTAGTCGGGGTTGATCTATTGAACCATAATGTAGAATGCAAGCTCCAAGAGCGCCATTTTTGGTAAGCACAATTGGTGATGCAGGATGAACTGAAAGCTAGGTTATGGTGCCGAATTGCTCACTAACCTAGATTCCACAAAGGGTGTCGATTGATTAAGACAATAGAATGGTGGTCATGGAAGTCGAAATCCACTAAGGAGTGTGTAACAACTCACTTGCTGAATCAACTAGCCCCAAAAATGGATGGCGCTGAAGCACATGATCTATACCAGGTCATTGGGATGAATGCAAGGCCTTGATGAGTAGGAGGGCATGGGAGTCATGGCATAGCTTTGGACATGAGCCCAAGTGAAATAGTCCGTGGTGTAGATCTTGGTGGTAGTAGCAAATATTCAAATGAGAACTTTGAAGACTAAAGTGGAGGAAGGTTCCATGTAAACAACAATTGGACATGGATTAGTTTATCCTAAGAGATGGGATAGTCCTTTATCAAGGGTGCAATGTGTGTGACTCATTGAAAGGGAACCAAGTTAATATTCCTGAACTAGGATGTGGCGGTGGACAAGACACAGTAACATGACCGAATCTAAACACGCCGATGGGGGCCCTGCGAAGAGTTCTCTTTTCTTTTTAACAACCCACCCACCCTGATATCAGATCTCATGGAGATAGGTTCCAGTAGGCTCATAAAGCACCGCACATCTCACAGTGTTCTGTGCACCCTCGATAGTCCGTGAAAATCTAGAGGAGTGAATGCTGATTAGACCTAAAGATAAATTGTCTCATAGGGCATATACAATTAGAGGTGAGCTTCACTACAAGGATATTCACGAATAGCAATGAGCAGTTCGGACGCAAATTATCGACATCGGTATTGCGTCACAAATAGCGACAATACTTAGACAAAAAAAGGGCCAAAAATCGAGTAGAACATTTTGCCATGAAGAGAAAAAGAGAGAGAGAGAAATAGATTGTGCGCTTGGGAGGGAGAGGGAGAGAAAGAGAGAAAGAGAGAGAAGGAGAGCTTCTCATCGTTGCCACCTCCATTCACGAAGAAGAGGAGGAAGTACACGAAGGGCAAAGAGGAGCCGCTATCGCAAAGAGGAGACAAAGAATCCATCCTCGGGCCTTTGCCATGAGTGCATTGCTCCCTCTTGGTTTGTTCTTCTTCTTTCTCCTTTTCTTTTGTTTGTTTTTGTTGAGAATGAGGTGCATTGAGGGAGAAAGAGAGAAAATAAAAGAGAGAGAATAACAAAGAAATAATGAGAGAGAGAGAGGGAATAAACATGAAACATAATAAAGAAAGAGAGAAGTAGAGAGAGAGAGAAATAGAGAGAGAGAGAGAGAGAGGGAGAGAGGGAGAGAGAGGGAGAGAGAAGAATGAATGAGACAACGCAAGAGGGTAGAGAAAAACGAAGAGAGGATTTGTTCTTATTCATTAATTTCTTCTTGTTTTTTTGTTTTTTTTACAATGATGTGCATTGAGGGAGAAAGAGAGGAAATGAGAGAGAGAGAGAGAAGAAGAATGAAAAAGGAAGAAATAACGAGAGTGAGAGCCAATAAACATGAAACATGATAAAGAGAAAGAGAGAGAGGGAGGGAGGGAGAGAGAGAGAGAGAGAGAGAGAGAGAGAGAGAGAGAGAGAGAGAGAGAGAGAGAGAGAGAGAGAGAGAGAGAGAGAGAGAGAGAGAGAGAGAGAGAGAGATAAAGCCATTATGTGATCTGAGAGCCAAAAAGTATGTGACAGAGGTCAACTTGTTAGATTTTGATGCCACGGAGCCATCTGTCTAGTCAGATCTCAATTCTGAGTTTGTTTGCTCCTCCAAAATGGTTGAAACCACTTATGTCCAAGTGTGAACATGAAAAGATGAAATAGTTTTTTTAATGTTTAAGCCTTAAGCCTTAATTGAAAGGCTTACAACTCAACAAATCTGAACTGTGGGGGGAGGGAGGGTGCTATTTTTTTTAATTCCCCCTTCTTGATTAAAAAATGATTTTTGTGCTTGGCATCAGGGGGAGGCAAGAGGGCAGCAAGATGAAGATTTTCCTCGCCATCCTTGCTTCAATCATATCAGAAAATGATGTAGTAAATGAAGAGATTAGTTTTTAGTATTTATATCTCCTCTCTCCTCTTGTTGTGTATTTCCATGGTTCAAAACTCAACAAATCTAAATCGTGGGGAGAGGGGGGAGGGGAGGGCATTGTTGCGCCCCCTTCTTGATTTAAAAAATGATTTTTGTGCATGTTGGCATCAGGGGGATGCAAGAGGGTAGCAAGATGAGGATTTTCCTTGCCATCCATCACTTCAACCAGATTTGAAAATGATGTAGTAAATAAAGATATCAGCTTTTAGTTTCTCTCTCTCCTCTCTCCTCTTGTTGTGTTTCCATGGTTAATTCTATTAGAGAAGGGGGTGGGCTGAGATGAGAGATTTTGATCGTGAAATGATACTGAAGCATAAAACAGTGTAGATCAAGGTTGGAAGGATTTCACTGGCTGTTGGGAAGTATCAATAGGCCTCCAATCACGAGATGCATATGACATAAAGCGCAGTCTTATGAGTAAGTGATAGATTTTATTGTTTTATGATAAATTTTGGTTGAGAAAATGGTTGTATTTGGTTGTCAATGCTGTGATTGATAAAAAATGTTAAGGAAATCAAGAAAAATCACCCATCTAGTCATTTCTGTATAAATACGAAAAACCTGTAATATTGCAATTTTAAGAGAAATCATGTGATTTTAGGGTTTTATTGTGCGTATGGTGTTCCTATGGAATGGAATGTGATTAAAAAATAATTCTTAGTAATATCAATTAGTCCAAATCAGTAAATTAGAAAATATTGGTATTTATCAATAAATAAATAGTAAAAAATAAGGAAAAAATAAAAAATATGTTTTTAACATCTGAAAAATAGAATAAAATCACATTTATGTTTGTGAATGTATAATAAGGTTGAGGCATGAGTTTTAGCCTAGATTAAACCCTATATTTATGTTAAAGTGTGTATTCCCTATATTTTTGAAGAAAAAATACATTAAAAATGCTCTCTAAATCTATCACTGAATGCAAAACCTTAAGTGGTAGGGAGAAGGGGGGTGTTAAGGGCTTATGATACGCTAAATTTTGATGTTTTTCTAATGCATGGCATATAGGAAACGTGTGGTTTAGGTCCAATAGCACGAGCATACTTGGTGTTGGCCTTAAAGGCAATGCAACAATCTTGTTTAGAGTAAAGGAATGGAAAGAAATGTTTTTTCTCCTTCACAATGTTGGTTGTCAATAAGAATAATTGTTTGAGCACTAAAAATCATACACAATTGCATTGCACACAACATATGGTATCATCTTGGATGCACAATAATTGTTTTTATGAATAATGACCTACATTGAGGAGGTGGGTATCCTAAGCTATAGGGTTAGTGGTTTGTTTCCTTTGGGATGTATCAGTGAGGAATATATCACATCTCTTGGAAGAACGATTAATTAAAAGAGGGGATTATGTATCCTACATGCTTTATGTCTATGCTCCCTTTGTCTATGCTTCTCTCTGATAAAATGATAGTGTATCTCAATGTGTTTAGTTCTTGCATGGTATATTGGATTTGTTGCCACAAGTACACTACTGAGATTGTCACAAAATAAAGGCACTCGAGCATCCACTTGTATGTCCAAATCAGCCATAAGCTTGAGCAGCCATGCAATCTCACATGTTGCCAATGCAACACCCCTGTACTTTGCCTCAGTGCTAGACAATGCAAGTGTTGGTTGCTTCTTGATGCTCCAACTAATCATTCCACTTCCAAAGACAAAGGCATAACCACTCGTAGAGCTGCGATCATATGAGCATCCTGTCCAATCTGCATCTGTATATCCAACCAGTTTCAGGGCCTTATCTTTCCATAAAATATCCCATAATCTACATTGGACTTTACATATCTTATAATCCATCTAACAACATCCAAATGTGGATTTCTAGGCTTTTGCATTAATTGACTTATGAGCCCAACACCATAACTCAAATCAAGCTTGGTGATGGGTAGGAGATCAAGCCTCCAACCATCTACCTATATATAGTCTCATCATAAATTTCAGCTCGAGTGCTAATGTCCAACTTGACATTCTGATCAAGAGGTGTATCAAGCGGTTTACATCCAGTCATACCATATTTCTTCAGCATTTCCATGGCAAAGTGTTTTTGCATCAGCCATAAATCGTTTTCAGCCTTGATTACCCCAATACCCAAGAAGTACTTCCGCTCACATAAGTCCATTATATCAAATTCAAATTTTAGTATTCTCATAATATTATGTATCCCCAAAGTCATCATCACTTGTGATTATCAAATCATCCACATAAATAACCAACACTATCAAGTCTTTTTTGTGAACAGACTATGATCAACCCTACCAATTGTGAATCCCAAACTCTGCAAGTAATTACTGATCCTTGCATGCTAGGCTCTCGGAGCCTGCTTCAGTAGCCCATACAAATGTTTTTTTCATCTTGCATACATAATGCTGAAATTTAGGGTGTACATATCCTTTGGACTGATCCATATAAACGTCCTCTTCCAAGTCACCATTGAGGAAAGCATTCTTGACATCCATCAGCTTTGCAATTTTTAGCCTTTGGCAGCAGCCAATGCAATCATTGTTTGTATGCTTGCCATCTTGGCAACATGGCTAAAAGTTTCTTTGTAGTCTAGTCCATACTGCTGAGCGTAACCCTTAGCATTCAACCTAGCTTTGTACCTCTCTACACTGCCATCTGACTTGCATTTAATCTTTTAGACCCATTTGCAACCAATGGTCTTTTTTCCATCTCGCAATGGAACAAGATCCCAAGTACTATTTTCAACCAAGGCATTTATTTCCTCATCCATAGCTCTGCACCAATTCTTATACATCATTGTTTCAACATAATTCACAGGTTCCATAATTTCCATAACCTTCGCCATATAAGCATAATGCTTCTCTCAGAGTAACCCCTATAAGTCAATCTATCCACATGATACCTAACCCTCTACAAGCATCTTAAATTGTGGTGCACTACTCGATTCCCCTCTCTCATGAGGTGGAGTGTACTTGTTCTGCCTAGTACCAGGCGTATACATAGTCAAAATGCCAAGTTCACTGTCTAGACTACCATCTGAGTCATAGCCTGAAGTCATCATGCCATGTGTCATCATACAATATGCATCCTCAAGGACTTTTTCTTTCCCTTTATTTTCCATCACATCATATCTCCCCCTCATTGACATAGTGGTGTTAGTGGATGGTAAGCCAGAACCATGCAATATCCCTATCCATGGAGATACAAAAGAAAATACATCCGTTACACTAGGACCTGTCAATGCAGTATTCTGTTGCAAATCAACTGTAGAAGCATGTGCAGAAGGAATATCAGATGATACCACTATAGGTGATGCATATTAAGTAGCCATCTCATCAAATATAACATCTATGCTCAGAAGTGTCTCCCCTGTAGAGGGATCATAGCATTTATATACCTTCTTTCCTTGTGCGTAACCAATAAATACACACTTATGTGCTTTCAGATCCAGCTTCTTCTGCTTCTCATCAGGAATATGCACATAAGCAATACACCCAAATACTTTCATGTGACTGACATCAGGTTTGTAACCATACTCTCTCTAAAATGGTATCACATCATGAATGCCTATAGTGAGAGTCCTGTTCAAGATATACATGGCTGCCATAATAGCCTCAACACAATAATATACCGGCATATTCTTCTCATTCATCATTGCATGAGTAGCTTCCATCAATACCATGTTCTTCCATTCAACTACTCCATTCTGCAGTGGAGTGTAGCTGCGTGTAAGTTTCCTACGTATGCCATTTTCAACTAAAAAGTTGTCAAACTCATGTGATACATTCTCCCCACCGTTGTCCTATCTCAAACAAGAGATGCAGCAATCAAATTATTTCTGAAAATGCTTCTTAAACTTCTTAAAAACAGCCATCACTTCATCTTTTGTTTTCAATATGTACACCCAAGTTTAGCGACTAAAGTCATCAATGAATGTCACATAGTATTTGGAACCTCCCATGGATGCATTATGGGCTAGTCCCCCACACATTAGAGTGAATCAACTGCAACGGTCGCGTACTATTCCATACATGCTTGACAAAAGGAAACTTTGACTATTTACCAAATTGACAAGTATCGATGCATTATGGGCTAGCCCCCACACATTAGAGTGAATCAACTGCAATGGTCGCGTACTATTCCATACATGCTTGACAAAAGGAAACTTTGACTATTTACCAAATTGACAAGCATCGATGCATTATGGGCTAGCCCCCACACATCAGAGTGAATCAACTACAACAATCGTGTACTATTCCATACATGCTTGACAAACGGCAACCAGCTTGACTATTTACCAAATTGACAAGCATCGCAAACATGACCAATATCAGTGTATACAAACTTGGGTAGACCTATCACAAGTTGTTTCTTCTGCAACATTTGTAGCTGCTAAAGATTAACGTGCCCCACTCTCTTATGCCATATTTCTAAATCTCTAACTATGCTTGAGCCATGAGAAAATATGGCTAATTTTAGTTGTGATAAAGTGGCATCCAAAGTGAACATCCTACCTTGTTCCTGACCACGAGCAATCAATTTGCAGTCATTACCAAACTCTTCAATGAAGCATTCATGCTTATTAAACCAAACCTGTAGATTCTGCTTAGTCATCTAACCCACAGACAACAAATTTTAAGTAATAAATGGGACATGAAATACATGATGCAGATTCTTCTTTCTGCCATCAAGAATCACTAAAGGTACTCTGCCTTTATGCTCAATGCTATGCTGCATGTATGTCATCTCCTATGTATATATAGCCATTCCTGTCAGGCACCATGTTAGTAAACTAGCCACCATGAGATGTCATATGATTCGATGCTCCCGAATCAATATACCAAACTGCATCCTCAATAGACTTCTCAGCAGCCCTGTCTTTCACATATGTCATGGCAAATAGTCTATCCCCAAATGCATCTTCTATCTAGATGATGCATAATGTCCATGCTACTTTCCCTTTTGATTACCCTGCTTCTTCTAGTAGTCCTTGGCAATGTGAGTGTACTTACCACAGTAGTGACAATCCTTATCCATGTTAGGATTGTCAAAGGTCCTTTATGGTGGCTACCACAAAGGACCAAGCTTCTACTTGTAGGGCTAGATCTCCCCTTGCCTCTGAAATTTCCACCTCCTCTTGCATTTGAACCCTGGTGGCCATTATTGCCATGAGACACATTCTGCTGAGATCCTCTACCAGAGCCATAACCTCTACCACAGCTACCATGGCTGCATTGATTCAAATAAAAAACAACATCCTTGCTCTTAGAGCTGCTAAAACCTATAGCCAATCCTTGTTTAAATTCCTTATGAATGAGCAATGCAACAAGCTCATTAAAATCTAGCATTTCAACCCGCACAGATATGGAAGCATCAAATGATTTATATTCATGCCCCAAGCCATTTAATGCTACTGAAACCATGTATGCATCCTCCACCTGTGTGTGAATGGATGCTAAATGGTCTGCAATGGTCTTGATTTCAGTAACATAGTCCTGAATAGGCCTACCCTTTCTATCCATATTATTGAATTTTTGCTTCAACTGTATCTTTTTGACACTTGTGGTTGTGCCATAATACCTGATCAAAATGTTCCATCCATCTACTAGTGACTTGCAATTCATTGTTTGCATCACCATAACATCCGATATGCATAGTGACAGCTAATGTAAAACCCTGCATGCTCTTTCCATCCAAGCTTGATGTGCCCATCTCTGGGAGTTCGAGTTCAGCTTCAACGCTCGTTACCAAATCCCAATAGCATTTTCCTATTAGGAAGTTCTCCATGCGGAACTTCCATATGGTATAGTTATTGATGTCAAGCTTTTCCCCCACTATCTGGGTTATGTTGTCGATTCTATCTGCATTTTCCATATTGCAAACACTACCTGACTATCTTCTGCAAAATAAGGCTTCTTAATTGATTAGTTTCAATCTTCCAATGCAATGACAGTTTTTAGCATCAACCTCTGCTTAGATCAATGATATTTCAATCCAAAATACTTGTCACATGCATCCCTGTCAAGTGACAAACCACCTAGGTATTACAACTCGTTTACTTGAGATACATTCACTACATATTCAAAATGTATTGAATCTTACTAAGAGTAAATAGACAAGCAGTCTATTTACTCTGAGCAAAAATTTTTAATGGCCAGCAACCCTTTTCTAGTCAATACTGAGTCTATATGCCTCAAAACACCCCTACATCACTTCAAACAATTACCTCTACATATGGGAGTCCATACATGTCAATCTAGGCACAAAATAACTCATTTAAAACAAGTACAAGAGTCAAATAACCTTCCTGTAGGTTGTAGCGAGCTCAAACACAGTCAAAACAAGGTGTATCCCAGCCCAAAAAACTCCTCAAAGTGTCATATACATATGCCATGACAATTGGAAATCAATCACTACATATTCAGAATGCATTCAAGCTAACAGAGAGCAAACAAACAAGTAGTCTTTGAGAAAAAAAAATTAGTGACCAAGAACCCTTTTCTAGCCAAAAATTGAGTATATTTGCCTCAAAACACTCCTACAGAACTTCAGACAATTACCTCTACATATGGGATTCCATACATGTCAATTTGGGCACAAAATAATTCATGTACAACAAGTACAAGAGTCAAATAACCTTCTGGCAGGTTGTAGCTAGCTCAAACATAGTCAAAACAAGGTGTGTCTCAACCTAAAAAACTCCTCAAAGTGTCATATACATATGCCACCACAATTGGAAATCAATACATGATCATTTCATCGTCCAAAGAGGTCCTATCTTCAAGAGCTAGTGTCCTATTCATAAATGGCCAAAGCCATGTTAATACTTTTTTTTTCAGCTCCAAACATTAGCATTCAATTCCATTCTCAATCCACAAGACATTTACCAAACATATGCCAAGTCATACATCTCACAGGAGCCAACCAAAGTCATGGAGTGCTTCAATGTAAACCAATGGTTGCTACCAACAACTTATGACACATTTTCATCTTGTCTCATGAACTCTCAGATTTGTATATTATAGCATATAAATCTCTATCCGAACTGAGAAAATGAATTGCTTGACATAGGCATAACATCCCCTAAGTATTCAACATCAATCATAGCCATTCGAGCATCAAATGAGCATAATCAAGGAGCATGAAGCGTCAAGAGAAGGGGTTTCCCTGTTTTACATAACCTGTAGACTATTGTTCACAATCCAAAACTGAAGATATGGTGGTCAATCTCAATCCCAACTGTCAATAGTCAATGTCGGGGTTCATTGCCACTAACCAAAGGTGTAACCAAGGAGGATAAGCTGCCATTGAGCTGAAGTAAAAGCAGGAGAGGACTAATCTAAGAAAAAATAGGTCTGGGCAGATGTCATGAATTTGTGCCTACTGTTCTTGGGACTGGGCAACAACAAGTGATGGCTCATAAGCCTCAATCAAGGCTATAAAAAGGCTAAGATAAGCCTAGACCAAGTCTAGAGCAAGCCTCCATTGCAAGCCAAGGGAAAAGGGACTGCCAATCTTCATGTGCAAAAACTGAGGTGAAACTACCCTGTAAACTGAGCTGAAAACTCACTATCTTGAGCTCAACATAAGCTCAAAGAAGCCCTGCAAAGCAGCCACAAAGCTGGGGACTACTTGTCTCGCTCTGATACCATGTTGAAAGTCAGAGAATGGTTGAGGAAACTAAGAGTAGCAATGTGCTATCTCCTCTCTTTTTCATTATTCCATAATCGCACATAACTGAAGTGAATACAACACTTACATCACAATAGACATCTACACTCATTGTGATTAAATCTAGAGTCACCGACTTATTCAATGTCAGCATATGGAGATAGTTGGACAACATCTAAGTGTCGATTACACACTAACCAAAGATAAAAGAGCTTTAAGTCTTAACAAAAACCTCCTCAATTAGAGTTTTTATTAACCCCAACACGAAGAAAGCAAAAGGAAATAAAAAAGACGCAGGGCAAAGGTGGAAAAAAAAGGTAGCCCGACTGAAGAAAGAAGAGGAGAAAATGTCAAAAGTGCAAGGACAACCTTAAAAATTCCAAGGCAAATGCAAAAGGAGAAAGGTGCATTTTAAAATACAAAGGCACACCTTGGAATCTTGTAAAAGAGTGCCAGGCAGTGGAAAATCCAGAAAGCTAAAACAGAAGACAAAGACAAAGGTCAAGGCAAAGAGAAACTGAAGACAAAGGCGCACAAGGAAAAGCGCAAGTCAAAACTATTGTAAAAGAGCACAAGCGCATCATGGTTTAATTCAAGGAGCGTTGGACTCTCACCCGTGCAATTTGTAAATGTAGACGGGTGGTGGAAAGGAAGCTAGGGAGAGTGAAGGACAATGGGAAAAAGGGCTTAGGCTACGGCCGGCCATGTAAGAAAGAGGAAAAGGGGATGACCACCCAAAAGGGATTTAGGGTTTTGTATATAAAGTTGAAAAGTGAATGAGAAGATCATTCTTTGGTGTGTGGCAAAAGGAGTCTTCTTCTTCTTCTCTTCTTCACTCCTTCTTGCTTATGTGTGCTCTTGAGGGAGGGAGTGTGAGAGTGTGAGGGAGTAAGTGTGTGGGAGTGAGGGATCAAGAGGGTGAAGCTCTTCACCATCTCCTCTTCTCTTCTTCTCTTCTCTTCTCTTCTCTTTTCTCATGCACGTGGCTATGGAGGATGGAGCTTGGAGATGGAGGAGCCTTGAGGATGCTTGAGCTAGCATCAAGAATCATGGAGCTATCGAGGTGTGCGAGGGAGGAGGCTACTCACATCGGCATCAAGGTAAGCTCACTACACTCGTAAGATCAGCGGTGCATCGGCTAGGTGAGAGATAGCCATTAGAGCTCACTTGAAACGCTTGAAGCAATAAGCGGTCCATGGGTCTTGGCAATTGAGTGAAAGCTCCCACATTTTGGTTCCGTGCCGAGGCCAACGGATTCAAGCTTGAGCACTTATGCCCCTCATATCGAGCATCGAAGTAGGGGATTCATCCCCGAAACGGAGCTTGAGATAGGTAGGAAGTTTGGGTGTTTTTGATCTTCAAAACAAGTAAGTATTTTGGGATATTTTGGTTGTTTGATGATTGGAAAACATGGAGAAATTATTTCAGTTTTTTGCTTTCAATTTTTGTTGTGTTTAGAGTAGGCTAACATTAGGAAATCCAACCCAAAAGGCATAGGGTTTGTTGCTGTAAAACAGGGAGAAAATCGGGGAAAACAAGTGGAAAATGGAGGACATGCTCATTTGAATGTATAGGAATCGCAAGGAGAGTGATCGGTAACATCGGGGTGATGTCCAGTAGGAGTAAAAGTTCTTGGAGGGCAAGGAAATCCTCATTTGCAACTAGTTGAGAGAGAGAGAGAGAGAGAGAGAGAGAGAGAGAGCTTGGGTGACCCATTTCGATCGATCAGTGCGAGGAGTTACATTGTTATCGGCGATCCCCAGGTATATAGATCTCTTCCCCATCACTCCAGCATCATTCCTGTTGAATCTTGTAGCTTGTAACGATCAATACCTTAAGATTTTTGACGATTTCATGCTCGAAAGTGCGTTCGGGTCGGCGGAATCGGACATCCGATCCAGTGTCCGATTCTCAGAATCGGACGCTCGGGATCGGACCACTCGGACCAACCCGTTCGATTTTGGAAATTGGACCATAGGAAATCGGACCACCTGTCCAATCGGATGCCTTGTCCGATCGAGGAAATCAGACCCACCCCTATCCAATTCGTAGAATCGGACCCATGGATTAGGACACGTCAGCAATTGGACCACCCACCTAGTCCAATCGGACCACTTGTCCGATTTTTAAAAATCGGACACTTGATCCCTGTTCGATTCTGAGAATCGAACAGCTCAAAATCGGACCACTGGTAAATCGGACGTCTGATTCTCAAAATCGGACACACCCTTAGGCAAAAAAAAGAAGACATCAAAAATTGATCCCCGCGACCGACTAGAAGTGCAACCCGCTCCAAGACAACATAGCGAATGCCTTGTAGGTAGTTCCCGACGTAGGAGTCACGACCAAGGGACAAGGGAATAGTGCTGGAGCACTCCCCAGCAACCTGATGGGTTGAGAATGGAAATCCAATCATAGGACTTGTGATCGACCCCCGAGTGAATAGCAAGAAGCAGCACAGACCCTAGAATCCGCTAGAACAGCCAGGACTTGAGCGACGAAGCTTATCAGGCCCTCTAACTTAGACCCTTGGGCAGTAATGGCCCTACGCGAGCATGGAGGCTCCCTTGAAGAAGAGCAACCAGAAGCCCGCACTCAAATAGGGGCAAACCGAGACCCTAGAACCTTAACGGGCCAATCTAGCCATCAAGGGCAAAAATGCCACACCACGAGAACACAAAGACATTGTGTTCAGACCATGTCTAGTTAGAGAAAAATGCAACATCAGCAAGCTACAAATGCCAAGATGACTAGACATGACACTCTTGATGAGAGATGTACCTTGAGCAACACTGCACAGACAACCCAAGACATTGGTGGAGAATCCACGTCCGGTCATGCAAGTGGGGACTCAAGGGCATCTGTCAGAAGGCTTAAATTTACAAGCCAAGACCCAAAAGATGAAGACATAGTACCACCTACTTATCTTAGGGTCAAACTCACCGCGAAAAGAGAGCATACTATTGATGCTCTGATTGATGAAGGAGCAGATTTTAACATCTTGACCTATGAATCATGGACCCTACTAGGCCAACCAGAGCTCACACCGACTAGTGTCACTCTTAGCCCTTATGAGGGACACCCACAAGCACTCACAGGGAAGTGCAAAATCCTTGCGACAATTGAAACGGAAAGCTTGCCTATCCTATTTCATGTTCCTCCAAATAGTGCTAGCTGCAGGAAAGAAACCCTCCTAGGAAGACCCTTCAAAAGGGTGACCAAGTGTGAGGCCGACTATGTAGCACAGAGGATACACCTGACACTATCGGGTGTAAGGATAGTCACGACTTTAGCGAGGGTGACCTGATCGAACCTCGAGGGAAAGGCAAGCAAGGTGCTGATACAACAGTCAAGCTTGCTGATAAGAGCAAGGACTTGTTGGAAGAGTTAATACAAGCATAGGTTGAACAATGTGAACCAGTGAGTGAGGCCATGCCTGAAACAAGAAGGTCAAGAGACAATGCCAAGGATGGGCTTTGGACTTACAAATATCGTAGAAGACCCCAAAAGAAGCCCAAGCCTTATAGACGCAGGCATCGATGGAGGGTCAGCACAATGCCGCGATGGATATCCAAAGCATTGCTTCGTGCTCAAGGATATTATGTAGGCAACCAATGGATTTGGGTACCAAAACCCCCTCCTAAACCACCTCTGT
Organism: Lygodium microphyllum; assembly: GCF_053477565.2. NCBI lineage: Eukaryota > Viridiplantae > Streptophyta > Polypodiopsida > Schizaeales > Lygodiaceae > Lygodium > Lygodium microphyllum. The sequence goes on from NC_141139.1 coordinate 93,460,645, forward strand.
CAGAAGCCCCAATTATGTCAAAAGCAAAGAGGCGTAGGAGGAAATCTAAACGAAAATCCAAGTCTCGAACCAAAAATATTGGAGTGATTGAGCCCCTCACGATTGAAATCGAGAAACCGAACATGACCTATCAAAAAATAGATCCTCAGCCTAGCGTGCTTAGCAGGCATATATCAGAGGTAACTGTCGAGTGCACACAAGGTCCACTAGTGCTCAAGGAGCCTTCGACTTCCCAAGAGGATAATGAGCACCACAGGCAAAACATTGCTCATGATAAGGCCGATTTCTCAACAAAGCTAATGACAGAATCACCTAACAATCACAAACAAATTCTCCAGTCAGTGCCAAGCCCACGTAGGAGTCCCAAATCTCCTACATCATCTTCACCTAAACAGACGCAGGAAGCATGACAGCAGCAGCCTCGTGCCGCTGCTCAACTTGCACAAGTGAATGCGCAAAGGGCAACAAAAGACAATATCACTTCTGATCTGCCTATGGACTTGTCACCACAGTCTACCAATGGTAGCCAGTCCACTGTACTGGCCACCACTACTTCCAATCACGGACCACAATAGTCACAGCCTTTGGCCATGACAACGCCCCTTGCAGAACGTGTCCTTAGTAGTTTACCTATGAAGGAGGTGTCGCGACCTACCTCCTTAACAACTCCAGTACTTCCAAAGCGCCTACAACTTGGGCTGGAGGAGTTAAGCATAGGGGAACGAGCGGAAGAGCTAGACTCTCCCAAAAGGGAGACAGTTGTACCCATGCAACCTGGTAGGGCTACTCCACAAGCCATGACTAGGTCCCATGAGGACCCACTAGAGAAGGGAAATGTTGAGGCCCAACCAAGCACATCAACAATCGATATAGCCCAGGGTCCTGAGACGTTAGATGACTGACCAAGAAAAAGAGGAGAAAATAGTAAAAACAACAACAGTTGCAGGTGGTTGCAGACCCCAAGGACATTGGGATGAAGAGTGTTGGAGAGCTGATGAATAAAGCATCGAGTCCATCCACCAATGAGCCCACTGATGCCTCTCCTAATAGCGGTGAAACCTCAGACACATCCGTCAGCTCCGACAAATCAAAGCAATCGTTACCATCAATGGCAGCTTGCAACACTCTATCCACTGACAATAGAACTCGCATTGACAAATCAAGAGTGGATACAACACTGTCACGATGGGGTGATGAATTCACACCAATCACACCCAAGGAGAACCATGACGCAATAATGAAGCCTCAAGAGAAACATGGAAACCCCAAGAGCATGAGCAATCCTAGCGTTGACCAATCTTGCTCATATAGGCCTGAACACCCAACTATGCTAAAACCTAGGCAAACTCCTAGAACCTTGCATGAGATAGCAACCGAGAAAGCCCTCGTTGAACATAAAAGTGTCATGGAATGCTTAACTGAGTTGGGTGCTAAGCTCAAGGTGTTCGCACGGGTCTACGTCCTTGCGGACATGGGCGCATTCCCTAAGGAGCAGCTTGGAGATTACTTGCCCTTCCCTTTATCTTGGGAAGAGCAGGAACACCTTGATGAGCACTATAGCAAGCTCCTACACGAATGCTTGTGACTCATCTCAAACGAGGAAGCTGACGAACTGCGCTTAACTGTCATGTTCAATGAAGTGCTCTACCGACCGAATCTCATAGACATAGAGCAACTAAAGCGACTGTCAGCAAGCCAAAGTCAATTTGAGCAGCGTTAATGCGAAGGCCACATTTCAATGTCCAAACTAGGGGCTCAGATCATGACAGTCTCTGAGGAGTGATTGGCCAAATGGCAATCCCAAAGAGACCCAACCTATGTGGCACCAACTTCCCTTCGAGTGCTAACTGCCATTCAGGGCAAGGACTTGGCCAAACCAAGCCAAGAAAACCCTCTGTTTGATAAAGTTCTTGCTAAGGAGGAGTTACATGTTGCCAGCAGACTCAGAAAAGATTCCATGCTACTCAATGTGGCGAAATATTTATCAGTATTAAGTAAGCTACCACGTGTGCTAGATGGGTGTGCCACGCTTGAATAGAATCCGGAGTTCTACCATTGGTTTCTATCCTAGTGAAGCGACAAGGGCTCGGACAAATGTATTGTTGAGATATTGAGCTCCATTTGTGATATGCCAGGGTGACCGTTGTGCATTTATGTCACTGACTTGTCAGTTGCAGATGCAGTTGGTACACCACCCATGAATAATAGCTAGATGACAGCTATCCTTATCTACTCTAGTTCGTGGCTCAGCTAGTATGCCACCTTAGTTAGTTGAGTTTGGTTTGAGACCCATATATAGGGTTCTTCTATTTCTATGTACTAGAGTTCTTTTTGGCTTACACAACTAAGAAGAGAAAAATTGTTTTCAACCTCCATCCTTGTGTGTATTCCCCCATTGTGCAAGCAAGAAAGCTACAAGTGAGACTCCTTCCTTCTCTCCCACAATCTTGACATGGTATTAGAGCCTTGTTCGTGGTAAGAAGCTCAAGAAAGCAAGCCAAGTTTGCGGTGTTCTGGTAAGAGAACCAGTGTTGCTTTCATTTTTCTGTTTTGGGAGCAAGTCTATGCCGGTAGCACGACCGAAAAGTGCAAGAGTGCATTGTCTCAGATTGAGACGCCCTTCGCGGTGTAGCAAGAGGGCAGTATATGCTACAGGTGAGGACTTTAGCCCTCAATTGCTCTGTTTTTTTAATTTGAGGCCATTTGGGGGCCTGTTTTGGAGGTGGAAGTTTTTTGCACGCACTCAGGAAAAGGCCCTGTTTTATGCTGTGTGACCACTGTTCTTCAGGTCAGTGAAAAGTTACCACAGAAATTGCATCGTATGCTTGTGTGCAGAGACATTGGGAGTTACAGAATCATCCTTGTTTCCTGTTTATGCAAAATCGTCACTAGGAAGTGACTGTGTGGTCAAATACCACTTTCGCCAGTTTTGCAGATTTGCCCTTCTGAGGGTGAAGCTATGTTTTTTGCAGTGACAGAACTTTTTGAAGTATTCTGTAATGGCGTCTGATTCTCTTTCACAGATTGTAACTAAAAAGCTCGTCAAGAACAACTTCCAAGCATGGAAGTTAAGAATGACGAATTTCCTTATGGGAAAAGGATATTGGGAATTTGTTGCAGGAAATGAAGAAGAACAAGTTCTTCCTGATGTTCCCAATCAACAGCAAATGCAGGCATTTAAAGCATGGCATGAAAGAGCCATGAAAGTTATGCACTAGATGTCTATCAATATTTCAGACTCTATGATTGTGCATATGTAGGATGCAAGAAAAATGGAAAAACTAGGATTTGTGGAGACTGGTGATGATACTGCACATCCTATTGTGCAGATTGGAAAAATTCCTTTGTCTATGCAGGATGGGAAAAAGAAATACCTGTCAGATGTATTTCATGTCCCGAATATCACCAAGAATCTGGTTTTTGTTAGTCAAATGGTTGAGCAGGGCTTGCAGGTCAACTTTAATCCTCATGGATACTTTGTTGAGGATATGAAAAATAAAGGTTGCTTGATAGCAAAAGGAAAGAAGAAGGGCAGAATGTTTACATTGGATGCAGACATGCCTGAATTGAGTGCAGCAATGTTTGCACATGGGACCGCTGTAGTTGCGGATATTGATATCTGGCATAAACGCATTGGTCATGTTAATGTACAGCGACTTAAATCAATGCAGGCCCAAAATATTGTTGTAGGATTGCCTAAATTCAAGGTTGCAGAAATGCATAAAGGTATGTGAAGCCTGTCAGTTTGGAAAACAGGCAAGGAAACCATTTCCTAGACATGTTCAAGAGAGTAAGAAGCCATTGGAATTAATCCACTCTGATGTGTGGACTACTAAAGCTGCATCTCTTGGAGGCTATCATTATTTTGTCACTTTTATTGATGACTATAGCAGAAAAGTTTGGGTGTATTTTATGAAAAAGAAAAGTGAAGTTTTTGGGCATTTCAAAACTCTTAAAGCTATGGTTGAAAAAGAAACAGGCGTGCAAATAAAATGCCTAAGGTCAGATGGAGGGGGAGAGTACCTCTCAAATGAGTTTGTAAGATTCCTACAGGAGCATGGTATAAAGCAGCAATATTCATGCAATCATACCCCACAACAAAATGGAATTGCAGAAAGGAAAAACAGGCATATTGGAGAGGTATCTCGTGCCATGCTCAATGAAAAAGACCTGCCAGATTTTTATTGGGTTGAGGCAGTTGCTACAGCAGTCTACATAATGAACAGGACTCCCACTACAGCAATACATGGGATGACTCCAGAGGAGAGGTATACTGGTAGGAAACCAGATAGTTCTCATTTGAAAATTTTTGGTTGCATTGCCTATGTTCATGTGCCAGATGAGTTGAGATCCAAGTTGGATCCAAAAGCTGAGAAGTGCATTTTTATTGGTTACTCTTTGCAGCAGAAAGGGTATAGATGCTATAACCCTTCTACTCATAAGTTTACAGTGAGCAGAGATGTTTTTTTTTATGAGATGAGTAGCTAGTATAAACCAATAAATGTGATTGATAATGTAGATGCACAAAATGGTAATGCTGCACAAAATTCATAGCAGCAGTCATCACAAGATATTAGTGGACCTGGAGCATCCTCTAGCAGTGGTTCACATTCTTCGCCATGGACAGGCAGATTGAGATCAGGAGAATCTTCTCAAAGCAATGCAAATAGTGGTATGCAGGTATCACGAAAAGGAAAAGAGAAGGTAGATTAGCCCATGTTTGATGTGAATGTAGGTCACTCTTATGTGGATGGTGAATCCAGTGACTCAGAACAGAGCATTGATGATGAGTTGGGTATTCCTTCTATTGTTACACCTGGAGTAAGGAAGACCAGGGATGTTTTGAGAGCACCTGGGAGTGAGCCTACTTTGTGTAGGTCTACCAGAGCTAGGTATCCTGTGGATAGGCTAAAATATGATGGATTTACAGCCATTCACTATGCATATATAGTCAAAGTGATACAGGAACCAGAACCCACTTCTTTTGAGTAAGCCATGGGAAAAGAAAAATGGGAGAAAGCCATGGATGAAGAAATGGATGCCTTGGAAGCAAATGCTACATGGGAGTTGGTACCTTTGCCTAAAGATAAGAATGCAATTGGCTGTAAGTGGGTTTATAAGGTGAAGCACAACGCAGATGGTTCTGTGAACAGATACAAGTCAAGATAACTAGTCAAGGGGTATGCACAAACATATGGCATTGACTATGAAGAAACATTCAATCCTGTTGCAAGGATGGCAACCGTAAGAGCAGTCATTGCTATGGCTGCATCAAAGGGATGGTCTTTACATCAGATGGATGTAAAGAATGCCTTATTGCATGGTGATTTGCAAGAAGAGGTCTATATGGAGCAGCCACAAGATTATGTGCATGCTGTTTATCCTAAGTTTGTTTGCAGGTTGAAGAAAGCCTTGTATGACTTGAAGCAAGCACCTAGAGCATGGTCTGACAAGATAGGAGAGTAACTTGTCACTATTGGCTTTCAGATTTCCAAGGCAGATTTCTCACTTTATGTGAGAAAAACAGAGAAAGGTATTATGCTGCTTGTCATTTATGTTGATGATTTGATTATCACAGGTGATAGTGATGAAGATATCCTTCATGTGAAAATGCTATTGAAGCAAAAGTTTAAGATGAAGGATTTGGGAGAGCTGCGCTATTTCTTGGGCATTGAGGTGATTAGATCACCAAGTGGGATATGGCTCTTGCAAAGGCAGTATGGATTGGACATGTTGTCCAAATATGGGATGACAGGCTGTAAGCCTATTTCAGTTCCTTTGGAGCAGAATGTGAAGTTGAGCGCAGATGCAGGTGAGCTTCTGGAAGACCCTACTATGTACAGATGCATAGTAGGAAGTTTGATTTATATGACTATTACCAGGCCAAATTTGAGCTATGCTGTTGGATTGGTAAGTCAGTTTATGCAGGCTCCAAGGAAACCACATTTGGATGCGGCTAGACACATACTCAGGTATGTGAAGTCCACATTGCAGTATGGACTATTTTATGAGACTGGGATTCAGATACAGTTGCATGGATACACTGATGCTGATTGGGCTGGTAGTATTTCTGATAGACAATCTACCAGTGGATATGTGTTCTCTTTTGCGAGTGCTGCAGTCACTTGGAGCAGCAAGAAACAGCCTACACTTGCCTTGTTGAGAACAGAGGCTGAGTACAGGGGTACAGCAATGGCTGCATGTGAGATAGCTTGGTTGCATAAGCTACTTTATGATATGCATCAGTCTACAGATGGGCCAGTTGTCATTTATTGTGACAACATGAGTAGTATACACTTGGCAAATAACCCAGTCTATCATGCTAGAACAAAGCTTATTGAGATGCATTATCACTATGTGTGGGAGAGGGTTTTACTAGGTCTTATTGATCTAGTTTATGTCAGCACAAAGGATCAGGTAGTTGACATATTCACGAAGGCATTGGGCGCAGAGAAGCTGCGCAAGTTCAGAGACCTGTTTGGTGTGCAGGAATTGGGATTGAGCTCGAGGGGGAGTGTTGAGATATCGAGCTCCACTCGTGATATGCCAGGGTGACCATTGTGCATTTATGTCACCGACTTGTCAGTTGCAGATGCGGTTGGTACACCGCCCATTAATAATAGCTAGATGACAGCTATCCTTATCTACTCTAGTTCGTTGCTCAGTTAGTATGCCACCTTAGTTAGTTGAGTTTGGTTTGAGACCCATATATAGGGTTCTTCTATTTCTATGTACTAGAGTTCTTTTTGGCTTACACAACTAAGAAGAGAAAATTTGTTTTCAGCCTCCACCCTTGTGTGTATTCCCCCATTGTGCAAGCAAGAAAGCTACAAGTGAGACACCTTCCTTCTCTCCCACAATCTTGACATGTATGTGCACATATATATCCAATGATTTTCGTATCACCTTGTATAGACATTATCAACACACACAAGCCATAACAAGTCAAGTGCAGATAGACAAATCGGGGCTGCCAAGCTATGCTAGGCCAGTTCCATGTTCACCAGATCATGCTCGCCTCCGGGCAAAGAGCATGTGCTCCTCATTACCACCATGGTAGCTTTGTCCAACATCCCTAGGGATGTAAGCAGGGCGCAGTCTCTCTCTCTCTATACACAATCCCCTCCCCGGCCTATCCTTTTGAGGAGGAGCCTTCCAAATGTAGAACCACCAACCAATCCAACTCGGTGTGAGTCAAGACCTGCTCGTAGTTAGCAACCAGAGGGACACCACTACAAGAGTCCAGCATGTTCCGCACTTCCTCTTCTAATCACATACGTTTGACAACCCACACCAAGTCCCTCCTATGGGAACGCTCTTATCCCATATCAAAGCCTAACTCTTGGATTGCATTTTGCAGGCTTCCAAAGGAAAAACATGGAGAACCACGGTCAGCTGGCATGCAAGGACGCTCTTCGTACACGCCGAGAACATACGGCACGTGCCCCTCCACCAGTGCGCTACGTGCCCACCCTTAAGAGGTACGCGAAGAAGCGAAGCCCTAAGCGACACCGTCCCGGATGAAGGCCGAAGAATCCCCAGGCCAAGAAAGTCGAGACTCAAAGAAACACGCAACATGTGGCAACGCCAGTTGCATAAGGCGGCCTGGGATAGGAAAGAATTTGATGAATTGTTCAAAGACATTCTAGAAATGGTAGCGGCCCGGGACTACACCATTCATGTCCTGACCGACATGTTCCCTGTCCAGCCTCACGGGAACCTCGCACTAGCACCGCCTCGGTCACCTGGCCCACAAGACTCACCCCGCCTCGTATCTATCGACTAAACCCCCATGATGTATAAGTAGCTCGCCAAGTCAGCATGCCATAACTTTTTGTTTTTGATGAGTAAAGGGGCAAGATCCCCACTTGTATACATTTTCGTTACCTCTCGTTACTGTATGCGACCTTAACAAGCAATGAAATAGGCTCCCAATAGACATCATAGAATTCTGAAAAATTATGTCTTAACATGATTGCATTTGTTCAATGTACTTAACACAAGCGAGCATATACTCTCGCGAAGTGACAAGTGGATGCAAGATGACACAGGTCTTCGTGCAAACATGTCCAACGGCCAGGCCACCGCAAGACCACCAACGCACATGAACCGCAACACAGCCATGATGCGGAACACACAAAATCACCCTTGCAAGTACCCACATCGCACGCACCAAAGCAAAGTCATGGGCTCCACTCTCTTCTTCGGCCAAGCGATATAGTGAGCTCACGACGGGTGTCCCCGCAATCGCACCAATATTGCAACAATGGCTCCCCTAACAACGAGGCTCGAGCACAATCATCATTGTCATATCCATTTCCTGAACCTTCCAGGCTTGACATTTCCCTACCAAAAAGGCTCATAGCCTCAGCATATTGCAGTGGTTGTACTTTGGTTTTTTTTTTTAAAAGAGCACGGAGCAATAAGAAGCACCCACGATCACAGCACCGCACCTAGGGGTCCTTAAGTGAGGTGCATCCAGTGCCCTTGGTCGGTTGGCTCCGTCCCTAATCCCCCCCTTTGTACATCCCCCACAATTGTTCAGGGCACATCAAGGGCAGGACATACCTCGGGAGCCCGCCTCGCCTATGGTTAGACCTGTCACCTTGAACCACTTGCACAATTCTTTTACACTCCATCTCAATGCCATTACAATCAACAATGGTAAGCAAGGCATTGATCCGGGTTTTTTACAACCCGGATTATTACCACAAAATTTTGGCCAAAGCCCCTATCAAGAGCTTACCATATCACTTTGGGTTTACTCTTCAAGCACTAGGTATGCTATATTGCTTCTCGATTATGATAACTCTAGCAAATGGGGGGAACAAGTTCTTAGAAGGCATGTCAATGTAAAGGGTCAAAGGGATGGTTATCTTAGTGAAGATGAAAATGGATTACACCTAGGAGTTGAGTGAATGCATAGATTTTTCAAAGGACTAGCCTCCAACTACATATGGGCTCCGTTTGCATCATTAAGATTTGGAATCTATCACCATCATTAGAGGACACCTCACCCTAGCACACAAGTCAATATCCACATCATGGTGTCATTTGGATCTTGCACAAAAGCTTACAAGCATGGACCCCTTTTGTCACATACTTATATGTATTTATATACATATGGGGGACTAAAGTCAAAGCAACTTTTGAAAGCCATTTTTTATAATCTCAATAACTCCCAAGAAAAAGCGAATTTCAAGAAAATTCTCACGAGGCCCGATTGGTTTTGACCTGGTCTACAAAGTTGCATAAGAAACTTTTTTCAAATTCCTCACAGATTTGAAGTTACGAAGGCGCAGACTGCTGGCTACATGCAATTTTCTTCTCTCTTTTACCACACCAACTTTCCACTTTATCCTTCTTGTAAATATATTATAATAATGTGCTTTGGGCACCCACCTCTTGTAATCTAGCTCAATTTCTCTATTTTGTCTACCACCACCCTTGGCTTCTTGCATGATGACCAAGGTGGGGACTTGTCCCATTTACTATGCTCCATATTTTCAAAGATGCCATACATCATCTAGGATTATGTTAATCAAGAAGATTAGCTTAATCTAATCCCTTATGGAGGCTATATAAAGAGCCCATGGAGAATGAAGAGGGGAAGGAAGGACAATGACAAGTCCATGAGAGCACTCTAGAACATCCTCATCTCTTTGAGGTAAGCTATGAGTGAGTTCTTTTATTATGTAGCATAATGGCAAGCTTCCTCTACCTCTTCTCCTATTATCTCCCTCTCTTCTCATCTTCTCATTCCATGTAGCATAATGGCAAGCTTCTTCTACCTCTTCTCCTATTATCTCCCTCTCTTCTCATCTTCTCATTCCATGTAGCATAATGGCAAGCTTCTTCTACCTCTTCTCCTCTTGTCTCCCTCTCCTCTCATCTCTCTCTCTTATATTCCAATATGGTGTCTAGCACATATATTCTCTCTTGTAAATTTGCGTCTTGGTTCTCTTGATTCTCTTTGAGAAAAGGGATGTCCTAGCCCATCCTCCCTTTGGCTAGGTGGTGCCCCTCTTTAGTTCTCTTAGTGAGGATTGGAGGTTGGATGGGTAAGAGGCAACCCGTTCATCATTTTAGCCCTCAGCATGAAAGACAATGGAAAAGTACACCATACTTTTCAAAGCACTACAAGTAGCCACTAGCTACCAGAAGCTAAGACATCAAGGAGCTCAGTTATGCTACATTGCCTTGACAAGACCATGATGATGTCTCAAGAAATCTTCAAGTGTACTCCCCATCTTCATCGACAAATTTTTCCATCAACTTAGCCCCTTGCTTCACTGACCCATTGCTATACAAGGAACCAGGTCGACAGTCTTCTAACTAAGTAATACCTAAATATGCACATGTACTCACTTAATATTCACACTATAACCTATACACGATTTGGGTCCTCAAGTGCAGGACAATACTCCAAGCTTGCTTAGAGTTTGACCTGTCTCCCATGTCAAGATTGTGGGAGAGAAGGAAGGAGTCTCACTTGTAGCTTTCTTGCTTGCACAATGGAGGAATACACACACATGTGGAGGCTAAAAACAGTTTTCCTCTTCTTAGTTGTGTAAGCCAAAAGAACTCTAGTACAAAGAAATAGAAGAACCCTATATATGGGTCTCAAACCAAACTTAACTAACTAAGGTGGCATACTAACTGCGCCACGAACTAGAGTAGATAAGGATAGCTGTCACCTAGCTATTATTCATGGGCGGTGTACCGACTGCATCTCAAAACTGACAAGTCGGTGACATAAATGCACAACGGTCACCGTGGCATATCACGAGTGGAGCTCGATTTCTCAACACTTCCCCTTGGGCTCAATCCCAATTCCTGCACACCAAGCAGGTCTCTGAACTTGCGTAGCTTCTCTGCACCCAATGCCTTTGTAAATATGTCAACTACCTGATCCTCTGTGCTGACATAAACTAGATCAATAAGACCTAGTAAAACCCTCTCCCGCACATAGGGATAATGCACCTCAATGTGCTTTGTTCTAGCATGATAGACTGGGTTATTTGTCAAGTGTATACTACTCATGTTGTCACAATAAATGGCAACTGGCCCATCTGTAGGCTGATGCATATCATAAAGTAGCTTATGCAACCAAGCTACCTCACATGCAGCCATTGTTGCACCCCTGTACTCAGCCTCTGTGCTCGACAAGGCAAGTGTAGGCTATTTCTTGCTGCTCTAAGTGACTGCAGCACTCCCAAAAGAGAACACATATCCACTGGTAGATCGTCTATCAGAAATACTACCAGCCCAATCAGCATCAGTGTATCCATGCAACTGTATCTAAATCCCAGTCTCATAAAATAGTCTATACTGCAATGTGGACTTCACATACCTGAGTATGCGTCTAGCCGCATCTAAATGCGGTTTCCTTGGAGCCTGCATAAACTGACTTACCAATCCAACAGCATAGCTCAAATCTGGCCTAGTAATAGTCATATAAATCAAACTTCCTACTATGCATATGTACATAGTAGGGTCTTCCAGAAGCTCACCTACATCTGCGCTTAGTTTCACATTCTGCTCCAAAGGAACTGAAATAGGCTTACAGCCTGTCATCCCATATTTGGGCAGCATGTCCAATCCATACTGCCTCTGCAAGAGCCCTAACCCACTTGGTGATCTAATTACCTCAATGCCCAAGAAATAACGCAGCTCTCCCAAATCCTTCATCTCAAACTTCTGCTTCAATAGCATTTTCATATGAAGGATATCTTCATCACTATCACGTGTGATAATCAAATCATCAACATAAATGACAAGAAGCATAATACCTTTCTCTGTTTTTCTCACATAAAGTGAGAAATTTGCCTTAGAAATCTGAAAGCCAATAGTGACAAGATACTCTCCTATCTTGTCAGACCATGCTCTAGGTGCTTGCTTCAAGCCATACAAGGCTTTCTTCAACCTGCAAACAAACTCAGGATGAACAACATGCACATAACCTGGTGGCTACTCCATATATACCTCTTCTTGCAAATCACCATGTAAGAAGGCATTCTTTACATCCATCTGATGTAAATACCATTCCTTTGATGCATCCATAGCAATGACTGCTCTTACGATTGCCATCCTTGCAACCGGACTGAATGTTTCTTCATAATCAATTACATATGTTTCTACATACCCCTTGACTATTAATCTTGCCTTGTATCTGTTCACAGAACCATCTGCATTGTGCTTCACCTTATAAACCCACTTACAACCAATTGCATTCTTACCTTTAGGTAAAGGTACCAATTTCCATGTAGCATTTGCTTCCAAAGCATCCATTTCTTCATCCATGGCTTTCTCCCATTTTTCTTTTCCCATGGCTTGCTCAAAAGAAGTGGGTTCTGGTTCCTGTATCACTTTGACCATATAGGCATAGTGAATGGCTGTAAATCCATCATATTTTAGCCTATCCACTGGATACCTAGCTCTGGTAGACCTGCGCAAAGTAGGTTCACTCCCAGGTGCTCTCAAAACATCCCTGGTCTTCCTTACTCCAGGTGTAACAATAGAAGGAATACCCAACTCATCATCAATGCTCTGTTCTGATCCACTGGATTCACCATCCACATAAGAGTGACCTGCATTCACATCAAACATGGGCTGATCTACCTTCTCTTTTCCTTTTTGTGATACATGCATACCACTATCTGCATTGCTTTGAGAAGATTCTCTTGATCTCAATCTTCCTGTCCATGGCAAAGAATGTGAACCACTGCTAGAGGACGCTCCAGGTCCACTAATATCTTGTGATTGCTGTTGTGAATTCTGTGCAGCATTACCATTTTGTGCATCTACATTATCAATCACATTTACTGGTTTATATTAGCTACTCATCTCATCAAAAACAATATCTCTTCTCACTATAAACTTACAAGTAGAAGGGTTATAGCATCTATACCCTTTTTGCTACAGAGAGTAACCAATAAAAAAGCACTTCTCAGCTTTTGGATCCAACTTGGATCTCAACTCATCTAGCACATGAACATAGGCAATGCAACAAAAATTTTTCAAATGAGAAATATCTGGTTTCCTATCAATATACCTCTCCTCTGGAGTCATGCCATGTATTGCTGCAGTGGGAGTCCTGTTCATTATGTAGACAACTGTAGCAACTGCCTCAGCCTAGTAAAAATCTCGCAGGTCTTTTTCATTGAGCATGGCACGAGATACCTCTCCAATATGGTTGTTTTTTCTTTCTACAATTCCATTTTTTTGTGGGGTATGACTACATGAATATTGCTGCTTTATGCCATGCTCTTGCAAGAACCTTGCAAACTCATTTGAGAGGTACTCTCCCCCTCCATCTGACCTTAGGCATTTTATTTGCATGCATGTTTCTTTTTCAACCATAGCTTTAAGAGTTTTGAAATGCCCAAAAACTTCACTTTTCTTTTTCATAAAATACACGCAAACTTTTCTGCTATAGTCATCAATAAAAGTGACAAAATAATGACAGCCTCCAAGAGATGCAGCTTTAGTAGTCCACACATCAGAGTGGATTAATTCCAATGGCTTCTTATTCTCTTGAACATGTTTAGGAAATGGTTTCCTTGCCTGTTTTCCAAATTGACAGGCTTCACATACCTTATGCATTTCTGTAACCTTGAATTTAGGCAATCCTGCAACAATATTTTAGGCTTGCATTGATTTAATTCGTTGTACATTAACATGACCAATGCGTTTATGCCAGATATCAATATCTGCAACTACACCGGTCCCATGTGCAAACATTGCTACACTCAATTCAGGCATGTCTGCATCCAACGTAAACATTTTGCCCTTCTTTCCTTTTGCTATCAAGCGACATTTATTTTTCATATCCTCAACAAAGCATCCATGAGAATTAAATCTAACCTGCAAGCCCTGCTCAACCATTTGACCAATAGAAACTAGGTTCTTCGTGATATTCGGGACATGAAATACATCCGACAGGTATTTATTTTTCCCATCCTGCATAGACAAAGGAATTTTTCCAATCTGCACAATAGGATGTGCAGTATCATCACCAGTCTCCACAAATCCTGGTTTTTCCATTTTCCTTGCATCCTGCATCCATTCTGCATGACCTGTCATGTGGTTTGATGCACCTGAGTCAACATACCACACATCGTTGCTTTCTTTTGCACTTGTCACAGAATTGGTCATGTGCTGCACCATAAACAAATGTTCTTTTCTATCATCACCCTGTCTACTAGAAGATGCATAATTTCCTTGTTGCAATTTTCCATTCATGATGTCATTACCCATTTTACCACAGTAGTAGCATTCAACATTGTTGTTTGCATTTTGGCCTCTTTGCCATCTACCACCACCTCTTTGGCTCCCCCTGCGTCTAGAGTTACCATGTCCTCCTCCATAGGACTGGTTTTCTTGAGTTTGCTGCATATTTTGATTTCTACCACGGCCTCCAGATCGGCCTCCTCTACCTCTGCCTCTACCTCTTCTAGATTTGAGTAGAAGACAGCTTCTTTTGAAGTTCCTCCTGAAGAAGATGCACCACCATTTCTCTTCTCCTTTGAAATTAGAAGAGCAATCAACTCCTCAAAACCAGGAAATTTTTCATGGACAGAAATGGATATTCGGAACTGTGCATAATCCTTTCCTATACCATTCAAGATCACAGAAACTAAATCATCATCTTCCACTAGCAACCCAGTGGAAGCAAGTGCATCTGCAATCTTCTTCACCTTCATGTGGTATTCATTGATGCTCATACTTTCTCTTTGCACATTGTGCAACTCTTGCTTGAGTTGCATTTTCCTGGCTTGCATATTTGTGCTATACATTTTTGACAAAGTATCCCATGTCTCCTTTGGCATACTTGCATCTTGAATATGCACAATCATAGAGTCTGAAATGCTGATAGACAGCCAATACATAACTTTCCTGGCTCTCTCATGCCATGCTTTAAATGCCTGCATTTTCTATTGATTGGGAACATCAAGAAGAACTGGTTCTTCTTCATTTCCTGCAACGAATTCCCAATATCCTTTTCCCATAAGGAAATTCGTCATTCTAAACTTCCATGCTTGGAAGTTGTTCTTGTCAAGCTTTTCAGTGACAATTTGTGAAAGAGAATCAGACGCCATTACAGAACACTGCAAAAAATTCTGTCACTGCAAAGAACACAGCTTCAGCCTCACAAGGGCAAATCTGCAAAACTGACGAAAGTGGTATTTGACCACATAGTCACTTCCTAGTGACGATTTTGCATCAACAGGCAATAAGGATGATTCTGTAACTCCCAATGTCTCTACGTACAGGCATACAATGCAATTTCTACAGTAACTTTTCACCGACCTGTAGAACAGTGGTCACACAGCATAAAACATGGCCTTTTCCTGAGTGCGTGCAAAAAACTTCCGCCTCCAAAATAGGCCCCGAAATGGCCTCAAATTGAAAAAAGGCCCTTTTTTGGAGGCGGAAGTTTTGGAGTGACTGCGAAGGGCGTCTCAATCTGAGACAATGCACTCTTGCACTTTCCGATTGTACTACCTGTAGAGACTTGCTCCCAAAACAGAAAAATGAAAGTAACACTGGTCCTCTTATCAGAACACCGCGAACTTGGTTTTCTTTCTTGAGCTCCTTACCACGAACAAGGCTCTGATACCATGTCAAGATTGTGGGAGAGAAGGAAGGAGTCTCACTTGTAGCTTTCTTGCTTGCACAATGGAGGAATACACACACATGTGGAGGCTGAAAACAGTTTTCCTCTTCTTAGTTGTGTAAGCCAAAAGAACTCTAGTACAAAGAAATAGAAGAACCCTATATATGGATCTCAAACCAAACTCAACTAACTAAGGTGGCATACTAACTGAGCCACGAACTAGAGTAGATAAGGATAGCTGACATCTAGCTATTATTCATGGGCGGTGTACCAACTGCATTTGCAACTGACAAGTCGGTGACATAAATGCACAACGGTCACCCTGGCATATCACGAGTGGAGCTCGATATCTCAATATCCCAAACTAATCAAAATATGACTTGTGCACGATAAAGAGGACTAGCACTACCCCTTAGGGAGAGACCACATGAGAGGTTTTTCAATTGCAGGTATTAAGATCCAACGAAGGTGTCGTTCGCTCTTCATCCACACTCAACTCCGACTTCCCATCCTTATCACCCAGTAAGCCTACCATAAATCATCATGTACTGAATCCTCACCAAACCGCCACTTGTACTCCATTAGTGCAACCCCCCCAAAGAATAGACCTACCACCAACTCCCATTGCCCTACCACCTACCACCACTTAACCCACCAACATGCCCCCAACGACCTTCCTCCCCACCACTACCAACACTCTACCATGGCAACCATCGACGTCCTTGCCACCCATGTCTTCGGTGCATGCTAACTCGTGCTACCTACGATGATCAGTGCCATGGGACTGGCACACGTCTAGGAGGGGGGTAATGTTAACCCCAACATGAAAAAAGCAAAAGGAAATAAAAAAGACGCAGGGCAAAGGTAGAAAAAAAAGGTAGCCCGACTGAAGAAAGAAGAGGAGAAAATATCAAAAGCGCAAGGACAACCTTAAAAAGTCCAAGGCAAATGCAAAAGGGGAAAGGTGCATTTTAAAATACAAAGGTGCACCCTGGAATCTTGTAAAAGAGTGCCAGGCGGTGGAAAATCCGGAAAGCGAGAATAGAAGACAAAGACAAAGGCGCACAAGGAAAAGCACAAGTCAAAACTGTTGTAAAAGAGTGCAAGCGCATCATGGTTTAATTCAAGGATCACTGAGCTCTCAATTGCTGTGCAATTTGTAAATGTAGACGGGCGGTGGAAAGGAAGCTGGGGAAAAAGGGCCTAGGCTACGGCCGGCCATGTAAGAAAGGGGAAAAGGGAATGACCGCCCAAAAGGGATTTAGGGTTTTGTATATAAAGTTGAAAAGTGAATGAGAAGCTCATTCTTTGGTGTGTGGCAAAAGGAGTCTTCTGCTTCTTCTTCTTCTCTTCTTCTCTCCTTCTTGCTTGTGTGTGCTCTTGAGGGAGGGAGTGTGAGAGTGTGTGGGAGTGAGGGATAAAGAGGGTGAAGCTCTTCACCATCTCCTCTTCTCTTCTTCTCTTCTCTTCTCTTCTCTTTTCTCGTGCGCACAGCTATGGAGGATGGAGCTTGGAGATGGAGGAGGCTTGAGGATGCTTGAGCTAGCATCAAGAATCGTGGAGCTACCGAGGTGTGCGAGGGAGGAGGCTACTCACATCAGCATCAAGGTAAGCTCACTACACTCGTAGGATCGACGGCGCGCCGGCTAGGTGAGATATAGCCATTAGAGCTCACTTGAAACACTTGAAGCAATAAGCGGTCCGTGGGTCTTGGCGGTTGAGTGAAAGCTCCCACAGTTTTCCACTAGAAGCTATGCCCATTTTATAGTTAGTGGGTCATTTGGACTCTGCACTCAAATAGCAGGACAAAAAGGGAAAGGTGAGGCCCATGAGGAGATCCAAAGGGATATTATGGACTCTAGAGTCTCAATAAATGAAGAGCCTAGTTTGACACAAGATTTTAGTAGTAAGATGCATGAGGAAGTGCCCAATATAGACCCTTATAGCATGCTCAATCATACCCTTTGTGAACATGAGATCAATCACATGGAAAGGCACAATGATATGGTTGCCAATCATCCTCAGATGATCTCAATAATAGATCTTGCAATTGAAAAAATGGCACTTTTCAACTCTTGGACTCAACAAACCTTGGAATACCAACACCACCCTTGTAGCCTAGCTAACTACCACCTCGGCACAAGATAAGGCAAATGAGTCCAAGCACAAATCATGACAACCTCCACCATTGAACCTGCTTCATGGCCCACATGGTATTCTTGGAACTAAGGGTATCCCTCCTCCTTTCACATTCAAGATTGGTGAGCCTTCTCATAGTCAAGATGAGCCTCTCTTGAGCTCTCCCATCATCCATGTATCCCATCCCCCCCATAAGACCCCTGCCCCACACTAGCCCATGAACCTCACCCACTCTCCCCAAGATCCCCAATGGACCTTATCCAACTCAGTGCTATCATGGACATCATGGTATTAATGGCCAACATGGCAACAATGGGTAGCATGGGTGGTTTAATGCAGAACCTACATGTATAGACAACATGGTATGCATGGATGGCAAGGCTATCATGGGTAGTAGAGTCCCAATGAACTCTATGACAAGATCATTCTTACCAAGTACAATGGGCATTCACCATCCCCATCAAACTTGTAAGAATGGACCTCCAAATTAGAGTTCTATCTCAATATTTACACATGCACTGATAATCAAAAATTTATCTTTTCTTCTCTCCATTCACAGGGATTTTTCCACATATGGTGATGCTATATCAGTCACGTGAGAATGATCAATTCATTGATTGGGAAGACTTTAAGATGCATATGGTTCATGTCTTTATATCCCCAGTGGAAAAAGAGAAGTTGTTGGCAAGATGATGGTATCAGTTTAACCAATATAATCTCACAATATAGGAGTATAAAAATCAATTCATGAACTTGACCATATATATTGAGATTGTTAGTGATGATGCAAATTTGCACAAGTACATCTACTCAAAAGCCTTCCACTTTATTCAATGCAATTCAATTGACTGAAAGATATGCAAGAAAGTACTTTAAAAATCAGAATTTTCAATAAGGTTATGGACAACCCCATGCCCCATTGAGGTTAGCCCCATATGGGAGTGTTTTTATGGGCAGCCCCATGCCTAGTAGTAGCAGCCCCAAAATACCTACTTACCCCTCCTTCATGCTAAAAGAAAGTGTGGCACTTTTGTGATAGCACTTGGCTCTAATGGTAAGAGTAAATACACTAAAAATAGACCCCCAACTACATCAACCTCAAATGGTCCAAGTGGTCAAAGGATCATCTCCCAATATGTTGTGAAGGAGAAAAAATAAAAAGGTCTATGTTTTAAAGGTGGTGATACATACACAAATGACCATGCCTCAAAATCCCCTTACAAGACAACAAAGACCAAAGTTCATAGCATGTATGTAATGGAAGATTGGAACAATTATACGAAGGGATTGCATGTTGAAAATGAGGAGTATATTGAGGATTTGGACTAGGAGAAATTCTACTATCTAGAGGATGGGTTTCCCTTTCATCCGAGTGATTTCCCATCTCATGATCTTGATTTGATTACCCCTACTACACCCCACCCTATTACCACTTCCCTTTGCTCCGTCTCCATGGACTCATGGACTAGCTCTAAGAGCCTTGGCGCTATGCACATTCAAGGTCGTATTAATGGAAAGCATATATTTATCCTTGTGGATAGTGGTAGTACATACAATCTTGTTAATAATCAACCATTGATCAATTGAAATGCACTGCTATGGAATTAGCAAATGGTGAAGAAGAAATCAGCACATATATATGCTCCAAAGATTCCATATGCTTGGTTGAAAATTGTGGCATTAGTTGATCTAATTTCATTAGACATGGGCCCCATTGATGTTGTCTTGGGTTGTGACCTACTCAAACAATTGGATAAAATTTCTATGGACTTCTCTCATCTCTACATGGAGTTTATGATGAATGGACAACTCATCCACTTAGAGGGAGTTTATGATAATGCCGATTTTTGGATAATTACAACAAATCAACTCAAAAGGAAGTTTAAGAAATGCCCACATACCTTTGTCTTGTACTTGAATATGAAAAATTCAAATTATCCCTCCAAAGTTTCTAAGAATTCAGCCTTAAAGGTCTTACTTGAGGAGTATAACGATCTATTTTAGATGCTTCCAACCCTTTCCCCTCTAGGAGGCAAGTGGACCACCCACTTGATCTAGAGCCCCATTCCAAGAATGTGAAAAAGCCACCTTATAGACTCTCCAAGTGTGAACATGAATGAGTTGCATAGCAAGTCAAAGAGTTATTTGAGATGGGGATTATTGAACCGAGTGCCTCACCTTATGCATCTCCAGTCCTACTAATCAAGAAAAGAGATGGCTCTTTCTGCATGTGCATCGACTATGTCAGGGACTCGAATAAAAACATAATCAAGAACTAGTATCCCATCCCACGGATTGATGACTTGTTTGATAATTTAAAAGGGGCATAGTTTTTTACTAAGATTGATCTGTGCTCTGGCTATCATCAGATACACATGAGGGAGGTGATAATATCAAAACAGCTTTCAAGACTGATCATGGACTTTATTAGTTTCTACTAATGCCTTTTGGATTGACTAATGTCCCTACCACATTTCAGAGCCTCACGAATAAAATCTTACACCCCTTTCTATTCAAGTTTGTTCTCATTTTCTTTGATGACATTCTCATTTATAGCAAATCACAAGAGGAGCACTTAGTGCATGTTAAAAGGGTGTTTGATATCTTGAGAGAGTATAGGCTATTTGTTGAGGAAAGTAAATTTTCTTCATTCAAACATCAATGGAGTACTTGGGGCACGTTGTTAGAAAAATGGCATACATGCTGACCCTAAAAGGTGCAATGTGTAAAGGACTGGCCCACACCATCCAACACTACCTCATTACTTGGTTTTCTTGGTCTCTCTTCATCTTGTAGACACTTCATCAAGCATTATGCCACCATTGTAGCCCCTTTGACTCATCAATTAATGAAGGATTCATTCTTTTGAGATGTTATTGATGATCATAGCTTTACATAGCTGAAGGAAATGCTTACTTCAACCCCCATCCTTGTATGCCTTGACTTCTCAAAGGAGTTTACTATTCAATGTGATGCAGTGGTTGAGGTATTTGTATTGTATTGCTACAAGATCATGGTGTGATTGCTTTTGTGAGCCATAATATTGATAAAAAGGAGATGTAAATGAATATTTATGACTAGGAGATGTTGGCCATCCTCCATGCTATTATGAAATGCCACCATTACCTATCTGGCAGCTAATTTCGAGTAAAGAGTGGCCATTGTGTCCTCCAATACTTCCTAACTCAATCTAATTTGACTCCTAAGTAGAGGAGGTGGGTGGAAACTTTGCAAAATTATGATTTTGATATCTCTCACACTAGGGGCAAAGATAAAATTATGGTTGATTCACTCTCATGGATATGGGCATGCATAGTGTCTTCCATTTAGAGTTGCATATACTGATTGGATTGAGGAGCTTGAGGAAGCTTGTTTGTTGGATGAGGACTTTAGCCACATATTTTAAAAATTATAGCATGGGGTAATGAACAAAAAATCCTAATATTAGCTCAAACATTACCTTATTTATTCCCATTGTAAGATCATCATCACACACAATTCTTTCTTCACACTGATAATCATGGAAGAGATGCATTCTTGTCCCACTATTGGTCATTTGGGTGTTTTCAAAATATGATAGGATTGCCAAGATTTTTCACTAGAAGGGCCTATATAGGGGTGCCAAGGATTTTGTGTCCAATTGTATTCCTTGCCAATAGAATAAGGAAAACACGCTTAGACCTGCCAGTCTCTTGCATCCCTTGTCTATTCCTGAAGAAAAATGAACACATATCACTATGGATCTCATTACTAGCCTCTCTGTCACCAAACAAGGATAGAATAGTATATATGTGGTAGTTGACTGCTTCACCAAGGCTACCTAGTTTATCCCAACTAAGACCTAGTACACTGCCTTTCAAGTGGTCACTCAGTTTACGGAGCATGCATTTAAGTTGCATGGGTGTCATAGTGCATGATCAGGATGCCAAGTTTATGAGAAACTTTTGGCATGTATTTTTCACATATGTGGGCACCACTCTTGCTCCATCCACTACATACCACCCACAAATTGATGGTCTGATTGAAAGGGTAAATAAATGGCTTGAGACCTACCTATGACACTTTTCCATGATGTACAACACATTTGGGATATGTAGCTCTACTTGACTGAATTTGCATATAACCACTCCAACCACTCTAGCATTGGGGTTTCTCCTTTTGAGGCATTATATAGATATAAGGTTGCCCCTCTTATTGTCTTGTTCAATGATAAGTTTAACCCTTAGAGTAAAGAGGAGTTAGAGCACATGCAATCCCTACTTCAACAATGCAAAATGAATCTTCAAAAGGCACAAAAACACATGAAGCTTTATGCTAATGAGAAAAGAAGACATTTGGAATTCCAAGAGGGAGAGCTAGGTGTCTTGAAAGTGCCTAAGTCTTGTTACTCCACTCTCAAGGAGGGTAGTAGCAACAAGCTAGCCCACCATTTCAATGGCTGCTACCAAATCCTCAAGAGAGTTGGTGACTTGGCTTACCGATTAGAGCTCCCCCCACCACCAAGATTCACAATGTGTTTCATGTCAACCAGCTGAAGCCTTTCATTAGCACCTCAGTGGACTATGTGAAAGAGCTACCTCCCATAGACGAAGAAGGTATCATTTAGTATATCCCTAAGGTAATCATTGGGCACAATGAGATAAACACTTGAGATCTTGATCTACCAAGGAATACCTCATCAAATCTCAAGAACTACCCCTAAAAGAAGCCTCCTCACACCCAACTACCATTGTGGAAGAGCTTTCTCACATCCAAGAGGCCCAATGTGCTAAAGACTAATAGTTGGATATGTCCTGTTTTGACCCACATTGCCTACAGACTACACTCTATTTTAGAATAGTTTTGTACTTGCATTAATTACAACCACGTGCTTCCTACATGGGCTAAATGTTCACATCATAAGCTTCACCTTGATATCAAGCACCCGCCATTTGGAATAGCCCATCAAAAGTTATGCCTAATTTACCTTAGCAGGCATGTAGTAGATAACATATTGTCAGTAGTCTTCACCCAATCTTTTCATTGTAATGTGGATAAGAGTAGTACTTTGCACCCCACTCCTTAGCTACTCTATCCAATCGCTCTTGTTGTCTTCTATTTTTTAGGGCTAAAAATTTCATAGTCGTGATGGAATATAACAAGTGGGGTACATAAGAACTAGAATTAGACACCCAATCACACTAACTGGATATATAAGGTGTAAGCACCCTAGTTTAGGGCATCTAGACATAGTCAAGAACTGACTCTTCACCTTCTCCTTCAACTTCCATGGCTTCCTCTCTTCTTCTCCCCTCTTTCATATATTTCTCTCTCGTCCTCTAATCTTTCTCTCTCTCTTTTTTCCTCTCCTTCTCTCTCTTTTTCTCATTCTTCTCTCTCCTCTCAGCCTCATTCATTACGCAAGAAGAGCACTTCTTGATGTAGTAGGGACTAACATTGGAGAAATTGAAACTTGAACAATTTCATCCATACATTTTAAGTGCTTTCTTTAAATCACTAGAGGAAGAGGTGAATCATCATCCTCATAGGGATGGGTTCAATATGTTTTCTAGGAGGAGGAGAACCATTAGAGGGCAGAAGGTATTAGAATTTCCTTAGCAAGGGCAGAGTATGTCAAAAAAGCATACAAGTACGACTCATAGGTGATATTACTCACACTACCCCTAGTCACCTTGATAAAATATTGCTCCATTTTTGTACAAATATATGAACTCTAGTCAATGACCATACCTTTAAGCACCATTCTAGAGGTAATGAACAACTCCTTAGATAAATAATTGGATGGAGTCCTGATAGGCATGAGTTTGTCCTAATGAAATTGATACAACAGCTTCCAAAATGGATCAAAGGTCATTGTGATTGAGACACATGAGATAGTAAGAACTTTCTTAGGATCTAGCATGATAGGAATATATTTCTACAGTACCTTAAGAATGTTCTCATTAGCTAAGAGCTAATGAGCTACTAGAAAAACCTCTCCATGGTAAGGATGGGACAAATATTTCCCCAAGCCTTTGGATATCATCGTAACAGACGTATCTCTCAAAGAGAACCAATTTACTTGCTATAAGGCGATAATAACTCATCACACAAAGCAAGATTATATGGAATCAATTGTTAATGAAAGAGCCAAAATTTTGGAAAGGCCAACCTTAATAATAAGGTCCAATTTCAACAATGGGAAATGGTCTCTATAGACTAGAGGAATATATTGGATAGGTTGAGGTGCCACTCAGATGATAACAAAATGCACACACCACATACACAAAAAAAACTTGCAAAATAACTTTAAAAAATAGATAAGAGATCGAGTATCAACTTATACACAGGACCACTGACCACCCTAATCAAACCACATCCTATTGAAATTTTGACATGACCTACCTACTCATGTGACTGAAAGCTTTATGATATGCAACACATAGGCACCCTCAAAACCTTGTATTAGGTAGTTTTTTTTAACAAAATACAAATCGTACCCTTGATTACAACACTATGGCCATCAAAATATCAAAGAGAAAATAAACCATAACACATGGATACCAGTAAACCAAGACTAAACTGATCGTGTCAACAATGATTGATTGGTAGATAGCATCATCCACACTCCCATATAGCATGTTTATTGAATTAGTGATCAATGAGAAGTAATTAGAGTTACACTTAATTTTTGGTGGATTTTAGAAAATTATTACCAATGGATAATTTTTTATTAAGTGATAAGCCTTAGAAAAGGAAACGACGATTCCTTTTATCCATTAAAAGTTATTAAGCATACTCTATGTATTAAATATAGTCTAGACTTCAATCCCAACTCTAAGGGTCTCTAAATACAAATTCATTCTTAAAAATTGTTGTGTGTGGAGTGCTTTTTGACCTACATGAGTGATGGTTGGTTTATTTTATTACAAATTTAAAAAGTGTATGTATAGTGCATAAGGCATGTACAATGTGAAAAGTGGATATATTTTATTTTATTTGTGTGTATTGGAGCATGGATGCACGTGAAAAAAGGATTCTTCTCAATTTCAAAGGGAAGAGGGTAAGGTGAATCGAACTTGTAAGGTGAATGAAACATGCAAGGAAAAAACAAAGCCTCAATCAATGTACAAAAGCGAAAACAAATGGATGAAAATCAACTTGTGATTGAGGAAAAGTATCATAATTTTTTTGGAATGAATGGACTGCTTGAAGGAAAATTCTCTATTTATAGTTCAACATTTTATTATTTCCATAAAAGCATAATCAATTCTTTCTTACCTTTCAGCAGTAAATTATCTTAAGACACTAATTGTGAACTATGGTATCATGATAGGAACTCAAAATGGTAGCACAGCAAGATCATGCTCATCGACTTCCATTCATGAAAGAAGAAAGGGCAAAGTAACGCATCTCCCTTGAGAATTGTACCTACTACCAGAACTATCCACAACATTGAAGAAGGTGTGGCCAAGGAGGAGGCTGCCAAAAGAGTTGTGGAACAATGCAATCTTGCTAAATATGTCAAGAAATTTGGGCAGGAGACCGACCACACTAAGTTTGTAGAGTTCTTGAGAACCTACGATCCCAACAGAGAATGTGGCATTGTGACAGTCAAAAGAGGAGAAGGAGCCAAGCAAGTGCAGGTCTACTTGAGTAAAGCCTTGGTGGAGAAGGCACTAGGGCTAGAGCACAAAGTGGAAAGGAGACCCAAAAGGGATGTCTATGCCATGTTGAACATGAAGAAGGACTAGGTTCTGACCAATGATGACATCAGCATCCAAGAGATCTTGGATCCAGAAGTAAGGCTTTGAGAAAAAGTCCTCCACTCCCTATTCTCTAGCCAAAGGTATAATTCGCTTATGCATAGAATCAACGTGCCCATGTTGAAGAGCATTGTAGCTCATCCATTGGATGAGGTTGATTGGAATGGGTATGTGAGAAACACGATCGACCAATCAGCCAAGGCACTAGCCCTAGGGAGAGAAAATGGGCTGGCAGGGAGTTCCTAGCATCAAAGGTAGGATCTAAATGAAAGAAACCATCATCAAAAGCCTCGTTCATTGGATACAACGATGTGCTGACTGCTCTTATCCAAGAGAGGCAATCAAAGTGGCGCAGAATGAAGAAGGAGAAGGAGTTGATGAAATGCCGTAGACAGGTCGCCTCCCCACCATGAACGAGAGCAATCAAGTGAAAGAATTATAAGTGATGAAGAGGAGGAATGGGAAACCCAATCTGGTTGTGTAGGGGCTAAGAAAGCAAAGAAGAAGACCACACAGGAGAAGCAAGAAGAAAAAAGGAGAAAAAAGGATAAATCAGATCTGCAAAAGGCTCGAAAAGAGTTTAAGAAAGACGAGGAAGAAAGGAAGAAAAAAGAAAAAGAAGAGTCTGATAAATTGAAAGAAGAGTCAAGAAGAGCCAAAGAAGAAAGAAGGACGAAAACAACTGAAAAAGAGGAAGAATTGAAGAGGAAGGAAGAAGAGGATATCCTACTAGCAACACACATGTCAATAGAATAATAGTGCAGATAGGAAGAGTTGGCTGCTATGTGCCCAAGTTTTAGAGATTACGCCATCTTCGATGAAAGAAGGCAAGGGAAAGGGCCTAATTCATCCCATCCCTACTCTCCTAGTGCCCACCACCACCCCTACAACCACAACCACCCAAGGCTCCACACCTAAAGTTGATGCTAGCAACTTGTTGGCATGGGTGCAATTCTTAGTAAATAAGGAAATGGCCCAAGGGGTAGGTAAAGGAACTCCTGAGGCAAGAACTAAGAGACCAGTAGTAGTAGATGCCAAGTTGAGACACGACCCTAAGAAGCAGAGGGTGAAAACCTCCATGACCTCCATTCCCACAACATTGATGCCACCTGCAAACTATGATGAGTGCATCCAAGAGCTTCTCTCGCAATTAGAGAAAGCAAAGGAGGATAAGAAGGTAGTAGTGGTTGAGTTAGAAGTCAAAAAAGAGTCCATGGCTGCGCTCTAATTAAAGAAGACCCACCAAGTAGCTATGTGAGAAAGGGTAACTAGAAGGAAATGGCAAAAACGGGACCTTGCCACAATGGCCGGTCGTGTAAAAGGGATGGGTGGCCAAAGGGATAAGGGGTTTGTATATAAAATCAAAAGTGAATGAGAAGCTCATTCTTTGGTGTGTGGCTAAAGTGGACTCTTCTTCTTCCCTTCTTCTCTCCTTCTTGCTTACTTGTGTGTGCTTGAGAGAGGGAGTGCGAGAGTGTAAGGGAGTGAGTGTGTGAGGGTGAGGAATCTTGGAGAAGAAGCTCTCCATCATCTCCTCTCGTCTTCTTCTCTTCTCTCTTGTCTCATGCACGGCTGCGCGGTTATGGAGGATGGAGCTTGGAGGTGGAGGCTTGAGGATTCTTGGCTTGCATCACGAATCGTGGAGCTACTGGTCTTCTTAAAGGAGGAGGCTGCTCATTTGGGCATCAAGGTAAGTTCACTACACCCTGGTAGGATCAAAGGCACGTCAGCTAGGTGAGAGATAGCCATTTATGCTTGCTTGAAATGCTTGAAGATACATATAACGTTTATTTCAATTGTTTCTATCAATTACTATCATAATTATTTTATTGTATGTATTTTTTTGTGGTTTAGATCATTATCTCATTAATGTGCCATTAGATTCTACATTTTCTTTATGACAATACTTGAAGACATCACATACTACTCTCATATCAAATTTCATACCATATGTACATCATTTCTATGATAAACCATTTTTAAAAACTTTTTCATTAAAAATTAGACTTACTAGGATTTCCCTCCCTTTATATTCTTATAGTTGCATATACAACCAGCAAATTGATCCAAATTTGGGCTCTAATTAGTGCTTATCATTACATCTTAGCATCAACATCATCTCATCTTCATCTGATTTAAGCTGGACAACCATATCTCATCCCGATCTTCTCTTGGTCATTCCCACAAGAATAGCTTACAAGAGGAGAGAAAGACTAGATATACAAATTTTTTATCGGGCCCATCATTCACGAAGCCAAAGGCAATGATAGGATGTGAAAAAATGGAGGAGAAGCCTAATATCTTTGGTTACATAGGGTGCAGTGAGGCTTCGATAGCCATCTCCCTTTCATCTAGGCATACAAAACCTCTCATAATGCCATAATGGACCACACCTTTCTTATTGGTCTATGGTATAGAAGCCATCTTTCGTGTTGAGTTGGAATTTCCCTCTTTGAGAGTGGCTATCAGAAAATGCTTAGGATATGAGGAGTCCCTACAACGCCATTTCCTACTTGGAATGTCTAGACGATACTCGAAGGATGGCCTTATAGTGCTTGGGAGCCACATAGGCTCCATGCAAAACTTACCATGATAGCTTTATAAAATGGAAAGAAATAAAAGAAGATGATATTGTCTTGGCCTATGATTCATGCTTTGGTAAGTTTCCTGGAAAGCTTTAAGAACATTAGATGGGCCCTTACAATGTAGTTGCAGTCAACCCTATCAACTCTATTCAGATCCAGACTATGGATGCCTCTGACGATCCCTTCCTGATCAATTGTGGCTATCACCTAGAGAAATATTTTTGCCCTAGGAATATTGACAATCATAGCCAACAATCCCTTTCCCCCATTGTCATCACTTCTTAATGCCTCTTATGCTACTTCTAATAGTCAACATGTGGATTCTATTGACAAAATAAATGATTCCTTTTGTACCTCCTATTCTAGCTCATGCCCCTGTTTTATTTACGTTCCTTCCAAGCTAACATATGTGATAGGGACAACCCCATCATATCCCTTCCCCCTGTGGCGAACCCCCCTCCTCAATCTATATTTCTGCATGGAATTCCACATCATTTTCTATGTATCCTTGGTACGTGTTGTTCAAGCACAGTTTTTCATAGTCCATGAGCATGGCTTGTTGCTTGGCCATGCACGCGCGAGGGTTCGAGTATGGCCACAAGGTTGATTGCCAATGTTCACCCCCATAGTGTGGCAGGCCATTATAAATGCCTTCCCACTCATTTAAAATTATGGAAAACATTTAAACAAAAAATAACTTCAAAAAAAGAAATACAAAAAATAGTAAAAATAATAACAACCATAATTTAAAAAATTTGATAGAAAATATCATTTGAAAATTGAAAAAAAATATAAATATGAAAATATCCACTAGAAATCTTAAAATTCGGCTAAAAATCTTTTAAAAATCATAAAAATGACCAAAATTAGAATAAAAATACGAAAATCAACTTAAAAATATTTAGAAATCCAATTTAAAATTTCAAACCTTTTATTGTTGATTGTCTTTTCGATTGGTTTATTTTAATTTAACAAAAATAAATAAATTTCAAAATTTTCAAAAAAATAAAATACAAAAAAATACATGCCTTGTTTTTGTCTTCTTTCTCACACTGTCAACTTTGAGACTAGTTAGATTGCATTTTGGTTTCCTTCATGGATGTGGCAATTTCTTTTTAGTGTGCACATTTAAATTAGGGTGCATATATACACTCTACAAGTACCAATTTTTTTTTAATGCATGATAATCCATGTCTAATTAATAAAATAATCCCAATTGATCTCATTTTCCACACCCATCCGTGCCTAACACACCATTAAAATAGAATAAAATACATTCACATGGCATGTGCTTTATGCATCAAACACACACATTGTAATTTGTAATAAAAGGAACTTGCCATCAATCATGCACGTGCTGGCCAAAAAGCACTCTATACATGATAAAAAACTTCAAAAACATACAACACACAGGTACCTTGATCCCCATATCAAGTAGTAAAATAAAATACAATATACATACCATACCCTTGATTGCAACATCATGACCAACAAAATACCGAAAAACCAAATAAACCACAATACAAGGACACTACTAAACCAAGATGAAACTAAGCATGTCAACATTGACAATCAAGTAGACTACATCACCCACACTCCGATGTAGCAAGTTCATTGAATTAGTGATCAATGAGAAGTGACTAGATTGAACTTTAATTTGTGATGGATTTTTAAAAAATTTATTACCAATGGGTGAAATTTTTATTAGGTGATAAACCTTAGAAAAGAAAATGATGATTCCTTAATTACCCATTATAAAATTTATTAAATTGATTAGTACATTAAGCACAATTTATGACTATGATTCCAAGTCATAGAGTCTCTAAATGCAAATTCATTTCTTGGGGTGATTAGCGATCCTATGTACGAGTTGATACTTTGTTGATCTTTTATTTATTTTTGTTCTACTATTTTGTAGACATTCTTTCTATTTGTATAATATGTGTGTTTTTTTATCATTTGATTGGCACCTTAACCCATCCAATATGCTCCTTTGGTCTATCACAAGACTATTCTCCACTATTGAAATCCGACCTTATTATTAAGGCCGGTCTTTCCAACTTTGTGGCTCTTTCATTGCCATTAATTCTAGATTATCTTGCTTTGTGTGATGAGTTATTATCCTTTTATAGAAAGTGGGCTCATTGTGTCTGATATACCACCATTATGATAGTACCTAGATTCTTGGGGAAATATTTGTCTCTTTCTTATCATGGAGAGGTTTTTTTAGTAGCACATCAGCTCTTAGCTAGTGAGGATGTTATCAAGGTATTTTATTAACAAACCCATACCATTCTAGATCCTAAGAAATTTTTTACCACCTCAAGTGTCTCAGTAGTAGCAATGATCTCTAATCCATCTTGGAAGTTGTTGTGTCAATTTCTTCAAGGCAAGTTTACATCTACCAAGACTCCCTCCAATTACCTATCTAAGGAGTTGTTTATTGCCTCTAGAATGGTACTTAAAGGAGTGGTCATTGACTGGAGTTCATATCTTTATGAAAAAATGGATCAATATTTTACTAATGTCACTAGGGATAGTGACTAATGTCACCTATGGTCTTATTTGTATGCTTTTTTTATATACTTTGCCCCTACCGAAGAAATTCTACCATCTTCTGAAAACCTTCCAATAGGTCCTCCTCCTTTAGAAGATCTTGAACCCATCCTTGAAGATAATGATTCTCCTCCTCCTATGGTGATACAAAAGAAAGTGCTTAAAGCGTGTGGCTGAAACTATTCTAGTTCTAGTTCCTCCATTGTTAGTCCTTGCTACATCAGGAAGTACTCTTCTTGTATGCCTTACATCTACAAATTTATTTAGGGTACATGGAGGTGATAATATAGAAACATTAATTACTTCTCTATACCGCCTAGTAGGAGGAGATGTCGTTTCTTTTTTGTGTAAGGATATTCAATCTCCATAGAGATATTAGTGACTACATGTATTCAACAATTATATTCTTCTTTTTATGAGAAAATATAATAGTCCAAGGAGAAGTTATTCAAGGCCACTATAGGGCTTATTTCTACTAAAGAAACCATATCTGATCTATTCAAACAAATGGATTAGCAACAAACTAAATTGTTAGAAGCCCAAAAAGTAGAGATATCCTCTTCGCAATCCCAATTAAATGAAAAAAAAACTAAGGTAGCTACTATTACTAAGGAAAGAGATCATCTTTCTAATGAAAACTAGGAGTTTAAGGTCTTAATTACTACAAACATAGTAGAGTTATATTTAGTAAACTCCACAACTAATAGTTAGAATACCCAAATCAAGGAATTGAAAGCACAGTTGACTTAGTTATGCTCTGTTCCACCAAGTCCTAGTGTACCCTCAGTGCCTTCTTTGTCAAATATAGACTTGGTTGCTCTCCAATGTAGTGTGATGCTATGTCTACTATTTCAAGCTAAGGTGGAAAGGCTACAATCTAGAATGGAACTTTTCTGACCTATTTTGAGAAATTTATGAAACATATCCCATTAAATCACTCTTTTCTATGCATTATCAACCATTTATATGAAGTTTTCCACTATGAACTTCTATCCTCCAAAGAATGGATGGAGTAATGTTTGGTCCTCAGATCTCCTTATGGAAGTGGTTAGGATGATATTTGAAGCCTTTGTTACCCTTGACACCATGCTGATGTCTTACATGTATACTCAAGGTGAAGTTGTGATTTTGGAGAATGAGGATTTATCTTGGTATGTGGAGGATATTATTTTGCAAGCTATTATTTATGTTCTACATCTGGAGATATGAATAGATGATATTTTCTAGGCTTATTCATCCAAAGTGGTTGATTGCCCTAAAGTTTCTTGGCATCCAATGATAAATTCTATTGCCTTGAATTCTCAACAAGTAAAAACCTTTGTACATCTACAAATACTAGCCAACTATGGGAGGGTCTTTTAGCCCATATTTTTACACAATCTCATTTTGATACATCCTTCTTTGAAGCTTATAATTGTTGATATGTTTTAGATCCCTTAGTACCTTCACTCGTTCATTATCAACAAATGGCCCATATATATTTGTACATATTTCAATCAAATCCATAAATTATTCCTCCTCTTCTTTTTTAACATCAAGTAGATCCCCAAATTCCTATTTTTACTCATTGCTCATTCATTGTAGATCATGTTTTTTCACCTTCTTCTTCTTCTCCTCCACTATCTACTACACCCTTTTCTACTTTTCCAGTACACTTGTTTACTCCTTTCTTGTCAAATTCTGTAAATTTACATGAATCTCCATATTTGATATTTTTTTCTTTTTATGATTTTGCATATACGTCACTTCATCCTTTAATGTTGGTTCCCTCTTTCTTTTTCTACATCTTTCATTCTTGATCCACCTCAATCGGTTAGTAGCCAATCAAGTTTTGATTTGCAAATACCTACACACAAAGGATGAAGTCAAATAGATTTGTCAATGAGTCCCTTAATTAATTAGTATGTCATTCTAGGGGAATGGAAGACTCATGTATAAGCTTATAAGAGTTATTTGTAGTTTGCCCAAATATATTATCAATATATTGATCCTTCAATTAGATTGGCTACTCATTTTGCATGGTGCTTAACATATATGTAGCGACATTCTCATAATGATCAAAAGCTAGTACCTAAACTGTGCCTAAATGCTAATGTGGATCTTGATCCCCATCAGTTGGGCATATTCTATTTCCATGATTTTTGTCTTTCGAGCAGATATCTTGTACTTGTAGAGAGAATGTGTTGTTTGCAATTCTTTCAAAATCCTTCCAAGTCATTCATGGATGAATCTCTCTCCATAGACAGATTTTAAAACCATCAAGCTTTTAAGCATGATAAACTCCATTGATTCTTGATGTATTTTCATTGAGCTATAATTATTTTTTTGAAATTGCCATTTAGGTGACTATTGTATATTTAGTGTGTATGTTGTGTGTGATGTAATGAAAGAAGCTGAGAGGAGAGAGAAGAAGAGCTAAAGAGAGAGAAAGAGAGCAAGAAGAAGAAGGGAGAAGACTAGAAGAGGAGAGAGAAAGAGAGAAAAGGGAAGAGAAGGGAGGAGGAAGCCATGGAAGCTGGAGATGAAGATGAAGAGTATGATCTTGAAATAACTGGTTGCCCTAATATGGGGCTTTTACACCTTATATACCCCGGTCATTGTGATGGGGTGTCTAAACCCTAATCAATGTGTATCCCACTTGTTACAATCCATCCCCACTCGAAAGGTTTTTGCCCTCAAAAAAAAGGAGAAATAGAGGGGAGTGATGGGTGGGCTAAGGGAGGGTTGCAGAGTACTACTCGGAGCCCTTTGACAATAAAAATTGGGTGGGTAGAGACTAGGGACAACATGCAATCCGAGACCGGTCTGCTGAAGTAACCGGGTTATGACTTTTGATAGGCTGCTCCAAATAGGGCATACCACATGTCGAAAAGGAGCTTATGACGAGTACTTTCAACATATGTAAAATGCACATGCCTGAGATTTGAGTAAGTATAAAACTATTCTAAAATAGTGTGTAGTCTTTGCAGGTAGAGGGTGGTCAATTGGGGCATGATTGGCTAGTCTTCCAGCTGCCATTGGGCCTCATGGAGGTAGGGAAACTCATTGATGATGGTTGCTAGGCACCAAGAGGATTCTTCCAAGGCTAGGCCTTGCCATTTGATGAGGTATTCTTTAATGGATCGGGATCGTAAGTGCTTATCTCGTTGCCCAATGATTGCTTCAGGGATATATTAAGTGATGCCATCTTTATCTATGGGGGGAACTTCTTCCACATAATCCATTGAGGAGCCTACAAAGGATTTCAGCTGCTGGCTGACATGAAACACATTGTGGATTTTGGTGGTAGGGGGGAGTTCTAAGCGGTAGGCCAAGTCACCAACTCTCTTCAGGATCCAGTATGGGCCATAGAAGTGGTGGGCCAGCTTGTTATTGCTACCCTCTTTGAGAGTCGAGTAGTGGGACTTAGGCACTTTCAAAAGGACCAATTCCCCTTCTTGGAATTTGTTTCTCATCAACATAGAGTTTCATATGTGTTTGGGCCTTTTGAAGGTTCATTTTGCATTGATGAAGTAAAGCTTGCATGCGATCAAACTCAGCCTGACTCTGAGGATTGATCTTATCATTAAATAAGAATATGGGGAGGGGAACCTTACACCCATATAAGGCCTCAAAAGGGAAAACTCCAATGCTAGAGTGTGTGGAGTTATTATACGCAAACTTAGCCAAGTGAAGCCACGTATCCCAACTATGCATGCTCTACATCATGGAAAAAATGCCTCAAATATGTCTCAAGTCATTTGTTCACTCTTTCAATCTGGTCAGTCTAAGGGTGATATGCAATATGGAGCAAGCTTGGTCCCCATGGAGGTGAAAACTGTCTGCCAAAAGTTACTCATAAACTTTGCATCCTAATCATGTACTATGACCTGTGGCAAGCCATGCAACTTGAAGACATTTTCCATAAACTAAGTGCCCATCTGAGAGGCAGTGTATTGGATCTTAATGGAGATAAAGTGCGTGGCTTTGATGAGGTGATCAATGACCACATAGTTATTGTTCCACCCTTTGTTAGTCACAGGAAGGCCAGTGATAAAGTCCATTGTGATGTGAATCCATTTCCCTTCAGGGATAGGGAGAGGCTACAAGGAGGCTAGTGGGCCTGAGTGTACTATCTTTGTTTTGTTGGCATGGAACACATTTGGTCAAAAGTCCTTGACATCCCTCCATAAGCCTTTCCAATGAAAGATTTTGCAATCCTGACATATGTTTTGAAAACACCAAGTGAACAACAGTGGGACAAGAATGCATCTCTTCCATGATCTTCTGCGTGAAGGGGGAAGTGTGGGGGATGACAATCTTGCCATGGGACCAAATAAGGCCATGCTTGAGCTGATATTGGGAGTTTTCAGCCATGACCCCATGCTGTAATTTCTGAAATGTGTGGCTGAAGTGATCATCTAACAAGTAAGCCTCTTGAAGCTCTTCAACTCAATCACTATGCAATTCTGAGATAGAGGACACTCTGCATGCCCACATTCGAGAGAGTGAATCAGCCATAATAGTATCCTTGCCTCGAGTGTGTGAAATATCAAAGTCATAGTTCTGTAGGGTGGCCACCCATCCCCTTTCCTTTGGAGTCAAAGTAGACTGAGTCAAGAAGTACTGGAGGACTTGGTGGTCACTTTTTACTTCGAAGCCACTATCATACAAATAGTGGTACCATTTCTTGATGGCATGGAGAATGGCCAACATCTCCCGATCATATACATTCATTTGCATCTCCTTCTCATCAAGCTTGCAACTCTCAAATGCAATCACACCATGCTCTTGCAACAATATTCCACCAATATCCCGGCCACTAGCATCACAATGAATGGTAAACAGCTTAGAGAATAAGGATGGGGGCTGAAGTAAGCGCGC
Organism: Lygodium microphyllum; assembly: GCF_053477565.2. Taxonomy (NCBI): domain Eukaryota; kingdom Viridiplantae; phylum Streptophyta; class Polypodiopsida; order Schizaeales; family Lygodiaceae; genus Lygodium; species Lygodium microphyllum. Next base: position 93,496,152 of record NC_141139.1, read on the forward strand.
CCTTTAGCTATTTGAAGCTATGATCCACAGTGGCATCCCAAAAGAATGATTCCTTTTTCAAGTGATCATTAAAAGGTGCTACAATGGTGGCATAGTGCTTAATGAAGTGTCTGTAGAATGAAGAGAGACCAAGGAAGCCACGCAAAGAAGTGGTGATGGAGGGAGTAGGCCAGTCGCAATGTGTCCCAAGTACTCCACAGATGTCTACATGAATATGCATTTTCTCTCCTTAGCAAAGAGTCAATGCTCTCTCAATATGTCAAACACCCTCTGAACGTGTGTCAAGTGCTCCGTGGATGACTTACTGCAAATGAGGATGTCATCAAAGAAAACAAGCACAAACTTGAACGCAAAGGGTTGTAGGATTTTGTTCATGAGGCTTTGAAAGGTGGCAGGGGCATTAGTCAACCCAAAAGGCATCACTAGAAAATGATAGAGTTCACGGTCAATCTTGAAGGCCATTTTGACCTGATCTCCTACCTGATGAATCTAATGGTAGACAGAGTGCAAGTCAATCTCAGTGAAAAAGCATGCCCCTTTCAACTCATCTAGCAAATCATTAATCCGTGGGATGGGGTAGCAGTTCTTCACTGTAATTTTGTTCAAATCTCTGTAGTCAATGCACATGTGAAAGGAGCCATCTTTCTTTTTGGCTAAGAGGACGGGGGATGCATAGGGGGAAGAACTCGGTTCAATGAAACCCATCTCTAACAACTCCTTGATTTGCTTTGCAACCTCTTCATGCTCACACTTGGAGAGTCTATAGGGGGGTTTATTCTCACTAGCTTGGAATGGGGCTCTAGGTCAAGTGGACGGTCCACTTGTCTCTTGGGAGGGAGGGATATAGGCATCTGAAATAGATCATTGTATTCCTGAAGTAAGGCCTGCAAGGCTGAATCATTAGATACTGCAGAGGGCTGATTAGAATTATCCTTATTTAATTGCAAAACAAATATTTGTGAGAATTTGTTAAACTCTCGTTTGAGTTGCTTTGTTGTAATGAGCTAAAAATCAACATGATCTTGAACTCCCTCTAGATGGATAGGTTGTCCATGTATCATAAAATCCATGTAAAGCTAAGAGAAGTCCATAGCAATCCTCCCCAACTGTTTCACTCAATCACAACCTAAGACAACATCAATAGGGGCCATATCTAGGGCAATCAAGTGAACCAGTGCCACATAATTTTCAGCCAAGCATAAGGGAACTATAGGACATACATGTGTGCACATTTCTTCTTCTCCATTTGCTACTTGGACCTTCAAGGGGTGGTGTAATGCCATAGGGGTGCATTTCAACCGACCAATGGCAAATTTATTGACAAAACTGTGAGTGCTTCCACTATCCATAAGGATAAAACATGCTTTCCATTGGTATTGTCTTGAATGAGAAGGGTACTAGGGCTACGGGAACCCGTCCAAGCGTCCAATGAGATTAAGAAAAGGGAAATGGGAGGTGGGTGGTATGCCAAATCAAGTATCTGTGATGGAGCACTGCTCGGGTCAAAGGGAATCCCATCCTCAGGGTCATAGAACTGCTCGTGATCAACATCCTCCGTAGGCTCAGCCTAATCAATGGAGAGGTCATCCTTCTCAATGTGTCAATCTTCCATGACATACATGCTATGAACTTTGACCTTAGCTGTCTTGTACGAACATTTGGAGGCATGATCAGCAGTGTACTTATCTCCACACTTAAAGCATAGGCCCTTTTCCTTACGTTCCTTCACAACATCTGGGGAGATGAACCATTGGGTATTGGGTCCATGGGAAGGTGATGCAGTGAGCAGTTTATTTTTAGCATACTTATTCTTAGCATTAGAGCCCAATGATGTCCCAAAATTGCCCATTTTTCTTTCAGCATGGAAGGCGGGGTAAGTGGATACTTTGGGGTTGTTATTAGCCATAGAAGTGCCTCGAAAACCAGCTCCATATGGGGCTGATCGTGACGAAATGAAGGGATGTCCAACATCTTGCTAAAAATGTTCATTCTTATGGTACTTTCTTGCATATCTCTCAACCAGCTCGATTGCATCAAATAGTATGGTAGGTTTTTGGGCCATGACATCCGCCGATAGGCTCGGTTCCAACCCATAGATATACTTGTGCAATTTAGCATCATCACTAATGCTCTCCACATACATGGTCAAGTTCATGAACTGATTTGTGTATTCACATACATTGAGGTTACATTGGCCAAGAGTGTACCATCATCTCACCAACCATTCTTTTTCCACAGCGGACACAAAAACTTGGACCATATGTATTTTAAAATATTCCCAGTCAATGAACTATTGATTCTCTCAATTTATATAGTGCCACCATGTGTGGGAAAATCCTTCCAAGTGGAGAGAAGCAAAAAGTATTTTTTGATCATCAGTGCAAGGGTAGATATTGAAGTAGGACTCCAACTTGGACGTCAATTCCTCCAAGTCAGATGGTGAGGGGAATTGCCAATTGTACTTTGTTAGGATGATCTTGTCACACAGATCATTGGGGCCATGCTGCCCATGAAATCCTTGCTGTCCATACATCCCATGGTGGCCATACATGCCTTGTTGTCCATACATCTCATGTGGTATATTAAGCCCATGTTTTCCATTGATGTCCATGATTGCCAGGCTGGCCATTTTTACCATATTGTCCTTGATGGGGCTGATTCATATGGGTTGCATGGGGGCTCCTATGGAGAGTAGAGGAAATCTGACCAAGGGTGGGAGAAGGCCTCAAATGGATGTTGGCTACATGGTGGACGAGGGAATTCAATAGGGGGCCATCATGCGCATGAGAGGGTTCACCGATCTTGTAGGTAGAAGGGGAAATTCCCTTAGCACTAAGTATACCCTATGGACCATGCAACGGTTCCTGGTGTGGAGGATGTCTAGACTCATGCCTAGAGTCATTGGTCTTCTCTTGGGATGAAGCGGTCGCTAATTGAGAAAAAAGAATAGTGAGCTACTCCAAGGTCTATTGAGTCTTTCAGTTTGAGAGAGCCATGTGCTTGATCGCTTCATCAAACTTGGACATCATTTGGTGGTGGTTGGTGACCATATCATTACATCGTTCCATATGCCTAAGCTCATGCTGATAGAGGGTGTGATTGAGAAGGGTGGACGGGAACATTTCAAGCATTTGCTCCTCTATGTCACCATGGTAATCCTGTGCTGAGCTTGATTCCTCATTCATGGAGGTCCTGGAGCCTCTAATCTTCCTCTGGAGGTCCTCTTGGGCCTTGCTTTTTCCTTTCTGGACAGCCATCCGTATGCAATCCACAAGACCTACTATCAGTAAAAGGGGGGTAACTTTTTGTAGGAAACTCCGATTGATGAGGTTTTGGGCTCAAGTCAGAGGGGGAAAAGTCCTCTTTGAGTTGAGCTATTAACCTTTGTGATAGAAAATGATCAATTTTTTTTGTAATGGGTTTATTGTGCCTGTCTTGGAGCGGTCTGCACCCTATCCATAGTGACCCTAGTGCCCATTTTTAAATGGGTATAACTTGCAAACCGTAGCTCTGATTGGGGAGGTTTTTTATTCAAACCGGAGGGGACGAAGCCTTTTTTGAGGTGAGCTATAGGGTTTTCTCTCAGATTCAAAATAGAAATTTTTGCAATATGAGCTTCTTGATTATCCTACAGGATTGTGACCAAAAACACTACATGTCCCTTATTGCCAAGGTCTTACATGGATAGAGCATGGTTCAAGGGGCCTGGTCAGACACATCAATAGCATACTGAGTATATTGAGCATAATCCCAAGCATCATTCCATACCCATCAGCTCTGCCATTAATGCATAAGTACATTCACTACCATACATCTTTTTGGACTGCATGCACTTCAAGTGTCATACATGGGTGCCATTAGCATTGTGGGGTATCCAAGAGGGATCATTGGGTCAGGGGGGAGTGGAGCTCATGGAAAGTACCTGCACCTGCATACAAGTATCGAGCTCCGGATCACCGGGAGGTGGAAAAAGTTCCCCCCGGGCAGGGTTGTGCACCCCTTCAGGGTCTTAAGTGGTAAGGGAGGGTCACCTCTCTTTTGTCTTACCACCTCACCTGGCATCAGCTTTTTTCCTCACCCAGAGTATACATGGCAGACATTTTTATTAACCAATCAGCATGAGATGCATTTGAAAGGAGACACTGGGCCTTTTCATGAGATGCAAGGAATGACAAGGGTTGGGGTAGGGGTACCTTAGCAGTCCAGTGACTCATTGGCTGCTACTTACCCAATTTACAATGGCTATTATTCATTTTGGGCTCATCTAAGATCACATGACAAAATGAGGGTTAATGTCAGCCATTACAATAAATTTCAGGAAGAGTTATGATGCATGCACATGGATAGGATTGAACTATTAAACCTATGCAATCTTGAATCTCTCCAACAAGGAATTAAGCTCAGCAAGTGGCTAAATTGAGAGATTAAGATCAGATTGGCATACCTCTTTAATGCTTGGGAAGACCGTGGAAACATAAATCATCATGATGCTGAATTGCTCCATTGATCAAGTCCGATTGTTGGTTGGGGGCATCGGTTGATTGATCAAGTCCGATTGTTGGGGGCATCCGTGGAAGAAGATTTCATCATTCGAATGCTCCTACTAATGAGGAAGGCTCGCGTGCTTGTCCTCGAGCTTGAGCTTCAAAGATGGGAAGCTTCAAGTGAAGCTTTCATGGCTGCCCACAAAGCTTCCATGCATGTTGAACTCAATGTCTTCATCCAAGCAGGAGAAATCATTCAGGGGCTGAAGGGCTTGTGGGCTTTGAGTTCTCAGGGTCAAGAATGGCTTCAGCTTGAAGAATCCATGGCTGCTCCAAACTGTTCCAAACAATCCAACTACTGTCCACCTTGGGGGCTGAATCCCAGGAGAAAAAGTGCCAAGGGAGTAAGGGAAATATGCTTAATCAGTGCCCTGGAGTGGCAAGGAGGGGAGGGCTAGGGGAAGAGAAGGGAAGGAGGGCTAGGGGAAGGCAAGACAGCCAGCGCAAAATGTGCCGCAAATTGCGGGGGTTGCCATGTAGGCCTTCTGGGCAGCAACTCCCCCAACCCACTACTTAGTCAGTAGCTTGGGGGGTCAAGGATGGTGTTTTGGGACGTATTGTAGCAACCTCAAGCTAGGTTCTAGGGTTTCTTTGAGTTGGCAACTTGCAGGAGAAGAGAGAGAGAGAGAGAGAGTTGAGCAAAAAGTAACTGAGGTTTTTCCCTCTTTCAACTCCTAGGACTCTAAACTTGGAACCCTTAAAATTTGCACGCAAAGAAGTGACGACCTACTATTTTCACTGTTTTACCTCGAGATTTGTCTGAGTTTCTAGCCATAGCTACTGCTTGCTCCAAAAAGCTAAAGCTAACTATAGTCCTTCTTGTTGTACCTGTACCTGTAAGCTGACTAACTAGGTTTTTTGGGATTTGAAAAGAAAGAAAGGGGAAAGGAGAAAAGGACCAAAGCCTAAAGCTGTGATACCAATTGTAATGAAAGAAGCTAAGAGGAGAGAGAAGAAGAGGTGAAGAGAGAGAAAGAGAGCAAGAAGAAGAAGGGAGAAGACTAGAAGAGGAGAGAGAAAGAGAGAAAAGAGGAGAGAAGGGAGGAGGAAGCCATGGAAGCTGGAGATGAAGGTGAAGAGTATGATCTTGAAATAACTAGTTGCCCTAATCTGGGGCTCTTACACCTTATATACCCTAGTCATTGTGATGGGGTGTCTAAACCCTAGTCGTTGTGTATCCCATTTGTTACATGTGAGTTGTGGTTGTTGGGATCATGGTTTAATGAAGCTGATCAAGATTATAATTCTTTGGTGATTGCCTAGTTTTTAATGAATTGCAATGGACTGATGAAGAAACCTATTATCTCCTTTATAAGTTTGTCATGATTTTATCTTTTTTAAGTGAGTTAATGGATAAAAGATGTTTTTCCTTTCATCAAAATTTTTTACTAGATGCATGTTATTGGGAGAAGTTGATGAATTTTTTGAGCTCAAGTTGATTAATAATGATGGATATTTTGGAGCTTTTATTATTCTCTTTTTCCAAGGTCAAGGACGCTCCCTAATTAAGTATGTTGAGTGCTTAAATGATTGTTTAACTATTTTTTGTTGAGTTTTGGGTGGTTTTTGTTTGATTTTGTGGTTGATTTATTTATTTGTTGAAGTATGTTGAAATAGATTGAGTAGGTTTGAGAAGCTCATGATGGTTTTTAGTTGAGTTATGATGTGTTGATTGCTTCTATGTGTGTGTTTGTTTGGATCTGATAGGTAATTTGTTTTCTTTCTATTTGAGAGGTTTTTATAAATGAGTGATTTGAGGAATGATTGAGAGTGAGTTGGATGGTTTTTGATCGTTTGAGTTGGTTTTGGTTTGAGTTATGTGATGTTTATGCCTTCTATAGACCTTTTGTAGTGGAATGGTATGTATGGGGTGGTGGGGTGTGAGTGATGGGGTGTGGGGAGGGACCGGGAGATGGTGAGAGGGTGAGGGGGTGCCGGGTGGTTGGGTGGGAAGGAAGGAAAGGAAGGAAGGAAGGAAGGAAGGAGGAGTTAGAGAAGGAAGAGGGCAAGGAGGAGGAAGGGAAGAAGGAGGTAGACGAGGAGGGTAGCGGCTTCTAGCATCGTTGTGATCGCTTTGGCAGCATTATGGTGGCTTCACAAGTGGAGGCATGGGCAAAGAGAGAGGACGGGAAAGAGAAAGAGGGAGGACACAAAGATGGAGAGGAAGAGGAGAAAGGATGTGGAGGGGAAGGGGAAGGGGAGGGGAAGGAGGAAGCTATGAAGGAGGAGGAGGGGAAGTGAAGGGAGGGGGGAAGGAGATGGCAGGGAAGATAGAGGGAGCGGAGAAGAGAGAAGAGGGAGATAGGGAGGAGTGAGGTTATGAGAAGAGAGAAACAAAGGGAAGAAGGAAAGAAAGGGAGAGATAGAAAGAAGAAGAGAGAGGAGAGAGTGGGGAGGGAGTTGGGGGTTACGGGGGAAGGGAGTGAGTGGTTTGGGAAGGAATTAATTTTATTTTTTCTTTTCTTTAATAAAAAGGATTCGAGGGCAAAAAAATTTGTAGTGATGAGATTGAGATGTTGCGTGGAGACATGGACAAGATGTACACGATGTGTCAAACATGATGGCACATAAGACAATCGCAAAAAACAAACATGCATGTGGGAACACTGGACGTCGACACACACAAAAGTGCAGAAAAATAAATTTTAGACTAATCGAATGTCTCATTAAAGTACCCAAAAAAAATGACAAGGTAACAAGAAGAATAGGATGGATGATTAAAATCATACTTTCAATATCATAAATGTGTATTCACATGAAAAATATGTGAAAAAAGTATATATACAAGCACATAAAAATCAATATCAAGAGATCCATCTGTTGAAACAAAGTGTGGCAGCTAGAAAAAATATCTAAGTTGATGAGCTGCACATTGTTGTCTAGTCATAACACAATTTGGACATGAAAGGGACGGGTTCACATGGAAAAATATCTAAAAATGCACACACAAGATGGATCAAAAGTTATTTCAAGAAGATTTGGGAATTGGAACAAAATGCAATGAAAAGAAGAAATATTGGTGTCATAATAATCGACAAGACTATCAAGTCAAGACATGGTTCTAATAGCAATGAAGTATGCTCACATGGAAAAAATAGCAAAAATATGTAAAAAACACAATAAAATTTTAATAACAAGAAATTGTGTGCCAAAACAGGGGGTAGGAAAAAAGAAAAATATTTTTGTAATGAGCCACGAAGGAGTATCATGTCAAGACATAGTTTTGATGAGAATAGATGATAGTCAAATGAAAAAATAGCAAAAATACATAAGAAAAATACCCGCAAACACATAAAATTTAATAACGACCAATACATATGTTAGATTAATGGGATATAAAAAGAAAAAAAATCCAAGGAAAGGGGAAGGTCAGGGTTGTCATGTCAAATCTCTATTTTGATGTAAGAAATGCACATTTGCATGGAAACATGATTGATTCATGTAAAACCATTATGAACTGTTACTCAAAACAGAGGGCTATAAAAGGGAAAAGTGTCCAATTTGAAGGAACAAATAGGACAATGATGTCAAATTCTAGGTTTGGTAAACTTAGGGTACATTCACACGAAAAATGTGCAAAATAAGAAAAATACAAAAGAAAAATGGAAAAACCCCAAGAGAGGGGGTGACATTATGGATGGTGGGACAAGGACCCTAGTAGGGCTTAGAAAAGAAACATGTTCAAGCAATTGAGTGTAAAGGATATTCGTATGGTTTCATGCAAGATGGATGTGTAGGGATGTGTTGCCACACTTATGACTTTACCAAATCAAGTGATGATGACCTACATGGCCTATACATTAACAAATGGCTTGATCACGACATCCCAACACTTAAGATACAACATACACATACATACGCAAGAGTAGGGTTAGAAAAAATTGGCTATTTAGCAGATGGTTGAAGTAGATAATCGTTGTGGTGTGAGATGTCATAGTCAGCTACTACAGGAGGTATCACAGCTCAGCATAACATGCATACACCATGGCAAGGACCATAAAGTAGCACCTAGGGAGGTAGCATTGTAGATGAAGGCTAGCAAGTTGTCATTGCCAAAGCACATTGCCCTCAATCTTACCAAACACTCATGTTCAAAGGAAAGATCAGTTACACCCCCCCAATTACTCACATCGCTCAATAGATGTCGAAGGACCCATATCTTACACCTAGTGTAGAATTTTGACAAGATGGAGAAGCTTAAAGGAAATATCAGTTGCTCCACCCAATTACTCACATTGCTCAATAGATGTCGAAGGATCCATATCTTACACCTAGTGTAGAATTTTGACAAGATGGAGAAGCTTCGAGGGAGTATACTGGCATATGCAAACAATGGTGCATTAGTGTGTCCCAACTCGGCGGGCATAGGTGAAAGAAGGAAGGCCACGGAGCCTCATAGTGCAGTGCACAAATTGAGTGATGTGTCATGTGGTGGTAGTAGGGAGACGTTCCATGTGTGCAGGGAAAAATGGGAATGTACTTGATCATTTTTCGTAACATCCCTCAAACCTCACCTCTCAGTTGATTAAAGGGAAAATTCACTCACACTCAACTCCCCCTTTGTCTTACACTCTGTTGATAGATGCAGGAGGGTAATCTATGCTCAACTCCCCATCCAATTAGGATGAAATATCACATTTCTTAGGGGGTATTGATGAAGATCACTTGCTGAAATCAGGATGTTGATGTAGAGGCATATCCAAGGAGATAGCCAATAGATCCAAAAATTGGTTTAGGTCTAGAAGATTTTGTCTACTATAGGAGCCAGATACCCTTTTGAAATGATAGGATACAATACACCAAGGGAGATGGCTTCAGAAAGTACATCTTGGGGAATTAACTAATGAGTCAACTAATCTGGATTGTGGGATGTTGCCACCTCTTCCATAGCTAGCTTCCTACCTAAGGGTGTTGCCACCTTTTCTTAGAGCGAGGCCTATTATGATAAGGAATTACTTCATTTTCTCCCATAATAACTTATATTTGTTTATTTTTATTTTTCTCTTCCTATTCCCAAGGTTGTTTCCATATTTTCTCAAACACTAAGATGGTATGGCAGGGATTAGAGTCATTTCCTCCCATAATCTTTTTTTTTTGTGATATAATGGCAGGAATACCATTTATCAAAACCATCCAATTCGGCTCTGCTAGATTTATAGGGAGGGTAATAGAACAATGACGTGAGCTAGAGTTGAGGGGATAGAGGACTTCATCCACCTCGTCAACATGAGAAATGTAAATATGAGTGATAGGATGAGAATCAATAATAAGCGATGCCCAAGAGGGATAGGGACTGTCAACTGTGATTGTCAGGATTTTGAGGGAGGGAAGTACTTTTCCAAGGAATAGCCATTGATCAAGAAGGGATCATCAAAGCTAGCTACAACTTGTATTTGAAAAAAGTCATTAGGGTTAACTACTAGCACTTTATAGGGGCCCATCCGGTGCTATTGGAGGTTTCTTGGAAATTTTCCAAAGCACAAATCATATACGAGGAATATACTTGATGAAGATGTCATGGTAAGCTTTGAGTTGAGCTTGTGTACCTTCCATGCACTATAGGACTATCCGTTGTATTTCATCCAAGCATTCCAAGTGAAGGATTGGCATTTTAGGAATTCATCATCTCCAATCTCTCTTCAATAGCCACTCGAAGAGATGGCAATTCTAGCTCCACAAGGAAACTATCTTATATGCCATACAATCAACTAAAAGGGGGTTTGTCTTGTAGCAGCCCTTTAAGATGTCCTATACACCCAATGGGCCTTTGTAAGTCAATCATTCCAGGTGTAGTGATGTGGAAAATTTGTCATTGTCAAGATTGAACAGAGGATGTGATTTGTAACTTTGACTTGGTTGTTGGCTCTAGGGCAGTAGGGTGTGGACTTACAATGTGACAAATCTTGTAAGGCTCTATCAACTCCTCCATGATCTTAATATTTAGAATATGAGTGACATGATCACTTACTAGCTCTAAAGGACTACTGAAGTGAGTGATAATGTTCCCGTACATGAACAAAGCCATGTTATTGCCATCATCTTGCTTGAGAGCTTTGTCTTCACACCACTTTGTCACATAATCAGTACATATGAAAAAATAATTTTTTCTATTTTCATCTAGTTGGAGGGTTGGTTGGCCCCACAAACTGGATGCCCCATTTCTCGGATGGCTTCAAGGGAAGGATTGGCTATAGTGGCATGGCATTGGTCTTGGTGGGCTTCCACATATGTTGATAGGCATCACATCTCTTCCAATAACCATAGTCATCCTTATCACAGATTGGCCACCAGTATCCTATGAGTAGAGCATTTTCCTACAAAGTGTTCTCCACATGGCTAGTCATGGCAAGCCTTTAGAAGAATCCTGATCTCATCGCCTATGACACATCTCTGCAACACTTCATCTTTGCCCTTCTTATATAATGCACCACCACATAGAAGGGTGTAGGGGACTGATTCCAACAATAGCTTCTTCTTCTCTTTGTTGGAGAGGCCAAGAGGGTACTATTGAGTCACCAGGAGGTTGGCAATGTTTGTATACCAAGCGGTTATAGTCTCGACCAAGGATAGGGAAGCATTAGGGGGCCCATATCATCTTACTTCTCTTCTTACTTTAGAGGATTCACAAGAGATGATGAGCTGCCAAGACATGGAAGGGACTAGGCTTGGTAACCACTTCAAAGTCAAATTCCTATACAAGAGGAGCCATCTCATTATTCATCCTTTGATATCTACCTTGTTCATCAAGAAGGACAGTGCTGCATAATCTACATAGAATATAAAGTGGGTTCACATCAAGTAGTATTGAAAATTTTCCAAGTTAAATACCATTGCGAGGCACTCAAGCTTTGTCGTTGTGTAGTTCCTTTCTCTATCAGTGACTTTATGGCTTGTGTAATAAATTGGTTGATCCAACTTTAAAGAGCCCTTTTTGCATAGGACAATGCCTAGCCCTTTGACAGATGCATCAATGTGCACATGAAACTCCTTCATCCAATCAAGAGGTTGTAGGATAGGTGCTTTGATGAGGCACTACTTTGGAATATTAAAGGTTGCTTTGCAATCATCTATCCAAATGAACTTTGCATCTTTCTCCTTAGGAGCTTGTGTAGGGAGGTTTCTTGAATGGTGAAATGCGCAATGAACCTCTTGTAGTAGCCCATGTAGCCAAGAAATCCTCTGATCTATTAAAGATTGGTTGTTGCTATCAAGACTGCAAACTTTCCAATCTTTGCTAGATCTGTTGATATCCCTTACATAGAGAGAATGTAGCCCAAGAAGACTCCCAAAGAGACTCCAAATATACATTTTTTGAGATTGACTAAGATCCCGTACTCTTGGCACCACGATCAAAGCATTGCTGCAAGTGTTTCCAATGCTTGCATAGCAAATCAAAGATACAAAAATCATCTAAATATACCTCAATGAAATCATGTAGGTGATTCTGAAATGCAGCCATCGTTAACTCATTGAAAGGTAACTGGAGCATTTTAGACCCAAATGGCAGCACTCTATAGGCCCAAGTCTCCCATTTTGTGGTGAGGGCTGTTTTGGACTGGTCCTCTTCATCGATCTACACCTAATTATATCCACTCAATCCATCCAGTAAAGAGAACAGCTCATGTCTTGCCACTATGTCTAAGAGCTAGTTTTGTAAAAGGGATATGAAAATTATCTTTCTTTATCTTGGAATTTAATTTGCGAAAGTTGAAGCTTCATGCAAACATAATAGTTTTTTGCCATTTGAGGTTATTTTGAGTCCTATTTTAACTCTCAAGATGACTAACAATAGTTTCAAGGCATATTGTAATTTTCGATGTATCAGCCATTTTCTGATGCAGATGTTACAAATTTCAAATTTACAAGTTCTCAGTTTGCAAATCTGTAAGCTTTGAGTTGTTGATTGTATATGTTGTTGAGTAATCATAGTGAAAAAGACTACTTGGTTTATTATTGTACACATCTTATGAAGGATTGCTAAAGATTTTCTTGTTGTTTGATACTTAGTTTTGTCATAATGGCTGAGAACAATAAAGATCCAATTATTGAGAAACTAGCAAAGAATAATTACCCATCATGGAAGTTTCAGATAATGAACTTCCTTATTAAAAAAGGCCTCTTCGAGTTTATTTCAAGCGCAGCAAAGGAATGAGAGCTAAGTAATCCTACGAGTGTAGAAGAATTCAAGACATGAAAAGAATGGAATGCCAAAGATGAAAATGTAATATATTGGCTATCTGCAATCATTGATAATACTATGTTGTGGCATATCAAAAATGCAAAAACTTTACATGCAACTTGGATAAATTTTTATAATATATTTTTAGTAAATACAGAGGCATGAAAGATTCAACTCAAGCAAGAGTCAAATACTTTAAAGAAAGAAACGATGTATGTAAATGAGTATGTTTCGAAGGTGAGAAGAATTGCATATGCCTTAACAACTATCGATGCAATGCCTACTGGTTTTATCTACTTTGGGTGGTCTTACTAATAAGAAGGTCTAGAAATCATTTGTTACTTCTGTGTACATATGGAAGCCGTTTCTAAATTTTGATGAGTGTCTCTCTATGATTACTCAAGAGATCAACATGTAGGGTGAATCATCTGAAAGAAGTGGTGTATAGGTCCGAGCATTTTACTCAAGTTCAAGAAGAAGATGTGGTAAATCCTCTTGAAGAGATTATTGTATGGGACATGCTAGTAGTGGTAACTAGCAAAACAAGCTAAATCAATGATTTAGTGACATCCTAATTTTGGGAGGCCCTAGTGATTCTAGAGGTAAGGGGAGCTCTAGAGGAAGAGGTGGATGGCATAATATAGATTCTAATAATATTTTTTGTCATTTGTATGGAAGAATAGGTCATATTGTGTCAAGAAGTGAACTGAAGAGAGAGAAAGAGGAGAGAGAAGACTGTAGAAGAGAGAGAAGAAGAAATACAGAGAGAGAGAAAGAGAATGATAAGGAGAGAGAAAAACTAGAAGTGGAGAGAGAAAGACAGAAAGAGGTGAGAAACCATAGAAGCTATGAGCAAGGTGATGAGGAAAGAGACATTAATGTATTATGTTTCAAAAGATGTGAAAAATTACATGTCTCTCCCTTTTATACCTATGTCAATGTGACATGGTATTACTATTATTTCTACACTAAACATCTCTTCTTCCCAGCTTCTTATAATCCATCTTGCCCCAAAGGTTTTTGCCCTCAAAAACAAACTTACAACAATTGGAAAGGATGGATAAAACAGAGTACTACTCTATTTTCAGCTATACAAGTAGGAAAATGAATGAAAGATTAAAGACATATGGACTAAAATGAAGGAATGAGAGTAAGCCTTAGCTATATACATGATCAAGAGTGCTTTAAAAGTTTTTGGAGCCTTAAATTCTTGAAGAGATGGACTAAAAATGAAGAAGATAGCTTGCTATAATAACATACCCTGTTGAATCAATTTTTTCGTAACTTGTGGTAGAAGTGTCCAAACAAAGCATGCCACATGTCAAAACATAGCCCTTGAAGAGTACTTTAAGCCTAAATTTCTAAAAATTGGGCAGAATAAAAATTGTTCTAAAACGCAGTCACAAGACCCTGTCTGTACCATAATTGGCTCTATAATCTCAATATGCTTCAGCTGCCACCAGCAATGTGTCATGTAGGTATGGAAACTCATCTAGTATAGAATTGGGCCTCCAAGAAGATTCTTCGGGTAGCAAACCCCTCCATTTAATCAAATATTCAATGATAGAGTGAGAGCCAAGCTTCTTCTCATTCTAGCCTATGATAGCCTTAGGGATATACTGAATAAGATCTTATTTATCAATAGGTGGCCGCTCTTCAATTGTAATAGGAGCATCATAGAAAAACTTGAGTTGACTAACATGAAATACATTATGAATCTTAGTGAAAGAGGGTAATTTCAATCTATATGCCAAGTCTCCAATGCGCTTCAAGATCCTGTAGGGTCCATAAAACCTATGAGTAAGCTTATTATTGGATCTATCCTTCAAGGTAGAATAATGAGACTTGGGTACTTTTAGCAAAACTATTTCTCCTTCTTGGAACTCCAAGGGTCACCTCTTCTCATCTGCATACATCTTCATCTGGTCTTAAGCTTTCCTAAGAATCATCTTACACTATTGTATTCTTTTCAATTGTTCTTTCCCATGAGGATTTATTTTCTCATTGAGAATGACTGTGGGTAAGGGCACCTTATAACCATACATAGCCTCAAAGGGTAAAACTCCAATGCTAGCATGAATGGAGTTATTGTAGGCAAACTCACCCAAATCCAACAAGAATCCCATGAATTCTAAACATCACGACAAAAATGGCAAAGATAAGTCTCCAACAACTTATTTACCCTTTCTAATTGTCCATCAGTTTGTGGGTGATAAGTTGTAGAATGAGCCAATTCAGTGTCCATGCATGTGAATACAGCCTACCAAAAGTTAGTCATGAACTTTGAGTCTCTGTCATGAACAACCACTTGTGGTAATCCATGTAATCTAAAAATTTGCTCCATAAACTGACTAGCTACTTGAGAACCAGTAAATTGGATCTTGGTTGGAATGAAGTGGCCTGCCTTAGTGAGTCTACCCACCACCACATATATACTATTCCATCCCTTTTTGGTAGTAGGCAAACCAATAATATAGATAATGGCTATAACAAACCACCTAGCTATGGGTGTTGTCCTTATTCTACTGACAAGGCATGCACTTCATGACAAAATCTTTGACACCTTTCCACAGTCCTTTTTCATAAAATCTTTTATTGATCTTATCATAGGTTTTAAAATTTTCAAGGTGTCCTTTTGGTACTCTAGGAGTCTCTTACAATCAAGAATAATGATCTTTTGAACACTCAAATTCTTCTTCAGCATCTTACGATTTCTTTGTAAACAAAGCTATAGGTATGTTGTCTTGTTTTTTTGCTACTCCATGGTTAAATTTTATCTCGTTTGGACAAAATGTATGCAAGCTATATGCATACTGAGTTTTCCTTTTTTTTTTTAATCTCAGAGTCTTTGAGGGTGGAGAACAATGATTTTTTAAAACCTCAACTTCTTCAACATCTTTGGGCTTCTTTGCAAAGAGAGCCACATGTATATTGCCACTTTTTTATGTTGCTCCATGGTTAAGTTTCAACTCATTTGGACAAAGCCTATGTAAGTTATATGTATGCTTTATTTCTTTTGTTTTTGTACTCTAGGAATTTGTCTGTGAATAAACAATAGTCTTGTTATAAGTCAACTTCTTGTTCACTATCTCTTGGCTTCTTTATGAAAAGAATTGCAGGTACAATGCTTTTTTTAAATTGCTCCATTTAAATTTCTTTTCATTTGGAGAGACTGTAACCAGTCCTCTGGACTGCATTAATTTCAGTCTTTGTACATTTGCATGACCAATATGTTTATGCCATATTTCAATATCTACAACTACTCCTTTTCCTTTAGCATACATAGCAGCATCCATTGCAGGAATTCTAACATCTAAAGTGAACATTTGGCGAACTCTACTTCCTTTTGTGACCAACTTGCACTTATCATTAAAGTCTTCTACAAAACAACCTTTTGCATTGAATCGGACCTGCAACCCCTGCTTTACCATTCAGCCAATAGACATTAGATTCTTTGTAATTGATGGCACATGTAATACTTCTGTCAAAATCTTTGTCTGACCATCATACAAGGACAAGGGAACCTTTCCAATGTGTGAAATCAGGTGGCATGAATCATCACCCGTCTGTACATAACCTGGATTTTGTAAGTCCCGCATCTCTCCAAACCATTCAACATGACTGGTCATATGATTAGATGCACCTGAATCGACATAACATACATCATCATGTGTCCCCTTTCCTATAACTGCATTCATCATATGCTGCATAACAAACATATACTCAATTTTGTCTTCATTCTGTCGTGAAGACGATGCATAGTTTCCTTACTACAATTTACCACTGCGAATATCATCCTTCTTTGCATAGCGATGGGCTACAATATGGCTTGTTTTTCCACAATAATGGCAAACAATAGCAAAATTTTCAGAACCTCTATTCTACCATCCACCTCTTCCTCTAAAGCTCCCCCTACCTCTAAAGTTTCCTCGGCCTCTTGAAACTTGCATTTCACCAAATTGCTGATTGAACCTGTTTTGCTGGTTATCACCAACATGTCCCATACCACGGCCTCTCGAAGAGGATCTACCACATCCCCTTCCTGAACTTGAGTAAAATGCTTGAACCTGTTCACCATTTTTTTCAAATGAGTCACCCTGCATATTGATCTCTTCGGTAATCATGAGAGAGGTCAACTCATCAAAATCTGGAAATGGCTTCCGTACATATACTGAAGTAACAAATGATTTCCATGCCTTCTCATTGTTAAGGCCACTCAAAGTGGATGAAACCAAATCATCATCATCAGGCATTGCATCAATTGCTGCTAAAGCATCTGCAATGCTCCTCACCTTCAACACATACTCATTGACAGACATTTTTCCTTTCTTCAAGGCATTCAACTCTTGCTTGAGTCGAATCTTTCGTGCCTTTGTATTTACTAAAAACATGTTCTCAAAATTTGTCCAAGCTGCATGTGAAGTTTCTACATTCATGATATGTCCCAACATCGTATTATCAATGACTCAGATAACCAGTACATCACATTTTTGTCTTTCACATTCCATTCTTTCCATGCTTTTAATTCATCTGCAGTCGAAGGGATCCCTAGTTCTGGCTCCTTTTCTTCACCTGAAACAAACTCATAAAGGCATTTTCCAATGAGGAAGTTCGTCACACGGAACTTCCATGAAGGGTAGTTGTTCTTGTTGAGCTTCTCAATAATGGGATTTCCACTGTTCTCTGCCATTATCACAAACAAGGATATAACACAACAAGCTAGTCTTCTGCAATCTTTCACAACACGTGCATAACACTACACCAAGCAACCTTTTTCATTGATTGCTCAATAGTACATGTAATCTGCAACTTGTTTGCAGATAAACCTTATGTTTACTTCCTGCAAACACCTCAAAAATTATAGATTCGCAATCTGTAACATGTCCACCCACTTTTGGTCAATATAGCCGAAATCACAGTGTACCCTAAAATTGTTGTCCACAACCTTGCGGCTCTAAAACGGGGCCTGAAATGGCCTCAGACACCCAAAATAACTACAAGAAAGTCCTAAAGGGCCTATCTACAGAATATAAAGTGATCTACTTGCACACCAAATCTCACAGCAATGTGAGATTTTTGCTCCACCCTGCTTTCGGTGCCTCCACAGGCACTATCCAAGAGAGAGAGTGGAAGAATAGGAGAGCTTCTTACCTGTTGCTTGCTTGCTTAAACCTTGCTTTTTCTCCTTCACTTCAGCCTTCAAAATCAGCCTCTCTCAGTGGCGCGACTCTAATACATGTTAAGAATTGCGTGGTGGGGGTATTTGCTTAAGCTACTGTGCCAAACACACATTGTATACACAAGAGGAAGCTCACTCAAGAACACAAGAAGAGAGATGGAGGCCAAAACGTTTTCTTGCTGATTTTTTTCTTCTTCTTCCACACACAATACAATGTACACAAAGTATAGATAAGATACAACATAAAGGAATGTGGCATTCTAAGTCAAACAATGCATAACCGACTACACTCATCGACTGGTGTTATATCTTTGCCAGCTGTAGATAGGTGTAACAAACTAAATATAATAAGTGATAAGTCAGTGGCCATGTGAATATCATAATGACCACCAACGTGCTACGTGTAGACATGCGGACTCATCTAGCCAGGTGGTCCATCATCAATGTCCTCACGTGTTGAGCTTGCCATCTCAACATATTGATGTGTCATATCCTAGGTACCTATGCTCTCTCGTAGATGCTAAATGCATCAAAAGTATTATCTTTATCTAGGTCTCCATTTCTTGCTACCTCTCTCTTGGTTTGCCAACCATTCTATGTGGCGTTGTCTAGCTGTGATGTTTTCATATCTTGCTTTTCTCACTTCATATATTGTCCTACTTATAAATTCTGCTTGAGAGGTTTTGGACTTCTTTTCTTTTTCCTCGTATCGTATCTCTAATCTCCTATACTACCATTGTAATAATTGCCTCATAGAATTGAAATCATTGATGCCACCTCCATGATCAGTTGCCTTTTAAAAAGCATGGCGAGCTTGCCAATGAGATCGTTCCATCCCTTGAGTTGACCATACTGCCAAACTTCCTTGATCTACAAAGTATGGACCATGTGCTTCAAGTATATGTTACATAAGAAGAGAGATTAGAAACACAAACTAATTCGAAATGATGATATTTTTTTGTAATGGTGATAATACTGACCATGTAGTGTGTTATATTGTTTGTAGTCCATGCCTCCACCATGGACTTATGAAATTTAGCAACTGACTCTTTAAATCTATTCGCATCACCATCCCTAGACCTCAAATTTTGTAAGAGAATTGCTAATCTATCTAGGTGTATCCACACTTCTGCCTTTGCAATCCTCATTTGTCCCCCTTTGCTCCAATCCATAATAGCAAGGTGCAACTTTTTCCATGCTTCATACTTCTCTCGTTGTTTTACAAGTATACTACATTCCTCATCTCGAGGTGGAGATATAAACTTCCTAGCCTTGGGTCCACCAAAGCATGGTTTACAAGGGATATTTCCACTCTTTTTCAAATTTTTCTCATCCTTTTTTTATTTTTACTTGGTCCCCGTGCAATCCAACTTTAGAGAGGACTCGTTCTACCTTCATGCATGTAGCATTAGCTTCTGACGCAGACTGCATCTTGTATGCAAAGCATATATATTCATATACTAGCTTCTCAATTATTCTAACCAAACAATGCAATGTGCAAAAGTAAACCCTTGTTAGTGGTATTTCCAAAATAGGGCACCAGTTTGGATCCATTGGAACTAGCATTCCATTTCTCATGACTTTTTAATCACATGTTGGAGCGCCTTATTGTCCTGCCTTGGCAAGCCATTCTTTCTTTCCATCTTTCCCTTTCTTCCTAGTTTTCATGCAGTATATGCATGGAAATTTTGCATTCACTGCATTTGATAAACCAAACATACACTTCAATGTTTTAAATCTCCTGCAAGATGCCATTCAACTTGATAGTCCCCAAACCCCTTGATGTGTAAAATTGCTCCATTATTTTGTTGTTGAATGACACTGGTATATTAGTGAGGTTAAAAAAACTTTAAGTACTTCATGGTCCTCCTTTGGTACTTCAAATGTTGCAAGCCACCATATTTCATTCTCTGATTGTACACTCAAGTATAAAGGATGTTCTTCATCAATGTTGGGATCCAATGCCCGATTCATAAGTGTTATACTCACACGTTCAAGTTTTTCCCCCTTAATAATCTCACTCTCATCAAGTTTGAGGACAAACTTAAGCTTACCTCTATATTCTTCCATAGCCATATTGTGGAACTTGACCATAGCAATCTGAACCCTACATATATCCAGTACAAAGTTGTTGGATGCATTCAATACAAATGCAACTTCTTTGGATCCATACTTCAATATATGTGTATTTTCCAGATGTGTTGGCTCACCAGTTAGTTCTAAAACTTTCTTATTTAGTTGTTTTCGAGCCTTCTTCATGTGAAATGGTTTTGGCACAGGCATTACTCGCTTAGTTTTGAAGACTTGCTTAAATCCTGTATCCAGTTGTTGATAGAGCATACTATATGACTCAAAACTCATTCCCACCTTGTCACATAATCCCTGAGCATCTATAGCAGTAAACAAGTTGCTCACATCCCTAAGATGTTCACTTGTGACACCATCTACAATATCACTGAATTTATGATTTTCCAATGCATTTTTTACCATGTCCTTGCTTAGGACTTTGGCAATAGTATCATTCTCTGCATAAGGGAATATATTTCTCATTGTAGTAGATTGAGCATATATCCGCCGTTTATCCACTTCCTTTGGTTAATTGGTGAATTGGTTTAACTAATCGGATGTGCCGACGTGCTTCTTTAGCTTTTAAAGTGGGCCCAATCTCCAAAGTTTTTGTGAGCTTCCTCTTTATGTTTCGATTCTCCTTCGCCAAGTCCATAACTTTAGACTATAATTCCATATTTTGCACATGTGTAGCCTGCATAGCATCTTCAATTATAGACATTGCTTGTTGTAGGCTTTGGTTCTCCCTATCCTTCTCAGCCAATAATCTATCCTTTTCCATCAAAGACTGCATATTCCCTTGTAATCTTGTCTGCATATTTGTCAAGGCTTGATGAACCTCTGTTAATCCTTGTGTGACAAGTCTGCATGTGTATCCATACAATCCTTCATTGCTTCACAAACAAACTTTACAAATGATGTAAGCCCTTCAAATTACTGTGGCCTTTGAGTGACTGGATCAGGTGGATAAATGCACCCACCAACCCAAAGGTCCACATTTTTTTTTCCTTGCATTTTTTTCTTCTTGCATTATGTATCTTATTGCATCATCCCTTTCTACAGTTCTTTTGAACATTGGTGCATATTCATCCTCCAATCGAAAGTGAATATCTCTCTTTCTCTTGGTACATCCTGTACCTGCATCTTGTAAAGAAAAATATATTCCAATTTTAACATTACATAAGTACACCCCTTTGATTAATAGTAAGCTAAAGATTTTATGCCAATTTTCTAATCAATAGCAAGAACATCTAAATATCTGGGAGCTACATGTTAGCATCAATCCAGCAGTATGCAGCTAATTTTGAATTGGCTCAAATCACACAATTACACCCCTTTGATTCACTATATCTATGTTCCTTTTTACCCAATTGGATCTTGTCTCTTTCCCTTGATTTTAGTCATGGTAGACCCTAATCAACCCTTAATCTGCCTATAGTCTTAGCTTTTAATCTACCTCTAATCAACATCCAATCTTATCTTCTATTCTATCCAAAATATTTCTCTCTCTCTCTCTCTCTCTCTCTCTCTCTCTCTCTCTCTCTCTCTCTCTCTCTCTCAAAATTGATCAAATATATTTAAACACGTCTATACAAAATCTTGGCTAGTGGAGAACAATAACATCATCTTATCTTCTACCCTAATTTACTCTCTGTCACTCAATCATTTATTTTCTTAGTTCATCTCACACAGTCCTCTCTCTTCCCCCCCCTCTCTCTCTCTCTCTCTCTCTCTCTCTCTCTCTCTCTCTCTCTCTCTCTCTCTCTCTCTCTCTCTCTCTCTCTCTCTCAGAATTGATCAAAGATATTTAAACACGTCTATACAAAATCTTGGCTAGTGGAGAACAATAACATCATCTTATCTTCTACCCTAATTTACTCTCTGTCACTCAATCATTTATTTTCTTAGTTCATCTCACACAGTCCTCTCTCTCTCTCTATATATATATATATATATATGAATTGACACTTAAGGATTAAACAACAACTACGAATAATAATAACATCACAGAGATTTAAAAACTAAAGATACCTCCATTATCACTTGATTGCTTGTAGTATAGAGTGTTGAAGAGGAAGATATCTTATAGCACAATAGTGAAGAGGGAGATTGCTTGTAGCAGGGTAGAGAGTGTTATAGATAGAGATTATTTAATTTTAGCAAATGCTATCAAAACTACTCCTGAGATTGCTTGTAGCAGGGTAGAGAGTGTTGTAGATATTGCTTCAGAAGAATTCGTATGCAAGAAACCATATTCTGAAGGGAAAGAGAAGAGTACACAAAATTTTGGACAAAACTAGAGCTTTGAGAGGGAATGAAGAAATGCCCAGAAATAGAAATATACTTGTCCAAAAATTTAAAAAAAATTTAAGGAAACTCTCGAGTCAAAAAGGTATCTCTGGTAAAAAATAATGTTAAAATATGATGTGTATGTCATTTTATATCGTTTTTTAACTTCCGTCCTTTTAAGAAGTAAGAATCAAAATGATTCTAATATATTTTCATGTTGAAAAGTCATGAGGGCATTAAAGAGTCGTATATTAATGTTTGGCTCTGTTTTTACAGAAAATAGAATTGTATTTTTTTAGTTATGAGGATTTTGAGAAAAAGTGACCTTATCCTACATTTTGAGAATAAAATAATGGGCGAAATCTATTGAAAATACAAATACGAGATTTGCTTGATTGTAGAAGATCTCTTATTCTAATATTATTTTGGAATCTCTTTTTAGAGAAAGAGGTGAGAGAAACCCCTTAAGGGGTAAAAAAGAGTCTCCATATTTCTCCTAATGTTAAATATCCAAAACATGAAAAAATATGTAAAATGAAGTACTTTTGATCATAATCGATAGAAATGGTTGAAAGAAATATTGTATGTGAATGAAATAATTTATGGTGATTGCTATGGTTGGTGCTTGCTCTATTGTGTCATAAAATTTTGAAAAAGAATGAGTATTTATAATAGAAATAATTAAGAAAAATTTTAAAAATATATTAGAACATTTTGAAAAATAGTTTTTAAAACCAAAAAAGGGTACAAAATAGTAGAGCATGTTCGATGTATGGTGGGCTGCTATAGAGCATGAGGTTTAGCATAAATCTACACCCATTTACATGTTAAAGTACCCATTTAGGGGGGTGTTTCTAAGGGAAAATGTCGTACAACGTAAAGACTGGTCCATATAATGAATCAATGTGCAATGAAGGCTCAAATGCAAAGTTTTTTTTCATGAAAAAATGAATAATTATGCATTGAAGTACAACATTTAGGTTTCGTTGAATAACTAAAGGAGCGAAAGCATGGGTCGCATCTCCTCAACATCGCACTACATTAGGGAAGCATGAAAAGAATGTCTTTACAAATCAAATAATTGGTTTTTAGATGAAACTATTTGAAGATGTTAGGGCATGACATACTGTATATGTATGAAGCATGGTATCAAAGAAAAACTCTTGGATGCATAGCACCTATCTACTGAAGTATTGACCTGCGAAGGAGGTTCCTTTATTATGTGAGGAAATAACAAATCTCCTGGATCAAAGAAATAAATAGACAAGACTATATTTCATTATTTTTTATGTGTAAGGCGACACATCTCAAGGACAATCCCTAGGGTGTAGGAGAGTCGTAGTGGCCACAACATTCAAATGGGGAGGTATCGTCAGTGTGTGTAAACCAAGATAAAGTAGTCACCTATATATGGGAAGCTCCCTATGCTTAGAGTCAAGATGGGTGGACTATTGGACTACAATTTGAAATTTATGTCTACAAACACATTAATTAGATAAACCATCTCGTATCATGTAGATGCTCTTAGCCGTGAGGCCGTGAGGGTTTTTTGGTGTGTGTAAAAGCTCGGATAGAGCCAGTGTCTTTTTGGATTTGATACCAAAGGGATTTTATAAGTCAACTATCCCAATCACGATAATGTGCAACAATCGTCCTTGTTAGGATCAAAGAGAGGATGTGATTGGTGACTTCAACTTGGCTATTGGCTTTGGAGTAATAGGGTGTGGACTTGCAATGGTGAATCTTATAGATCTCTATTAGCTCTTCCATGATCTTGTTCAAGAAATGAGTACCTCTACCACTAACAATTTCTAAGGGATTTCCAAATCAGCTAATAATATTCTCATATAAGAACAGAGCCACATTGTTGCCATTATCTGGTTTGAGAGCCTTGGCTTCACACCACTTTGTCACATAATCAATATAGACCAATATATTTATGTTACTCTTTCTTCTATTTGGCAGGTTGATTAGGCCCACAAAGCCAATGATCCATTCTCAAATGGCTTCAAGGGGAGGATTGGATATAGGTGCATTACATTAGTTTTTTTATAGGCTTCTCCATTCATTGACAAGCATCACATCACTTAAAGTAATCATAGGCATCTTTGTGGAAGGTTAGCCACCACCTGTATCTTACGAGTAGAGCTTTCCTAGCTGTTGCTTCTCCCACAAAATTTCCATCACATGGTTCATCATGGCATACCTTCAAGATGATTCCAATCTCATTTCATGCAACACATCTTTGCAATACTTCATGTTTACCTTTCTTGCGCAGAGCACCGCCTAGCAGGATATAGGGGGCTGATTCCAACAAAAGTTTCTTTTTCTCTCTACTAGAGATACCAAGGGGATAGTGTTGTGTGGCCAAAAGGTTGGCAATGTTTGCATACTATAGGGTCACAATATTTACTAGAAACAGAGTTAAATCAATAAGGTTAGGATCATCTTTCTCCCCTTCATCACTCCAAGGGATTTGTGACGGATAGGAAATAGAAATGAGCAGGTTTAGTGATAACTTCAAAATCAAACTCCTGGAACTGAAGAAGTCATCTCATCATTTGTCCTTTCACATCGTCCTTGTTAATCAAGAAGGATAGATCCTCATGATCTATATAAAACTTGAAGTGCATTGAAAATAGATAGTATCTTGACTTATCCAAGGCAAACACCATTACAAGGCACTCTAACTCAATCACTATATAGTTTCTCTCTCTATTAGTGATGTTTCGACTTAACACTATATTAGGAAATTTAGGAATTTTCATGCACTTTGGGAACCCTTAATACCTTTATTATTTGACACATGATCAAATATTGTTGTCTTACTTAAAGGTGGAGTCTATCCTAAATACTATATAAGCTACCTTCCCAAATCCCACTTTCAAATATGGATCAAGATTTAGCCACATGGTCAAATATTTATCACTTATTTAAAATTGGGACTTGAAAATTTCTCAAATTCTTTAATATGGTGTTACTTGCATAATAAATTGGTCGGTCTATCTTTGAGGAGCCTTTCTGAAAGAGAATTGTACCTAGTCCTTTGATCAATGCATCAGTGTACACATGGAATTCCTTCGCCCAATCAAGATGTGGCAGGATGGGTGCTCTAATTACGCACTACTTCAAGGTATTAAAGGCTTCTTCTCAAAGTCATATGTCTAGTAAAATTCAGCATCTTTCCTTAAGAGCTTCTGTAGGGGATTGGCTTTGTTGCAAAATGTGTGATGAACCTTCTATAGTAGCCCATATGGCTGAGAAATCCTCTAAGTATTTAAGATTGGTTGCTGCAAATAGGACTACAATCTTCTCAATCTTGGCAGGGTCTATTGATATTCCTTGTGCAGAGATAATGTGGTCCTATAGGGCTCCTAAAGAGACTCCAAAAATGCATTTGTTAGGGTCTAGGGAGATTCCATACTCCCGACATTGACAAAGCACTACTCCAAGTCTCCCCAATGCTTGAAGAGCGGACTAAAGACTCAAAAATCATCTAGATATACCTCAATGAAATCATGTAGGTGGTTTTGGAATGTGGTCATCATGACTCATTGAAAGGTAGCACGAGTATTACAAAGCCTAAACAGCATCACCCTGTAAGCATAGGTTTCTCAATCTATGGTGAAGGTTGTTTTAGATCAATCTTCTTTTGCAATTTTCACTTGATTGTATCCACTAAAATCATCTAGCAAGGAATAGAGTTCATGACCTACCATTATGTCTAATAGTTGGTTAGTGAAGGGAATAGGGAAATGATCTTTCTTTATTTCAAAATGCAGCTTTTAGAAGTCCACATGGATTCACAAATCTCCATTCTTATTAGGTATGTCCACGATGGGTGAAACCCATTCACTGTTGACCATTGGGTAGATAAATTTAGCTTCTAAAAGCTTCAACTCTGTCTTGAGTAAGGCAAAGTAATTGGGATTCGTGTGGCTTTGACATTGCCGTATATAGGCTTGGCATCAAGCTCCAAGTCGATGTGATGTTGATATATAGTGGGATAAATCTCCTTTGAGTCTTTGTGAGACCAAGCAAAAATGTCAAGGTTCTCCTTCAATAGGTTATGAAGAGTCAAAAGCTCCTCTTCTAGAAGGCTACTACACTTTGAGAGGTCTTTTTTTGCCATTTGCATCAATAAAAGTCATCTGCTTTTCACTTTTCACTTCTCAAATGAAGATCCCATGGATTGATTCTCAACTCCTTCAAGGAAGTAGCTTCTCCCTCTAATGCTCCACTAAAGTTATCTTTCTCTACTTTTTGTTGGATCTACACCTTTGTAGATCCTTCTAGATGCTGAAATGGTATGAGGGTTGTGCCTAATAGAAGTTTTGGGATGCTCACTTCTTGACTTAAGGATCCATCCTCTGAGTATTCATCTAGGAATGTAATGTGACAGGGACCCTCTAAGTTTCTCTGATGATATGGGGTTGGTGCCACTTTGATTACCCAATCTAATGAGCCACTAAGTAGGTTTCATGTCTTGCAAGCCTAAATCTTTCATCGTCACATTTCTCATGATATTCACTAAAGAACCTCCATCTATCAATGTGCTTGCAATGAAGAAGCCTTTTATCCAAACGGCAATCTCTAGAGTACCAAGGTCCAAAAGGAGTTGGCCACCTCCACTTCTTTCACAGGCTCCTGGACCTTTTTGTTTTTGGTAACAGTTGTAAGGTTGGAAATCCTTAGGCCATGTCTTCATGTGAGAATGCTTTTGAATCTCTTTTTGCAATTGGATAAGAGCATCAATAGTTATCAAAATGTCAAATTAGGGTGAAAGGTATCCAAGTCCTTCACCAAATCATACTCTTTTATGGGATCCATGGGCTTCTCCAACTGGCTAGGGAATGGGATGATATCCACTTTCATCTTTCATCTTTTTCCAAGTAAGGGTTGCATCATCACTTCGTCTATTGCTAGAGGTACATCCATCTCTAGTATCTCCTGGATCTTTGATTTTGTGTCTTGGACTATCTTTGTAACCTTCTGTGGCATTTGACTATTTTTCACTGTACTATTCTATTCTATTCTACTTTGTGGCTCTATTGGAAGCTTGACCTTCACAATTTTTATAGGTGAAACATTCTCTTTCTGAACTGTTGGTTCTCTTTTCTTGGCACACGTAGCTGTAGCTACTTCCAATTCTACCAGATTGGAGGTAGACTCTTGATTCTTTTATTGGTTGTTAGTGGCATTAGCCTTGGGGTTGGACTGGGACAGTCTTTAGCAATGTGTTCTTCTCCTTTGCATCGACTACTAAGGGGCTTGTAATCCATGTATCTTCTAGGGTTTGGAAAATTGAGAAAGATGTGACCTTTTTCTCTATATATGTGGCATTCCACTTCTAATCTCTCCAACCATCACCAGACTGGTGTCTTCTTCTGAAACTTTGGGCATGGAACCTCCTTGGACCAAATTATGGCCAAAAACTTTGGGCTTTGGGCCAATATCTTGGGTTTTTATCTTAGATTCTAGTGCTTCCTTATCTTCTTTCTCCTCTTTCATGCATCTCCTTCAGAGAGCACATATCATCTTTGCAGTTCTTTCTTAGGCAATAAGAATAGAATACTCCAAGAATAGTCAGCTTTCAAGTACACTAAGTGGCTAAATATCCCTCTTGATGGCCCTTTTTACACCAAGTATTTGATCTCATCACATCTCTTCTACCTCCTGCAGTGTTGCATATGTTAGTAGCATTCACTTTCAGTGTTTGTAGCTATTCTGTAATCACATGCATCAACTCTTTCTTGATACTTGCAACTAAGTTGGACAAGTATTCCTTCAAATTTTCTCCTATTGAAGTACTTGTAGAAGTATTTTGGGGAGTCCAAGTAATCATTGCATAGATTGGTTGGGTTGGATCCATAGGGTCCTCTATCCTAATTCTGATTCAGAGCTTCTATTAAGACTATTGGTTGATGGTTCTAGTTGATAGGGTTTCATTGTTCGTATTATTGATTTTCCATTCTAGAAACTATTTGAGGCCACTACTATTGTGGTTGAACCATTATTTGAGGCACTGTTGGCAGCCATTTTGGATTCAGTGCACTATACTGCACCATTTTTTTCATCTAAGCATAGGGATAGGGAATAGACCCTAGGATTGAATTTGTTGGCTATATCATTCTTGACATTAGAGAGAAGGCAAGACTCCTCTTCCTAAAATTCTCGTCGGGGGTCCATCCTCTCGATTCCCTTGAGAGAGTATTTTTAATTACCTAATTACCTACCACCTTAGGTTCAACATATAAAAACAACTTCTTTGAATTATCTCCTGATACAAACTCATTACAGGCCTTTATTTAATGACACAAAAACGTAGTAAAGCAATCCCTTCTCAATAGTTCCTTGAAGAAAAATAACTTTTAGAATGTTTTCTATTCTAACTAGAAATTATGTCAACTCAAAGGTATTATTCTCTCCAAGTTCAGTTTCTAAACTAGTATTGGAACTTCTAGGATACTGTCTAGAATTCGAAGGGTAGTTTGCAGTTCATAAGAGTATAAGGAGTTTATGACCAGAGCCCCCTAGCATCCTCACCTCCTCTTGCCGTGACTAGAGTTCCCTATCAAGATCTTTCGTGTCATGATTGGTCTATACTCATTAATGCGAAACAAAAAAGAAAAACCCCTTGGAGTAGGTTTTATTCATGCTAGCCTTGGGGAGGTCTAACGCCATCAAGAACACTGCCTTAGTTGGCATTCTGTGCTCATCAAAATATAGCCTCAGTCGACTATCTGTACTTACTTGATCATCCATCTTTTAGACTGATGATTTTAGAAAAGATTAGTACTTAAATTACAATCACGAACATGTTATTTTGAATGCATTATACATAAATTTTTAGCAAATTTATTTTCAAGACAAATCTTTTCTTTCCAAAATAATAATATCAAGGTAAAACTTAGCGTAAGTGACAATATCTTCCAATAGTCGTCTTGGATTTCTCCTTCCTCATCGAGATCTAGTTTGGACTGAATCTAAACAAGAATTCTATTTTTGAGAATAACTCCCTTGGTGGACTTTTCTCAATGGAGTTTCGTGGGTCCTTGCTTACAATTTAAAAAAATCTTGGTTAGTTTTATTACGAAAAGTATTCTTTTGACAATTTCATCCCGAGGTCTTTTATATACCAAGAATTAGTATCCGTGTTTATCCATCAAAGGTTTCATTAGATCAATACAAATAAAAAATATTAAGTCTTTTAGGGGCACATTACCTTTCTTCTACTCTCCTTGGTACATCTTGTACAAATCCAAATTACCCCTTGAAATTTTCGATTAAGAATTCCTTTAAAAGATTATATGTAGGAAATAAATAAAATCCTATTTTACAAATGCAGCTTTTTGTTGCCAATTCATGGAATGAAGGCCTACTAGCTACCTTTATTATCAAAATATAGTACCTCCGGATCCATGACAAGTGCTTGGTTGATGGTATTCGTAGCTTCGTTTGTAATCCGAGTACTCGTCGTTCCGTTTGTAGTGATTGTGTCTGCAACATTATTAGCAGCTCTCGGGTCTCCACGATCTTCATAATTTTCTTCTTCAAGGCCATGGTCTTTAATCGCAAGATTGTAAAAAGGGGGTTTTTGGCAAGAGAGCTTGGGGTTGTCACAATTAGATTGATAGGAATTTGATTGATGGGGGATGGCGATCATAATTTAGGAATTTAGAAAAATTGAGTAGAGTCTTGATTCCACATGGAAGTGGGGGTAGAAGGAATAGGGGATTTGATTCCAAGAGCCTGCGGAGTATCCTCCTTGTCTTCATGAGTGATGAGAATTCCTGTCCTTGTGCTTCTCTTGCCCCACTCCCTCTTGTTCTATACTCTTGAGAAGAGCCTCTCCTCTCTTGCTTAGGTTGTCTTCCAACAACCCTTCATGCCTCGTACTTATAGTTAAATTGAAGAAGAAGGATTATGGCTAAGAAGAGGAGCTCTTAGTGGAGGGTATCTTGACAATCTAGCAATCTAGAAGCTTTCAAGATGCAATCTCATGGTGGCAATCTGATCTTTGAGGTCCAGAGAGGTTGCTAGAGATGCCATGACTCATTTGCTTAGCTCTCAAATGATCTTGCTTCAATCTAAGCCTCTCGTCGAACTGTGAAGAGGAGGAGAACTGTGAAGAGGGGGAGATTGCTAAAGACTTCTGCTATGATTGAGGAGGAGAATTCAGGGTCTTTCTCATGCTTTCAAGATCTCCAAATTTAGGAGAAATTGTGAGCCATTTTTTTGTCAAAAAAAGGGGGCGGCAACGGCCTGTGTTCCTCATCATCTTCCTCTTAATCTTCTTCTTTTTTTCATAAAGCGTTAAGATTTAAAGCTTAAAGCTTGTAAACTTTCCTTACCTGCTAAGTTTTAAATGGGTTTAGTTACTTGTGACTTATGGCCCATGACTTACGTTCGTGTGGTGACTTCCGTGAAGGATGACTACAGTCCCTATCAACGCGAAAAGTGTCAGGTTTTGAACTTTGGACTATTTTGTTGGAGACTTCCTCTATTGAATTGTCTAGAATTCTTCAAATCTAATTGCGAGAAGTTGAGAAGATTGAAAATAAAGTCAGAATATCATATCCTCTTCCCCTTAGAGGAATCAAGATATCCTCATCTCAAATAAAATTGGGAATATTGGTTACATAGTGATTTTTTGTCAATCCAAGTGGCATCCTCTTCAGGGTAGTCTTTCCAGTGGACAATATATTCTCTAAGGGTTTTGCTTCTTAGAGTTTTCTCCCGGATGTCAAGTATCTTTTATGGTTGAAGTTCGAGGACTCCTTAGCTTGGCATCACAATTTATTATTCCTTAAGTACATGGTTAGGGTTAGGAACATATGCTTGCAATAGGCTAACATGAAATACATTATGTACTTTCAAGTTATTAGGGAGTTTGAGCTTGTAGGCATTTGATACTAGACACTTTAGCACCTTATATGGTCCATAATACCCGGGGCATAGCTTCTTGAATTCCCCCAAAGATAAGGAAATTTTCTTTGGAGGAACTCATATGAAAGCCATGTCACCTTCTTTGAAAATGCATTCTTTCCTTTGTTGATTGGCATATGCCTTCTATTGATCCTTGGCAGCTTGAATATCTTGCCTTATAGTCTTTACTTTGTTGATCTATTTCTTCCAGCATTTGACTAGATGCTTCTACCCGTAGGGTAGGATCGGAAAAATTTAATGGTGTAAGACAATCTTGCCCATATAGTGCCTGAAAAGGATTCATTTGAATACT
The DNA here is from genome assembly GCF_053477565.2 of Lygodium microphyllum. Lineage (NCBI taxonomy): Eukaryota > Viridiplantae > Streptophyta > Polypodiopsida > Schizaeales > Lygodiaceae > Lygodium > Lygodium microphyllum. The sequence continues at coordinate 93,527,651 of NC_141139.1, forward strand.
TTGATGGTATGATGCATTGTAGGCAAATTCAACTAAGGGTAGGTATTGGATTTACTGTTTGGGCTCCCTATTACAATAATCTCTCAATATGTCTTCAATAACTTGGTTAACTGCTTTGTTTGACCATTGATTTGGGGATGGTAAGCAATATTAAAGTGGGTTCCTAGAGCTTCGAACAAACTCTTCCAAAATTTTGATGTGAAGAGAGAATCGCTGTCTCGCTGATGATTATCTGGGGTAATCCATGTAACCTTCAATTTTTCTTAATGAAAAGCTTGGCAATACGAGAAGCCTTGTGATTGGTTTTTACAGGAAGAAGGTGTGTAACTTTTGTTAGTATATCAATGACTACCATTATCGAGTTATATCCTCCTTGTATGGGGGGTAATCCAACTATGAAGTCCATGCTAATATACTCCCGTTTCATTTGAGGGATGTCAAGTGGCTGGAGCTTTCCTAGCAACTTGACATGTTCGGCCTTAGTTCGTTGGCAGTTTAGGCATTTGGTGACATACTTGAGTACATCACCCTTGCGTCTTTCCCAATAGAAGCTTCTTCTGACTGTATTAAGAGTGGAGAATCGTGAGCTTCCCAGAGTATTTTCTTTTTGATTTACTGACTTGCATGAATACATAGTCTTGTCCTAAAATGGGCAAGCTCCTTGTTTATGGAAAAATCTTGATACTTAGTCTTGAGTTTTGGATTTGAATCCTTGATGGAAATTTCTCTTAACAATCTCTAATAACTTGGATCTTTCACTGCCTCTTCTTTAGCCATTTCTATGAGAGGGTTACTAGGTAGTGAAATCATTGTAGCAAGAGCTCCAGCCTTAGAGGGTTCCTCTAGGATTAGGGCATTAAGAAATGATTTCCAACTTAGGGCATCTGTAATCACATTCTCCTTGCCTAGTCTATATTTGATTTCAAAATTAAATTTCTACAGGGTCTCAATCCATCAGCATTGTCTCATATTGAGATTTGGTTGAGTAAAAATCTACTTTAGGCTTTTATGATCAGTGACTAGAGAAAACCTATTACCAAGCAAGTAATGTCTCCATAGTTTAAAGACATGGATTACAGCAAGTAATTCTAGATTATGTGTGGCATAGTTTCTTTCATGGATCTTTAATTTTCTTGAAGCATAGGTTACTGGATGTCCTTCTTTCAGAAGCACACAAGCCAAAGCAAGAGAGCATGTGTGAGTTATGACTTCAAATTCCTTACTTAGGTTAGGTAGCCTTAAGATAGGGGTGGTTACCAAACTCTGCTTAAGCTTCTCAAAGCTAGATTGTTTGGTGGACATCCATATAATGGAGACTTGCTTTTTGAGAAGGTTGGTGAGAGGTGTGACGATTGAGGCATAGTCTTTAAGGAAGACTCTATACCAACCCGTTAGCCCTAGAAAGCTTTGCACTTCCTTGATCGTTTTTGGGGGTGGCCAATCTTGTACATCTTGGACCTTGGCAAGATCCACTGAAATTACATTTGCGAATACTATGAATCCTAAATATTCAATCTACTTTTTGAACAAGGAACATTTCTTCTTTTTAGCATACAGTTTGTGGGCTCTCATTGTTTTAAGAACTACTCATAGTTATGGTCCATGGTCTTCTTCATTCTTGGAATGTGTTAAGATATCATCAAAGAATATGAGGATGAAGTTGTCAAGGTAGGGCTAGAAAATCCCTTGAATCAACCTGTTGAAGGTGGCACGAGCATTTGTTAATCTAAATGACATCACAATAAACTCATAATGACCGTACCTTGTGTTAAAAGCAATTTTAGGGGTATATTTCTTCCTAATTCTTATTTGATAATAACCTAATCTAAGAGTGATCTTTAAAAAGACCTTTGCTCCTTGAAGTCGGTCAAGTAACTCATCTATCCTGGGGATTGGATATTTGTTTTTCACTATCACCTAGTTTAATCCATGGTAATCGATACAAAGGCGGAGTGTTCCGTCTTTCTTTTTCTAAATAGTATCGGGGCTCCCCATGGTGAATTACTTGAATGGATATATCCTTTGTCTAATAGATGCTTGAGTTGTTTTCAGCTCAATGGCTTTAGGAATTGGCATTCAGTAGGGCTATTTGGTAATGGGGACAACGCTTGGAATGAGTTGAATTTTGTGATCTACTTCCCTTGTTGGTGGAAGCTCCATCAGGTCTTCTGGAAAAATATCCGCGTATTCTTTTAGCCAAGATGGTTGATCCTTGGCTTCACTATCCTGCTCAGCCTTGTTAAGTTTAATTAGATAGGTGTGTAATCATTTCTTTAGTCCTTTTACTATTTAGGAAGCTTTAACCAGCTGAACCGTAGGGTTCCCTACTTCTCCTTGAGTGGTTACTTGTTCTCCCTTTGAGTTTTGAAACGTGAGTTGGCCCTTTCCACAATGGATATGGACATTATTTGGAATTAACCAATCCATACCTAGCAAACATTCATAAGCCCTAAGGTTCATAATTTGGAAGCTCATTTGGGAAGAATTGCCACCCAAGCTAAATTCTACCTTGGTAGTTTGTTGTGTTGATAGAACTTCTTTGTCATTCGCTAACTCCATAAGAAAACTAGGTGTAAGAGTAGTGTTTATGCCTGGCCTTTTCACACATTTTGGTGATACGAAAGAGTAGGTACTTCCACAATCAATTAAAATTCAAAAGAGTTTACCTTGATAATTTGTTTGTGTTTGAATTATTGAGAATTGGTGATTTGGACCCTTCTTATTGAGAGTGGCATGTATTCTGGCTCTTTCCATATCAGATTCCATTGTAGGATCTTTATCATTACCGACCTCCTTTAGGTTTATTCCAGTAACCTTCCCCCTGGCATCTTCGCTTTGCCTATGAAACTAACCTTGGTGGATGTTTGGTGGGCCAAGCTTCGGGCATTGCCTCTTGAAATGTCCTGGTTCCTTGCAATAGAAGCACCTTGGAGTCTCATTGCTCTTTCTTACGGGTACAAAGTTTCCCATAGCATTTGATTTGGCTTTCTTCGTCCTATTTGATTGGTACGGCCCTTGGGCTCTTTTTGCATAACCTTGGCAATTGCCCTTATTTTGATTGTTTCTATTCCAAATTTTTGCATTTATTTCCCTTTGTTTGATCTCCTGAACTATTGGAGTTGCTCGAATCAATGCATCTTGTAAATCCAATGGTCCTTGCACCAATGTTTCCACCAAAGATGGGCATCTCCTATGAGTTTTAGTTTGGTGATCATTGCTTAATTTTGATGGTACAGTCCTTGCAATAGTGAAATAGTCTTCCATAGATTCTATCCATGCTTCTGCTTCAGTTGGAATGTTCCTCCCCTTACCATCAAACTTCAGTGGCTTGTACTACTTGAGAAGAAATTTCTTCTCTTGAGATTTTGTAATATTGAGATTCGGGGTGACATTTTGGAAAATTATTCAATTTTTTAAATCAATTTTCTCTCCAACCATATTCAAAAAATATGCTTACTTGCTTAATCGACCTCATTCATTTAGGAAGGGAATTATGTATTATTTGGCCTTCTAATAGTGATCAAGGTTTACTCTTCAAAAGAGAGTTTTAATTTTAATTTAAAAAATCATCAAATGGATAATATCTTCCCACTATTCCTAATTATCAAGGAGACAAACAGGTGGACATAAATAATTCTTTACGTCAATAAGAAGGGAATACATTATTCGAGTAGTTCGGGAGCTCATATTATTCTTGAAAATGGTTTTCCTACCACTATCTGGGCATGGCATTACGATACATCTATTGTATAGTAATTAGGATTCTAGAAATGGATATCCAAAAATCTATATTTTAGGGGAAGATCAGGTAATCCATCTTTCTTGTAGTTGTGGCAACGGGAGCGTCCAACAACTATGACTTGATCAACCGGTATAACCTTTGTAACCTCTTCATAGATGTACCAGTTTAATTTGACTTGTCATCCTCTAGTGAACATGTTTGAGTTTACGTTGGCCTCATAGAAGAGATAAATCTTGGCAACCTTAAGGGTTTCCATCCACCTTAGCCTCTTTAAATTATTATGGAGGTAAGCAAGATGGTTTGCGTCAATGTAACAATACCTTCTACTTAACATCCATTGTCTTTCGTAATACAAGGGTGAAGGATTGTATATCTGATCTATAATTTGCATCATCTCGTTTCTCCAGCTGAAACTAGAGGAGTGCATTGTTGACATAAATATAACTTGGAAAATCAAGAATGGTTTCCAAGGTTTGTTTTTCTACCAGAAATCAAGAACATATATTGACAAGAGAAGATTTTCACTACTTAAGGGGAAAATATTTTATGTTATAATTATAACTAGTTTTATTTACTTGCATCCTGTCCTATATTAATGTGCACTCTGATATCAACTATAATGTGCCAGCCCGAGCTGCTTTCTTGACGGTACATTCTTAGTAGCCCATCAAGAGATATTCTAGAAAATGTTATCTCGGATTTTTATGAAAGCCCTCAAATTTTGCTAACTAGGCTCGCTTGAGTCTACCCCTTACAATGGAAGTTCCTGCCATTCCCACGAAGATCGACCTAAGTCTTTTTGGTCAAATCAACTTCTAACGGTTGATTAGTGTCAGCAGTTCAAGTTTCCACCCCTTCTAGAATTTGTTGACTGAAATGGGCTTGCATTGTGCTAGGTTCAAAGACAACGGGAAGTGTGGTACTTTGATCCCTTTTGCCCATAGTTCTAAAGTGATGCAAATCAAGCTTTCTGATCTCTAATGGTCTATCAAAAATGTGATTTTTATTCCTTCTTAGGAAAGCTCTCGGCTCACCGAGACCACCCAACCATAGGTCTAGATCCATCGAGGGTCCATCCTCTCACTTTTCTCAAGAGAGTATTTTTAATTACCTAATTACCTACCACCTTAGATTCAACATATAAAAATAGCTTCTTTGAATTATCTCCTGATACAAATTCATTACACGCCTTTATTTCACGATATAAAAACGGAGTGAAGCAATCCTTTCTCAATAGTTTCTTGAAGAAAAATAACTTTTACAATGTCTTCAAGCTACCCTTCTCAATAGTTCCTTGAAGAAAATGAACTTTTACAATGTTTTCTATTCTAGCTAGAAGTGATGTCTACCCAAAGGTATTATTCTCTCCAAGTTCAATTCCTAAACTAGTATTGGAACGTCCAAGATACTATCTGGAATTCGAACAGTAACGCAAAACAAAAAAGAAAACCCCTTGGAGTAGGTTTTATTCATGCTGGCCTTGGGAAAGTCTAGCGCCATCACGAACATTGCCTCAGTCAGCTTTCTGCGCTCATCGGACAACTGCCTCAATCGATAATCTGTACCCGATCATCCATCTTTTAGCTTGATGATTTTAGGAAAGATTAGTACCTAACTTACAATCACAAACATCTTATGTCAAATAGTCATCTTGGATTTCCCCTTCCTCGAGATCTAGTTCAGACTGAATCTAAGAATTCTATTTTTGAGAATAACTCCCTTGGTGGACTTTTCTCAATGGAGTTTCGTGGGTCCTTTCCCGTGATTTAAAAAATATCTTGGTTAGTTTTATTACAAAAAGTATTCTTTGACAATTTGATCTCAAGGTCTTTTATATACCGAGAATTGGCGTCCGTATTTATCCATCAAAGGTTTCATTAGATCAATACAAATAAAAAATATTAAGTCTTTTAAAGACACAGTACCTTCCTTGTACTCTCTTGGTACATCTTGTACAAACCCAAATTACCCCTTGAAATTTGTGATTAAGAATTTCTTCAAAAGATTATATGTAAGAAATAAATATAATCCTATTTTACAAATGCAGCTTTTTGTTGCCAATTCATGGGATAAAAGCATGCTAGCTACCTTTATTATCAAAATATAGTACATGGGGATCCATGACGAGTGCTTGGGTGATGGTATTCGCAGCTTCATTTATAATCCCAATACTCTTCATTCCATTTGTAGTGCTTGTGTCCCCAGTGTTATTACAACTCCTACCTCTGTGACCTTCATAATTTTCTTCTTCGGGGCTATGGTCTTTGATCTCGTGAGACAGTAGAAAGGGGGTTTTTGGCAAGAGAGCTTGGGGTTGTCGCACAATTGGACTAATGGGAATTTGATTGATGGGGGATGGTGATCACTAGGAATTTAGAAAAATCGAGTAGAGTCTTGATTCCACAGGGAAGTGCGAGTAGTAGAAGGGATAGGGGATTTGATTCCAAGAGCCTACAAAGTATCCTCCTTGTCTTCATGAGTGACAAGAATTCCTGTCCTTGCACTTCTCTTGCCCCACTTCCTCTTGCTCTATACTCTTGAGAAGAGCCTCTCCTCTCTTGCTCTGGTTGCCTTCCAACGGCTCCTCATGCCTTGTATTTATAGTTAAATTGAAGAAGAAAGGTTGTGGCTAAGAAGAGGACCTCTTTGTGGAGGGTATCTTGGAAATCCAACAATCTGGAAGCTTTCAAGATGTAATCTGATGCTACCGATTTGATCTTTGAGGTCTAAAGAGGCTACCAAAGATGCCATGACTGATTCACCTGGCTCTTGGATGATTTTGCTTCAATCTAAGCCTCTCATCAAACTGAGAAGATGGGAAGATTGATGGAGACTTCTGCTGTGATTGAGGAGGAGAATTTAGGCTTTTGCTCATGCTTTCACGATCTCGAAATCTAGGAGGACTTGTGCGTCGTTTTTTGTCAAAAAAAGGGGGGGAGGCAGCAGCCTATTCCTCATCATCTTCCTCTTAGTCTTCTTCTTTTTTTCATAAAGCTTTAAGCTTTAAAGCTTAAAGCTTTTAAACTTCCCTTACTTGCTAAGTTTTAAATAGGTTTAGTCAATTGTGACTTACGGCCCATGACTTGTGTTTGTGTGATGACTTGCGTGAAGGATGGCTACAGTCCCTATCAACCTGGGATGTTATGAACTTTGGACTATTTTGTTGAAGAATTCCTCTATTTAATGGTCTAGAATTCTTCAAATCTAATTGCAAGAAGTCGAGAAGATTGAAAATAAAGTAGGAATATCACAACTACAGAGAGGAAGATATTTAGTTCTGAAGGTATCAAAATTCATTCTTTTGAGGATTGCCACAGTGCCATTGTCTTAATAGTACCAACTTCAGAGAGTCTCAATAGCATAAGTTGTGAAGAACAATCTATCTACTAGCTTTCAATGGGTTGCCAATTGGATAAACAAAAGGTTGTTAGTACACTAGGTATCCCATGTGTCTTGTTATTGTGCATCCACAATCAAGTCCTAAATCTTTTCCTTCTTATTCTCGTGAACCTCCACTCTATGACCATGAAGGTATCAAAATTCATTCTTTTGAGGATTGCCACAGTGCCATTGTCTTAATAGTACCAACTTCAGAGAGTCTCAATAGCATAAGTTGTGAAGAACAATCTATCTACTAGCTTTCAATGGGTTGCCAATTGGATAAACAAAAGGTTGTTAGTACACTAGGTATCCCATGTGTCTTGTTATTGTGCATCCACAATCAAGTCCTAGATCTTTTCCTTCTTATTCTCGTGAACCTCCACTCTATGACCATGACTCCTGAAGCTTCTTCACGATCTTCCACTTGATGTTTGAAAATTCTTCATTGAAGGCTAAATCTTACATTAATACTCATTTTGTGAGTTTTTCTCTTAAATAGTTTTGTGGAAAATGGTTAGCTATAGAAATACAACTTTCTATAGCTTCAGAAGATAGTGGGATCAGTCTGTCCACATAGAACCCCTTTGCCATTGAGGAATGCACTTCTTGTAGAAAGTGGCTCTTGCAATGAAGATCTCCAACTCTTCATCAACAATAACAAGAATTCTACAATCTTCCATTGCTTTTCTTTCTCTTTAATAGTGCTACTACTTTCACTTTTAGCCTTTATTGGTGCTTGTTTGATGGCACTTTCCTTGATTACATACCAAAAACATGGAGCCCTAAGAGAAACACAAAGAAAACAGGGAAACTATTACAAGAAAACCTATCTTGTCTCACCAACAAGCTTGTTCTTCACACTTAAATCAATCACAAGAAGAACATCAAGAATCACAATTCTTCATGCAACATCATATAATGAATCTCCCACATATTTGTCATAGTAAATCTTCAACATAGTCTTCATATTCATCATAGAAACCATAAAAGAACCAAAAGAACACAAAAAAAATGCTCAAATATGAATGGAATTTATCACATACTATTCATATTTCATAATCTTCATAGTCTTCATAGTCTTTCTCTCAATCTCTCACATGTAGATACAATTATTTTTCATAGAAATTGGTTCTCTCTCATACACATTCTCTCACATATGCTCTCTCTCAATAGTATATGAGAATAACAAAGAATGACACTCAATAATTCCCTCTTGGTTATGGATCTCTCTCCCAAGAGGTATGCTTGATATGAAGAGGCACTAGAGCCACTACAATGACCCTTGAGAGCTCATTAGTGTCACTCTCACTTCAGTATTTACTTTAAGGCTTCATTAGCTACTTCTTTTACTTATTTGAGCTATTAAGAGCTTACATTCTTCTCTTTCCAAGATTAAAAAAAATCCATAAGCTAAACATCTATCCATTAGAACACATACAAAAGCATACAAAAGATGACAGAAGGCATATTGAATCTTAACAGTACAGAAGGTCTACAAAAGGCATAAATACCATACAGCCCAAAACCAAAACCAACTCAAATGATCGAAAACCATCCAACTCACTCTCAATCATTCCTCAAATCACTCATCTACAATCTTAACCTCTCAAACATAAAGAAAATAGAAGTAAAAACAGACCAATCAAAACCAAACAGACATACTACAAAATCAATTAGCATATCATAACTCAAGTAAAGACCATCACGATCTTCTTAAACCTATTCAATTCATTCCAAGACATTTCAAAACACTTCAAAACCATTTAAAAGCCACTCAATCAACCATAAAATCAAATAAAAACAACCCAAATTCAATAAAAAATAACTTAAAATATAATCATTTTAGCACTGAAAATGCATCTACACAACCATTCACCACTTTAACTAGCCCTACCATCGCACATTGTTGCTGCCCCTGTAGTGCAACCTAGTAGATTTGGGTACACGCTTTTTTGCCCATCAAAATTTAAATTTTAAAACCAAACAAAATCAATATAAATTTAAAAAGTACAATGATTAAAAATTTTGAGATAGTAAATCTCATCAAAAATTTTAAAAACATAGAAAAAAGTTAAAATTTTCAATAAAAGCTTGAAATTTTTATTAAAACCCCTTAAAGATAATTTTAAAACAAAATTTTTAAAAAATAAAACCAAGAAATACTAAAATAAACCTCAAATCCACACAAATAAACTCTAATAAATTTTTAAAAGAATCCTTAAAATATCAAAATTTTTAAAAAATACTATGTTTTTGTGGTTTTTTCCCTCACACTAAATTTGTAGATCGTTGGAGTACCTATTGATTTTTATTTGAGAGCATGGCCATTGATTTTTAGTGTGCACATTTAGATTAGAGTGCATGCATGCACCCTATATGTAATTTTTTTCATTTTTTTCCATGTATGAAAAACCACAACAAAATGATCTAGGATTAAGGATTGAGAGGTCATGAGCATTCAACGTGTGCTCTTGGTGTTTTACTTTTGCATGAGCCAAGCATAGAATTTTGGATTGTGTTCTAGATTAACATAGAGGTCCATATCAAAAGGACGAATGCCTACTTGAGTGATGTGGGTGAGAACATCCATGAGGAAGTCACCAGAGTATATTCAACCGGCAATGTGTAACTCCTCCTCGGTCAGAATTCGATCTACATATGGGTGGGTCAGGAGGTGCTCTTCAAGGGGTCGGTTACGAATGGTGGTCAATACCCTATAGGAGGTTGGAGCTACATAAGTGGGGTCATACTCCAAGGTTTTGATGGCACAGTGTTGCTCAGTGTTAGTCATGATTTGGTAGCCCTCCAGCTCCCATTGAAGTTGAAGAGCATACCATTTCCTCAAGAAAGAGGAGTCGTTGTCAAGAATCTGTTTCAACTCCTCCATTTCTTGGTCAGTGGCAATGATTGTGCTCTTGTCATAAGATGTAATGAGGCATCGTTTTCTGCATGTTCTCAAGATATCTCGATGTGGCAATTAATTCCTCGGCTACCTAGGGAGCCTTAACAAATACAAATTTGGATTCCTCCCATGAGCAAGGTAGCATACGTACCTATGTTGTTAAAGGCTCGTCCAAAAGACCTAGGTCTAGTCGATCATCGCTTTTGGCAAGTGTGGTAAAGGTGGTGTCCAACCATCGAAGGCAGGCAACCAAGTCATCCCCCATATTCTCTGCTAAATCTGTGGCCAATGTGAGAATTGATCTTTGCTCGTAAGAGGGTCAAAGTCCTGCAAATGGTTAGGGTGACTGAACTAGATAATGTGGCAGCTGATTGTTGCCGCTTTGGTTTCTCTTGAGGGTGTGGTTGGGCCTCTTGTGCGATGGGCTTGGTTGGAGTTGCAGGAGTCGCACTACTAGATGCTTGTGAGGTATTAGGGGCACTAGTAGGACTAGGTTGAGATAGTTTGTTAGTAACAAGTTATGGTTTCAGTCGATGGATCTATTTAGACTCTACTAGCTCATGTCTTTGAGGCTCTATGGGTTTCGCAACCTGAGTTGTTTGTGGCATTGGTGCTTTTTCTGTCACATGGCTTAGTGTGGTCAAGTTTGAGGGCCATGTTTGAGTAGTGCCCTTGGCCATCTTGCCCATGCATCAATACCTATAGGTTCTTCTTATTGGCTGTGTTAACCTTCTTATAGTTTACCCATACTCGTATCTTCCAATTCTTTTTCATGACTATGAGTATGGGCGACACCTAGACCATCGTATACTTGATCTCATAAATGAATCCTATCTTTAATAGCTTATCAAGCTCCTCCTTTACGGTGTGTGCATGTTTAGGATTCATTGTGTATGGTCGACTGCATTGGGGATCATGGGGATGTTGTGAGTCATGATGTTGTGCCTCCTAGATTTTGAGAATACGAATTCCTAGCCTTGCGAGGTCGTGATTGTGTGCTTCTAGGCAACAGCTTTTGATGTTTAGGCATCCATATGAGCTATGGTTCTTGGGTCTTGGCTCTAATTTTTGTGGTTTGTTGGCATTGAGGTTTGGCAGGTTGCGACAAGTTACGACCCCCCTCCTTAGGCTTGGTGGTGGGTTGCTCTACCAATGGCTTTGCAGGCTTTGATGGAGCCGTGTTTCCCTTGCTAAGAGTCGTGACTATATGTATGTTGCCGATGCCTAGATGAATGCGTTGTGACTGGTAGTTGACATTAGAAAGTGTCTTTCTTTTTAACCATATGTCTTAACAATGATTCCATACCTGCATCCTTTGCATTTGGCAACACATAAAAGATCATTGGTATGCTTTCAGACTTGATAGAGACTACAACCTTGCACCTTCCCAGAAGTGCATATGATTGATCCCTAAATGGGCTGAGTTCAGTGTTAGTGGCCTACAATTGTGGTCTGCTAATTTGAATCCAATGATTGTGAGTCAAGATATTAAAGTCATCTCCCTCATCGATCAATGTATCAAATGTATCTGTTTTTCGGTAGTGACGCGCAGGTAAGCCGGAGCTAAGGCTTCCTCATCTTCATCTTCAATTTCAGCTATAGTAGCCACTCGTACATTGACAAGGCACTTTGAGATTGGAGGCTCATGTAGTGGGTGCATGGGCAGGTAGTACTCCTTTATGCGATTGCCATTGAAAAAGCCTACACCCTCACCCTCTAAGGTTTTGAGTTCTACATTACTAGTTCAGATGATGGTGCGAACTCTGAAAGGTCCTAGCCCTCTAAACTTCATCTTCTATTTATGACCTTTGATTGAGCACAACAATACTAAGTCTCCCTATTTGAAATCTCGAAGCTTGACATGCTTGTCAAACTAGCTCTTTCGTCGTGCCTTTTTGCAAATTAGTGTATGGGTGGCTAGAAGTTGAGTCTCCAATAAGCGTTTTAGCTTGATTAGGTGCTCCATCCATCCATGCCTCCCTTCCATCCCATCTCTCTTGTGAAGAGCTATTCTCAAGTGTTAACCCTCAAATGAACGAAGGTGAAAAATCCGAAAAAGCTAAAGTAGAAGACAAAGACAAAGGCCAAGGCAAAGAGAAATGAAAGACAAAGACACACAAGGAGAAGAGTCCTAGATAAGGGAGAAAGGCGCACAAGGAAAAGCGCAAGTCAAAACTTTTGTAAAAGAGCGCAAGCGCATCATGGTTTAATTCAAGGAGTTCCAAGCTCTCACCCGTGCAATTTGTAAATGTAGACGAACAGTGGAAAGGAAGCTAGGAAGATAGAAAGACAATGGGAAAAAGGGCCTAGGCTATGGCCGGCCATGTAAAAAAGGGGAAAAGGGGATGACCGCCCAAAAGGGATTTAGGGTTTTGTATATACAGTTGAAAAGTGAATGAGAAGCTCATTCTTGTGTGTGGCCAAAAGTAACTCTCCTCTTCTTCTTCTTCTTCTTCTTCTTCTTCTTGCTTGCTTGAGCTTGTGCTTGAGAGAGGGAGTGTGAGAGTGTGAGGGAGTGAGTGTGTGAGGATGAGGGACCGAGGAGGAGAAGCTCTCCATCTTCTCCTCTCTTCTTCTCTTCTCTTCTCTTCTCTTGTCTTGCTCGCGGCAATGGAGCTTGGAGCGTGGAGCTTGAGGATGGAGCTTGCTTGAAGCTTGCGCTTGGATCGTGGAGCTATCGGAGTGCGCGGGAGAGGAGGTAACTATAACGGCACGAAGGTAAGCTCACTACACCCGTAGATATGGATGGCGTGTCGGTTATGTGAGAGGTAGCCATTAGTGCTTGGCTTGGAACGCTTGAAACAATAAGCAATCCGTGGGTCTTGGCAGTTGAGCGAAAGCTCCCACATTTTTCTTTCATTGCTGGGACCAACGAATTCAAGCCTTGAGCGCTGCGCGCTTCGAATCGAGCATCAAAGTAAGGGGTTTCCCCCAAACCGGTGCTTGAAATAGGTAAGAAGGGAGGGGGTTGAAGATGGTATTTGATCTCCTTGGCAAGTAGTTTTTTTGCTTTCTTGAGATTTATGTTGTGGAATGAAGTAGTATAGGTATTTACTTTGTGATTTGGGTGCATTAGGGTAGGAAAAAACAAAGAAAAAGAAGAAAAACAAGCATCAGGGTTTCTGTTGTCATAACAAGGCATGAGGGTTTGATTTGTTTGCTGATTTGCATTTTGGAGTTTATTGGCTATCCCAGGTATATAGATCTCTTCCCCATCACTCCAGCATCATTCTTGTGGAATCTTGTAGCTTACAATAAGCAATACCTTAAGATTTTGGATGATTTCATGCTCGAAAGTGCGTTCGAGTTGGCAGAATTGGATACCCGATTCAGTGTCCGATTCTCAGAATCGGACACTCGAAAAACCGTCCAATCAGACCAATCGAACACTCGAAAATGGATGTTCAGAAAATTGTCCGATCGAACCACTCGGACCATCCTATCCAATCGGATCACTCGGGCCAACCCGTCCGATTTTGAAAATCTGACCACTCGGACCAGTCTTAGTCAGAATCGGACTACTAGAATCGGACCACCCTGTCCGATCCGATTCCTAGAATCGGACCACTTTGAAAATTGGACCACTTTTTCGATCTGACTCCCAGAATCAAACATGACCAAAATCGGACCACTGGACCGATCGGACCAACCCAAAATCGAACGTCCGATTTTAATAATCGGACTCCTGAAAATCGGACATCTGAGAATCAGACAAAAAAACAGTCAAAATCGGACAGGTATCTAGAACACAAATTTTGATGCATCTAAACCACGAAAATTGACCCCAAAGGCTACATAGAGCTAAAAGCACATCACAGATCCGTCACTGGGCTGAAACTTAGAGCAAATAGTTCAAAATTTGGCTATAAACGGTCCTCCAAATTGCGCATGGTGTTTACCGTAATGGCCCTGTGGGCTGGGGGGGACTACCCCCCCGGACCCCCGCAGAGGGGGCTCTGCCCCCTCCGCACCTCCCCCAAGTAGGTTGGAGAGAAAACTCGCGCCGTGACAGGTCCTCCAAATTGGACCCTAGTGTAGCAATGGCTCTACACGAGTATGGATTCTCACTTGCAAAAGAGCAACCAAAAGCTCATACCCGAACAGAGAGAAACAAAGACTCTAGAACCTCAATGGGTCCATCTAGCCAACAAGGGCAAAAAGGCCACACTGCAAAAACACATACGTGTTGCATTCGGACTGCATCTAGTCAAAGCGAAAAGCAACAACATCAAGCTACAATAGTGAGAATGACTAGATATGACAGTCCTGACAAGAGATGTACCTTGAGCAACACTGCACTGACAACCCAAGACATTGGTGGAGAATCCACGTCTAGTCATGCATGTGGGGACTCAAGGGCATCTATCAAAAGGCTTAAATTTACAAGCCGAGACCCAAAAGATAAAGACATAGTACCACCTGCTTATCTCAGGGTCAAACTCACCGTGAAAAGAGAGCATACTATCGATGCACTGATTGATGAAGGAGCAAATTTTAACATCTTGACCTATGAATCATGGACCCTACTAGGCCAACCAGAGCTCACACCAACTAGTGCAACTCTTAGCCCTTATGGGGGACACCCACAAGCACTCATAGGGAAGTGCGAAATCCTTGCGACAATTAAAACAGAAAGCTTGCCTATCCTATTTCATGTTCCTCCAAATAGTGCTAGTTGCGGGAAAGAAACCCTCCTAGGAAGACCCTTCAAAAGGGTGACCAAGTGTGAGGCCGACTATGTAGCACAGAGGATACACCTGACACTACCGAGTGTGAGGATAGTCACAACCTTTAGCAAGGGTGACCTCGTCAAACCTCGAGGGAAAGGCAAGCAAGGTGCTGACATAATAATCAAGCCTACTAACGAGAGCAAGGAATTGTTGGAAAAACTGATACAAGCACAGGTCGAACAACGAGAACCAGTGAGTGAGGCGAGGCCTGGAACAAGAAGGTCAAGAGACAATGCCAAGGATGGGCTTTGGACTTACAAATATCATAGAAGACCCCAAAAGAAGCCCAAGCCTTATAGACACAGGCATCGATGGAGGGTCAACACAACGCCGTGATGGATATCCAAAGCATTGCTATGTGCTCAAGGGTACTACGCAGGTAACTGATGGATTTGGGTACCAAAATCCCCTGCTAAACCGCCTCTATCAAGCTAAAGGCCAGAGTGCATCAAAAGCAATGAAGCACAAGAGGAAATCTAAGAGAAACTCTAGGTCTTGAGACAAGAAACTAGACATGATTGTTTGAAAGAAAGAGCCTCAGCCTAGCATGCTAAATAGACAGATGTCATATGTAGCCATTGAGCATGCACAAAAATCATTAGTACCCAAAGAGCCTTTGAGTTCCCAAGGGGAGAACAAGCATCATAGGCACAACATTGCTCATGGCAAGGCTACACTCTCAACAAAGCAAATACCACAATCGTCTAATAGCCTTGAGAAAATCATTCAGCTAGTGCCACACCCGCCTATGAGTCCTAGATCTCCTACACCCTCCTTTCCCAAACAGACATAGGAAGCACTACAATAGTTGTCAAGGGCAATTGCTCAATTCCAATCTCTATCTCCATCTAAGCTTCCAAATGTCCAAGAGGTGGGACATGACGCCATCTGTAGCTCTCGACCTAAGGATATGCCTGAGCCACCTAATGTGACTAGATCAACTCATGCTTGATCTACACAGATGAGTGCTCAAAGGCCAACAAAAGACACAACCACTTCTGATCGCCCTAGGGACATGACACTGCAATCCACCAAGGGTAGCCAGCCCACTAAACTAGCTACTACTACCTCCAATCAGGGATCACAGTAGTCACAACCCTTGGCCGTGACAATGCCCCTTGTGGAAAGTGTCCTTGGAAGTTTACCTGTGGAGGAGGTGTCACAACCAACTTCCTCGACAACTCCATCACTTTCAAAGTGCCTAAAGCCTAGGCTAGAGGAGTTACACACAAGGGAGTTGGCTGAAGAGCTAGACTCTCCAAAAAGGGAGGCCGTTGTGCTCTCACAACCTAGCGAGGCTATTCAGCAGGCCACGGCCATGTCCCATAAGGACACACTAGAGAAAGAGAATGTTGAGGCCCAACCAAGCACATCAACGGTTGACCTAGTCCAGGGTCCTGAGTCATTGAGAGATGCACCTTCACTGACCAAGAAAAAGAGGAGAAAACAACAAAGACAACAACAATCACAGGTGGTTGTGGATCCCAAGAACATTGACACCAAGAGTGCTGGAGAGCTTGGGAATAAAGCATCAAGTCCACCCACCAGTGAATCCATTAATGTCTCTCCTAATAGCGGTGAAACCTCAGACACATCCGTGTGCTCTGAAAAATCAAAGCAGCTGTTGCCATCAACAGTTGCTTTCAACACTCAATCCACCGACAATAGAACTCACATTGACAAATCAAGAGTGGATACAACACTATCACGACGGGGTGAAGAATTCACACTAGTCACATCCAAGGAGAACCATGATGCAATAATGAAGCCTCAAGAGAAACATGGAAACCCCAAGAGCATGAGCAATCCTAGTGTAGACCAATCTTGCTCATATAGGCCTGAACCCCCAGCTATGTTAAAGCCTAGGCAAACTCCTAGAACCTTGCATGAGATGGCAACCGAGCAAGCCCTCGTTGAACATAGAAGTATCGCAGAATGCTTAGCTGAGTTGGATGCTAAGCTCAAGGTGTTCGCACGAGTTTATGTCCTTGCGGACGTGGGCACAATCCCCAAGGAGCAGCTTGGAGATTACTTGCCCTTTCCTCTATCGTGGGAAGAGTAAGAACATCTTAACGAGCACTATGACAGGCTCCTGCATGAACGCATGCGACTCATCTCTGACGAGGAAGCCGACGAACTACGCTTAACTGTCACGTTCAATGATGTGCTCTACCAACCAAATCTCTTAGAGATAGAGCAACTAAAGCGATTAACAGAGGGCCAAAGTCAATTTGAACAGCGTTGGTGTGAGAACCGCGTTGTAATGGCTGAACTAGGGGCTCAGACCATGACAGTCTCTGAGGAGCGATTGGCCAAATGGTGGCCAAATGGCGATCCCAAAGGGACCCAACCTATGTGGCACCAACTTCCCTTCGAGTTTTGACTGCCATTTGGGGTACACTTGGCTGAACCTAGCCAAGGAAACTCTGTGTTTGATAAGGTTCTCACTGAGGAGGAGTTACATGTTGCTAGTAGACTCGGACAAGGGTCCATGCTACTCGATGTGGCAAAATATCTATCAGTACTAAGTAAGCTGCCACGAGTGCTGGATGCGTGTGCCACACTCCAGTACAACCCCGAGTTCTATAATTGGTTCTTATCCGCGTGACGTGACATGGATTCATAAATATATATATAAATAAACACTATTTTTTGTGTCACCGTGTATAAACAATATCAACACACACAAGCAATGATAGTCAAGCATAGGGAGAAGAGTTGGGTCTGACAGGCTGAGCTCCTCAAGTCCTCCTCTTATGACGCATTTAAAAGCCATGTGACCATCCCCACCTCCAAGTGAAGGGCATGCAACCCACATTACCGCCATAGGAAGCCTTGACCAACAACTCTAATAGTGTAGATAGGGTGTAGTCCATTTCTATACACCTTCTTCCCTTTCCGTTCTATCCTTCCGAGGAGGAGCCATGCCTAAATCCATGACCGCCAGCCGACGTAACTCGGCGTGAACCAAGATCTGCTAATGTAAGGAGGCTAAACATACATCACGAGGGCCATCCCTCTACAATAACACTGCATACCCCACCCCTCCCCTTCTCGTCCTATGCGCTTGATAACCTGCACTATAATCCCTTACATATGAATGATCTTATCATGTGACAAATCCTAATCCTTGATTTGCATCTTACAGACCCCCCGCGAGGCAAACATGGAGAACCAAGGGCAGCTAGCTTGCAAGGACACTCTCCGCAGCCGACGGGAACATGCAACACACGCCCCTCCACGGGTGCGCTATGTGCCCACTCTTAAAAGGTACGCCAAGAAACGCGACCCTAAGTGACACCGCCCAGGACAAAGGCTGAAGAATCCACGGGCCAGGGGAGCGGACGCTCAAGGAGGCGCACACAATGTGGCAACATCAGTGGCACAAACCCCCAACATACGCTCGGGCACCAGATGCTCAAGGGCAAAAAGGGCAGCTTGGGATAGGGAAGAATTCAATGAACTATTTTAAGGCATTTTGGAAATGGTGGCAGCCCGGGACTACACCATTCAATCCCAGGCCAACATGTTCCCTGCCCAACCCCGCGGGAGCCCCGCATACCAACAGAGCCCCAATCGCCCGACCACCCAAACTCGCCCTACCTCATACAAATAGAGTAGCCCCATGTTGTATAAAGGCTTATTAAAAGCTATCTGGCCATGACTCTTTGTCTTTAAATGGTTAAGTGTTGACATGTTTCCCAATTGTATGAACTTTTCATATCTGCGTTTAATGTATTTCACGTCTTTAGCAAAAGAAAAAGCTAATCAAGCGTAGGTGATAAATATCTAATTCAACACCATAGAATTCAGATAAGTGATGTCTCCTTGCGTTGCACTGGTTTATTATAGTTGCGGCATATACCATGCATGTACTCTCATGAAGTGACAAGTGGATGCAGGATGATACAGGTCTTTGTGCGAAAGTGTTCAATGCCCCGATCACCGCAAGACCATCGACCCCACAAAGAGCCACGAAAAAGCCATGCTGCTGAAAGCAAAAATCACCCTTGCCGACCGCCCACATCGCATAGCCCAAAGCATATTCATGGGCTATGCTCTCTTCCTGGGTCAAGCTCTATAGTTGGCTCACAATAGTCATTACCTCAATTGTACCAACATCGCGTGTGTCACAAGGAGGGTTGCAATATCTCAAGTGTATCTCCCCATCTCAACAACTGCTTCTCTAACAACGAGGATAGGGCACAATCATCACTGTAATATCCATTTCTTGAGCCTTCGAAGCTTGACATTCTCCAACCCACTGAAAGGCCGTTTGCCTCAACATATTGCAATGGTTGTACCTAGGCAAGTAAAAAAAAAAAAAAGAGGCAAAAGAAAAAGAAAGAAAAGAAAGGAAAAAAAAAAGAGAGAAAAGAAATGAACGAAAAGAAGCACCCACAATCACAGCACAGCACCTAGGGGTCCTCAAATTAGGTATGTCCAGTGACCTTGATCGACTGGCGCCATCCCTAGTCCCCTAGCCCTTTACCATCACCCACAATTTTTCAGGGCACATCAAGGGCGTGACACACCTAGGGAGCTTGTCTCGCCTATGGTTAGACCTGTCACCCTGACCCACTTGCACAATTCCCTCTTGCACTCTCCCTTAATACCATTGCAATCAATTGTGGTGAGTACCGCACAATTGGCCATGAAAAGTACACCATCCTCATCAAGCGATTCCAATAGCTTCCAACTACCAAAAGTGCGGTGTACCTGTATTCAATTATGCTACGTCGTGTAGTCACAATGCAAAGGATGCCTCATATACCTTCACGTGTACTTCTTCTCAACATGGAAAACTTTGCTTCATCAACACATTGTTACGAGAAACTAGCCCGCGGTCTTCTAACTACGTAATATCTAAGTATGCATGAGCACTCACATAATATCTGCACCGAAGTATATACACAATTTGGGTCCTCAAGTGCAGGACAATACTCTCAGCTTGCTTAGAATTCGACCTGTCTCCCAAACTAATCAAAATATGTCTTGTGCACGATAAAAAGACTAGCACTACCCCTTAGGGAGAGACCACATGAGAGGTTTTCAATTGTAGGTATTGAAGACTCCAACGAAGGTGTCATTCACTCTTCATCAACCCTCAACTCTGAATTCCTATCCTTATCACCCTGTAAGCTTGCCAAGAATCAGCACGTACAGAATCCCCAACAAACCGCCACTTGTACTCCATCAGTGCAACCCCCCAAAGAACAGCCCTACCACCAACTCCCATTGCCCTACCACCTACCACTCAACCCACCAATGTGCCCCCAATGACCTTCCTCCCCACCACACCGCCATGGCAACCACAGACGTCCTTGCCATCCACATCTTTGGTGCATGCTAAACGCTTGCTACCTACGACGGTGAGTGCCATGGGACTGGCACTCGTCTAGGAGGGGGGTAATGTTAATCCTCAAATGAACGAAGGTGGAAAATCTGAAAAAGCTAAAGCATAAGACAAAGACAAAGGCCAAGGCAAAGAGAAATGAAAGACAAAGACGCACAAGGAGAAGAGTCCTAAATAAGGGAGAAAGGCACACAAGGAAAAGCGCAAGTCAAAACTTTTGTAAAAGAGTGCAAGCGCATCATGGTTTAATTCAAGGAGCGTCGGGCTCTCACCCATGCAATTTGTAAATGTAGACGGGCGGTGGAAAGGAAGCTAGGAAGATAGAAGGACAATGGGAAAAAGGGCCTAGGCTACGGCCAGCCATGTAAAAAAGGGGAAAAGGGGATGACCGCTCAAAAGGGATTTAGGGTTTTGTATATAAAGTTGAAAAGTGAATGAGAAGCTCATTCTTGTGTGTGGCCAAAAGTAGCTCTCCTCTTCTTCTTCTTCTTCTTCTTCTTCTTCTTCTTCTTCTTCTTCTTGCTTGCTTGAGCTTGTGCTTGAGAGAGGGAGTGTGAGAGTGTGAGGGAGTGTGCTTGAGAGAGGGAGTGTGAGAGTGTGAGGAAGTGAGTGTGTGAGGGTGAGGGACCGAGGAGGAGAAGCTCTCCATCTTCTCCTCTCTTCTTCTCTTCTCTTCTCTTCTATTGTCTTGCTCATAGAAATGGAGCTTGGAGTGTGGAGCTTGAGGATGGAGCCTGCTTGAAGCTTGCACTTGGATCGTGGAGCTATCAGAGTGCGCGGGAGAGGAGGTAACTCAAACGGCATGGAGGTAAGCTCACTACACCCATAGATATGGATGGCGCATTGGTTATGTGAGAGGTAGCCATTAGTGCTCGGCTTGGAACACTTGAAACAATAAGCAGTCCGTGGGTCTTGGCGGTTGAGCGAAAGCTCCCACATCAAGCTTGGAACAAAGAACTCTATGGGTAGAAGTCCTACAACTGTTTTATAGGATGTATGATAGGCCCATAAGGCTGCCACTAGTTTGTTATCCCAATCACTACACAATCCAGAGACAACTTTGGTTAGGATGTTCACTAAGATTTTATTGGCAGACTCAGCTTGGTCATTTGCCTAAGGGTAGTAAGATGAAGATTTTTTATGGATGATCAAGAAAGTGGATAAGAGGTGAGCGATCACTTCATTGATGAAGTGCATGCCTTGATCACTAACCAGTTCAATGGGGTAGCTGAATCGTGAGATCACTTGCTCCCATAGGAACTTAGTTGTGGTCCTAGCATCATTTTTCCTCTTGGCTTGTGCTTTCGTCCATTTTGTGAGATAATTGGTGGCAAAAATGATGTACTTCTCCTATGAGTACTATGTTGCAGGACTAATGGGCCCAATGAAGTCAATCCCCCACTTCTCAATTGATTGTCTTGCAATGATTGGACTTAACTCCATTTTGTCCTTGCAAATAGGTACCTTGTTCCATTGGCGCTTGTCTTACAGTGCTTAATAAATTGTGTTGTGTCTCAAAAAAGAGTAGGCCACCACAATTGAGACTGTAGCCTCTTGCGGCCTATCATGTGTCTGTTATAATGTCCTCCTGCAATCCCATTGTGTGCCTATGCAAGTACATCATGCATTTCATGCTCGCACATGCATCTTCGCACCAACCCGTCTTGCCCTAGCCTATAGAGTTGGCCTACTATCAACTGATAGGGCTGGACTTTAAGGATGAGTTGCCTAAGTCGAGTTGTTTTGATGGGTCTTTCAGGCAGTCCGTGCTCAAGCACTTGGACTATATTCTCTACCCAACATAGCGTCAAGTCAGCTCTAAACAAATCTCTCTTGCTAGACAAGTTAAACAAATGTGCATCTACCAATTTGCTTGTGATGCCCTGTCTAGAAGCTTCTCCAATGGGTATGTGAGACATATGATCAGACATGTAATGTTGCTTTCCTTTTCGTACAATCACAGAGAAGTGGAATTCTAAATGTAGAAGTAGCCATCGAGCAATTTGTCATGTAGCATAAGGTTTATTAATGAGATATAGCAAGGCTTGATGATCAACAAAGAAGGTAAAAGGTGTAGCCAAAAGATAATGCCAAATATTTTTTAAAGCAAACACCATAGCTAAACCCTCTCTCTCTATCATTGAGTAGTTCATTTTTGTATCTATGAGTTTTCTACTAGCATAGGTCATTGGATAGTCTAGATTGTGTTTACCAGGCTAGCACAACATAGCTCCCGCAACAGACTTCGAAGCATCAATGTGAATGTGGAATATTATGGTCCAGTCAGGGGCTTTTAGGATTGATGTTGTGGTTAGAGCCTTCTTCGATTCCTCATATGCGCACTAGAATTCTTTTGTCCATTCAAATATTATCAGCAACTTATATAGAGTCTTGCAATCAATGCATAGTTCAGTACAAATCTCTGATAATGCCCCATATGGCCTAGGAAGCACTAAACTCCCTTGTAATCAGATGGTGGTGGTAGATCAACAATAACCTTGCCTTTTTAAAAGTCTGTGGCAATGTCATTCTTTGACACCATGTGCCCTAGGATGCATCCATGTTTTACCCAGAACTAGCACTTCAAGGAGTTCAATGAGAGATGAGTTTGTCTAGGTATTTGTGGGAGCTTTCCCTCAACTGCCAAGACCCACAGACCGCTTATTATTTCAAGCGTTCCAAGCTGAGCACTAATGGCTACCTCTCACATAGCCAACACGCCATCCATATCTATGGGTGTAGTGAGCTTACCTCCATGCCGATCGAGTTACCTCCTCTCCTGCGCACTCCGCCGATCCAACTGCAAGCTTCAAGCAAGCCCATCCTCAAGCTCCACGCTCCAAGCTCCACTGCCGCGAGCAAAACAAGAGAAGAGAAGAGAAGAGAAGAAGAGAGAAGGAGATGGAGAGCTTCTCCTCCCCGGTCCCTCACCCTCACACACTCACTCTCTCACACTCTCATACTCCCTCTCTCAAGCACAAGCTCAGGAAAGCAAGAACAAGAAGAAGAAGAAGAAGAAGAAGAGACCCACTTTTGGCCACACACAAGAATGAGCTTCTCATTCACTTTTCAACTTTATATACAAAATGCTAAATCCCTTTTGGACGATCATCCCCTTATCCCCTTTTTTACATGGCCGCCATGGCCTAGGCCCTTTTTCCCATTGTCCTCATATCTTCCTAGCTTCCTTCCTACTGCCCATCTACCTTTACCAATTGCATGGGTGAGAGCCCAATACTCTTAAAATAAATCATGGTGCTCCTTGCACTTTTTTACAAAAGTATAGACTCGCGCTTTTTCTCGTGTGCCTTTTTCCTTGATTTAGGTCCTTTCTGCACTTCTTGTGTTTCCAAATTCTTATTGGTGCGCCTTGGTCTTTTGTTTCACTTTTGCCTTGGCATTGTCTTCTGCTTTAGATTTTCTAGCTTTTCCACCTTGTTTGTTTGAGGATTAACATTACCCCCCTCCTAGATGAGTGTCAGTCCCATGGCACTCACCATCGTAGGTAGCAGGCTTTGGCATCCACTGAAGACATGGGTGGAAGTGATATCTGTGGTTGCCATGGAGGAGTGTTGGTGGTGGTGTGGAGGAAGGTCATTGGGGGCACGTTGGTGGCCTAACTGGCTGGAGGTAGGGTTGTTCTTTGTTGAGGATTGCATTGATAGCCAACACAAGTGTTGGTTTGTTGGGGATTTTGCACATGACAATTCTTGGTGGGCTTGCAAGATGATAAAGGATAAGAATTCAGATTTGAGTGTCGATGAAGAGCACACTGCACTTTCATTGGAGTCTTCAATACCTGCAATTGAAAACCTCTCATATGTGGTCTCTCCCTAGGGGTAGTGCTAGTCTTCTTTATCATACACAAGACGTAGTTCAATTAGTTTGGGAGATAGGTCAAACTCTAAGCAAGCTGAGAGTATTGTCCTTCACTTGAGGACCCAAACTATGTATATATTTCGGTGTAGATATTATGTGAGTGATGTGCATACTTAGATATTACGTAGTTAGAAGACCACGGGCTGGTTCGATGAGTACGGTGTACTTGTCATGGCCATTCATGTGGTGCTTATCACGATCGATTGCAATGATATTAACGCAGAGCGCAAGAGAGAATCGTGCAAATGGGTCAGGGATATAGGTCTAACCATAGACGAGACAAGCTCCTTGGGTATGTCCTACCCTTGATGTGCCCTGAACAATTGTGGGTGATGCAAAAAGGCAAGGGGACTAGGGACGGAGCCAACCGACCAAGGTCACTGGACGTACCTAATTTGAGGACCCCTAGGTGCTATGCTGTGATCGTGGGTACTTCTTTTCTTTTCGTCTCTTTTCTTTTATTTTATTTTCTTTTTTTTTTGGACTTTCCCGAGTACAACCATTGCAATATGTTGAAGCTATCAGCCTTTCACTAGGTTGGGAAATGTCAAGCTTCGAAGGCTCAGGAAATGGATATTAAAGCGATGATTGTGCCCTAGCCTCATTGTTAGAGAAGCAGTTGTTGAGATGGGGAGATACACTTGAGATTTTACAACCCTTTTTGGAAAGTGCGATGTTGGTACAATTGAGGTAACAGCTGCCATGAGTGCCCGGTGTAGAGTGTAACCTAGAAAGAGAAAGTGATCATGACCATGCTTTGGGCCATGCAATGTGGGCGATCGGCAAGGGTGATTTTCACTTTCGGCAGCATGGCTTGTCACGGCTCTTTGCGAGGTTGGTGGTCTTGCGGTGACTTGGCCATTGAACACTTTCGCACGAAGACATGCGTCGTCCTGCATCCAATTGTCACTTCATGAGAGTATATGCAAGTCGCATGCATCAAGTACAACGAACAGATGCAATCACGTCAAGATATTACTTTATCAAAATCCTATGATGCTGACTGCAATGCATATTTTGGTGCTTGTTAAAGACATGGCATATATTAGCAGTAGGTAAAGAAAGTGTATACAGGTGGGGAGCTTGCCCCTTTAACCATTTAAAGACAAAAAGTTATGGCAAGTTGGCCTTTGTTAAGCAACTTATATATCATAGGGGCTACTCTATTTGCATGAGACGGGGTGAGTCTAGGTGGTCGGGCGACTGGGGCTCTACCGATGAGGGGCTCCTATGGGGCTGGGCAAGGAAGATATCGGCCAGGACCTCAATGGTGTAGTCCTTGGCTGCAACTATTTCCAGAATTCTTTTGAAGAAAGCATCAAATTCCTGCTTGTCTCGAGCTGCCCTCTTCTCTTTCGAGCACCTAGTGCCCGAGCGTCTAGTGGGGGCCTGCACGATCGGTGTTGCCACGCCCTATGTGCTCCCTTGAGCCCTCATCCTCTTGGGTTGGAGAGTTTTCAACCTGCGTCCTAGGCGGTGTCATTTGGGGCCTCGGCACGTACCTCTTTAGAGTAGGTACATAGCGTTATGGTGGGGATACTAGTGCCTTATGCTCCCTCCGACGACAGAGAGCTTCCTTGCAGGCCAATTGTACCATATGGTCCATGACTGCTACCATAGGGGAACCTGCAAAATGCAAACCAAGGGTTAGGCCGTGAGGCAAGATAAAACTATTCGCATGGAAGGGATTACACAGTGGGTTATCAAGCACATATGACGAGGAGGGGTGAGGTGAGGCATGCAGTGTTTGTTGTAAAGGGACGGGCCTAGTGATGATATTCGTCATGCTTTGATGATGCAGCATATTCTAGCTATAGCAGATCTTGGCTTATGCTAAGCTGCGTGGACTGGTTGTCATGGATTGGAGCACGGCTCATCCCTAGAAGGATAGACCGGAAAGGGGAAAGGTGTATAGAAAGGGACGGTGCCCCTTCTACACCATCAGATATGTTGGCAGGGCTTCCTATGGCGGTAATGAGGGTTGCATGCCCTCCATCACCTGGAGGCGAGAATGGTCACAAACTTCTAAATGTGTGGTGAGAGGAGGACCTGAGGAGCTCAGACTGTCAAACCCAACTCTTCTCCCTGTGCTTCACTATCATTGCTTGTGTGTGTTGATATTATCTATACAAGGTCACAAAATTCATTGTTTATTTATGTATATATTTACGAATCCATGTCACTTCACAAGGATAAACCAATTGTAGAACTCCGGATTGTATCGGACTGTGGTATACGCATCTAGTACTCATGGCAGCTTACTCAATAACGATAGATATTTTGCAACATCGAGTAGCATGGTACCTTGTCCAAGTCTATTGGCAACATGTAACTCCTCCTCAGTGAGAACCTTATTAGCTAGAGAGTTCTATTGGCTAGTTCCAGCTAAGTCCGTACCTCGAATGGCCGTCAGCACACTCGAAAGGAAGTTGGTGCCACATAGGTTAGGTCTCTTTGAGACCGCCATTTGGCCAATCACTCCTCTGAGACTGGGCTCCTAGTTTGGCCATTGCAACGCAGTTTTCAAACCAATGTTTTTCAAATTGACTTCAACCCTCTGATTGTCACTTTATTTTCTCTATCTCTAAGAGATTTGGTTGGTAGAGCACATCATTGAATGTTACAGTTAGCCAAGTTTTGAACTACTTGCTCTAGATTTCAGCCCAGTGATAGAACTATGATGTGGTTTCGGCTCTATATGGTCTCTTGGTCAGTTTTAGGGTCTACATGTTAAAATTTGGAAAAATCCAAATTTGGCCCAATAGGTCCAAATTGCAGGGGCCGAATGCTCAATTTGGCCTATTCGAGGGCCAAGCACTGAATGTAACTGGGCCGAATGTCAAATTTGGCTAGTCAGAGTGTGGTTGTTCGAGGGCCGAGGGGCCAAGTGGGCCAAGGGCCGAGTCAAGTGGGCCAAGTCAGGTGGGCCGAGTGGTGAATTCGGTCGGGCCGAATGTCAACTTGTCCGAGTGGGGTCGGGCCGAGTCAACAACGTCAAGGGCCGAATAGTCGAGTGATCTGAGGGTGGAATGGCCGAGCAGTCCGAGGGCCAATTTTGGGACTCAATCTAGAATCGCCGTCACTCGGACGGGGCCGAGCGCGACATGATTTTTACCGAACTTCATAGAATTCTTCATGCTGACGAGGGATCGAGAGCTTCCTACCTATTGAGCACCTCCAGATCCAAAGCTACTCATGTAGGGAAAGGTGTTGAATTACCTGGGCTGAGAAAATAACTCCTAGATTACCAGATCAAAGTAGGTCCACGCGATGAAGCTCTGTCCCTCTCTCTTGCTCTCCTAAAACCCTGCAATGCAAAATGTGGCCTTTCTTGCCACTCATGGCCCCTCATCACCCTGCCCAGTTTGCAGTCACCTTAGTCTTGCTCCCTTCACCAACATTTAACCCAAAATTTCATTTTTTGCCCTTCTTTTCCCTGTTTCAGCCTATTATACAGCAACAGAAAACCCTATCGTTTGCTCCAATGTTTTGCTCCTATCCTTCCTAAATGCAAGAAAAAATCATAAGGGAAATACCTACACTACTCCATCATGCTTTTCCAAGTCCAAAAACCAAAAATCTACTTCCTAAGGAGATTGAATACATCTTCAAACTCCCTCGCTTTCTACCTATCTACCTCAAGGTTCGGGAAAAACCCTATTTCGATGCTCGATTCGAAGTGCACAAGCGCTCAAGGCTTGAATCCATTTGTCCCGAAAACAAAACCGAAAATGGGAGCTTTTCCTCAACCGCCAAGACCCACAAACCGCTTATTGTTTCAAGCATTCCAAGCTAAGCACTAATGGCTACCTCTCACATAGCCGACACGCCATCCATATCTACAAGTGTAGTGAGCTTATCTCCATGCTGATCGAGTTACCTCCTCTCCCGTGCACTCCCGTAGCTCCACGATCCAAGTGCAAGCTTCAAGCAAGCCCCATCCTCAAGCTCCATTGCCGTGAGCAAAACAAGAGAAGAGAAGAGAAGAGAAGAAGAGAGGAGGAGATGGAGAGCTTCTCCTCCCCGGTCCCTCACCCTCACACAATCACTCCCTCACACTCTCACACTCCCTCTCTCAAGCACAAGCTCAAGCAAGCAAGCAAGAAGAAGAAGAAGAAGAAGAAGAAGAGACCCACTTTTGGCCACACACAAGAATGAGTTTCTCATTTACTTTTCAACTTTATATATAAAGCCCTAAATCCCTTTTGGACGGTCATCTCCTTATCCCGTTTTTTACATGGCCACCATGGCCTAGGCCCTTTTTCCCATTATCCTCCTATCTTCCTAGCTTCCTTCCTACCGCCCATCTACCTTTACAAATTGCACGGGTGAGAGCCTGGCACTCTTAAAATAAATCATGGTGCTCCTTGCACTTTTTTACAAAAGTATAGATACGCACTTTTTCTCATGCACCTTTTTCCTTGATTTAGGACCATTCTGCACTTCTTGTGTTTCCAGATTCTTCTTGGCACGCCTTCGTCTTCTGTTTCACTTTTGCCTTGGCCTTGTCTTATGCTTTAGATTTTCCAACTTTTCCACCTTGTTCGTTTGAGGGTTAACAGTGTTCCTTCCAATTAGAGTGAACACACAGATCATCAACGAATACTTCTAACTCTTTCCTAAGCATGTCTTTGAATATGGCACACATGAGCCTTTGAAATGTGGCTATTGCGTTTGTCAACCCAAAGGGCATGACTATGTGGGCAAGGATCCCCCACTTAGTGGCAAATGCATTCTTGTGCCTATCATCAGGATGCACTTACACCTGATTCTACCCTGAGAAGCCATCGAGAAAACTGTAGGCCTCTTTAACAACTACTCGCTCGAGCATATACTCAGTGTACGGTAATGGGTAATTGTATCTCTTGGTAGCAATGTTGACTTTCTTGTAGTTGACGCACACACTGATCTTTACGTTTTTCTTTAGTATGATCACTATAGGTGAGACCCGGTCTATGTGCTCAATCTCGTAAATGAATCCTGCTCTCAACAATTTATCAATTTCTTCTTTGATAGCATGAGCATGCTTGGGACTCATAAGATACGGTCACTGCTTGACCGATGTTGCATCGGGCATCATGGGTATATTGTGAGTCACTACACTCAGATCCACCCCTTTTAGCTCATCGAGGGACCAAACAAAGACGTCTATATACTCCTATAAGAGAGCAATGAGACTAGCTTCCTCCTCCTTGATCAAGTCATCAGCTATAAAGGCAGATCAAGGCGTCTCTCCTTCCTTAGCTAGATTAACCTCCTTGACTTTGGTTGGTCCTTCTATTGGTTCACTCACTTGTCCTTATCGTTTGGCTCCTAGCAAGATCACTACCCTATTGCCTTTCTTAAACTTCGTGAATCGTTTCGGTAGATCTTGCGGTCTCCTTTGCCCCTCAGCTTTGCGGTTCCTTATGTTTTTTCTTTCATTTTTCCTTCAACCTTCAGCGCCTTAGGTGGACTAGTAAGTCTCCTTTGGTGCGTCTGGTCTTAGGCAGTCAAGGTATTTCAAGATCACTGTCTAAACTTACTTCTAACTCAAAATGAAACTCTCTGCCTTCGCTATAAAAGGGGTTCTCTCCTAGCAGTTATAGCTCAAAGGGTGAATCTGTCTTGAATAATGGTGCGGCACTCGGTTGGTAGACTAGGCTTGCTTGCTCATAGTCAATTGCTCCTATATGCTTCAACCATGTGTGATCGCAATCCATGCGCATGACTCCTCTCTTTATTCTAAAAGCATTCTTCTTTTGAGGTTTGGAGTCTGCCCGTATTTGCTCAATTACATGTCTCTCAATGTCATATTCTATCGTATCAATCTCTCCTTTTCTCTCATCATTGAAGGAGTAGTAGTCCTCGTATTCGTCATTAGAACTATCCTCATCCGACTTCTTGTCATCTCCTAAGTCTTGATATGGCAATTCCTTTTCATCAGTGAGGACTAGGCCCAATTGTACATTAAGTTTATGTCATGCACCTTAGTGCACTACCACTTGGATTCATCCAAGAGATCCTTGAGCAGCTTGAGACTAGCTGCTAGGTTGGCATCTAGATTGTTCGTTAGAGGCTCTAAGATCTCAAGGATTTCTCGCTTGTTGTTAGGTACGTGGAATATGACAAGGTTGGGTTGTCTATGCAAGCTCCTAGCCATCATGCAAACTGGTACTGAGGGCGTGTCACTAGGCTTACCAATTGCCTTAGCAACTTGCTCGTGCTCCTCATTATCCAAGAGTGAAGGATCAATCATGGCTAGCATGTGCATCCAATCTCACTCATCCTCAAGACAAGGGATAGACTTGGTGAGTGGCCCCTACGATTTTCCAACTTGCGCATCACCCTTCAACATGGCTGAGATGGCATCTAAATCAACTTGGCGTAGTCTTCAAAGTATCCATCTCTATTCCTAGTCTTTTATGACTCGTGCGTTGCACATCTAGGGTCGGCCTAACAGGATGTCGTAGTCCATTCCTTTCATGACTATGAAGTCTATGGAGAATTGTACTCCCGCAATCTTCAATGGCCAATTCTTTAGTACTCCAAATGGCTTTACTTTCATTATGTTAGCCAGTGTGACATTAAATCTAGCATTCTTGATAGGCAAGTTACCCCAAACTTGGAGCACTATGTGGCTAAGCACACTAACTCTTGCCCCCGTGTCTACAATTCCCTTTCTTGTGGTATTGCCTAGAGCTAGGACCGGTAAGATTGCATGCATTTCGATGCCTTCCCAAAAAGCATTAACATGTAAGGACTTGGGCACTGAGTGCAGTGTCAAACTCACTATCTACGCCATAGCATCATGCTCATACAAGTCAATAGTAGCTTACTCTATCAATCCTTCCACCCACTACTTCAATTCTTGCCATAGCGTCGAATGCTGCCTAAGCAAGTCTCCCAAGTTTAGAGTCACCAGACTAGTTACTAGCATTGTCATGAGATTGCTAACTGCTTGATTCTCTCTTGATTCTGTGTTTCTTGGCCAATGGCCTTGGCTGATTTGCTGGCCTGTAGCATTTAAACTTCGTCTAGTTTTACTGCTTGTGGTGTAGTTTCATCTCTCGATTTTGATCATGGAGGCAAAACTAGAGTGCTTATGCTTGAGAGATCATCCATCTCATCCTCCAAGCTGGGCTTAGTGTCCTTTAAGTGTTCCTAGGCTTCTTTCACCTACTTCTTTGCTTTTTCTATGGCTTCTAGTTGGTACTTTGGGTTGGGATACTTCCCTACCTTAGCACTCCCCTTCTCAGCAATCTTTGGAGCATATGTCTCTACCTCTACATCTATGACCTTCTTTCCAACATGCAATTTTGTGGCATTCTCAGTTTTAAGTGTGACCCTTGCATCACTTTTCTTTTTTATTCACCTAATGCTCTTCTTTCTGATTGAGGCTGCATCTAAGCTGCTAGGCCCTGGGGCAGCTGATCTATGAAAAGAAAAAGAAAAGACAATACAATGTACACATGTACAACAGGATAAGGAAAGGTGTCATCTCATCCAACGCCCATCAATCTCCTGAGAAAGGCAAAGCCCTCAATAGTGAGGCTTTTCGTGAGCAGATCTGTAGGATTTTCATCAGTGGAGATCTTGACAAGCTCAATAGACTTGTCCTCCACGACCCCACATATGAAGTGATATCTCACCTCAATGTGTTTCGTCTTCGTATGGAAGACCGGATTCTTGGTTAGCTAAATAGCACTCATAGAATCTAAATGCATCGTAGGTATAGTATCAATCCTAAGGTCATGAACCAAATGGCCCAACCATATGGCCTCCTTCAAGTCTCAGTGGCTGCAACATACTCGACCTCAGTGGTAGAGAGAGCCGTACACTTCTGAACCCTGGACATCCAAGAAACATCACCTCTAGCATAGGTAAAGACATACCTGGAAGTGGACTTCTTACTATCTGCATGTCATGCATAATCGAAGTCTGTGTAGCCCACAACTCCTATATCCTGGCTGCCATAGCAAATACACATATCTGTTGTGTCCTTCAGGTATCTCATGATACCCTTTAGGGCATCCCAATTATTTTTCTAGGTGTAGCCATATAGCGTGCCACAACACCAACTGCAAAGGCAATATCTGGACGAGTGGCTCTCATGGTATACATCAAACTGCCCATGGCTAATGCATAAGGGACATTGACCATCTTGGCCCTCTGCTCATTCGTCTACGGACAATCGGCTTGTGAAACCTTCACATAAGAAGGTAATGGAAAACCAATAGGCTTTATGTCCTGCATGCGAAAACACTAAAGGACTTTATGAATGTACTCCTTCTGTGAGAGTTAGAGTAGTCCCTGATGCTGCCTGTCATGCTTAATGCGCATACCAAGAATGTGAGAGGCATGTCCCAAATCCTTCATCTCAAAGCTCTTCTTCAGTTGAGATTTAAGAGCATGCAACTCATCATGAGCTTTCCCCGCTATCAGCATATCATCCACATAAAGTACCAAAATAGGCAATGAGCCATCATGGGCTTTCTTCGTGTAAAGACATGGATCCATAGCACTTCTGGTGTAGCCTTATGACTGCATAAAGGCATCAAACTTATGATACCACTCCCTAGGTGCATGTTTCAAGCCATAATGACTTTTATTCAACTTGCACACTAGGTGCTCCTTGCCAGGTTCTGCAAAGCCCTTAGGCTACTCCATGTTTATCTCATCATGCAAATCCCCATGCAAGAATGCAGTCTTGACATCCATCTAGTACAAGTCCAAGTCAAGCTGCACGACTAAGGCCAAAACCAAGCGTAGGGTGGTCATGTTGACCACATTGACCACAGGAGAAAAGACTTCATCAAAGTCAACTCCATGCTCATGTTTAAGACCCTTAGTGACCAATCTTGCCTTATAAGCTGGCTTGGGGTTTCCAGGGTTACTTTTCAGCTTGTATACCCATTTGCATGGCAAAGCCTTCTTGCCCTGAGGTAGTGCAACCAAATCCCAAGTCATATTCTTGTATAGGGAGTCCATCTCACACTGCATAGCCCTCTCCCAGGAGTGACTATCACCCCTGCGCATAGCCTCATCATAGGTGAGAGACTCTCCTGCATCTCTAACCAAGACATAATGCATCGAGGGCTCAAATCTATCAGATGGACGTCTATCTCTAGTAGACCATCTCACGGCAGGCTCTACAACCGGTCCAATACCCTGGCCATGTGTAGCAACTACTACGGCAAGCTGTCCAACTGGTTGTGCAAGAGCATATGGCTCCTCATGGAATATAACCATGCATATCTCTACCATCTTCTGAGGCTGCCTATGCATCTTGTCTTCATGGAAGACTACTTTCCACGCTTGTGAATCCTAGAGGCAATAACCCATCTCGTCTGCATCCCCATGGCCAAGGAAAATGCATTTGACACTCTTAGGATCCAACTTAGTATGCTTGTCTTTGGGCACATAGCAGAATGCCTCACATCCAAAGACACATAGATGCACATAAGAGGGAGGTTTCCCAGTCCATACCTCCTCTGCAACCTAAAGATCCAAACCACTAGAAGATGATCTATTTATGACATACATAGTTGTACTACCTGCCTCATCCCAAAAGCTCTGTGGTAAGCCTACATGGCTAAGAATACTACGTACACGCTCTTGGATGGTTCTATTCATCCGCTCAGTCAAACCATTCTGGGGTGGGGTATAGAGGGCAGTCAATTGATGCTTAATACCCCTCTTGTCACATAGTTGCTCAAAAGTACATGATACATATTCTCCCCCATTGTCAATCCTAAGGCATTTTAGCCTATGCCCAATCTGGTTTTCAACAAATACCAAGCCTCTGGAGCATCACATAAGCTAAGAGCATGACATTTTCTTACTGTAAATCAACTTAGATTTGTTGCAAAAAATACCGTGATCAGAATTTGGTAGATCTGACATCACCATCGCGTCTGAAGCATGCCAAAACCCGAAGTTAGACTCTTACCTTGCCTAAATTAGGTTCTGGATGCTCAAGATATGAAAAAAATGGGACTTATGAGCCAGATTTTGAAACAGGTGCAAAAAAAAATGTGAGATGACTATGGGGCCTGCTGGTTATGCTGAGGATAAGGGGGCAAATGGGGGCATACAAGGTGCCCAATGAAGCCAAGGAACACCTACAAAGAGCCTATGAGGGCCGGGGAGAGACGAGAGATGAAATCTTGCCTCGAGGGGAAGAAGCCATGGCTGGCATTGAAGCTCCAAGCTCTAGGTCTTCAATCCGGGCTGAAGTAATGCCGGGCCAAGCTCCATGATTAAGCTCTAATCAAAAGCTCTGATACCAGTTAAAAGGTGAGAAGGATCAAAGCTTGCTTGGAAGTGAGATATGGCGGAGAGTAAGAGCAAGAGCAAGAAGAGAGAGAGACACAAATGGGAACTCCAACAAACACAATGTGTAATCAGGCCTTCCTTTATTCAAACTGTCACTAAAAGAATAAAGAATAAAGCGACAGTGATGGGTGCCCACTACCTGCTGTGTGTAGTGGCGAGTACTGTCAATGTAGTAATACACGAGCGGCTAGGCAGAGGTGCTTTTACCCCCAACACTCAGCCCATCTAAGATCAGCCTTGTCTTGATTGGCTTATTCTCTTTTAGGGCAGTGTGAGGAGGTGTCCTAGGTGACCGCAAGTCCAACATGAGATTGGCTCTTGGGTCTGCCCTCCTAAACTTCTACCTCTACCTCTACCTAGCGCCATCACACCAATACTAGTCGATAATCCATGAGGATTGGGTTGCCCTCTTCGTCCCACGATCTCTACCAAGTGGTTTTTTTAATTTCGAAGGGGCAAACAAGCTCAGATTCAAAATCTGTATGGATGGTTGGCTTCGTGACATTAAAATCTATAAAGCTGGCCACTGTCATGCAATTTTTGGCTTCCGGATCATATAGCTACTTTATAACATAAAACCTTGCGAGGGTTAAATGGGGGGTCAAACAAACTCCCATCGATAAATGGAGACTTGTGTTGGGTTCTTGGCGTCAAACTCCATCTAGGAAAACTCCAGCTCATCGATCCAAAACTGTTTCATTTTGCATGAAAATTTGGTCTTTTACAACCTCCCATACTCTTTTCCACTTCAAAAATGACATTTGAAATATGCTCTCACCCTCCTGCATATACGAATCTAATGATACCCTAACCTCAACTCAATCTTTGTAAAGAATCTAGTCCCCCTTGCGCTAATCAAGCATATCATCAATTATGGGTATTGGATACCTGTTCTTCATTGTGATCTTGTTTAGATCCCTTTAATCAATAAACATCCTAAAAGATCCATCTTTCTTTTTCACTAACAAGACCGTGGCAATGCATAAGAGGTGAAGAACTAGGCTCAATGAATCCCATTTCAAGAAGCTCCTTGATTTTCTTGGCTACTTCTTCACACTCACACTTAGACAATCTGTAGGGTGGCTTATTAATTGGCTTTGAGTTGTGCTCCAAATCAATTTTGTGTAAATCCAACTTACTAGAGATTCCATGTAAATAGATGAGTTGCCATCAAAGATAAACTCCATATACAGCTATAAGAAATCCATAGTAAATTTTCCCAATGTCATTAGCCAATCATACCCGAGTACAATATCTATGGGCCCCATTTCCAAAGTTATCAAGTTTACTTTTGCTTTGTAATTTCAACTAGCTATAAAGAAACTTGTGGACATATTTGAGTGCTGATTTCTTCTTCACCATTAGCTACTTGAACTCTTATGGGCTTTTGTAAATCAATACGAAGACAATTCAATTTATCCACAATTGACTTATTCACAAAATTGTGTGTACTGCCACTATCTATAAGGACAAACACATCTATCCCATGAATATTACCCTTCATACGAAGTGTATTGGGGCTCTTAGATCTTGTCCAAGCATCCATGGAAATGGAACAATTAGTGATAGCAAGCAGCTCATCATGAATTCCTCCCAAATCAAAAGAAACACTACCACCCAGATCAAAAGGAAAAGTATCGGGAGTATCATAAAAATGTTCTTACCCAACTTCTTTCTCAACATCTTCATTTTTAGTAGTAGTTACAAATGCACTAACCTCATCAATGTCATCCTCTAAATCTTCAAAGACTAACATACTATGAACCTTGGCTTTTGCATTTTTGTATACACACTTTGTTGCATTATCAATTGTATACTTTTCTCCACATTTGAAGCATAAGACCTTTTCCTTCCTTTCTTTGTAAAGGTCCATAGGAATAGACTTTGGATTCATATTGACTGAAGTAGATTTAAACTTGATGTCCCCTTGTTTAAAATCCACTGTTGGACTATTTTCTATCCTCAAATTTCTTTGAGGTCTTGAAACATTGAACGATGGATAAGTTGGCACTCTTAGGCTCCCACTTGGTGCATGATTACTACCATAAACATTGTCAACTTGTCCCTATTTTAAAATAGTCCTTAGCTATCCATAACTAGGCTAAAATGAAGACTCCCTTCTATATCATCTTCTATAATGCGATGCAAGCTCAATAGCTTTGAAAAGATTGGTAGGGTTTTGTGGCATAACATCAACTGATAAAGAAGGTTCTAAACCATACATATACTTGTGAAGTTTAGTTTCATCACTAATGCTCTCTACATACATAGTAAGGTTGAGGAATTGGTTTGTGTAATCCTATACACTTAGGCCTCTTTGCTCTAATCCGTACCATCTCCATAACAATTTCTCTTTTTCAAGAGGTGAGAAAAATACTTCAGTCATAAGTGTCTTAAATGCATCCCAATTCTCTACAAGTATGTTCTCTTTCTTGATGTATCTCCACCAAGTATGAGCAAATCCTTCCAAATGTAAAGATGCAAAATGAATCTTCATACCATCAGTTCTAGGGAATATATCAAAGTAGAATTCCAATTTTAAAATCCATTCCTCTAGATCAAATGGTGAAGATGATTGCCCATTGTACTTTGCCAAAATGATCTTATCCTTCAACTCTCTTTCATGAAAGGGTTGTTGACTCAAAATAAACTGTTCACAGTTATTATAGGCATTGAACTTCCAAAATAAGATGGTACTCTTCCAATAGGTGGTTGAGAACTAGTATGAAACCTTGCCATTGGTAGAGGACCTCTAGAAGGTTGGGATGCCCATAATCTTGGAAATTGGCACCATTCAAATTTCCCAAATAGTCATCATGCCTTTGTGAAGTATCACATTCCAATGATACCATGACCTTGACCATTTTGGTTGTTAGGTAGCTGAAATGGGACTGAAGGTTCACTATTTGAATGTGCTTTCTCCTTAGCTTACTTGGTTCCCATTTGCATTTGCATCCATTAGGATAATTAAGCCATTATTTGAGCATTGGATTCTACTAATTTATTAATTGAAGCCTTCATTTGGTAGTGGAATCCACCAACTTCTCAATGGAAAACTTCGTTTGATTAGTAGACAATACCATATGCTCCATTCTAGATATCAGCTCCATATGCCTTTGAACATGTCTATTCTCATGTTTCACACATGGTATTATTGAGTGTATTGGTTTCTCCTTGCATTTGAGGCTCTTTAGAGCCCTCTTGAGGTGTATTTTCTAACATGGAATCTCTGATTTGTTGTGCATACTCATCCTAGGCCTTACTCTTTCCCTCATGACCTGCCATAGTAGTGTAGTCTTGTAGTATCCCCTATCACAAAATTGGCTCTAACTTGAATTAGAAAACTTCGATTCCCAAATTTTTTTATTCAAATAGAAGCCAACAATACCCTCTTCAAGATGAGCTATAGTACTTCATAATAGGTTAAGGAGAAAAAATTCTACAATTTAATATTTCAAGCTGAATTGTCTAGGCATTCACCCTGTTTAAACTTGTAAGTACCATGTTTCCACCTGTGAGAGTAAAATGGTAGTGCCTGATGGCTACCAAACCCTATAGGAAGCTAGATAGGACCTGTGGGCACCCTATAGTACCTGTACTCGTACTTTACTGATGAAGATGGTACATGTAATAACATGTATAGACCCTGTAGTTTCCTGTAAATTCCTTGCTTCACCCTATTTTGATCTTCAAGATGCTTGAGTCCTTGAAATTGCTTCAATCTTCTATTCTCCACTCATTGTAACTATGTGAGGGATAAAACAATAGGACAAGCTCCCTACATGGGCTCCAAATCACTGGAGGTGGGCAAAGTTCCCTCTGGCTAGTCGCACCCCTTCGGGATCTTTAATAATGAGGGAGGGTCACCTCTCTAATGTCCCACTATCTCCCCCGGCATCCATCTTTTTCCTCGGTGGGAATATCAACATGGTAGTGGCATGCTACTCTAATCAATCAGCATGATATACATTACTGAAATTTTCATTCACCTCTTTACATAAAATGCAAGAGAATTGAAATTTGGCAAAATGAGTGGGAAGAGGGCCTTACCATGTAGTGACTCACTACTAACTTACCCTTTTACAATGGATTATTATATATTTATTCCATGAATGAACAATCATCAGCAAATCAATAGATTAGAGTAAGAAATCTTATCAATCAATTGGGCTTTAATCAATTGGATTGAATGCAATGCTAGGACTTTAGTCAAAAAGCTTCTAATTCACTCGATTGGATGCAACATGCATCAAGTAAACAAAGCATTCCATGAATGGACTGATTTAAACAATGATTGGCTGAAATTTGATGGAAATTTTACAATTTGTTAATCTCTCAACCAATCAGATGAAGCTCAACAATAGGATGAATGAGAGAGATTAAGAATTGAAGAGAAATACCTTTTGTATGTTTGATGAAGGTATGAATGATCCCCAAATGCTTGATGAAGCCTCCAATTGCCTAATCTTGCTGAAATAAACTTCAATCCTTGTGCATTTAATGCTTGGGAGTAATCTTGAAGCTTCAGATACTTAAGATTGAAGTATTAAATCCATTTTTCCCAAATTTTGACTCCATAGAAGCTTTTGAGCTTCAATCCTTAGCTATTCTTGCTCGATGCTTGCAATTTCTTCAAGAATCTTTATTGAAATGAATCCCTAGGCTGAATTGATGAAGAATCTTTAAGAAAGTGAAGAGAAATTGAAGCTTAAGCTGAAGGTTTAATGGTTGTCCATGGACTATTCATTTAGGGTTCCAAGAGAGTGAAAAGATGAGAAATAGAGCTTCATTTGGGAGTCCAGACATTAGAGACTTAAAGTATGTTGTACCGATGATTATTTAGAAGCATTAATGCTATCTAAGAGCTAGAGAAATGATGAGGAACAAGGCTAAAAAATCAACACAATTTTTGGGTTGTTCTTCTGCTGACATAGCACCACCAAGACATGGCAAAATGGTATGCAACTTGTTGCACTTGATGCCTAGAAGCCTTCTACATAGTTCATTGTTGGAAAGAGGCAAGATTCATGGAGAAAGATGAAGTTGAAGATTGATGGTACCATGGAAGTCACTAACATGAAGAAGAGGAAGCTCTTTCCTAAAAAGTAACCACAATTTGTTTCTCTTCCAAGTCCAGTTAACTCCTATTTGAACATGTTACCTTGAAAATTGCATGAAATTTGACAACAACCAGCTATTTTGCCCTTCCACCACCATATATATCCTAAATATCTCCAGATATAGTGTTCTTCCAATAGTAGATTCCTACAAGCCACTACTAGTCAATGTCCATGTCTTATACCTGTAGTACAAAAAGAGGTGAGAAGCCATAGAAGCTGTGAGTAAGGTGATGAGGAAAGAGATAGTAATGTATTATATTTCAAAAGATGTGAAAATTTACATGTCTCTCCCTTTTTATACCTATGTTAGTGTGACATGATATTACTATTATTTCTACACTAAACATCTCTTCATCCTAGCTTCTTACATATTGTATCCAATTGTTTTGATAAGAAGGATGACATTTGTAGTGGCAAGTTGCAACAGCAAAGAAATTATGTATCATCTTCAAGATAAAATTATGACAAAAATGAGAGTTTGTTTGTCATGTAGCATATGATGAATGTTATTACCATTTAGGGGGACATGTGATGATGTATTGTATATTTATTCTAGTGTATCTAATCATATGACAAGCCATGCTAAATGGTTTGGAGAGATGTAAGATTTACAAATTCTGAGTTTTGTAGAGATAGTGTTCTTCCAATAGTAGATTTCACTGTGATGTACCCGCCTTTGATTACGTGACGAGTAATGTTTTAGTAGTCGCCTAGAGTTTATCTTCCAGCTGTCGCCATCCGTACTCTAACTAGAATGATCGGATTTTGTCTGGCTAGTTAACCCTAGGTCTACCCCGCAAGGGAAGCGTCCTACCATTACCCACGAACTAACTCACATTCAGAGGTCAATTATGAATGATCACCTGGCTAGTTAACTCTCACCATTGAAGCCGGTCCATGCTTCCACGGTGGTAAAAACATCCCCTCTTCGTATTGGGATTTAGCACCTATCCTTAGGGGAGACATAGGGCTCCTCAATTTTTATCTATTGCAATACTTGATTCAATCAAGATCTAATCTAGGAAATCACAAACAAAATTGAAATCTGCCAAGCAGTTATGACTTCAATCAATCATGCAACTTTCAAGTTCAAGTGATGCTTAATTTGATAGCAATCGACACTTGAGTTTCAAACTAATGAACTCTTTCCCTTGGAATTTAACTAAAGGTATCTAGAATTTGAGTCTCTAACTTCCCAATTCTTGTAA
Source organism: Lygodium microphyllum (assembly GCF_053477565.2). NCBI lineage: Eukaryota > Viridiplantae > Streptophyta > Polypodiopsida > Schizaeales > Lygodiaceae > Lygodium > Lygodium microphyllum. The sequence goes on from NC_141139.1 coordinate 93,568,286, forward strand.
CCAAGTTTCTTGACCTTAAGTCAGCATTTCTCAAGAGACTTATCTTATTTCTATTGAACTTGAATAGAACTATAAAAAAAGCATGTGGTATCGCAGTTGGTAAAGAGGCGTTATCCGCGCCCGTGACTCCGTTTGTGACTCTCGTGCTTGCAACTCCAACTGGTGCTTCTACGTTAGTAGGGTTATTTGCGATTTCCGCTTCTAATTTATTTTTCTTTGGGACCATGATAGAATAGAGATGAGAGTAGAGGTATGATAGAATAGGATAGAGTTCTTCAGTGTCTTCTCTGCTCAGATCAGAGTAGAAGAGGATGAGAGACCTTCAACATATCTCGGACAGAGTCTCCTTCTCGATTAGCATCTCCTCCTTGTCAAGATTGCTCTTGTTACTCCTCCTTCTCGATCAACGTCTTGCCCTCATCAAGATTGCTCTTGTTGCTCTCTGTGGTCATCCCCAAGCCCTCAATTTATAGTTTTTGCAAGGGGGGAAGGGGGGGTGTAAAAGAGAGGGCACCTGCTTTTTGTCGTTTTTTATGACATCATTGATGACAATATTTCGTTTTCTTTTTGTCCTGCAACTTATTTTGATCATAACTTCGTCGTATGAACTCCAAATATAGACGTTCGGATACTTAAAATGATCGGAACGCATTTGATCGACAAGCTAGCATGGGAAGAATTTCAAAAATCCATCAAACTTAGGTGAAAATTATGATTTTTATAAATGGTGTTATTTTTATCCATCTTTTGTCTTGGACAACTTATTCCCTTCAAAATAAGTCACGGTATATATTTGAATTTATCTAAAGTGAAAATTAAGTCATCTAAATATGATACTAGAGATTTCAGACTGTTCTAGTAAACTAGTCCTGCTTCCTATAAATCGTGTAGAGATTCTACAGTTTTTTTTTTCTATGTGTGGACATGCAACACAACGTATACACACCTTCAAATAAACTAAGTAATGGGGACATTACATTCACAGTGGTAAGATGTTTTACATGTGCCATCCATTACAAAGAGTTTGGTATCTATCAGTTAAATGGTAGAGTAAGGGCTATACATTAGATTTAATATGAAGGGTTGTTTTAGACTTTAATAATAACTACAAAAGGTGAATTGAGAAAGGAAATAGAATTGGCTGCATGTTTACATTGGAGGTTGAAATACCTATTATAAATGCTGCTATGTATGCTAAAGGGAAAGGTGTGGTTGCAAATAGTGAAATATGGCACAAAAATATTAGACATGCAAATCTGCAAAGACTAAAATTAATGCAATCCAAAGAATTGGTTGCAGGTTTGCCAATATTTAGAGTTGCAAAATTACATAAAGTTTATGCAGCATGTTAGCTTGGGAAGCAAGCAAGGCAACTATTTTTGCAAAACAGAGATGTAAGCAAAAATATACTTGATGTTGTGCACACAAATATTTGGGGACCTACCTAGAGTGTACCTTTTGGTGGCATTAAGTATTTTGTTACATTCATTGATGATTGCTCTAGAAAACTCTATGTATATTTTATGAAAAAAATAGTGAACTATTTGAGTACTTCAAAATTTTCAAGGTTATTTGTTGAAATAGAAATAGACTTAAAAGTTAAGTACTTGAGGTCAAATGGAGGAGAAAATGCCTCTCTAATGAGTTTGATGATTTTTTGAGGTCTCATGGAACAAAGCAAAAATTTACATGCAAGTATATTCCACAACAAAATGGGTTTGCAAAAAGGAAATAACATATTGCATACATTAATAGGCATTGATGGGTGAAATTTATATACTCAAGCATTTTTTGTCTTAGGCTATTCATATTAATGTCTATATTATGATTAGGTCTCCCATATCTGTCATTCATTATAAGACTCCTGAAGAATAATTTAGAGGTAATAAACCTAATGTATCACACTTGAAAGTGTCAGGTTGTATTGCATATACTCATGTGCTTGATGAGTTGAGAAAGAAGTTGGACCCCAAGGTTGAAAAATATATATTCAGCAGATACTCTACTAAGTAGAAAGAATATTGTTGTTATAAACCTATTAGTGGTGTATTGCATATATTCATATGCTTGATGAGTTGAGAGAGAAGTTGGACCCCAATGTTGAAAATATATATTCATTAGGATACTCGACTAAGTAGAAAGGATAATGTTGTCATAACCCTATTAGTGATGAGTTTTGGATAAGTAGGGACATTATTTTTTATAAGATGAGTAGTCGGTATGCATCTAGTGGAGATGCATTAGATTATGCTAGTGATCATGATAGTCATGTGTAGATAGAAAAGCAAGAATCACAAACTATTAATGGATCATAGATATCATTTGATTATAAATCTACTTGGTTTGGGAGACTAAGAAGTAGCCCCACATGTTTAGGTACATCTACTAATGTTGTAGATAATGACAAAGAGAAGAAGAAAGTATCAGCCAGATGGATATAGTTCTTGATGGAGACTCTAGTGGCTCAAAGAGCTTGGATAATAAGCTTGGTATTCCTTCATTTAGGAAACCAAGTATACAAAGAGCACATGGTAATGTAAAGGCTCCATTGAGTGATTCAATGATATGCAAGTTTTTGAGAGGTGGATTTAAATGCATGGTTTTTGGGATTTTTGATAATTTTAGGCAAATCTATAAGCATTTGTGAGTGAAAATGAAGATTTTAGGCTCCAACTAGTCTATGGTGCAAAGTTATCAAGGCACAAGAGATAAAGTATTTTGAAGTTTGAGACGTAGCAAAACATCAAGTCAAGTCTACAAATAATGAGGAAGCATCCAACCATCACTTGGGAATTAATTCTGTATATTTGGGGTAGAATTTAAGATCAAGAGACCTTAATTTGCGAAGGAATATAGTCCGAAGTACAGTTGGGAGGCCAAAAATGAGTCAAGATGTGAAGGGATGGATCAATTTCAATGGGTGACCAAATTTAAAGGGGTATGACCAAAAGAAATAACTAATGATGAATCGTGGAAGAGAGAGGAGTCTATATAGAAATTAGACACCATATTTTCATTCTTATGTTCATGGACCGATTTGAGGAAATGACAATGTTGATTTTCTAGTCTTTCTCTCTTCTCCCTTTCCTCTTGCATAATGGTTATTCTTATGAGAGAAGGAAGATGGGTGAAAGAGAAAGAGAGAGGTCCGATTTATGTGAAAGAAATGGTTCATGGCATGTTACTAGTATCCATGGAGAACTTCTCAAGTATTTCAATGGCTATGGTAAGCATTACTAGCCTTGGGAACCACTCAACATCTCGTTCGTGTCACGACATGTAGACAATCAACAAATAAGTAGTCTAGTTTTTATAGCAAATAAAATCTAATTAAAAAACCATTTAAAAATCATATTAATAAATATATGAAGATAATTATCAATGCTTAATATTGGCTCTTTTGATTTTTTTAAATGAATAAAATGGCTAAAAATTAATAAAAATAAAAAATTAGCCAAAAAATAAATAAGAAAACACTAAGAATGGTCTAGTAAACTTATAAATGTAAAAATGTCACACTTCTCTTTTTATATTTTTAGAAAATTAATTTTTTTTAGTACAAAACATGTGTATTGGTAGCATGGGCTTGTGGCCTCCATGCCATGCATAATGATTAAAATGGAAGAACATATTAAATTCTAATGAACAATATTGAGGTTTTTTTTTTTTCATATCATATCTAGGGCTTTATGTGTGAAATATGTATCCAAAATTAGCATGAGTGAGAAATACTTGTCACTTTTTGGTATGTGAGCACTATGCATTCAAGCATTTTTATGCATACACTATTGCATAGCAATTGGTCCTATGCTGAGCGAGTAGGTGGGAGATCCAAATTAGTCTTGAGGACTCAAAGGGATTTCTAGTTAGGATGAGTGGAGAGTGAGTACTACATTTGTGCTAAAAGACAAGGACTAGTGGATCAAATCCCTAACTAGTAGTATGCACATGATTAGATCTTAGAGGCCATGTTAATCAACCGAGGAGGAGCCTATGTGACATTTGCATGGTGTAATAGACACCTTCAGTTTGGCCACTCTTGCTTGGAGTTTGAGGCAAGAAATTAGGATATTGGATGACAATGTACTATGTCAAGGTTTAGAGAGAGAGTTCCTAGTCTATTGCCAATCCCTCATGGTCACAGGGCCGTGGAGTTAGACTTGTGAGGTCCATTGCTCAGCTTGAGTGTGTGAGAGCCACTATCTGATGCCAGAAGGCATATTTCACGGTGGATTCCGTGCCACGGTGGATTCCGTGAGGTTTTACGGTGGATTCCATAAACTTTGATGACCGAGGCTCATACAAAAAGTGGATTCTTTGTGCGAGAAGTTGATGGGGACGCCTGTCCTTTTCGGGCGTTTCATTAATTTAGTGTGTACATGGGTGATTCCATAGCGGGTGATTCCGCAAAATGCATATTAAATTAATAAACGTTTATGAGTTTAGAGTGCACACTCGTAATAAATTAAGGTTAGGATTTATTTCTAACCAGTTGATTTATTTATGTAGCTGAAGACTGCTAGGTATTCACTTTTGTCGGTTTAATTGTATTATTTTACTAACGATTGTGAATGCTTCAATTGATGTGTAGAGATAGCAGAAGTGGCGGAGGAAAGCATTGGAGGATAGCGAGTATTCGATTTATGGATTATATTTTGATGGGCACATACCTTAGGCATGGCGCCTATATTTTGTCACACCTATTTATTAAGGCGTCGGATATTTATTATTATTTTGTATGCGCATGGGCACACAATTATGTTATTTCTATTTGGACATTGTATTGGGTGTGCCAGACTCTTTGGACACCGTCCATTAGCTTTATTCCTATTTTTGTGTTAAAGCAAACTCAAAAGCTAAAAGCTTGCTATTTTGTAATTTGGGCTATTATTTGAGCTTGAAGATGAATAATATATAAAATACATGCTTTGTGGAGCGCTCACACAAGGCATGGGGGGAGATTGCACCCAATTGGTCTCTTGCTCTTGTCGTTCATGCTTTTTACCTTGTAATTTGTGCAAAAAGTAGAGTTCTATTGTTCTTGGGGACCTTCTGGCATTCACTACGTGAGCGTATAGCACCCGATCTGCGCATCAGTGGTATCAGAGCGAAGCTGAGATCAAGAGCTTCCAATCGCTACCCATCTTGTACGAAGGCGAAGCTCCTGGAACGATCGGGCTCTACGGTCAATCTCGTCGCGAACCGTCGATACAGGCAGATTTCTGGCGATCAAGAACCCCTGTTTCCATCATCGGATCACGAAGGACCGGTCTGCAGAGGCAGAGGACCACTCCTACATCTTCTTCATCAAGTCGTGGTTACACAAAGAGATAAGCCATAAACCCCATAACTCAATATCTTCAAGCTTTAAACACCAAAGCTTAAGAATATTAGCTTAAGCTTTAAGAAGCTTAAAGCTTCCAATTTTTTTTCCTAAGGTATTAGAGGACATCGCGGAATTTTCGCCGCTGAAAAAAAAAACGGTCCCCCCCCCTCCCCACGAATTTCGCCGTTGGTTGTATTAAGCCATCAAGCTTAATCATTTAAGCAATAGTCACACAAGCTCTTCAATCTTGCAAGTCATAACCAACTTCAGGTCACACCCAACCAATCAAGTTCAGCAAGTTTCTCAAGTCTAAATCCTGCAAGTCAGATAAATCGACTAAGTTCTGCAAGTATTCATACTCTGCAAGTCACATAAGTCTGCAACTCTGCAAGTCAGACAAGTCAACTGGAGTCAAAACTGACTTCTGTCCAAAACTCATAGAAGGGCTGTTCCTGCGCAGAAACTCCGAACTGCAAAGTTGTTCATTGGAAGGTACTCTACCCATACGTAGGTTTGCTGAAGCATTTTCAACATACGAAGAAGGATAAAACACAAATTTTCCAAAGATTGTGAAAGCCATACCCAAAAATACATAAGCCTTGTATTCCCGAACTTAAGCTACGCTCATCCCGCTAATTTGATTTTGAGTGAGAAAGGTCTTTTGAGTTTTGCAGGATGACGAAACCACATATGGATGATCTTATGGCTGAAGGCGACCTACCTGAACCTACGATGGAGCAAAAGCTGGGCTTAATTATGATGCAATTGGATGAAGAACGAAGGGCTAGGCAAGCATTGCAAGTTCAACTGGCAATTTTACAAAGAGCGTCTACCGACAAAGAAGAACCTCAATCTGAAGATCTTATCCGATGTACCATCGACGCAACTCTCAAAGCTCAAACCATCCGCAAGGAATCAAAGATAAGTAAAAGAAGTTTCAAATTCCGTACTTTTAATGGCATACGAGAGGGAAAAACTGTTCTTGCATTCATTAGTCAGTTTGACGACTATTTCCATGAGGAAACCTATGCAGAAAAAGATAAAATCAAGTGTGTCACTAATCATTTAGTGGATAGAGCATCTCTTTGGTGGACTGTAGTATGCAAGAGTATAGATTGTCTTGCTACCTGGGAGAATTTCAAGAAGAAGTTCATGCAGAATTTCCTTTCTCCACAATTTCATGAGAAAGCTATTAAGCAATGGGATCTTCTTCAGCAACGGGATCGTGAACCTATTCCTCAGTACACAGAGCGTTTTTGGAATGCACTACTCCAGTTACGCATGCTTGAAGACGTACCTGAAACGACACACAAGCACAAGTATATGTCTGGACTCCTTGGGCATTACTACGCTGAAGTTAACATGTTCAAGCCTGCTACTCTTGAAGACGCAATTTCACTAGCTCACGACACCAAAGACAAGTTGCGAGGTAGAGACAGACATCCACAGCAATTCCAAGCCAATGGTAACTATGGAACTAAGCAATTCAATTCCAATTTTAGAAGATTTAATCCAGGTCGTTTCTTTTCATCATCTTTCCGTAAAAATTGGGCAAAACCACCTGCATTACCAACAAATGTCAATCAAAATTCCAAGCCTATTCCACAGCCAAATCCTAATGTCCCTAGACTTCCTGCTATTGCAAACAATGTAACCAAAGCCAAGCCAATAGTATGCTATAAATGCCACCAGCCTGGACATCTAGCAGCAAATTGCCATTCAAAGAAGCCACCTGCCCATATCAACTACCTTGGAGCAATGGACGAAGACGAACATGAAGATATGCCTGATTTCACAGAAGATGAGGACAACACTACTACTCCTTCAGATACTTTACCAGGTATGCCAACTCCACATTCTTTATTGACTATGAAATGTTTGGTGCATGGAAAGGAAAAGATTATTTTGCATGATGACGAAAGCACTCATGATTTTATTTCAGCAAAATTAGTAAAAGAATTGAAGTTACAAACTGTACCTATGCATTATCGCATTAAAGCAGCATTCTTAGGCACTAGGTATAATGGTACACAAGAAGTGCATGACTTAGAGATTCAAATTGGTCAATACATAGAAAGAAGAAATTTCCTAGTTGTTCCATTACAGTCGAGTGACATTATTTTAGGTATGCCTTGGCATCACCAGCATAACCCAAATATAGATTATTCCACACATTCAATGAATATTAATTTTCAAGTAAAACCTATTACATTGTATGCTATGCATGCATCTAATGTTTTTCCACTGCTTTTGCATACTCAAGCTAAACGTGCATTACGCAAGAGTAGTAAATATTATCTCATTTGGGTAAATGAACTACAAGTAAAAGAAAATCATATGCACCCTAGGCATAAAGAATTTCTTGCACATTTTAAGGACTGTTTTGCCGAAGACCTACCACCTAGTTTACCTCCTTCACGTCCAGAAGACCATAAGATAGATTTGATTCCTAGCACACAACCACCTTGCAAAGCACCATATAGGCATAACCAGATAGAGCAAAAAGAAATTCAGAGTCAAGTTGAGGAATTACTAAATAGAGGATTGATTAGACCTAGTAGTTCTCCATTTGGTGCACCTGTTCTGTTAGTCAAGAAAAAGAATAATACATATCATATGTGCATTGACTATTGAGCTTTAAATAAGATCACTGTAAAGAATAGGTATTCCATTCCTAGAGTTGATGACCTTATGGACAAACTACAAGGATCTGCTATATTTAGTAAAATAGACCTTAAGTCTGGTTATCATCAGGTGAGACTAGATACGTTAAACATATTCAAAACTGCATTTAGAACACAGTTTGGTCATTACGAATTTTTAGTGATGCCATTTGGATTGACTAATGCACCTGCTACATTTAGTAGAATGATAAACCATATATTTTTGAAATATCAGTATTGTGTAATTGTCTTCTTTGATGATATTTTGGTGTTTAGTCAAAATGAGAAAGAACATTATGAGCATTTGTCATTGGTTTTCCTGTTATTAAAAGATAATCAACTATATGCAAATCCTGAAAAGATTGAATTCTTTAAAACAAAAATTGAGTATTTAGGTCATATTGTATCATCTGATGGAATTAAAGTTGATCCTAAGAAAATAGATGCAATATTGAATTGGCCTGTACCTAAAAACTTGCATGAGATACGCTCATTCCTTGGTCTTGCTAGTTTCTATAGAAAGTTTGTACGTAATTTTTCATTACTTGCTTTACCATTGACTAAACTTCTGAAGAAAGGAATTGTCTATTGAAAATCAACAGAAATTCTTTGACTTATTGAAACATGCATTAACCCATGCCCCTGTCCTACAGTTGCCTAATTTTAATAGACCATTCTTTCTAGTAGTGACCGATGCTAGTGGATCAGGAATAGGAGCTGTACTAATGCAGGAAAATCATCCTATAGCCTATTCTAGTTGTAAGCTAAAACCCTCTGAACTGAAATATTCCACATATGACAAAGAACTATTAGCAGTTGTACAAGCATTAAGACAGTGGAAACACTACTTAATGGGTTCAGAATTTATGATTAAGACTGATCAGCAAAGTATTAGACATTTACTTAGCCAACCCCAAATCTCTGACCGACATATCAAATGGGCATCCTTTATTCAAAGTTTTCATCCCATCATTCAATACCAACCCGGAAAAGAAAATGTAGTGGCTGATGCATTAAGTAGAAGACCTGCCATTCATAATATTTATGTTATATCTTTTGATTCTTTGATTGCTATGAAAGATACTTATCATCAAGATATTACTTTTCATGCTGATTGGAATAAATTAGTTCAAAATAACTTGATTCCTATTGATTCATTGTCATATAATGATGGATTTATGTTTTATGAAAAGAGATTGTGTGTTACAATTCCATTCCGATCTTTTGTTTTGAATGAAATTCATTGTCCCCCATATCTAGGTCATAGAGGTATCATATCTACTTTACGAACATTAACTCAAGATTTTTATTGGCCGCATATGGACACTGATGTATCTAACTTTGTTTCTGAATGTTTGATTTGTCAAAGAGTTAAGAGACATCATGGTAAACCGTATGGATTACTTATGCCTTTGCCTATTCCATCTAAACCTTGGGAACAAATTTCTATGGATTTTATTACCGGTTTACCTAATACTAAATCTAACCATGATATGATTTGGACAGTAGTAGATAGATTTAGTAAACAAGCATATTTCATTCCATGTAAGAAAACTTTAACAGCATCACAAGCAGCACAATTGTTTTTTAAAACTGTTTTCACTAATCATGGATTGCCAAAAGTTATTATTTCAGATCGTGATTCTAGATTTTGTTACAACTTTTGGATTACTCTGTTTGCTAACCTAGGCACAAAGATTGATTTCTCATCTGCATTTCATCCTAAAACTAATGGACAAACAGAAGCCACTAATAGCACTATTCTAGATCTCTTACGTGCATATACTATTTCTAAACCTCAGACATGGGACACACATTTGCATTTATTACAGTTTGCATATAACAATACACCACATACATCTACAAAGAAAGCACCGTTTGAAGTGATTTATGGATATAGATTATCTACACCTGTTGCGTCTTTGTCAAATAGAATTCAGAGTGCTGATGATATTGCTAGTATGCATAATACTATTTTTGATGAGGTTAAAGACATGATTGCCAAAGCCCAGCAATCATATACCAAACAAGCCAATAAGAAAAGACAAGCAATGAATCTCAAAGTTGATGACTATGTTTGGTTGAGAATAGAACAACGTAGACTACAAAGTGTAGATAGACACCCAGTTGTGAAATTAGCCCCTAGATTCTATGGACCACTTAGGATCATTCACAAAATTAATGACAATGCATTCAAGTTAGAATTACCACCTCACTGGAAAATTTACAACACATTTCACATTAGTTTATTAAGACCTTTTAGAGGCCAATTACCTGTACACCCTGTTTATGAAAACCCACCTTTGTTAGAGGAAGAGACTGAAATACTTGAACCAGAAGCTATCATAGATACTGACTTTATGACCACTAGAACTGGCCGAAGATATTCTAGATATCTAGTTAAATTTAAAAACCATCCTGTAGAGGAAGCACAATGGATGCACGCTAGAGACTTAAATGCTTTCCCCACTCTGTTAGCTCCACATTGAGCTAATAGCAATTGAGTTCAATTGCTATCCCACCCCGAGGGTATGATGCCAAGAGGCATATTTCACGGTGGATTCTGTGCCATGGTGGATTCCATGAGGTTTTACGGTGGATTTCGTAAACTTTGATGACCGAGGCTCATACACAAAGTGGATTCTTTGTGCGAGAAGTTGATGGGGACGCCTGTTCTTTTCGGGCGTTTCATTAATTTAGTGTGTACATGGGTGATTCCATAGCGGGTGATTCCGCAAAATGCATATTAAATTAATAAACGTTTATGAGTTTAGAGTGCATACTTGTAATAAATTAAGGTTAGGATTTATTTCTAACCAGTTGATTTATTTATGTAGTTGAAGACTGCTAGGTATTCACTTTTGTCGGTTTAATTGTATTATTTTACTAACAATTGTGAATTCTTCAGTTGATGTGTAGAGATAGCAGCAGTGGCGGAGGAAAGCATTGGAGGATAGCGAGTATTCGATTTATGGATTATATTTTGATGGGCACATACCTTAGGCATGGCGCCTATATTTTGTCACGCCTATTTATTAAGGCATCGGATATTTATTATTATTTTGTATGCGCATGGGCGCACAATTATGTTATTTCTATTTGGACATTGTATTGGGCGTGCCAGACTCTTTGGGCGCCGTCCATTAGCTTTATTTCTATTTTTGTGTTAAAGCAAACTCAAAAGCTAAAAGCTTGCTATTTTGTAATTTGGGCTATTATTTGAGCTTGAAGATGAATAATATATAAAATACATGCTTTGTGGAGTGCTCACACAAGGCATGGGGGGAGATTGCACCCAATTGGTCTCTTGCTCTTGTCGTTCATGCTTTTTACCTTGTAATTTGTGCAAAAAGTAGAGTTCTATTGTTCTTGGGGACCTTTCGGCATTCACTACGCGAGTGTACAGCACCCGATCTGCGCACCACTATCGGGACCCATTTTAGGTCCTGACAGGTGGTGCACTTTTTGGGAGTCCTTTGGGATTCCCAAAGAGACTAAAACTTGTTTTTTGAGTGTATGCCTCTTTGCTCTGAGGCTCAAAGAGAGTTGCTTAGTCAAGAACGAGAAAGAAGACTAGAGATCTCTTGCATCCAATGAGAGGAACATGAAGAGTGATTAAGGAGATGTGAAAAAATATTTTTCAAGTACTCTCTTGATTTCTCTAGTCCATAGCTCTAAGAGTTGGGGTCTTTACAACCCCTCACAATAAAAAGGGTCCCAACAAGTGTGACGATTGAAGCCTATCTTTGAACCTTGTTTTCGGAAGATTTACTCCCCCAAGAAGAACTAGCCATAGTGGTGGTTCTACCCCACCCTCTAGTGGTGCCATAGGTAGTACTCTCGTTTTCACTAGTAGTATTCCTATATATTTTGGGATGGCATAGCCATATCCTCTACCCTTAATACCCCCTCAAGCAATTCAATTTCCAGTGGTACAGTGGCTCTACCCACTTTAGGGTATCCATTTCCTATCTTTAGTGGGAATCCAAATGAGCGTGCAAAGTTACATATCAAAGAATTTCAAAAATTAATGTTTAATTGTCAAGTCAATGAAGAGGCACATCATATGATGTTCTTTAGTATGTCTATTAAAGGAAATGCAGCCTAGTAGTATTCTTGACTCACACCAGATTTGATTGCCAATATGTAATGGTTCTACACTACATTCCATGGGGAGTTCTCCCATGAAAATGGGAGTCAAATATTAGTTGCGTATCCTAAACAAGACTCAATAAGATTTTAATGAGAGTGTGAAAGCATATGCTCAAAAGCTACATGAAGTCTTTCATTGTTTACATAATGCTACTCAATTACCCTACTGCTCAAGTGCAATTTTTTTAAAGAGGGGCAAATTTCATGATCCAACTACACTTAATACTTCACTCAATGATTAAGATGTAGAGACAAAAGTAGTTGAGGGTATCAAGTCAAGAATTTAGGCTACCTATGCAGTAAGAGAGCAAGCCCTCTCAATGATTAGGATGGTGCCAAATGCAATACTAACAAGATATAACTCAATACCTACACTACCCCACCAATGGTTTCCTCGATTGCCCACTCATGTAAGGCCAAATGTTTCCCAACCAAGACCTAAAATATCTAAGTAGGCAGGCCTCCACCCTAAACCAAGGGCCCATGTAGCCACCAGCCCTTTACAAATTATAAAACCTAGTGTGGGGGTGGCTCCTGATGCCACTAGTTATGAATCATCTATATCAAATATTGTAGAGGAAGTCGAGGACAAGATGAAACATTACATTGACATGATTACTGAACAATATCGGCCAATAACAATGGATGTTTATTTCTTCAAACATCAGCAAAATTTCATGGGCACTAGAAAGCATGATGATGTGGGTCCATCAAGATTTAGTTGTAAGTGTTGTGGTGGTCAGCACCTTCTATGGAATTATCCTCATGTGAAGTGTGATATATGTGGGAAGTCATGACATATGGCCAATACATATTGGAGTAAAATTAGTTCACTCCAGCAAGGCAATCAACAACCTTAGCCATTGAATCATTGTGCAAATGATGCAAATACTTGAGGGGAGGGCCCTAAGAAAGTCTTGCAAAGGGAAAAACCCACCCTATAGGAAATGGCTAGTGGGGTTAGTTTGGTAGAGGTTCTTCCAATCGATGAGAATTCGGCCTCAAACAATGTAAGAGCAGTCACTAGGGGCTAAAAAATGAAAGAGGTTAAGAATGATAGCCCCAATACACGCAAAGCTAACCCCAAGCCTAGTGTAGTTGAGAATAAGGTTGTAGATGCAAATACTCAAGTGAATTCTCTTAAATCTAAAGGTATCTTAAAGCAGATGGTGGTTAAGAGCAAGCACAAGTCAAAAGCGAAGGAGGTTGTTAAGGCTGTCAGAAAGCCAAAGGAGAGGATGGTGTGACAAGAGAAGAAGGCTATTGCACACTTCCATAAGTTTGACCTAGAAATACCCTATGTGAAGTCAAATTGGATATTAATTTGCTACAACTAATATGGTTGTCACTAACATTCACAAGGAGTTCAAGAAAATCCTATGAATGGATTATGTTGGAGAATCTATTAGTGTTAATCAAGTAGATAGCAAATGGTGGAAACATGTGGAGAAACAATGCCCTAGGGTGCACATGTATGTGAATGGTATTTTGATAGAAAGTGCAATGGTAGATCCAAGCTTTGTCCATGAACATAATGATTATGGACTTATTGGAAAGGCTTGGTCTGCCCATCCAAAAGGATGTCACAAAGATCCTAAAAATGGTTGATGTTAGTATGAGAGAGCCGGAAGGAGTGGTATCTCAAGTGCATGTAACCATGGTGCATATTGCATGTGTTCTTGACTTTTGTATTATCTGATTTGCTAGAAGGCTAGGCTATTAGGTATTGCTTGGATGACCGTGGATCTTACACTCAGATTGTATAGGTGATATCCCAATTGGTCGGTTGATCTTTGGGCATGGGTCCAAGACAACAATTACCTTAAGCACCCATTGAATGAGAGGGCATCATCTTCCACTACAAAATGGGAGGCGCTTGGAGGACACCTCTACCATGGAAACATTAAGCTCGAATGATTTTGATGAAGGTTTCATAATGGAGGAGATCTATCAAGTGTGTTTGATTGAGCTAATAGGGCCAAAACATCGAATACATGATATCAATGTAGTAGAGTTGGATCTTGGAACTCCCAAATGATCCCCATCCAATCAAACCGGTTACTATATTATCTGATAGTGAGCATGCAAACTATGTGTCACTTCTATTGGAGTTCAAGGATATATTTGTATGGAGCAACGATGAATTGAAGGGGATTCTTCCTACTATTACCGTGCATATGATCCCATTGAAAGAAGGCAATAAGCCAATAAGGCAAAAGATTAGACAAAGGCCTTTCGAGCTTAGGGAGCCTCTTTTTGAGGAATTGATGTATCTAAGGAAGGCATGTCTAATTTTTCTTGTTGAACACATTGAATGATGCTCATCAATTGTGATAAGAAAGAAGAAAAATGATCAAATACACTTGTGTGTGGATTCCAAGGGGCTTAAAAAGAGAAGAGAAAATGATAAATTTTGGGTGTCACCTTGTGAGATTTTAGTGGATTCTTGGGTTCAGGCTTATCGATGCCTTGATCTCTTAGGGGCACTACACTGCAAAATGGCCGACGTGTCATCTCCACTATGGAAAAGGGAATATATATATATATGCCTCTTGTTGGACTAAGGAAAAAATTTCTAAAAGAGAAAATGAGCTTAGTGCCTTAACTTTGTTGATCCTAAGTTTTAGAAAGTCAACTAGGCCTCTTGCTTGTGTTGGTGAGCCTTATGTGGGATTGGGTTGTTCCCTAGGTGGCTCTCTATTTAGGTCAGTTGTCATCTAGGTCACCTTGAGAGTATTGGATGGTAGGGTGAGTTACTAATGATTGTTATCTCCTTGGGGGGACCCTCATCTCTTGATCCTTGCTTGGGCCATAAGATGCATGGCTATCGAGTTGAGCCTTTATTCTTTTCTATGTTGTTTTATTTTTGTATGTCAATTATGCTTTCACATGTGTTTTCTTGGTAGGATTTATTTGTGGATTCAACGGGTTGGGTCACCCTATCCCATGGTCGCCAATAAGGAAATGAAAATTTAAAGGCACACTTTTCAAGATTTTTCACAATTTTAGATGGATCCATAAGGTATTTCTGAGTGAAAATGAACATTATAGGCTCAAGTGGTCCATGATGCAAATTGGTCAAGGCATAAGAGATGGAGCATTTTGAAGTTTCAAATGCAAAAAAGTGCAAAGTTGTGCCTACAAGTAATTGTGATCACTTGGGCATTAATTTCATGCATTTGGGGTGGAATTTGAGACTGCAAGACCTTAACTTATGGAGGAATACAATTTGGGTAGCTGGGGAGCCCGAAAATGGGCCAATATACAAAGGGATTTACTAATTTTAATGGGCCAATGGCCAAATTTGAAAGGATATGACTAAAGAAAATAATTGATGATGAATTGTAAAAGAGAGAGAGAGGATTTTGTGTAGAAATTAGGTGCCATGTTTTCATGCTTCCATTGATCGCTACTTGTAGCCCGCTCAACCTTCTTACAATCTGATGTAACCATCTCCTCATACAGTTTAGCATCCCAATGAGCATGATCAACAACCTCCTCAAAACCAGTGGGCTCAACATTCTCAACTATCTTTACCATATAGGCATAATGGTGAGCTACATAACCCTCAAAACTAATAGGATATCTCACCCTATTAAACCTATCCTGGGACCTAAAATGGGCCGACATCAGCTCTCACATATCGAGGTTCGCTAATGGACCTCACAACCCAATCCCCCCAGCCCTATGGCCATGAGCAACTAACAATAGACTAGGAACTCTCTCTATAAACCTTGCCACATTGCATTGTAGTCTCATCTCCTAATTGCATGCCCCAAAATCCAAGCAGGAGTGCCCAACAAACTACAGGTGTCTAGTACACCATACAAATGTCATGCATGCTCCTCCTCGACTGATTACCATGGCCTCTCCTAATCACAAACATACTCCCTAGCTAGGGATTTAGCCTATTGGTCCTCACCTTGTAGCACAAACATAACACTTACTCTCCACTCATCCTCATAAGAAACTCATTTGAACCGTCAAGTCTAATCAGCTTGGATCTCATTACCCACTTGATCAACATAAGAATCACTTGTTATGCAATGATATATGCATAAAAATACTTCAATGCATAGTATTCATGAGGGTACACAAACATTTTTAATGTGAAAAAATAAGAAGTAAGTGCAGCAAACAAGCCTTTATATCATTTCACAACTTTCAACTATGTATTGCATTGATGTTTACGTAATGCACGTTTAGCTTCAATAGAAGTAAGCAATGGAAAATTATTGGAAGTGTGCATACCATGCAATGTGATTTGTTTTCCTTGAGAATGGATTTTCATTGAATGCGTAGAATAATCTATATCAGGATTGTATTGATGTCGCCAAGGCATTCCTAAGATAATGTCACTAGACTGCAAAGGTACAACTAAGAAATTTCTTCGTTCAGTATAATCACCAATTTTAATTTCTAAATTATGCACCTCTTGTGTTCCATTATATCTCGTACCTACGACACCCCAAAAGCATTAAGTGTTCCTCACTCGTACTAATTTTGGGTATATATTTCACACATAATTGCCCTAGATATGATATGAAAAAAGAAAAATAATATTCTCAATATTATTTATTGAAATTTAGGATATTCTTTCATTTAATCACTACGCATGACACCAAGATCAACCCTATGCTACCAATACGCATATTTCATGATTTAAAATCTTAATTTTTTGAAAATACACAACAAAGTGTTATTTATGTATTTTCCAGTTTATTAGACTATTCTTAGTGGTTTTTTATTTCTTGGTATTTTCTTTTTTTAATTTTCTTAAATTTCTAGTCATTTTATTAATAAAATTTAAAAAATTTAGAGCAACTAATATTAAGTATATTCATACATTTCTTTATATGCTTTTAAAATGGTTTTTCAATTGGATTTTATTTACTACGAAAACTGGGCTACTTACTCATTGATCGCCTACACATCCTACCACGAACGAGATGCCGAGTGGTTCCCAAGGCTTATCATAGCTACTGGAATGCTTGAGGAGCTCTCCATGGAGACCATTAACATGCCACAAACCCTTTCTTTCACATAAGTCTCACCTCTTCCTCTCTTTCACCTATCCCCCTTCTCTCATAAGAATAGCCATTATGCAAGAGAAAAGCAAGGAGAGAGAAAGACTAGAAAATCAACATTTCCATTTCTTCAAATTGGTCCATGAAATTTACATGAGGACATGTGATGAGACTATATTTCTCCTATCAATTAGTTAACATGACTTGGGATCTAGTATCATTGCCCAAGGGCAAGAAAGCTATTGGTTGTAAGTGGGTCTATAAAATAAGGCATAATATTAGTAGATGTAAGGCTAGGTTGGTTGCAATACTATGCACAAATGTATGGTATAGATTATGAGGAGACATTCAGTCTAGTCACTAGGCTGGCAATTGTTAGATGTGTGATTGCATTGGTAGTAGCCAAAGATTGGAGTTTATAGAGCAAATGGATGTGAAGAATGCCTTCTTATATGGTGATTTACAAGAAGAGATATATATGAAGTAGCTAGTAGGTTATGAGGATTTAGAGCATCCCACATATGTATGACGTTTTAAAGAAGACACTCTATGGGCTAAAACAATTACCTAGAGCATGATCTAAGAAGATTGGAGAGTATCTTATCAACATTAGCTTTTATGTTTTAGAGCAAATCACTCACGGGTAATGTAGGTTTGGTCGTCATAGTCATTTATCTAGATAGCTTGATTATTACACATGATAGTGATAGTGAGATTGCTAATGTGAAGTGTCTTTTAAAGCAAAAGTTTGAGATTAAAGATTTGGGTGAGCTAAGGTACTTCCTTGGTATTGAGGTGATTGGATGTGTAGATGGTATATGGTTGTCCCAAAGGTAATATGGCTTGGATATGTTATCCAAGTAGAGTATGATGGCATGTAAACCTCTTTTACTGCCATTGGAGAAAATGTAAAGTTGAGTACTGATATTGGAGACAAGATAGAAGACTCTATATGCTCAGGAAGATAGTACACGGTTTGATCTATATGACTATCACAAGGCCAAAGACTTAAGCTATGTTGTTGGACTTGTGAGTCAATTTTTATGTAGGTACCTATAAGAAGCCACGTTTGGATGCGATTAGACATATATGGTGGTATGTGAAGTCCACCTTACATTATAGAATTTTTCATGAGGTAAGTAAGAATGTGTAGGTATTTTAGTATACAAATGGTAGCAAGTTTGATAAAAAGATCTACCATCAGATTCATGTTTTCCCTTGGTAGTGCAGCAATTACTTGGAGCAACAAAAAGCAACCAACAATTACTAAGTGGCTAAGAATAGAGGTGCTACTATGGTAGCATGTAACGTGGTATGCCTCCAAAAGCTATTAGGTAATGAGGGTGTGCAGGGTGATGGTCCAATTGTCACTCATTGTGACAACATGAGTAGTATACACTTGGCTAGGAACCCAATGTTCCATGCTAGGATAAAATACATTAAGATGCATTCCCATTTTGTGAGAGAAAATGTATTTTCAATGGTGATCAACTTGGTATATGTTAGTACATAGGATTAGATAGTTGACATTTTCACAAAGGCATTAGATGCAAAGAAGCTTCAAAAATTTTGAAGCTTACTTGGAGTTGCTAAGATGCAATTGAGCTTGAGGGGGAGTATTGAGATGGCAAGCTCAATACATGTAGATAGTGATTATAGATCTTCTAGCTAGATGGATCCACACATCTATATTTACTACTTCCATGGTCATTATGATCCTCACATGGCCACTAGCTTATCAATTATTATATTTGGTTTATTACACCTACCTACAGCTTGCGTAGTTATAGTGATAGTCAATCAGTTTAATCAATTATGCACTGTTTAACTTAGTAGACCACTTTCCTTTATATTGTATCTTATCTATACTTTGTGTATAGTGTTTAGTGCAATAGCTCAAGCAAGTCCCCCCACCATGAAATTTGTAAAAGCTGAGAATGGGGAGTAGGATGAGGAATGGATGGCCATGTTTATTTCTTTGCTAGACAAGAAGAGGAAGAGGATCTTGCCCTCTATGAGGAAATGGAAAGAGAGACTATCCATGTATCCATTAATAATTAGGAGACCCGAACACCAATTCACCATCCTGCAAGTGCTTGTAGAGCACTAAGATAAACCTTTCTAAATACTTATTGATTGTGGTGGTACTCATTCATTTATGTCTCGGGTTAAGTGTATTAAGAAACTACAATTGGATCCTAAGCATGGTATAAGGAAACTCATAAACACTATATTAGGGAATTTGGGAATTTCCATGTACTTTGGGAATCTTCAATGCCTTTATTATTTGACCACATGATCAAATCTTGTTGTCTTACTTGAATGTGGAGTCTACCCTAAATATTATATAAGCTACCTTCCCAAATCCCACTTTCAAATATGAATCAAGATTTAGCCATGTGGTAAAATATTTATCACTTGTGTGAAATTGAGACTTGGGAAATTTTCAAATTCTCTTATCTAGTGTTCATAGTTAAACTAGTAAATGGGAAAGAAATATGCTCAAATAAAGTCATTAGAAACATAGATTTACACTTAAGAACTCAGTTACTAGGGTAAATTTTAGGGTTTTGTCATTGGGTACCTATGATTGTCTTTTAGGTATGGACTAGTTATGTCCTAATCAAGCAAGTATCCAGTGTGAGCAAAGGATAATCACTTTCAACAACATCAATGGAACCTTAGTTCAAGCTCATGAAAATACAAGAAAACTTAGACTTCAATTAGCAAAATCAAGTAGGTTGATACATGGTCTAAGAAAGGGATTATCCATTTATTTAATAAAATTTCTAAGTAGATCCACTCATAGACCCTAAAGAACCTTCATGACTTAGTGATTATACTTAGGCAATGAGCTTAGGGTAAAACTTAGGCAATGTCACTTTAACTTCTGATGAGGAAGAAGAAACACGACTAAGGTTTTACCCTATTCTCTTATTTTCCATGCGACCATGTTATTTTAATAGATAAAGCTAAGAAAGCTTCCTAAAAATAAACCACATTTAAACAATAACAAAGCATTCTATTAAAAAAAGCTAATTTTAATAAGAGTAAATTTTAAATATATTACTAATATTATTTATCTTAGAGAAATTAAATCGAATAATTTAATAGTACTAAAGACTAATGATTTAGTTAAAATTACCACTAAAGAACGTTAAACTTATAAATCATAAATAATTTAATAATTTTAAGAGTATACAATATCATGTAAATACATATTATTATAGATTACAAGTACTATTTAGATTCACCTTAGATCGTTTAATCTCAATGATTCTTTAAAATATTAATTCACCTAATTCTCCCTAATAATCAGTTCACCACAACACAAAACACATTAGTTTCATGCCATCTATTTGCCAAGCACAATGTGATCGATGTCATAGGTAGCGCTTATATGTAACAAACCATGATAACATGGTAAATTGATAATGATAATCCACAAATAAATAAATATAATCATCTAATTTTCATAGCAATTTTCACAACAAAGAACACCCATGCCTACCAACCTTACTCTAATCAACAACACATGCATTAGCAACTAGAGCCATGGGATGATGTAAAATTGACCAATGACCAAAGTAATGTTATAAGTCATAAAGGAGTACAACCAAATAACACTTAAGGTTAGATTCCTAAACAATTGAATAATTTTTTGTTACCATGGTATTATGGCCGTTGTAACATCATAACAATCCCTAGTGAACGTATGCATAAAATTTAATTGGATTTGATTCATGAAAATGATTGAAATTTAAGTGAAATCAATGGATTACATGTAAAAAGCACTACACTTGCATGGGTTGGACCAATATAACATTGCAATTATCTAGGAAATAGTGATACCAAATCCAAAGGTAATTTTTGATAACATCAAAAGCTAATCTAGAGTAAGTATCCAATCTAACTATCAATGCAAGTGTGCAACATGCAAGTATAATTCTCTCTATAGCTAATCCATGGGTTTTTACTTGATTTCAATCATTTTATCAATGAAATTCAATTATATCCAATGCATACCTTCACTTCCTACTCTATCCACAATGGACTTGGAGTAAGCTCAATTCAATAGTAGCAATCGCCACACACCCCCCTATTCCTACAATGTGGTAAGGTGTGGAGCTCATTAATGAGCATAGATTCCACCCTTTGTCCTCACAAAGGAAGTAAAATGAGGAAAATCCATGATTCAATAAGAATGGTACATTTTATCCCTTTAAGAGCTTCTCCACATTGATGGAACTCTTATCTCTTCAAGAGCTTCTCAACAAGAATGGCTCATTGATGGAGCTTTTATCCCTTCAAGAGCTTCTCCACACTCTCACAATTTTATTGCCTCTCACCTAGGTTACTCCTCATCCATTCTCTCTCTCAAGAAAGCAAGTAAATATATTATTTTTCTACAAGTAAGCTACACACACACACACACACACACACACACACACACACACACACACACACAAGGCGATATGCTTATCAAGTCTATTTCTCCCTTCATTGCATTTGATGCTCTTCAATCCTCTTGGCTTCCAAAGCCTTCAAGCTCTCCAAATGCAAATATATTCTTATCCACAAGTAACACACACACACACACAAAGGGTGATATGCTTATCAAATCTATTTCTCCCTTCATTGCATTCGATGCTCTTCAATCCTCTTATCTTCTAATGCCTTCAAGCTCTCCAAATCCAAGCTTCATCTAATGCCTTCAAGCTCTCCAAATCCAAGATTCAATGGCTTCAAGCTTTGATAACCCATGAATAAAAAGAGGAAAGAAGAGAAGAAGAGGACGTGGAGGGAAGCTCCCATTCTTTCTCACTCACTCAATGCTCACTTAATCTCACTCTCTCACAAGCTATGGTGGGAGAGAGAGGATAAGAAAAAGATAAGTTAGAGCATAAGAATGAGCTTTCTCTATTCATTTTGAATACATTAGGTTCTTTAATGGTGGGCAACCTTAACCCTCATGCCCCTCTTGTCTATCTATAATGCTTGAAGGCCTTCACAACTTTCCTACCAAATTTTTATAATATCTTCTAATACAATTTGCACATGTAAGCGCTTGATGCTCTATTAGGACTTGTCTTGCATGCACCAACCATCCTATTTGCTTCTTATGCTTTTGTCCCTTTCTTTTTACCTTCTCTTATTGTGCCCTTACTTTGTCATTTCTTCATGATTCTTTTCCATCTCTTTGACCTCACTCCATAATCTTGGTAACAAAAGGTAACAAGTATCATTACACACTTCAAGCTACTGTTGAAAATATATGTATCATTATTATGCACATTGGAAAAAGGACAAAGGTTACACTTGGGGAAAAGCTTGCACATCACATTGTTGTGACATCTTGGCCCTACATGAGAGAAAAAGAGAGAAAAAATCAACAAAATTTGGTACTTATTTGAATATGTAGTATGTCAATTGCAATTAATGTTATACTTATGATTCATGAACTTATTATTCAATAGAGTTTCTTACTAGAATGATGAAGATGACTTTGCAACATGATATTGGCTTCCATAATGATGTTAAGTTTGAATTATTGAGCCCATTGCAATGTCTTGCTTTCACTAGCTCTTTACTATGACTTAGAAGTATAACACAACTGAACTAGATTGTCATGTACCCCTAAGTTGTCTTATAAGACCCCATGAATGATATTGGAGAAAAAATGTGATCATTCAATTAGGTAAAATATTGAATCAAACAAGCAAAGAGTTTTTATTTGAAGGTTTGACAATTTAATGAAAAATGAAGATTATCATATTGAAGATAGAGGGTTTATCTTCCTGAATGATTGAAATCTTGCATAGAGATCATATTTATGGGTGAGATCTTAAGACAAATTTTGTTATCTTCTAATTTTTATTTATCTACTCTAACTAGACTAGAAGATTGTTTGTATTATGGAACAATAAAGAAACCTTGATATTATGATAGAAGAGTTACATGGGGTGTGCAAAATAATGAAGAATTAAGAAGAAAACAAGAAGAAACAACCACATGCACAATACAATGAAACATAACTTATAGATGAGACATAATAGATGTGACTTTTAATGAGGAAAGGAGTTATTGTTCTCAATGATGGAGCTATCATTGTAGGTGACACAAATGTAAGAGTTGGATCTTATAGGAAAGATTTGATTGTTTTTACCAACTACTATTTATATTGTTCATGTAGACAAGAATACTTTTTTGAAAAAATAAGACAAAAAGTCTCATCTATTATATAGAATCAGATGCATAACTTGGTAACACAATTATTATTTTGACGTGACCTTTGAAACCCACAAAAGGTAAAGGTGTAACATCAAATCAATAAACCTCGAATTCAACAAGCATGGTCAATGGCCACAATTTGCTGGTCCCCCTTGTAAGAAGATTTCAAGGCATGCTTTTAATCAAGAAGCTTGTACGTTGGAGGCATTGAGATGTGTCCTCTGGTGATGAGCTTTACATACACCACCATAGGAAAAGACTACAAGATTTGTGCCCCCTCCATAGACTAGATGCATGATTAAACCTTGATAAAACTTCTATACATAATCATGAGAAGCCATCCAAGGAATTTAAAGATAAATTTTGTAAAAAAATTTATTGTTTATTGACCCAATAATGCATATTGGTATTCATTTTATCATACGGAAAGTTAGTGATTAATACAAATGTATAAGTGTGGAGAAATTACACACATGTTTGAAAGGGCATAAATGCAAAAAGGAAGTGGGCAAAGTTATGACCCATGGGGGTGGATGTGTGGACCTTGAGTTGAGTGATTGGGTAAGTATCTACATGCTCTTAAAGTGGGGTGGGTTCCAATGCCTTAAGTAGTAATGGGGATGACGTAAGGGAAAGTGCCTAGGGTGTGTGTGTGGTGAGCTTAGGAAAGGGAGGGTGCTAGGGGGAACAAGCTTGGTGTTATGTTTGTACTCTAAGGAGTGGTGCTTATGTATAAATGTGAGTGGATAGATGGGAATGTTCCTTTAAAAAACATCCCAAATAATTGGGTGCTCCTCAACTATGGTTTAGTGTGACCTAAGTATAGGTGACTAGGTGTAGGTGCACACATCTTAAGTTAATTATGTGCAATAGAAACTAAGCTAGCTATGTGCCATTGCACTATGATTGTGATGTGTACAATGACTAAGTGGTGCATGTCTAGTACTAAAATTCTTAAATGACTACTCGAAGTGTGTAAGTGTGGGGCGGCTTAGACTAGCATTTGTGCAAGTCTAGCCTCTCAATTGTGCAAATGAGTGCTCATCAATGTGTACCTTCTATTATGCAAGCGTAGCACATTTTTGTTATGTGGAAGAGTGTGCATTCTAATGTGTTTGTGTGAATCCATCCTTTGTGTATAAAGGTGCTACCCTATGTGCCTTAACTACGTGAATTACGAGTCCTATGATCATATGTAAGAGTGCAAAGGTGGCTAGGTTATGTGCTCAAAGGCTTTCATGTATTGGTGTAGCTGGGTGTTCGTAGCTAATGTTTTGTGCAAAAGTGTTAATTAGTTATGGACTCTGATTTATATGTTGGAAATGGCCTAAGATGGTGTATACTTAGTGCAAAAAGTGCTCTAGCCCAGTGTACACAAGTACCCTTGCACTAAGTATCAATGTGTGAGTGATTAACCTAAGTAACCACAAGTGATGCCCTGACCTAGCATTTGTGCAATAGTGGATCATCATTGTGGGTTCGTGTGGACGAAGAACCCTAACGTGCGTGTAGGGGTGCCCTAGACTAGGTGATGTGGTGGAGTGCACTTGAAACTAAGTGCATGAGTAGGTATATGCATGTGGAGAGGGTGAGGCACCGGATGTGCATGAGGGCTCAACCTCAAGGGGCACACATGAGATACTTCATGTGTCTTTAAATTTGTAAGGTGCAAGAGTGAGGCTAATGTCATGTGGAGGAGTGGTGACATGGTGCGGGTGGCGATGAAACCGGGCTTGTGTGCGCAGTCGAGGTGAGCATCGTGGAGTCGCCAATGTCAGTCACGTTTTACTATTGAAGCAATCGCAATTCCAACAGCTACAGCAACTGCCAGCGTCCTTTACGTTGCGTCGACAAGGGAACTGATTGCCATTCCAAATCTTCTAATCTAATCTTTTCCATTTCAATCAATGTTCTCATTAATCCCATCCGCGCTCAAGCAAAAAAACCTCCTATTCTGCTACACCAGCGGAGTGTGAGAAGCTTGGTATTAGACCAAATGATGGGCTAAACATAAGATTATTGGGAATTTGGATGGACTTCTATTGTTTCAAAAGCTATGATTGGCCTCGGACAACTATCCTTTACCTTGCTATCTTGACCCTCTGCTTTAACCAACCTTTCATTCTTACCTCTGACCCTCGAAAACTACAACACAAGACAAGGTCGAGATATAGTGAACTCGCATATCTTGCCTTAGGGGCTCAATAATGATTCAATAATCCAAGTGCTACGATCAAATGTCTTCACTCCTTTGCATCCAATACTAACTATATCCATATTGAGAGGAAAAAAAATAGAGAAAACGAAGCAAAAACACTTCATCATGCCAAATTTCTCACTCTATCACAATCTCACAAACTCATACAAAAATTTGGATCAGCCTAGATTATTGATATTACAATTTCATGTGCACAACTCACATAACAATTGTGGGCCCATCAAATACAACCATGGGAAGTAATACAATGTCCACAAGAGTGACCTTGGCTCTCATGACATAATACAAAAATAAATATAATATGTCCATAAAGTACTATTAGTGCTCAAAATAATACATTAAAACTTTAGAAAATAAATCAAGTACTTGTGCTTTGACTTTTTCCTTCTCGATTTATTGTTCTCTCTCTCTCTCTCTCTATATATATATATATCTATATATCTATATATACATATATATATGTATATATATACATATATATATGTATATATATACATATCTATATATACATATATATATGTATATATATACATATATATATATACATATATATATATATAGGAAAATAGGATCAAATCAAAGCTCTCAAAACTGCACACTTAAGTAGAGAGAGTTCTATTCATTTTGAACTTCAAATGTTTTGGGGTTACACAGGTAGATATCCTTAATGATTTTCCACTATCTTGACTAGTTTTCTAGCCTACACACAATGCTTGTAGGCCTTTATAACTACCCCATAAGATTTTAAACTATCCATATAATGGGCACTATAATTACAAACTGACTTGACATGCATGTGGATTTAGAGTATCCATGTGGAGCTTTTATGTACATATATGAGACTTAAGTTTTTAATATAAAGTAGTGAAATTTTACAATAAAACCCTCCACATATTGTAAGTTTTATAAATAGACTATAGACATATTGAATTAGGTAATACTGAGGTATAAATTCATTCTAGATATTATTTTCATATTTTTTTGGCAATTGACTAGCCTTCTTTTAATATCCTCACACTACAAGGATATAAGGGAATAGTGATGAGCAATTCCAACACATATTAGCAGCATCGCTATTTGCGTTGCAAATGCGACAATACTCAGGAAAAAAAAAGGACCAAAACTCGAGTGCAGCATTTTGCCGCAAAGAGCGAAAGAGAATGAAATAGATCGTGTGTTTGGGAGGGAGAGGGAGAGAAAGAGAGAAAGAGAGAGAATAAGAGTTTCTCACCACCATCGTCGCCGTTCACGAAGAAGCAGAGGAAGTGCACGAAGGGCGAAGACGAGCCACCGTCACGAAGAGGAGACGAAGAATCCATTCTCAGGCTTTTGCGGTGAGTGCATTGCTCCCTCTTGGTTTGTTCTTGTTCTTTCTCCTTTTCTTTTCTTTGTTTTTGTTGAGAATGAGGTGCATTGAGGCAGAAAGAGAGAAAATGAGAGAGGGAGAAGAAGAAAGAAAAAGGAAAAAAGAACGAGAGAGAGAGAGAGAGAGAATAAACATGAAACATAATAAAGAAAGAGAGAAATAGAGAGAGAGAGAGAGAGAGAGAGAGAGGGGGGGACGGAGAGAGGAGAATGAATGAGAAAACACGAGGGGGTAGAGAAAAACAAAGAGAGGGTTTGTTCTTGTTCTTTAATTTCTTCTTTTTTTGCTTGTTTTTTTTTTACAATGATGTGCATTGAGGGAGAAAGAGAGGAAATGAGAGAGGGAGAAGAAGAAAGAACGAGAGAGAGAGAGAGAGAGAGAGAGAGAGAGAGAGAGAGAGAGAGAGAATAAACATGAAACATAATAAAGAAAGAGAGAAATAGAGAGAGAGAGAAAGGGAGGGAGGGAGAGAGGAGAATGAATGAGAAAACACGAGGGGGTAGAGAAAAACAAAGAGAGGGTTTGTTCGTGTTCTTTAATTTCTTCTTTTCTTATTTGTTTTTTTTTTAATAATGATGTACACTGAGGGAGAAAGAGAGGAAATGAGATAAGAAATGAGAGAGGGTAGAGAATGTGGTGCATTGAGGGAGAATGATAGGAAACGAGAGAGGAAGAAGAAGAAAGGAAAAGGAAGAGAGAACGAGAGAGAGAGAGAGAGAGAGAGAGAGAGAGAGAGAGAGAGAGAGAGAGAGAGAGAGAGAATAAACATGAAATATAACAAAGAAATGGGAAAAGAGAGAGAGAGGGAGGGAGAGTCGAGAATGAGTGAGAAAACAGAAGGAGCTCATAAAAAGAAAATTAGGACAGAGGGATACCTAACTTATAAGAAGAAAATTAGGGTACATGCCGTGGTGTCCTACCAAGAAAATTAGGGTTCTAGATCCTCTCCTACTTAACTCTCTCGATCCGCTCCCCATTTTAGGATTTTGGCTAAAATAAGCCTAAAATAAGCATGTTTTGGAGCTGTTTAAGTGACTAAGTGCATTTCTTAGCACAACACCCCCTCTTAGGCCCAAAATAAGGCTAGATAAGTAGGCACTGGGCAGCGACATGCACCCTTTGTCCGATAACCTAGCTGCTTTGGTATGGAATTTCTTAAGATAACCATTGCAAACCTTTCCTTATTGGCTAGAGAAACAAAGAGAGGGGCAACAAAGAAAGAGAGAGAAAGAAATATAGGAAATAAGAGAGGGAGAAGAAGAAAGGAAGAGGAAGAGACAAATGGTTGTCACGTCTACTATACTCTCGTGTTCTAAAATTGTTAAGTAATATATGAAAGGTGGGATGGTGGTGGTGGTGGTGGTGGTGGTGGCAATGGTGGTGGTAGTAGTAGTAGTAGTAGTAGTAGTAGTAGTAGTAGTAGTAGTAGTAGTAGTAGTAGTAGTAGTAGTAGTAGTAGTAGTAGTAGTAGTAGAGAGAGAGAGAGAGAGAGAGGTTTTGTTAAAGGTGTACCTTAGGCGTGTTCGACGCTTCGGGAAGGCGCGGAAGGCCTGTGTCTCTAGGCCCGATAAAGCAAAAGAGAGATTGGACTGAAGGTGAATGGATGGTTTTCTTGACATGCTTTGAGCTACCTCCTCCTATGCTTTGCATATCGAGTCACACACAAAGGAAAGAAGGTAGCAAGGTCTGGTGCAATATTACGGAATGGGGAACACTCTAATGTAGGGTAGCTAGTCCCTCGCCCCCATGCATAGCATATTAGACTTTACATACTATAGGCCTGCCCGTAAGGGGGTGAAGATAAACAAAGAGAGGGGCAGCAAAGAAAGAGAGAGAGAAAAAAACATAGAAAATAAGAGAGGGAGAAGAAGAAAGGAAGAGGAAGAGAGAACGAGAAAGAGAGAATGAACATGAAAGAGAAAGGGGAGAGAACATAAAATGAAGAGCAAAAAGAAAGGTACAAAGAAAGGGGGAGAAAACCAAGACTTTAGTTGACATTAATTCTATTGAGTTACAAGAGAAGAAATCCCTTCTCAAATAATTTAAGAAAGAAAAAGAAAATGAGAACAAAAATGAATTGTTTGTTGTAATGTAGACCAAATGGAAAATGATGAAGGTCATGATGTTCAAGATCGCAAGGCGTATCTTAATTAGCATGTCCCATGTCCTTGCTCTTAATGCAAGCTGGCAATTAGATGAAAACGTCGATTGTCTATAGAACACGTATGATGCTTTGGCGAGTTTCAATCGAAGATCATTGATCAAGCGATCTCAGACTTTGAGCAAACGGTAAGAAAAGTGTATATCAATCATGCATTGTGTTCACAAACTAATTGAACATCATATGCAAAAACATTGGATGTGGCCGTAAAATTTATTATAGGGAGGTGACGTCTCATCCCAAGGAGGAGTGCACATATTGCGGCCAGTTAGAAGAGTTTATCGGCATGTGATGGATGGAGTGCCTGAGCCAATCCGCCACTTGGAAGGCACTATCTTATCTATACAGTCAATACCAGAGGAGATAGGCAACCTTTTAGACTTTCCTACAATCTTGGAGCCTAAGACAGAGATAATGATCGATGCATTGATGCCCATGGATGCTGAGACATCTGATCCGCTTAGAGAGGAAGCATCCATACCATTATATGATGGGTGCCGAGTATCTCACTTGAAGACGCTGCTTGCACTCCTAAGTGTGCAAGTAAAATACAGGTGGAGCGATGCGAGTGTGATCGAGTTGTTCAGGTACCTTCTACATACGCTTCGTTGATTTCTTTTCGGCACCATTATAAAACACAATCGCGCTTTTTCAAGGTGTTTTGTAATTTCTTTTTAGGTTGCTAAAGTATCATATATTACCACTTGCAAATATCATGCCTGAGTCTTGTGATGATGCGCAACATGTTTTACAAAAGCTTGGCATGGACTACAACAACATCCATGTATGTGTCAATGATTGCGTGTTGTTTCAAGGAGAATGCAAGACTATGGAGACATGTCCAAAGTGTGGTACTCACAGGTATCGACAAGACTTGCAAGGTCAAACCATCCCTTAGAAATTTCTTAGATACTTTCCACTTATCCCTTGTATACATCACATGTTTTGTATGCCAGGCATGGTGAACTTGACAATGTGGCATGTATAGAATAGATCCACAGATAGAGTCCAACGAATATCAGCAAATTCACATGTATGGAGCCACATTGACTCTACTTTTCCAAGTTATGCACGAGAGCCAAGGAATCTTCGGCTCGATCTTGCTATGCATGGTGTAAACCCATTCGGTCTCTGCTCAACTTATTACTGTGTGTGGCCTATAGTCCTTGTTAACTACAACATCCCACCATGGCTTTCTACGAAGAAAGGACACCTGATCCTTAGCTTGCTCGTTCCTAGCTGCTATAAAGTCAAGAATATGGACATCTATCTTTGTCCATTAGTCGATGAGCTTAAGATTTTGTGGGAGGAGGGGATCGCCGTGGAAGATATGAGCAAGCGTAATGGTCAGTGGTCCGCCGCCAATATACGAGCCATTCTCATATGGATCATGCATGACTTTTCGAGATTCGGGGATTGCTCAGGTAAGTAAGCTTTCGTTCTCGTTGTAATATCTATCATAGCTCGTTTATGTTTGTATTCATAGTATAGAGATGTTGGGACAGGTCTGGTTACCTCAGGTTATCATGCATGTCCATTGTGTGAGCCACAGTTAAACTCCTGAAGGTCACGAACCATGAAGAAGATGGTATATCAAGGGCATGCCGCTTTCTTGCTAGAGGGTCATGAACTAAGGGAAGGTTTTCTTGGATGACCTCCAACACGAATGAACGCCCAAAGTTTATACGAGCTGAAAATGGTCCATACAAAGTCATATCCAAATGGAATGCGACAGTTCTCAGTTTTCTACGAGTTGTCGTATTGGACCCACTTACAGATCAACCACTTGTTGGATGCCATGCATATTTTCAAGAATGTGGGCAACTTACTATGGAACCACATCACAGGAAAGAGAGACATTATAAGGGCACAAATGGATTTGAAGGAGGTAGGCAAGATGGAGATGCTTTGGCCGCAGTCGAGTATTGATGGTTGCTTGCAACTACCTCACGCTCCTTGGGTTTTATCCACTAAAGAAGAGCGCTTTGTGAAGCAAATTATCATGTCTATATGCACTCCAATGGGTATGATGCGTTCTCTCAAACCCGCATTTTCTAAAGACGACCAATTATCAGGGCTAAAATCCCATGATTGGTATAAGATATATTAGGTTTGTACTACAAATGGATTGAAAGTGTCCTACGTTTTTTTATATTCGAAGTATAGTTGTTGTTTGTAATGCTTCTTCATTTGTGGCAATTTGTACTACCGATCACGATCGCAGGATGCCTTACTCCAGAAATATACAGGGCGATTTAGAGGTTGTCAAATTTAGTGCAATTGATCTCACAGAAGGAGATCAAGACATCCTCTATTGAATCTGCAAGGCGGGGAGCAATGGAGATGGTCTGTCTCTTTGAGAGGTACCTTCCCACCAGCATGCTCATGATACAAACCCACCTCTTGGTGCATCTTTAAACGAAGTGGAGATTGTTGGACCTGTCCATATGTGATGGATATTCTTCTTGGAGTGCTTCATAAAAGCTCTGAAAGGCTTTGTGCAACAACAAGCTCGGCTAGAGGGTGGCACGGCTGAAGGTTGGTTGGTGTCTGAGGTATAATTGCATATTTCATAGTGGCTACCAACAGTGGATACAGACAAGAGTACGCTATAGTCACTAAAGGACGATGATAGACTGACTAGAGATGTGGTGGTTGGAAATGGGGTAGAAAAAAGGATGGATACTGCAATGGAGGAGAAAGCGAATCGTTTTTGTATGTTGCACCATTCCTCCATGGAGACGTGGCTCGCTAGATAAAAGCAAGGCAAGAAAGATCGAGAAGAAGCACGATCCGAATTTTGATGTAGTATGTGCCATCGACCGATTCAATATCCCGAGGGCATGGAGGAGATGCCGCAATTTATGTCAATGCGATGGTTGCATGGAGCTTTGATCGCAGCCTCTCACGAAGGAGTGGAAATCTCAACTGAGGAGTGGGAATTCTCGAGGGTATATAGTCTAAAGGTAACCACATGTTTTATAAGCTATCGTATCTAGATTCTATATGTGACAACTAATTAACCATTTCAATGTACAATACAAAATATACAGTGCGGCGTGGTTGTGCAAACGACATTTTCGCGTGGAGCGTATTGACAAAATGTGCTCCACAATGGATTGTGGTATCATGGCAAAGTTTGAGCAAGAGAGCCGATGGTGAGCCACGGATCCAAACACTATTATAGATGAGATGGAGTATTTTGGAAACTTGCAAAGTATTATCACAGTGAATTACCATAGCTTCATGATCCTATTTGATGTGCAGTGATTCAAAGTGGTACTAAAAGGAGCCAGGGCAACTATTTGATGAGGTCCATCTGGATTTCTCGAAATAGATTCTGAAAAAGGTTAGACGAATTTGTGAAACATGTTTGTATTGCCAACCCATTGTGAACATGTGCATGAACTCATGTTTTTTAAAATTTTATTACAACATGGTATATGTCACAAATGTTAAATCTCTCTTGTATGGGATTTTGAACATGTAATTTTCTTTCTGAACCCCTGACAACCTCGATAGTGGTATGTTGTACCTTCAGCTCCCCGAAGTGCGAGAGTATATAATGAAAGCAATGTTCCCAGCATAGATGAGAACAGTATGCAAATAGAGGGGTCGATATTGCAAGGGGTAGAGGCCACCCAAATCTTTGAGCATGTAGAGGAGGCAAAATTGGGTAACAATGATGGAAAGACAAGAGGCCAAGAATTCTTTGAGAACGAGGTGGACTCATCATTTTGTGGTGACCTTTCTATTGACCTTCCCGTGTATGCGGAGTTGTGTCAGGAGATTGACATGTGACCCTAGGCTACGTCATACTTGGAGCATCCACCTACTTAATTCGTTGATTAATCACTTATAAAGGTACTCTAGAATATGCATTTTAAGTAAGATCATTTTTTTAAGAGTTATATTACCGTGCTTTGCTTGAATCTTTATATTGATTATGCTAACATCAATTTTTGTCTATGCAGGTGACCTTTGGTGGATATTTGGATAGCACAATGAGTTGAGGAATGAGCGACAATGAGCTACAGGAGATCTTCACATATATGTCTTCAAATTAGATGGCTTGATTCAGAGATATGGCAGGTCTTGTACACCATTAGGCCGTTCCGTTAGATCTACTTCAGCACGCTCTAATGCTTCGATTTTCAGTAGACAAGGTCGACACTCTAGACTTGGGCCAGACGAAGGGAGTGGTTTTGGGGGATGTTGTGGAGATGTGGATGCGGTGAGCCCGCGGTCGGCTCAAGATACAGGTGCTACTCCTCACTCTCGTGCAAGTTCGAGAGAGGGTGACTCAAGTGGTTGTTGTGGAGATATTGACGTAGTGTCTCCGTCTCATCGTTTTGCTGGAGTTGCGTCACCTGTGGGATTTGTTACACCTATGGGGATGTCTACTCCAATCACTCCAGCTTTTGCTCAGTCGTCCACAGGTGGCACCCCTATGAATGCTACTCCGAGAGATACCACCCCCGTGGGTACACCAGATGTACAGGGGTCTCTTGGATATGCCAAGGAGCGTGGTCACAGGTGGGAGAAGACACATCTTAGACATACCCCAGAGGGGTATGGATACCTTCTAGATGATAGGACATGAGCCATCATCATGAATGATGAGGGGATTGTATGAGAGAGTTGTGCCAACAAGTTTTTCGGCACAACGTCTTGGATGGTTGGAAAAACATACCGAAGGGAAGTAAGGACCACATAGTAGCATCCTTACATGAGGAGTTTTCGGTACCCACTGCAATAGATAGGTTTTCCACAAGCTGGATGATGGAGTGCATGTGTTTGTATATGTTACACAGACGATCGGATGCACACAAGGCACTTAAGAATGGGGTCTCAAAGCCCAAGCGGCTAGACGCAGATGACTAGCACCAAATTAAGGAGGAGGCTACAAATTCTCCAAGACGTTGGAGACAGCAGTGCAAGGCTATGAGGGCATGACTGGAGACAGGAGCGTTCCATCATCTTGGGAGTGGCGGCCATAGGATTTATCTGGAGGACTTTGTAATTTTTACTTTTGTTCTTCTCGCTTATTTTTTTGCAATATCGCTTGTACTGATAATCATGTTTCTAACTGTTGTATTTTGTTTTCTTTGCAACACTCCGTTACAAACTGCAATCCCACTGGCCTAGAGACTCAATATGCAGAGAGACATGGTCTCACTGCATTGATCGATAGATTGTATGCATGCGGCGGCCAAGTAAGTCACTCATCTTTCTTGTCCGTAGTTACTAAATTTAATTAAAATGAATTATTTTATGGTGGATTGATATGTAGTTGTTTCTTTTTTTGCAGAGTCCATTCGATACTCCTTTGCAGTGGGACGAGCTTTCGGATGGCAAGGATCTATAGCTCGTGCTTGGATCTATGGACCGCACATCCTCTTCTTTTTTTATCATGTGATTTATGTAGGCATTTTCTATGCACTATGTTATTATCATCCTTTGTATCTTGCCATGATTCCACGAGCGATTTCATTAAGCGATATTGCATTTATTTTATGTATCAGTCTTGTGGATTCAAGTACACTTTGCCTTCATTTTGATGACCATTGTACACTTTATTGTAACCCTTTTGTATGGCCCAAATATAGCACATAGTGCTATATGTGCCAGGGCAGCTTGCTACCCTACCACAATTTTTTTTCTCTATAATCGTCACTATTAGCATCGCAAATTTACCTGGATATGTTGCTATTATCGTCGCAATTTGTGTCGCAAACCGTTACTATTGGTGTAGCGACGGTTCTATTGCATCGTTAATACTGACATGTTTAGCGAACGATGGGGGAAATTTTTTTTGAACATTTTCATCGCTTTGAACGTTATTATGAGGCATGTATCTTGTAGTATCACCTTCAAAATATGAACTCATTTTTTTAGTAATTCTTCATCTTAATAAAATGTTATGTTAAAAATCGATATTTTTACCAATTTCTCACTTCTAAACTCCAATATGGTTTCTTCATTGATTGGGGGTGATATCAATTCACTCCATTTGACTTTGCTTTAAACAACTTTGACTTATCTCTTTTTCATTGATTTGTAGTTGTCATTGTTTTGGAGTAAAATTACCCCCCCTTCCCTTTATTATTTGAGTCTTCATCCCCTAGCACTTGCTATTGACCCTAGCAAGCACCAAAGATGAGAAATATAGGGGGCTTGAGTTGAAGGGTCAAAGAGGCTATAATGGGAGAAAAGGATAGCTACAAACAAGGTTATGTTGTCAATGGTGCTCAAGCCTTGCCAAGCTATTTTTGCAACTACAAGTGCACTCTCTAAGGGTGTCAGTAAACTTACCATACAAGGTGGATTGGTGCGTATACAAGTGGAAGATGGATGTAATGCTAGGCAAGTGAAATTTCTTTCTTTATTGATCCCATACATGAGAACCCAATTGGTACAATGATGGTTGGGTTGCATAGTGGATTCTGAGGTGATAGGTCTATTGATCAGACCCAAGCTATCCTTTCTTATGACCTAGAGTATGAACCAGAGAAGATGTTCAGGGGATTGACTAAGGCCATTGGGTATCTCTAACTTGAGGATCCTTAGGTCTAGTTAAGGTGTGTCCGCCACTCCTATCTAATTTAAGGTCTACTACAAAAGTTCCACTCTTTTGACAAATATTGGTTATTTAAGCATCTAAAATATCATCATTCATTCTCGTAGCTAGTTATCCATTAGTAATGTATAGCCTATGATCGCCTATTTAGTGTTGTTTTCCTTAACTTACAACTATAATAAAACTCCAGAAGTAATAGAAGTCATTGAGTTATGCATCCTAGAGTATAAAGCTTATTAACATAAATAAAAACTACTTGATGGTCAATGAAGAACATGAATGATGTTCCTAAAAGGTGATTCCAAAACTCTTCCACCACATACACCATGCCTAATCCTTGTCCTTCTACTCTTGAATAGTTCATCAATGTCAATGAATTGCTTACTTGAAAAACTCACTACAAAGTCTTCTTTCACTCACCAAGTTGGCACAACACTATCCTTACATCAATTTTTGATATATTATATATGCATATGAAAATTGATTGTATAGTCAAAGGCTTGTAAGAGAGTTTATGAACTCATAACCTTCTTTAAAGCATTTGAAGCTCTTTGGTATTCCTTGGCCTACAAAAACACTATCAATACTTAGTACGAGGGTCTTATGATTATGTGATAATTTAGAGACAAAGTTTTAATAATATCCCATGTGACTTATGAACCATTGAACTCTTTGCACCTTCTCTAGATGATATGAAACTAGCATTTCAAGGGATTCTCTATGTCTCCTATAGTTTCCTTAACTTGTCAAGATGTTCATCCCATCCCAAATTCACACAAAGTTCATCCAAAAGGACCTCTACAAACACCCATAGCACAATGCTTAAAGATTTTACACCATCAAAGGTTGAAAAGTGGACATGTGCATTGATCAATCCCAAGGGCATTACAATGTCCCAAAATACCCCCATTTGGTAGCAAATGTAATTTTCTGTCTATCATTCAACTAGACTTACACTTGGTTGTATCTTGAAAATCCAGTCAAGAGCTATATGCTTCCTTACGTGCTCCTTACTTGCCACTCTATCTCGCATATGCATGGCATATGGCAAAGGGTATTTGTCTTTCTTGGTGGATGTATTCAACTTCTTATAATTGGCACACACTCTTCTACCATTCTTCATAATGATAACCACAATGGGCGATGCCCATTCTATTCATTTAGTTTCCTCCTGGCACTAGTAAGTAATCCCTTACTACTTGGGAAAACCAAAGATTCTTAGGGTAGTTGAGAAATCAAATGATGTATGCCTAGAAGAGGCTTTGTATAAGAGAGATGAAAAAAGTTGTATGCTCCAAAAGAGATGTCCAAAATCCCATAAGCACAGAGAGGAAGAGTGGTACTATCCAAAAAGGCTATATAAGCATGTACTTGACACTCATTTCAATGCAATGACACTATCAGTTTGAGTCACTCAAAACTGTCTTTATGAGTCCAAGCTAATCTATCTTGGAACCTAATTCATTTGAGTTACAATCTCTCACTTTGATAATGTATCGTGTGTTTGACTTGCATCCACCATAGCCAACTAGCTCTAGATCTGTGTTTCTCAACATGGTATCAGAGCTGTGGCTGAGCTAGGAAGCTAGTAGGTGGAATCTCTTCTTCTGTGCATGCTCTAGGATTTTCCCTACTTCATTCTTCTCCTTCTACAAGCTCATTCCAATCCCAATCTTTCAAACCATCCAATATCCATTGTGTGTACGAGGAGAAGAAGCTTAAGGAAGGAGGTGCTACCAAAGGAGCTCAAGGAAGAAAGTGCTTCTACTCAAGAAGATCAGTTTAGAGTTCTATTGAAGAGAAATAGAGAGGAAGGAAGAGAGCTCAAGTTGAGAAGGCTTGGTGTTTGGGTTGTTAGGTGGAGATTCTGGAACTACCTCAAATCAGACTGATCTGTCTTGCTGACAGACCATCCTGGTAAAAGGGTTCGACTTGTAGCCCTTACAAACACTCCCCGGTTCTTTGCAATTCCAACACACATGTTCATTCCTACAAACTAAAGCAACGTGCCCTGGAAGTCCACAATTGTTGCATAGAACTGCATTTGGGCAATCCCTAGCAAAGTTCCCAGAGCGGCGACAGTTCATGCAAACATCAAGGGGGAGCCTAGAAGTGCGCCTGTTTTTCCCTCGGGACGGACCTCTGACAGCACTTGACGCACGCCGTCCCTCATTTCCACGCCCCTTCCGAGAACCGAGATTGTCAATCCCCATGTTGCCTGGTGGCTACAGCAAACACGAAAAAGAAAATGATTGCATCGACCGAGGAATCAGACATGGCCAAGAAGATCTTCTTTTGTCTGCAACAGAGACAGAGAAGAGAAGACGAGTCAAAGAGAAGACGAGAAGAAATAATCTGAAATATAATCTCTGTTTGAAATTGCGACCTATTTGAAATTGCGCCATTCTTGTTGGAGGCCATATCTATTTGTCACAATTACTTTCATTATGCTTTCTTTTTTTTAAAAAAAATCTAAGGTTTGGAAATCCTTATCACTAAAGCCTCTTCACACCAATCCTTTCTCACACTAAGCTTTACTTTCATACACACTCAAATTGATTTCCATTAGTTTGTAAAAAGTGCTTGAATCTTTGCAAAAACTAATTGAGCATCTATGTCATCAAGGGTTTGTTGACACTTGTACTAGTGCATCTATTCCAATATATGTCAAAGCACTGTGTAATTGGGATTAGACATTGCCATTTGGTAAGACCTTCTCGCATGAAATTATTTGCTTGCACAATTATCGAATCCCTTATCTTCTTGTAAAAGGATAGACACTGCCCGAGAGTTCTCGTGGTAAGACCTCCTACTAAAGATGATTAAAGTGAAACATATAGCAAAATCTGACAATCATGTTTCTAGCAGTTAGCATTTTGTTTTCTTTGCAGCACTCCATTACAAATCGCGATCCGACTGGCCTTGAGATTCAATATGCAGAGAGGCACGGTCTCACTTCATTGATAGATTGATTGTATAGACGCGGCGGCCCTGTAAGTTACTCATCCACTACAAGATATAGACCTTATAGCGACGTTTAAAGCGACGAAAATACAAACAACAAAATTTGCCCCCGTCGTCGGAAAAAGCGTCGTTATTGACGACGCCATGGAATCGTCGCTATTTGCGTCGCTATATGCGTCGCTATATGCGTCGCTATTTGCGTCGCTATATGAGTCGCATTTGCGACGCATATAGCGACGCAAATAGCGACGCATATAGCGACGGTTGCAGACAATTTGCGACGCTGATAGCGACGACAATAGCGACGCCTGCAGTAAATTTGCGACGCAAATAGCGACGGTAACAGAGGAAAAAAAAATTTTGTGGCAGGGCAGCAAGCTGCCCTGCCACATATAGCACTGTGTGCTGTATGAGAGCCATACAAAATAGTTTCTGCACTGCTGCATACAAAGCGTTTGCAAACAAAAAGAATCTATACTGAAATCATAAAACTGATAGATGAAATAAATACATGATATCGCATAAAATGCGATTGGTACAATCATAAAACAATATCACTAATACATAGAAAATGTCTACATAGATCGGGCGACTAAAAACTAAAGGTATGTGAGCGCTAAGGATCCGAGGGCGAGCTACAAATCGTCGTCCCCCGAAAGCTCGTCCCTCTGCAAAGGAGCATCAAACGGATTCTGCAGAAAAAGAAACAACATATCAATCCACCATACAATAATGCATTCAAATATCTCATGGTAACTACGGACATGAAAGATGAGAGACTTACTGGGCCGCCGCGTCTGTACAATCGGTCGATCAATGATCTGAGACCGTGCCTCTCTGCATATTGAGTCTCAAGGCCTTGCGGATCACGATTTGTAATGGAGTGCTGCAAAGAAAACAAAATGCTAACAGTTAGAAATATGATTGTCAGTACAAATAATATCTCAAAAAAACAAATAAGCAAAACAAAAGAGAAACTTACAAAGTCCTCCAAATATGTCCTGTGGCCGCCACTCCCAAGATGATGTACCGATCCGGCCTCGATTCGTGCCCTCGCCGCCTCCCGCTGCTGACTCCAACGTCCTGGCGAATTTGTAGCCTCCTCCCTCAGTCGGCGCCAGTCCTCTGCATCTAACCACTCGGGCTTTGGAGCCCCACTCTTGATTGCCTTGCGTGCGTCGGATCGTCTATGTGACATGTATGCACGCATGCAATCC
Organism: Lygodium microphyllum; assembly: GCF_053477565.2. Lineage (NCBI taxonomy): Eukaryota > Viridiplantae > Streptophyta > Polypodiopsida > Schizaeales > Lygodiaceae > Lygodium > Lygodium microphyllum. The sequence goes on from NC_141139.1 coordinate 93,608,191, forward strand.
ATCATCCAGCCCGTAGAGAATCTATCCACTGCGGCTGGCACCGGGAACTCCTCATGCAAGGATGCTACTATGTACTCCTTGCTCCCCTCCGGTATGTTCCTCCAATGATCCAGGACGTTGTGCCGAAAAACTTGTTGGCACAACTCCCTCATGCGAGCTATCACCCTCCTCCCCTCATCATTCATGATGATAGCTCCTGACCTGCCATCCACTAGGTATCCATAATCCCTAGGAGTGTGCCTCGTATGGGCCCTCTCCCATCTCCGTCCACGCTCCTGGGCATATCCAGGAGACCCCTGAACATCCGGTGTACCGACGGGGGTACCCTCTCCCGGAGTGCCACTGAAAGGGGTGCCACCAGAGGGGGTGCCACCAAAAGGAGTGCCACCAGAGGGGGTGCCCCCAAAAGGAGTGCCACCAAAAGGCGTGACATCTGCCGACGGCTGCGCAAAAGCCGGAGTAACTGGAGTGGACGTCCCCACAGGTGTGACAAATCCTGGAGGTGACCGAGCTCTAGCTGAACGACGAGACGGAGACACCGCGTCCGTGTCTCCACAGCAGCACCCCCCTGATCCTCCTGCAGTCGCAGTCCCTCCCTCTGGCCCAAGTCGCGAGCGTCGAGATCGTCTGCTCGAAGCTGAAGCATCTGATCGCACTGAAGCTGATCTAGCAGAGCGCCCTGACGAAGAACGAGACAGCTCCTGATCTGCTATCTCTCTGAATCTCGCGAGCTGATCTGGAGACATATGTGCCATCATCTCCTGAAACTCCTCATCGCTCATCCCTCGACTCATCCTGAAAATAAAGATACCTGCAGAGATAAAAAATAATGTTAGAATAATCAATTGAAACTATACAAAGCGCATTAATATAAATCATTTTTGAAAAATCCATCTTAAAATGCATATCTTATCTACCTTTATGGAAGATCTAAACAACGAATTGAGTAATACAATTCTCCAAGAATGAAGTATTCTATGGTCCCATGTTAATCTCCTGACATAACTCTGCATACACTGGAAGGTCGATAGACATGTCACCACAAAAGAACGAGTCTGCCTCGTTCTCAAAAAATTCTACGACTTCTGTATTTCCATCATTGTTAGCCGATGCGGGCTCCAAGCTTGCGGTGGCCTCCACCCCTTGTAATTTCGATCCCTCTATTTGCATATATTCTTCATCTATACCTGGAACATCGCTTTGATCGTATACTCTCGCACCTCTAGGAGTTGAAGGTATAACATACCACCATCGAGGTTGTCGGGGATTTGGATAGAAGATTACCTGTTCACAAACACTTACAAACCGTCTTCAAACCATTGTGACATAAAGCATGTCGTATTACAATTAGCAAGCAAATGACTAGAAGATTACCTGTTCACAATGTGCCGGCAACACAAAGGTGTCGCGCAAATCCATCCATTTTTTTTCGGAATCTATTTCGAGAAATCCAGATGGACCTCGTCGAACCGTTGCGCCAGCTCCTCCAAGTACCACTTTGAACCACTGCACATCGAATATTATCATGGAGAAGCTACGGTAATCCACCGTAATAATACTTTGCAAATTCCCAAAATACTCCATCTCATCCACAACCGTGTTCGGATCCGTTGCTCGTCGCCGGCTCTCTTGCTCAAACCTTGCCATGACACCACAGTCCATTGTGGAGCGCATTTTGTCAATACGCTCCACCCGAAAATGCCGTCCGCGCGACCACGCTGCACTATATATTTTGTACTGCACATTGAAACACTCAAATTAGATGTAGCAAACAAATTCAGATACGACACATTCTAAACCCCTCATTACCTTTGGACTACATCCCCTCGAGAACTCCCACTCCTCCATTGAGACCTCTGCCCCTTCGCTGGATGCTGCGATCAAGGCTCCATGCAACCATCGTGTTGACATAAACCGCGGCATCTCCTCCATGCCTTCGGGATATCGAATCGGTCGGTGACGCGTACTGCGTCGGAATTCAGCTCGCGCTTCCTCTCGATCTTGCCTTGCAATCTGGTACTTGGCGAGCCACGTCTCCATGGAGGCATGGTGCAACATACAAAAGCGATTCACTTTCTCTTCCATTGAGGCATCCATTCTTTTTTCTACCCCATTTCCAACCACCACATCTCCAGTCAGCCTGTCATCGTCCTTGAGCGTCCATAGCATTTCATTGTCTGGTTCCACCGTTGGTAGCCATTGTGAGATATGCACTAATGCCTCTGACACCAACCAACCCTCCGCCATGCTACCTTCCGGACGAGCTCGTTGTCGCACAAAGCCTTTCAGGGTTTTCATGAAGCGCTCCAGGAAGAACATCCATCGCGTATGGACAGGTCCGGCAATCTCCACTTCGTCCACAAGATGCACAAGAAGGTGAACTTGTATCGTGAGCATGCTAGTGGGCAGGTATTTCTCAAAGAGACAGACCGTCTCAACTGCTCCCCGCCTTGCGGATTCAATAGAGGACGTCTTAATCTCTTTCTGTGAGATCCATTGCACCAAAGTCGACAGCTTGTAAATGGCCCCACGAATTTCTGGAGTTAGGCATCCCGCGATCGCGATCGGTAGGACAAACTGCCACAAATGAGAAAGCATTAAGAATAATGGTCACTTTTCAAATTTCAAAATGTCCACGCTTATTAAAATCCATTCTGTTCACAAACCTGACATATCTTATGCCAATCATGGGATTTTAGCCCAGACATTTGGTCATCTTTAGAAAATGCGGACCTGAGAGAACGCATCATACCCGTCGGAGTGCGGATAGACTTGATTACTTGCTTCACAATGCGCTCTTCTTTGGTAGACAAAACCCAGGGAGCGCGAGGAAGCTGCACTCCCCCTTCAGCACTCGACTGCGGCCAAAGCGCCTCCATCTTACCTACCTCCTTTAAATCCATTCGTGACCCTATAGTGTCTCTCTTTCCTGTGATGTGGTCCCATAGCAAGCTGCCCACATTTTTGAAAATATGCATGGGATCCAACAAGTGGTTGACCTGTAAGTGGGTCCAATATGGCAACTCGTAGAAAACTGAGAACCGTCGCATTCCATTTGGATGTGATTCCGGGTTTACCATTTTCAGCTCGTACCAGCTTGCAGCGTTCATACGTGCTGGAGGTCGTCCAAGAAAACCTTCCCTGAGTTCATGATCCTCCGGCAAGAAAGTGGCGTGTCCTTGATATACCATCTTCTTCATGGTTCGTGACCTTCGGGCGTCTAACTGTGGCCCACACAATGGACATGCATGATAACCTGAGGTAACGAGACCTGCAAGGCGATCCACGACCTAGTGAATACTTGATTGAATGAAATAAAATATAGATATTACCGGCGTGAACAAATGTCTGCTCACCTGAGCACTCTCCCAATCCCGGAAAGTCATGCATCGTCCACATGAGAATGGCTCGAATGTTGGCTGACCGCCGACCATCGCGCCTGCTCATATCTTGCACCGTGACCCCCTCCTCCCACAAAATCTTAAGCTCATCGACTAATGGACGAAGATACACGTCCATATTTTTTACTTTGTAGCGGCCCGGGACGAGCAAGCTAAGGATGAGATGTCCTTTCTTCGTAGAAAGCCATGGAGGAATGTTGTAGTTGACAAGCACTATAGGCCACACACTGTAAGAAGTCGAGCGCAGACCGAATGGGTTCACACCATCCATGGCGAGACCGAGTCGAAGATTCCTTGGCTCTCGCGCAAAGCCTGGGAAGGTAGAGTCAATGTGGCTCCATGCGCGCGAATCTGCTGATATTCGTTGCACTCCATCCGTAGACCTATTCTGCACATGCCACGTTGTCAAGCTTGCCATGGCAGACGTGCGAAACATGTGGTTTATGCGGGGGATGAGCGGAAAGTGTCTGAGGACTTTTTGAGGGATGGTCTGCCCTTGCAAGTCCTGTCGATACCTGTGAGCACCACACTTTGGACATGTCTCCATAGTCTCGTATTCATCTCGAAACAATATGCAGTCGTTGATACATGCATGGATGTTATTGTAGTCCATGCCAAGCTTCCGTAAAACATGTCGTGCATCATCACGAGACTCAGGCATGGTGTTTGCAGGTGGCAATATATGATATTTCAATAACCTGAAAACATCATAAAACACCTTGAAAAATCCATCCATATTTACAATAATACTGTTTAAAAAAAAAACAATGAAGTCTGTATGCAAGGTACCTGAATAACTCAGTCACACTCGTATCGCTCCAACCGTATTTCGCTTGCACACTTAAGAGTGCAAGCAATGTCTTCAACCGAGATACTCGGCACCCATCATATAATGGTATGGATGCTTCCTCTCTAAGCGGGTCAGATGTCTCAACATCCATGGGAATCAATGCATCGATCATTGCCTCCATCTCAGGCTCCAAGATTGTAGGCAAGTCGGGAAGGTTGTCTGTCTCCTCTGGCATTGACGATATAGATGGGCCTTGCGAGTGGTCTATTGGCTCCTGCCATCCATCCATCTCACGTCCACGAACTCTTCTAATTGGCCGCAAAGGGTGCTCTCCCCCTTGGGTCGAGACATCACCCCCCTGGACACAAAATTTGCCAACAAGACCCAATCTTATTGTGTATGGTTTTCAATTAGCTTGAGAGTACAATGCATGAAAAATGCTAACTTGAAAATACCGTTTGCTGAAAATCTGCAATCGCCTGATCAATAATCTCAGGTTGAAACTCGCCAAATCGTCGTACGTGTTCTATAGACAATCGACGTTTTCGTCTAATTGCCAACTTGCATTGAGAGCAAGGACATGGGACACGCTGATTAAGATACGACTCGCGGTCTTGAACAATAGGACCTTCTTCGTTTGCCATCTTATCTACATTACAGCAAACGAGGCTTAAATGGATAGCTTTTTGGAGATGTACGTCAACTTGCAAGTTGACCATAAACCTTGCATTGTATATAGTAGTCGAGAGATTTTCCGATGTTATATCTCGGCCTTGTATCATGCTCAACGATTTGTTTGTCCCGGTAGATAATTTTTTGTTATATCTCGGCTTTGAGTATAAGTAATCCATTTTAAAATTAATGCGCGCCATCTATGAAATTTTACAACTATAGTAATAAAATTTATTTCAATCAATTCTACTCATAGTCATAAGACCTGAGAGAAATTATCCTATACTCAATTTAAGGGATCTCCACTTCTATAACAATAATTTTGGGTTAATTTTGATGAAGTACGTGGCCGTATGCAAAGCACATTGCATACCATTATCGATACGTATATTATCTTAAATTTCATTCCCTTCCCTCTCCCTCTCCCTCTCCCTCACCCTCTCCCTCTCTTTCTCTCACCCTCTCCCTCACCCTCTCGTTCTCTTTCTCTCCCTCTCTCATTTCCTCCCTCCTCCTCCCTCTCCCTCTCCCTCCCTCTTTCTCCCTCTTTCTCCCTCTCCCTCTCCCTCGCTCCCTCGCTCCCTCTCCCTCCCCCTCCCTCTTTCTCTCCCTCTCTCATTTCCTTCCCCTCCCCCTCCCTCTCCCTCTCCCTCTCCCTCTCTTTTTCTCCCTCTCCCTCTCTATCTCTCTTTCTCTCTCATTTCCTAAACAAGCAAAAAATAAAGTGATTTAAACATCCTCCAAGCAAAAGGGAGAGGGAGAGATACAATGCACTCTCCCTCTCTTTCTCTTTCTATCCCTCTCTCATTTCCTTCCCCTTCCTATCCCTCTCACTCTCTTTCTCTCTCATTTCCTCTCCTAAACAAGAAAAAAATAAAGTGATTCAAACATTAAACAAGCAAAAGGGAGAGGGAGGGAGAGAGAGAATGCACTCTCCCTCCTTCTCCCTCTCTTTTTCTTTCTCTCCCTCTCCTATTTCCTCCCCCTCCCTCTCCCTCTCCCTCTATTTCTCTTTCTCTTTCTTTCCCTTTCCCTCTCCCTCTCCCTCTCTTTCTCTCTTACTCTCTCGTTTCCTCTCCTAAACAAGCAAAGAAGAAAGTAATTTAAACATTAAACAAGCAAAAGGGAGAGAGAGAGAGAGAGAATGCACTCTCACTCTCTTTCTCTCCCTCTCCCTCTCTTTCTCTCCCTCTCTCTCCCTCTCCCTCTCCTTCTCTTTCTTTTCCTCTCCTAAATAAACAAAAGAGAACGATTTAAACCTTCAACAAGTAAAAGAAAGAGAGAGGGAGACTCACCAATGAGATATGGCGAGCGTGGGCGGCTTCTCTTTGCAACGAGGGCTCCTCCTCTCCTTCGCGAACAACGACGGTGGCGGTGGCGGCGGCGGCGGCAACAAGTCTCTTCCTCCTCTTCTTTCACAAAGCCTTGGCTCTCTCCCTCGCTCTCGCTCTCAAAAGGCGAAGAAAACAAAATGAAAACGGCGCTCTGGTTTCGGCCGCGCTTTTTTTTCCCTGCGGCGTCGCTATATGCGTCGCTATATGCGTCGCTATTTGCGTCGCTATTTGCGTCGCAAATGCGACGCAAATAGCGACGCGTATAGCGACGCATATAGCGACGCCAATAGCGACGCCGATAAACGCCGTCGCTAATCGGCGTCGCTATTGCCCCAGTCCCTTGTAGTGATCTTTTTTGTCTGTAGTTACCATGTTTAATTAGAATGCATTATTGTATGGTGGACTAATGTGTTGTTTCTTTTTCTGCAGAGTCCGTTCGATGCCCCTTTGTAGTGGAACGAGCGTTCAGAGGGTGAGGATATGTAGCTCTCCCTTGGATCCCTGGAGCTCACACACCTTTATTTTTGAGTCGCTTGATCTATGTAGAAATTTTCTATGTATTAGTGATATCTTGTCATGATTGTACCAATCGCATGATGCAGATAACAAGAAGGAAGATGATGAAGACAAGTTCGTTGAAGAAGACCATTTCAAATCCAAAGAATGGAAGAAAATGAATAATAAAGCACTAGGCATCATTGCCTGGGACTAAGTGAGGATGTGCTACACCATATATCTAGCATAAGAAATGCTAGAACCGCCTGGGAGGAACTGGATAGAATGTTTGGTACCCAAGTAAAAAATTCAAAGGTAAAACTTCTCATGCAATTTTATAAACTGGACAGTGCTTCTATGACCATACACATTAATAAGTTTAAGAGTTTAAAAACTTAGCTTGCAACTCTTAAAAAGAATATTGATGAAGATGAAGCAATAGCTGTACTGCTTCCAAGTGTCAACAAGGATCCATATAAGAACCTTGTGTCCACTCTAAGTAATGTTCCGAGTCTCTCACTCAAAGATATTGAGCACTCACTGCTTGATGGAGAAAGCAAATTTAAAAGCAAAGATGTAAAAGAGACCAGCTCAAGGGAAAACCTCTTATACACTAGAGGAGCTACTGGACCCAAGGGAAAAGGTCGAGGATTCAACACCAACAACAGGAATCGGATGACATGTCATTATTGTGGTAAACTGGCCATGTTTCCAATGAATGCTTCCACAAGAAAAGAGCACAGCAGATGTAGAATAACCACCACCAAAATCAATTCATGAATGAAGAAGAAGAAAAAGATACTTCCGCTACCATCAACAACTATGACAAACTCTTTTAAGGAATTTGTTCCCATAGTGGATATTGTAAAAACCCTACCAAAGATGTAAAGTTTCAAGCCTTAACTTGACTAGGCTGCCAAAGAGCTAGTCTCCTGGTCCATGTTTTCATGCAGGGGGGGCAAAAGCCAGCAAGGGTAGAGACTCATCATTTAAGGGGGGGTGTTGAGAAATCAAATTATGTATGCCTAGAAGAGGCTTTGTATAAGAGAGATGACAAAAGTTGTATGCTCCAGAAGAGATGTCCAAAATCCCATAAGCACAGAGAGGAAGAGTGGTACTATCCAAAAAGGCTATATAAGCATGTACTTGACACTCATTTCAATGCAATGACACTATTAGTTTGAGTCACTCAAAACTGCCTTTATGAGTCCAAGCTAATCTATCTTGGAACCTAATTCATTTGGGTTACAATCTCTCACTCTAATAATGTATCATGTGTTTGATTTGCGTCCACCATAGCCAACTAGCTCTAGATCCGTGTTTCTCAATAAGGGTAAGGCCTTTGATTGATTGGTCTCAGCTTTGGAACCAAGGGGTTCATGGAAGTTAATACAAAAGAAGGCATTCCTTTGAGGCATGAGTAATCCTAGGTGAACATGTCTATAAATATATTGACTAGGGTGATAAGTTTGACTCTTATCAAGCCTCAGATCTTGGGCTATCTATAAATATCTTGACCAAAGTGATCAACTTTGACTCTTCTCAAGTGTGAGGTATTGGGCTATGTAACTTCAGCTTTTCACCCTCTCCCACTAAGTTTACTTATTTGACCTTTGTCGATGCTTCAATGGGTTTGCTCGTCAATGATTCTCTTGAATCCCACCATCACTAACACTTGATCTCCCTTCTTCTGCTCTTTATTAGCATTTCTCTATTTCTTGAGTATTGGTTTGTAGCATATCAATTCTAATACGAAAATGCCTATGAGCTCTACAATTTGAGTACTATGCTTGCACCTTCCGAATTTAGCCCAATCCTTTGGTTTCAGACCCAAGCATCTTGCTAGCAAGTAGGCTCCTCTAGAATAGATACACTATAGGTTGGATATGCAAACTAGTCTTAGGCTAAGGCTTTATTCAATCTTCATGACTTAAATTCCTTGTCCTCCTTATTTCTCTTGATGGGATACTATCCTTTGTAGTCATGGTTGGCTCTGTATATGTGCGTGTGTGTGTGTTCTGGGAACTTTAGATGTATCTATTTTTATCTCAAAAGACAAATTGCCTCTTACAGTCCTTGGAACTTCAGCTATCTATGTACTTTGGAAACATGATAATCTCATAGGAAAAATTGTCTCTTGTAGACATTAATACATCTTTATTTCTTTTTGCTCTCTCTCTCTCTCTCTCTCTCTCTCTCTCTCTCTCTCTCTCTCTCTCTCTCTCTCTCTCTCTCTCTCTCTCTCTCTCTCTCTCTCTCTCTCTCTCTCTCTCTCTCTCTCTCTCTCTCTCTCTCATCATCCCTGATGGCTTCCTTTAAGACTATACTAAAGGAGTGCTAGTTCAAGCCAGAGTTGTACAATTGCTTCTCCGTGAGGCCTTTTGATGAAGACTTTGGCTATATCTCTATAACAAAGCTACACTATTGTGGTTTTCCTCTTATGCATGCTTTGGACTTCTAAGATGTAGTCTCTTATAAACTTATTTTCCATTTAGGCCACCTTTATTGCATAAACAAAGAGATTCTCTACATATTAGCATCTATGAACCTCTTAATAAATCAATCCTTCAAGGTGGAGAACATAGCCTTCTCTATATTGTTTAAGCTTGTGAACTAAGCTTCACTCTTGTCTCCTAAGCACATACCAAATGCATGAGATTTTTTATCATTTATCACTAAACCTTGGCTACACAAACTTGTCCAAGATGTTCCAGAAAGCTATACCAGTCATTCTCTATAGATCCTATACCTATCTACTTGTTTAATAATGATTAAAAGTTTTGAGGTACTCTCTCTAGTTTGTATGTGAGCTCCTAGTCCATTTGATAAGTTTACAATCACTCTAGCATTGATATTTATAGGACTTGTGTTAAATAGTACACACCATTTGAAAATGTTAGTGATTGTATCCATGGGTGATCTAACTTTTCATGTCTTCGTTCTAAGTCATCTTAAGCTGTCCCACATGTCCTTGTTCTTCTTTACTACTTCCTCTAGAAATGCAAGAAGCTTTATAATGAATCCGTCAATGGTGTTATTGAGGTGTATTATATGGTCTCTAAGTCCTTTGATTATCTTTCCCCTATTGCTAATACAACCAATGTATTTTAATCCATCTAAGGTCTCCTTTACATCACGAGGAACTCCATTGAGAGTTTACTACAAGGCTTGAGTGTTTCTTGGTGGGATAGGTCCTAAAACCTAGGATAGTAAAATCTCTCTCTATATATTAAGCCCTAATTGATTGGATTGAACAATTTTAGCCAAACCTTATCTAAGAGCAATTACGATTGCCTTGAGTGATTGCTTTGTTGGCTCTAATTCGGTTCATCTACTTGCTTTGCTTGTATGGCCACTAAGGTGCTTATATTTTTGTCTCCACCTCCTATCAACTCTAGTGCCTTGGTATTAACCAATTTGCAACAATGTTGACATCTACTTGCATTCCTTGTGTGGCCACTAAGGTTCTTAGATTTTTATCTCCACCTCCTATCAACTCTGGTGCCTTGGTATTAACCAAATCACAAGAATGTTGACATGGCTTTCTTATTTTTATGCCATATTTTTTTGTTTACTATAATGTTGCATGATTACATAATGTTTTGCTACTTAATGGATCTTATGGATTTTGTAAGACTTAGCTTAGTGAAATGGTCAAGGCACTAATCTAAGTTGGCTAGGGTTGATGATGTACTCTGTGGCAAGTAAGCAGCTCTCTTTAGTCAGCTAACATGGCTTAGAAGATCACAATAATATTGTTGTAATCTTATCATTGTGCTATCACAATGGTCTATGCAGTACTCATTCACTGCAATGTGACATTGGCCAAAGTGTACCTAAGATTAAATTGAAGAGGGCTAAGGAGTTTGTGAAGCAAAGTACATGTGGCGAATCTATCATCTCAAACTTTAATCAAACATAAAAGAATTTGGATAAGTTAATAAATTCACAAAGAGTAACATAAAAATGGACTATAGGGCCCAACCTCCTCCATGACAAAAGCCATGGTTTGGCATTGGCCATTATGAAAGATTGATAGCTATTTACATTCATATAATATATCCAACTACTAAGAAAATGCAGCAAATACTACAAATACTTCATGCATCTATAACAATTAATCTATATAACCTACATTCAAGAGGTAGTAAGAAACATCATTTCTTTGTATTTTATACGACCTTAAAATGATCCCTTTTACTTCGGTAAACTTACACTTTTTTTCATATTCAAAAAAAGTCAATTTTGTAAATATAATCTTCTTAATTGTACTAAATCAAATATTATTTCTTTTGAGCTCACATGGTATCTTACATATTTTATAAGGTGCACTTCCCAGGGAGAGAATTCTTTGTGTCGAATCATGATGCTTTAACATCATCATTGCATTTGGAACATACCAAAACCCCCCAAAAAACTCAAAAAGCTTTAAATTCCAACTTCAAATGAGGAAAAAACAACAAAACTAACTTTTTATAAACCCTATTCTCTTGTTTTGTGCACAATCTTGTTTCTTTTATAAAGAAAGCTAGAAAAGCTTCCTAAAAATGAATTATATAAAGAAAATAACAAAGCATTATATAAAGAACACTTATTTTGATAAAAATATTTCTTCAATCTAATACGTTAATATTATTTACATTAAAGAGATCAAATCATATAATTTAATAAAACTAAGACCAATGATTTACTTGAAATTACCACTAAAGAAACTTAAAATTATAATTCACAAATATATTAATAATTTTAATAGTACACAATATCATGCATATATATTATAATATTGTACACATACATATTGTTATACATTATATTTACCATATAGATTCACCTAATATTATTTATGCTCAATTATGGCCAATGGCCATGGTTTTCTTGTCCCCCTTGTAAGAAGATTTCAAGGCATGCTTTTAATCAAGCAGCTTGTACATTGGAGGCATTGAGATCTCATTGAGATGTGTCCTCGCGACAAGCTTTACATACACGACCACATTGTCACCCCCTCCACAAACTAGAAGTGTGATAAACTTTTGTACATAATCATGAGAAACCATCCAAGGAATTTGAAGATAGATTTTGTATAGAAGTTTATTATTTCTTAACCCAACAATACACTCACTTTATCATACTAAAAGTTAGTGATTAGTACAGATATATGATTGTGGAGAGATTGGCATATGTATTTGAAAAGACATAAATACAAAAAGGAAGTGGGCAAAGTTTGCACTAATTTATTTAGAAGTACTATAGACTTTGGAGACCCTTTGTTGTACCTTGTTATGATTTCATGATAGTAGAAGAGGCCAAGTTTTCATGCTTTTACTCATGAACAACTTTGTGAAGAATAGGTTTGAAAAAAAAAAAAGCAATACAAATAATATCTTATTAACTATAAACTAGGGGAACTCATGAGCAAAAGTTGTGTGAGACGAGCTCCTTTATTAAATCAACCCAACTAAGCAAGATGAGTTTTGTGATTAAGATATTGTGTTGCGTGATTAGAGAAAATGCATCATAAGGCATGGCACATGTAGTAAATTTAAGTTTGTGACTATGATTTCATTGTAATGGTGCTTATATCAAGGTAAATTTTTTTAAAATCCAAACACCTTGTGAAAATTATATTATCAAAGTAAAAGGTACATACAACGCCGCAAGGGCTAACCAAAAGTCTAGAAGCCACCTTATGCACCCAATCAAAGTCTCTAAGTACTCTAAAAATAGATTTGATCTTGGATAGGCACTTGTTCAAGGCACTATGTATGTCAACTGAACAAAATCAAGGAACCCCATGAACCCTCTTGTTCCTTATGGTCTAGATTTTCTTTATTACAATCACTCTAAAAATAGATTTGATCTTGGATAGGCACTTGTTCAAGGCACTATGTATGTCAACTGAACAAAATCAAGGAACCCCATGCACCCTCTTGCTCCTTATGGTCTAGATTTTCTTTATTACAATCACTTTAATAATAGTCCATATTTCGCCTCAAGTATCCCCGCACAAGCACCCAAAAAGTATTTGCTCATAGTGCACCCAAGCAAGCCCAGCCTAGAACATCATCTTCTCAAACTTCCTCCACAATGACCTTACACGTGGACAACTCCAACACAAGTGATGGACATCTTCAACCATCTTGCCTAGACATGTAGTAGTTAGCAATGACAAAATTTGCTTACCTTATTCTTAGTAGTTTGCTTTTGAAATAATACTCTCCACACTATCAAATTTAGTCTACCTAATGGTGTGGGTTTCCATGCTCTTAAAACCCTTCTCTTTCATGCGTTCACTAAGTCATTGGGGAAAATTTTGTTGAAAGACTTTTGAAGATTGAGAATCAACTTGTTGTTTGGCTTTATAAGACACTTCCTCTTCTTGACTTGTCTTGATTTATATTTCCCAAAAAAGACTAAATCACTCAAGAGGTTGCCATACCTTACCATGTATAATGAGGGCTACTCATCTTTCTTTTTTGCAAACATCTCCAACAGCCACTCAACCTCCTTGTTCATGAGATTAAACTCTCTACAAATCTAGGCCCATGACCTCTAATTGAGTTGAGTTTCCCATAGTTTGAAAGATCTATCTAGCACAAAATTCCTTTCTTAACAATCCATGAGATAGATTTTGGAGAGATTATTAGCCTAGTGTTGCATCTAAATAGATTGATAAAGGGAAGAATCCCTCTTTCACCAAGAATATGCTAATGTATGGACCGCATGTGATTGACAAAGAGAAAGCTGAACTCTTGTGCACATAATTATCTTAGGGTAGTGTGTGGTTAGATTATCTATTTTGGACAATTTTGGCGTGACTCTAGAAGAACTTTGCTATTTGGGTCCAAGGCTAATCTACCTCTAGCCTTTTCAACAGTTGAAAGAGCAACCTTCTTGCTTTGTCCATAAGCTTCTCAAGTCCAAGTTCCCCTTCATCTGTGGAGCCTTTTCAACACTTGAAAGAGCAACCTTCTTGCTTTGTCCATAAGCTTCTCAAGTCCAAGTTCCCCTTCATCTGTGGAGCCAGTTGTTTGTTCCCAGCTGATTGCAATTCATTCTTTCTTCCCATCCTTGCTCCATAGATATTGGTTGAACATTAAGGTAATTTTTACATAAAAAGGTGATACCAACCTCCAAGGCTTTGCAAACTCTCTTTTCAATGCATGCATGTGTTCAAGTTGATAGTCGTGAAAGGATTAAGGTATTGTGCGTGTAATGGGGAAAAGCGTTATGCATGGATGGTGGGTGGGCCGAGAGAGAGAGAGACGTGCATTCTCTCTCTTGTTTACCTTGTGAGGTCGCCATTGATGAGAGACTAAGAACCAAGGAAGAAAGAAAACAATTGTAGACGGTGAGATCTCATAGCTGTCATGGCTACAGTATTCTGAGCCTTCGTGTGCAAAAGCTGATGAGACCAATGGCCATAACCAATTCCTGTCCTTCTTCTTCTTCCTGTTCACCATCATCATCATCATCATTATTATCATCATCACCATCATCATTTTCGTCTTCATCATCTTCTCCTTTGACTGTGCTTGAATCTCCAATTTCGCTTCTTTTCTTCTCTCTAGCTCACAGTCCCACAGTCAACCTCCTCCTGTCGATCGGCTTGCTGTGGCTGCCGCTGCATTCTGATCAGATATGGGAAGCACGGAATCCGATTTGCAGGAGCTTCTTCTTCCCATTAATCAGCATGACAAGGCCTTCATGCCGTCGTCTTCTTCGGCCGGGAGGAAGAGATTGAGAAACAGCTCCTCTCGAAAGGCATTCGGCGAGAGCGTGGCCATCGCCCTTGCCTGCACTGTTGTCGTGGCACTGGGGCCTGTACAATATGGATTCTGTGTGAGTGCAAAATGATACTCATTATTAAATCCTTGTTTGGCATTTGATCTTCTTGGGACCTATTGTCATGAAAGAAGATCAAGTGCTTAGGTAGAGTTCCATACAATAATATTCTGCATGCTTGTACTGGAAAAGCTGCCTTTCAACTTGTCCTCATTATGGAAACCAAGCACAACAATTATTATAGTTTCAGAACTCTAACAATGTTATAGAGACTGGCAAGCTCTTGCAGGATTTGTAGTTTCTGAACTTTGTTGGGTATCATTTGTGAGACAATTAACATTCTATGCTAGCATAAAGAACGATTTGCTTCTTTCTTGAGATGTCTTTAAGAAATAAAATAGAACAAAGTAAAGACAGATTTTTGTGGTTCCATTATTGGTTGTTATGCCCTATAGGCAGCATTTTGTGGCCTCACTATATATAAAGGGATCTTATCAAATGCTAGTTGAAATCTTCTGTCTGTTTTCGATTTGCATGCTTGGGACTTGCTGTTGCTGTAGAATGGATACACATCTCCAACTCAAACTGCTATGGTAAATGATCTAAGCCTCAGTGTTTCTCAGGTATTTATCCAAAATCCTCATAGATACCATTTGATTCATGTGATGTCAATGGAGGTTTTAGAAGCTTACATGGATAACAGATGCCTGCACCTTATTAATGTTTCACATATCACCTGTCCTTGTGGCGAGGTCACTCTTGGCATCACATGCACGATGTGAACATGATCTGGATGCCCGTGCAGTTTTCTTTTTTCGGTTCAATGTCTAATATTGGTGGCATGGTTGGAGCTTTAGTGAGTGGTCAGCTTGCTGAGTTACTTGGACGGAAAGGGGTAAGCATATTCAACTTCTAGTGGCTGAACTTTTGTCTGGATAGCCATTTCTCATGTTAAGACCTTCTATTTCAAACAGGCTCTAGTAGCAGCAGCAGTTCCAAATGTATGTGGTTGGGTAGCAATTGCATTGTCTCAGGTAGCTCTATCACTGATTTGACCTAACTTGCAGTTCACAACCATATTTGTTTGTTATTCTGACGATCTACTGTAGACAATTACCCCTCTGTATATTGGAAGGATTCTGGTGGGATTTGGTGTTGGTGTCATCTCTTTCACAGTACGCTCTCTGCTTTGATAAACAGTTGATTCAAGTTGCATATTGAAATAAATGATAATATTTAGATTATCTTTCAGGTGCCCATTTATATTGGTGAGATTGCTCCAATGCAGTTGAGAGGTACTCTTGGTACAGCAAATCAGGTGGGTTGACTTCTGTGATCTTTCCTTGAACTTCTCTGCTGTATATAGCATCCATCGATGGCTACATAGGATCCATCAATGGGCTAGCTTTGACCCTCAAAAATTAGTGTTTTTGATTCACTTGCAATGTTGGCAAACCTCAACAGTTCTCTGTAACAGTTGGAATTCTGCTTGCATATATACTAGGGATGGCAATTGAATGGCGGATGCTTGCAGTTGCTGGTGAGTAAGAGGCTCTTGAGAATTTTAACGTTTTCTGCTGTAAATAGTCTTACTGCTCTTCGGGAAACAAACTAGTGAAAGTGGCATTATTTGGCAAATTAGGTGCAGCTATGGTGAGGGAGATTACATAGATCAGAGGAAGAGAGGAACTTGACATACACTCTTGCAAAAATAAATGACCTGCAAGAAACTTGCTTGATGGGTTGAGGATCAATGAAATGTTATATGGGCTGCTACTTTATAAGCTCCAAATGGGTAAGCATGAGCACCAAACATGTAAGAGACAGGACCAAGAGACTTGGCACTAGACCCTCTAGAGTTGAACTTGGCATCTTACTGTGCATACAAAGGTAAGAGCTGTGAGTGGACTTAAAAGGATGCAGGAGCAGTGAAGAGTCAAGTCTGATGGTAACTACTGGATGTCTGGAGAGGGGAGTCAGCTGTGCAACGTGGCATGTACACATGGAGTGGCATGGTGCTGGGGCTGGTCAGCTGCAGGGTTTTGACCAACACTATTTAAAGCTGGTCTTACTGCACATCTTTTTGCATATATATGGGCTTCCTCTTTTGTCATTTCTCCTCAATGCTTGTGCCTTCCTCTTTCCAGTTGATGCAACTGATAGCCCTTGGATTTCAGATCTTCTTCATTGGAGCTTCATGTTTCTTTCCTCTTCCACTGCAAGAGTGTTGTGAGAAGGAATGGGTGTTCTACCTGGCATCAAGCCTTCCATTCTTTTTCATTTTCTGGACTTGGTGAATGAGCTGTGTAACCAATTGGATGCAAGAATGAGCGAATGAGCAAGAAAGAGAAATAGTGCTGTTTGGACTGTACAAATTCGCCATGATGGCAACTTCCCTTAGCACAGCAAAACTTGAAAGTCTGGGTGCTCAACCGACAACCCCAGGTTATTAACTAACAGGGTGGCCCCAAGACCTATAACCTATAACCAGATAGAGCTCTTAATTTTCCCCATTGATTCAGCAATTGGGCTCTCAAGCTGGACAGGACCATACTGCCAATGTGCTCTCTTAGATCAAATAGGACCATACTGCTAACACCCTCTCTTAGTTCCAAAATGCCTCAGGAGCCCCAAAGCTGAATAATTGAAGGACACAGAAGGCTATTGTCAAGACATTTGCTGCATTATTCTGGATACTACAATAGACAAGCTCTTGCTCCCTGTTGCAGATGCACTTTCAAGCAAAAAGGTAGTGGACGTTTATGTGATAATCCAACACTAGCAATGTTGCTCCTAACGTGATCATGGCCTTTTGTTTAATAGCCCTCTTTACTGATAATATGTCTTTGTAACTTGTGCACTTTGAAACTTAACAACACATTCTTCTTAGATTTGTCACATCATAATCTTGAATCAAGAGTACCTTTTTCTTCTGTGAGACAATGGTAGCTTAACATGTTTTTGTACAGGTGCGATTCCATGCACTTTGTTAATGATTGGGCTT
Source organism: Lygodium microphyllum (assembly GCF_053477565.2). Classification (NCBI taxonomy): domain Eukaryota; kingdom Viridiplantae; phylum Streptophyta; class Polypodiopsida; order Schizaeales; family Lygodiaceae; genus Lygodium; species Lygodium microphyllum. The sequence continues at coordinate 93,625,669 of NC_141139.1, forward strand.
TTCTTCATCCCTGAATCTCCAAGATGGCTGGTTCGTACCTTGCAAAATGAGCTACAATCTTATGTTCAATTTCTCTACATTAACTTCAGGATGGTACATCTAAAATATCACTTTTGATGAGCTTTACATTAGTTTAAGTCTGGATATTTTGCATGCAGGCAAAGGTTGGGTGGAATGGTGAATTTGAGGCCTCCCTTCAAGTACTTCGTGGGAAAAAGAGCGATATCAGAATAGAAGTTGAATACATCAAGGTTCTTTACAAGCTGCATGTAGATATTTACTAAACTTATATTTTTGATGTGGCTATAATACATATCTAGATTGTATGAGTTGGAACTACAAAGGTAAGTATTCAGTATTCATGGTGTGTTGTGTCTCTTTCCCTAGAAGCAAAAAGGTCCACAGTTTCAACTTTTTGATGCCTAACAATGTCAATGGTGTACACATGGATTGTTATATGCATGATGTCAATGATACCATCTCATACATGCATGGATCCCTTTCCCATTAGTCAATGTTTTGTAAGATAATACGAGGTGGTGGGTATGTTTTGCAAGAACTCATTCTCTCAAGTGTAAAAAGAGCAACATGTTGTGATGACCAGAAATCAATGGTCCCATTGAAAGCTGAAAAGAGCAAAAGCCCAAGTATTGATAGCAAAATGAGCTCCTTCTTGCTTGTGACCTTCCAACATACTGTCCATACCTTTCCCTTCACCAAGTCATCATCTCCTCTTTGCCTCTATCCTCTCTCAACTGACTTTACTCATCTCTTTCTCATTTTTTTTGTTTGCCCATCGTTTTTCCCCTTAGTCGATCTCACACACACACACACACACACACGCACACACACACACACACATTTTTTAGTTTTTCACCCATGACAAGATGTACCATAAATCAGTGACATTCATCATTTTGTGTACACATGACAATATAGTTAGGACAGAGATGGGAGCATCATCTATGGTGGCCAAGGTTTTTTTGGAACATTTCACAGCCTTTGGGAACCTCCTGAGACAAAGATACTCTAGACTTGCTCTAAAGTCATCTAGACAGCTAGCACTATGTGGTGACACTAAGTGCTAGTCAGCTAGCACTATGTGGTGACACTAAGTGCTAGTATACTTAAGATGAACACTTGGCTGCAGCTACATGGGCTACCTGTGGATCACTTTCCGCCTCTATAGTACAACTTGGACTCTCCTTCTTTAGAGCTCAATGTGGCCTTTTGCTGAAAGCATCTTCTGCATCTGTTGGCAGAAAAATGTGGAACAACTGAAGCAAAGAGATACTACTGATAGAAGCTGCAATGAATAGAAGAATAGACAAATACAGCAAGAACACGAGAACTCAAAGAAGAGACTCCGGAAATGGAATCCATATACCAAGGCTCAAGAGTAGTACAATGGCATGGGTTGAGTATGCAGCTAGTAGAGTGCAGTAGACTCCCTCACTCTTTTCTAGGAAGTAAGCTTGATGTACACTAAATGATAGTGGAGGATGAGCAGCCTTTAAAAGGCTAAAATAATACATCATAAAATGACCAATTGTGCAACATCTGTTTCTTGCAATGCTTTTAGAGGTGCCCCTTCTTGCCACAGTGGTAGCACTGACTCTTCTTCTTCTTCTTCTTCTTCTTCTTCTTGCAACCTTCTCTGAAGTTGCAAAAGCCTCTTGTTTGCCACTAGACCAAGATAGTTTCCCCCACATGCAAAGAAGCCTCATGCTCAAGCAACATAGAGGTCTTATGATCAATACTGATAGGTGTGACAAATGTTTGGGCTTGTAGGCCACTAGCTGCCCCATCAAACTCTAGAGGTAGCTTGTAGAGAATAGTTTGTGGAGATATGCTAGGGTTTGCAAAAAAAAACATTGAGTATACGGCCACGACTAAAACACAAAGAACTCAAATAAAATTGCAAAATGCAAAAATGAAAACATAAACAAAGAAGGAAGAGAACTCTAAAGCGAGCAAATGAATGTTGTAAATGAAGGAAAAAGTGTAAAGATGCTCAAGGGCAGAACTCTCCAACGACGAGTTTATCTTTTGGGAGTGGCTGAGTGACGTATTGATATGTGTCATCCACTGGTGACGGATCATGAGTGTTGTGACCACTAGTCAGAATTGAGATGAGGTGAAGATGAATGTGGAGTGTTGTAACTACAAAATGCAACAATGTAACCGCTTGAAGATGATGGTAGCTAATCATCGGAGGTAGTAGCAAGCTAGGCAACAATAGAGGAAGGTGAAGATGATGTTGACTGGGTTTGCACTACACTAAATGCAAGCTACAACATGCATTGAAAGTGGTTGGATAATAAGGGGACCTGCTTAAACTTTCAATGTAGCTATCAAAAGGGGCAGAAGTTAGTCACCAACACAGCTGGAGTTAGTTGATGGCAGCATGAAAGGTGGAGCCCAAGTGGAAGCACAAAAGTGGAAGCAAGAGCAAAGCAAGAGCTATGGCAGATGGAGTAAGAGATTAAGAGAGAGAGACATCGTATGTGAGAACTCTAGCAGTCACTATGTTTGACCGTATTCAAATGTCACTAAAAGAATAAAGAATAAAGTAATAGTGATTGGTGCCCGCTAGAGAACAAGGAAAAAGTAACAAAGTACAACAGGATGAAAGTAGACATCATCTCATCCTACACCCATCGTCTTCCTAAGGAAGACAAAATGTTCCACTGAGAGACTTTTAGTGAGTAGATTTGCAGGATTCTCATCAGTCGAGATCTTGACAAGCTTAATAGACTTTTTCTTCACCACCTCTTTGATAAAGTGATAGCACACCTTAATTTGCTTTGTCTTCGTATAGAAGTCTGGATTCTTGGCCAGCCCAATGGCACTTGTAGAATTTGAATGCAATGTAGGAACCACATTAGTAATACCAAGGTCTGCGACTAGATGGTCTAACCAGAGAGTCTCCTTATAAGCCTCAATGGCTATAACATACTTTGCCTTTGTAGTAGATGGGGCTATGCATTTTTGCACCCTAGACATCTAATAAATAGCATCTCCAGCAAATGTAAAGATATAGCCAGAGGTAGACTTCCTATTGTTTGCATGTCCTGCATAATCAGAGTTAATGTATTCTATGACTCCTGTATCCTTGCCACCATAATGTATGCATATATTTGTAGGGCCCTTAAGATACCTCATGATACTCTTTATGGCATCCCAATGCCGCCTGCCAGGTATAGCCATATAGCATACTACAACTTCCATTGCAAATGCTATATCAGAATGAGTGGTTATTATGGCATATATCAAACTGCCCACTGCGGATGCCTAAGGGATCTTGGCTATCTTGGCCTTCTGCTCATCAGACTACTGTGGACAATCGGCCTAATTAGCCTTCACATGAGAAGGTTAAGGACAGCCAATAGGCTTAACATCCTACATATGAAATCGCTCAAGACCTTTTGGATGTACTTCTATGACAAGTAAAGGAGACACTTAGAGAAATTGTGTGTAATATGCATCCCAAGAATATGTGAGGCTTGTCCCATGTTCTTCATCTCAAAGCTCTTTTGAGCTGATTTTTCAAGGCATCCAACTCATCATAAGCACTCCTAGCAATCAACATATCATCAATATAGAGTACCAAAATCTTAAGGCTACCATCATAGTTGGATTCAAACACATATGATTTAGCATACTAGAGATTTGTAAACATTTGGTATGTAAATGTATAAAAAGCCATTTTATACCTGTTCATTTTTTGGGTTTTAAAAAAAAGGCTCGCAACTTATCAAGATTTTACTTTTTGCTTGATGAAATTTTTTGCTATAGTCTCAATATTTTTCCCTGTAGATTACCCGCATGTGCAGCCTATGCACCTCAGCTTGTTCGTGTAAAACCAACAAGATTAATCCTCAACCTATGCATTGTGCAGAATGAGGGCAGTATTGAAGAAAGTGAGCATGAAGTGGAAGCACGGAGCGGAAGCAAAAGTTATGGTGGAAGAAGAGAGAGAGAGAGAGAGAGAGAGAGAGAGAGAGAGAGAGAGAGAGAATGTGAAAACTCCAACAATCACAGTGTGTAACTTGTTGAGATGGCAAGCTTAACACGTGCGGACATTGATGATGGACTGTCTGGCTAGATGAGTCCGTACATCTACACTTTGCACATTGGTGGTCATTATGATACTCACATGGCCATTGACTTATCACTTATTATATTTAGTTTGTTACACCTACCTACAACTGGTAAAGATATAGCACCAGCCGATTAGTGTAGTCGGTTATGCAGTGTTTGACTTAGAAGGCTACTTTCCTTTATGTTGTATCTTATGTATACTTTGTGTACATTGTATAGCATGTGAAAGAAGAAAAAACCAACAAGAAAACGTTTTGGTCTCCATCTCTCTTCTTGTGTACTTGAGTGAGCTTCCTCTTGTGTATACAATGTGTGTTTGGCGCAGCATCTCAAGCAAGTCTCCCTACCACTTTATTCTTGACATGGTATCAGAGTCGCACCACTGAGAGAGGCTGATTTCGAAGGTTGAAGTGAAGGAGACGAAGCAAGGTTCGAGTAAGCAAGCAACGGGTAAGAAGCTCTCCCATTCTTTCACTCTCTCTCTTGGATAGTGCTTGTGGAGGCATCGAAAGCAGGGCTGAGAAAAAATCTTAGATTGCTATGAGATTGCTGTGAGATTTTGGGCGTCTGAGGCCGTTTCAGGCCCCCTTTTAGAGCTGCAAGGTTGCAGACAACATTTTTAGGGTACACTGTGATTTCGGTTGTATTGACCAAAAGTGGACACATAAGTTACAGAATGCGAATCTGTAATTTTTGAGGTGTTTGCAGGAAGCAAACATAAAGTTTATCTGCAAACAGGTTGCAGATTACATGTACTATTGAACAATCAGTGAAAAAGGTTGCTTGGTGTATTGTTGTGTACGTGTTGTGAAAGATTACAGAAGACTAGATTGCTGTGTTGTATCCTTGTTTATGATAATGGCAGAGAACAGTGGAAATCCCATTATTGAGAAGCTCGACAAGAACAACTACCTTTCATGGAAGTTTCGTGTGACGAACTTCCTCATTGGAAAGAACTTTTATGAGTTTGTTTCAGGTGAAGAAAAGGAGCTAGAGCTAGGTATCTCTCCAACTGCAGATGAGTTAAAAGCATGGAAATAGTGAAATGCGAAAGACAAAAAGGTAATGTACTGGCTATCTGCAGTCATTGATAATACTATGTTGGGACATATTAAGAATGCAGAAACTTCACATGCAGCTTGGACAATTTTTGAGAGCATGTTTTTAGTAAATACAAAGGCACGAAAGATTCAACTCAAGCAAGAGTTGAATGCCTTGAAGAAAGGGAAAATGTCTGTCAATGAGTATGTGTTGAGGGTGAGAAGCATTGCAGATACTTTAGCAGCGATTGATGCAATGCCGGATGATGATGATTTGATTTCATCCACTTTGAGTGGCCTTAACAATGAGAAGGCATGGAAATTATTTGTTACTTCAGTATATGTACGGAAGCCATTTTCAAATTTTGATGAGTTGATCTCTCTCATGATTATTGAAGAGATCAATATGCAAGGTGATCGTCTGAAAGAAATGGTGAATAGGTCCAAGCATTTTACTAGAGTTCAAGAAGGGGGCGTGGTAGATTCTCTTCGAGAGGCTGTGGTATGGGACGTGTTGGCGATAACCAGCAAAACAGGTTCAATCAATAGTTTGGTGAAATGCAGGTTTCTGGAGACAGATGAAACTTTAGAGGCAGGGGTGCTCTAGAGGAAGAGGTGGATGGCAAAATAGAGGTTCTGAAAATTCTGCTATTGTTTGTCATTACTGTGGCAAAACAGGCCATATTGCAGCCCATTGCTATGCAAAGAAGGATGATATTTGCAGTGGTAAATTGTAGCAAGGAAACTATGCATCGTTTTTACGACAGAATGAAGACAAAAATGAGTGTTTGTTTGTTATGCAGCATATGATAAATGCAGTTACAGGAAAGGGGACACATGATGATGTATGGTATGTCGATTCAGGTGCATCTAATCATATGACTAGTCATGTTGAATGGTTTGGAGAGATGCAAGACTTACGAAACCCAGGTTATGTGCAGACAGGTGATGATTCATGCCACCCAATTTCACACATTGGAAAGGTTTCCTTGTCTTTGTATGATGGCCAGACAAAGAGTCTGACAAATGTTTACATGTGCTATCAATTACAAAGAATCTAGTATTTATTGGCCAAATGGTAGAGCAGGGGTTGCAAGTCCGATTCAATGTAAAAGATTGTTTTGTAGAAGACTTTAATGATAAGTGCATGTTGGTGGCAAAAGGAAGTAGAGTTGGCTGAATGTTCACTTTAGATGTTGGAATTCTTGTAATGGATGCTACTATGTATACTAAAGGAAAAGGAATAGTTGTAGATATTGAAATATAGCATAAACGTATTGGACATGCAAATATACAAAGGCTGAAATTAATGCAGTCCAGAGGATCAGTTATAGGGTTGCTTTCATTTAGAGTTACAGAATTGCATAAAGTGTGTGAAGCATGCCAGTTTGGTAAGCAGGCAAGACAACCCTTCTCGCATGATAGAGAAGTGAGTAGAAAAATACTTGATGTAGTCCATACACATGTTTGGGGATCTACACAAAATGTATCTCTTGGTGGTAGCAAATACTTTGTCACATTTATTGACGATTGTTCAAGGAAGTTATGGGTATATTTCATGAAGAAAAAAAGTGATGTGTTTGAGCACTTCAAATCTTTTAAGGCAGTTGTTGAAACAGAAACATGCTTAAAAGTAGAGTTCTTGAGATTAGATGGAGGGGGAGAGTACCTCTCTAATGAGTTCAGTGGCTTCTTGAGGACTCATGGGATAAAGAGGCAATTTACTTGTAGGTATACCCCACAACAAAATGGTGTTGCAGAAAAAAAAAACAAGCATATTGCAAAAGTTGCATAGATATTAATGGTTGAAAAGAATATGCCCAAACATTTTTTGTCTGAGGCTGTCCATACTGCTGTTTACATTATGAATAGAACTCCCATAGCTGCAGTTCATGGGATGACTCTTGAAGAATACTTTACTGGCAAGAAGCCTGATGTATCGCACTTGAAAGTATTTGGCTGTGTTGTATACGTTCATGTGCTAGATGAGCTATGGAAGAAGCTTGATCCAAAGGCAGAAAAATGTGTTTTTATTGGATATTCTTTAGAGCAGAAAGGGTATCGTTGTTATAACCTTGTCACAGGTGAGTTCAGAGTGAGCAGGGATGTTATCTTTGATGAGATGGGAAGTTGGTATACACCTGTTGGTGATGTTTTGGATGATGATAATGATCAGGACAGCTATGTGCAGAAAGATAAATAATAATCACGGAGTCTTAGTGGACTAGAAACATCATCTGGTATTACATCTACAGTGAGCCCTTGGTCTGGGAGACTAAGGAGTAGCCCCACATCTTTAGGTGGATCTATAAGTGTTGCAGGGAAGGACAAAGGAAAGAAGAAAGTGTTGGATGGTAATGATGCATCTACCAGTCGTTTGGGATTTGATGGAGATTCTAGTGGTTCGGAGAGTTTGGATGATGAGCTTGGCATTCTTTCAGTTAGGACACCAGGTGTACAGAGAGCTTATAGTAATGTAAAGGCTCCATTGAGTGATCCGGTGGTACGCAGATCTAGCAAGGTCAGATACCCTATTAAAAGATTTGGTTTTGAAGGTTATGCAGCTCACCATTATGCTTATATGGTGAAACTAGTTGAGGATGTTGAGCCCACATATTTTGAGAATGCTGTTGGTTATGCTCATTGGGATGCAACAATGGATGAGGAGATGGTTGCATTAGAAGCCAATAAGACTTGGGATTTGGTACCCTTTTTTAAGGATAAGAAAGCTATTGGCTGTAAGTGGGTTTATAAAGTCAAGCATAATGCAGATGGTTCAGTTAGCAGGTATAAGGCTAGGTTAGTTGCAAAAGGCTATGCTCAAACATATGGCATAGATTATGAAGAGGCATTCAGTCCAGTTGTTAGGATGGCAACTGTTAGGTGTGTGATTGCCTTGGCAGCATCCAAAGGTTGAAGTTTGCAGCAAATGGATGTTAAGAATGCCTTCTTGCATAGTGAATTGCAAGAAGAAGTGTATATGGAGCAGCCAGCAGGTTATGAGGATTTAGAGCATTCCGCATATGTGTGCAGGTTAAAAAAGGCACTCTATGGACTGAAGCAAGCACCTAGAGCATGGTCTGATAAGATTGGAGAGTATCTTGTCAATATTGGATTTTGTATTTCTGATGTTGATCACTCACTTTATGTGAGAAAGAGAGATGCAGGTTTGGTCATCATAGTCATCTATGTGGATGACTTGATTATTATAGGTGATAGTGACAATGGGATTGCTGAAGTTAAGGACTTCTTGAAGAAGAAGTTTGTGATGAAAATTTTGGGTGAGCTGAGATACTTTCTTGGTATTGGGGTGATCAGATGTGATGATGGTATATGGCTGTCCCAAAGGCAGTATGACTTGGATATGTTATCCAAGTATGGTATGACAGCATGTAAGCCTGTTTCAGTACCATTGGAGCAAAATGTGAAGTTGAGTGCTCACGTTGGGGATGAGATAGAAGACCCTACTATGTTCAAGAGGATAGTAGGGAGTTTGATTCACATGACTATCACAAGGCCAGACTTGAGCTATGCTGTTGGCATTGTCAGTCAGTTTATGAAGATGCCTAGAAAGCCTCATTTGGATGCAGTTAGACGTATATTGAGATATGTGAAGTCCACTTTACATTATGGACTTTTTTATGAGGCATGTAAGGATATACAGGTCTTTGGATACACAGATGCAGATTGGGCTGGTAGCATGTCAGACAGAAGATCTACAAGTGGATTCATGTTTTCCCTTGGTAGTGCAGCAATTACATGGAGGAATAAAAAGCAACCTACAGTTTCTTTATCGAGCACAGAGGCTGAGTATAGAGGTGCTGCTATGGCAGCATGTGAGGTGGTATGGCTGCAAAAGTTATTAGGTGATTTGGACGTGCAGGGAGATGGTCCAGTTGTTATTCATTGTGACAACATGAGCATCATACAGCTAGCTAGGAATCCAGTGTTCCATGCTAGGACAAAATACATTGAGGTGTACTACCACTTTGTGAGAGAGAAGGTACTTGCAGGAGAGATTGACTTGGTATATGTTAGCACACAGGATTAGATAGCTGACATTTTCACAAAGGCATTGGGTGTAGAGAAGCTCTGAAAGTTCCGAAGCTTACTTGGAGTTGCAGAGATAGAGTTGAGCTTGAGGGGGAGTGTTGAGATGGCAAGATCAACACGTGCAGACATTGATGATGGTGTAATGTCCCCCCCCCCCTCCCCTCGTGCTTCCCCGTGCCTCCCTCCGTGAGAATCTCCCCCTCCCGTAAGAAAGAAATTTCCAAATTTTTTACTCCCTCTCTCCCCCCTTGCCGACTGTATGGCGGGGAGAGAGAGAGAGAGTCAGAGTAATGTGGAGTAGGGGGGCATGAACCCCCCAGGTGACAGGAGGTGCCGTCCTTCCCTCCCCACCCCCCACCTTATAACAAAGTGGCCCCTCCTTCCTGGAGGTCTAGGAGAAGCTTCCCCCCTCTCTGCGGACAGACACAGGTGACCCCCCTCCTCGGCTCGTTGGCAGCCCGAAGAAGCCCTCTCCTCGTTGCTGAGGCACAGCACGGACCCCTGGTGGCCCAGCGGATGGCAGCAAGCCTCCTCCCTCCCCCTCTGTTTCAGGAGGCAGTATGCCTTTCCCCCTCCGCCTGGACATGGCAGTACCCCCCCCTCTCTCCCCTCAGTGTCGTGATCAGAAGAGAGGGAAGGAGAGGAAGAGGAGAGAGAGAGGAAGAGAAGGAGAGGGAGAGAGAGTAGGAGAAGAAGAGGACAAGAAGTAGAAGAAGAGAAGAAGAAAAAGAAGAGGGAGAGAGAGAGAGAAGTAGAGGGAGAGAGAGAAGTATAAGAAGAAGGAGAAGAAGAGGGAGAGAGAGAAGAAGAAGAAGGAGAAGAAGAGGAAGAGGAGAGAGAGAGAAGAAGATAAGGAGAGGGAGAGAAGAAGAAGGAGAAGAAGAGGAAGGGAGAGAAAGAAGGAGAAGAAGAGGGAGAGAGAGGAAGAGAAGAAGGGAAGGAGAGGAAGAGGAGAGAGAGAGGAGAGGAAGAAGAGAAGAAGAAGAAGAAGAGGAAGGAGGGAGAGAGGGAAGGAGGGGAAGAGGAGAGAGAGAGAAGAAGAGAAGTAGATAGGGAGAGATAGAGTAGAGGGCGGAGAGAGAGAGGTACACTCGGAGCTATGGCCCCTCCCCAAAGGCAGAGCTTGAGAGATGTGGAAACGACTGGAGCTGCAGGATCATCATGAGTCGACGGAAATGCGGTTAGAAACACTGGCGGGAATGCAAATAACATGTCACACCCCCCCCCCCCCTCTGACCGCTCAGGCCAGGTTCCTTGCTCTCAATCATATAGTAGCACATGTAAATAGATCTTTGAAATTGAAAATAATTCCATATCATGTAGTCATGAGGAAAGGAAGATTTGCATGATAAAAGTACATAGAAAAGGAAAAGGACATATAGACCTGAATGAAATGATAGCTTTCTTTAAACAAAAGATGATAGATTTTATGTTGAAATTTTGTATGCGATGCTATTGTACAAAACTGCATAAACTGATGAAGCCATATTATTTCTTGGGAAATTATAAGTTAGGTGATGGGAGGGAGGATATTCAAGTTACATTGCATACATTGGGAATGGAAAGATAAGGGTGCACTAGGGGATGCAGTGAGACAGAAAAGGAAGGTACCACAATTGCATTAGGAAGATATAAGGCAATCATAATTTATATTTCATTGAGAGTTAAATGAATCATAGCCCTTTGATTAACATACACTGTGTACGAATGTTTATTGCATTCATGGCTTAGGCGGAAGGAAAGAAAAAGATAAAGGGTAAAAATTCTGCATAGTATCACACTTAAAGATAGAAGGTTAGAAGAAGTTGCATTTACTTAAAGTTGATGTCCAACTGATGACCAACAAGGAGGGTTTATTGCCATACCTTGAAAACCTAAGAACCCAACTCCAAGGACTTAGTCGTTTCTTTTCCAACAAAGGGTTGTCCATCAAATGCTCTATGGTTGTGAAACTCAATAAACTAGACAGATTGTAAAGTAAGTCGCAACCGTCGAGGGCCGCGCAAGACAAAGGGACCTTAGATTGAGTCCAAGATATAGTCCATTAGACCTATGGATTTAGGGCAGTTGTGAATTGCCAAGAAAGCAAATTGACCAACCAAGTTTAGGACGACGGGATTGTCCAGAAACTATTTGACTATAGCATAGGGAAACCTAAGGTAGTGATAATTTGGGGTCAACAGGGTATAAACCCTAACCCAAGGGGGAGAGTGGACTTTATGGTAGTTGATTTATGCTAAGCATGTTGCTTGGAACTGTTGAAATGGTTTTAACGAAGGTTGATCTTGTTAAAGATGGATTGTTGACCCAAGTTATGCTTGGTTGTTTGAAAAGGTCGTAAATCCCTTGAGCAAGTGTTTTGATACATTCAAGTTAAATTCTGGCTGTGCATGCATTGGGATTGCGATGCCTTGAAGCAAGAGGTTGTGCATTCAACTGTTTGTTAATGTGGTTTTGGATGTTAACCCAAGTGGCGTGTGATTGATGATTGCATGGCTAGGTCTGAGATGACTGATTGCCATGGAAACAAAAGGGATGTTTTCCCTAGTAATTGTTTTTAAGCTGGTTGCTTCAGCTGTGGTTGATTTCCTAAAGGGATAATTAAGGAAGGATGGTGCTATAGCTACCCCCTGCAAACCGCCAAACCCTAACCAAGGGGGTAATGAATCCGCGCCGGGAATGTGGACCGAACCCGCCACGAGAGGTCTCTCCGTGAAAATTACTTGGCGTAGGAGGACGCTTGGGTGCTAGTAGGGGCTTTGGCCGTAAATCCCAATGCCTCCGGATTCTACACAAGTGTTCTACGTGACTCGAGATGGGATCTCGAGGCCTTGATACTAGTTACAAGGCGGAATCTTGGTAGGATAAACCTTCGGTTTTTATTGCCGGGAGACGGAAGGATTTTTCTGTGGAGGCAGAAAGGAACATTTAATTCTCCTATATGGGTGGGAGACAAACATTAATCTGAAGATAAGTTAAGAAAGTGTTTGATCTTGTTTTATCTTGTCTTTGTGTCTGTGCCCTAAATTACGTAAAGGAACCTGTGATTAACGGGTTAATTAAGGAAGTTGCTTTTATGTGTCAAACATAATGTGGTAGGTAATTAGATAACTAAAACAATCCCCGAGGGAAGTGTGGTGGATGTGACCAATGGGTCTATCCTACGACAGGATGGTCTCGGTTAGCCAAGAGCTTTCCTCAAAGGAAATGTTAACGAGGAATGTTAGGAAAGGTCGGACGATGACCTTAGACAATGTTGGTTAGAATCCTGATTCATACCCTTTTAGGGGACCGGAATGGGACTATGCTCTACGTGCAAAGAGGTCGAGTGATGCATCCCTCTCGTTTCCCATTCTCTTTGAACCAAGTGCAGTATGAGTTTGATTTGGCCCAGTTGTGACTGCGCAAAGTGAAGCAGTTGTAGACCGACACTAGAAGGCTGTTAGGAGACCCGATTACAAGGAACCCGGACATAGGTCGATCCTAGTGGGAACAGTCGGATAAGTTCCGTTGCGGGGCAGACTCAAGAGACCCTAGTTGGCAAACCGCGTGTCATTCCCTAGGAGTGTCGGGCGGCGTCTTCTAGATATATCTCTCGATGGACTGCTAAGACGTGTCCCGCAATTTGAGGAGCGGGCACGTTACAGATGGATTGCCTGGCTAGATGAGTCCACATGTCTACACTTTGCACATTGGTGGTCCTTATGATACTCACATGGCCACTGACTTATCACTTATTATATTTAGTTTGTTACATCTACCTATAGCTGGCAAAGATATAACCCCAGTCGATTAGTGTAGTTGGTTATACAGTTTTTGACTTAGAATGTCACTTTCCTTTATGTTGTATCTTATATATACTTTGTGTACATTGTATAGCATGTAGAAGAATAAGAAAAAACCAGTAAGAAAACGTTTTGGCCTCCATCTCTTTTCTTGTGTACTTGAGTGAGCTTCCTCTTATGTATACAGTGTGTGTTTGGCGCAGCACCTCAAGCAAGTTCCCCCACCATGCGATTCTTGATATAACTAGCATTCCCTTTATTCAAATGTTACTGAAAGAATAAAGAATGAAGTAACAGTGATGGGCGTCCACCACCTATAGTGTATAGGTTTGCGGGTATGCAAGTACGATTAGTGTAACTAATACACATGTGGCTATGCATAGGTGCCTTTATCCCCAACAACCTCCCACTTAAAGGTGAATGTACCCCTCGTGAGGAGAGAGAAAGAAAAAAAGTGATAGTACAAATGTACATAAGTACAATGGAATGAGGAAATATATCATCTAATTCAATGCCCATTAATTTCCTAAGGAAGAAAAATGGTTGTGCTGAGAGACTTTTAGTGAGTAGATCTATAGGATTTTGGTTAGTTGAGATCTTAACAAGCTCAATAGAGTTGTCATCAACGATCTCTCGAATAAAGTGATAATGTATCTCAATGTACTTCGTCTTCGCATGGAAGACCGGATTCTTGGCCAACTAAATAGCACTCAGAATCCAAATGCAATGTAGGGACCACATTAGTAAGGTCAAGGTCTGCCACTAGATGGGGCCTAATTAGAATCTCCTTGCAAGCCTCAGTGGTGGTTGCAACATACTTTTCCTTTGTAGTAGATAGGGCCATGCACTTCTACACCTTGGACATCCAAAAAATAGTACTTCCAGCAAAGGTGAAGACATAGCCAGAGGCGGACTTTCTACTGCTTGCATGTTTTACATAGTCAAAGTCAGTGTATCTCATGACTCCTGTATCTTGGTCACCATAACAGATGTACGTAGCTATTGTGTCATTTAGGTACCTCATGATACCCTTGACAGTATTCCAATGCCATCGGCTAGATGTAGCCATATAGCATGCCACAACTCCCACTGCAAATGCTATGTCAGGATGAGTAGCTATCATGGCATACATAAAATCGCCCACTGTAGATGCATTAGGGATCTTAGATATCTTGGCCTTTTGCTTATTAGATTGTGGACAATCGGCTTGACTAGCCTTCATGTAAGAAGGTAAAGGATAGCCAATAGGTTATCATGGCATACATAAAATTGCCCACTGTAGATGCATTAGGGATCTTAGATATCTCGGCCTTTTGCTTATTAGATTGTGGATAATCGGCTTGACTAGCCTTCACGTAAGAAGGTAAAGGATAGCCAATAGGCTTAACATCTTGTAGATGAAACAACTCGTGGACCTTTTGGATATACTCCTTCTGTTATAAGTAGAGGAGTTCCTTAAAGCGATCGCACGTAATGCGTATCCCAAGAATATGTGAGATCTGTCCCATGTTCTTCATCTGAAAGCTCTTTTTGAGCTGACCTTTCAAGGCATCTAGCTTATCATGAGTGCTTCCAGTAATCAACATATCATCCACATAGAGGATCAAAATCCTAAGATTTCCATCACGAGCCTCTTTTGTATATAAATACGGATCCATGTCACTACGGGAATATCCTTGTGAGTGTATAAATGCATCAAACTTGTGATACCATTTCCTAGGTGCTTTATTTAAGGCCACAAGGGCTCTTCCTTAATCTGCGTATCAGGTGTTCCCTGTCATGTTTTGCAAAGCCCTTAGACTGCTCCATATAAATCTCATCATGGAAGTCTCTATGAAGAAAATGTGTCTTGATATCCATCTGATAAAAATTCAAGTCAAGCTGAGCAACTAAAGCCAGTACCAAGCGTAATGGTAGTCATCTTCACAATAGGAGAAAAGACTTCATCAAAGTCCACACCATGTTCCTCCTTGAAGTCGTTAGCAACCAATCTGGCCTTGTATCCCGTCTTGGGGCATCCAGGGGTACTTTTCAACTTGTATATCCACTTGCATGGCAAAGCACGCTTGCCACAAGGCAAAGGAATCAAATCCCATCTATGATTTTTTTGTAGCAAATCATACTTTGCTTACATGGCTCTCTTCCAAGAGTGACTATCACCTATGTGCACAGCCTGATCATAAGTAAGAGACCCACCAGTATATGTCGCCATAACATAATCCATAGAGGGCTTAAACCATGCAAGTTGTCGTCTATCTCTAGAAGACTGCTTCAAAATTGACTGTGGGGCTTATACATTTTGTAGAACATCAGGGACTTGGGCCACTGGGGCATCAGTTGCTATTGTAGGTTGTCTAGCTGGTTGTACAGTAGCAGGGGGCTCCTTCTAAAATATCACCCTACTCACCTCAACAACATACTTAAGCTGCTTATACATTTTCTCCTCATGAAAAACAACATCATGACTGTGGCCGATAACCTTTTGAGCCCGCGGATCCCATAGGCGATAGCTCATCTCACCTGCATCCCTATAACTAAGAAAAATACATTTCCTAGACTTAGGATCCAGCTTATTGCACTTGCCCTTGGGTATATGGTAGAAAGCCTTACAACCAAAGACATGCAAATGAGCATATGAGGGAGGTTTTTCAGACCCTACCTTCTCTACAACCTGATAGTTAATAGTAGTACATATGAACCGATTTATCAAGTATACGGTAGTATTAACTACCTTAGCCCAAAAATGTTGTGGTAAGCCTATCTGGCTAAGCATATTATGAACTCACTCCTGAATTATTCTATTTATGTGCTTGGCCATACCATTTTGGGGTGGGTTGTAGGGGATGCTCAACTAATGCTTAATACCTCTCGTCACAAAACTGCTCAAAGGCTTTAGAGACATACTCACCCCCATTATCTGACCTTAGACATTTCAACCTATATCCAGACTAGTTCTCAATCAAAGCAAGCCAACGATGAAATGTAGCCAAGACTTCCGATTTCTGCTTAATAGGATATGCCCAAACCTTCTGCGTATAGTCATTAATGAAAGTAACTAAATACTTTGTGCCGCCTATGGACCAGCAAGGCATGGGACCACATACATCCAAATGAACAAGAGCCAATGGCTCACCCATGTGTGTTATACTAGACTTTTTATGTATATTACATGTTTGCTTGCCATATAAACAATGATCACAAGACTCAAAACACTATAGTCAAGGGGCAAAAGATACTGCAAACAAGTAAGCATTTTCATTCCTTTCAAGGACATATGCCCAACAGGATGATGCCATAGAGATACATGTGAAACTGCATCCACTTCCAAAATATGATTAACTAACCCAGATATAAGCAAGGATAGAGAGTGTTGGAATTAACACCATGTGCAATGACAAGATTTCCATGGGTAATGTTCCATGAGGAACTACTAAAAGAAATCACATAACTTGTATCATTCAAAGTACCAATAGAGATAAGGCTCTTCGTGAGGGCCGGTATACGACATACATCATGAAGATTAAACATGTAACTTGAACCAAACTGCAACTAGACATAACCAATACCAACTATCTCCAATGCCAGGTCATTACCCAAATGGATAAATCTTGTCAAACTACGATAGAAGTGAAACCACTCTCTATGAGGGGTCACATGAAAGAAAGCCCCTGAATCTATCAGCCAATACTAAGTATACCCTGACAAAGCATTAGTCAACTGGGAAGTATCAAGAGAAGAAGCTACAGGTATGAAATCATCATTAGAATTAGTCTACACAACATTAATGTCTTCAATCTTAACATTGGACTTGCTAGGGACAATATTGCAATCATCATTTTTGTCCTATACTTTAGCCTTGCCATTTTCTTTGCGCTTGTCTTTGCACATCTTATAGCAGTAGGCCTAACATTCCTTTCTTTCCCACAGTAATGACAAGTCAATGAGGACTTACGGCCACGGGACTTACTGCGAGACTTTTCACGTGATTGAGAGTGAGACTGCTAAGAGTCTATGACAAACAGCCCTAAAACCACCGCTAAATCAAGCTGAAAACAAGAGGTACTAACCAAGTAATGAATTGTCTACAAGCTCAATGCAAAAAACTTTCAAATGAAGGTGACTACTCGCATAAATAGTGTAGTAAACTGCAATTACAACATGCTGAAGATGAAGTACATTAGTAAGAAATCAATGTGAAAGAGGGGCAATCACTAATATAAGACAAAGTCCAACTGCTAGGAAATAGCTCCAATGAGCAATGAGTAAATATACGATTGGCACTGAGAATTATCAAAGAATCGATGTGTCAAACCGAGACACATCCCATAGGCATAACCATCATGCATAGAATGAGTCTCATGGATAACAAAAGAGACCAACTAGAGGCACAACGGACTAAGCAATGTAACGGAAGCTCAATACATAACCAACCAAGATGCATACATCCATAGTTGGATTCAAATATGTATGATTCAGCATACCAGATGTTTGATATGCAAATGTATGAAAAGCCATTTCATACTTGGCCATTTTTTGGGTTTTTTAAAAATGGCTTCTGACTAGTTAAAGCTACCACTTTTTGCCTAGGAAGTTTTTCCCTATAGTTTTGGCATTCTCTCCTGCAGATTACTTGCATGTGCAGCCTGCATGCTCAAGCCTCAATCTATTCGTGTGAAAGCAGCAAGATCAATCCTAAGCCTGGGCATTCGATTGTGCACTATGGAGGGCAGCATATGCAGAAATTCAGATTCTTGACCCTTTATCCTTCAGTCTCTTGGGTTGTCTAGAGTCTAGAGTACTAAGAATCATGACATTTTGGGGATCTTAGTGGGCTGATTGTAATCACAAAATTCGTACAATTCCCTTGTAAAATTTCAATGTCTTTTATGCTTGCTTATCGAAGTGTAAGCTTTGTTGGAATGCTTACAATTCATATTAAAGTTCAACTTATCATTCTTATATTTCTCTATTTTTTAAAGAAATAAATTAGGGCAACGTATGATTCAGCCCAGGGTTTTGAAGTATACTGCAATCATACTTTCATACCCATACACGTATGGAAGTATGAAACGTATGTTATCAACTATGCATACATCACTGACAACATCATGAAAAAGATAGGTGTTTGCTCAAAAGTAATGACAGATCAGCCCACTAAGCATCAATTGTGTACATAGAGCATGACAAGAGCATGTACATGTCACCAAGTCCCATGGCCTCAAGCTCAACTACATAAGCAAATGCTCAATGTAATATTCAAAATGTAAAGAAGTGGCTTCCACTATAACTAAGTCGAATGTCAAACGAGCAAACAAAGCTCAAAACATCATGTGGAAGGCATCCATACATCCAACATCTAAGTGGCATATATCGGGGAGCATATGACCCAAGTAACTTGCAAAAGCGCATAATGGAGCATCAAATAACCATACATAACAGTAAATGACAACCAATGCCAAGATTCAAAGCTTCAATCTCAGCTCAAAAGCAATCCGGTAGCATAACCAAGCATGTAACATGAACCATCAGCATCGGTACATCACCCCGAATAATTAGTAAGCACCTAGGAGCAATAGGCATATGCTTTCATTGATAAAATAACATTCAGCCCTGCGTATTACAATAGTAAAAAACCTCTATAAAACTGAGCATAAGAGTGCTCAAATCAGTCCTATAGCATTTCAATACATTGGCATAACATCCCAAATGATCCAGTATCAAATAGACATCTTGGGAAGCATAAGTGACCTCCAAACAATGAGTAAACAATGAGTGAAGGGCTGTCCAAAACCATATGACAGTAAATTGTCACAAACTGTGAAAGGATCCCAAGATCTCCAACTGATGCCCAATACCAAATACAAGTGCTGGGGGGTGTTTCCAATGGTCACTAGGGATGCCAAGAGTGCCAGGAGCTTGGGGGATGGGGTAGATTGATTAGGGAGTGGACAACAACAAACAGACACAAATTACGTTGATGTTGTTGTTGTTGCCTTTTCTACCCACATTGGGGCCATGGGAAGGCTTGAAGCAAGTTCTCAATAGATCTGCTATCACTGGGAAGAAGAAAAGCACGAAATCATTCCTCGATGATGAATCCATAGCTACCATTGAAACTTTGAACTGAAGCTTTTCTCGACAAGTGAAGCAATGTTGGGTCGGGCTTAAGCTCTTGAGGAAGATGGCTCTAATACTTGGCTCTAATACTAGTTGAAGGAAGTGAGCCTTGAAGTGGAAGCACAGAGCGGAAGTAGGAGCTATGGTGGAGAGAGAGAGAGAGAGAGAGAGAGAGAGAGAAGATGTGGAAACTCCAATAATCACAATGTGTGACCGGCCTTTCCTTTATTCAAATGTCACTGAAAGAATAAAGAATGAAGTGACAATGATGGGTTCTTCCCACCTGCAGTGTATAGATGTACGGGCATGCGGGTACTGTAAGTGTAACTAGTACACGGCTGGCTAGGCACATAAAGAGCACCCTACCACGGCACAAATAGAACCACGAACCGGCTAGGTAGAGGCTGCAAATACATTGTTGGCCACAAAAACCTACAAGAAACCTTTCTTCCTCACCAAGAACCATTGCTCCAAAACACACAAGTGAATGGCACACAAGAAATTGAGAGAAATTTTTCCATCCTCACTCTCTTCCTCTTCCTCACTCTCCATGAGATCTTGCAAAGGAGCACAAGAGAGGGAAGCAAGAACAAGAAGGCAAGTGTTGTGCCAAAATGAGAGAGAGGGAAATGAAGCGGGAGAGGAGAAGATAAAGGAAGAGAGAGGGTGTAACCACCTTAACCTCCCACCTCCTCAAATCACCCGACAAGCCTCCTCATTTTTCTTTCTTGATATTATAAAATTGAATTGCATACATCTTGGCTAAGGTCTAAAGACCCTTCAATTTTTGGAATGAGACGAAGGTGTTTGACCTTTCCTTTCCTTTCAACATTTTTTTAATGTGAGCCTTTTGGACTACACATTTTACATTGCTTCATATTTGAAATTTTGAAAGGGATACATTTGCAATTAGTCATTTTACAAAAATTTGTTTCCATGTGAGCACATTTTGGTGCCTATATTTGCACTGATTTGGGGGTCATTATTACTCCCACACTTAAGTGTGAAGCGTCTCCGCGAACAAATTCGAAGAAGAACCACGATCAGCACTTGAAAAATCTTCATCTTTATCTTTGGTCTTTTTTTCTTTCTGGATTTTTGAATTGCCTTGGGATAGGAAAAAGGAAATAATCACACAAAAATACACACACAACTAGGGCGGGGAGCCTAGGTTTAAACACATGCCAAATAAAACTACAAGAAAATACTCAAAAGATAGGGCTCTTCAACAATTTTGCTTACAAGGATGACATCACACCCAAGATAGAGAAAGACAACCACACCGTGAAGCACAATAATAAAAACCCGAAAAGGATATCACACGCAAGCACACCCTTATGAAGGATTTTACAATGGAGTTCTCCCACCCGAAAAATAAATTTATGTTTGAAAAGGAAAGGAATGTAAGCTTTATGAAAATATAAAAGAACAAAATTTGACAAAAAGGAAATTCTTGGAAATTTGTTATGTGTAATGGATGATGGTCTTGGTAAAAGAAGGGTTGACTGAAGGGTAACAAGAGGATATGCATGTGAACCACCAACAAGGTTGTGTTGAAAAGCTTCATTATCAAGGCATTTTTTTTAATGGTTATCTTGAAAATGGATACGAGGAAGGAACTGAAATCATCACACATGGAAACGAGAAGAGGTGAGGATAAGGTACGAATATGACGATGGGTGCTTTTGCTGCTCTGAAGTGATGACTCTCGTGACAGCTCCAGCGGAAACCACCACATAGGGACATGGCGAATAGAGAGCACATCTTGGAGGGCCTACAAGTGTGCCATGGGTCAACAATTTCTTTTCCTCTTGTGAGGCATTGGCATAGCGAGGAGAGAGGCTGAATGATGGGAGAGAATGAGTAAGGCATAGGGGTGGTGTTTGTTTGTTGGTAGAAGCAAACACGAACGGCTTGCATTCGTTTGATGCAGCTGCTAGTGAGGATGGAAGTGGCCGTTGTTAAGGAGGGGACGAGAGGGAATGACGGCCATAGTCGAGGAGGAGGAAGTGGAAGAGTGGTAGCAGGTGAAGGAAGGCGGCGAATGCAAAGTCATGGTTGCCGCCAGAGGAAGACATGGCGCCGCGAGGGGTAGGTGGACGGGAGGGAGCATAGGAAGTCCAGGACCAGGGACATGTCATGCCCCCTATCTCATTAGTCCCCTAGGAAGATGAAGGTGGATAGTAGGAAGGTCGGGGTGCCAAGGCGCAACTCCAGATTGCGCCATAGCCTGTGCAGCTTGCCTGCATAGCCATGGATGTCCCCCACGCACACTATCACCCCTTCTGCTTCTTCAATCTTCTTCTTCAATCTAAGCGTGGGAGGAATCGGAGGGGTAGGCACGGGTGTGTTGGAGGGGGGGAGAAAGAACGGTCGAGGCCAGTAGCACGCACAATAGTAGCATGAAGCCCGTTGAATAGCCTCGTCGATCCTCTCTTTCATTCTCCTCTAGCATCTCAACAAGATTGTCTTCATCCCTCGCTCTTTTCCTCGAAATGCAACAAAGAAAAATCATATTTTATGGCAAAAATGCACCTGCAAATCCTTTCTTCTTGCAAGTTCCATGACCACCTTATTCTTGGCCAGTGCACCAAATGAAGAGGACCCTTCCATGGCACAAATAGAACCACGAACCGGCTAGGTAGAGGCTGCAAATACATTGCTGGCCACAAAAACTTGCAAGAAACCTTTCTTTCTCACCAAGAACCATTGCTCCAAAACACACAAGTGAATGGCACACAAGAAATTGAGAGAAATTCTTCCATTCTCACTCTCTTCCTCTTCCTCACTCTCCATGAGATCTTGCAAAGGAGCACAAGAGAGGGAAGCAAGAACAAGAAGGCAAGTGTTGTGCCAAAATGAGAGAGAGGGAAATGAAGCGGGAGAGGAGAAGATAAAGGAAGAGAGAGGGTGTAACCACCTCAACCTCCCACCTTCTCAAATCACCTGATAAGCCTCCTCATTTTCCTTTCTTGATATTATAAAATTGAATTGCGTACATCTTGGCTAAGGTCTAAAGACCCTTCAATTTTTGGAATGAGACGAAGGTGTTTGACCCTTCCTTTCCTTTCAACATTTTTTTAATGTGAGCCTTTTGGACTACACATTTTACATTGCTTTATATTTGAAAATTTGACAAAGGGGTACATTTGCAATTAGTCATTTTACAAAAATTTGTTTCCATGTGAGCACATTTTGGTGCCTATATTTGCATTGATTTTGGGGTCATCAGCACAGGTGCCTTTACCCCCAACAAGCATATGAAGCTTTTCTCCACAAGTTGAAGCAATACCGGTAGGTTGGGCTCAAGCTCTGGAAAAAGAAGGGAGTGAGCCTTGAAGTGGAAGCACAAAGCAGAAGTAAGAGCTATGGTGGAAGGAGAGAGAGAGAGAGAGAGAGAGAGAGAGAGAGAGAGAGAGAGATACAAGATGTGGGAACTCCAACAATCACAATATGTGATTGGCCTTCCCTTTATTCAAATGCCATTGAAAGAATAAAGAATGAAGTGATAGTGATGGGTGTCCGCCACTTGTAGTGTATACAAGATGTGGGAATTCCAACAATCACAATGTGTGACCGGTCTTTCCTTTATTCAAATGTCACAGAAAAAATAATAATGAAGTGACAATGATGGGCGACTGTCACTTGTAGTGTACAGATATGTGAGAATGCAGGTACTATCAATGTAACTAATACATGGGCGACTAGGCACAGGCACCTTTATCCCCTACAAGCATATGCAAAAATTCAAATTTAGGGCAATGTACTCAACATGTGCAAAAATAGGGTAGTGTGTGTTCAACCCATGTATATTGCAGTGTGCTCATTGTTGAGTGCTCAGCCTCATCCTCTCCCTCTCTCTCGTGTTGTAGTTCTAAGTGCTCTATAGTCTACACTCTTAAAATTGATACAATTCCCTTGTCAAATTTGATTGTCTTTTATGCTTGTTTTTTAGAGTGTAAACTTTTTTGAAATGTTTACAATTCTTACCAAGGTTCATCTTATCATTCTTACGTATTTCTAGTTTTTAAAGCCAAAAATTAGGGCAATGTATGAAATAGCCGAGAGGCCTGAATTATACATTAATCATACTTTCATACCTATATACGCATGGAAGTACGAAACATATATTATCAACTATGGTTGCCATCACGCGCCTTCTTCATGTATAAACACAGATCCATATTATTACGAGTATATCCTTGGGAATGCATGAAAGCATTGACTTGTGGTACTATTCCCTAGGTACCTACTTAAGGCCATAAAGGCTCTTTCTTAACTTGCAAACTAGGTGTTCCCTGCCTTTTTCCTTAAAGCCCTTAGGTTGTTGCATATAAATCTCATCATGCAAGTCCCTACATAAGAAAGTTGTCTTTACATCTATCTAACATAGATCCAAATCGAGCTATGCAACCAAAGCCAAAACCAAGCATAAGGTAGTCATCTTCCTACTTCCTCTGGTCACGTGTGAGCGGGCTACGTGGCCTTCAACTTCTAGTGAGGGAGGAGACAGAGCTGTTAGATTTAGAGTATGTAGATGATACCACACTATATATAGAGGATGATGAGCGGATGCTAGAGAGAGCGAGACTAGCTCTGCAGGTGTTTTGCACTACAGTAGGAGCAAAAATCAACTAGCGAAAGTCTGTTGGTTTTCTTATGAACCTGGACTCTAGCATGGAGTGGGGCATCCACTTGGGATTTAGATGGGTGTGCAGAGGGTAGATCATCCGTTCGATACCTCAAGTTTCAGGTGGGACTCGACACGGCCCAATAGTTTCTTTCTGTATTCGATTCTATTAGGCGGAACCGCCTTTCCTTAGCAGGCCGAGCCCTGGTGGTCCACTAGGTCCTCCTAGTGATGGCATGATACATTACCTCATACTGGTGTTTTTCCTCGTTCTGTGTAGCTCAGCTTCGCTGCCTAGTGTGGAATTTTCTTAGGGGCGGTTCAAACGGTTCTAGGGATTCTAGGGCCAAGGTGGCATGGGCAATCGTCATCTGGCATTGGTCTGATGAAGGGCTTGGGATCATAGGCCCAGAGTTCTAGAGCGTAGCCCTATTGGGCAAGTTAGTAGTTCGTGGGCTCACACCAAGAGGGCATACTTGGAAGGTCCTATTGTAGGAGGGTCTCTAGGAGTATAGGCCGAGGCTTGGTGGTGATTGGAGGCCATCCTTGAGATGGATCTTCACCGCGGCTTAGATCACGCCTCCCAAATCCACCTTCTTCCGCAGCCTACTTCGTGTGTGCCAAGGCCTCCGTAGGCCCTAATTCAGAGTCCTCCAAGATGCCAAGAGGAGATAGACTGCTAGCCGGTGGTCTGGAATCCCTAGGTCAGAGATAGGAACCAAATACAGATTGGCGAGTGTCCCCACATCCCCACTCGTACTATTAGGACATGGTGGGAGGTGTACAGGATGGTGGACCAAGAGGCACTGTAGCAAGTATCAGGGTTTCAGAGAGGAGCGGAGCTGAGGAGAAGGAAGATTGATATAGCGATACCTCAGGAGTGGCTTGACCCCCTGATCCGAGAGCCAATAGAGCCTGGCGAGGTATGGGCCGCTAGATTTTCACCGACAGGTATCCCCTACAGGTGACAGGCACAATAGGTGGTACCCCCTATGGGATTTTCTTCACCGTGCAAGAGGGGGGCATTTGGTCGACAGAGGGGAGCAGGATGAGGAGATCATTGTCCTTCCTTGGAGGAGGATTTGTGTAGTTAGTCTTCAAGGGAAGACTTGGTGTTTGGACCCTTGTGTGTTTTGAGAGGAGTTCCGGGAGTGGCGCCTTTGGATATGGGAGAGTAGGCCACTCAATGAGCTGGAGTGGGACCTTGGAGAGTGGCTATGGCCGGCCACTGCAGTTGCCAAGAAGCCACTGAGGTTCTTGGAGTACACAGCCAGGATTGGCAGACATGTACTGATGCAGGAGGACATGGATTGGGCGCCTTCACGTAGTAGATATTGGGCAAAGCACAGCATCACAAATAAATGCCTTCCGTCGGACTTTCTGGCGCCGCCTATGGGACAGTTGGAGGCCGAGGAGGGTATCATATTTCCTATGGCTTTTGGCACATGGAGGACTGGCGGTGGGGAGTTGGCTAGCCCAAATGCAGCAGGATGGAGGGTGTAAACGGTGCCCACAGCAGCTTTTGGAAACTCCAAAGCACTACCCTTGGTCATGCGAGGTGGCACAGCTCTTGTGGAGAGGAGCATGCCGCATTTTCCACCGTCTAGCACCCAACCTTGGATGCATCTCGTGGGGAGATTTCTGCTGGTAGGCAGTCTGCCAGGACCGTCACCTTCTGTATGAAGCCGGGATGTAGGACACGATCTTCATTATTGAAGTTGGGTCTTGCGCAATGGTCGGCCTGGAAGCTTTACCTAGCCACCAAATACTGGAGCTCACAGCAGACCGCTCTGAGGTATGGGAGATCGTAGGGAGTCTTACTGGATGGCACATTTGGAAGGCACGCTTCAAGAGGTTTTTGGCAGGGAGAGCCTTTTAGTACAGGAGACTTTGGCTGAGCTTTGGACTTCCATCATCCACTCCCTCTGTGGCTAGTGGAAATAGGTGCGAGGCGAGTCTCGAGCTCGAGGAGCTCCATTTTCACTTCTTGCGCACCGGGGGAGCTAGGACCTGTTTTTCATGATGCATCCCCGGATGGCGATACACCTCCCCTCCATGGCTTCTTGCCCCCATCCCTCCTAGACCACCTTGAGAGGCTTGTATACTTAATATATCTGTGACTTTGCATCAACTCTAGCTAGTCTGTGGAGCATGAGCACTTGTTTGTGTTCAGGTTTTTTCTGAAGTAATATAATTGGCCACACTTTATTTGCAAAAAAAAAAAAGAGGGTAGTCATCTTGATGATAGGAGAGAAGACTCATCGAATTCAACTAGCTTAGGGCATCCAAGGATACTCTTGGACTTGTATATCTTTTTTTTTGGCAAATAAAATGTGGCTAATTATATTACTTCGGAAAAAAACCTTGAATACAAAGAAGTACTCTTGCTCAACAGACTAGCTGGAGTTGATACAGAGTCACAGAAATATCAAATATACATGCCTCTCAGGGTAGTCTAGGAGGGATGGGGGCAAGAAGCCATGGAGGAGGGATGTATTGTCATTTGGGGCTGCCTGGCTGCATCACGAAAAACAAGTCCTGACAACCCCAAGTGCCCATGAAGTGAAGATGGAGCTCGTGACGAGCTCGAGACTCGCCCTGCATCTGGTTCCATCGGCTGCAAAGGGAGTGGATGATGGAGGTCCAGAGCTCTGCCAAAGTCGCCTGTACAGAAAGTCTCTCTCCTCCAAAAAACTCTTGACACCTCGCCTTCCAAATATGCCATCCAGTGAAACTTTCTATGCTCTCCCATACCTCAGAGCGATCTGTTGTGGGCTACAATACCTGACGGATGGGTAGAGCCTCCAAGTCGGATACTGCACATGACCCAGCCTCAATAAGGAAGATCGTATCCTGTATCCCAACCCCATACAGAAGGTGACAATCCTAGCTGACTGCCTGCCAGTAGAAAGCTCCCCATGAGATACATCCAAGGCTGGGTACTATGCGGCGGAGGATGAGGCATGCTTCTCTCCACACTAGTTGCGCCGCCTCACACGACCAGAGGCAGTGCTCTGGAGTTTCCAGAAGCTGCTATGTACAGTGTTTACATCCTCCATCCTTCTCCATCTGGGCTAACCAACTCCCTATCACCAAGCCTCCATGTGCCACCAGCCATATGAAGTACGATACCCTCCTTGGCCTCTAGCTATCCCACAGGCGGCGCTAGAAAGTCCGTCAGAATGTATCCGTGATGCTGTGCTCCGCCCAGTACCTACTACACAATGGTGCCCAGTCTATGTCCTCATGCATCAACACGTGTCTGCAAAGCCTGGTTGTGTACTGCAAGAACCTCGGTGGCTTCTTGGCAACCGTAATGGCCGGCTATAGCCACTCTCCTAGATCCCACTCCAACTCATCAAGTGGTCTATCCTTCGAAATCCAGAGGCGCCACTCTCGGAGCTCCATCCAAAAAACATAGGGGTTCAGCCGCCATGTCTTCCCTTGAAGGTCCACCACCCGAATCCTCCTCCACGAGAGGACAGCTATCCCCTCATCCTGCTGCCCTTTGTCAAGGGCTAGACGCTCCTCCTCCTGAATGGTGAAGAAGGTTCCATGCGGAGTGCCGCCCGCTCTATCTGCCACCTGTAGGGGGATACCTGTCGGTGAAAACTTAGCGGTCCATACCTCCCTGACTCTATTGCCTCTTGTACCGGAGGGCCAAGCCACTCCTGAGGTATTGTTGCATCAATCTCCCTTCTCAACTTGGCTCCTCTTTGGCAACCTAATGCCTGCTGCAATACCTCCTCGTCCACCAACCTGTACACCTCCCACTAGGTCCTGATGGTGCGACCCGGGCCGGCCTCCCAACCATCCCACTGGATGTGGGGGCGCTCGCTGATCTGAACCCCTCTTGATCTTTGACTTGGGGGTTCCAAATCACTGGCTGACGGTCTATCTCCTCCTGGCAACCTAGGGGGCTCTGAATTAGGGTCTTATAGAGGCCTTGCCACACACGAAGTAAGCTACGTAAGAAGGGGAATCTGGGGGGCATGATCTGGGCCGTCGTGAAGATCCATCTCAAAGATGGTCTCCAATCCCCGCCAAGCCTCGATCTGCATTCTTGGAGACCCTCTTGTAGTAGGACCTTCCAAGTCTGCCCTCCTAGTGTGAGACCGTGGACTACAAGCGCCCAAAAGGGCCATACTCTGATACTCTGGGTCAATGATCCCAAGCCCTTCCTCTGACCGATGCCAGATGATGGTCGCCAACGCCACCTTTGGCCGGAGAGTCCCTGGAACCATCTGACGACCCGATCCAAAGGAAATTCTGCACAAGCAGCGAAGCTGAGCAACACATGATGAGGAGAAGCACTAACATGAGGCGATGTACCAAGCCGTTGCTAGGAGGACCTGGTTGACCACCAGGGCTTGGCCCGCTAGGGAGAGGCGAGCAATACTCCAATAGGTTAGCTTTCTTCGAATAGAGTCGAGGACTGGGAGAAACAGCTAGGCAGGGTGATGTCGAGTCCCACTTGGAACCCTAGGTAGTGGATGGTCTGCCCTCTGCACACCCATCTAAATCCCAAGTGGACGCCCACTCTGTACTAGAGTCAGGGTCTGAAAGGAAACCAACCGACTTCCGCTAGTTGATTTTCACTCTGCTGCAGTATAGAACACCTCGAGAGCTAGTCTTACTCTCTCCAGTATCAACTCATCATCCTCTATGTAAAGTGTTGTATCATCTACATACTTTGAGTCTAATAGCTCTGTCTCCTCTCTCATTGGAAGTTGGAGGCCACGTAACCCACTCACACGCTATCTGAGGAAGTGAGACATCGCCTCTGCGAAGACCAGGAACAGATAGGGGGCCAATGGGCAGCCTTGTTGTACCAATCTCTCCAGCCGAAACTCCTCCCCTCTCCTGCCATCTATGAGAACTCTGTTGGTAGCCGATCTATAGAGTTTAGAGACCCCATGGATCCATGTCTGGGGGAATCCCAACGCCTCCATGGTGCCCTCCAAGAAGTCCTAGTCGACCCTGTCATAGGCTTTCTCAAAATTCAGTAGTACAGTCAATCCGTGACCACTGTGCTGGGCCCAGTCTGTCACCTCAAAGAAGGTAAAGACATTGTCTAGGATGCTCCTACCCTGGACAAAGCTTGTCTATGTGTCATGAATGATGTTTGGAACCACCGGGCAGAGTCGCCTACCAATCATCTTTGCCAGTGCCTTATAGGCCAGTGGCAACAGGGTGATCGATCTCCACTGGGATAGCTCCAACCGGTCTCCCCATTTGGGGAGGAGATTGATAAGACCTGTTGATAAACTCCCTAGCATCTGACTTAAACTGAAAATGTCTTGGAAAGCTAGTAGTAAGGGGTCCTTCACTACCTCCCAGAAAGTGGTGAAGAAGGCCTTAGAGAGGCCATCCTCTCTCGGGCACTTCTGCCCGTCCTGTGTGTGGAAAGCCTCCTCTAATTCCTTTTCTATGAAGGGGGCAAGGAGGGAGTGTCCCATCTCCTCTGTGATGAGAGACAGAATGTGATCCCATACCTATTGTTTGTAATGTTGTCTTCTGGCTGAGATTGACTCCTGCTAGAAAAGGCATCTGTAATGGTCGGCGGCAATCTCCATCACCTCCTCTGGGCTAGAGTAAATCCTCCCATATTGATCTCGAATGTTGCGTATCTACTCTCCTGAGGTGTAGGGCTGGTGTGCCGAAAGAACTCCCTGCACATCATGTCCCCCTTTCACGCCTAGAAGGCTACTGAGGTGCGGAATGAGAACTTCGAGCGCCTACCGTCTAGGTTGGCAATGGCTGCTCGTACGCGCACCTCCTGTGCATGGAGGATGGGATCCCGTGGTGTCTGCTGTAATAATCTCTGTGTGGCTGCTAGGTCCCACCGGAGTGCTCTCTCCTCCTCCCAACACTGCTGCCTGGCCTATAGGGCTGCCTCGGGACAGATACTGCTTGACTCGGCTAGGACCTCTGCAACCTCCTCTATGACCGGGTCCCTGCTACTCCACTCCCTAGTCCAAATTTGCTCAATCTATCTCTTCACCTCCTCTCTCCTATAGATCGAGTCAGGGATCCGACACCATCGTGTACCTAGGGAAGATGCTGGGGGATCAAGTGTCAGGAGGAACGGATAGAGATTGGATAGAGTGGTGCCAGCCAATTGCCCTATGTGGCCTCTGTGAGAGCATCCCCACTCTCCCATATAGAACCTGTCCAACCGCTCTAGCAAGATTCCGCCTAGCCACCTGTATCCCCATGAGAAGTCCAACGACCTTTTCCTCCTGTGGAAAGTTGGGTCTCTCCAAGCATCGCGAGCTCCTACTGCCAGTAGGAAGACCTCCCATGCCTCCTGCTCCTCCGTAGCCATGCCCTGGTAGTTTTTGCCTCTACCGTGCTGGTCCTCTAAGGCCTCCAAGTTGTTGAAGTCTCCTTCAGCAATCCAAGAGTCCACCTCTGGGAGTCTTGCTGCAATCTCCACCCAGAACCTGCTATGTACCCTGACCTTAATGGAGGCACAGACATTGAGGACTCCGAGGCACGAGTCCCCAATATCCAACCTGACCCATAGAACCCTCCCTACCACAATGGCTCCATGATCCTGTACGCAGGTGGTAAGACTCAAGCTAATAGATGTGCATACGTCTCCACTCCTGCCATAGGCACCGATGGCGTATTCCCAGTAGGTGTGTGACTTGCCTGGGAGAACCTTCCCTACCCGATGGGCCTGGGCAGGGGTGAGCTTGTGCTCTTGCAGAAGTAGGATGTCTATCCGTCCCACAAGGGCCGGATGCAACTCCTGCCGAACAATCAACTTCCTAGAACCATGTGCCCCATTGTAGTGGAGACTCTTCACATTCTTGGATGTGAGGTGTAACCTCATGGGGAAACTTGTGATTGACCGAACAAGCATCTGTTTGCTGTGGAAGCTGTTGATGAGGAAGAACTATGGGGCATGTAAGTACACTTTGCCGCAGGCCTGGACGGCGAGCTCAAGTTCCCTATGGTGGCCCTCGGGCTGGACTATAGGGGTGATAGATGCTTTAGGTGGTACTACTAATGTATCTATCAGCCATGCTGAGAGTCGTGACTCTGTACATTGCTAGAAACGGGCCGCTTGCACCAGGGGCCACTCGATCACATCCATCGGAGCTCTCCACTGTGGAGGGGCTCAAAAGATAATGCTCAAGTGTGGGACCTCTACACCAACCCACTAGTTAATGTCCATCATGCAACGTGGCCATTGTTGTGCAAACAATGCTAGTCTTTCTTCTCCATCCACTGGGAGATGTGGTCCGCCACCTGACTCTTCATCTCCTCCTCTATTTGTGTCGTCGTCCAATCCCCTGAGTGAGAGGACTGAAGGAAGAATATGTAGTTTGGTCCATTCGGTGGTGCTAGTAGATGGACCTTGCCCCTTTTGGACTTACGAACCATGAAGATCCCCACCTCTAGAGGTAGTGGAAACTCTCCGCGCTCCGCAACTCTTAGGTAGTACCGTGGTCCACCGCAGAAGAACTCATGTGGTAACAGCTATGCCTATCTCGGGAAAGTGTGATGGGCGGTAGAGGCAGATGAGCTGGTGGTTGTGTGGGGAGGGCGAAACTATTGGTGTGAGGCAGATGTAGGCATGTGTGGCTCATCTCCTCCTGTGGGAGGAGGGGGGTGTGTGGGGGAGATCATCTGTACCGGGTGCGGATCAGGGAGGGGTGCTCGGCAGGGGAGGTGGTGGGGGGGAAGAAGATTGAGGGATGGTCGGAGGTACGTGGTGGGTGTGGGGGGGGGGGGGGGGTGGCTGGTGGCCCTGGAAGGGGGGGTTGTGGGCAGAGTTAGTGGGGGATCCATGGGAGGTGGGTGTGGGGGTTGTGGGATCTCAGGTGAGGTAGTTTGTGGCGCGGGTGGTGGATGTGAGGGATTGTGGTCTTCCCGGGTGGGATGGGCAAAGTGGACTATAAAGTGCTCTACTGAGGAGGTGGGGCATTGCTCGCCCTCCTGCTCCCTGCCGAGGATGTGTCTAAGGAGCTGCGTGCGGCCTCCTCTTCCATCTCCCTCTTTGACGTCTTTGGACCCATGTAAAGCCGTCAGCGTCCACTTGCAGCCGGCGAAGCCGCCTTGGCTCCAAAACACGTGTAATCTGCTACTTGATGCCCAAAGTCGTGGCAGTGCAGGCATTGCCCTGGTTTCCCAATCACAATGACCTACTGCCTAAAGGAGTGATCTCCAGCCTCAATCTCCAGGAACTTTGGTATACTCTTTGTGTCTTTCACGGCTACTCGTACCTTTGGGACTCTTGCAGTATGGGGAGAAGTAAGGTGATTGGCTGTTTGAGAAATCTGTTATGGAGCACAAGTGTCTCCACTGTGAAGCCGCTATACCAGGGAACCATGTAAATGACCCCCCTTGTGGAGGCATAGGATGAGCTCTCCACTAACTCACGAGCTGTGTTTGCAGAGGTGAGTCAAACCATGAAGAACCCTTGGCCCATGAGGATTGCCTCCTCGATCTGTGCTGTGCCCATGCGCAGTGTGGAGTGGAGCCAATCACGTAGTTGGACTCTCAATAGGAAGTGTCCAACGATCTGGCCAAAGATCGTTGTTTCTTTCAACTCTAGCTCTATGGCACGGACGGCTAAGAGTTGTTTCTCAAAGAGGATGATGCGCAAGGTGTTTGATTGGGGGGCACTCGTAGAATGCGTCAACGTCTGACCAGAGGTTTCCATTGTGTGTCCCTAGTGAGAACCTACCTATCATATTGCTATGCTATCGGAGGGGGGAGTTGGTGTAGGGGAAGGGAGCAACTGGAGGGGGAGGGAGTCAATGGCGGGGGGGGGGGGGGGGGGGGGGGGGGAGAGAGAGTTGCTGTTTTCCAAGTCAGGTGGTGTGTTTGCCTGGCCAGGCCTTAAG
Source organism: Lygodium microphyllum (assembly GCF_053477565.2). Taxonomy (NCBI): domain Eukaryota; kingdom Viridiplantae; phylum Streptophyta; class Polypodiopsida; order Schizaeales; family Lygodiaceae; genus Lygodium; species Lygodium microphyllum. The sequence goes on from NC_141139.1 coordinate 93,658,259, forward strand.
GCAGAGGAGGGCGCAGGGGGACAACGAGGTGGCAAGGATGGGTGGCACAGCTTGACGCTGAGACGGGGGGAGCACCGCGATGGCACACTACAGGCGAGAGAGACAGGGGGCGCTATGCCAGTTAGCAGGGGGGAGGGGGATTGACAAGGTTGCGATGACGGGGGTGAGGGCAGCGGCGTGTCGGTAGGAGTGGCAGAGAAGTGTACCAGACTGCTGAAGAAGTCGGGTATAAATAACCGAAAACGGGACAAAAAACAGGGTGCCAGAAATGCCCAGTCGGCTACATCGACTGCCTGCTGCAGGTCGAACTGCCACGTGGCAGTTCAACTGTGCAGTCCGACTACACCAGGCCACCTGCCCTGCTGCCCCTGATCAGGCTATGATCTGATCTCTAACACCCCCTCTCAGAACCTGGGCAGGGCAGAAGCCTGAGGGATCTGGAATGTCTCCGAAGTAGAGCCTGAGGAAGTGCCTTCGTAAACAAATCCGCAAGATTGTCCTCCGTCTTGCAGTACTCCATAGTGATGGTCTCATCCAGAAGCTTCTCTCGGATGAAGTGGTACTGGATCTCTATGTGCTTCGTCCGGGCATGAAAAACAGGGTTCCTTGCCAAGGCAATGCAACTCTCATTGTCACATTGCAGCAAAGTAGGACGAGTCTGGGGGCACCCAAGCTCCTCCAATAATCTCCGAAGCCACACAGCCTCACATGTGGTGGAAGACGCGGCCCGATACTCCACCTCAGTAGACGAAAGGGCTACCGTGGGCTGCTTCTTGCTACTCCATGAAATAACACCTGCACCCAAGGTAAAACAGTAACCTGTAGTAGACCGCCTGTGGTCCACATCACCGACCCAATCAGAGTCGCTCCAACCTGCAAGTACAAGATCTGACCCATCTGGCCCTGCGGGGTAATGAATCCCTAAATCAGACGTCCCCCTCAAATACTGAAGTATCCTCTGAGCAGCCTGCCAATGCACCGTCTTAGGTTCACTCATGAACCTTGCCAAGAGCCCAACAGCAAAACATAGATCAACCCTAGTATTGAGAAGCCAAATTAAGGACCCAATCAACTGACGATAGCGGAACGCATCCACCAAAGGAGAAGCTGAATGGGAAGTGGCCTTCAAGTTCGGATCCATAGGAGTAGATAGGGCCCGACAATCCTCCATCTCAAAAGACACCAAGAGCTCCTGTACATATCTCTGTTGAGAGATGAAGAGCCCCCTCTAAGATTGATAAATCTCATGGCCCAAAAAGAAATGGAGTAGACCCAAGTCCATCATCTCGAACGTCCAATGTAAAGCTGACTTCGTCTCCTGGACCTGCTGTGCATCATCACCTGTGACAATCAAATTATCAACATATAAGACAAAAAGCACACAACCATCCTCGAATGTGTGAACATACAGTTGCGGATCGGCCTTGGACCGCCGATATCTCAACTGAGATTGGAGGAACGAATCAATCTTCTCGTTCCATGCACGCGGAGCCTGCTTGAGGCCATACAAGGCCTTATTCAACCTGTAGACTTTCCCATCTGAAGATCCAAAGCCAGGAGGCTGCTCAACACAGATCTCCTCCTTCAAATCACCATTGAGGAAGGCCGACTTCACATCCAACTGGTAAACAGGCCATCTCCTATGGCCAGCCAAAGCAAGAACAGCTCTAATGGTCGCCATACGAGCTGTGGGGGCAAAAGTATCATGACAGTCAATACCTGGGCGCTGTGCAAAACCTTTAGCAACAAGGTGAGCCTTGTGCTTATCCAAAGAACCATCGCTAAGGTATTTGGTCTTGAAAACCCACTTGACTCCAATCACTTTCTTCTTCGGGGGGCGGGGCATGAGTGACCAAGTGCCATTCCTCTCAATAGCCTCCAACTCGGCTTCCATAGCTTTCTTCCATGGTGCGGACTGTAAAGCCTCCATCACGGAGGTGGGCTCTCGATCCTGCATAACACGGGTCATCATCCTCAGGAACCCCCTCGATCCCTGAATCACGGAGTGTGTCACGGGCCTAGCGAGGACGCCGAACCTCCCCTCGTCTCTCTCCATCAGCAGAGGACTATGGAATATCCACCGGTGGTAACTCCTCAGAGGTGTTCGGTGGAACAGTAGACTCTGTGTCAGAAACAGAATCATAATCAAAAGGCACGGGCTCCAGTGGAACTGTAGAAGGAGCCCAACTCTCCCCTAGATCTCCAAGAACGGGATGCTCCTCACCCGTTGAAGTAGCCGGAACCTCCACAAACCGCACATCACGGCTAGTGTACACATCCCGCTTGACGGGATCATACAGTCGGTAGCCTTGGGACTGGGAGCTGTAGCCAACAAATACCTGTTTTCGGGAAGCTGCTTCAAATTTATCACGATGAGCCTTGGGAATGTGAACATAGGCATCACACCCAAAGACCCGAAAGTAAGAAACATCTGGCTTTGTCCCAAAATAAGTCTCAAATGGGGTCATCCCTTCCACGGCCGAAGTAGGGGATCGATTAAGGATGTGGACTGCAGCAGCCACAGCCTCGGCCCACAGAACCTGAGGGGTCTGTCGGTGCTCCATCATGGTACGTGCCATCTCGATCACACTGCGGTTCTTCCGTTCAAGAATACCATTTTCTTGAGGAGTGTTGGTATTGGCAAACTCCTGGTGAATTCCTCTATCTGCACAAAACCGAGCAAACTCATTAGAAACAAATTCACCTCCCTTGTCGGATCGCAAGGTCTTCAACTTCCGGCCCGATCAGTTCTCCTCAAAGAGAAGCCAATCCTTGAAGTGCGAGAAAGCTTCTGACTTTAATGCCAAAAAGTAGGCCCATGTCATCCTGCTGTAGTCATCCACGATCAGCATGAAGTACGAGCTCCCACGCAAGGACTCGTTCCTCATAGGGCCACATAGATCCGTAGATACTAGCTCCATCAGTGAAGTAGACCGCCGCGAAGCTGTGTAGGGAATGGCATCCCTATGCTGCTTCCCCCGAATGCAGGAGACACATGGCTGCTGGCTCACCACTATATCCGGCAACCCTCGAACAAGCTGTCCACGTGACGCCCTCCGAAGATAGTCATAGTTCAGGTGACCAAACCGAGCATGCCATAAGTAGGACTGTGACTGAGAGGTAAGAAGAAGAGTAGAGAGGGCGGTGGAAGACTTCAGTTTGTAAATGCCGTTCTCCTCATATCCCGATGAGAGAACCTTCCTCGATCCACGATCAAGGACTCGCACCGTAGTACTGTCAAACTCCACCAAAAGACCAAGGGAGCAAATCTTATGAACTGCAAGGAGATGGCACCACTATCAATGATCCACTCTCGAGCCTGGGGAGCCGTCATCGCAACATCAGAAGCATTCGGTGAAGCGTCCTCAAAGACAGCTAGATGAAAAATGCAGCTGATGAGGGTGCAACCACTGCTCCAGAATCCTTGGTGTCCTTTGTGTCTTTGTCAGGGCAATCCTTCTTCCAATGGCCAGTCTTTCCACAAATATGGCATGTGGAGTCTTTGTCCTTGTCCTTCTCCTTGTCCTTCTTGGACTTGTTATCCCCCTTCTTCTTCTTTTGGTCCTTCCCCTTCTTCTGAGAGGCTTGACTTGTCAGAGCCTCCGACTTGGAAGCATTCTGTCCCTTTAACTGTTTCTCTTGGTCCAAGACCATAGGAACCAACTCTTCCCAACGAAGAGTAGACTCTCGCCCCGAAGCAATAAGGGCAGAGTAAAATGTACCGAATCGTGGCGGCAACTGAGACAATAGTGTGATCGCCATGTCTTCGGAGGAAATCGGCTTCCCCGCATTCTGAACCTGCATCTGAAGCTGCCTTAGCTTGTTAATGTGCTCCCGCAGCGAAGAAGACTTATTTACGGACAAGGTCCGCATCTGTACCTCCAAAGAAACCCGCTTCATTAGGGTCATCTGATTGTACATCTGATCAAGCTCCAGCCATATCTCCCGAGCCACCATCAAGTGCTCGATGTGAGCGATCACGGCTGTACTGCATGATAGAAAGAGAAAGGATCGAATCCTGGCATTCAATTTGTCCCAATGAGACTGGGCCTTGGCCAACTATGCACGAGCATCGGAAGAGAGTTTGGACTCATCTCTTACCGAGGGCCGGTCAATCTCCTCTTGTACCAACTCCGCCAAATCATAGGACTCAAGGATGGCCAACATCACGACGCGCCAAATGCGGTAATTGTCGCCGTCGAGCTTCTGATCTGCAGGAAGAGCCGGTAAGACAGGCACCTTCCGGTCCATAATCGCCTGGAACTCCAAGTCAATCTCTGTAGACATCTTCACCTGCAATGCCATCATAAATGCAAAAGCAGCCCCCTCTGACTGGGAAAACTCAGCCTGCTACGGCTCTTCCACGTCCTGAACCTTCTTCACCTGCCGGAGGCGATGAAAAAGCAAAACCTCCACTTGTAGGCTGAAAACTCAAACTTCCTCCGCGTCAAACAGCAGTAAACAGTAGCAAATCCACCACCTGTACTCCTTTCCTGTGCGCTCACACTCGTTTCAGCCTTGTTCCAAGGCGCAGCCCTCCTGTCTGTCCTTAAACACAAAAAACGCAAATTTGTGTCACGATGGAAACTCCTCTTCAGGTTGATTCTGCACTCAGTCAGCCCTCAAACACTGCTCTGATACCATGTCAGAGTGCAGCGGTGCGGAAGCGTAGGACTGAGAGAGAGAGAACGCAGAGAGAGAAGAGAGAGAAAGAGACAGTGGACGATGAAGATCTGCTGTATAAAGAGTGCTGAATACAAAGATATGCAGATATATACACGGGCGCAGTGCGCTGGACTGCGTGTCTCCACCTCGACGATGCAACCTGCTGTTCACCTCGAAGTCCGCTGCAGTCTGCACTGTCTCCTGTCTGAAATCTGCAAACAGAGACGGAATCTGTGCGTGTCACCGGTCTGTAATCTGCGAGCAGAGAAGTATACCAGACTGCTAAAGAAGTCGGGTATAAATAGCCGAAAACGGGACAAAAAACAGGGCACCAGAAATGCCTAGTCAGCTGCATTTAATGCAGCCGACTGCCTGCTGCAGGTCGGACTGCCATGTGGCAGTCCGACTGTGCAGTCCGACTACACCAGGCCACCTGCCTTGCTGCCCCTGATCAGGCTATGATCTGATCTCTAACAAGTAGTAACTATCTCAGCCCAAATGTGCTATGGTAGACCTGCTTGGCTAAGTATACTACAAACTCGCTCCTGAACTGTCCTATTTTTGCACTCAGCTATACCATTTTGGGATGGGGTGTATGGGGTGGTCAACTAACGCTTAAGACCTCTCTCATCACAAAATTGCTCGAAGGCTTTGGATACATACTCGCTCCCATTATCAAATCATAGACATTTCAACTTGTACCTAGACTGGTTCTCAACAAAAGCAAGCCAACACTGAAATGTAGCTAAGACTTTTGATTTCTGCTTTATGGGGCATGCCTAGATCCTAGTGAAAGTAACGAAATAACTCATGCCACCTAAAGAATTGTAGAGCATAGGTCTATAAATATTAGAATGAACAAGAGGCAAAGGCTCACCCATACGTGTAATACCAGACTTCTTATGTGAACTATAGGTTTGCTTGCCATAAATATAATAATCATAAGAATCAAAACACTTATAGTCAAGGGACAGAAGATACTATAAACGGGTAAGCATTTTCATTTCCTTTAAGGATATGTATCCAAGGCGAGATGCCATAATGATACATGTGGTACTGCAGTCAGTGTCAAAACATGGTCGATAGACCCAGAGACAAGGAATAAAGAGTGCCAGACTTGGCACCTCGTGCCCAGACAAGATTCCCATGGTCAAGCTTCCATGTGGAATCACCAAAAGAGACAACATAACCTATATCATCCAACTTTCCAGCTGAAAGTAGGCTTTTAGTCAAAGTCGTAACATGGCATACATTATACAAAGTAAATATACTGCCTGAAGGAGACTACAGTTGGACATCTCCAATACCAACAATATTCAATCCCAAGTCATTGCCCAATCTGACAGATCCTATTATGTTGCGGTAGGAGTGGAACCACTCTCGATGAGGGGTGACATGAAATGAATCTCCTAAATCAAGCAGCCAATACTGAGCATAAATAGAGGGGATATCAATTAACTGTGAAACATCAAGAGAAAAAACTGCATGTAGTTATTATTAGAATCAATATGTACGACATTCATCTCTTCAATCTTGACACTAGACTTGCTAGGGATAATGTTGTAATCATAAATTTTTTCTTGCACTTTATCGTTTTCCTTTTCTTTGTATGTGTCATCACATATTTTGTGGTACTGTGACCGAATATGACCTTGCTTTCCACAATAGTGACAAATCAATGCGTCTATAGCTAAAGAACTTACTGTGAAACTATCTATGTGACTGAAAACAAGACTTTTGAGAGTTTCTCTCACAGTGGTCACATTACCTCTCCTACCATTATTACCTCTAATTGTCAAAGCATGCGAGGTGCAGGAAGCATCGATATTTTTTCTATTAACCTCTTTATTCAAGAGTGGACCCTCTACAAATTGCAATTTCAACTTATCAGTCGACATATTTGCACACATAGCAATACAAAATATGTCCCATGACTTAGATAATGTGACCAACAAGAATAAGGGAGGAAGATTGTCCTTAAATGTAATTCCTTGCGAACACAAGTGTATGAAAATAGAACGAAACTCATTTAAGTGGGCAAACATGGAGGTCCCGTCCTGCATACGAAGGTCCATGAGTTGCTTCAACCAATACATTTAAGAGGTAAGGCTCTGCTTATCATAGACATTGCGACTTTTATCCTATAATTACCAAGTGGTCTACCCGTCAAAGACAACATTATAGTAAATTTGCTTAGAGAGTGACAAAATAATTGTAGATTTACATAACTCATCCAATTTAGCCCAATCCTTTGTATCAAAGTGTTCAGGCTTTTACACCCTCATATCTCAATGGCTTAATTTGCAATTTCTGCACTAGAACTTGTGAGATTTGTACCTTCCAATAGCTATAATTTGTGCCATCCAACTTCTCAATGTTAAAGAGAGCACTGTCATTCGACCCACCGACCATAATGCAAGAGATAAAAGCACAATCCAAGACAAATAGGCTGTTGTAATTGACAGCAAAACAGCCCCAAAATCACAGCTAAGTCAAGGGCTAAGCAAGAGAAATTGCCAAAAGGATGATTTGTCCACTAATTGTAATCAAGTATCTATCAAATCCAAGTGATTTCCCTCAAATAGAATGCATAAAACTGAAATGACAGGGTGCTATAATAAATTGTAGCAATATTGTGAGCAACCAAGAAAAAAAGACTAGGAACAACCGGCACTGAAAGTTGTCACAGCTACAGTGTGCCAGTAACCATACATGTAGTAGACATCATCCACAAAGGACATCTCAGGGTAAAGAGAAGAGAACTACCAAATGCATAATCCATTGAGCAAAGCTCAATACAAGTATATAAATATCATTGACAACACTAATAGACATAAGTGTCAAGTCCAAAGTAAGTGATCAAATTAGCCCATTGTAGAGTAACTACATCCAATACATATCAAGAGAGCATGTACATGAAGTAAGTGTTCCACAGTCTTGGTAAAACTAAGCTTAAGCTCAATTGCATAAATCCAAAAGCTCTATGTAACATTCAAAGTAACACAGGTAGCTCCCACTAGACAAAATTGAGTGCCAAATGAGCAATGCAAGCTCAAAACATCAAGTTTATGACATCCGAGTATCTAAGATACATGAAGCATAAGTTAGGAGCATAAAATTCAATAAATTCTTCAAGCCTGTGACTGTGTAAGACATTGAAGTAAACAAGGCATGTAACCACAACCAAGATCAATGTAACGGAATCCAAATCTTAGCTCAAAAGCATGCTATAGCATATCGGGAAGTATACATAACAACTGAAGTAGCGGTACATCCATTAAGTATCTCGTAAAGCATCCATGAGCATTAGACATAAGCTTTTCACTAATAAATGCTTGTTGCCCTGTTATTACAGTATTGAAATGACAGTGAAATTTGAGCTATTTCAATCTCAAATCAGTCCCAAAACCATAACCATACCATCCAGGCACCAAAATAGTATCCCCAAAGCATCAAACATGCATTATGGAATTTATTGTTTGCTGTCCAAACTAGAATTGTTATGTTTTGTGTGAAATGGAGAACAGAAAACTACATAGAATCAACTTTATGAGTGCCCAGATTTATAGTTCTCATCACGCTCTTTGTTTCTAGGTATAGAACGTCTAAATCCGATATTGTATATAAAAGTTGTGGTCAAAATACGACAATGTTGTGAAGCTGCCATAGCTATCCAAGTGTTCTACAACATGCTTTGTATCCACTCAAAATGGATAAAATGGTTGCTCCCTGGCTCAATAAACACTCAAAAGGCTCAGCTTAGTCTTGGGAAGCTTCTCAACAAGTGAGGAGCAAGCTCGAACAAGTCAAAAGAAGGAAAGACTCAATGCATACCTCGAGAGAAAGAAATAATGGCTACCATGAAACCTTGAGTTGAAGCTTTGAATATGAGCTGAAGCAAAGGATGAAGAGGCTCCTCGAATGGTTGATTTTGATACCAATTTAAAGGTGGAGTCCGAGTGGAAGCACACAAGTGGAAGCAAGAGCAAAGTAAGAGCTATGGCAGATGGAGCAATTGAGAGAAACCGTATGTGGGAAATCCAATAGTCACAATGTGTGACCAGTCTTTTCTATTTCAAATGCCACTAAAAGAATAAAGAATGAAGTGACAGTAATGGATGGTCGCCACCTGCAATGTATAGGTGTGAGGATATTGTTAGTGTAATGAGTACACGGGCAATTAGGCACAAGCACCTTTACCCCCAACACATCAATGGCCATGGTGTCAGGGATTGTGGATGACGTAGCAGTAGTCGTAATGGGCCGGACAGCCATTGGAGGGAGAGTTGATGGTTCAAACTTGCAAGAAAAGGGATTGGCTGAGTGGTGGTTAGCGCAGGTACAATAGGGAAGGGAATCGAATGTTGAAGACAATGCCGAAACCTATAAATACAAATGAAATGTAGAAACCCCCTCTCAACCATGGATGTCAATGTTGGAGAAGGAGTTTAATGTCCATCTTCGTGTGGTGCCGAGAACCATGATGAAGAATGAAGTTGATGATGAAGACAGTCAAGACACCCCTTAGCTGGATAGCCAAAGGAGCATCAACCATCCACATATGCGGAACATGCCCATACTCGATCTCAAGAGTGAGCTATTGTGCTGGCCGAGTGGTGTAGGCAAGCCTGAATCTCAACCTACAAGCAATGAAGGATAGCCAAAGGAGCATCAACCATCCACGTATGCAGAACATGCCCGTACTCCATCTTGGGAGTGAGCTATTGTGCTGACCGAGTGGTGTAGGCAAGCCCGAATCTCAACCTACAATGAATACAAAGAATAGACAAGAATAAGAGAACTTAGAGAGAATAGACTAGGGAAATGGTATCCATACATCGAGGCTCAAGAGTAGTACAATGGCATGGGCTGAGTGTGTAGCCAATCAAGTGCACTAGACTCCCTCTCTCTCCACTAGGATGTAGATGTGTTGTAGGATAAGTATTTGATGACTAACTAACAGTGAAGGAGGGACAACTTATAAAAAGGCTAAGATAATACATTGTAAATGACCAATCAGCTAGCATTGTAGGTGCAATAAATGCAGCCCAACCAAAATTACACAGTCACAAAAATGAAATGCACACTAATTGTGGGCCTTGGCACCCACAATAAACACTCTGACACCTAGGATATTACTTTGGTAACATCTATGTCTTGATGGTTTGATGATTCAGTTGAGATACATGGATACATAGCTGTCCCATGGAGTATGGTGTGCCATTGGTCAGCTTTGCCCATCCGCACACCAACTACAGATATAGATTGGTCACTATGGAGTAAATCCCTCCCTAGGAGGACCCGACCTGCTAGTTTTGCTAGCCTAATCTTGAGATTAGCCAGCAGTAGACATGTAGGTGTGCCTAGTGTACTATGTTATCTTGTTAGTGGATCATACCTTGGACAGGCAGACAACATGTCAGCTAGGCAAACAGTCGGGGCAACATCCAGTCAGGTAGTGCAGGTAGCCAGTTGGGTAGCGCAGGCATGTCAGCTAGGCAAACAGTCGGGCAACATCCAGCAGTCAGGTAGTGCAGGTAGCCAGTTGGGTAGTACAGGCAGCCAGTCAGGTAGCTCGGGCAGGTCAGTGAGGGAAGTTGGGCAGCAGGCAGTCAGATGGCAAGCAACACTTTCATTGCAGCAGCTTGGCCATTTTCAGTGTGGTCGACGTGATCATTTCTGATCATTATTGCTAGCTTTGTATAGCTGCCTAGCTGTGTGGTCATGTACACATTCGTTAGAGACATTGTGAGGTTGGCTGAGTGTATATTACATCTCATACGGTGTACATACTCTGCTTTCAGATTTCAGCCTTCAGCATTCATTATCTCTCTCTCTCTCTCTCTCTCTCTCTCTCTCTCTCTCTCTCTCATGCATTCACATAATTTGCTCCAAGAGGGTATCGTGTTCTTGCATTGTTTTGGTCTGAACACTCCCTTATGCATGGGCACTTTTTACCTTATAGCTGGAGAATGGTCTTTTCCCAGTGTGAATACTCTTTGGGCATGGTACTATAGTACCTTGGGGATTGTACTTTCGTTCTATCACTCTCGTATTAGTGGATGTGACGACCTAGCAATCTCACTTCTCTCTTGCTCTTCACTGTGTGTGTGTGCATGTGCGTGCAGCTGAGCATTGACCGACCATAGAATCTATTTAGAAATCTGTAGGAAAACTAGCTCAAAAAGTTTTATAGAAGGGGATTATCGATAGGCCAACTTTTTATGCTTGTTATTATCCCTTTCCTTGATGAAAACATCACCATCTTCTTTCTTTCCTGTCTGCAGCAATTGTTGCCAGCCGTGGTGCCTATCTTCTCTCTCTTCATCAGCTGAAGGCTGTCTAGGAGACCAGATGACTTTTGCTGCTGCTCCAGATGCAAGCTGGTTGCTGGGTGACTGCTTCAGAGACATCCTGCTGCTGCATTCTTCAGTGACACTGCTGCTACCACCTGTTGATAGCCCTTAGGATTCATCATGACTACAGCTAGGTGTTGTGTTTTGTTGCCAGAGATATAATCTTCCTTCATCATCAAGCTTTGATGCTGCTTGGCCTTAGGATTTGTCAAAGTAGAAAATAGACATACTCCTTTGGCATCCCTCAGCCTGCTCCCTTGAGAGACAGCAGGTTTTGGATAGCCTTCATTCCTTGAGCATGTGTTGTATCTTATACCTTGCATATACTCGTTTTGGTTTTTTGGGTTCACTCCCTTCATTGCCTTTTCAATTGAATTCATTGGTACTCATGTGGTTGTTCATGCACTATGTTTTCTCTGCAAGCCCTACTATATTTTCGCACCTCCTATCTCAATCCTTACTTAGATTTCAGGTTTGAATATGGCTGATTGCACATCTTACCTTATGCAACATGTGCCCATCCATATAGCTCTAGAGTTGGCCGCTAGTCACATTGAAGATTTGTGGAAAGCTTGTTTGGTGGAGCCTTTTCCTTTTAAACCATTTTGGGTGTCTTTTGCCTTTGAACAATTTAGGGTGTCTAGTAGGTGACCATTGTGGAAATTGCTTTCTTGGGTTCCAGGCCAGGGAGCGGGTGTGGTACACCTCTTCCAATGGCAGAATAGCAAGACTCCTAGATGAATGAAAAATCTCAGAATGCAGGCCATTCTTGTAATATTGCCCCCCTCAAAGGAAGATAGCAATATCTTCCAAATGTTGGCATATGTGTCGAAAGATTATCTGTAAATTCTCTTTGCTAATAATTTGTTGGAAAGCCACACATGCATGTTGGTCCAGAGCATTTGTTTGTGCACAATAAGGTATATATAAACATTAAATGTTGCAATTCTTTGCATTACCCAAGCCACTTCCATCAACATGTGAATTTTTGGACGCAGGATGCTATAGCTAGGGATCAAAGTGCAGCAAATGTAAAAGTTTCAGACTTACTTCACAAGCGATATATGCGGCCACTTATTGTAAATATGTACAGACTTACTTCTCTTTGTTTGAAATTTCATGGAGCTTTATTGAATTTGAGTGCTTTTGGCTTGCTTGCAGATCAGTATAGGCCTTCTCTCTCTGCAACAATTGGGTGGAATAAATGCTCTTGTATTTTATGCTAGTACAATATTTGCGTCAGCAGGTAAGATTAGGTGCAATTTTAGCTTCCGGCATGTCTTTCCCTATTATTCTGAACCCTTTCTTTTATGGTTTTTATAGGTGTCTCATCATCGAATTTGGCTTCCCTGTCGATTGGCGTTCTGCAGGTTTTTAAACAACTTGAGTTGTCCTGATCAAATGGTCTAGACGCCATTCTCTTACTTTCTGGCTCTGAACTAGTAATGATAAATTTATTTTGCAGGTTATAATGACCGGTGTGTCAGGAGCTCTGGTAGATAGAGCTGGACGGCGGATTCTCTTAATGGTAAGCAAGGAAATTAATCTATAGTTAATTTGGTTCTTAAGTATGCTACGAATGAAAGACGCCTAGAGATACTGCATTTCTTTTGTTGCTCTGATCAGGTTTCTTCAGCAGGGACAACAATCAGCTGCTTTCTTGTTGGACTATCTTACTATTTGAGGGTACTCAACAGCAAACTGAAGTGTTAAAACTCATCTGTTTTAAAGCAGGTTAATCTATGTTTTCAGGTTCAGATTTCTCTATGTTTTCAGACAAGAGAAGCAGTTACTGATTATTGTTTGTATTGAAAAGGGTTCAATGTGTTCCAATTACCTTCTCGTATAGTATTTTTTTCCCTCATTGAAAAAGTAGTATAGCAGCCTTTTGCCACTTCAGTGAGCGCATGCTAGAAAAGACCTGCTGCTACCAACAGTAGAGAAGAAGAGTTTTCTGCCTCGTTCTTCCATACTTACCCATACAAATATAGACTTCTATGGAATTGCTTACAAACTCATCTCCAGAATCTGTTATCAAGGAGAGAGGCACAAAAAGAGGTCAAATGGCGGGACAGTAATCAGTTATTGGCATCTACATGATCAAGATATGATCTAGTGCTTTGCTCGTAATACTGTCACCCAGCCAATAAGATAACCTTGTAGACTACTTAACCTGCAAGAAGAGAAGGACAAGTACGCAATAAGCTCCATTTATCTTGAAATGTAGCATACCTGAAACATGCGTCTTTTACCACTGAAGGGAACAACATTGTGGTGCTAGCATTGATTCGTTGTTTCAATCACATTTACACTATGGTACAATTGTATGCTTTGTATTAAGAACTGAAATCATGTCTTAGCTGCTTCAAATTCTTCCCTTGAACACAAGGACTATGGCAGGCACATTCTTCTTCTGCAACTGTTGAAACTTACATGGCCATCTTATCTCTTGCAAGTCTACTGGTAAATTCTGAACGAAAATGGTGAAGCTTACTTCATTGAATCTAATGGTATGAAGCTGAGGTGGGGCTCTGGTGATCAGGTATTTGTGGCGACTTTTTCCTTTGGCCTCGGTGCTGTCCCTTGGGTTGTGATGTCTGAGGTAAACCGGATTCAAATTCATAACTTGACATGGGTTTGCTGTGTGGTGTGTGGTTGGGTCCCTCCCCAGGTCTTCTGAAAAGGAAATACGAAGACATCAAAGGTTGTCCATGGGTTTGCTGTGTGGTGTGATTGGGGTCCCCAGGTCTTCTGAGAAGGAAATACAAAGACATCAAAGGCTGGGTTTCTCATGATCAGTTTCTGGCAGGTGTTCCCTCCAAATGTGAAGGGCCTAGCAGGGAGCATTGCAACCGTTCTGAATTGGTTTTCGGCATGGCTTGTCACTCTCACTTTTAATATTCTCCTCACCTGGAGTGCTGTAGGTAAGCATGTCAAAGGTTTATCGGTTATCTTTGAGCTTCTTGTACGAGCTGGGCGATAATGCTTCCCTGCTGTATGCAGGTGCGTTTGGCATTTTTACTGGCGTCTCTGCATTCACAGTAGTGTTTGTGGCAACTTACGTCCCGGAAACGAAAGGCAAAACATTGGAAGACATTCAGAAATTCTTCAACTGATGTGGCATTTTTTTGGGCCAGCCCCTATCCATTGTCCCCGGCCCACATGACTAGCGCATTTTGCTCTGGTATATTCACACTGCACAGATATTTTTCTTCATCCAATGTGCCCTATCAGGGTAACCAACTTTGCTCCCATCATTCTCGGGTTATTTTGGGACCTGTTGTGGCCCTGGACCGCTAACCATTTTTTGTATCACCATCTTGTCCACAAGCCAAGTCACATTGCTCACCATTCTAGGTAGTGCACTTTAGAAAACCTTTGTCAAACATTTTATTCTATAATGTATTAACTCCAGCATTTTGTGGAGAGTGCTAGAACTTAGAAGAGTCTCCTTTGCCAAAGACTTGTATTAAATTTTAATAGTATAGTCATTAATGTCAGCAATAAGTGCATCGGCTTTAGTTGGCAAGATAACTCAATGACAAAGTTATTTAGAATCAACATCCCATTTTTTGCAAGGAGGGGAACAATGATAACCCCAAGAGAAGCAACATATTGTTGCATGCGAAAAGTTCATCCACATGGCTAGAGTTTGTGTACACAATGGGTGCAAACTTATGTCGAAGGTGTTCTACATAGCAAGAGACTCAAATGGCAATCATGATGGATATCAATGATGAGAAAGGAAACCATTCTAAAGAAGAATAATGCCTTTTCACTATTTATTTTGTTCTTGTTGCCTAACCTATGTTGATTGTACTACATCTACCATACAATTGTAAGCCCAAATGGCATATTGAAAGGCCTTAGATAAGCATTTGAAGCATCCCAACTTCAACGAAGTGATGATGTCCCTTTATCAAGGATGCACATTTGTACAACGTGTACCCTTTTTCAAATAATTTAGATGTTTTTGCATTTTTATATATCATTTTCTTGGACTTTGAAGCCTAACTCAACTTTTAGGCTAATTGCTTATAATTATAGAGAATGCTTTATTGGAGATTGAATTGCATGGTGATCACTTAGACATTGAACATGATGTCAAAGGATTGATAAGGATGCGTCTACAAAGCTTCAATTGGAGATAAAGCAACGAGAGTTATTTCTTTACCATTGGTTGGCAATAATTAATTCTTTATCATAGAGGAAAGTGATAGGGAGGACAGTTGTCAAATATAATTGGCAATGTGTTCATGGTGCAATGGTTTTTGACCATGCAAGCAACAAGTGTGCAATAATAAGAAAGGCTAACCTATAGAGATTGAATATATTTGTGCACTATAATAAGCAACGCATGTCTATTTACATGCAATAATGCATTTGCTTGTGAGAGATTGAATGTGTGAAGACTTTGTGTGTGCCTGTGTGCACACATCATTCCATTATTTGTGCACCTTTATTTACGGATGTGAACATTATAAAATAATGATTTTGATGTGAGCAATCTAATTTATTAATATTCCATGCTTATCTTTAGAGAGATTTCCAAATAATGTATTATCATAAGAAGGGTCTCTTAATGTCAATTGTGGAGTTTGCAAAGAGAAAATTGAGAAATTGCTTCATTCATAAATTGGGTATTCCAAAAATATCGGCATCCATATCACAAAGGTTATTTTGTCTAATAGAATTAGTTTTAAAGGAATTGCAATGAAATTATATAAAAGAGAACACAAATAAGATACATGTAGAATGTGCAAAAGTAGTCAAAGTGGGAGCTAGTTAAACATCTCTTTGATGCACTGTAATGTCTCAAAAGACAATAATAAACATTCCAACATTTATAAAGAAAATGCAGATGACAAACCACAATTGCAATGGAGGAGTTCGAAGTTGAACGATGGCAAAGAGCTGAAGTGCTAAGTAGTGTGAGTACAAAAGCATATGAAAAGGAACAACAAAGATGTGCAATGCACAAAAAGTTTTTCTAAAAAATCTTTCTTTTTGATTTTTTTTTTTGAAACCAATGGTACCTCTATACTATTAAGCATTGGAGAAATAATGTGTTTGTCATATGAATGGATGAAATGTCTAATAGTGGTCCCATTGGTCTTAAAAAACTTTGTTGTACTTGAAAAGATACATATTGTTGGTGTAAAGAAATCTACTTTGTATCAAAAGTAGAAAGGAGACATCGACTCATGTGTCAACAAACTATTAAACCTAACCATAGACATTTTCAAACTTGAAACTTTCTTTTGCATGATGGACACTTGCTCTGAAAAATAAACAAATGCCACATGGCATTCCTTTCCATACTCCATGTTATTTGTCTCAATCTCTAAAACATCGACCACATGGAACACTCCCTTGACCATGGCATCAACATATGCTCTTGTCTCGTATGTATCATTTGTAGGTGCCTTTTACTTCAGCCACAAATCATTAATGATGCCATGAAGGTTAAGATGCACATTTTGTATCTATTGAAGAACGCCACAAAAAGGCAATTTGAGGTTGCATTTCCTTAGTCAAACATTCCATGGTGGCATGAACATGATCGCTATTTTTTAAAAAAAATCTTGCTCAATTGAAGAGGATCCCATGACATTGAGGAATTCATTGCTTACTTTAAAAATCTTCAATGCTTCAAGGTTGCAACGTGTGTTTGCCTATGTTCTTCTTTCTTCTATAGCTAGTGTAATGTTCCTTCTTTCTTGTCACTAACAACTGTGTGATTGAAAACTAAAATACAAATAAAAGTAGTGGTGACCATCCCAAATTTGGTTCTTACTACCTCTCCTAGCAAAAGTAATACATTTGACTTGAGGAAAGATGTAGTAGTGGCACATCAACATATCTTGCATTCAATGAGGTATGACACAATTTAATATTCTTGATTGTTGTCTTTCAAATTCTCTAAATTGCCACATCTTAACAATCTCCTCAATGTAAGCATATGGATGGCTTGATGCTTTATTATTTCATATAAATTATTTTTTTAGATTTAGAAATTGGGTGGGGGCCCTTGTACCTCCCCTTCCTAGGAGGTCACCCATCCTAGTATTGTTCACACCCGTGCATACTTAGCTAGAAGTTTTCCATAATTGGGTGGGGGCCCTTGTACCTCCCCTTCCTAGGAGGTCACCCATCCTAGTATTGTTCACACCCATGCATACTTAGCTAGAAGTTTTCCATAATTGGGCTAGCCATCTAGCCCCAAAACCTTAAGGCGATGGACGATCTCCAATCTATCCAATTACGGAAATCTTACTCCATTTGGTGTAGGACTCAAACCTAGTCTCAGTACATCGTCACTACACCGATAGTGAGCTAGTTTTCTCTAGCAAGTGTGGATTGCATTTCCAACAACAACACCCCCCCCCCCCCCCCCCCCCCCTCAAGCCATACCTTGGTTGAGGTCCTAGTTCCGCCCAAGCTCAAAACTGTGAGCTTTGATACCAATTTAGAAATTGGGTGGGGGCCCTTGTACCTCCCCTTCCTAGGAGGTCACCCATCCCAGTATTGTTCACACCAATGTGCACTTAACCAAAAGTTTTCCATGATTGGGCTAGCCATCTAGTCCCCAAAACCTTAAGGTGATGGATGACCTCCAATCTATCTAATTATGGACATCTTCCTCCGTTAGGCCTAAAATTCAAACCTAGTCTCAACACATCATCGTTGCACCGATAGTGAGGCAGTTTTCTCTACCAAGTGTGGATTGCATTTCCAACATTTAGTTCTGCTTAGGTTTTGACAGATCATGGAAATATATTTATGAGCAACACTCATCACAATGGGTAGCACAAGAATACACCAAGGAACATGCATAGCACAAGGTGGTTGCCAAATGGAAGACTCAAACTTTTGAATAGGACGGTCTAGTTTAAGCAATGGTAAAAAGTATTTTGTTTGAATAGGAAAAAAATATTGGCACAAAAGTATCTTGATCTCTGCAAGATATGTTAATATACAATACGTATTATGGAATGCAATTCAACTCTCTTATTAGACAATAGGACTTTGATTGAATTGGGAGACTTTACCCATGAGAATGCAACATATAATTGTCCATGAGAGAAGACTGGAGTCATGAAGTGCAAGCCCATCTAGCTCAAAGTCTATCCTTGGGACTTGTTGATAGTCATTGCATATGCTAAATTGGATGGAAAATTGTCTCATTCTCATAAATGAATGGAAGATCTACTAACATGGGAATAAATGTGGTTCTCGAATAAAAACTATATCACTAATATTTGTTCTGGTAATAATTTGGGCTTCTATCTTTCTACGGAACTATTTGCACCACAACCTTGAACCGTTGCATAAATTCATCATAGGATTAAGATTGTTCAATATAGAACAACGTGGTTTTTTTTTAAAGCACCCAAAAATGGGGAGGAACCTACCTCCAAGATCAATAGAGTTAAGATACTCAGTTGAGCAAAGGAAATAATTAGCATCACTCTTGGTTATGGAATATGCACTGTAGCACATGTGAGCATCCCCAAGCATTTTGCACAATGCTACAAAATTCAATGTATTAACATCCTTGTTTTGAGATGCCAAAATAGCTCTACCCAGTAAAGAAAGTTGCACATTTTTGAATAGATAAGATGTCCATGTAAATATGTGAAATGGGATTATCCATGGTGGCATTATGTAAAATCATGTGTTATGGAATGAGAACACAACAACTACCATGAAAATAGTTCCTAGCATTTTCAAGTGAAAGAAGCCAAGCAATGAAGCTTTTGGTTGTCATTTTTGATACCATGCATTGTCACCTACATATTTTTAGTCGATTTTAATATTCACATACGGCTCCAAAGAGGAGAAGGAAAGGAGTTGCACTCATTGTCTCTTCATGGCCACCCATGGGAATGATCAATAAAATCTGATGAAAATCACCACAAAAAAGAATTGCATTTTCATTGATTGGCAAGTTATATCCTATGATAGCTCTTAAAGTCATCTCTAGTGCCTCAAAAGCAAAACAATTCATCATAGGTGCTTCATCCTAAATAAGTGGCTAGTAGCAAATCCATGAGATGCCCTTGAATAGGTACATTGCAGTAAGATGTACTCTTTATCTTCAGTGGTAACTTGAATCTTGAGTAGCAACACATCCTTTTGGCAACATACTGTTTCAATTCCAAATGATATTGTCACAAATATGAATTTTCCTTCCCCATTTTTCCAAGAGATCATTGTAGAAGTACATTTTCCCTTAACCCCAAGGCCATCAGAAAAGAACACAACATTTTGGATAGTATTCACGACACAAAAAACTTCTAGAAATGCCCTCCTTTGACATGATTTGAATTGGACTCCATCGAGCATGTCATTCTCTACAATGGCTCTCTATCTATATCCATTTCCCACAAATAAAATGGCTACCAAAAGTCGATGTCAATGCTCTACCTATCTCAAGCATCCCCTCAAACTCATCAAGCCTTCATTCATGTTTCCAGAAGATGTCTTCTAAGCACATCAAGCCAACATTGAAGGCCATCTCTTAAGTGACAAGAAGATCACCATGATTATTAGCAACCAATCCATATCATATGTATTCTATTATGTACACTTAAAACCATTCCCACCACTAGCCAAGATGAACTAGGTCATAGGAAACCAACAAAGTAGCAAAAAGTGCCTGCAATTGTCCACTCATCTACACTATCACTAATTCCTCCATACATATGAAGCACTCATGATCACTCTCTAAAAAACCCTTGGCGTTTGAAAGAAGGGTATAAAATTGCATCCATAGTGTGCAATTCTTCAAAATATTTGCATCCCTCATAGTCTATAAGAAGCATACGAAGGTAATAAAGTTCCCTGCAAAAGGTGGAACAAAATAGATGCATGCACAAGTATCACCTTTTTCCATCTAGTCCACAATTTCCTTACATTCCAAATCCACTTGTGGGGAAATCCTAGTACAACAACTAATTTGCATCCAAATTTGACTAATTGCAAACAAACCACTCTATCAAGGTTGTTCATTGAATGTTATCACCACTAATTAGTTCTCTAATGTTATCATTGTCATGAAAAGTGACCACGTTTTGTCTTGGGAAGTGTATTTGCAAGCATTGCATATCAGGTTTCCCATTATGCAAATTTTAATAATAGATCCTTTAGTATGCCTCAAAAGCATCAACACTATCACCATATCTAGGGTCATTTGTTGCATTCGAGAATGTGCATGTCATAACCTAGAATCTCACAGTAGTGCGATCATGCTCTTTATAAACATACATGTAAATATATTTCATAGTAGATATGGTTGAGAAAACCTTGACATTGATATGTGCATTGTATTTCCAAGAAAGATATGTATTGTAAGGCACCACCCATTGGTTATCAAGGTACACATCTCTAACCATGACCCTTTTGGTATCATTTCTTCTAAGGAAAACAGAATAACCATGCTCATCATCCACATTAGTATGTGTGAAGCTTCAACGGTAATATCTTCAAACTTACAATTCATTATGCATGGTCTATTTTCTCTCAGACTTTCACAAGGACCATGCATATTTCAAGAAACAATAGTCTCATGCAATTCAAGAAATCAATGCAAACTAGTTTATCATAGTGCTTTGTATCTTTCAATTTATAATTGCACTCCAAAATTTGCAAAGTATGTGAGTAAGGCGAGCCACACTTCCAAAACTCCACACTATGTATCCCTCAACTTTGCTAAATAAAAATTTTCTCTAAATAGAAACCATCATATTTATGTGTTTTTGATAAAAGACCTCATGGTCAAATCCAATCTGTCATGCACCATTTGGCCAAGGAACAATTCATCCATAACCTTTGTTTCATCTCGTAATGCATGTAAACATAATGAAAACATCAAATTCACCTCTACTACAAACAACTGGCATGGCATCTTGGTACAACTGGTACATGCGATGTAGCCCGTTAGTAAAAGACAATGGGAGCACAATGTGCTTACCAACAGATCTTCTAGAATAGCATAGTGACCATCATTTGTAGCAATCATATCAGGAAGCCCAAAATAGACATTTCCATGCAAATTAGATTGATCAAGGCAATAACAAGTCAACCTGGACTGCTCTACATTGCAATACAAATCAACCATGAACTGGTAAAACAACCTTCCATGTCGCATCAAACACATGATAGTATCCAATTGAATTTGAAAACAGAATGCATAATATTGCATTTGCATGTGATATATTCTTTGATGGCACCAGTTTTGGAGGGATATCCAAGGCCATAGTAGTGTATAAGAGTTTCATGTGCTGCCCATCTTTGCCATTGGAGAAAAGAAGAACATGAAGCAATGGCATGTAGCTTCTATGCAAGTTGGATATGGAGACATGGACACCACTCCTTCTATGCCCCCTTATGTCACAATGTTGCAAGATATCATCATCACCTTGCCTAGGCATTGCAGCAGCAACTTCATTGCCAATAGGTATGTATTGTCTCGAGGTACCTCAACCTTTTGCAATTGGCTCTAGTGGTTCTTAAAGGGGAGGTAAAGAAACCTTTCCAGACCAACAATAATATTTTCCCATTGTCAAACCACAAATAGTGTTTGACTCACAACTCCATATTTTTGTATGGCAATGACAACATGCTTTATTCACTTCTAAAAGGTTGTGAGTTCTTGGATTGTATGTACATGTAGTGGTGGATGAACCTCCATCTCAAGAAGATTATGTAAAAGTGAAAGGACATTGCCATAGGAAGATCACTCCTTGGTGGTTCAAGCAAACATTGATCATCAGGTGGTATTTCAAAAATGTGAGGGATTATGGCTCCCATATGCAACAATGGGTGCATTTGACTTACAACCATTGAGAAATTTAACATTGTAGCATTAAAAGACTCATGAAACTCCTATTACTAATAATGGAAGACATTCTATGTGCTTAAATTCTTAGAGATGGCAATTATTGTGAAGAATGCACTCGATCAAACGTGTCATTTTCATTTGAATGACAATACAAAGAAAGATCTATGTGAGACCTACACATTTGTGTGCAAAGGCTTACATGGTGTCTTTGACTAACTCTTGTAGAGTTTAACCAAAGTCTATGCGATCAACATGGCATGGTCTCCCTTGAAAGTGGACACACATCTCGAGTCATATTGATGTGATGATATAAATGGAGAAAAAACATTTATGTTATCAATGACAATAACACACACACACACACTTTCAAGGGCTAAAAAATATTTTAACAAATGAAGTCTTGTGAGGTGCTTAGCAAATCAATTATACGCATGTAGGTGCATGAAATTAGACCATATTTTGTAGGGGATTTGGTGTATAAGCCCATCAGTTTTTTTTTAAAAGGCATTTGAATTGAAAAAGGAGGACATGACCTTCGACAAAAAGACATTTTCAACAAGAAGATAGCTAGAGGTCGAGTGAAGATGGAAAACACCTTTGAGATATTGAAAAATAGATGGAGGAGTTTAAGGAAAGTGAATATGTCATTACCATTTGAGATATTGAAAACTCCTTTGAGATATTGAAAAATAGTTGCAAGATTGAATCACCTAAAAGAAGTGGTGAATATGTCCAAGAATTTTACTTAAGTTCAGGAAGGAGATGTGGTAGATTCTTTTCAAGAGGTCGTGGTATAGGACATGCTGCTGATAATCAACAAAATAGGTTAAATCAGTAGTTCGATGAGATGCATGCTTTAAGAGATTGTGAAAACTTTAGAGACAAGGGGAGCTCTAGAGGAAGACATAGATAGCAGAACAAATGTTTTGATAATTCTAATAGTGTTTGTCATTATTGTGGCAAAACATGTCATATTGTAATCCATTGTTATGCTAAGAAGGATAATATTCACAATGGTAAATTGTAGCAAGGAAACTATGCATCATCTTCACACTAGAATGAAGATAAAAATGAGCATTTGTTTATTATGTAGCATATGATGAATGCTATTATAGGAAAGGGGATACATGACTATGTATGGTATATCGATTCATGTGCATCTAATCACATGACTAGTCATATTGAATGGTTTGGAGAGATGTAGGATTTACAAAATCTAGATTATGTGCAAACTATTAATGATTCATGTCACCCAATTTCACACATTGAAAAGGTTTTCTTGTCCTTTCATGATGGCCAGACAAAGAGTTTGTCAGCTGTATTACATATGCCATCAATCACCAAGAATTTATTGTCTATTGGCTAAATGGTAGAGTAAGGGTTATAGCTTTGATTTAATGCAAAATGTTATTTTATAGAAGACTTTAACGATAAGTGCAAGTTAATTGCAAAAGAAAGTAGTGTTGGCTGCATATTCTCTTTAGATGTTGGAATTCCTACTATGAATGCTAACGGAAAAGGAGTGGTTGTAGACATTGAAATATGGCATAAACATATTGGATATGCAAATGGGAAAAGGTTGAAATTAATGCAGTCTAAAGGATTGGTTACATGGTTAACTGCTTTTAGAGTTGCAAAATTTCATAAAGTGTGTGCAGCATGTCAATTTGGCAAGTAGGCAAGACAACCTTTTTCGCATGATAGAGATGTGAGCAGAAACATACTTGATGTTGTGCATACAAATGTTTGGTGGCCTACATAGAACATATCTCTTGGTGGTAGCAAATACTTTGTCACCTTTATTGATGATTGTTCAAGAAAGCTATGGATATATTTCATGAAGGAAAAGAGTGATGTATTTGAGCACTTCAAAACTTTCAAGGCTACTGTTGAAATAGAAAAAGGCTTGAAAGTTAAGTGTTTGAGATCAGATGGAGGGGGAGAGTACCTCTCTAATGAGTTTAGTGACTTTTTGAGGTCTCGTGGGATAAAGAGACAGTTTATTTGTATGTATAACCCATAACAAAATGGGTTGTAGAAAGAAAAAATAAACATATTACAGATGTTGGGTGGACATTGATAGCTCAAATGAATATGCCAAAATACTTTTGGTTCGAAGCTATTCATATTGATGTATATATTATAAATATAACTCTCACACCTATAGTTCATGAGATGACCCCCGAAGAATGCTTTATAGGCAAGAAGCCCCATATGTCACACTTGAAAGTGTTTGGCTATATTATATATATTCATGTGTTAGATGAGTTGCAAAAGGATCTTGATCCAAAGGTTGAAAGAAGTATTTTTATTGGATGCCCTTTAGAGTAGAAAGGATATCCTTATCATGCGGTCTTACCCATCAATGCATTAGGAGATGCCACAATGAAGGAAATTGTAGATACATGAGCAAGAGTCATTGTGCTCAGCCATATAAACCGATAGGCTTAGGGTAACCCACCCATGGAGACCGCTAGGTTTAATGTCATGCTAACTAACATAATAAAGGTTAGGTCATTGGGAGTACTCAAAGATTGGCCCTTAAAGATAGATGAAGTCTGTTCTTAGTGAACTTCATAGTCATGATGAAGGGAGTGGGCTACAACATCCTCCTAGGCCGACCTTGAATGCGAAGAGCACCAATGATAAAAGACTGGGGCAATGATCTAATATTCTTAGGCAACAGATGATCAGAAGCTGTGAGAGTCAAGATGGATACTTGGAAGACCACATCAGTCGACCTAGATGCCATCTCTGCCATCTTGAAAGGAGAATCAGAAGTCAGCAATTCCTATGTGCCAGTAACAATGTATATCCCTTGCCCCGAGGATGAGCGAGATTGGATGCATGTGCTAGCCACCATTGATGTGCCATTCTCAGATGATTCGGAGGATTATAAGCAAGCTACCAGGGTAGCTAGGGAGTCCCACAAAGTCACACCATCTTAGTTGTCAAAGAGTAGGATCCCACCATCAATACCACTTTGCATGATGGCTAGGAGCTCTTGCATAACGGCCAGGAGCCCTAGCAATCAACTAGCACTTGTCCCTTTCCATGTCCCATCTAACAAACTCAATACTCTAGGGGATTCTTGAATACTTGACAAGAGAGCTCACTGTAACCCAGCTACCAATCTCAAACCCCTCAAGGACCTCATGAATGAGTTGAAGTGGTAATGGACCAAAATGCATGACTTGAATCTATTGTACAATTGGGCACTAATCACCATTGGAAAGAAGGCTCAGAGTAGAAGCCCAAGACATGATGAGCAGTCAAAATATGATGATTTGGACAACAAGTACGAAGATTGTTACTCTACGAAGGAGGAAAGTGAGGAAGAGATTGATGCAATAGAGTATGATATGAACAGCCGAGTGATCAAATAGATACAAGTAGACTCCAAGACATAGAAAGCCAACATCCTTAGGGTTGAAAGAGGAGACTTCAAGATGGAATGAGATCGTACTTAATTGAACCACTTAGGTGTGTTGGACTACAAGCAAGCTGGATTAGTTCAACCAAGTACCGCACCACTCTTTAGAACTAAATCAGCCTCAAGGCTGTGACCACCTAGGGGAAACTCCTTCTTCCAATGAGGGTTGTGAGTTTAACTATGAATGGAAAGTGAGCTTCGAGAGAAATCTAGAGATACCCCAACCACCTAAGACCAAATTTCAATGTTGCAACTAAGAGGGATAACTATCTCCTACTCTACATGGAGCACATGCTCAAAAGAGTAGAGGGAAAGAAAGCCTACAGTTTCCTAGACAACTTCTTAAGCTAGAACTAGGTGCAAATACACCCTGACTATAGACATAAGACAACATTTGTGACCAAATGGGGTGTATTTGCCTACATAGTCATGCCATTTGGGCTAATGAATGCACCAATTAGCTCCTCAGCCTCTTCTTTCACTCTCCTTCTCCTCTCCTCCTTGGACCTTTGTGATTCTTCTCTCACTTTCTTCATTTCTTCCTTCTCTTTTCTCCTTCGTTCTTTTTTCACCCTTTTGGATTCTTTTTGGGCTCTTTTCAACTCTTCCCATTCTTGCTTTGTCATCTCCTCTCTCCTTTGTTGTTGGGGCTTCATGGCCTTCTTCTGGTTAGTCTGCACCTCCTGCTCTCCCTAGTTACTAATGGTTCTCTCACTTGATTGCTCTATGTTAGGCCGAGGTGACTGATGGGGTGTCTCTCCCACTTCTTTCTCAACTCCTTCTGTCTCCTTTATTTCTTCTTGGATGATTGTTGTTAAGACCTTGCTGAATTTGATTGTGGAGGCCTTGGAGGCAAGCTTCTTACGCGTTGATCTAGCCGTTGAGGCTAGGGACTCCCCTCTAATGGTGTTGTGCTTATGTCTAGGATGGCGGTTGAGGTCTTGATGGTTTTTAAGACAAACCTATTCCAATCCACTTCTTCAAGGGACCCTACACCTATTCTCTCCAATAGTGGCATGTCAAACCTATTCATCAATTCGTTGTACTTCTGTCCTGAGAAGAGGGCATGGACCATCTTTCCTTGCATCCTCACTTTTGGGTCTGGGATGTTTGACAAACTTATTCCATTCACCATGTGCACATCATGTTTGTTCACTCCTAGCATGGCATGTACATCTCTTGGAGGACGTTTTTCTTTCTTGGGGGCCAAACCTAGGGCAAACACAAGCATGAGTTCTTGTATATATATGTCAATGGTCACCATAATTTTGTTTAGAAAAGTACCATGGACTAATTTAGAAGAGCTATATTTAAAGTGAAAAAGAAGAGGCTAACAATTCTCTTTTACACCCGAAAAGCGGTGTCGTAAAAGCGCCATCATGTCTAAAAATCTCAATGACATGTAGCACAAGTTCTAAGGCAATAACGGTCTTTACTAAGGGAGTCAATTCTTTCCAAGCTTTGCAAATTAGGGAAAAGGAAATTCACACAGATTAAGAAAAATATCAACATGTAGAGGTATATGGACTGTGGGTATCATCCTTACCTTCTAGTGAAAATCTCCCCTTCCCTATCCAATTCCAAGTTGTATTTTCATTTTATCATCATTCAATGGAGTACACTCTCTTGTTGTTATTCAAGGCTAGCCACAAGGGGAATGGAGAAAGAGAAATCAAATTTGAAGGGAGCTTCAGCACTCGAGTCCCTCACCCTTAGGATATACACACTCTCTCTCTCCCCCTCTCCTTCAATATCAAGCATTAATAATGGTGTTTGTAAAACAAATCATGAAAGGGATAGTGTAAGGGTATAAGTCCAAGGTACTGAAGGGTATTGCTTGTTGTGAGGATCCCTCTCCTTCACTCTCAAGCATTAATAATGGTGTTTGTAAAACAAATCGTGAAAGGGATAGTGTAAGGGTATAAGTCCATTGTATATTGAAGGGTATTGCTTGTGAGGATCCATTTGAAAGAGCCCTCACAGAGGGAACAATGGGCCAAATAATTAACTGTGGGAGCAACCTCTACCCAAATACTTAATTAGTTATTGTCGGAGCAACCAAAGACTTAAAAAATAGTTATTGTGGGAGTAATCTCTATCAAATACTTCATTCTAGTTTGAGTTCCCTCCATTTCCATTGGTCTATGATGGTCTCATCAGGGCTTTCATGTGGAGAGGGGCTCATGCTCCTTGTTGGTTGGCATTCTTCATTTGACAAGCTTCATCAACATTGATACTCTTCCTACCACCCTTGGATTTGGCTCTCCTTTGGCCTTTAGCCACATCCAAGATGTGAGAGGGTGTGTTAGCATAGACATGCATGGTTTACCATCATCTCTTGAGTTTCAGCCTTAGTCTGAAAATATTAGTCTGAGTTTGAGCCTTATTAGTTTAAGTCTGATGATATTAGGAGCTCTTTCATTCCCATGCTAACTCTTGAGACATAAAAACATCCTTATTTGGGTCAGAGAGAGAGAGAGAGAGGAATTAATTTATGAGCCCATGGTACTATAAATCATGAGAGAGGGGTTGGGTGGTGCTGCCATAGGATGGTTGAGAAAGTCCTTGGGTACATCTTATTCTAGGTTGAGAACTCAAGTCTAACCCTCTTCCCTATTCATTCTAGTATGCAACTCTATGGTAGGCTCCATCTGACAAGATTCGATCGGATTGTACTCATGCCCTATGCAGAGGCTCTGGCGAGGCTCTATGACATTCTAAAAACAAGGTACCCCCCCTCTCTCTCTCTACTCTATGACATTTGTTTTCTTTTGTCAATGTCAATAGCATTCATCACACAGGTGCACAACTTGATCGCTTCACCTATAAATTACCACAGACATCCCAATAGAAGTGTGGAAGAAGCTTGTCTTCGTATCATAGAGATGTTGCCCACATGATTTCTTTAGGCACAAATGGATGTTATAGCTTTGCCATTTGAATGTGGGATTTAAGGTATTTTTTCTTTCATCACCGAGCGTGACTTGTTCTGATACAGTCTTACCTTTCTATTTTATATGAATCGTCTAGATTAAAGGGTATGCTAGGGGCGTCAATTTTTCATCAAAGTTTACAATCATGTTGCTCAGTCATAAGCCAGAGAATGGAAATATCGTTTAGATATTCTCCGTGCAAAACTTACTTATTCTCTATGCCTCCCTTCATTAATCACTAAAATCCTAAGTCTCCATGTAAGCATATTATATCAGGGCTGTTCTTATTTCACACATCGAGGTCAAAATGGCATCGGGTGTTTCACGTCTTATTAGAGTGCCGGATATTTCTTAACTTACTTAAAAAACAAAAAAAGGCAACTATACTAAAGCAAAGAGGTAATGGGGCCATGGTGAGTTGGTGTTGATGAGTCTTCTTCCATGAAGGACCACCTCAAAAAATTGGAGGTTATGATGGGGGCAAGCTTGCATCCCTTGAGAGGATGATATCTTTAAGAGGATATGGCCATGATTCTCTTGACTCAACTACTATCTCCTAGGTACAATGTCTTCTATACCAATCTTTTGAGATTGCAGACTCGAGGTAAAACGAATCCAATCAAATCATGAAATCCAATTAGTAATCATATCTACTGATATGTTTTGACCTGATCATCGAGCCCTCCATGTCAATCTTTGAATGCTTGTGGTAAGAGAAAGAATGTCTTGATTATGGTTCTTAAGATTGTTATGAAGCATATCAGGGTTCTGGTTAGGAAAGTAAGGTTGCATGCAGTTATGATCTCCATCTATCTCTCATAGTCTTTCTCCCTCCCTCTCTATCTTTTTGTTCTTTCTCTACCCTCTGAAGTTGCATAAGCATCTTCGAATTTGTTCTTGTAAAAAATTGAAAGTAAATTTGTATAGCTGTAGAGTTGCAAGGATACTTTACAATTCTTAAATTCTCTTACATCTCTTTCACTATTTTCTATCATAAAGTTCCTCATACCTTTATAGCTTGACACATTTACACCGTGTTTTTTATCTACCCCTTTCTACTTTACTTCTATGGTGTCCAGCTATTCTCTTACATCTCTTCAACTATTTTCAATCATAAGGATTATTACATTTAAACAATGATTATATACTCTTCAAGGTTACATGAGAGACATGTACATCATGAGACATGAATCCCTTCTACTAAAATAGGTTTGAAGCTGTGAAGCCGTCAAGCCGCAAGGATGGTGTCAAGGTATACTCTTGCTAGCTTCGTTTCACGGTGTCCTTTAGTTAGCATGGTTGTTAGTGTATAATATTCTTGTTAGGGTGGTGTTCGAGTATACTCTTGCTAGCATGGTGGCAAGGTGTACTCTTGTTAGGGTGGTGTTAGTGTTGAGATATCGACCTCCACTCGTGATATGCCAGGGTGACCGTTGTGCATTTATGTCACCGACTTGTCAGTTGCAGATGCGGTTGGTACACCGTCCATGAGTAATAGCTACATGACAGCTATCCTTATCTACTCTAGTTCGTGGCTCAGTTAGTATGCCACCTTAGTTAGTTGAGTTGAGTTTTGAAAACCATATATAGGGTTCTTCTATTTCTTTGTACTTGAGTTTTTTTGGCTTACACAAACTAAGAAGAGGAAAACTGTTTTCAGCCTCCACCTCTGTGTGTATTCCCCCATTGTGCAAGCAAGAAAGCTACAAGTGAGACTCCTTCCTTCTCTCCCACAATCTTGACATGGTATCAGAGCCTTGTTCGTGGTAAGGAGCTCAAGAAAGCAAGCCAAGCTCGCGGTGTTCTGGTAAGAGGAGCAGTGTTGCTTTCATTTTCTGTTTTGGGAGCAGATCTCTGCAGGTAGCACAGCCGGAAATTGCAAGAGTGCATTGTCTCAGGTTGAGATTCCCTTCGCGGTGAAGCAAGAGGGCAGTATATGCTGCGGGTGAGGGCTTTAGCCCATAGCGACCCTGTTTTTTTGATTTGAGGCCATTTCGGGGCCTGTTTTGGAGGCGGAAGTTTTCTGTATGCACTCAGGAAAAGGCCCAGTTTTATGCTGTGCGACCATTGTTCTACAGGTCGGTGAAAAGTTACTGTAGAAATTGCATCGTATGCTTGTGTGCAGAGACATTGGGAGTTACAGAATCATCCTTGTTGCCTGTTGATGCAAAATCGTCACTAGGAAGTGACTGCGTGGTCAAATACCACTTTCGTCAATTTTGCAGATTAGCCCTTGTGAGGCTGAAGCTGTGCTCTTTGCAGTGACAGAACTTTTTGCAGTGTTCTGTAATGGCGTCTGATTCTCTTTCACAGATTGTCACTGAAAAGCTTGACAAGAACAACTTCCAAGCATGGAAGTTTAGAATGACAAATTTCCTTATGGGAAAAGGATATTGGGAATTTGTTGCAGGAAATGAAGAAGAACCAGTTCTTCCTGATGTTCCCAATCAACAGCAAATGCAGGCATTCAAAGCATGGCATGAGAGAGCCAGAAAATTTATGTACTGGCTGTCTATCAGTATTTCAAACTCTATGATTGTGCATATTCAGGATGCAAGTACGCCAAAGGAGGCATGGGATACTTTGTCAAAAATGTATAGCACAAATACGCAAGCCAGGAAAATGCAGCTCAAGCAAGAGTTGCATAATGTGCAAAGAGAAAATATGAGCATCAATGACTACTACATGAAGGTGAAGAAGATCGCAGATACACTTGCTTCCATTGGGTCGCCAGTGGAAGATGATGATTTAGTTTCTGTGACCCTGAATGGTCTAGGAAAGGATTATGCACAGTTCCGAACATCCATTTTCGTCCGTGAAAGATTTCCTGATTTTGAGGAGTTGATTGCTCTTCTAATTTCTGAGGAGCAGAGAAATGGTGGTGCATCTTCTTCAGGAGGAACTTCAAAAGAAACTGTCTTCTACTCAAATGCTGGAAGAGGTAGAGGCAGAGGTAGAGGAGGCCGATGTGGAGGCTATGGTAGAAATTAGAATATGCAGCAGACTCAAGAAAACCAGTCCTATGGAGGAGGACGTGGTAACTCTAAAGGCAGGGGGAGCCAAAGAGGTCGTGGTGGATGGCAAAGAGGCCAAAATGCAAACAGCAATGTTGAATGCTACTACTGTGGTAAAATGGGTCATATGGCTAAAGACTGCTATAAAAAGCAGAATGACATCATGAATGGGAAATTGCAACAAGGGAATTATGCATCTTCTAGTAGACAGGGTGATGACAGAAATGAGCATTTGTTTATGGTGCAGCACATGAACAATTCTATGACAAGTCATGCAGAAGAAAGCAACGATGTGTGGTATGTTGACTCAGGTGCATCAAACCACATGACAGGTCATGCAGAATGGATGGAGGATGCAAGGAAAATGGAAAAACCAGGATTTGTGGAGACTGGTGATGATACTGCACATCCTATTGTGCAGATTGGAAATATTCCTTTGTCTATACAGGATGGGAAAAAGAAATACCTGTCCGATGTATTTCATGTCCCAAATATCACCAAGAATCTGGTTTCCGTTGGTCAAATGGTTGAGCAGGGCTTGCAGGTCAGATTTAATCCTCATGGATGCTTTGTTGAGGATATGAAAAATAAAGGTCGCTTGATAGCAAAAGGAAAGAAGAAGGGCGGAATGTTTACGTTGGATGCAGACATGACTGAATTGAGTGCAGCAATGTTTGCACATGGGACCGGTGTAGTTGCAGATATTGATATCTGGCATAAACGCATTGGTCATGTTAATGTACAGCGACTTAAATCAATGCAGGCCCAAAATATTGTTGCAGGATTGCCTAGATTCAAGGTTGCAGAAATGCGTAAGGTATGTGAAGCCTGTTAGTTTGGAAAACAGGCAAGGAAACCATTTTCTAGACATGTTCAAGAGAGTAAGAAGCCATTGGAATTAATCCACTCTGATGTGTGGACTACTAAAGCTGCATCTCTTGGAGGCTGTCATTATTTTGTCACTTTTATTGATGACTATAGCAGAAAAGTTTGGGTGTATTTTATGAAAAAGAAAAGTGAAGTTTTTGGGCATTTCAAAACTCTTAAAGCTATGGTTGAAAAAGAAACAGGCCTGCAAATAAAATGCCTAAGGTCAGATGGAGGGGGAGAGTACCTCTCAAATGAGTTTGCAAGGTTCTTGCAGGAGCATGGCATAAAGCAGCAATATTCATGCAATCATACCCCACAACAAAATGGAATTGCAGAAAGGAAAATTAGGCATATTGGAGAGGTATCTCGTGCCATGCTCAATGAAAAAGACCTGCCATATTTTTATTGGGCTGAGGCAGTTGCTACAGCAGTCTACATAATGAACAAGACTCCCACTGCAGCAATACATGGGATGATTCCAGAGGAGAGGTATACTGGTAGGAAACCAGATATTTCTCATTTAAAAAATTTTGGTTGCATTGCCTATGTACATGTGCCAGATGAGTTGAGATCCAAGTTGGATCCAAAAGCTGAGAAGTGCATCTTTATTGGTTACTCTCTGCAGCAAAAAGGGTATAGATGCTATAACCCTTCTACTCGTAAGTTTACAGTGAGCAGAGATGTTATTTTTTATGAGATGAGTAACTGGTATAAACCAGTAAATGTGATTGATGATGTAGATGCACAAAATGGTAATGCTGCACAGAATTCACAGTAGCAGTCACAAAATATTAGTGGACCTAGAGCGTCCTCTAGCAGTGGTTCACATTCTTCGCCATGGACAGGCAGATTGAGATCAGGAGAATCTTCTCAAAGCAATGCAGATAGTGGTATGCAGGTCACACGAAAAGGAAAAGAGAAGGTTGATCAGCCCATGTTTGATGTGAATGCAGGTCACTCTTATGTGGATGGTGAATCCAGTGGCTCAGAACAGAGCATTGATGATGAGTTGGGTATCCCCTCTATTGTTACACCTGGAGTAAGGAAGACTAGGGATGTTTTGAGAGCACCTGGAAGTGAGCCTACTTTGCGTAGGTCTACCAGAGTTAAGTATCCTGTGGATAGGCTGAAATATGATGGATTTACAGCCATTCACTATGCATATATGGTCAAAGTGATACAGGAACCAGAACCCACTTCTTTTGAGCAAGCCATGGGAAAAGAAAAATGGAAGAAAGCCATGGATGAAGAAATGGATGCCTTGGAAGCAAATGCTACATGGGAATTGGTACCTTTGCCTAAAGGTAAGAATGCAATTGGCTGTAAGTGGGTTTATAAGGTGAAGCACAATGCAGATGGTTCTGTGAACAGATACAAGGCAAGATTAGCAGTCAAGGGGTATGCACAAACATATGGCATTGACTATGAAGAAACATTCAGTCTGGTTGCAAGGATGGCAACCGTAAGAGCAGTCATTGCTATGGCTGCATCAAAGGGATGGTCTTTATATTAGATGGATGTAAAGAATGCCTTCTTGCATGGTGATTTGCAAGAAGAGGTCTACATGGAGCAGCCACCAGGTTATGTGCATGATGTTCATCCTGAGTTTGTTTGCAGGTTGAAGAAAGCCTTGTATGGCTTGAAGCAAGCACCTAGAGCATGGTCTGACAAGATAGGACAGTATCTTGTCACTATTGGCTTTCAGATTTCCAAGGTAGATTTCTCACTTTATGTGAGAAAAACAGAGAAAGGTATTATGCTACTTGTCATTTATGTTGATGATTTGATCATGATAGGTGACAGTGATGAAGATATCCTTCATGTGAAAATGCTATTGAAGAAGAAGTTTGAGATGAAGGATTTGGGAGAGCTATGTTATTTCTTGGGCATTGAGGTGATTAGATCACCAAGTGGGATACAGCTCTTGTAGAGGCAGTATGGATTGGACATGCTGTCCAAATATGGGATGACAGGCTGTAAGCCTATTTCAGTTCCTTTGGACCAGAATGTGAAGCTGAGTGCAGATGCAGGTGAGCTTCTAGAAGACCCTACTATGTACAGACGCATAGTAGGAAGCTTGATTTATATGACTATTACCAGGCCAGATTTGAGCTATGATGTTGGATTGGTAAGTCAGTTTATGCAGTCTCCAAGGAAACCGCATTTGGATGTGGCTAGACGCATACTCAGGTATGTGAAGTCCACATTGCAGTATGGACTATTTTATGAGATTGGGGTTCAGATACAGTTGCATGGATACACTGATGCTGATTGGGCTGGTAGCATTTCTGATAAACGATTTACTAGTGGATATGTGTTCTCTTTTGGGAGTGCTGCAGTCACTTGGAGCAGCAAGAAACAGCCTACAGTTGCCTTGTCCAGCACAGAGGCTGAGTACAGGGGTGCAGCAATGGCTGCATGTGAGGTAGCTTGGTTGCATAAGCTACTTTATGATATGCATCAGTCTACAAATGGGCCAGTTGTCATTTATTGTGACAACATGAGTAGTATACACTTGGCAAATAACCCAGTCTATCATGCTTGAACAAAGCACATTGAGGTGCATTATCACTATGTGCGGGAGAGGGTTTTACTAGGTCTTATTGATCTAGTTTATGTCAGCACAGAGGATCAGGTAGCTGACATATTCACGAAGGCATTGGGCACAGAGAAGCTGCGCAAGTTCAGAGACCTGCTTGGTGTGCAGGAATTGGGATTGAGCTCGAGGGGGAGTGTTGAGATATCGAGCTCCACTCGTGATATGCCAGGGTGACCGTTGTGCATTTATGTCACCGACTTGTCAGTTGCAGATGCGGTTGGTACACCGCCCATGAATAATAGCTACATGACAGCTATCCTTATCTACTCTAGTTCGTGGCTCAGTTAGTATGCCATCTTAGTTAGTTGAGTTTGGTTTTGAGACCCATATATAGGGTTCTTCTATTTCTTTGTACTCGAGTTTTTTTGGCTTACACAAACTAAGAAGAGGAAAACTGTTTTCAACCTCCACCTCTGTGTGTATTCCCCCATTGTGCAAGCAAGAAAGCTACAAGTGAGACTCCTTCCTTCTCTCCCACAATCTTGACAGTTAGAGTATACTCTTGCTAACTTGGTGTCAGGGTGGTGCTTAAGGTGTACTCATTAGTTGCGCATGTGTATGCTTTAAGAGTAAAGGTGTAAATAGGAATCTGCACTCTTGTGACGTATGCCGATGTATTCTTTTAGGTGTAAAACTGAAAGTAAATGCATAAAGTTGTAGAGTTTAGAGGATACCTTACAATTTCTTAAATGCTATTCCACCTTTTTAACTATTTTCAATCATAAGGAACCTCACACCTATAGAGTGATTATATGCCTTTGCTAGGTTGAATGATACCATGACACCATCCTTGCACCTTTTCAACTTGAAGCATATACATGTCCTTCTATGAGGTCTTATATAAGGCATGTAAGGGATGGTATAGAGGTATTGCCCTTTTAAGAATTATAAAGTGGCAAGGATAGTGTTAGGGTATACTATTGCTAGTTTTGCAAGTGTATGATTTTAGGAATAGGTGCTGTAAAGGAGCAAGGATGGTGTCAGGGTATACTCTTGCTAGGTGTGCTTGTAGGAGCTGTAAAGCTGTAAGTGTGGAAGGCTAATGTTTGCATGTACTCTTGCTAGTGTATGCTTTTAGAAATACAATATCTAAATCTATAAGGGTGCAAGGATATTGTAAAGCTGTAAAGGTGGAATAATGGTTTCAGGATGTATAAGAAATCTCATATAGCTTTATGCTTATCTTTACACCTCAACAAATTTACACCAAGTTATTTCACTATCCCTTTTCTACTTTACTTATATGTTTTCAAGGTATACTCTCACTAAATACAAGGTGTATTCTTGCTTAGGTGTGCAAGTGTATGCTTTTAGGAATAGGTTGTGTAAAGGGGCAAGATGTTGTCAAGGTATACTCTTGCTAACGAGAGTATAACACCACCCTGACAAGGTTACATTTGTAAGGGTGATTTCAAAGTATAATCTTGTTAGGGTGTACTTTACATCTTGACACATTTACACCATTTTTTTGCACTATTTATTTTTTACTTTACTATTATTTTATTAAGCCCTACTCTTTCTAGGTGTGTGCGATGTATTCTTAATAGGTGTGTAGGTGTATGCTTTTAGGAATAGGTTTGAAGCTATAAAGTTGTAAAGCTATAAGGATTACTCTTGCTAGCTAGGTGTCAAGGTGTACTCTTGCTAGCTTAGTAATTGAATGTAGTCTTGTTAGGGTGCACTCTTCAACTATTTTCAATCATAAGGATTGTCACACTTATAGAGTGATTATATACCAGTGAGGATGCCTTACAATTCTTAAATTTCCTCATAGCGTCCCTTCAGTTAATTTCTATCATAAGGACACTCGGACCTTCTAATAAATCCTTACAACTTTACTTCTTGACACATTTACACCATTTTTTTGCACTATTCCTTTTTTACTTTACTATTATTTTGTCACATTGTACTCTTGCTAGGTGTACGGGCTGTATTCTTAATAAGTGTGTAGGTGTATGCTTTTAGGAATGGGTTTAAAGATGTAAATCTATAAAGTCACAAGGGTGGTGTACTCTTGCTAGCTTGGTGTTAGGGTGTACTCTAGCTAGGGTGGTGTAAAAGTGAAAGTAAATCTGTACAATTCTTTATAGTAGGCAAGCAGTGACACTAACACCAACATGAAACCAACTATTTTTTGTTTGAAGAGTCTTAGTTTAGTTTTGTGTTGAGGTTTATGTTAGCCCAAGTGTTTATGATTATGCAATTTCTACATTTGATAACTTTTGGAAGGCATACGATTAGCTACCCAACAAGGAAGGCAACCAAAAAACATGCCAAACAAGAACAAATTATGAGAGAAAGAATGAATGGCTGACCTTACATTGGAAGCCTTGGGGGATGGATTCTGCAATAAACGCCCTCAATTTTATCTCAATGGAGGGATCAGAGGCCTTGATGACAATGTTTCTGTAGGAGGAAGCTCACATTGCTATTGTTAATAGATCAACTCTCAAATCTTCCAAGTGCCCGCCTTCTTAACAACTTTCCATGCACAACAACTTTGTGCACTGCTATTACCTCGCCTCTCCAATTCAATCCCAAAAATTAAAAAGTGAGCCAATCTCTCTCCCCTTTCCCCCCAAGACAACCTTCGGTTCTTGTATAGGCAATTAGGTTCACTATGTGTCATGTGAATAGAATGTGGCTAGTTGTATGGTGTAGGGTATTATGGTTTCAAAATTCATGTACAAAAGTTTCTTGTAAGGTATAGACGAAGCCATGTACACATGCATCATTGTCAAGATCTCAGCTGCTCTATAAAAGGCCACCTTCAAAGCACCCCTCAATATAGTGGCCAACAAATGCAGGAAAAGCTAGCCATTGACAATGGTCATGATGAATTTCTTTACCCTTGTCAATGGCTCCTATATCAGCATGCTTTGAAGATGATAAAAAAAGGGCATGCATTAATAATGTGATCCTCCCATAACATCTTGTCAAAACATTTTAGTGCTTCCTTACCTTGCCCATGCTGTACATATCTTGCAAATCAATGAACTCTAAGAGACAACATCCCTAACAGGAAGCTCATACGTGGCTCATACCAATGCTCCTATTGCTTTTGCAAATGCACCACACTTGGCATACATATTCACCCACTGAATTGCCAAGCATACTATTTCTCTCCAACCACCCCAATCTATTTGTCTCATTATGAATTTATTCACCCTTTACAACTACTTTGACATCTACATATGCTCTCAAGGCACAAATAAAGACAAATATAATGAGGGAGTGCCCCTCATGTCACATCTTATCAAAACATTTTAATGCTTCCTTCCCTTGCCTGTGTTGTGGATATCGTGCAATAAGTGCACTCCAAGACACTACATCCCAAATTGGAAGCTCATCCAAGACCTCATGCACTTTTGCAAGTGCACCACATTTGGCATACATATCCACAAGAGCATTTCCATTCACAATAATATTGCCCTCCACACAAACCATGATGGCCTTCAAATCCATGCCCATTGATTTCTCCTCCTTCCTACTCTCATAGAAATCATGGGAACCTCCGATTGCTTCACTACTCAAATTCTCACAACTCCATGCGTACTTCATTGTCAAGCTCTACTCTTGCTAGCTTGGTGATTTACTATTGCCATCTTGGTGTCACAAGGGTGGTATACCTTCCAATGAAGTTGTAAAGCCACAAGGGTGGTGTACTCAGCCAGCTTGTTGTCAAGGTGTACTTTAGCTAGGGTGATGTTAAGGTGTATTCTTGTTAGGGTGGTGTTCCAATACACTCTTGCTATATCATAGGAATACAGTGATTATCATAGGAATAGGTTTGAACCTTTAAAGCCATAAAGTCACAAGGGTAGTGTCAAGGTATACTCTTGCTAGCTTGGTTTCATAGTGTACTTTAGTTAGGGTGGTGTTCAATTACTTTAGTTAGGGTGGTGTCAAGGTGTACTCTTGTTAAGGTGATGTTAGAGCATGCTCTTGCTAACTTGGTATCACGGTGTAGTCTTGTCACTGTGGTGTTAGGGTATACTCCCGCTAGTTGTGCATCTATATGGTTTGAGAGTAAAGGTGTAAAGCTAGGAATCTACACTCTTGTTAGGTATGCTTATGTATTCTTTTAGGTGTAAAAGGAAAAGTAAATGTATAATGTTGTGGAGCTTAGAGGATGCCTTACAATTCTAAATACTCTTAATAGGTTTGTAGGGTTTTCTCTTAATAGGTGTGTATGTATATGCTTTTAGGAATAGGTTTGAAGTTGTAAATCTGTAAAGCTGTGAGGGTGGTTTCAGGGTATACCTTATTAGGGTGTACTTTAGTTAGGGTAGTGTCAAGGTGTACTCTTGTGTTGGTGGTGTTAGAGTATACTCTAGCTAGCTTGGTGTCATGGTGTAGGCTTGTCATGGTGGTGTTAGGGTATGCTCTCGCTAGTTGTGCACATATATGCTTTGAGAGTAAAGGTGTAAAGGTATGAATTTGCACTCCTGCTAGGTATGTCGGTGTATGCTTTTAGGTGTAAAACTAAAAGTAAATGCATAAAGTTGTAGAGATTAGAGGATGCCTTACAATTCTTAAATACTCTTACACCTTTTCAACTATTTTCAATCATGAGGATCCTCACACTTATAGAGTGATTATATATGTTTGCTAAGTTCAACGATAGTGTTAGGATATACTTTTGCTAGGTGTGCAAGTGTATGCTTTGAGAGTAAAGTTGTAAACCTTTGAAGGTGGAAGGGTGTGCTCTTAATAGGTGTGTAGGTGTATGCTTTTAGGAATAGGATTGAAGCTGTACACTTGTAAAGCTATAAGGATGGTTTCAAGGTATACTCTTGCTAGCTAGGTGTCAAGGTATGCTATTGCTAGCTTAGTATTAGGGTGTAGTCTTGTTACGGTGTTAGGGTGTACTCTAGCTTGTTGCGCACGTGTAAGCTTTGACAGTAAATGTGTAAAGCTAGGAATGTGCAAGGGTGGTGCTAGAGTGCACTCTTCAACTATTTTCAATCATAAGGATTCTCCCACTTTTACAATCTCAGAGCTTCCCTTCACTTATTTTCTATCATAAGGACACTTAAAGCTTATAATAAGCCCTTACAACTTTACATCTTGACACATTTACACCATGTTTTTGCACTATTCCTTCTTTGCTTTACTATTATTTTGTCAAGCTCTACTCCTGCTAGGTGTGCAGGGTGTATTCTTAATAGGTGTGTAGGTGTATGCTTTTAGGAATAGGTTTAAAGCTATAAAGCTATAAATCCATAAAGCCATAAGGGTGGTGTACTCTTGCCAGCTTGGTGTCCGAGTGTACTTTAGCTAGGGTGGTATAAAAGTGAAAGTAAATCTGTACAACTGTAGAGTTGCAAGGATGCCTTATAGTTCTTAAATTCTCTCACATCATTCTACTTTTTTCTATCATAAGGACCCTCACACCTTTACACCCTTACTCATTTACATTGTGTTTTTTATCTACCCCTTTCTACTTTACTTTTATGGTGTCAACCTATACTCTTACACCTCTTCAACTATTTTTAATCATAAGGATCCTCACACTTATACAGTGATTACATACTCTCCAACATTACATGAGACATGTACACCATGAGACATAAATTCCTTCTACTAAAAATAGGTTTGAAGTTGTGAAGCCATCAAGCATCTAGTGTCAAGGTATACTCTCGCTAGCTTTAATTCACGGTGTACTTTAGTTAGGGTGGTGTTCAATTATACTCTTGCTAGCATGGTGTCAGAGGCTATACTCTTGTTAGGGTGATGTTAGATTATACCCTTGCTAAATTGGTGTCAGGGTGTAATCTTGTCACGGTTGTGTTAGGGTATACTCCCGCTAGTTGTGCACATGTATGCTTTGAGAGTAAAGGTGTAAAGCTAGGAATCTACACTCTTGCTAGGTATACTTGT
Organism: Lygodium microphyllum; assembly: GCF_053477565.2. Lineage (NCBI taxonomy): Eukaryota > Viridiplantae > Streptophyta > Polypodiopsida > Schizaeales > Lygodiaceae > Lygodium > Lygodium microphyllum. The sequence continues at coordinate 93,698,858 of NC_141139.1, forward strand.
GTATGCTTTTAGGTGTCAGACGGAAAGTAAATGTGTAAAGTTGTGGAGTTCAAAGGATGCCTTACATTTCTTAAATACTCTTATACGTTTTCAACTATTTTCAATCATAAGGATCCTCACACATATAGAGTGATGCCCTTAGATGTTCTGGGCCGCACGCACGCTACATTGATGAATTCAATGAGTTTACCACCTGGGCGAAGAGGTCTAGGTAATCTTTTGAAATTTCATCATGATGGGGATAGATCATTGAATTATTGATCTTCAATGAGGAATTCCAAGTAAGTGCGAGTCATCAGCTCACATTGACTACATCCCTGCCCTTTGTACACACTGCCCATCACTCCTACCGATTGAATGGTCTAGTGAAATTTTCGGTTTGTGGGGATGCTGATAGTTTGCCGCCATCGATGACGTTGTGAGAAGTTTATTAAGCCTTATCATTTAGAGGAAGGAGAAGTCGTAACAAGGTTTCCGTAGGTAAACTTGCAGAAGGATCATTGACACACATCTGTGAGAACAATGCCTTCTCTCTCTTCGTCGAAGACAGGCGATAGTGAGAGAGGTGGCACTTTGGGGCCGCCCCACATCCGTGCGTGTGGAGGAGGTCGAAATTCAAGATTTGAAATTACATACACTATAAAATAAGAACACATTTTTCAATTTTTTTCATTTAAAGTAGTAAGGAAAGATGTTTGATCATACTCAACACTATGGGCATGGGCAAGCCCAATAAAGTACAAACTAGCCGAATGGAAGGTGTGAGAAAATTTAAGAATTGTAAGGCATCCTCGTAGCTCTAAAGCTTTACACCTTTTATTTTTGTTTTACACTCTTGCCCCTTCACAGATTTACAAACTTTACTCTAAAAGCATACACGTGCATATCTAGCAAAGGTATACCCTTGCACCTTTACAACTTTACACATTCTATTCCTAAAAGCATGCATCACAAGAGTATACCTTGACACAATCAAAGTAAAGTAAGAAGGGATAGTGCACAAACATAGTTTAGGATTTTAGGGTTTAGGGTTTAGGATTTTAGGGTTTAGCAAGAGTGCACCCTAACACCACCCTAAAGTCATACACTTGAACATGTAGTAAAAGTACACTAAAACCATCCTTGCACCTTCATAGCTTGTGTGCTTTCAAAGTAGAGTTTGTAAATTTGGGAACCAACACTCATTGTAGACTTATACAATCATTATACACTCTACATCCTTACATAAAGTGATTATACTATTTTTGCTAAGGTTTATAAATCCCTCCTGATAAGTTCCTTAAAGCATAAATCCCTTACACCATCTACTCCTTAAAGCATACACCTACACATCTAGCAAGAGTACACCTTGATGACACCGAAAGTATATAATCACTCTATAAGTGTGAGGATCCTTATGATTAAAAACAGTTGAAAAAGTGTAAGAGTATTTAGGAATTGCAAGGCATCCTCTAAGCTCTACAACTTTATGCATTTACTTTCAGTTTTACACCTAAAAGCATACACCAACATACCTAGCAAGAGTGCAGATTCCTATCTTTACACTTTACTCTCAAAGCATACACATGCATAGCTAGTAGCATTATACCCTAACACCATCGTGACAAGACTACACCCTAATGCCAAGTTAGCAAGAGTATACTCTAACACCATCGTAACAAGAGTACACCCTGACTCCATGGTAGCAAGAGTATACTTGAATACCACCCTAATGAGAATATTATACACTAACACCACCCTAACTAAAGTACACCACGAAACCAAGCTAGCATGAGTATACCTTGATAGCATCTTAGTGACTTTGTGGCTTTACAACTTCAAACCTGTTTTCAGTAGAAGGAATTTATGTCTCATGGTGTACATGTCTCATCAAACATTAGAGAGTATATAATCACTATATAAGTGTGAGGATCCTTATGATTGAAAATAGTTGAAGAGATCCTTCTGATAGAAAATAGTAAAAGAGGTGTAAGAGAATTTAAGAACTCTAAGGCACCCTCGTAGCACTACAACTATACAAATTTACCTTCACTTTTACACCTAGCAAGAGTGCACCATGACACCACCCTAAGGTCATACACATGAACACGTAGTAAAAGTATTGCCAGACACCACACTTGCATCTTCCTAGCTTTAAAAATTTACTCTCAAAGCATACACATGTACAACTAGTGGGACTACACCCTAACACCACCATGACAAGACTACACCTTGACACCAAGCTAGCAAGAGTGGACTCTAACACCACTCTAACAAGAGTGCACCGTGACACTATGATAGAAAGAGTGTATTCAAATACCACCCTAACAAGAATATGCCCTAACATCACCCTAGCTAAAGTATAACCTAACACCAAGATGGCAAGATTACACCACACTTGTGGCTTTACAACTTTATAGCTTTAAACCTATTCCTAAAAGCATACACCTATGCACCTACTAAGAATACACCCCACACACCTAGCAAGATAGAGCCTGACAAAATGATAGTAAAGTAAAAAAGGGATAATGCAAAAACATGGTATAAATCTGTCAAGATGTAAAGTTGTAAGGGTTTCTTAGAAGGCCTGAGTGTCCTTATGACATAAAATAACTAAAGGGAAGCTATGAGGGAATTTAAGAATTGTAAGGCATCCTCACAGCTCTACGATGTTACATATTTTCTTTTAGTTTTGAACCTAAAAGCATACACTTGCATACCTAGAAAGAGCACACATTGACACCACCCTTGCACCTTTATAGATTTCCACCTTCTATTCCTCAAAGCCTCCATCTACACACCTAGCAAGAGTACACACTAGCGACCACCCTTCTACCTTAACAAGTTTACAACTTTACTCTCATTGCATACACGTGCACACCTAGCAAAAGTATAGCCTGACACTATCTTTCAACCTTTACAGCATTGCACATTTTCTTAAAAGCATACACTTTCACACCTCGCAAGAGTAAACCTTATAAAATAGTAAAGTGTAAAGACGTGCGTAGCTAGCGAGAGTATGCCCTAACACCACCCTAACAAGACTACACCCTGATACTAAGCTAGCAATACTACATCTTGACACCTAGCTAGCAAGTGTATACCTTGAAACCAACCTTACAACCTTACAACTTTATAGCTTCAAACCTATTTCTAAAAGCATACACCTACACACCTGTTGAGAGTACACCCTGCAAACCTGTTAAGAATACACCCCTCCACCTTCAAAGGTTTACAACTTTACTCTCAAGCACTTGCACACCTAGCAAAAGTATAGCCTAACACTATCATTCAACCAAGAAAAAGTATATAATCGCTCTATAAGTGTGAGGATCTTTATGACCGAAAATAGTTGAAAAGGTGTACACCTAAGTAAAGTACACACTAACAAGTGTACACCATAACGAGAATATTATACAGTAACACCACCTTAACTAAAGTACACCATGAAACCAAGCTAGCAAGAGTACATCTTGACACCATCCTTGTAGATTTACAGCTTTATAGCTTCAAACCTATTCCTATGATAATCAGTATATCTGGAGGATTCAAACCAAGCTAACAAGAGTAGACATTGACATTAACCTAACAAGAGTACACCCTAACACCATACTAGCAAGAGTCTATTCAAACACTACCCTAACAACAAGAATACACCCTAACATCATCCTATCTAAAGTACACCCTGACAACAAGCTAGCAAGAGTACACCACTCTTGTGGCTTTACAACATTATTAAAAGATATGCCACCCTTGTGACATCAAGTTGGCAAGAGTACACCACCAAGCTAGCAAGAGTAGAGCTTGACAATGAAGTGCGCATGGAGCTGTGAGGGATTGAGCAGTGAAACATTCATAGGTTCCCATGATTTCTGTGATAGCAGGAAGGAGAAATCAATGGGCACAAATCTGAAGGATGGCATGGTTTGTTTGGATGAGATGGGAAGGGATGGCGATATATGCAAGTTTGCGGAGGCAACATATCCTTTGGCTTACAATCTTGATGGTATAGAAATCGTGGTGGAAATCCCATATGCTAACATGTCATCAGCTCATGATGTTCTTAATGATTCGAAACAAGAACATATGAAAACCATGGCTGCAAAGAGCTATGAAATTGAGGCAAATAAGGGCATTTTTACAACACCTAAATGTGGTGCAAAGCCTAGAACTTCTACACAAGTGGACAGCATCATGGCTAGTCTCTCAAGGGAGAGATCTATACAAGAAATTGATTACACTCTGATGAGCTTGAGAAAGGCATTTGTCACCCCACCACCCCAACCATGGCATGGCAACCCCCTCCTTTCAACCATGACATTACTCCATACCACATGAGGCACCTCTACTTGGCATGACACGGTGTTTCTTAGACCTTGCTATGATATCCCCTCTCCCCTTTCTCACTATGGCACAATTCCCTCTCCTCAACACCATGACGTGATGCACTCCTTCCCCTCTCTACCCTTAAAAATTTTGGCATTGTGATGTGACTCACTCTCTCTCCCTCCTCCTCTTGCAAAATTTAGGCCTTTGTTCTTCTAAACCTTCATAGCCCCCCCCTCCCCCCCAACTAATAACACTGCGAATGCGATGTGCTCTCTCCTTCTCCCTCTGCTTGCAAAATTTTTGCCTCCCCTTCTTCTAAACCCGAAATCTCCCCCGCCTCCCCAGACAACACACCATATTGTGACGCAACATGCTCTCCTCCTCCCCATGCAAAATTTTGGCCCTTCTTCGAAACCCAAGAAAACCTCACCACCTCTCCCCCAATGAAAAATTTCAGCACTTCTTCAAAACCCAAAAAAGGGCACACCTCCCCCCTCTTCCCAAAAACCTCGTCCAACCAACTCCAAAAAATCCCACACCGCACCTTGACATAGCACACGACAACCCCCCTCCTGCTCCCAAAAATCCCGCTCCATCCAATCATAAAAATCCCCACTCCCCTACCTCAAGATGGCAAGCCATCCCCAACCCTCTTTCACAAAACTGCACTTTTTCGAACCCCAAAAAATCCAACTCCCCCCCCCCACAATATGGCACACACCCACGCCCCCAAAATATGGCACACACCCTCTCTCCTCAAAAACTGTGGCGCAACCCTTGCATCCAACCTCCAATCCACCACAACAACATGACACACATATACACACACATATCCCTGTCTCCCCCAAACACTCTTTTCTCAAAAATCCTGCTCCACCCAACTTGAAAAAATCCACTCTCATGATATGGCACACATTTTCCCTCTTCCCAAAAACCCCACTCCACCCAACCCCAAAAAAACCCACATCGCACACCACGACATGGCACATTCCCCCCTCTTTCTTCCAAAAAAACCATGCTCCACCCCCAACCCTAAAAAACCTCACTCCCCCACCACAACATGGCATGACATCCCCATCCCCCCACCCCCCAAAAAAAAAAAAACCCACTTCTCCCAACCTCAAAAAACCCCACTCCCCCACGACATGGCACACATACCCTGTCTCCCAAAAACCACGGCACAACCTCTACACCCAACCTCCACTTTGCCATGTGGCACACACACACACCCTCCCCTCCTCCCTCAACTCCCTTCTCCCAAAAACCCCACTCCACCCAACCTCAAAAATACCCACACTCTCCGATGATGACATGGCACACAAATCCCCCTTCCCCCCCTTTCCCAAAATCCTCGCTCCACCCAACTCCAAAAAATCCCACACCCTCTATGATATGGCACACCTCCCCTTTCCCCAAAAACCCTGCTCCACCACCAAACCACAAAAAACCCCACTCCTCGATAACATGGTCGATTCCCTAGTTTGGGGGAGAGGGTTGCCATGCTGCGATCAAGGTGGGGAAAGGGCAATTTGATGGAGAGGGAGGTCATTATTTTGACCATAGGAACTTGGCGGCGGGTGCATTCTGGTGAGGAGTAAAGTTGACCACAAGTTAGTTTTTAAAGGTACTAGGACCCCCCCCCCCCCCACATACAAGTTGAGGCTTTTCTAAGAAAAAAAGTTGACCACAAGTACTTGAAGGGTTGTGACTCCAAGGAGACTTGTGACTTGAAGGTTTCTAACTCCAAGGACTTGTGGGGTTGTTCACTTGCACTTGCAACATGACAACATATAGTTGCAAAGTTGACCATAAGTACTTGAAGGCTTGACACTACAGGATGGGATAACACACCATGATATGGAAATCTTGTGCCATGGTGTACTTGAAGGGTTGTGACTCCAAGGACTTGTGGGGTTATTCACTTGCACTTGCAACATGACAACATGTAGTTACAAAAAAAAAGGTACTTGGAAGAGTTGTGACTCCAGAGACTTGTGGGGTTGTTCACTTGCACTTGCAGCAGCATGACAATGTGTAGTTGCAAAGTTGACCACAAGTACTTGAAGGTTGACTGCAGAATGGGATAACACACCATGATTTGGGGATCTCGTGCCATGGTGTAAGGGGGGAGGGGTACCATGGTGGGGGTAGTGTCATGTCATTGTCTAATAGCAAGGTCAAGGGAGACGACACAATGTAGTGTGGATCACACCAAGGGGAGCATCACATTGCATCATGGGGGGGTTGACGTGGTTCCAGACAAGACATGCTAGCATACCATGTCATGTCATGATTACAGAGCATGTGATAGTCTATGATGGTAGCATGCGATGATTCATGGTCATTGAATAGGATGCAAGAGCAAAGATAACTCAAATTGTAGTAGACATCCTTGTTGTAGGTGCAAAAGTCTTGGAATAATCCAACCCTACCGTCTCACCAAATCCCTGGAGCAACAACAAGCCTGGCCTTATGGTTGTTCAAGGAGCCATCAATTTTTTGTCTTAAAGATCCACTTCACATCATCTATCTTCCCTTCCTGTTGTTATGTTTGTGGGGTGATTTACATGTGAAACGATCATGTTGTGCACCTATGTGATAAGTGCTATTGGCATTGACAAAAGAAAACAAATGTGTTTGTGTGTGTGTGTGTGTGTGTGTATACATGTATAAATGTGATGGAACCTAGAAAGGGCCGGCACTGGCTCGTGCACTAGCCGGACCTCTATCTCACGCGCTCAACAACCCCACGGCCTCACGGCCAGGAGCGTTGATGACACATACATTGCCTTCCTAGACATCTTGCGTTTGTATTACATCGTTTGTAGTCCACTCTTCTCTCACCCACTACTCCTCAGAGGGAGTCCCTTACACACTGCCTAATGGCACGAAGCACAGACATTAGGGGTCCTCCAATGGCTGAATGCCGCCACCCCTCTGCGACTCTCCTACACCATGGGGATTGGCCCCTCGATGCGTCGCTCAACATATAAACATTCCGTACAAAATCCACTCAAGGTACCATTTAATCGTATACAGGAATGTACCATTGTCCTTACTTCTCTTTCCCCTAGACCCCATGACTAGCCTATGGCTTAGGGTGTCATGTCTCTCACTCAATGTGGGTCAAGGTCCTAATGAAAGCAATTGCTGTGCATCCAAGATTTCTGATCCCTTTAAATATTTCCATGATTTATGCATATTGTGGATGCTAAGTTCTCAAACAATAATGAAATCAATATTGTGCACATGTGGAAAACATCCTTTCAATGATTTTCAACTACCGTTCTTATGCGGCGTTGCACATACCTAGCACTGAGGAAACCCTCGTGCTACTAGGCCCTTATTTTATAATTATTCACTGACCTATATGGCATGCAAACAAAAGCCAGCAATATTTTCATCATTTTACTCCGCATTTAGACACATTTTCACCACTCTACCCTCCCATCGATCAAATGTTGCATTATTGTATAGATTTATAAGGCATTTTGCCATCATTTTATGTGTAAAAAGCGGAAAAAGATGCACTAGAACAAGAAGGTGGGGCTGAACTGAGGCAAATCCTCATGCTTCAGTCCCCCCAAACATTCACGAACATTGTTCTTAATTTTCATTAATTTTCCACACCCAAAGTGCATTTTTTCCCTATTTTTAGTGGTTTTTCTCTATTTTCCTTGTATTTTTCCTTATTTTTTGCATTATTTAATTACTGAAAATTCAAAATAGATTATGGGCTGTGGCCCTTAGTTCCTTCTTGCAACAAAAATGAACATTTAGTTGGTGTTCCTATTCATTCTTCCATTTTTATGCCCAAAAACATCATTTTCCCTTGATTTTCCATATTTTATGTGTTTTAATGTATTATTTTGAGTCACAAGATGCATGGTTTTCTGATTTTCTGACTATGATCAACAAGTACTCATGGAAAACAGCAACATAAACAATGTTTAGCCCACATGAACAACATTTTATCAATCAAAAGCCATGAAATCTCAAATTTCCTTTGAAAAAATTGAATTACTGCTTATTTGCGTGTTTCGGGTTTCATGTCCATGGCTGCAAATCTGAAAATCAGTAGCACTTCATGCTCATGACGATCACAAATCACCATTTCCAGCCCGTGGAGCAATCCGATCAATGTCGGACAAGCCTCCATCATTATTTCTTCTTCCTTTCTCTTCACACATGAATTCCCCCTTAGAAGAGAGAGAGGGAGGAGAGAGAAAGACTAGATCTCTATCTCGGCATTCAGGCCATCAATTGAGGAGCGAAGGACGGCAATAGATTCAGCATTCAGGAGGGAAGCAAGGGCCAATGTCTGTTGGGTAGGTTGTTTGCAGGCTGCATGCTTGATCTCCCCTCATGATGGCGCATTTTTCGGCGCAAAACTGGCGTGATCTTCTCCTCTCTCTCTCTCCACGATTTCTTCATCTCCTTTTTCACCTTTCTTTCATGTGACATTTAAAATTGGGCTCCCAAAGGTCATGCCCACTTTGGCCACTCCAATGTCCACCTCTTCAAACCTTGACCGTTTCCTTGGCCATTTCCCCGTCCGGACTCGGAATTGAACTCTGAAAAATCCTAGGCGTCCGGCTTGGCATCTCGCATTGGCCAGTAGCTCGTGTCAACCTGCAGGACTGTCTGAAAAATTATGAAAAATCAACAAGTGTCGCTCGGGCACCTTTAAAGCACTTTAGTGCTTAAAATCGTCCTAGGTCGAGCCGCCTTTGACGGTGAATATTTTTCCCTTGATATTCATAATTTTTAGCTATTTTTAAGCAATTCCCGGCACCAAAATTCTACTCTCATTAGCGACCACGGGATAGGGCGACTCAGCCCGTCGAATCCACGAACATATCTGCACATAAACAACCAAAGAAGCATCAAACTGATACAAAACAAATATATAATAAAACTCAGCACAATGCTCCCCCTACCCCTGGACAGAACCAAGGCATGACATTCAAAGGAGTAGGCCTAGCATCATCTAATAGAAGATCCGAAGTGAGTCGCTAACCAACTGCTCCAACACAGCCAAACTAAAAAATCTGTCAAAGAGGTTGCCCTAAGTGGTAGTCTGAACTACTTACCAACTAAAGACAACACAACTAGGAGCTCCTACAAGGCGAGGACTCCGATAGCCTGATCAAGGAGTATTTTCTTTCAATACATTTCTTCTTTTAGGGTTTTTATTTTATTAATATACTTGGGCATGTAAAAAGGAGGGAGCTGAGCGTAGTGACCCAAGGAGAACAGGGCATCGGTCTCAGGACCTGTCTCGGCACCCAAGAACCTACCAAGCCCTCGCAAGGCAACACTTAATCCTTTTATAATGCTCACTTTTATTTTCGCTCCAACCTTCCTTGTTTTTTTATTTTTTTTTTCCAGCAAGAAGCCACCCCTAGGAAGACAAGGTATTGGCCCCGAGTCTGATTCGTCCCCAGGAACCTACCAGGCCTTCGCAAGGCAATGATCAACTGCTTATATATTTTCATTCCTTTTCTTTTCTTTGATAGGGGTTAGAACTCCTTTTTACACACCTTCGTATTTATATTCATCTTTTGGGATGTTCAGGGTTTCTTGGCATCATCATTATTATCTGATGGCAAGCTTCTCTAACTACCTCACTACTAACAAGAACTCCTAGAACGGCTGCCTAGCAGGCTAGCAAAACAGGGCCACTAGGACTTCCTTCTAAAACAGGCCTTTCGATGCCTGACAATGTCTTTACAGGAGGCAATGACTACTCCGACCTCCCTCAAACATACTTAGCCTAAACCTGGGACTTCATGCCTTGGTTGCCGGTCCCCAACAAAAATGTATCCCCTCGACAAGTAAAAATACACATATAATAGAAAAGAAATGTACTCATAAAGGAGAGATATCACCTGGATTGGCCACAAGAAGCTTCCATCGCAGCAAAGGCTCCTCCGGGCTCCACCAAATTTCACGAATCACAAAACCTGTCCAGCACAACACTTAAAACAAAAACCCAATTAAACGCATCCGCACTAGACAGGGAAATGGCCCTCTTGGCCTAATGAAATAAAACATGACTTTGCTACAAAATTGAATCGGCCCTCTTGGCCTAATGAAATCAACCAATACTACACATAACATCCTCCTGGAAACAACTATGATAGACATCAAAGCATACCATTCCCAGGGGAACAGGGGTCGTAGCCCTAAACTAGGTGCATTAAATTATGACCCATCCCTCCTATGTATATCGCAAGAGGTGTTCGCATCACATGTCGTCTAATCAATCTGTGGGTCCAAGATAATAAAGGCAGATGAGTCTCACCTACCTTCTGCATCACCTAGATCAACCATCGTCTGCCAAAGAGGGCATGTTCAGAAAGCATACCCCACAAACGACCAGGTCCTGTCTCACCATCAATAGATATATCGGGACAAGGGCCACAATTAAAGAAGAGGCCTTCTTCATACGCAAGGTTAGCCAATGAATCAGCAAACTGATTCCAATTCCGTGGAATCAACTGAAAAGACACTCTATCAAATTCGTCTAGCAGGACTATGGCAGTATGATGGTACATGCAAAGGATGGGGTTTCGTACCATGTACGTCCCATTGAGTTGATTTAAAACCAATTGAGAGTCCCCTTTCACCAACACCTGGCGGATACCACCATTCTTTGCAATATTCAAACCCATAATTAGGGCTTTGTATTCTGCCATATTATTGGTAAAATTTACCCCGAGATAAGCAGCTAACTTCATGACAATGCATCGTTGAGGGTCTCGGATGATAACTCCTACACTTCCTTTTTTGCATGCACCCTTGGATGCCCCATCAAAGTACAAGGTGTATGTCCATAAAGGGTTTACATATCCCGCCATCTTGAACTCTACTCGTAATTATGGTAATCGAAATTCAGCATATTCAACGGGTGGACTGTAGGCTCCATCCCTCCATCATCATTGAATTCAACAGGGATGCTCGTCAAAATTTGTAGGCAGTGATGGCAGAAGACCTTGATCTCCCAAATAAATGTCCCGCCTTCTTGCTCAGTCACCTTATATCCTTTGCTCCACCAAATGAGCTTTCCCTGATGATACCTCTGTTCTAAATATGGGTGTTCTAAATAAGGGATCAGATGACCCATCAACCTCTATCATGATTTCCTTGTAGATATTTGATCGATCTCGCCTAGACCTGCAAGCAGTCATAGTATTAGTGCAATCAGAAATAATAAGGTTTAATCTTATTAATATTAACCTTATTTTTAAATTCTACCCCCTCAAGGTCAACTAACAAGACTATGGATTTATTCTTTCCTATTCTAACGATCCTATAGGGCCCGTCCCATTTGGGCTCTAGCTTGCCTGGAAATAATTCACGTCGTGCATCATAATACAGAACAAGCTATCCTTTCTTGAAGGTGTATTTCTTGGCTTTGAGGTCGTGTAACTGCTTCATTCGGCGCTTCGCCACTTCTTGGTGCAATAAGCTCTGCAGCTTAAGCTCATCTAAATGTGCCAGTGTCGTCAAGCACTCAAAAAGCACGTCTTCGTCACTCAAAGAATGATTGATGGCAAACCGAATAGTCGGCAGCTCAATCTCTAAAGGCAAGACACACTCCTCCCCATATACTAACTTAAACGGGGTATGGCCAATGGCTCGTTTGAAGGTCGTATTATAGGCCCACACTGCCATGTATAACTTTTTATCCCAATCCCGTTTCTTTTCCGACACAATTTTGGACAGGATGCCCACAAGCTGCTTGTTGGTGCTTTCAACTTGCCCATTGGCTTGCGGGTTATATGGGGTTGTCTTGTTATGCTTGATTTGCCAAGTCTCTGTCAAACTTTTGATCACCTTATTCAGGAAATGGGTTCCGCGGTCCGACACTAATTCTTTCGGCGGACCAAAACGGCATATTATCTGCTCTAAAAGTAAACTAGCAGTTTCTTTAGCATCATCTTTCCTTGTTGCACGTGCTTCTGACCACTTTGTGAAGTAGTCAGTTGCTACAATGATGTACCTCTTTTGCGCAGTTGATGACAGAGTAATAGGACCCACAAAGTCTATTCCCCACTTTTCGAATGGAAGTATCGCCATAATAGGGGTAAGTGGTCGTTTCCTATTCTCTCAACTATCATGTCGTTGACAAATATCGCATCTCCTAACATAGCAAACGCATCCTAGAAGATGGCAGGCCACCAATAACCTGCTCTTAAAGCCTTTTGTGATGTAAGCCGTCCAGCAAAATGGCCACCGCAAGCAGAATCATAGCACTCTTCCAAAATAAATGGCACCTCGTCAGGCATCACACATCAGTGATAGATGTCATCAACCCCTTGCCGATATAATGTACCTGCGATCAAGGCAAACTTTAACGCTTGCTGCTTAATTTTCCTTCTCTCAGCTTTAGATAATTCGGATCCCGCCTCTCCCGTCGATAAATAATGCGTTATTGCAGCATACCAGGAGGGAATAGATGCCGTATCTATTTTAAATAACAACTCTATATCACTACCTTCAGCCACAGATTCTTTCGGCTCCCCAAAGTCCACAAGACATTCCACGATGCCTTGCAACCTGGGTGGCTTACTACGGATTTCATAATCAAATTCCTGCAAAGTGATCAACCACTTTGCTAGATGATCAGGCGGCTGTAGCTTATTCATCAATAATCGAAGTCCCTCCGCCTTCGTATAAAGCACGACTTTCTCATAGAGAATATAATGCCTGAATTTCTTGGTCCCAAAGACCATCGCTAGACACAACTTCTCCATGTAGGTATAATTGATTTCGGATACCCCCAGCTTTCGGCTAGCAAAAGCAATCGGGTGGTACCACTTCTCTTCCCAAATTTGGGCTAAACAGCAACTGATACTATATATGGTGGCTGCTGAGAATATATAGAACACCTCACCTCTTTTAGGTGCTTTTAAAACGGGAGCTCTTGCTAGCTCTTGTTTCACATCCTCAAATGCTACCTTACAAGGGTCACCCCATTCAAACAAACAGCTAAAGGACAATAAATTTGTAAGCAGCAACGTTCTTTCTGCCAATGCGTTTATGAATCTATGGTAATAACCAACCGAAGACAGAAAGCTATGCACTTCTTTCGAAGTGCGTGGTGGACCCATGGCAACTATAACTTTGACCTTCTCGGGGTCTGTCGCAATTCCTACCGAACTGACCACATGACCCAGCAATAGCCCATAAGGTACTCCAAAAACACACTTCCATGGGTTTAGGGCGATGCAGAATTGTCTACAACGCTCAAAGCATTTTCTTAGAATGCTCAACTGCCTTTCTCTCACGGTGGCGGCCCCTAAGTCATCAATAAACACCTTCAACTCTTCAGGGGATATGTCACCGAATGTCTTATCTGCTGTTCGTTGCCACGAACCAGGCGCATTGCATAAACCAAAGGCCATCACATGGTACGCAAAAGTACCAAATACAGTAATAAAAGTTGTTTTCAGCTTGTCCTCTTCTGCAATTGCCATCTGGTTATATCCTGCAAAGCAATCCATAAACAAATATATCTCCCTACCCACTAATTGATCCAAAATCTGGTCAATAAATGGCAACGGGTAGTAGTCCTTAACTGTCTGCTTATTCAGCTCCCTAAAGTCTACACATAATCGAATTTGATTATTTTTCTTCTTTCTGATCACAACCGGCGAACATCATTCCGTGTGTTGCACAGGAAAAATCAAACCTGCTTTTCGAAGCTTCTGTAATTCTTCAAATAGCCCGTCCCTCAGTTCGAAAGGCATACGCCTTACTTTCTGTCATACAGGACGACTGCCCTCTTTCAACGGAATTGTATGAACAGCAAGACTAGGAGGAATGCCTCTCAGCTCATCATAACTCCAGGCAAAGATATCACGGAATTCCTGAATCAAGGCCACATAGTCCTCCCTTTCTGCTGTGCTGAGCATAGAACCTAATTTGATTGGCCGTGAATCATCAAGCGTACCAAGGTCTAGCTCGATGACATCTGCATCTCTTATACGATCTTGGCCCTCTATCGGCTCGTTCAAAGTGATCTGATAGATGTCTTCCGTGGTGGATCCCTCTTTGGACTCATCACTCGATGATGTCTCACTGGCAGATAAGTCTTCTAATGTCTCCAATTCTGTAGAAGATAGAGAAGCTCTCTCACTCTATGGGGACCCATGATAAGCATCAACCACCACACGCTGGGCACCTCTGCCGAATATTAGTTGACCGACGGGTATATCTACTTGGCAGTCCGCTTGCAAGATCCAAGGTCGTCCGAGTAATACTTGGTAACTTGGACGGCCTGCAAAACGAATCACCCTAAAGTCCAACAGGCATTCTACATTTGCAACAGTGACATGGACCTTAGTAATGCAGCCTTCCGGCTGCCTCAAACTATCATCTGCCATTCTGAGAATTGTGGAGGTATCTTTCTGGATCGCAAGACCCAACCTTTCCATTAGTTCAGAACTCATAATGTTAACAGATGATCCCGTGTCGACAATGGCATAATCTACTAATATCCCATCGACATAGGCTGCAACCCTTGGGCAATGCTTCTTAGCATGCTCGAGCCAATCATCACCAACTCGCGCAATACCCAAAGGTTCTACGATATACCCGATACGTAGGATCTTTCTAAATTCCTTGCGTACTCCTGGGAAAAGCTTAATAAGCTGTAAAAGATTCACATCCGGCTTGACTTCGCAGAGAGAGCTCACCAAATCGAATTCATGATAGTTCGATAGAGCTCGCTTTTCACGCCAAACCATCCGCTCTTTAGGTCGCTGAACCGGCTTTATTGCCTCTTTCTTAACTTTCACCTTCTTCTTTGGTGGTTTCTTATCGGCTTTACTTTCTAAGGGCTTCAAAGGTCCCCCTTCCATGGCAGGATCCAAAACTTGCGTTCCTTTGTCGCCTTGTTTAGGGTTTCCGTCGACAGGCTTATCCTTGTTGGCTTCTCTACCCTTTTGACCTCTTGTAAGAACAGCTCGCAAATTAGAGGTTTCAGCATCATTAATGCATACAGCCTCAATCAAACTAACCCCACTACCACTTGGTAGCTCCTCCACTATAGTCTTTGGTCATTGAAGTATTTGTTTAGGCCCATCTTCTCGCTGGGAATCATTTCCTTGCGCACAATGATTAACAGGCCCTGGCTGCCGACTACCGCGCTGGAGGGAACTGATCTTACTCCAACAAGTAGTTGCTAAATGGCCGGATTTTCCACAGATGTCACACTTAACATTTGGGCAATTTCTTGGATAGTGTTGCCCACCACACCATTTGCAGCTAAACCTCGAAGGTGCACCCTCATTTGGGTATCTACTTCCTATCAAATTTTGTTGTTTTTTAAGGAAGTTGACATCAACGGCTATTTGCCGATACTGCTCCGTAATCATGTCGGTATAATGCTTCATCATGTCCTTAACCTCGCCAAGAACATTGGAAGCGCTCGACTCATAGCCTTAGTCATTACCATGTCGTTCCATCGGCCTAACAATTCGATTAGGCACTGGTTGTTGAGCCACAGGCATGGTATTAGAATTGACCACCTGGCCTCCACCATTTGGAGCCATTTGACTGCCCGTAGGCATCGACATGCTAGGGGGAGCTGGTAATAAAGGGACATTCTGCATCATGTTCCCTCTCCCATTAGGGTTAGCCATCACTATCCCTTGGCCACTACTGCCATTGGCCATCGCCACATTGTTTCCCAATACTAAACCCATATTCGAATTGCCTCGAGAAGCATAGGCTGCTTGTAGTCGAGATTCCACCTCTTGTGCTCGTGTAATGGCAGTATCTATATCCCCCAAGGGGACACTACTCAACTGCAATTGGATATTAAAGTCCAAACCATGAAGGAAATATTGCAATTGGTCAGCTGCGGGGATAGGAATAGAGGTGTCCAACTTACGGAAAACCTCTTTTATTTTCTTCGCATAAATACAAATATCCTCGTGTGGTTCTTGGCGGGTCACGTTGAGTACACGCAACCAATATTGCCCACCCCTTTCAGGGGCAAACTCCCTTCGAAAAACTCCATAAAATGAATCAATATTCAATATGGTTCCGGCTTCTAAACCATGATACCATATAGCGGCTCTTCCTTTGAGAGTCATGTTGAAGAACATCATTAAATGTCCTTCTTGAATGTGACAGTTAAACATCAGCTTTTGAAACTCCCTAATGTGGAGTTCCGCATCTTCCTCAACTAGCCCATTAAAAATGGGTAGCGGGTAACCTAGAGCCAGAAAATCCGTCATTCCTGCAGGAATTGCAATAGGCTGCGCCATGACGAGGATTGGATTTGCACTAGGAATAGGGGACGGTGGGATTACACCTCCCGCACTTGATATAGACTGGCTTATGGAAGAAAGGGGAGCACTAGAGCTTCCACCTTCTCCTAACTTACTGCTTGTGGCTCCAAGACCACTAGATCCACTCCCCCGTAAGGGTTCAGCACCACTACGCTTAGGGGAATATCTCCTAAAAATTTCAGCACGTCGCCTAGCTCTTTCGTCTCTTTCTTGCTTTTGGATCTCCGCTAGACGATGCTTATTGATAAATAACGGATCAATCACAGTATCCTTTGGCATAAACTGCTAGTTGGACCCTAGACAACCAGGATTCGAGGACCGCCACTTTTAAGCGGCTCCTGACAGATGCACCACTGATAAAACCTAGAACGGGCCGGCACTGGCTCGTGCACTAGCCGGACCTCTATCTCACGCGGTCAACAACCCCACGGCCTCGCGGCCAGGAGCGTTGATGACACATACATTGCCTTCTTAGACATCTTGCATTTGTATTACGTCGTTTGTAGTCTACTCTTCTCTCACCCACTACTCCTCAGAGGGAGTCCCTTACACACTGCCTAATGGCACGAAGCACAGACATAGGGGGTCCTCCAACGGCTGAATGCCGCCACCCCTCTGCGACTCTCCTACACCTTGGGGATTGGCCCCTCGATGCGTCGCTCAACATATAAACATTCCGTACAAAATCCACTCAAGGTACCATTTAATCGTATACAGAAATGTACCATTGTCCTTACTTCTCTTTCCCCTAGACCCCACGACTAGCCTATGGCTTAGGGTGTCATGTCTCTCACTCAACGTGGGTCAAGGTCCTAATGAAAGCAATTGCTGTGCATCCAAGATTTCTGATACCTTTAAATATTTCCATGATTTATGCATATTGTGGATGCTAACTGCTCAAACAATTATGAAATCAATATTGTGCACATGTGGAAAACATCCTTTCAATGATTTTCAACTACCGTTCTTATGCGGTGTTGCACATACCTAGCATCCAGGAAACCCTCGTGCTACTAGGCCCCTATTTTATAATTATTCACCGACCTATATGGCATGCAAACAAAAGCCAGAAATCTTTTCATCATTTTACTCCGCATTTAGACACATTTTAACCACTCTATCCTCCCATCGATCAAATGTTGCATTATTGTATAGATTTATAAGGCATTTTGCCATCATTTTATGTGTAAAAAGCGGAAAAAGATACACTAGAACAAGAAGGTGGGACTGAACTGAGGCAAATCCTCATGCTTCAGTCCCCCCAAACATTCACGAACATTGTTCTTAATTTTCATTAATTTTCCACACCCAAAATGCATTTTTCCCCTATTTTTAGTGGTTTTTCTCTATTTTCCTTATTTTTTGCATTATTTAATTACTGAAAATTCAAAATAGGTTATGGGCTGTGGACCTTAGTTCCTTCTTGCAACAAAAATGAATATTTAGTTGGTGTTCCTATTCATTCTTCCATTTTTATGCCCAAAAACATCATTTTCCCTTGATTTTCCATATTTTACATGTTTTAGTGTATTATTTTGAGTCACAAGATGCATGGTTTTCTGATTTTCTGACTATGATCAACAAGTACTCATGGAAAACAGCAACATAAACAATTTTTAGCCCACATGAACAACATTTTATCAATCAAAAGCCATGAAATCTCAAATTTCCTTTGAAAAAATTGAATTACCGCTTATTTGCGTGTTTTGGGTTTCATGTCCATGGCTGCAAATCTGAAAATCAGCAGCACTTCATGCTCATGACGATCACAAATCACCATTTCCAGCCCGTGGAGCAATCCGATCAATGCCGGACAAGCCTCCATCATTATTTCTTCTTCCTTTCTCTTCACACATGAATTCCCCCTTAGAAGAGAGAGAGGGAGGAGAGAGAAAGGCTAGATTTCTATCTCAGCATTCAAGCCATCAATTGAGGAGCGAAGGACGGCGATAGAGTCAGCATTCAGGAGGAAAGCAAGGGCCAATGTCTGTTGGGTAGTTTGTTTGCAGGCTGCATGCTTGATCTCCCCACATAATGGCGCATTTTTCGGCGCAAAACTGGCGTGATCTTCTCCTCTCTCTCTCCACGATTTCTTCATCTCCTTTTCCACCTTTCTTTCATGTGACATTTAAAATTGGGCTCCCAAAGGTCATGCCCACTTTGGCCACTCCAATGTCCACCTCTTCAAATCTTGACCGTTTCCTTGGCCATTTCCCCGTCCGGACTCGGAATTGAACTCTGAAAAATCTTGGGCATCCGGCTTGGCATCCCGCATTGGTCAGTAGCTCGTTTCAACCCGCACGATTGTTTGAAAAATTATGAAAAATCAACAAGTGTCGCTCGGGCACCTTTAAAGCACTTTAGTGCTTAAAATCGTCCTAGGTCGAGCCGCCGCCTTTGACGGTGAATATTTTTCCCTTGATATTCATGAAGGATTACCCAAATATTCTACAGTAATATCAAGAAGCTTTTCAGGTGAGGACAGCTGAATAAAAGCCAGAGGGCTGTCACAACTCTATAGAAACAGAATTTGTATCATTTTTCATTAATTTGTCTATATAATGATTTATTAAATTTATTTCCTTTGTACTAATTAGATATAAAGAAAAGTGCATTGGAGTTGGCCACTGATGAGTGGTCACAGGTTATGGTGGACCCACGCGGTGGGTTAGAGAAAAGATAGTTCACACTTCCACCTATATGGCCCGATTAGGCGCCTGTGACTAGAACTCACGCATATCAGGGTTAGACTCACACACAAAAAGGATTGATGCCTTGAAGTGTGGGCTAGATCCACCAGAACAGACAGTTACAATCAACAAGATGACATGATCATGAAATGCTTGTATAATGTGCATGTGTGGGCTGAAAACTTGAAATGCACATTTCTTTGCATAGGAAAGTCACATGAAGATCCGGATACCATTTTTGCGATGTACACGGAAAAAGCTTTCATATGACACCCATATTGGGGGGGTCCCTAAATTTTAGGAGATCCCTAAATTTTAGGAGCCTCGAATTAGCCTAAAAATGCTAGTCCTAAAAAATAGGGGTGTCATTCTAAAAATAAGTAAGTTCTGTACTCTGACTGTGCTTACTAAATTTGGTTGTTTCTATTCTTGATAGTATTCAACCCAAAAAGGAAGGCCATAGAGAAGAGACAAGTGTCAAGACACTTGTCACACAAGTTTCCAAGTGTCCCACCACTTGTCACATCTCATGACATGTGGTTGGACACTTGTCTTGTGCTACTCCACTTTCCCCTTTTGTACTAGCTCTTCCCTCTCCTATAAATAAGAGCTCGTTTTTCTTCATTCAACATCATTTTTCTTTGTTGTAAACTCATGTACAGCACCCATAGATAGCCAGAAACTGGCTCCATCCATCCACATCATCATTCCCCACTTCTCCATTATCAAATTCCTCCATATTCCCTCTTCTATCACTGCTGTTTTACAGGACAGCAAGCCTGTAAATTCATTACAGCATCTCCTTCTCGAGCTCTTTCTTCCATTTTAGCAACAAGAAGCAAGCCCTATCCATGTACTGTTGATCAACGATGGAGAAAGGCTGATTTCCCCTTTTTCTTCTCTCATATTGTAAAGAAATCAGTTCTTATCATTGCATAATAGATAATGCATGTGTGTTTGTACATCTTTGCATGATCTTGTGAGAGTGAGAATTACTTCTTCTCACTCTCAGGTTGATTGTAACTGAGCTCTTCCCTAAGGGACTTGGGTCGAGCAGAAATTCATTCCTTCGAGGGGGTTGCCCATCTTCAACCCTCAATCTTGTCTCCATTACTTTTACATTTTCATGGCTATAATTTTGTGAGTAATTTTTATTTTCAGCTTTAAGTGTTCATTCTCTTTTATATTAAATCTCGAAAATAAGAGAATATCATAATTGTTAAGCATGCTACGTTGTTCGGGGCGTTTACACACACTCTCTCTCTCAGTCTTGGTCCCATGCTTCCGCATCGCTGCACTCTGACAGTTTGTGGTGATTTACATGTGAAACAATCATGTGGTGCACATGTGTGATAAGTGCTATTGGCATTGACAAAAGAAAAAAAATGTGTGTGTGTATATATATACATATTTGAATGCTTGCATGTGCATGGCTATGTGTGAGGATATGCCTTATGAAAGTGTAATCCTAATAGGCCCCCAAAAGGAAACAAAAAGAAGAGGATTGTCGATCTAGTAATAGAGGAATTGTCCACACTCCCCGCGAATGGTTATAAAAGTTTCACCGATGGGGTGAGGGGATGGATGTCATGTCTAAGAAGACTTCCAACTACCATGAGCCAAGACTTGTGGAAGAAGCAAGAGTTGTATTTTGACCACCATGATACAATGCCCTCACAAGCATTCTTCACATAAGTCCCTATTGTTGTTGCAAGACAATTGGAGGGGCAAAGATCTTTAGCTCATCATGGTTCATGATTGTAGCATGTGATAGTTTATGATGGTAGCATGCCATGACTCATGGTTGTTAGTCCCTGATGATGAATGGAATGTAAGATCCAAGATGGTTCAAATCATAGTAGACATCTGAGTTGTAGGTGTGTGAGAGTCTTGGAATAATCCAACCCTACCCTCTCAATGCAAATCCCTAGGCAACAACAAGCCTAGCCTTATGCTCATTCAAGGAGCCATCAATTGTTTGTCTTGAAGATCCACTTTACACCAATCATCTTCCCTTCTGTTGGGATGTTTGTGGGGTGATTTACGTGTGAAACAATCATGTTGTGCACCTGTGTGATAAGTGTTATTGGCATTGACAAAAGAAAACAAATGTGTATATATGTATACATATCTAAATGCTTGCATGTGCATGGCTATGTGTGAGGACATGGCTTGAAAGTGTTATCCTAATAGACCCTCAAAAGGAAACAAAAAGAAGAGTATTGTCGATCTAGTAATAGAGGAATGGTCCGCACTCCCCCCCCCCAACGAATAGTTATGAAATTTGTCTCACTGCCACCAATGGGTTGAGGGAATGGATGTCATGTCCGTGTGGAAAGAGTTCCCACTACCACAAGCCAAGGCTTGTGGAAGAAGCAAGAATTCCAACAACATTGCCCTGTTAGAGCAAATCCCTTGGCAACAACAAGCCTAGTCTTATGCTTGTTCAAGCCTAGTAGTTGGTCTTAAAGATCGACTTCACACCAATCATCTTTGTTTCTATTGGGATGCCCATCGTGTGGAACTTGAGAGGCAGCATTCAATATTTCGAGTCTTGACAAAGAGCTCTTATGATATACACATCAAAGAAGAGCCTAGATGCACTTGTTCTAATTTTCGAAAAGAGAATCTACTCAAAAGGCATTTCTTGCCTGCAAACATATGTATTATGTGTACATGCACATACTTGGCCTTCAACCCAGGGTCCACATGGTCATACATCAACCTCTACACTGTCATACATCAGCCTACACTAACTCCCATTGACCTTGTGTTTGTGTTAGGGCAAACACATAATATATGCCCTGTATGCAGGAATCCCAAAGCTTAGCACGTCTGTTTTGGCCCACTCATCATCATGATCACACCAATAGGAGGCTGTGGCATGTCATTTTTAATGTAAAAGAAGATTGGGGTATAGCAACCTTGGAACCTTTCTAGATATTGTACTCTTTTTGGGTGATGCAAAAGTTTGGAATATTTTCTTCTGTAGCGATACTTTAGTACTATTGCTTCCTCTATTTTGGACATACTTTTCCTTGGAATCTCCTACACACGGTGATACATGCATGATATTTCATATATCTTCGTGTTAAAAAAGAGCATTAGTGTGTAGGATTGTGAGACTATTGTATTTGAATCATCACTGAATTATCATTATACATTTATGTAGTGAACAATAATGTCCATGTCATTTGTTGAAACAATAATCATGGTAGACATCTGAGTTGTAGATGTAAAAGTCTCGGAATAATCCAACACTGCCACTGCCACATATCTAAGCAAATCCCTTGGCAACAACAAGCCCTGTCTTATGCTTGTTCAAGCCTAGTAGTTGGTCTTAAATAAAGACCCACTTCACACAAGTCATCTTCGTTTCTGCTGAGTTCAAAAAGTGCATATAGAGTTGGGCTCTAGAAATGTAGAACCTGCCTTTGAGCTCCCCTTAGGCTGCTATTGGTTGAGAAGCAATGTAAAAGCATTGTGCCCTACTTGTGAAGCATTTTGTTATGGGCCGCATGTTGTGCTTGAAATGTTTGCTCTTACCTTGTATTGCTTGTGAAGCATTGTAATTGTGCCCCATTCTTATGAAGCATGTTGTACCTTGGTAAGCTGCTCTTCTTGCATTGGTAAATGTGTGCTCTTCTTACGAAGCATTTTAATTTGGGGCCTCATGTCATGGCTTACTCTTCTTCTATTTTTCAAAACCTAGTTCCTCTCATTACATGCATACATACATACATATGTACGTACGTACATACATACATACATACCTACATACACACACAAGTTCTAATATGCACTCAAATATGCATCTTAAATATAATATACATGTTATGTGTTCTCTATGCATATTAGATATGTTAATTCCAATAATGTTACACATACAATATGGCACAAAAAGGTCAGTTTAGATGTAAAGGGCAAGATAAATGTTCAAAAGCACAAGCTACTCATCAAAATAGGCTAAAGCTGATACGCAGCACAACATCCAGCAAAACATCGACAATATATCCATCATACTCCGTGATCCTCTCTGACCCTCAGCCTTGTTCTGATATCGTAAACCGTTTTCCCGTAGTACTAGAGCTATCTTTAAAGGTGACATCATACATGTTTCCGCTTAGCATTAAAACTTGTCCGCCGACCTGCACCAAGCTGGGGTCCGAGCGCTAAACCTGGTACGTCCACCATGAAGCTCAGATAAAGGGGGGTAGATGGATTAGGTACCAGCAGCAAACCACATTTAAGGCTTTCCCTGAAAGGATATACTGGAGACACTCGCAAAGTAGGACAGTTTGGAGTGTAGTGAGCATAGTCCCCGCCCTGGTTAAAGCTTCTCCGAGCTCTCTATTGCCATTAAATTTTCCATCATGGGATATGATAACGAGGCAAGCATGGCACCAACCTGAAAATCAATCAGGGACTTCCCTTTGATCTGCACAATGACCAAATCCACATTTTCTGTTTTCCTTCCAGTTCTTAATCGGCATCCCATTGCACTTATCTGTTGCCGCGTTGCACTAATCTCTTGTCGCATCGCAGTAATCTCATTCACGGAGGCGCTTCAAAGTTGATGGTGGCTACGTCCGCCGCGGCTCCGGCCCTGCATGGCAGCGTTTCCTTTTGAGCGGGCTGTATATTCTAGAACCATTCTTGTTGCCCGCCATGTTTTTGAGCGCGCTGCAGGAAATGAGACTGACGAGCTGTTCAGAATGATGTTCGCGAACGTCGAATCGAATATATAAGGCCCACGGGGCTTGGTGTGACAAACATATAGTGCATCTAGCGAAAGAGGGCCAAACTTGTTCCGCCGGCCAAGCTTTCAGAATATGACTGTGCAGGTATAATATTAGTTTTGTATATCTATGAATGTTGGTTTGTCACGTGATATGCATTTATAATGTGTGCTTAGGCAAGGAGTTGGAATCATGGAAATGTAGACTTAGAGAGGAGCTAGCCTATCACACCGAACAGGGTGAGCAACTTAAGAAAGAATTAAAACAGTTGGTATGTGGATGTCCTTTTCACTTAGTTTGCATACTTATCTTGCTGTTACCCTTTCTTGTTTGAGAGCTCGAAAAAGCATGCTCAGATGTCCACCCCGCCAGCAAGAATATGGTGTGCACCACTAGCGGCAACCCGGCAAAAGAGATTATTATAGATGAACAAGGTAACCTAGTTACCCATCGAGGTGGATGTGAACAAGTTTATCTGTGATGCGATGGATGATTTCTATACCGCTAAAGTGGTTATTGATGATGGTTTTGAGCACGTTAAAGAGCTGGTTCAGCTTACCCTTCATGTGGTGGATGAGGAGTTCCCTGTTGCTCCTACTAATGATGAGCTACCTGGCACTCATAAGTTACCTGTTGCTCGTTGATGAGTTACCAGCTTTGAAAAAGAAGATCCAATTTGTTGAAACCACAAGCTTTGTTTGAACGTGTTGAGAAATGACAAATGATATATGCTCCAGAAAGGGCTGTCCTGAATCCCATATGCACAGTGAGGATAGTGGAGAAGCTGGAATGCTATAAAGACATGTACTTGATTCATTTTTTCAATGCAATGCTATCATACTTTGTACTACACTCTGTGTCATTGTCACATCCTACTTGAGATTGTGTTTATGAGTCCAAGCATTCAATCCTGGAACCTAATTCACTCAAGTAACAACTAGTGTCCTTTGTCCATGTTGCAATGATTCTAGTCACCACTTTTCAACCTCCATAGCTACAGCCATGTCCAAGATCCATGTCTTCTCAATGGTGGGCATGGTCTAGCTTTCCTCATCACTGCTCTCTCAGTCCATCACAATCTCTGGTCAACTCAGCTCAAGCATTTGAGTTCATCTCCTACTTCATCTTCACACTCTCTACTTCTGTCTGTCATAGCCAACAGCACCCTGCTCTGTTGGAGGAGCTGGATCTCTCAATAGAGAGCATATCCTTGCAACCTTTCTTCTAGAGACATCATCCCCAGTTCAGGATGCTTCATCATGGCACAATAAACCCTAACATTGGCCCTTCTTCGAAGCATCATTGTGAAAATTCATCGTCTCTGTCAGATCTATGTCTGATGACAATCATACAGTCCACGCTACCTGTGGATGCTATGATTCATCCTATGTATATGGGGCATTCAAAGCCTATACTATAGGCTATCTTCCTACCAATTCTTAGCCCAAATCATTGATAGCTCGCGCTGTTAGAAAGGAAAGAACAGTCAATTGTCTGAAACCCTAGAGGAAGCCATAGCCAGAAACTTGAAAAGCTTGGCAACCTTGTTCCTTTTTCACTGTCATCATTAATAGTGATTTTGATCACTCTCTGGCATTACCTCTAAAATCTGGAAGTACCCAAGGAAGCTCAAAAAATTACCTAACAACATCAAGCCCAATATCAAGATCTAATATCTATTGATACTCAACAAGTGCTTCTTAGCACTTAAGGCTTTTTAACTTAATCAAGAGTAAATCATCTTGTGATCTCATTTCAACTGCTTCAAAGCCTACACTTAGTTTGTAATAATTTGAAATTTTTCCAATTCCTTGAAAGCCTTAATCTCATTGTAAAAGAACAGACACTACTCGAGGGTTCTCATGGTAAGACCTCCTTCTAAGATGATTGAACTAGAATAGATAGCAAAGTTTAATGGTAAAGGCTTTCATGCCTGGAGGGAGAAGACCATGTATCACCTTATGCGAAAGGACTTGTGGGACTTCTTTGAAGTTAATGCAGATAGCAAGAAGGAAGATGATGAAGATGGGTTTGTTGAAGAATACCAGTTTAAAACCAAAGAATGGAAGAAGATGAATAACAAGGCACTAGGCATCATTGCATGGGAGCTAAGTAATGATGTGCTACATCATATCTCTGGCATTAGAGATGCTAGAACTGCTTGGGAGGAACTTGATAAAATGTTTGGTACATAAGCAAAGAACTCAAAGATAAAAGGACTTATGCAGTTTTGTAAGTTAGATGTAAAAGACAGTTCATCTATGGCTGTACACATCAATAAATTCAAGAGTCTTAAAACTCAACTAGCAACTCTTAAAAAGAACATTGATGAAGATGAGGCAATAGTAGTGCTACTTGCCAATGTTAATCATGAACCGTATGAGAACCTTGTGCCAACACTAAGTAATGTTCCCAGTCTCTCACTCAAAGACATTGAGCACTCACTGCTTGATGGAGAAAGCAAATTTAAAAGCAAAGATGTAGCTCAAGGGAAAATCTCATATACACCAAAGGAGCTACTAGACCCAAAGGAAGAGGTCGAGGATTCAATACCGACAATAAAAGTCAGATGGCATGTCATAACTATGGTAAAACTTGCCATATTGCTAGTGAATGCTTCCACAAGAAAAGAGCACAGCAGATGCAAAATGACCACCACCAAAGTCAATTCATGAATGAAGAAGAAGAAAAAGATACTTGCGCTACCATCAACAACTCTAACATATCGTTCTAAGAATCTTGTTTCCCATGGCGGATGTTGTAAAAACCCTACCAAAAATGTAAAGTTTCAAGCCTTAACTTGACTAGGTTGCCAAAGAGCTAGTCTCCCAAACCATGTCATCATATAGGGGGAGACAAAAGCCAGCAAGGATAGAGATTCATCATTTGAGGGGGGGGTGTTGAGAAATGACAAATGATGTATGCTCCAGAAAGAGCTGTCCTGAATCCCATATGCATAGTGAGGATAGTGGAGAAGTTAGAATCACTACAAGATATAGGTCTTATACCGACGTTTAAAGCGACGAAAATGCAAATAACAAAATTTACCCCCATCGTCGCAAAAAACGTCGTTATTGGCAACGCCATAGAACAGTCGGTATTACCGTCACTATCAGCGTCAGTATTGGCATCGCTATCAGCGTCGCAAATGCGACGCCAATACCGACGCTAATAGCGACGGTTTGCGATGCCTATAACAACGCCAATAACGACGCGAGCAGTAAAATTTGTGACGCTAATAGCGACGGTAACAGGGAAAAAAAAATTGTGGCATGGCAGCTTCTGCACTACTGTGTACAATGCGCTTGCAAACAAAAACAATATATACTGAAATCATAAAATTGATACATGAAATGAATACATAATCGCATAAAAAGCGATTGGTACAACCATGATAGGATATCACTAATACATAGAAAATGTCTACATAGATCAAGCGACTCAAAAATAAAGGTGTGTGAGCTCCTGGGATCCAAGGGCGAGCTACAAATCCTCGTCCCCAGAAAACTCGTCCCGCCGCAAAGGAGCATCGAACGGACTCTATAGAAGAAGAAACAACACATCAGTCCACCATACAATAATGCATTCAAATATCTCATGGTAACTACGGACAAGAAAGATGAGTGACTTACAGGGCCGCAGCGTCTATACAATCGGTCGATCAATGCAGTGAAACCATGCTTCTATGCATATCGAGTCTCAAGGCCAGTCGGATCGCGATTTGTAATGGAGTGCTGCAAAGAAAACAAAATACTAACTGTTAGAAACATGATTATCAATACAAAGAATATTTCAAAAAAATAAACAAGCAAAACAAAAGAAAAACTTATAAAGTCTTCCAAATATATTATGTGGCCGCCACTCCCAAGATGATGGACCACTCCGGCCTCGAGTCGTGCGCTCGCCGCCTCGCGCTGCTAACTCCAATGTCCTGGAGAATTTGTAGCCTTCTCTCTTAGTCGGCGCCAGTCGTCTGCATCTAACCACTCGGGCTTTGCAGCCCCACTCTTGATTGCCTTGCGTGCATGGGATCGTCTATGTGACACGTATGCATGCATGCAATCCATCATCCAACCCGTAGAGAATCTATCTACTGCGGCTGGCACCGGAAACTCCTCGTGCAAGGATGCTACTATGTAGTCCTTGCTCCCCTCCGGTATGTTCTTCCAATGATCCAAGAAGTTGTGCCGAAAAACTTGTTGGCACAACTCTCTCATGCGAGCCATCACCCTCCTCCCCTCATCATTCATGACGATGGCTCCTGACCTACGATCGACTAGATATCCATAACCCCCTGGAGTCTGTCTAAGATGGGTCCTCTCCCATCTGCGTCCACGCTCCTGAGCATATCCAGGAAACCCTTGTGCATCCGGTGTACCGACGGGAGTAATATCTCTCAGAGTGGCACCTACAAGAGTGCCACCTACTCTGACGACTGCGCAAAAGCCGAAGTAACTGGAGTAGACGTCCCCATAGGTGTGATAAATCCTGGAGGTAATGCAGCTCCAGCTGAACGACGAGACGAAGACACCGCGTCCGTGTCTCCACAGCATCCACCTGAGCCTGAGGCACACTCCTTGGAAGAGCCACGAGAGCGAGGAGTCGCACATGTATCCCGTGTCGACCGCAGGCTCACTGCCTTTGTATCTCTGCAACATCCCCCTGATCCTGATGCACTCCCTTCCTCTGGCCCAAGTCGTGAGCATCGAGCTCGTCTGCTCAAAGCCGAAGTATCCGATCACGCTGAAGCAGATCTAGCAAAGCATCCTGACGAAGACCCAGACAGCTCCTGGTCTGCCATCTCTCTGAATCTGGCAATCTGGTCTGAAGACATGTGTGCGAAGATGTCCTATAACTCCTCATCACTCATCCCTCGACTCATCCTGAAAATGTCACCTGCACAGACAAAAAATGATGTTAGAATAATCAATTTAAATCATACAAAGCACAGTAATATAAATCATTTAAAAAAATCTCACTTAAATACATATCTTATGTACCCTTATAAGCGATTGGTCAACGAATTGAGTAAGTGGATGCTCCAAGTACGAAGTATCCTATGGTCCCATGTTAATCTCCTGACACAACTCCGCATACACTGGAAGGTCGATAGACATGTTACCACAAAAGAATGAGTCCGCCTCGTTCTCAAAGAATTCTCGAACTCCTGTATTTCATCATTGTTAGCCGATGCTGGCTCCAAGCTTTCGACGGCCTCCACCCCTTGCAATATCGACCCCTCTATTTGCATGTTATCTTCATCTATGCTCAAAACATTGCTTTGATCATATACTCTCGCACTTCGAGGAGTTGACGGTATAGCATACCACCATCGAGGTTGTCGGGGGATTGGATAGAAGATTACATATTCACAAACACATACAAAAGAGTTCAAACCATTGTGACATAAACCATGTCGTAATACAATTAGCAAGCAAATGAGTCCATGCACCTGTTCACAATGGGCCGGCAACACAAAGGTGTTGCACAAATCCATTCATTTTTTTTCAGAATCTATTTCGAGAAATCCAGATGGACCTCGTCAAACTGTTGCTCCAACTCTTCCAAGTACCACTTTGAACCATTACACGTCGAATAGTATCATGGAGAAGCTACGGTAATCCACCGTAACAATACTTTGCAAGTTTCTAAAATACTCCATCTCATCCACAACCGTGTTTGGATCCGTTGCTCGTCGCCAGCTCTCTTGCTCGAACCTTGCCATGATACCACAATCCATTGTGGAGCACATTTTGTCAATACGATCCACGCAAAAATGCCGTCCGTGCGACCACGCTACACTGTATATTTTGTAGTATACATTGAAACACTCAAATTAGATATCGCATATAAAATTTAGATACGATAAATTCTAAATCCCTCATCACCTTTGGACTACATCCCCTCGAGAATTCCCACTCCTCCATTGAGACATCTGTCCCTTCACGAGACGTTGCGGTCAAAGCTCTATGCAACCATCGCATTGACATAAACCGCGGCATCTCCTCCATACCTTCGGGATATCGAATCGGTCGATGATGCGTACTACATCAGAATTCAGCTCACGCTTCCTCTCCATCTTGCCTAGCGATCTGAGCCACGTCTCCATAGAGGCGTGGTACAACATACAAAAGCGATTCACCTTCTCTTCCATTGAGACATCCATTCTTTTTTCTATCCCATTTCCAACCACCACATCTCCAGTCAGTCTATCATCGTCCTTCAGCGACCATAGCATTTCATTGTCTGGTTCCACCGTTGGTAGCCATTGTGAAATATGCACTAGCGCCTCAAACACCAACCAACCTTCGACCATGCTACCTTCTAGCCGAGCTCATTGTCGCACAAAGCCTTTCAGGGTTTTCATAAAGCGCTCCAAGAAGAACATCCATCACATATAAACACGTCCAACAATCTCCACTTCATCCACAAGATGCACAAGAAGGTGGATTTGTATCGTGAGCATGCTGGTGGGCATGTATTTCTCAAAGAGACAGACCGTCTCCACTGCTCCCCGTCTTACGAATTCAATAGAGGACATCTTAATCTCCTTCTATGAGATCCATTGCACCAAAGTCGACAACCTATAAATGGCCCCGCGTATTTATGGAGTAAGACATCTTGCGATCGCAATCGGTAGTACAAACTGCCACAAATGAGAAAGCATTATGAATAATGGTTACATTCCAAATAGCAAAATTCCCATGCTAATTACAATCCATTTGTAGTACAAACCTGACATATCTTATGTCAGTCATGGGATTTTAGCCTTGATAATTGGTCACCTTTAGAAAATGCGGATCTAAGAGAACGCATCATACCCGTCGGAGTGCGGATAGACTTGATTACTTGCTTTACAATGCACTCTTCTTTAGTGGACAAAACCCAAGGAGTGCGAGAAAACTGCACACGACCAACAGCACTCAACTGCGGCCAAAGCACCTCCATCTTACCTACCTCCTTCAAATCCATTCATGCCCCTATAGTGTCTCTCTTTCCTGTGATGTGGTCCCGTAACAAGCTGCCCACATTCTTGAAAATATGCATGGGATGACCTGTAAGTGGGTCCAATATGGCAACTCGTAGAAAACTGAGAATCGTCGCATTCCATTTGGATATGATTCCGCGTGGATCATTTTTAGCTCGTACAAACTTGCGGCATTCATACGTGTTGGAGGTCGTCCAAGGAAACCTTCCCTAACTTCATGATCCTCCAGCAAGAAAGCAGTATATCCTTGATATACCATCTTCTTCATTGTTCGTGACCTTCAGGAGTGTAACTGTGGCCCTCACAATGGACATGCATGATAACCTGAGGTAACCAAACCTATTCCAACACCATGACCTAGTGAATACTTGGTTGAACGAGATAAAATATAGATATTACCAGTGAGAATGGAGGCCTGCTCACCTGAGCACTCTCCCAATCCTGAAAAGTCATGCATCGTCCACATGAGAATGGCTCTAATATTGGCTAACCGCCAACCATCGCGCCTGCTCATATCTTACAGGGTGACCTCCTCCTCCCACAAAAGCTTAAGCTCATCGACTAATGGACGAAGATACATGTCCATATTTCTTACTTTGTAGCGGCTTGGGACGAGCAAGCTAAGGATGAGATGTCCTTTCTTCGTAGAAAGCCATGGAGGGATATTATAGTTGATAAGGACTATAGGCCACACACTATAAGAAGTTGAGCGCAAACCGAATGGGTTCACGCCATCCATTGCAAGACCGAGCCGAAGATTCCTTGGCTCTCGGGCAAAGCCTGGGAAGGTTAAGTCAATGTAGCTTCATGCGCACGAATCCGCTGATATTCGTTGAACTCCATCCGTGGACCTATTCTACGCATGCCACGTTGTCAAGCTCTCCATGCCGAACGTACGAAACATGTGGTTTATGCAAGAGATGAGCGAAAAGTGTCTGAGAACTTTTTGAGGGATGGTTTGCCCTTGCAAGTCCTGTCGATACCTGTGAGCACCACACTTTGGACATGTCTCCATAGTCTCATATTCTCCTCGAAACAATATGCAATCGTTGATACATGCATGGATGTTATTGTAGTCCATGCCAAGCTTCCGTAAAATATATCGTTCATCATAACGAGACTCAGGCATGGTATTTGCAAGTGGTAATATATGATATTTCAATAACCTTAAAAAATTTATAAAACACCTTGAAAAAGCACAAATGTTTGTAATAATAGTGTCGAAAAAAAAATTCAATGAAGCGTATGTACAAGGTACCTGAACAACTCGGTCACACTCGTATCGCTCCACCCATATTTTGCTTGCACACTTAAGAGTGCAAGCAGTGTCTTCAGCCGAGATACTCGGCACCCATCATATAATGGTATGGATGCTTTTTCTCTAAGTGGATCAGAAGTCTCGACATTCATGGGAATCAATGCATCGATCATTGCCTCCATCTCAGGCTCCAAGATTGTAGGTAGGTCTGGAAGGTTGCATGTCTCCTCTAGCATTGACGGTATAGATTGGCCTTGCGAGTGGTGGATCGGCTTCTGCACTCCATCCATCGCACGCCCACGTACTCTTCTAATTGGCCGCAAAGGGTGTACTCCCCCTTGGGACGAGACATCACCTCCCTGGATAGAAAATTTGCCAGTGAGACCCAATCTTATTGTATATGGCATTCAATTAGCTTGCGAGTACAATGCATAATTGATATTAACTTCAAATTATCGTTTGCTGAAAATCTGCAATTGCCTGATCAATGATCTCAGATTGAAACTCACCAAATCGTCGTATGTGTTCTATAGACAATCGGCGTTTTCGTCTAATTGCTAGCTTGCATTGAGAGCAAGGATACGGGACACGCTGATTAAGATACGCCTCGCAATCTTGAACAACAGGACCTTTTTCGTTTTCCATTTTGTCTACGTTACAACAAACAATTTGTTTTTGTTATCATTCTTTTCTTTTCTTAGATTGTTATCCTCTCATTCCATCTCTCTCTTTTTCTATAACCTAGCATATAGTATCATAGAACACTAGTATTTAGTACCTACTAGTACTCAGTACCTAGCACATAATATTTCGTTTTCTCTCTTCCTCTCCCTCCCTCGCCCTCGCTCTCTCTTTCTCTCTTTCCCTATTAGGTTTAATGATATTTCTCTTTTTATCTCTCCTCTCTCTCTCTCATTTCCTTTTTCTCTCTCCTCTCCCTCTCTCATTTCCTTTTGCTCTCTTCCTCTCCTTCTCTCATTTCTTCTCCCTCCCTCTCCCTCTCTCATTTCCCTATTATGTTTTCGTCTCTCCCCCCTCTCCCTCTCCCTCTCTCTCTCTCATTTTCTCTCTCTTCCTCTCCCTCCCTCTCTCATTTCCTCTCCC
Source organism: Lygodium microphyllum (assembly GCF_053477565.2). Lineage (NCBI taxonomy): Eukaryota > Viridiplantae > Streptophyta > Polypodiopsida > Schizaeales > Lygodiaceae > Lygodium > Lygodium microphyllum. Next base: position 93,732,253 of record NC_141139.1, read on the forward strand.
CCTCCCTCTCCCTCTCTTTAATTTCCCTCTCTTTCTCCCTCTCCCTCTCCCTCATTTCTTCTCCCTCTCTCATTCCCTCTCTCTCTTCCTCTCTTTCTCTCTCATTTCCTCCCCCTCCCTCTTCCATTTCCTTCCTCTCCCTCTCTTTAATTTCACTCTCTTTCTCCCTCGCCCCCTCCCTCATTTCTTCTCCCTCTCACATTATATACAAATTATACAAAAATTAAATAAATAAGAGAGAGAATACACTCTTCCTCTCTCTCGTTCTCTCATTTCATCCCCCTCCCTCTTCCATTTCCTCCCTCTCACTCTCCCTTCCTCTCCCTTTCCCTCCCTCTCACTCTCTCTTCCTCCCCCTTTCCTTCCCTCCCCCATTTCCTCCCTCTCCCTCTCTTTCTCTCTCATTTCCTCTCCCTCTCTCAATATATATACACAAATTATAAAAGCAAAAGGGAGAGGGAGAGAGAGAATGGACTCTCCCTCCCTCTCCCTCTCTCATTTCCTCCCCATCCCTCTCCCTCTCTTTCTCTTTCTCTCCCTCTCTCGTTTCCTCCCCCCTCCCTCTCCCTCTCCCTCTCCCTCTCTTTCTCTTTCTCTTTCTCTTTCTCTTTCTCTTTCTCTCCCTCTCTCTTATTCTCTCATTTCATCCCCCTCCCTCTTCCATTTCCTCCCTCCCCCTCCCTCTCCCTCTCCCTCTCCCTCTCTTTCTCTCTCATTTCCTCTCCCTCTCTCAATATATATACACAAATTATAAAAGCAAAAGGGAGAGGAAGAGAGAGAATGCACTCTCCCTCTATCATTTCCTCCCTCTCCCTCTCCCTCTCCCTCTTCCTCTCCCTCTCTTTCTCTCCCTCTCCCTCTCTCATTTCCTCCCCCTCCCTCTCTTTGTCTTTCTCTTTCTCTTTCTCTCCCTCCCTCTCCCTCTCCCTCTCTTTCTCTCTCATTTCCTCTCCTAAACAAGCAAAGAGAAAGAGAATTAAACCCTAAACAAGCAAAAGAAGGAGAGAATGGACTCACCAATGAGATATGGCGAGGGTTTGGCGGCTCCTCTTCGCGATGAAGGCTCCTCCTCTCCTTCGTGAACAATGGCGGCAGCGGTGGCGGCGGCAAGCCTTCTTCCTCTCCCTCTCTCACGACGATCGCTCTCCCTCTCAAAACGATCGACGAAAATGCACGAAATGAAACCGCGCTCGGTTTCGACCTATTTTTTTCCCTGTGGGGCATCGCTATTTGCGTCGCCACCTGCTTCACAATAGCGATGCCGCTACCTACGTCGCTACCCGCCATCACTATAGGTTTAAATCCTTGTAGTGAATGCTATAAAGATATGTACTTGATTCATTTTTTCAATGCAATGCTATCATACTTTGTACTACACTCTGTGCCATTGTCACGTCCTACTTGAGGTTGTGTTTATGAGTCCAAGCATTCAATCTTGGAACCTAATTCACTCAAGTAACAACTAGTGTCCTTTGTCCATGTTGCAATGATTCTAATCACTACTTTTCAACCTCCATAGCTACAGCCATGTCCAAGATCCATGTCTTCTCACAAAAAGAAGGTCCTATTTGTTACAGCTTAGGCAAAAGAACATTATCTAATTGGGTGTTCTATTTCGTACTGGAGTTATGTTTGAAGTACCTGGGCATGGGTATGTAAGTGTGTTATGGTAGGGGTAACAAATTTCTAAGTACATAGACCTCCTGTGGATGGTAGAACGTCACCAAATCTGGTTGGAAGAGTTCCAAGGTTTGAAATTATGGCTGAGAAGCTTTCTTTAAAGGGCAAAGCATTTTTTTCTTTCTTTTCCATGATTGGGACACAGAGCTCAAAGATCATGCATTGACAGTATGCACTCTAGATAAAGATGCACACTCTTCAAAGTATTGAATATCAATTCGTTTTTTGAATGACGTCTTAGTATTTTTCTTGTTGTTTTGTGGCCCTTGTGAAATGGATGTGAAGATGTTATATTGTATATTTTCTTTGCCTATTGCATCTGCTCAAGTATGCATGCATTTTGGTCCAGCTTATAGGGGATGCACTTCTTGACATAATAAAAAAATCCAGATGCTGGAATGTGAGTCTAGTTGTAATGCAAACTCTAGAACCCAATGAGATTTAATTTATTGGCCTCAGAATCCAAAGTCATATTGCTCATTTGTAAGGTAGACATGCATAGTAAGTGCAATCCCCTTCTTGGGTACCCTATCTCTCATCTTCAATGATGATGCATCTCATATATCATAAGGTAGTAAAGTACATAGGGAAAACTCATTTCCCTCCAAACAAATGTTAATTGTTATTTGCTTATTTATATTAATATTTATTTTACTTAGTTTGCTGGATTATCTTTGTTGTTACCCTTTCTTGTTTGTCCAGGAGGAGAACGTTCTTGTTGAGAGCTCAAAAGACCATGCTGAGGTGTCTACCACCAGTGAGAATATGGTGTGCATCACTAGATACAAACAGGTGCAGGAGATTATTAGAGATGAACAAGATAACTTGGTTGGTGGATATGGACAAGTTTATCAGTTATGCGATGGATGAGTTTTGTACTGCTAAACTAGTTGTTGATGATGGTTTTGAGCAGGTAAAAAAAGCCAACTGAGGTTACCATTGATGTGGTGGATGGGATGATGCAAGGGCAAAGTGAGTTGGTATGTGAATGTGTATTTCGTGTGCCTATCATGACTGTGTTGTTAGCCTTTGTGTACTTGATGTGCCTATTGTGGACTGTGTTGCTTGTGTCATGGTGGGGAGTCGCAAGGTTTGAAGCAAACGGAGTTGGTTGATGTGGTGCATGCTAAGAAAAGAAACAAGGGGGAAAAGGCATTAGGTCCCAAGAGGAAACAAGTATTCTTACCTCACTGTACTTACTTGCAATCACTTGGCAGCCAAAACCTGATGGGGTGAAGTAGATGCAATGATAATTGCTCAATGATAACTTAATTGTATAGGGTGTTGAGGGTTTTCATCATCATGCTTGATATGTATGTAAATGTAGAGGCGTGATTTGGATGTGGTGTGCAAGGAAGATGAGGTGCCTGCCTCCGCTGCTTGTGCCTTCAGGGATGAAAGTGTTGCTTTTGATGAGTCACTTGTTGCTACTCTTGATGCTCTTGATGATGGTAAGAAGGATGCTAAGTTCAAAAAAAATTCTTTTGTCGGTAGTTCAACAAAGAGGACAATGCTTAGGCCAAGGATGAATGAAAATGGACTTTTGTCTTACGTATATGAGTGGATATAAGAGAGAGAGAGAGAGAGAGAGAGAGAGAGAGAGAGAGAGAGAAGAGAGAGTTGTATGTTTCTTGTAGATCTGTTGGATGTCTATCTTCTGAAAGATGGAATAAAAGTTGCAGAAGCACAATTACTCACATATTATTACGAAAATCCAAGGTACAAGGACAAGGTTTTGGATGATAACGAAGTTGTAGTCCTAGTCAACAAAACTTTAGAGCCTTGTGCGAAATTAGAGTTGAGTGTAAACTTTACCGTTTGGTCTATTGATGATATTGAGTTGAGAATGATTGGGCGTGCTTAACTATTAAGTGGCTAAACAAACATAAATCAACATGAGAAAAAATACTTACCCATATGATTACAAATGCAAGCTAAGGTTACTTTTTATTTATCTCACCAGATGATATAGAATATGGGGATGGCGGTAGTGTGGATGAGGGCGAAGAAACATGCACTAAAAAGAAAAAGCACTTAGTCAACATAACAAGAAAAATTACCCATAGCAATGCAAACACACGATAATGATTACATTAATTTAACACTTCATTTCAATCACCTCTCTCTCTCTCCCTCTCTCTCCCTCTCTCTCTCTCTCTCCTTTTTTTGTGGGGAAAGAAACATCTCTATACAACTGAGTACAAGAGAGTCCTAGAGATGCTACAGATAGCCTGTCTCCAAAGGTATACCGCACTGAAGATAGAGTGGATCAAAACGTGTCTACCATCTCTCTCTCCTCAAGGTGGTGTATGTGAGGAGTGTAATATAAACCACTGAGGGGGTGAATAATGCCACTGCTCGGCCAGCCATAAACACATGCTGCGAGGACCAATGGCATAGCTTTCACCAGATTGCCTGCAAAACAAGAGTGAACTGTTGCTCAAGAGTGACATCCAATCCCACCTGAAACCCCGAGTATCTACATGTTTGGCCAGGCCACAACCAAGCAAAACCCTCAAGACCCCATGTTGGAGTATCATCTAATCCTACAAGAATACCATAGGATTTGTTCCGATTGATGCGTGCACCACTAGCCACACAAAAAACATCCAAAGCACTACGAATGGCATCCAAAATACCAGTGACATAAAGCAAAAACAACAAAGTTTCATTTGCATACTCCTGATCTACCACGTCAAGCTCATCAATAGGCATAAGCAGTCCTCGAATGGTAAGCTATTGTGCTCTAAGAAAGTTGACACAGTCTCTACCACAAATAAAAATAGATATGAAGCAAGCGAGCAGCCCTGTCTAACAGACCAAGACAACTGAAAACTGCACCCCACAAATCCTCCAATGGTCACAGCACTGGAAACTAATCGATATAAAGCATATACTCCACCAATCCAAGCCTAATCTGAAGTAGGGATCCCTCAAGAAATCCCCAATCAACTCTATCATAGGCCTTCTCAAAATCGAGAAGGAGAATCACCCGTGGAGTATGAGATGATCTGGCCCACTCCACTGCCTCACGAAAACAGAAGATGTTGTCCAGAATGTATTGATCCTAAACAAAGCTCATCTATGAACTGTGAATCATATCTGGCAGAAAAGGTCTCAATCTAGCAATGATCATCCTGGCCAATATTTTATAAACCAAGGTGAGAAGTGTAATAGGTCTCCACTTGCGCATGTAAGTGGTATCTGCTCCCTTTGGAATAAGAGATATCAAGCCCAAGCACATGGAAGGGGGCATATATCCCGAAGTAAAAATGTCCTGACAGCCTCTCAAAAGCCACAAATGCAATACATCCTAGTAGGTCACAAAAGAACCTTATCACCTGGACAAGAAGATGGCTCAAGACAATGCATAGCATCCCTCAACTCATCCAATGTAAAAGGAGACAACAACTGATGACACATGTCCTCTATGACTCGTCTCCTAGTATAGGACCAAATCTGCTCTCTAGCCTGTAAGACCATTGTCATCTCATGACTGGCTCAACCCTAAACAAGTCCTCATAGAAACAAGATGCAATGTCTAGCACTTGGTCAAGCTCAGTGTGCAAGCTACCTTGCAAGTCCTTGATGGCTCACATCACAAAACTAGGCGCCTTTGTCAATGCACACCAAAGAAGTCTTTGTTCATCCGATCCGCTTTCGATATCCAACAGGAAAGTGAAGCATGATGGGAGAACTCAGGTCTAATTTCCTGGAATGCACGAAGCTCTTGCATAAGCTCAATATGTCTGCCAACAAAGTATTGATCACTTGGAGTAACCTATAAGATACGTTGAGTAGATCTAAGTGGAACAAAATTATGTATGGAGAGTGTATGTGGATGTAGAAGAACTTGCACCCAATCGATCAAAGTGTACTCTAAGAGGCCGTGACTTTCCAGCATTGTAACTTAGGTAACTTATAGCAATCATTGTAACTTAGACATAGGAAACTTACAATAATCATTGTAACTTATACACACACCCTCACATTAGCAACTGACAATAGACATTGTAAGTTATGGCTTTAGCACTACCTCATGTGAGTTGGTGCATAAGTTACCTTAGGTAACTAACAATTTATGAATTACTTTAGTATTTGTAAGTTATGCTTCAATAACTTTAGGTAACTAAAAATATTTAAGTAACTTTAGGAACCTAAGGTAAGTTGGTGCATAAGTTATACATTAGTAAGTGACAATAGTCATTGTAGTTTATACATAAGTCACTTAAAGTAATCATTGTAACTTATTACAATGGCCAATGTAAATTACAATATATAAGTTACTTTGATTACTGTAAGTTACATGTTACTGATCCATAAGTAGACGTCCCAAGCTACGGGGGTCCTCACTCAATAGAGTGCGCATACACAAAAGAATCAAGATCATTATTGATTGTCGATATCAAACAAGGCCAATCCAGTATCTGAACAACAAGGACTTGGACAACTTACGTCAGAGACCAATGCTCAATCTCTTGAGATGATTCTCCTAATTGTTATACCCCCATCACCTCGTCACCAAGAGAAAATTTTCCTTTCTCTTCTCTTCAATTAGTTTTACTTTTAGTTTCTTTTCGTAGTTGGCTATTAGGTTTTGTTTTGTTTGTTTGTTTTAGTTGGTAGGTTCTCTTCTTTTCTTTTATTTTTTTGTAACTAAATCAGACACTATATCGGATCTCAACAATATGTAACTCTCTGATTATTTAGGCCTTTTTAGCCTCTTAAAGACGTTTAATATGAATTTCTCTCTCTCTCTCTCTCTCTCTCTCTCTCTCTCTCTCTCTCTCTCTCTCTCTCTCTCTCTCTCTCTCTCTCTCTCTCTCTCTCTCTCTCTCTCTCTCTCTCTCTCTCTCTGAGAACTTACTTGGTGATGCTTTGCAAAGCAACCTAGCTACTATTAGAGGAGGGAGACAAAGAAATGCAATCTTATATGTATGAAAAAGAGCAGTATGTGGCTCCGACAATCAAGTTGTTCTATCTTTGATACTATGAGTGAGAGTGAGCTTAGAAGCTCACTCTCACTCATAGGAGAGCAGTCTTATATGTATGAAGAAGAGCAGCATGTAGCTCCGATGATCAAGTCATTCTATCTTTGATACTACGAGTGAGAGTGAGCTTAGAAGTCCAGCTAAAATTCTTGAACCTACCATCATGCGCAAAATTTTCATTTTTTCCCCCACTAAAACAAGCAGCATGCAACTCTGACAATCAAGTCGTTATATCTTTGATACTATGAGTGAGAGTGAGCTCAAAAGTCTAGCTAGAATTCTTGAAGCTACCATCATGCATGAAATTTCTATTTTTTCCCCCACTATATTAAATATTAATTGCAAGTTAAATCCCCCTTTAATGCTCCGTAAAAATAAAGTACGATTTCCCCAATCAATGTATTTTCACCCTCACGGATTTACTCCCAATCTACAAAATTTTCTTTATTTTTTTCCTTCAATTTTAGCCTACTTACACACCGAAACTACAAATGAACAAGTTTCAAAAAGGTTAGCATGTGGCATATGTGGATGGGACCCGTATTTTATCACATACTTATAGTATGCACCCAATCTTAGCCAGGGGACCTTGCACATCCACACGGGAGAGATCAACACCCAAGTCCATAAGCAAACCGATATATACTAAACTCTTGTCCACAGCCTACGTGTGATGAGTTGCACCGTCCAATGAGCATGTTATTCTTGGGCAAGAAGGTGCACAGACAGTGTGTAACCAACTTATCAGTGAAAAATTTTGGTAAAGACAATCCTTTCTCATATTGGAATCTCTCTCTCTCTATCAATGAAAAAAACTAGAAAATGTGATCATTTCTCATATTGGAAAACATTTAAAACTTCTTGAGTTGTAATGGCTCTACTAGCTCTCTCTCTCTCTCTCTCTCTCTCTCTCTCTCTCTCTCTCTCTCTCTCTCTCTCTCTCTCTCTCTCTCTCTCTCTCTCTCTCTCTCTCTCTCTCTCGTTAGAAAGAGTGAATCTAGAGCATGGCAGGAGCTGTGGAGGATAGAAGATGAAGACAAGACTCATGTTGACATAGGTAAAGAGATACCAACTATTACACAAGTGAATTAGGTTCCAAGATAGATTAGCTTGGACTCATAAAGACAATCTTGTGTAATGAACTGACACTGACAAGACACTAAGTGAAAGTACAAAGCATCATGATATTGTATTCATTCCATGTGAAAGTGATAGTCAAGTAAAATGCTTTATAGAAGTTGGCTTGTTCCACTCTCCTCAGTGTGCATATGGGATTCGGGACATCTCTCCCTGGAGCATACATCATTTGTCATTTCTCAACAACCCCCCCTCAAATGATGAGTTCCTATACTTGCTAGCTTTTTCCCCCCCTACATGATAACATGGCCTGGGAGACTAGCTCATAAGTAGCCTAGTCAATTTAAAGCTTGAAAATTTACATATTTAGTAAAGGTTTTGTTTTACAAAGCAAATTCACTGGGGGAAACAAAAAGTTCACTATGGGAGAGATAATTGATGTTGAACTTTGCTTAAACTTCCAAATCTTCTTCTTGGAGATTGCCCTTGCTAAAAGTTGAGTAAATCTGAGTGGTAGTGGCCTCAGTGTACTGCAAACAGTGAGAGAGTGAGATGAGAAATGAGCTTCTAGTTGAAGTGGCTATGGTGGAGTTAGGGTTACACATGCAAGAGATTGGTTTTTCACTTGGGGCAACTTGTAGGCACATTGATATGACAAATCGTTTAATGAGGAAGAAGCTTATGAACCAAGCTTCCAAAGCCCTGTGGTCTTGGTAAGGATTGTGTCACGTACAGGGAGTATAGACATACGGATGGCCAGCAGGCGCATTTCAGGGCAACACGACAAATTTCATTAATGCTAAAGTGAAGGAGTAGCAATGTCCCACTACAATGTGCCAGGCAAGAGTGCAGGGAGTTCAAGAATGTTTCTCTAGAAGAGAGATTGGAGAGATAAGGCATGTATGTGAAGATCCAACTCCTCTAAGTCAGGTAGGTGCTGCTATCCACAGACACTGTTATGGGAGCAACTTTGAAAAGAGGCAATGCTAAGGTTATAATTGCCCAATGTCAGTGATTGAGGTGCAAGGAAGGAGCTTTGGAACTAGGAAAACACTTCTCCAGAAGGAAGTTCAGAGAAATTTAGCATGTGGAGAGAGATATGAAAGCTTCAAACTGACAGGGTGTTGCTAACTATGGCTGCCATGGAAGATTTATTGAAGGTAGAAATGCAAATGAATTTGGAGATGAGATCTAGCACTCAAGTTGAGCTGAGAAAAGATGAAGATGAGCTAAGCCATGCCCAACTGGACTCTAATACCATATTAGAAAGAGTGGATCTAGAGCGTGACAGGAGCTATGGAGGATGGATGATAAAGACAAGACTCATGTTGACATAGACAAAGAGAGACCAGCTGTTACACAAGTGAATTAGGTTCCAAGATAGATTAGCTTGGACTCATAAAAACAATCTTGTGTAATGAACTGACACTGACAAGACACTAAGTGAAAGTACAAAGCATCATGATATTGTATTCATTCCATGTGAAAGTGATAGTCAAGTACAATGCTTTATAGAAGTTGGCTTGTTCCACTCTCCTCACTGTGCATATGGGATTCAGGACATCTCTTCCTGGAGCATACATCATTTTTCATTTCTCAACATCTCTGTGATGCTATCTCTCTCTCTCTCTCTCTCAGAGAAAAGCACATTACATTGGCTTTGCTAGCTCTCCTTACTTGGTGCTTCCGATATGGGAACATGTCAAAGGCAGGAGAGGAAGAAATGCAATCTTATATGTATGAAGAAGAGCAAGAGATAGGAAGCTATGCAGCTCTGAACTGTCAAGTTGTTCTATCTTTGATACTGCAATGATTGAGAGTGAGCTTAGAAGTCTAGCGAATATTCCTAAACCTACCATAACTTACTAAATTATAGTAAGTTAGTAAGTTAGTAAGTTCTGGTTATAATTATAGTTATAGAGTTATTGTCATAACTTACACTTATAGTTATAGCACTTCGTAATTTATAGCTTAACTTATATTAACTTATAGTTAGTGTGGTATATAAGAGAATGTGTGTGTGTGTGTGTGTGTGTGTGTGTGTGTGTGTGTGTGTGTGTGTGCGTGCGCGCGCGCGCGTGCGTGCCTAGTCCTGTTGGCCCTAGAGACACCACACCAATGGCTCACTTTCAAGCCGCTCCCCTCCTCCAAACGCCACCTCATTCCCAAATGCTTCCCTCAATAAGTCCATAGTTATTTATAGTTTACAACTCATTCCACATTAGAAGTCAATAATGCATAGTTCACAATGCATAAGAGGACAAAATTGTGGGTTTGATTCGACAATAGGACATTGCATATCGAGATGTTGCTCTGTTGGGTGGCACCTGTAGATATTGTGGAGTTTACACTATGCAAATGGTGGAGAATGTGTGTTACATTTCACAACTATTTTTGCTCTATTGGATTCTTAATGACCTATCAAGCATATAACTCTCCATATAAATCTTTATAGTTGATGTAACTATAGCATATAATTCTCACATACATTTTATACCATTATGCATCTTTCAAAAGATATAATTTGCAACAAGAGAAATACTACATAGTAAATAAAGTTAATAATACATTGTGTCCATATAGCGTATAATAAGATAAAGGAGATTGTGTCTGCATAGGGTATAATAAGATATAGGACATTGTGTCGGCAAATAAGACATTGTGCCCACATAGGATGTAATACATCTTACTACTATTTTCGTTGTAGGTTTGGAAAGCCCCGAAACTCCAGAGGGCTTCCCGAACCTATCCCCTTTTCCAAACCTCCATTTTTCAATAAAAACCCCCTCCCCTCCCCTCTTTCTCACATGTAATCTCTCCTTTTCTCTTCCCCATTAGGGGAGTTTTGAGGTCTTGAAAATGCCTTTTAGGATGTGAAGAGAGAGTGCTCTAGACCAACAGGAGCAAAGCCTCCGTAACGGAACTTCTATTTAAAAAATTAAAAAATAATTTTACAAAAATATATAAATATAATAATATTATGAATTTGTATTTTTATTATCTATTTTTAGTCTCTTATATTCGTGATTATGACATCTTTTGCATTAATGGCATATAGTCTCGGCTACTTTTATTTAATGATATATCTAAATTAATGATAATGATTGATGTAATCTAAATTCAAATTAGTGAAAAGCATGGCACTCAGTTTTTTTCCTCCTTTCTTTTATTCCTCTATTATTTTTCCCTCCGTTGTGGTAGCCTAGTCCTCTCTCTCTCTCTCTCTCTCTCTCTCTCTCTCTCTCTCTCTCTCTCTCTCTCTCTCTCTCTCTCTCTCTCTCTCTCTCTCTCTCTCTCTCTCTCTCTCTCTCTCTTCTACCATGGATACAGAAATTCGACCTTCAACAAGGCGTCCAAGCTCCCAAATCACATCCATATTAGTGTTTAACTTATTCCAAACTGATGGAAGATGGATTCCTACTATCATTAGAAAAGTTAGTTGGATCACCATGCAACAAGCAAAATGTGGAAAAGGCAAAGACATGAGAGCTCATTTATCTTTGCTTGGAAGGGCAAAATCTGAGATTTTAAGCTTGGAGCAAATAAGAATAGCATCAATGAGGTACTAGTGTAACATGTGTTCATGCATAGAGAGCTGTGTTTGGAACCTGGATCTTCAAAGCTTCCAATGCATAGACCAAATTTTAAGAATTTGATTCTTAAAGTTTTTCATTTCTTAAACATGGTTTAGTTTTTCCATTATAATATTTGTTTGTCTTGTAGATGTCTATCCCTCTAATCTTGAGGAATAGCAACCAGTGGAGCCTATTATTGATGTTATTGATGTTATACATGGTTCAATTGGAGAAGAAATGTATAAAGGCAGAAAGAAGATAGAGCTTGCAGAGAATGGAATATTCTTTTATGACCATTCTTATGTTATTCCTATGCCAATGGGGATCAATAAACCTCCTTCCTTTGCCAGATTTTTCAAGCTTTGAGTGGCCTTTGCCAAGTCCAGCTACTAATGAGGACTATAGATATAAGATATTTTTTGAGATCCAGAAAGCATTAAAATCTAATATCTCAAGTAGGCTAAGCAAAGTTACTTTGTTTATGCCTATTAATATATTTATTGATTTCTTCTCTAATATGGAGATAAGAAGAACAAAAACCATGCTTTCAGTGGAGACTAACATATGATCATGTCATACAATTTGTTGATGAAGGATGGGATACAAGGACAGAAGGAAAAATTATGTGTAAGATAGATCAAGACTCTATAGGTTGTAAATATATGATTGCTACTCAAAATTTTATCCTTAGCTTTTACTATAGTCGATGGCATTTTGTTGGTAGAAGTCTAGTTGCTTTAGACCAGAATCTTGATGATTTCAGCAAAGATCCTATAGTGGATCTTGATATTTGGTTCAACGAGGATATTATTGCAATCTTAAAGATCAGAAAATCATGTATGCTATATCAAGTGAGGATGGATTTACAAAATGAAGACATTGAACTACCATGCTCCTTTGTATTCCAACTTGACAAGAAATGAGTAAGTTTTCACATCATATTATATCTACTTAGATGTATATCAAGATCTCACTTCCTAACTAACAAACATTTGTAATTTATTTTTTGGAGATATCAAAAAGGAGAGAAAGAAATATACACTGCAAGGACATTCAAGAAAATATATCTTTACTATCAATATAAAATATATGTACAAATTTTGTAGCAAATGTCTATCTGCTATCTCTAATAGATATACAAGGGCTGAACGGAAAATTTCTATATATGAAGACTTACAAGGTGATATGGCAAAGTTATTTCTTTTTTCGAGAACTATCCTTTCTAGGAGTCCTTTTTCCTTTCTTTGATGCCTTGGGTATAGAAGGTGTGGGTAAAGGTGTTAAAGCTGTGGCTTCACCTTCTGTGGTTGTAGACACCGCATCTCCTTCATCGTGTAAATCCCCACCAATCTCTGTTGTTGGTTGTATACAATTGACCTTTATATACTTCAAGAGCTTTGCTCTGACATACCAAACATACTCAGATGTATAGCAATCCTTCGAAAACTATCACACATTTATAGGAAAAAGAGTTTTAGTTCATTATTGTTCTTACAATAGACTATATTTTTATCATCAATGGACTATTTGCAATGAATATCTATCTTAAAGTTTAGCATCTTTCATATTACCTTTACATGTTTATCATCATTAAGATAAATAAAGTTAACCATTCTTCTAGCATTTGCAATCACCCTCTAGCCACAAGAATGGCTATCATCCTGATGAGGACACTGCAACCACCAACACAAAGTAAAACTATGAAATTTATGGATAGTAGTTCATAGAATAAACTTATGTTTCAATTCTTTTAATCAATAACTTACCGCAACTTGTCTATATTGCATCGTTGCAAGTAAATCAGACGACATAGGGGTCCTTTTCTCTAGCTCTTCAATTAATCTTTTTGCACCTCTATATATAAAATATATTGAAATTTAGAGTACTTACAAAAAAAAAAGAATTGAAATATCAAGGAGCCCTTGGATAATATAAGTTACAATTTAGCATTTCCATGGCTTCCTTTCATGGAGTTGATTAAAAAACATTGCTTATCCACACAGTCTATTGCAATCAAGCTCCAATGAGAACTGAAAGCAATCATATCTCAACAAATTAGTAGGATAAAATCTCAAAAACTCTAATAGAATATTGAATCACTTACTTTTCATTATATGGAATTATAAGGAGCTCCAAAGTATCGAAGTCAATCAGATTGAACCATTGCTCAACAAAACTTGTATCAAGCTCGTTCCTCATAAAGTATCAAATAGATGGATCAAGAACCTCAATTTTTTGTTGCATATTCAAAGAAAACTCATGCATTACACACCTAGAAAAGGCATAGAAATAGTGAGTATAAACAAGAAAAATCTTATTGTTAAAAAAATATCAAAAAGTAGAAGTAATTATGGGTGGATATACCTTAGGCTAGCAAGAATAATACTGTCATTTATTTCTCTTCTTTTATCCTTAAGAATCTGAACATAGACAGCATTAAAGAAGATAATCTCAGCTCTTTTGCCTAAGTCACGAGGTAAGAAACAAAACACATTGAATCCTTTTGGATTAGCTGCTTCAAGAAGTGTGGCCAGCTCATTTTTAAAGGGCTCTAGTTGCTCTGCTTCCTTTTCTTCAGCCCTTTGCCTCCTATACTCTCTCCATTTATCTACCTGTTCCTCTTTAACTTTCTCCTCTTTTTCATGTTGCCTTGTATCCCTCTCATGGGTGACATCCTCAACCTTGGGACCAGAATCATCTTTCTTTCGCCTAGCTGGGGGCACATTAAGGATATTAAATGTCTTCTCATTAGTGAGGGGAATTGGCTCAAGGACCTTTGAAAATCTATATCTTAGCCTCCTAAGAATTACCATGTCCTTGTTTATGAGTGTGAGCCTATGAGAATGAGCAGCACAAATATAGGAATCTTGAAAAAAATCAACTAAAAAATCCTCTATGGCTTCCTGTATACAATTAAGGACTGTTCTTGTCCATCTGAAACTATCCAAACTATATTTGTCACAAATCTCCCTGACAAGTCTTTGAAAAGACAGCTTTGGAATTGCATTATTTATTGCCTAATCTCCCTTAGGCACCTGACATTTTGAGAAAACTTTCTCTTTGGCTTTGACTTTCTAGAGAGCTTCTAAGGCTTTGAAGATTGATGAATCTTTGATGCTAAACCCCTAGGATTAATCTTCTCCTTCCTTGATGTTGCTTTAGTCCTAGCCATCTGCCAAAAAAAGACATATTACTTCTTGTCCAGTAAAACGGGAGTTTGAGAAGAGAGACCTCCTTGCAGCATGCTATTTTCATGTTTCACCAGACAACACATAAATAAATAGCAAAACAATCAACAAAATTAAGGAAAACAAAACATTAACCTAAGGAATACCATAACAATTACCTACAATCTCTACACCATTAAAGCCATAGAAGCAATGTTATAAAACATTAAGAGAAAGATAATTCTTTATACTACCACCATGTTATATCATAGACATAAACTTTTTAAATGCAAGTCAAAGGAAAAGTGCAGAAAACCATACCTTGTCTCGTGCTTTGCTGGAAAAAGTCCGTTTAAAACCAATTTTGTGAATAAGCCCGGTGAAACGCGAATACGTTCTTCACAACCATAGCTTGAAGACCCTGATCGCTTTTTACACGACAATGTTATGCTGGTACAAAAAAAACAAGTATAAAAGTGACAACTACGTATAAGCTCCATACTATCAAAACCTTAGAAGCAATGGCATAAGACATGAAAAGAAATATACTTTTTCACACCGGTATCAGCTTACCTTACAGACATGGATTTTGAAGCACGAATCAAAGCCAATTTTTAAAAAAACTCCCGGTGAAACGCGAAAATGTGCTGCATGACTACGAAAATGTGCTGCATGATCACGAAAATGTGAAACAAATTTGGCCGTTGTTTCCCTTTATTGGGGGACTTTTCTAAAAATTGATGGTACATGCATTAATTGGCGGTGTGTTAAGTGGAACACGTGCGCACATATTCTGAGATATTGTTATCCTCGAAAAAAGGGAGTGTGCACGTATTCTGAGATATTTCATGCGGTGTGTTAAGTGGAACATGTGCGCACATATTCTGAGATATTTCATGCATGCGAAAATATTGGAAATTTCCTCACGATAT
This sequence comes from Lygodium microphyllum, assembly GCF_053477565.2. Taxonomy (NCBI): domain Eukaryota; kingdom Viridiplantae; phylum Streptophyta; class Polypodiopsida; order Schizaeales; family Lygodiaceae; genus Lygodium; species Lygodium microphyllum. The sequence goes on from NC_141139.1 coordinate 93,747,675, forward strand.
TGTCTTTCTTTCTCCCGAAATTTTGCTTCAATTTGTCTTCAAGGTCCTTGCTTTCTGTTTGAATAGCACTTCAAAAATTTTTGATAGGTAACAAAATTTTCTTATTACAAGTATTTGAACAAAATTTCATTGATTAGTATACAAAGAATTTTAAACAACACTTGAAAAATCACAGATATCATGTGTTTTGTGTCTTTCAAAAGGAGCATGGCACTTCCAGAAAGGATTTTATCACATATTTCTGTGTTTTAATAGAATTAATTCATAGTTCATGTTTCTCTTCTTGTTCTAAATCTATTGACCAATGAAACGCGAAATAATGTCTCTGGTTAGTGATGTCTTCCTAACTGTCGCATTTCACCGGTCAAATGTTGAAATAACGCTTGTTTTCAAGTAGTGTCCGGTGAAACGCGAGTTCTTCACCAGCTTTGGCCTTTGGACACCTGTTTTCGTGTTTCACCGGTCACATAAAAAAATTTCTCCTTTTTCGATCTTTTGTCTTGTGAAACACGATTTTTGAGGCCTCTTTCCATGGTTCTATTGCGTTTGATTGGACATTGTTGCCATTTTAATTTGTTTGCAAGGATAAATCTTTTGTTGGTCAAGATGACAAAGAGAAAGCTATCTTTGGAAGGAATGGATGAGGAGAAGCTAATGGAGACTTTTGATGATAGGCTCTTTGATTTCTTATACACAAGTAGAAATTCTTCCAAGTTTAGCTATATCAGGGAAATTTTCAATGCTCCTTTTGATTTGAAAGAGTTATTGGAGGATCTTGAAGATAAACTTAAGGAGTACATATATTTTTATGATAGACATGTGCAAGGTTTAGAAGTCAATGGATTTGTTCATTATAGTGATGTCATGGGAGCCATCAGTACAGCCAGATCAACTTTGCTAGGCAGGTTCAACCTCATTGATGAGGAATTCAGGAAGAGAGAAACATGTTGCCCTTTCCACAGGTATCAACACCAATGCCTTCTGATCCACAAGGATGTTGGATTTATTGTGTATTTTCAGTACATGGAAAATTCTTCTCCAGATATAGTCCAACAGAGAAAGCTAGAGGATATTGCAAGTATGGATAGGGAGGTCGAAGAGAAGGAGGAGATGTTCCAAGAAGATATCGAGAATCAACTTGTCCAAGGTTTTGATGTAGGTTTATTTAAGAGTGACAATATCACAATGGTGGAAGAAAAGGAGATCGAGCCAAGTGCACAGGTTGATGAAGAAGGTCCTCTTGCATGTGTTCCAACATTTCCCACTTATCTTATCAACAATAAAAAATATGTGTTGCTAAATGATATTCAACATCTTTTTTATCTTAGAGAAGATTATTGCTCAGCAATCCTTGTAGGTTGGGGCCAAATTGACATGAATTTTATAGGTTATGAACAAGAACCACTAGCAAGTCTTGATGTTGAGGGAGAGAATTTCCAAGACAGCTCTTTAGCCTTACATACATGTATTAATCAGATCGTAGAATACGAAAAGGAGGGGCTACCTACAGAAGAAGAGTTCTTGTAGGTCCAGAAGAGACTTCGTATTAATGATATAGGGTATGAAGAGAGATTGAAGTCTCCATCAGATGAGAAACCCAAGAGTTCAATAAATCTTTATGATGATAGTCTTCTCGAAGAAGACGAACACCCTAAGGTATGAAATATAATTTGAAGTTACCCATTGAGTTTATGTTAGACTTTATTATGCATTATAGATAAATATCTTGTATCTTATACTGTTGTGGTTTGTTGTATAGATTGAGATTGAATATCTGGACAACTTTCTTGGAAGGGCCAAGGGCTCTAGGCCAATGAAGCTTGGGAAAAATCAAAGCCTTGGCCATTATATTGGAAAATTAAACAATCAAACAATTGTAATATATCATAGTAGATTATCAAGCTCTCTAAGTCTACCAATGATGGCTTTGAGAGCTATCTCAAAGGTAATTGGATCTCAAGTTTTCAGCAGAGGTTTGGACAAGATCATTTTAGTGGATAAGGAAGAAGCCATAAGAGTTTTTGGCTTCATGCTTGGATACAGTGGATCTAGAGCTGGATATTTTGGAGTTCTTGGCTCCTATTTGCTCTCTTATGTAGGAGATAGTAAGAATTTGAAGCTTCTTCCAAGCTATCGGAAACATGAGTTTTTGAAATACAGAGATCTTATTAAGTGGGATGAAATAAAAGATTCCTCTAGAGGCCCTGTCAAGCTAGCTGAAACCAAGGACTCCTCTGAAGGCCCTATTGAGGTGCCTGAAACTAAGGACTCCTCAGGAGGCCCTGTCGAGGTGCCTGAAACTAAGGACTCTTTTGCAACACAATCAGACTAGAAGATGCCAAAGATCAAGGGTTTCTTGAAACCCATCTTTTCCCAACTCTTTGTTTGGTTTGTAACCATTCTATGAATCTTTGCTTTGCGCAAGAATTTAAATATCCATCTTTTCTTCTTTGGGTAACAATTTGTATAGTCCTTGCTAAAGATGATGTATTGCTTGATGTGGTTGTATCTTTAAGCTTGAATTTATGCCAGATTTGTCGATAGAACCATTGAAAGACCTCTAATAAACTATTGGCTTTTTGTCTTCCACCTCCATGTCTTGTATGTCTGAAATATTTTATTCTTGCTTGATAATGTGATTTTTCCATACCTTGGGTTGACCAGATAGATAGAGATTCATATTGTTTAATAAAGTATGGAGCATGATTGTATAAAATATGTTGCATAGTCAACAAATAAAGAAAGTTATTAAAAAACATTATATGAGTTCAACAATGAAGAAACGGACATATACAAACTTCTTACCATATAGTGAGTAAAGTGTTGATCACCCCAAGCTTCTGTCATCATCTTTTTGAAAAGGTTCAATTGGTTTTTAAAGTCTTTGAGATCATCATCATTCCATTCAGTCTTATCACAATAAAAAAACACTTTATCTAGTGTTTCCCAAACTTTAGCTTTTCTATTCCGAGCTTGTCCATAATCAGTGTGATCCTTAACTGCATTATGTAGAGATTTCCACTGATTAAATTTAATAGTTGAGCCACCATTTCTCAAGTTTATCTTGCCAAGTCTCCTATTAAAGCCTAGAAACCTTCTAGCCTTCCCTCCACCAATAGATTGTTTTTTTGGGACACAATTACCATCCTTAGACTTCTGAAGATCTGGTTCAATAACAACGTTGCCACCATGCAAACCAATTGCAGAGAGAACTTTTTCAACCTTTGTTATAGCATATGTTCTAGTTGATAATGGCTTTAGCTTCCATACAAATCCTATATAGAGATGAACAAGCTTTTCAATTATCCTGCAAAGTGCATGAAGTATACAAATATGGGCATTCGCTAAAGGAATGTCCAAGTCTGGTTTAAACTGTGGATCCTTATTGTGCCTAAAGGGAGCTCTATTCCAATTGCTTGAGTTTAACTCTGCAGCTGGCGACATGCAGTATAAGCAAGGAGATCTCAAGTTGGCTCTCTTTGATACATTATACATACATTTGAGTGTCTTTAGGTCACCAGCTATATACCACTCAATCCTGTAGCTCCCAAATCCTTCAACAAATAGCTCTTCTCCTGCTTGTTGCCTTTGAATAACATTAGGTATTGATGTTTGATGAAAAACCCAATATAATATATCAAAATTCTCAATATCTACCTCAAATGCTCCTAGCCACCAGATGTTATATTCAGATTGAACACTAAATAATGTTGAGTGATTGCAATGACCTGACGAAAGTGCTCTATTCATCAAGGTGATAGAGATTCTCTCCAATTTTTTACATTTCAGAATCTCACTTTCATCAAGTTTAATCACAAATCTAGCCATTCCCTGTGCCTCTGCTCTGATAAGCCATAAATTTTGATCATTAAGCATTGTAGGGTGGGCAAGTCAAGGAAAATATTGTTAAATTCATTGAATGTAACCTCCTTTTTCTTGCCCTTGAAGGTAGCCTTGATGTGTGTGTGTGTGTGTGAGAGTGAGAGAGAGAAGAAGAAAAAGAAGAAGAATAGAAAATTATTTTTTTAATTTAAATATTTTTGAGAGAGAGAGGAAGGGGAAGAGAGAGAGAGAGAGATAAAGAGAGAGAGAATATAAAACTTAAAAGAGAGAGAGGGAGAGAAGAAAAAATAGAAAAATTAGGAGAAAGGAGAGAAGAAGAAAAGGGGGCAGAGAGAGAGAGAGAGAATAGACGTCAGGACGTCGTCGTCTGAATCAACACCGTCAAGAACATGCTGACGCCACAATCATTGAAATTTGAAGCTTAAGGTTTTTATAAAGCTTATTAAGATTTTAAACTCCAAGCTTAATCTTCTCTTCTCTATTAACTCTGAAAAAAAAAAACGTGTTAATAAAGAAGCTTGGGAAGTGGTCCTTCGTCGAGAGAGAGTGGTCCTTTGCAATCCAACAGCACAGAAGGGGGTTCTTCACTGCCACAAACATGCTGGTATTGACGGTTCGAATTGTAGAGCCCATTCATTCTAGGAGCTTCACCTTCGTACGAGATGGTAAGCGATTGAAAGCCCTTGATCCCAGCTTTACTCTGATACCACTGGTGTGCAAATCAGATATTGGATGTGTACGTAGCGAGCGCCAAAAGGTCCCCAAGAACAAAAGAACTCTACTTAAGCTCAAAAAGCAAGAAGATAGATTTGCACGACATGAAGAAAAGAGAAAAATTGGGTACAATCTCCCCCAATGCCTTGTGTGAGCGCTTCACAAGGCATATATTTCTAAATTTATTCATTTCAAAGCTCAAAAATAGCCCAATTTTACAATTAGCATGCTTTGGCTTTTGTGTTTGCTTTTGTCCAAATAAAGAATAAAGCGGTTGGGCAGCCCAAAAGTCACTGTGCCCAAATACAATGTCTAATAATGAAATATTTAAATCGAGTGCCCATGCGCATACAAAATAATAAATATTTATCAAGTGTTTCAATAAATAAGTGCACCTAAATAAATATTAGCACCACGCCTTTAATGATAAGACGCGCAGCCATCAAAAATAATAACTTTTTCTAGGTAATTTGAATACACGATATTGCCTAGTGCTTCCCAACGCCACAACAACGTACTCTACACATCAACTGAAGCATTCACAATTGTTAGAAAATAATAAAATTAAACTAACAAAAGTGAATACCTAGCAGTCTTCAGCTACAAAATAAATAAATAGGTTGGAACTCTGTCCTAACCTTAATTTATCCACGTCAACTTTTCGCACAAGGAATCCACCTTGTGTACAAGCCTGGTAAATAAATATAGCTTTATGGAATCCACCACAAAACCTCACAGAATCCATCGTGGTCTCATGGAATCCACCATGGAATATGTCTCATGGCATCAGATCTTTGGACAAGCATAAGGCATGGCTTGTTGTTTGGCAAGGAATTTTTCCAACACACACGGTTGGATTACTCAAAGACCTTCGCACCTATAGTTTGAATGTCCATTGTTGAGCTGTCTTGGCTCCTGTAGCTTATCACCATTGGCTTATCTTTTAGATGGATGCAAAGCCTACCTTTTGAATGGCATCTTAGAGGAGGAGATTTATGTCTCACAACCTCCTAGTTTTCTTGTGATGGGGAAGGAGGACCATGTTTATAATTTTCGAAATGCCCTCTATGGCATAAAGCAAGATCCTTAAGCTTGGTACCATAGGATTGATTAATTAGTCTTATAGAGTGGCTTCAATTGATCAAATCATGACTCCAACATTTATTATAAGGTTGATGGTGACAAGTGTGTGCTTGTCATCTTGTTTGTGGATGCCTTGACTATCACATGGAGTGACTCACAAGAGGTTGATTGAACTCAAGAGATCTTGAGACAAGAGTTCGACATACGGATCTAGGAATCCTACACTTCTTCCTTGGCTTGGAGATCTATCAAATGGCATAGGGCATCCTTGTATCCTAGCATAGTACATATCCAAGTTACTTTCAGAGTTTGGTATGGCTGAGTGTCAACCTATTTCTTGCCCCATGGACCTTGAGTCCACCAATATTTTGGTGATCAGTGATCTTGTCTTAGATGCTAGCTACAAGTGTCTTGCTGGGATCATTGATCTAGCTTATTCACACTCCACTAGATATTTCCTTTGTGGTGGCATTGGGTTCTTCTTTTATGAAGTCTCCTACTTAGGCTCATTAAATAGCTACTTCGCACATCCTGTACTATTTACATATGGGACTTGATCCTACAAGATCATGTATGAAGAAGAGGCCACTCTTTCTAGATGGAGGGACTTAGACTATGCAAGTGATGGGGATTCAAGATTATCCACTATAGGTTATTGTTTCTTCCTTGGATTGAGAGCTAGCTTCTAGAGTAGTAAGAAGCAGTCTACTATGGCACTTTCTTCTACACACGCTTAGTACCATGCCCTTCGTTCCATAGGTATGGAGGCAATTTGGCTTCACTAAATGTTAGTAGATATTGGCTTTCTCTAGGCATGTCCACTTAGCTTTGTGTGGATAACCAGAGTTCCTTAGTTCTAGCCAAGAACGCCATGTTTCATGATCACATGAAGCAAATAGAGGTTTAGCATCATTATGCACATGAGTAGATCATGGATTTCGAGTTAGCAATGTTCCATTGTCCCATGGTGGGACAATGTGGTGGATCTCTTCATGAAGCCTTTACCCAAAGCTTTTATGTTTCATCACATGAGATTGTTAGGTCTTGGGACTCTCCTAGGATGTTTGAGAGGGTTGTTAGCTTACCTTATTTTGCCAATCTACCATCTCCTAGTTGTGAGCCCTAGTCAGAGTCTGAAAGGGACATTTGGAGCTCTAGTTGTGTATTTCTTCTTAGTTTTGGTATGTTTGTTAGTTTTGCTACCCTACCAAATGATTTCTAGTCCTCCAAGATGACCACAATTTTTTTGGACTGCTCAAGGCCAAATCAGCATCTTTGCTATTGCATTAATGTATTCGAATAGCATCAATTGGACAGCTCTTGAGTTTTTCTACCATATATAGCATATGCAATTAGTGGGCATATTATTCACTTTTATGTCTTCCACTTTCTCCATTAGGTGGCTACAATCTTCTCCATCTCCATGGTGGACAATAGGCTGCACACTCTCTATCTCTGACACTATCACCATCAAAGGTGCTATCATCATTATTTAGCATGATTTGGTGCCCTCACTAATGCCTTGGATTATGTGTAGGGACTAATTATTTATCATTGTATTCAACCTTCTTCTTTGTTTAGTGCAAAACATTCTTCTCTTCTTGCTTTCTCTTCTTCTCTCCTTTTCTCTCCCTATTTATGATTCTCTTCCATTGTACACTCTCACAAATCTACCACTGAGGCTAAGTATATTTTAGCCATTAAGGCATGCAAATGAGCTACATGACTTACTTGTCTAGTGGGAGATTTGAATATTGTAGAAGCGGTACCCATTTTGGATTGTGATAGTTAGACTACCATCTAGTTTGCATAGAATATTGTATTTCAAGCTAAGATAAATCACATTGAGATGAAGTATCACTTCATTAGGAAGGTACTTAAGGAAAGCGAATTGAGCTTGTCAAGATTCATACAATTGACAACCCTGCAGATCTTCTCATGAAGAGTTTGTCTTCCGAGTGCTTTGCACATTGTAAAGTGCTAATGGGAATTGGATTGTATCTTCATTGTTTTATGCCCCCTTAAAGAGGGGCATTGGCCTTTATGTGAAATATTGTTAGAGTAAAGGCCAATTTTCTAAAGATAATGAATAGTAAGGGTAAATGAGTATCCACTAAAAATCCTATTATGTGCTTTCTTTGTCACCCTCCTACACTCTCATAGCTTTGAATCCACATCCTACCATTACTTCCTCACACACACACACACACACACACACACACACACACACACACACACACACACACACACACACACACACACACACACACACACATAGAGTGGTTTGGAATTTTGATATATACAATCATATACATTTATAGTGTATAGATCCAATTTGAAAAATAATATCATAAAGCTCCTCAATGATTTTGCCTAGAAAACTACATCAATACTAGACATGACAAATGAGATTGCATGATGAAACCATAATATTGAGTTATATTTTCAATTAGATTTGTGACCAACTAGGTCATAGCAATATTTTTAATAAAGTATCTCAGATAGTTGAATGTTCCATACAAAAACTTAGAATCATGCCTTCCTTCATTCAACTTAGTATATATACACATACGAATTGTGGTTTGGCATTTTGGAGTAACACCTTTGAATATGGAAGGCAAGCTTGTTATCTTCCTTGAGGTGCACTTAAACTCTTATAACTCTAATGGGATTGTATAGATTGTATTCACTCATAAAGCTCTTTTTCCCCTTATTTTTTAATTTGGTTCCATATGACTTGGCTTGTTCTTAATGATTATAGAAATATTGGTTGCACAATTTTTTACAATCTACTAAGATAGCCATCAACCATGATAGCTATAAGTACTATATCTTATAGTAATTTATTCTAAAGCTAATAACCTAGATTTATATCGCACACGCACACGCACACACACACACACACACTCTCTCTCTCTCTCTATATATATATATATATATATATATATATATATATATATATATATAACATCAATCTTAATATTAAATCAGCCTCTTTCATTTGTGATTCATATATAGTACCATTGATATATACACATATGCACTCCTATATATTCATTCTCATACTTGCACATGCCTACATAAATATGGTTCATAGGCATAGCTAAGCACATAACAATATTAGCTCAATATGTGCAAACATTGATGATGGACTACCTAGTTAGATAGGTCTGCACATTTATACTTAGCATATCGGTGGTCATTATGACTCTAACATGGCTACTGACATATCACTTATCATATTTGGTTTGTTACACCTATCTACAACTAGCAGAGTTATAGCATGAGTCAATTAGTATAGTCAATTATGCATTATTTGACCTAGTAGGCCACTTTTCTTTATGTTGTATTGTGTTTATTGTATTGTGTGTAAAAAGAATACGAAGAAACCAGCAAGAAAACATTTTTGGCCTCCATCTCTCGTCTTGTATTCTTGAGTGAGCTTTCTCTTGTATATATGGTATGTGTTTGGCATAGTAACTCAAGTGAGTCTTCCCAGCACATGATTCGTGATATGGTAATAAAGCAGTACTAGTAATAGAGGCTAGTTTTGAAGGTTGAAGTGAAGGAGAAGAAGCAAGGATTTGAGCAAGTAAGCAATAGGTAAGAAGTTCTCCCATTCTTTCACTCTTTCTCTTGGATAATTCTTGTGGAGGCATTGGAATAAAGCATCATATATTCTACATATGAGACCTTCGGGACTTTCTTACTAGTTTTTTGGCCATCTAAGGCCATTTTACACCTCATATTGGACCCATAAGGTTGCTGACATCAATTTTAGAATATAATGCAATTTTGATTGTGTTGAATGAAAGTGGGCACATAGGTTACAACTTTTGAATCTACATATTCTAAGGTATTTACTAGGAAGCAAACACAAATTTTATCTACAAAGAGGTTATAAATTACATGTATTATTGAGCACTCTGTGAAAAAGGCTACTTACTATATTGATGTGCACTTGTTATGAAAGGTTATAGAAGACTTGTTTACTATTTTGTATCAATTTTGTGATAATGATAGAGAATAGTAAAAATCTCATAATTGAGAAGTTAGATAAGAACAACTATCCATCATGGAAGTTTCATGTGATGAACTTTCTTACTAAAAAATGCTTCTTCGAGTTTGTTTCAAGCAAAGAAAATGAGCCAAAACTAAGTAACCATGTAACTATAAATGAATTAAATGTATCGAAAAAATAGAATGCAAAAGACAAAAAGGTGATGTATTGGCTATCTCATTGATAATACTATGTTGAGGCATATAAAACATGTAGAAAGTTCACGTACAACATGGACCACATTTGAAAATATGCTTTTTGTGAAGGTGCTTTGGTTGTGATTGATGTAATACTTGATGATAATGATTTGGTATCATCTACTTTGGGTGATCTTAATAATGAAAAGGCTTAAAAATCATTTGTTACTTATATGTATGTACAGAAGCCATTTCTAAATTTCAATGAGTTGGTCTCTCTCATGATAATGCACTCCATTGTTATGCTAAGAAGAATGACATCCACAACAGTAAATTGTAACAAGGAAACTATGCATCATCTTCATGATAAAATGAAGATAAAAATGAGTGTCTATTTATTATGCAATATATGACGAATGTTGTTATAAGAAAGGGAACACATGATTATGTATGGTATATTGATTCAGGTGCATCTAATCATATGAGCATTGATGCTAAATGGTTTGGAGAGATATAAAATTTACAAAATCTAGGATAGACGGGTGATGATTTATACCACCCAATTTCACAGATTGAAAAAGTTTGCGTATCCTTGTTGTATGATGGTCAAATAAAGAGTCTATTAGATGTATTACATGTGCCATCCATCACAAAGAATTTAGTGTTGGTCAAATGGTAGAGCAAGGGCTGCAGGTTTGATTTAATGTAAAAGGTTGCTTTGTGGAAAATTTCAATGATAAGTGCAGGTTGGTCACAAAAGAAAGTAGAGTTGGCCATATGTTTATTTTAAATATTATAATTCCTACTATGAATGCTACTATGTATGTTAAAGGAAAAGGAATGGTTATAGACATTGAAAGATATCACAAACGTATTAGACATGCAAATATGCAAAATTTGAAATTAATGCAATCTAAAGGGTTAGTTATAGGGTTAGCTACTTTTAGAGTTGCGGAATTTCATAAATCGTGTGAAGCATATCAGTTTGGTAAGTAAGTAAGACAATCTTTTTTGCATGATAGAAATGTAAGCAAAAATATACTTGATGTTGTACATATAGACATTTGAAGATCTACATATCTCATGGTGATAGCAAATATTTAATCACACTTATTGATGATCGTTCAAGAGAGATGTGGGTATATTTCATGAAGGAAAAGAGTGATGTATGCACTGCAAAACTTTCAAGGTTGCTATTGAAATAGAAGCGGGCTTGAAAGTTAAGTGATTGAGATCAAATGGATGGAGAGAGTACCTCTCTAATGAGTTCAATGACTTCTTGAGGTCTCATGGGGTAAAGAGATAGCTTACTTGCAAGTATACCCCATAGCAGAATGAGGTTGCAAAAACAAAAAATAAGCATATTGTAGAAGTTGCATGGGCATTGATAGCTAAAAAGAATATACCAAAATATTTTTTGTCTAAATCTATTCATAGTGCTATCTATATTATGAACAAAACTCTCATAGCTAGAGTGCATGGGATGATCCCCAAATAATGCTTTACAAGCAAGAAGCTCGATGTATCACACTTGAAAGTGTTTGGTTGTAGCATATGTTTATGTGCCAAATGAGCTATGAAAGAAGCTTGATTCAAAGGCTAAAAAATGTATTACTCTTTAGAATAAAAAAGATGCCATTATTATAGCCCTATCATCATAAGTGAGTTCAGAGTGAGCAGGAATGTTATTTTTTATGAGATGAGCAATTGGTATACATCTAGTGGTGATGAATGGATGAAGATAATCATGATAGTTATATGTAAAAAGAGTAGCAAGAATCACAAAGTCTTAGTGGACTATAAACATCATGTGGTACTACATCCATAGTTAGCCCTTTGTCTAAGAGACTAAGGAGCAGTCACACATCTTCAGGTGCATCTACTAGTATTGCAAGTAAAGACAAGGAAAGAAGAAGTGTTAAATTGTAATGATGCATCTGCTACTCATTTCGGGTTTGATAGAGACTCTATTGATTCAAAGAGTTTGGATAATGAGCTTGGTATTCCTTTAGTCAAGATATTAGGTTTACAAAGATCACATGGTAATGTAAAGGCTCCATTGAGTGATCCAATAGTATGCAGTTCTAGCATGGTTAGATACCCTATTAAAAATTTTGGTTTTGAAGGTTATGCAACTCACCATGATGTTTATATGATAAAGGTGGTTGAGGATATTGAACCCACTTGTTTTGAGGATGTTGTTGGTCATGCTAATTAGGATGCAGCAATGGATGAGAATATGGTGGCATTAGAGGCCAATAAGACTTGGGATCTAGTATCATTGCCTAAGGGCAAGAAAGCTATTGGATAATAAAGTGGATCTACAAAAATAATCATAATGCATATTGTTCTATTAGCAAGTATAAGACTAGGCTAGTTATAAAAGGCCATGCTCAGAGATATTCAGTCTAGTTGTTACTATGATGGCAACTATTAGATATGTAATTGCTTTGGCAATAGGCCAAAGGTTGGAATTTATAACAACAAATGGATGTAAAGAATACCTTTTTGCATGGTAAAGTGCAAGAAGTTGTATATATGGAGCAGCCACTAGTAGATTATGAGGATTTAGAGCATACCACATATGTGTGCAAGTTAAAGAAGGTGCTCTATGGGTTGAAGTAAGCACCTAGAGCATGGTATGACAAGATTTGAGAGTATCTTATCAACATTGGCTTTTATGTTTCTGATACTAATCACTCACTTTATGTGAGAAATGGAGATGTAGGTCTGGTCATCATAGTCATCTATGTGGATGACTTGATTATTATAGGTGATAGTGACAATGGGATTACTAAAGTTAAGGACCTTTTGAAAAATAAGTTTGAGATGAAGGATTTGGGCTAAGGTACTTTCTTAGTACTGAGGTGATCAAATGTAATGATGGTATATGGCTATACCAAAGACACTATAGCCTGGATATGTTGTGTGAGTATGGTATGATAGCATATAAGCCACTTTTAGTACCATTGGAGCAAAATATAAAGTTGAGTACTAATGTTGGGAATGAGATAGAAGACCCTTCTATATTCAAGAGGATAGTAGGGAGTCTAATCTACGTGATTATCACGACACTAGACTTGATTTATGCCATTGGTCTTATCAATCAATTTATGTAGATACCCAAAAAGCCCCATTTGGATGCAATTAGATGTATATTGAGGTATGTGAAGTCCACATTGCACTATTGAATTTTTATGAGGCAAATAAGAATATACATGTGTTTGGATACACAGATGCAGATTGGACTCGTAGCATGTCTGATAGAAGTTCTACCAATGGATTCATGTTTTCCCTTGGTAGTGCAGTAGTTATGTGGAGTAGCAAAAAATAACCTATAGTTACTTTATCGAGTAGAGAGGCTGAGTATGGAGGTGTTGCTATAGCAACATGTGAAATGGTATGACTATAGAAGTTATTAAGTGATTTAGATGTGTAGGAAAATGGTCCAATTGTCATTTTGTGACAACATGAGTAGTATACAATTAGCTAAGAACCTAATGTTCCATACTAGGATAAAATACATTGAGATGCATTACCACTTTATGAGACAAAAGGTACTTGCAGGAGAGATTGACTTGGTATATGTCAACACACAAGATCAAATAGCTGACAGTTTCACAAAGGCATTGGGTGCAAAGAAGCTTTGAAAAATTTGAAGCTTACTTGGAGTTGCAAAGATATAGTTGAGCTTGAGGGGGAGTGTTGACATAGCAAGCTCAACTTGTGGAGACATTGATGACGAACCTCCTAGTTAGATGGGTTTACACATCTACACTTAGCATCTCAATGGTCATTATAACTTTAACATGGCCAATAACTAATTACTTATTATATTTGGTTTATTACACCTATCTATAGTTAGCATAGTTATAGTGCCAATCAATTAGTATAGTCAATTATGCACTATTTTACTTAGTAAGCCGAGCTTGGATTTGAAACCTATAGCTCAAGATTTAACTATTAATTCTCAAGAATGTATGTATCAGTCCTATGCTTTATAGGCCTCTTCTTGGCTTGTATGGGCTCCTTCCTGGCAGCAAGTTGACCCGATTGAGCTTCAACAAGCACTCCATACTAACCAGCAATAGCACCAAAACCCTCAGTCCCATTAGCATGGGCTATTGTCTATTTTTGGGTAACACTCCCTATGCTCCATAGCAACCTACTCTCACATGTATCTTCACTTAGACACTTGGACAATCATTTGACAACTTCCCATGCATCTTTGGTTCCATTGAAGTACACTCTTGAGTAGTATATGCTCAGACATTTGTTGAATATTCAAACAAACATGTTGTCTACAGGTCTAGATAGCTTGTAACCCATTTTCACATACTTCTATGATGCTCTTGTGCTTGGTTTTAATGCTTGGATGCTTATCTAATGCTTGGGAGAATTTTTTGGATTGGATTGAGCTCAAATAGCTTAGTTTTAATAGAGATCTACTATTGTACATAGTTTTGGACAGTGAGCTTTGACAGGGAAAGCTTTATGCCTATCATGTATTGATGTCATTTGATTATGCTACTTACTTACAATGATGCTTAATGTTGAGCTCCATGCTCAGATGCAATTATGGTTTCCTTGGCATTTGGATTGAGATAGATTTTATTTATTTGAGCATTGGCCTTATGATTTGGGTGCTTCAGTAATTCAACTTACATGTATGCAGATGCCTTTTATGTCTACAACGAAGCAAATACCTGATACCTTACAAATTTGAAATCCATAATAATCACAATTTGCAATCTGTATGTAGATGCCTACTCTGTCTACAACCCAACAAACACCTAGCACCTTACAGATTCAAAATATATAACTTATACAACCATAAATGGCTAACACAATGAAAACTGTAGTATATCTAAAAATTGATGTCGAGACCACGCAGGTCTAGAATGGAGGCCAAAATGACCTCAAATGCCAAAAATCATAGTGAGAAAGTCCTAAAAGGATAATCTGTAGTATATACATTGTTCTTCCTACTCTCTAAGTTTCATTGCAATTAGAGATTGCAACCTTATCAACCTCAGGAGCCTCTTGCGGCTATAATCCTAGGCAAATTAAGCAAGGTGGAAGAGCTTCTTACCTATAATTTGGTTGCTTACTTTCTTGCTCCAATGCCTTCACCTCAGCCTTCAATTAAGCTCCATGCATCCATGGGACGACTCTAATACCATGAAAACAAGAGGGGAGAGAGATGAAGAACCCAAGAGTATACACACAAAATCAATGGAGACTTGAAAATATAGAGAGATAGGGATGAAATCTTCTTCCTCTTCTTTCTTCTTCTTCTACTAAAAAAGAATTGTCTATGATATAATAAAAGACTAATATGAAAGTATCATAGCGTATGTACATGAAATCACTAAGTGTGAACCCCCTAAGAAAAGAAGAGATGGCACAATAAATGTGCCATAACCAAGGGTGGCGGACTACGTGGGTATAGTCCACCAGCTATAGAATCACTAGTGTATCCTCATGTTGGTCACCTAATATGCCAGTAAGTAATATCTTATCACATCACCAAGGCACAAAGTGGATCCTAGCTCATGTCGAGCTCAACATCTTAACAATCTATAATAGCCTATTTGTCTTAGACTGTGCTTTTATTTATTGCATTATGGCTGATGGATCAAATGAAAGTGCCATCTTTAATATTGACAGACTAGATGGCACTAACTATAACTATTAGAAGGCACAAATATAGCATGTTTTGATACAAAAATTATAGATTAATCCATTGAGACATAAGGGTGTAAAGACTAAATGTTTCGTTATAGAATATTGAGTTGAACTAGATGAGATATGTAAATCTATGATCATTTTGTCACTCTATAAGCAAGTTTTCTGTAATGTTGTCTCTGAAAGGCAAACCGCATGGGAGTTATGGAATAAGATTTGTAATGTCTATGACAAGTAGAGCCCTATCTCTCAAATGTATGGCTAAAGAAACTCATGAACCTTTGTATGAAGGAGGGGACTTCCATATCTATCCACTTACATGAGTTTTCATTCTATTTCCAACCACGTTTTCACAGCAGGAGATTGAATTTAAAGATAATATTTCTCCCTTATTCTTGCTAGTTACATTGCATGAATCATGGAATACATTCTGTACTACTGTAATTGCAAATATACTTGTTGACATGCTAAAATTGCAAGATATAAAGGGTGCATTATTGAATGAAGAGGTTAACAAAAAGAATATATATGCTTTTTGCACCTCTCATGATTTGATAGCTCAAGGCAATAATGGTAAGAGCGGTAATGACTACCATGGGAGAGACTCTCAAAAGTTTTATTCTCAGTCACATGGATAGTCCCATAGTAAGTCTCCTAGCCAAAAGTCCACATTGACTTGTCATTATTGTGGAAAGAAATATCATATTCAACCATAGTGCTATAAAATATGTGATGACAAGCCCAAGGAAAAGGGAAAGGGCAATGTGTAGGAAAAGAATGATGATTGTAACATTGTCCGTAGCAAGTCCAACATCAAGTTTGAAGAGATTAATATCGTGCAGACTAATTTTGATGATGATTACATACTTGCACCTTCTTCTCTTGATGTTTCGTAGTTGACTAATGCCTCATCTGCATATGCTTACTATCGGCTAATTGATTCAGGGGCTTTATTTCATGTTACCCCTTATTGAGAGGAGTTTCACTCCTATCACAACATGACAAGATCTGTTTGACTTGGCATTGGATATTGTTGGTATTGGAGATGTACAGATGTAGTTTACTTCAAGTGATATGTCTACTTTGCATAATGTACGCCATGTCTTAGCTTTGACTAAAAGCCTACTTTCTAGTAGACAGTTGGATAATGCATGTTATGTTGTATCTTTTGGGGATTCTTCATGGAAGATTTCCCATGAGAATCTTATCATGGCATGAGGTGCCAAGTCTGGCATTCTTTATCCCATACTTATATTTAGGTCTATTGACCATGTTTTGGCAATGACTGCATTACCACATCTATCATTATAGCATCATCACCTTGGGCACATGTTATTAAAGGGAATGAAAATGCTTACCCATTTGTGGTATCTTTCACCCTTGACTATAAATGTTTTGATTCTTATGATCGTTATCTTTATGGTTGGCAAACATGTAGTTCATATAAAAAGTCTAGCATTATGTGCATGGGTGAGCCTATGGCTCTTGTTCACCCGGATGTTTGTGGATCTATGCCTTGCAAGTTGTTATGTGACATGAAGTATTTCGTTACTTTCATTTTGATGATTACTTACCTAAGGTCTAGGCATATCCCGTAAAGTAGATATTAGAAGTATTGGCTATATTTGAACATTAACTTATTTTATTGAGAACCAACCTAGCTATAGGCTAAAATGCATATGATTTGACAATGGGGGTGAGTATGTATCTAAAGCTTTTGAGCAGTTTTGTGATGAGGGAATATTAAGCATCAGTCGATTGCCTTGTACATCCCACCCCAAAATGGTATGGTTAAGTGCTTGAATAGGATGATTGAGGAGTGAGTCTAATATGCTTAGCCAAGCAAGCTTACTATAACACTTTTGGGATGAGGCAGTTACTACTGCTATACATTTGATTAATCGATCCCCATGCATTGCTCTTGATCGGATTGTAGAGGAGGTATGGTCTGGAAAACCTCCATCATGTGCTCGTTTGCATATCTTTGATTGTGAGGCTCTTTACTATGTTGCCAACAAGGATGAGCGCAATAATTTGGACCTTAAGTTTGTAAAATGTGTCTTTCTTAGTTATGGAGATATAGGTGAGATGAGCTATCGCCCACAGGATCCACATGCACTCAAAGGTTATCTACAGCAGCCATGATGTTGTTCTCCATGATGAGAAAATGCATAAGTAGCCTAAGCAAGTCATTAAGGTATGTAGGGTAATATTTCAAGAGGAGCCTCCTATTATTGTATAGCCAATTAGACAGTCTGCACCAATCAATGCTCTAGTGGCCTAAGACCATGATCTTAAACATGACATATAAGCCCACATCCTGTTTTTGAGGTGGTCTACTAGAGATACATATCAGCTTGAGTAGTTTGCACCCTTCATTGATTATTGTATAGTGATAGATGCTAGTGAACCTCTTACCTATGATGAGGCCATGCAAATAAGTGATAGTCACTCTTGGGAGAGGGCCATACAATCAAAGTAAGACTTATTGCAAAAAATTCATATGCGGAATTTAGTTCCTTTGCCTAGTGGAAAGCATGCTTTGCCATGCAACTAGGTGTACAAGTTGAAGAGTACCCCTAGACCCTAGCTAGCCTATAAGGTAGATTAGTTATTGAGGGTTTTAAGTAGGAGTATGGTGTTAAGTTTGATAAAGTCTTCTCTCATGAAGTCAAGATGACTACCCTATGCTTGGTGTTGGCTTTGGTTGCACAACTAGATCTGGATCTCTATCAAATAGATGTCAAGATAGCTTTCTTATATGAGAACTTGTATGATGAGATTTATATGCAGCAACCTAAGGGCTTTGAGAAAAAAGGTAGGAAACACCTAGTGTGCAAGTTGAGGAAAAGCCTTTATGACCTTAAGCAGGCACCTAGAAAATAGTACCATAAGTTTGATGCTTTCATGCATTCGTAGGGAATATACTTGTAGTGATATGGATCCATGTTTATACACAAAGAAGGCCCGTGATAGTAGTATTCTATGTGGATAATATGTTGATTGTTAGGAGCACTTATGATGAGCTGGATGTCTTGAAAAGTCAACTCAACAAGAGCTTTGAGATGAGAGACATGGCATAGGCCTCACATATTCTTAGAATGCACATCATGCATGATGGCTCTAAGGGACTCCTTTGCTTGTTGTAGAAGGAGTACATTTAGAACGTCCTTGAGCAGTTCCATATACAAGATGTGCCCCTTATGTATCCACAATGGACAGTTTGATGTATGCCATGATAGTGACTCATCTTGACATAACATTTGCAATGGGAGTTGTGGCACACTATATGGCTACAATTGGCAGGTGACATTTGGATGCCACAAAAGATATCATGAGGTAACTTAAAGGTACAATAGATATATGTATATGTTATGGCGGCTAGAATATAGGAGTCATGGGGTATACTAATTCTGATTATGTAGGACATGCAGACAGTATGAAGTCCACCTCTAGTTATGTCTTTGCCTTTACTAGAGGTGTTGTTTCTTGGATATCCAAGGTGTAGAAATGCACAACCCTATCTATTACTAGAGGTAGAGTACATTTCACCCACTAAGGCTTGCAAGGAGGCCCTCTAATTAGGCCATTTGGTTAGAGACCTTGGTATTACTGAGGTAGTCCCTACATTGCATTAGGATTCTATGAGTGCTATTCAATTGTCCAAGAAGCTAGTCTTCCATGCGAAGAGAAAGCACATTGAGGTGCATTACCACTTTATTAGAGAGGTTGCTGAAAAGAAGTCCATTGAGCTTGTCAAGATCTCAAATTGACCAAAATCTTGTAGATCTGCTCACAAAAAGTCTCTCAATAGAGGTTTTTTCCTTCCTTAGGAAGTTGATCGGCATTGGATGAGATGATGTCTTTTCTCATCTTGTTGTACTTTATGTACATTTGTACTTTGTCACTTTTTTCTTAATTCTCTCCTCACTAGAGACACATTTGCTGTTAAGTGGGAGGTTATTAGAGGTAAAGGTACTTATACCTACACCACCTATGTATTCATTACATTGATAGTATATATACACTTGTACAGTGCAAGTGGTAGGCACCCATAACTGCCCTTTCATTCTTTATTCTTTCAATGATTAATAGAATAAGGGAGGCAGGTTACACATTGTGATTATTGGAGTTTCCACATCTTGACTCTCTCCCTCCCCCCTCGCCCCCACCTCTCTCTCTCCATCTGCCATAGACCACATCTCTAGTGCTTCTGCTTGCTTGTGCTCTCACTTGGACTTCTTCCTTCACAAGCTACAATGTTAATCAAGTAACAAGAAAATTGCAATCTTACTAAGCTTAAGTTTAAGTCCTAGTCATTGTCATCTCATGTGGTGCTTGTCATCATTGTGTCATCTCTTATGTGTGCTACTTTAGTCCTTCAATGGAAAGGATCAAGGTACCAAGTACATGTAAACCTATTCATATCGTCTCTATGCATAATTTGTGGTGTGCTAGCTCGTGGAACATGAAGGAGAGGATATGAAGAGAAGGTAGGAAGGTGGGGTGATATGGAGAGAAGGCAAAGAGGTGGGGTTGTGTTTGCATCCTTTTTAAATAATTGTATCTTCATCAGTTTTTTGTTCGTTTTAAATGCCTATTTATGTTCTTGTCTAGGTGGTAAAAAAGAAGAGGATGTAGGGAGGAGGTAGGGAGATTGGGGACAAGGAAGCTAGCCAAAGAGACAAGAAGGGGAGGATATAGATAAGAGATAGGGAGGTGGTGAAGGAAGATAATAACATAGAGAGGAAGTATATTTAATAGTATTAACATGAAACATGTAGTTGATAGTGCTAGTAGAACATACTACTAGTATTTAGTACATTGTAGTAAACTAATATTGTGTAATTACTACGTTTAATAGGATTATGATATCTATGTTGTTGTATAGCAATAGTATGTGATCAATATGTCTAGGAGTATAGTTATATTGATACAATTTATATATAATATATCTAATATTTGAGTTATAATATTATGTTGGTTGTTAGTTTATTAGAACATAGTACCTGCTTCAAGTGGTTTTGAACATGAAGCTAATGAATTTTCTACTTAGAATTAATTAGGCTTGCTCATTCGGTTTTATCTCATCATTGCAAGGTTTACTTTAGCAAAGACAATTGCAATTTTCATAGGTACAGTCTTTCACAAGGTTAGAATCTACCTTCCTTTTTTTTAAATGATAGAGAATAGTAAAGCAAAATAAAGAAAAGCAAAGGAAATTGTATATTCTTGAAAGACAAAGGAATGATACCTTTCCCCATAATTATAAAATGACGAAGAGACTTGTGTTAGCTTTTCAATATGCTCCTTGTATACGATATCCATGTGTTTTTTTTTGTGTTAGTGTTATGTGTTTACAAAGTTATAAGTTAATTCTTTATGAAAAAATTGTGAAGTGTCACAACCATTACATCTCAGACTTTGACCGAGCAATTGCTTGGCTTTTGGTTTTATGTTTTACAAGGCACCTTTCATTGACAGAAAAGCTCAAGTTATATGACCATTTCCAAGCAAAGTCAATTAGCTTCAAAAACTTGTAAAGAGTATTCGTCATTGCATGCATAGTTTTAAAGACATGGAGGTGTGCTCATTTTGCCTAGACACGGTTTTGACTTAGGCCACCAAATCTTGTACATGTTTCAAATGATAAGCTATCCTAAACTTTTTTTTTTATAATGCACAGAGAATATCAATATTATGAATAAAAGGTATTTACATAGCCTACTAAGAGGCTTCTTCAAGATATAAGAAAGCTATCCTAAACTTGAGAGCGAAATATCTAAGAGCCTTCAACAACTTTGCTTCTTCTTGGACATCCATGAAAGAGAATTCCTTACCTTCGGTTGATTTTATATAGAGCTGCGTTTTGTCAAACATTGGAAAGAAAAGCAGATACCAAAACATCTATACTACATTATTATTTGAGCTACAGGTTCGGGAAAGTGTCGAACCACCACAATGCTCCCGAACCTGGCTCCCAAACCAAACCAAAGTGACCATTAATGTCACATGATTAGGAGCAGAATGAAAGGTAAGTGACCATTAATGTCACATGATTGGGAGCAGAATGGAACGTGGTCTCCTTCCACCACCTTCTCTTCTTCTCTCACTCTCACTCTCATTCTCACTTTCACTCTCACTCTCACTCTCACTCTCACTCTCACTCTCACTCTCACTCAGGAGGCAGCAAGTGCAAGCAGCAGGAGGCAGGCCAGCAACAAGCAGTAGGAGGTCAGTCCTCTCTCTCTCTCTCTCTCAGCATTTTTGTGTTCTCTCTCTCTCTCTCTCTCTCTCTCTCACGTTGACGTCTGATAGACGTCAGAGAGTCTGTCTCTCTCTGACGTGTGTGCCAGTCACGTCGTAGCGTCGAGATGCTCTGACGTGTGTGCCAGTCGCGTCGCAGCGTGGAGACGCCAAGAAACACATCAGAGGGTTGGGCGGGCCGGGGGGGAGGGCGGGGGGTGCGGGGAGGGATTATCCTGAGGCAGCCGCACGTCGTGCAAAGCGTCTCTCTCTCTCTGACGGGGGGGAGGGCGGGGGGTGCCGCACGTCGCACGAAGCGTCTCTCTCTCTCTGACGTCCGTCAGAGAGAGACTCTCTGACGTGTCGTAACACGTCAGAGCGTGAGAGAGAGACTCTCTGACGTGTCGTAACACGTCAGAGCTCGTAACACGTCAGAGAGTCTCTCTCTCACGCTCTGACGTGTTACGACACGTCAGAGAGTCTCTCTCTGACGGACGTCAGAGAGAGAGAGAGCGTCTCTCTCTCTCAGGGACTCTCTGACGTGTCGTAACACATCAAAGAGCTCTGACGTGTTACGACACGTCAGAGAGTCTCTCTCTGACGAACGTCAGAGAGAGAGACTCTTTGACGTGTCGTAACACGTCAGAGAGCTCTGACGTGTTACGACACATCAGAGAGTAGCGTCTCTCTCTCTGACGTATTGTAACACGCCAGAGGGTTACGACACGTCAGAGAGTCTCTCTCTGACGGACGTTAGAGAGAGAGAGAGCGTTCTCTCTGAAACGTCCGTCAGAGAGAGAGAGAGAGTAAAGCTGTGTTTACTCACCGTACAGTTATTGCTACTTTAAAATCATGAAAGAAGACTTCTCACAATGACCATATATTGAATGTATACTAATGGCTAGGTAACAAATGACAGATGTACAAACTAAACCAGTGCCTAGCTGGCCCCTCCTCCCCATCATCATCATCATCGTCTTCTACTACTTCCCCTCCCTCCCATCGGCTAGTGGCGTTGACAAGGGGAAAGTAAAAAAATATGAAATTATTTTAATTATTTTTAGGGGGGTGTCCTATGGGACGCGAGAGTAAACACAGCTTTACTCTCTCTCTCTCTCTCTGACGTCCGTCAGAGAGAGATTCTCTGACGTGTCGAGTCAGCTCTTCAATGATTATAAAGCGCAATTCTTTTTTTTAGATTATATTGGTTTGAACAAATTAAAGCGATGCAAATTAAATGGACCTTTGCTCTCTCTCTCTGACGTCCGTCAGTCAGAGACTCTCTGACGTGTCGCACGTGAGAGAGAGAGAGAGAAGCGCATTTATTGGTTTAGTTTGATGTATTTATTGGTTTAAATAGTTAGTTTAGTTAGTTAATTAGATTGTTGGTTAGTTAATTAGGTTATTGGTTTAAATAGTTAGTTTAGTTAGTTTTGGTTGTTTATTTTAGTTTTATTAGTTTGTTTTGTTAGTTAGTTAGTTTGTTTGTTTTGTTAGTTAATTTAGTTAGTTTTGGTTGTTTGTTTATTTAGTTAGTTTATTTAGTTTATTTGGTTTAGTTAGTTTATTTAGTTTATTTAGTTAGTTAGTTATTTAGTTTAGTTAGTTTGTTTAGTTAGTTGATTAGATAAGTTAGTTTGAATTATTTTTGTGTGTTAGTTACTTTGCATTTAGTTTAGGGTTAGTTTATTTTATTTAGTTTACTTGGTTAGTTTAGTTAGTTGTGTTAGTTTAGGGTTAGTTTATTTAGTTAGTTAGTTAAATAGGTTAGTTTGATTAGATTTGTGGTTAGTTGGTTTAGTTAGTTTTGGTTGTTTATTTAGTTTAGTTGTTTTATTTAGTTAGTTATTTAGTTTATTTAGTTTATCTCTGTTCGTCATCTTTGATTGAATCAACAATCCTGTTTAGTTAGTTGTCGAAATTAGTTAGTTTAGTTAGTTGTGTTGGTTTAGGGTTAGTTTATTTAGTTAGTTTAGTTAGTTAAATATAGTAAGTTAGTTAGTTAAATAGGTTGCTAGTTAGTTTCATTAGATTTGTGGTTAGTTGGTTTAGTTAGTTTTGATTGTTTATTTAGTTAGTTTATTTAGTAAGTTAGTTAGTTTGGTTAGATTTGTGGTTAGTTAGTTAGTTAGTTAGTTTAGTTAGTTTATTTAGTTAGTTGATTAGATAAGTTAATTTGAATTATTTTTGTGTGTTCGTTACTTTACATTTTGTTTAGGGTTAGTTTATTCTATTTAGTTTACTTGGTTAGTTTAGTTAGTTGTGTTAGTTTAGGGTTAGTTTATTTAGTTAAATATATAGTAAGTTAGTTAGTTAAATAGGTTGTTAGTTAGTTTAATTTATTTAGTTTAGTTAGTTATTTAGTTTACTTGGTTAGTTTAGTTAGTTGTGTTAGTTTAGGGTTAGTTTATTTAGTTAGTTAGTTAAATAGGTTGTTAGTTAGTTTGATTAGATTTGTGGTTAGTTGGTTTAGTTAGTGTTGGTTGTTTATTTAGTTTAGTTGTTTTATTTAGTTAGTTATTTAGTTTATTTAGTTCATCTCTGTTCGTCATCTTTGATTGAATCAACAATCCTGTTTAGTTAGTTGTCAAAATTAGTTAGTTTAGTTAGTTGTGTTGGTTTAGGGTTTGTTTATTTAGTTAGTTTAGTTAGTTAAATATAGTAAGTTAGTTAGTTTGATTAGATTTGTGGTTAGTTGGTTTATTTAGTTAGTTTAGTTAGTTTATTTAGTTAGTTAGTTAAATAAATATAGTAAGTTAGTTAGTTTGGTTAGATTTGTGGTTAGTTAGTTTAGTTAGTTTTGGTTGTTTATTTAGTTTAGTTGTTTTATTTAGTTAGTTATTTAGTTTATTTAGTTAATAGTTTAGGTTTAGTTTGTTTATTTTAGTTTTAGTTGAGAGAGAGAGAGAGAGAGAGAGAGAGAGAGAGAGAGAGAGGCCATTTGCATATGGTGCTTAAAAACATTTGCGTACGCTTTAGTGTAACATTGTTATTCCACGTACTTACTTATACCGTTGCATTGCCGATGTGATTACCAATGGAAACTATGGAAGCATTCCCGGCTTCGCCTTCTTATGTTTTTCTCAACGAGGAAGATTTTGTTAATGATTAGTCAAAAAGCTTTGTTTCTATTAGGCATCTTCGAGACACTATCTTTTTTTGTTGGCATCGGCCATTTGCCTATGGTGCTTAAAAACACTTGCGTACCTTATACTTGGCCTTTGTGGCTTCGTTTTTCAGTATTGTGCTGTTGTTTCTAATTATCGCATGTGCAAGCATATAATTTCTTACATTTATGTCGAGAGGAATGTTTGTAGGTATGGTGCATGGAATAGATTGTTTTTATGTTTGGCATTTTGTGTTACATTGGTTTGAAACTACTTTTAGTTTTAAGTTTGGTGTGTGTGTGTGAGACATAGAGAGGGTGCTTAGAGAGAATTGGAGAGAGAGAGAGAGAGTGTGTGTGTGTGTGATTGAGTGAGTGTGGATACAGAGGGGGGAGGTGTAAATGGAATCAAAGATAGAGGGGTTGTGAGTAGAGGAGAGTAAAGTATGTGATGTTTTTGTGATAGCATTTCCCACTGTGCGATAGGGAAGTGAAGCTGCCGTGCGATACTCGCACCGCGAAGCGGGATAGCGTTCCTTGCGCGCTTTTTGCGCGGAACGCTTGTTCAATATAAAGGACGAGCAACTGATGCAATAAAACTTGTTCTGGGTTCAAACCCTCAATCACTAATAATTAACTATCAGTGTTCTCCTCACCAGAGGACGATCGACTGGGCCGCAGTGCGAGGGGAGAAGGCGCAAGGTATTCGTCTGTCCTATCGATTGGCTTGCCAAAAAAGAAAAGAAAAAACCGAAACCCCTTTGATCATTGGACGACTGGTGGATCTAAACCTCTACTCTCATCTACGATAGGGAGTACTCTGTGATGAAACCCAAATTGTCATAGCATTGTCTGTATATGCAGTGTAGCTGGACTTGCCATGCATCATCGTTAGAGCTGTAGAAGACTAGCTGTCTAGTTATCGGTTGGACCCCCAAGTTCTCAAAATGTGACGTGCATGTATGTGGATTGTCTTTTTGCTGTGCTGTTGGTCCATAATGATCGTTCTTCTTAAGGGTTTTAGTGGAGTTAAGTGTAACTATTTTTGAACTTCAAATCTGTATAATTTTCTCTTTTGGGTGTTTGAGAAACCAATATTCTCATCATTTGACTGTACAAGGACTGCAAAGAATGAATCAGACACATTGTGAAAACATGGTAAGCTGAGTAGATTAGAGGTCCTGCAGACTAAGGCAGTCATGTCAAGACAGTTGCAGGGATAAGGCAAGTAGGACCCCCAAACAAAGCATGATGTTGGGACTTCCTACTTGTTCACACTGACTGTAACTTGTCTGTGAAAAACTGAGTATAATTAAGTGTTCTTCATATGATCACTTGGTCGTTGTTGTTGGTCCAATCTGAACCTGAATAGCCTTGTAAGGTAGTTTCTCTAGGTGCCAAATGTCAAGGGATGAAGTTGCAAGCTTTTTGCATGTAACCTCTCTCCTCATTTGACTCATTGATAGGCTGAATGTGAGTGCTTGCTATCTTAGAGATGCCAATATGGGTCTTCCTAGTGAACCCTATTAAACTTACTTCCAAGCAAACTTTAGAACATGTCGTGAATGAGAGTATAGGATAGAGACACACGCACATGTACACGGACAAGAACAACTAGGTGGGGATTGTCCAATACCTCCTTTGGTGATGGTGATATATAGGGCTTCAACCATGAGACGTGGAATACATATTGCATATAGTACATATGATTTGATTTGACTTGATTCACGATAGCCCTAGCTAGACATTTGAGGCTTGAGCATTTGTACTTTGTTGTATTTTCTTCCAAGTAATATCATTGGCCACAACTTTTTTCACCAAAAAAACGTAGTGTTACTTTGTGGTAGTTGAAGCTTCATGGAGACATTATTGATCTTGTTGATATGGGAAAACATTGGAAGTAGTGGAAAGATAACTTGGGGCATCTCTATCCCACCTTCTTTAATTTGTGCTCCATAATCTTGAGGAAAACCGAATCCCCTTTCTCGTAGATGGCATCTCTCTTGTTCTTGTTAGCCCTAGTGTAAGACCTTGAGTTGTTGCCAACCTATCCTTCACTAACTCCAAAATCAGCAATCTAACTAGCCTCTAGAATTGAAGACATTGACTGCATCATCATAAAAATGCTGTCCAAAAGCCACCTCATACGAACATTTAGAAGAAACAATCATTGGAAATGGATTGACTAAGGGGTAAATACGACTTTCACTCACTTTACTGGTCATGAACATAATGTTAGAGTGTAGTGAATAGAGAAGCGTATGGCCAGACTAAAAGAAAATAAACATGGAGAGAAGAGGGTGTGAAGAAATACCCTAACGCAAAAACATAACTGAAAGTGTACCACAAAGCATAAACTCAAAAGAACACAGTTAGAGTTAGGGTAACTCGGAGACAATGAACACATTGGAATTTGAATGAAGGACTAAATAAGAAGTATACAATGCTCTTACAGTAAAGTAACATGGAACGGGGGAAGGAAAACGGCTAAAAGTAGGGAACTAGGACAGGGGAGGGGACAACATACATAAATAGCATTTGAAAATGTATGCATGTGATATGGTGGATGGATGTGTGGGCATAGTAATAGGAGATGCCCATTTTGTAGCTTCCAGTCCCAGTCCCAGTGAAAAAAATATCCTAACATAGAAACACAAATAACACACAGACTGATAGAAGAACACAGTCAGGGTTAGGGTAACTCAGAGACAATGAACATAGAGAATGGATGAAATGATATGACTATTGAATATACAATACTTATGCCACAGACACACTATGCAGTGAATGAATACTGTATCTTGAACTTCCGTATCTCAAGGATCAGGGTAGGGGTAATGAGTTGGAGAGTGTGTCATACTCCGAATGGATCCTGAATCGCAGCAAGGTAACCTCTAGATGTCGAACACCAGCAAACGCAGCCAAGGAAATTTGGATTTGATGTGGACGGTAGTGCAAGAGAGAGAAAGACTAAAAACGCAGGTGAGGAGAGAGAAAGACTAAAAACATAGGTGAGGAGAGAGAAAACAGCAAACACAGGCTGTAGGAGAGAGAAAACAATAGTGACAGGTTGAGGAGATGATGGCGATGGTTGAAGGAGAGAGAAAATCTGTAGGGTGGCAGTTGGGGCCTGCAAACGTAGCAATATGCTAATGTGGCAAGCTGTACAATAGCTGGATGAAGGACAACAACAAGCGCTTGGCTAGAAACAACAGCAAAATGATAATGGAGGGCTGGAAATATGCGTCAAATGAGTGAAGACTACAATGGACAGCTTGAACTGCTATGCCCTTTGCGAATGGGTTGTGGGTAGCAAGCTGAAAATACTTGAGTCTCACACAAAGCCTAGGCTCCACAATCACCACAAGATACTCATGTGAAGATATGCTAGGGTTTGTATTGAGGAAACACAGCATGTACGACCAAGACTGAAACACAAAGACTCGGACATAGACAATCAAAACTTAGACCCTAAATGCAAAATGTAAAACTCAAAACTCAAACATAGAGAGAAACATAGAGAGATGAAACTTTGAAGTGAATGAATGCTGTAGATGAATGTAAGAGTGTACAAAATGTCCAAGGATAGAGCAAATGAAGTGTTGGAGAGTGACGTTCATTTGAGACAGATCCCAAGTGTTGTGACCACCAGTCGGAGTGCGGAGACAAGGAAAACACTGAACACTAATCACTAGAGGGTCAGATGATTGAGATGATGGCATGGAAGGTGCTTGAGACAGTAGGTCGCAATAAGAAGTAGCACATGCAGCTATAGGACGGTTGCTAATAGGTAGAAGATGGTTGGCAGTAGGTAGAAGATGGTTGCCAGTTACCGCCTTTAGGAAGAGAAGGCCAAATGCAGGTTGCAGGATTCATGCCTAATGCAGAGGGAGGGCTGTCACCTGTCACTTGGTTGCTGGAGAGTCGAATGCAGGAAGGAGGCAGTTTGTGGGCTGGCGATGGTAGATGGACTAAACATAGCAAAGGAGTGAGAACCTGTACAAAAGGGATGAGGCTGAATGGTAGGCAGCTTGTCTATTTATGGATGTTGAAGGGTGCCCCAAAATTAAGGTTTTGGGGGACCACTGAAACTCTCTCAAACCATATATCAATTTTGCGTTTTGCATTAATTAAGCGTGTTTTGGGGCTGTTTAAAGATGCTAATCAGTTGTAAAGAGTGTTTTAGCTCAACATCCTTAAATGTCTCTATGGAGACGATGTGGGCTTTTACAGTCCAATCAAACAAGCCTTTGGTGTTGAGAACGTTGTCAACTGTGATGGTTGACCGATGGCGGTGTAGGTTTGGCCTCGCCACTACCCTTATTGAGGGTTGTCACCACCCTACCTCCCTTATTGGGGGTTACTTGACTAAGGAGCGAGGGTCTGATTCTTAGCTTTTGGTGATGTGCCTCTTGCCTTTGAGTGAGACTCGTTGTCAAAATGACCAGCCTTCTGACAATGTTGACAATGCCAATTTTTCTTTGGTACGTTCTGCTACTTGGGGTTAAGAGATGATTGGGAGTTTTCTTTGGGTCTCATTAGATTGGTTTTGATTTTGATTTTGTTTACCCTTCCGTGGCTACCCCTTTTGAGAAGAAGTAATGAGAGTCCCCTCTATAGAGGTCAAAATATGAAATTGATCGAATAGCCAAGCATAATGCAATAGAGCTGACACTTAAATTCATAGAATGTGACATGGTGGGTTGTGAGATCAGTTGTTGCACAAAATGGAAGTATTTTCTTGGTAGCTTGTTCAGAAACAATGTGACTTGATCGTCCGAGGACTTAGGAGTCCCCTTGGTAGAGAACTTGGCAAGAAGGCGTTTATACTCAGCAAAATTGATTTTCAAGTCATCTCGATTAGTGATTTTAAAGTTTTAGAGCTTATGATCTAAATTGATGCGACGGGTCCTGTTGTGAGCCGCATAGCGATTAGTCAAGTGTGCCCAATGCTCGGATGCTAAGTCAAAATGCTAAAAGCTGTGAATGAAATTCAAGTTATAAAACTTGCATCAGCTCGACAATAGCGAAGGCATTTGTCATGAGGACGTGAAATTTTATTGCTTTGATTAGCATTTGATTAAAAATCAAATGTGCTAATGTCACTTGTACATATTTGAGATGCAAGTTAAATTGTTTCATAGTGTGGGACCTAGGATCCTGAGATATCAATTGGTGCCAAAGGCAAAAGTTGTAATAAGTCATGCTTGATAGGTACTAGGTGGAACCCGATGTCAGATTTGGACTTAGACAAATTTATTGGCCACTAATGCCAGTGCTGGGCATTAATTAAATAATCATTGCGACTCTAAGGGTCAACAGGTGCTCAGGGATACTTGGAAGATAAATTGATCTAGCCAATTTAATTATTAGTTGATGAAATTAATTTTTTGAGCACTAGAATAATTATTAAATTAATATTCAGTTTTGAAAGTTAATCTAATAAGCTGGATAATGCTAGAAAATGGGATTAGAAGGCTTGGTAAAACTTGTCCATGCAAGTGGTAAAAACCTTTTTAGGGGTTGGTGGAAGTCTATTCAAGCTATTGTGAGAGAGGAGGTGGTTGTTAGAGAGCAAGGAGAGGTTGTTGACATGATTTGTAGCCACTGGGGATCAATCCTATAGCATGTGACAACATTTTGGAGCTCTCTAGGAGCAGGTGGTAGCTACCCGAGGTCCTTTTGGTGCAGACGACAGCATACTAAAGGAGCGATAGTCTTTCAAGTGGTCCCAAGTTGTAGGTGACAGCTTCCATGGCAGTTTGAGCAAGGCAGTAATAGCTTTTCAGCATTTCTCGCGATGAAACTCTGAAATTTTTTTCTCTACGGCATTCTCTCGCATCCCCCAACCATCTCTCAAGTTCTCTCAACATTTTTCAGTAGTTTGGGCCATTAGAGGAAGAGATTTTAGTCACTCTTTGCTATAAGCCCTATTCGCAACAGAAATTAGAGTTTGACAGCCACCTCAAGATGCATACTCAGAATAGAGGGCCTAGGACTTGAATTTCAGCAGCAGCAGAAATTGAGGAATTTTAGGGAGATTCAAGAGGCCAGCTAGCCAATACCAGATTTGGGGCTTAATTTATCTTGAAGGAGCAAGGTGAAGGCCACTCCCGAAGCAAACCAAGGGAAAAATTGGTTTGGAGGCTTTGTGGCCAGTTTTGATAGCAAGAGGCACTTGGATTAGCAGGGGAGACTAGATGATCTCAATTATACTCCTTCCATATGCAATATAAGATAAAGAAATACCGCGAGGGGTTCTAGTTTTGGAGCCAATAGGGTGTCCAATGTCCAAGTTCAAAGTAGTAAAGTGTGCATTTTCAGTTTAGGTGAATTTTATGCTTGCAGTAGTTAGTGCTTAATCAGATTATTTACCACTCTATGTAAGTAAGAAGGTTGGTTTCACATTTCTAGCTTTCCATGAGCGGACAATCTTGTATGGAAAAGTGTGGGATCAGGTTGGGTGTCACGAGGACGTGAAAATTTGAAGCTTTGCTTATGTTTAATTGACATTTGATTAAAGGATTAATCAAATGTGCAATTAAAAGATGCACATATGTTGTACATGTGAGGTGCAAGCTACTTTTTCACAGTTGAAGGCCCAAGGACCCTGTGAAAAAGATGGGTGTCAAAGGCAAAAGTTTTACCAAGTTACACTTGTTAGATTCTAGGTAAATTCTGGTGTCAGTTTGCCCCTAGGACCATTAATTGGCCATTAAGTGTCAGTGGTGACACTAGGGAGTAGGCATTAATTAATGGATTAATGCTTGTCCAAGGGTCAATCAATGCATGGGACCACTCTGGGTTGCAAATGGCCTAGCCAATTAATTTTTGGATGGGCAAGATCAAATTTTCTGGCATGGATTAAGGGCTGAATTAATTAATTCTAAAAATTAATTAAATGGTTGAAAATTGTTGAAAATGGATTAAGAAAGCTGCCACTTGGCAAAACTTTCCCATGCAAGTGGGGGAAAGGCTAAATAGGGCTGAAGGGAGAGGGAAATCTCGTTTTTTCATTTTGGAGCTATTGGAAAGAGGTGTTGGACTGTTGCTGCCAGCTTTTGGGGCCATTTTCTAGCCATTGGAGACCATTTTGGTGGTGGAGATTGCATATTCTTGACCTTGGGAAGCTAGCAATTGCTGCTGATACACTTTCTCTTGAAGATCATAGTCTCTGATGCTCCTATTGTTGTTGGTGCATCCGTTTGGGGCTGGTACAGTAGGGCAGCAGCAGATTTTGATCAGTTCTTCGCGACAAATCTCAGAATTTTCTCTCTCTACAGCATTCTCTCATCTCCTTCAGCCTATGCTTAGCCATTCTTAGCAATTCTCAGCCATTTGGAGGAGATTTCAGCCATTTTTTGTGGGCTGATCTGTAATTTCTACAGTAAACCCTAATTTATAGAAGAAATTAGGGTTTAGCAGCCACCTTGGGATCCATGCCAGAGATTGAAGGCTCAAGGGACTGAAATCAGCAGTTGATAATGGAAGATTATCAAGGGATTTCAGGAGCCAGCCCATCTCGAAGATTTGGGGCAACATTTGGCCAACCAAGTGTCAAATTGAAGAAGAAGTCCTGGGTGAATCAAGGGGCAAATAACCCAAAAGGCTTGCGAGTCATTTATAATAGCAAGAGCAATTGGTTAGCAGGAGGAGATTGAAGAATCTCAAGTTGTACTCCTTCCAATTGAATGAAAGCTAAAGAAATACCGTAAGGGGCGCCAGTTTTGGGGCCAACAGGGAGTCTACTGTCCAAAAATGCTATGGTAAAGTGTGTATTTCATTTTATGTGCATTTATTTATTGCTGTAATTAACTCTTAAATCAGGTTATCACCACCCATTCCAAGAAGGAAGGTTGGTTTCATTGGGTTCCAACCCCTACACACGATCCATATGTTTTGGGAGTTAAGGACATGTCTCATCAGGTTTGACCAAGTAGTGAAGTTCGATCCATCAAAATGAACCTTATCATTAAAGGCATGTTTGGTTGATAAGGATGAAGAACCATGAGGTGTCGGATAAGTGGAATAGGAAGGAGGTGGGGGGGGGGAGGTGGGTAGGCAAAAATAGGCTAATAGTGTCCCATGTGTGCCGATTGATGTAGAGGCACTAGAATATGAATGTTTCCATAAAGTGCCGATGGAGGCGGAGGCATCGGGATACATAAGCCATGTCCAGTAAATGCTCAGGACACATCAAAATGACTAGAAGGCCCATTAGGTAATGCCATGGAGGCAAACTGTGGTACCAAATTGATCCACACTCCGGGGTGGTCAGATAGCATTTCCAAGCCATGAAAAACCCGAAAGTGAGGGGATGGAAGGATGAACCTCTATCATGGGGGCACCATGCGGTTGAAGAAAAAATGAGGTCCTAAGAGATGTGCCCATGGGCGAGGGACCCCTCGGTGTGATGTGAGAAGATGTGTGGTGCACTTAATGGAGGTTGAAAGGAAGGTGCGATGGAACTAATGGGTGGGAGATTAAATGGATTTGTTATTTGAGTTGTTGTGGAAAAAGTGTTAGGTTTTTTTTGTTCATTAAATGCAAATGAAGAAATAGATGAATCACAAAATCATCACAAAATCATATTGACCATGAGATGTAAAAGCTGAAGAAGGAGCACTCACCATAGATTATTGCAATTTTTGTTTGTCTTTTCTTGAGTGCAACCGAAAATACCTTTCCTCTTCAAGGCTAATGTACCAATACTTGGTATAAAGAGTTCTTGCATCATGAGCATCTCTGATATCTTGTGGAAAAGGAGTAGAATCTAAAGATTGAGAAGTAGCATATGTGCCTGACATGGGAGTGAATGAAGGTGAAGTAGAAAATGGCTTATACTCCATGCGTGTTTCCACATAAGGGTGATTAGTCCTTTGTGAAACTTTAGTCCTTGCAAAATCATTAGATCGATGCACCAGATCTAAAGGGGAAAACTCAAATTTACCTTCAATTTTCCATTGAGCTCGATACATGAGAATGAGGTTGTATTCGGCTCGTGAAATCTCATATGGTCCATGGACTTCATGGTAGTTTGACGTCTCTCGGGCCATGTCGGATAGAGGAGCAAGCTGTGAAGCCCACTTTGTTGCGTGACTTGATGTGCAAGGCTTGGGAGCATCACGATGATGTGGTGAATTTGAAGTCATCTTGCCCTCTTGTTGTTCTTGCTTCTTGCAAAGGGCTTTTAGATCAAAGACTGAGGCTTCGTGAAAGAGAACCTTGCTTTGATACCATGTGAAGAACCCTAACCTAGAAACATAAATGAAACTGTACGACAAACCATAACTCAAAAGAACATGTTAGAGTTAGGGTAACTCAGAGACAATGAACACAGTGGAATCTGAATGACTGACTGACTACGGAATATACAATGCTCATGTAGCAAACAAACTGTGCAGGAATGAAAATTGTACCCTGAACTCTTATGTCTCATTGACGAAGGTAGAGGTGCTAGGTAGGGGAGAGTGTCGTACTCCTAACGAATCCCGAAATGCAACAAAGGCAGCCTGTGAGAGTTGAACACCAGCAAATGGAGCCAAGGAGACCAGATTTGATGCAGATAGGGAGTAGATGAGAGAGAAAAGTGCAAATGCAAGATGAGAGAGAAAAGTGCAAATGCAAGTACCTAAAGGGTGTAAACAGCATGTGCGGCAGCAATAAGGACCAAATACAGCAGTGTGAAGTGTGCAGAGTATTGGGTGGCAGTCGGAAGGACCAAACGCAGGTGTAGGAGCAGTTGCCAGGCAGTTTGCAGCAGTAAACGCAAAGTGTACAGCTGCCGGATGATGAGTTGAGTCTAATGTCCAGCAGACTAGTTAGATATGTCCTTAAGAGTTGAGAACAATACTGGTTGTGATGGCTGAACAGTGGCAGTGTGAATTTGGCCTTGCCATTGGCCTTCATTTTGATTGCCACCACCCTATCTCCCTTGTTGGGGTTACCTGATTGAGGGGCAGGGGTTTGATTCTTTGATTTGGGTTGGATAAAACCAACGTTCCTCCTCGGATAGGGTTGTAAATAATCTTATTAAGCACTAATTATAGCAAGCACGAAATTCACGTAAATTGAAAATGCACACTTTACCACTTTAATTTTGGACATTGGACACCTTGTTGGCTCCCAAAGTGGTGCCCCTTGCGGTATTTCTTTATCTTATATTGTAAATGGAAGGAGTACAATTGAGATCCTTTGATCTTCTTCGTTAATCCAAGTGCCTCTTGCTCTCAAAACAAACTAGCAAGCCTCCAAACCAATTTGCCTCTTGGTTTGCTTGGGGTTTTGGCCTTCATTCACCTTGCTCCTTAAAAGACAAATTCAGCTCCAAATCTAATATTGGGTGGGTGGCCTCTTGAATCTCTTGAAATTCCTCAATTTCAGTTCTTGGAAGTCAAGTCCAAGGCTCTCAATTCTGAGCATGCATCCCGAGCTGACTATCAAACAGTAATTTCTTTTGTAAATTAGGGTTTACAGTTGAGATTGACTGAAATCTCTTCTCGTGATGACTCAAATTGCTGGAAAATGTTGAGATAACTTGATAGATGGCTAGCAGATGAGAGAGAATGTTGTAGGGAGAGAAATTTCAGAGTTTTATCGCAAGAAACGATGAAAAGCCATTGCTTCCTTGCTTAAACACCCATGGAAGTTGTCACTTATAGCTTAGGACCACCAAAAAGACAGGTGCCCCCCCTTGTACATTGTCACTTGCACCAAAAGGACCTTGGGTTGCTGTTACTTGCTCTTGGAGGGCCCCAAACTGCTTTCACAAGTTGTAGGACTAATC
Source organism: Lygodium microphyllum (assembly GCF_053477565.2). Taxonomy (NCBI): domain Eukaryota; kingdom Viridiplantae; phylum Streptophyta; class Polypodiopsida; order Schizaeales; family Lygodiaceae; genus Lygodium; species Lygodium microphyllum. The sequence goes on from NC_141139.1 coordinate 93,783,338, forward strand.
CCTGGTGGTTGCAACTCACATCAGTACCCTCTCCTTGCTCTCTAACAGTCTTCTTCTCTCTCACAATGGTTGGAAGAGACTTCCACCGGTTTCCTAACAGCGTTTTTTCCACTTGTATGGGCAAGTTTTGCCAAGTGGCAGCCTTCTAATTCCATTTTTCAGAATTATCCAGCTTATTAAATTAATTTTTAGAATATTAATTTTAAAAATTAATTTAATACTTATTCTAGTGCTCAAAAAAGTAATTCTACCAGCCAATAATTAAATTGGTTAGGCCAATTTGTCTTCCAAATATCCTTGACTAGTTATTGACCCTTAGATTGGCATTAATTAATTAATTAATGCCTAGTCTCTAATGTTACTACTACTAACATTAGTGGCCAATAAAGTGATCTAGGCCAAAATTTGACACCGAGTACTACCTAGTATCTGTCAGGCATACCTAATTACAACTTTTGCCTTTGGGACCAATTGATGTCTCAGGGTATCGAAGAATACACTTGACAGCCTCCCAATGTGCTTTGCTAGGATTTGACATAAACCTGCTAACAACTCCCACTGCATGAGCAATGTCTGGATGCGTAGCAACCATAGCATCATAGAAACAGGGAACGGCCATTCCGGCCTAGGAACGGCCTAACGCGTTCCAAACCCTCCAAGGAGGTGAAACGGCCAAGGGACGTTCCCTGCCGTTCCCCCTGCTGTTCCCTGTTTGGAACGGCCATTCTAGGCCTGTTGATTGAAAATTGACGTTTTTTCCCGTTTTTTTTTTTGCTTGGGTCACAGTCCTTCTACCTCATATTTACCCATCTCCATTGCCTAATGTGCACACACTAATCTCTCTCTCTCTCTCTCGGGTTGAAGATTCAAAGTGTCAAGACAATCCACAAGCTAATTAGGAGTCCATGCAAAGTTCAAATTTGATGCATTATGAACTCTTGCAAATCAGAATCAAATTTCAGTTGATCCTCAATTCCAAGGTATTCATCCATTTATATTGTCTAATTTCAAGGGAAATTGGGATAATTGGGGCAATTCAAGGCAATTTGGAGCTATGGGGGTAGTCGAGTCAATTTTGGGACATTTGGGTCAATTTCATGCATTGACGGGTATTGGGGCAATTTGGGTCATGCAGGGCATATTTGGGGCACTTAAGACATGTGCCGTTTCCCCCGTTCCCATTCCCCGACCTTGGACGTTTCCCCCGTTCCCGTTCCCCGTTCCAGGTAACTATGCATAGCATACATAAGAGAGCCACAAGCTGATGCATAAGGAACTCCCTTCATAGCATTTGCTTCCACTCCATCTTTTGGGCTGTTGGCTTTGCTAAGCTTGAGATAAGGAGATAAGGGTACCCCAAAAGGCTTAGCTTCAGCCATGTTAAATCTGTCTAGTACCTTTCCAATGTACTTTTCTTGAGATAAAAACAACAATTTCTTCATTCTATCTCTATGAATCCTCATGCCTAAAATATGCTCCGCATTTCCCAAATCTTTCATGGAGAAAGCTGATTTCAGTTGATTTTTGAGAGCATCCAAGCTAGTCTTTCTTTTCCCAGCTAACAACATATCATCCACTTACAAAACAAGTATGATGGGGCTGCCATCTGTATCCTTTTTCATGTACAAGCAATGATCTGTATGGTTGCATGTAAACTCATCAGATAGCATAAAAGTGTCAAACTTTTTGTACCACTGCCGTGGTGCTTGTTTCAGCCCATACAGATTGCATTTTAGATTACACACCATTTGCTCTTTTCCAGGAACTACAAAGCCCTCGGGCTGTTTCATGTAGATTTCCTCATCAATGTCACCATGCAAGAAAGTTGTTTTTACATCCATTTGATACAGCTCTAAATCCAAAACAACAGTAAGAGCAAAAAGCACACGTAAAGTGGTCATCTTCACAACAGGTGAGAAGACCTCTTGGAAGTTAATCCCTTCCTTTTGTGCATAACCTTTGGCAACTAGCTTTGCCTTGTACTTGGGTTTCCCATCAACTGTCTTGACTTTGTACACCCATTTGTTTGGAAGTGGCTTCCTTCCCTTTGGCAATGACACAAGATCGCAAGTAACATTTGCATACAGAGATTTAATCTCTTCCTGCATATCTAGCTCCCACTTACTACTGAACTCACATTATTTGGCCTCTTTGTATGTAACAGGCTCACCCTCATTTGTAAGCATCACATAATGCAAGGAGGGGTCAAACCTATGTGGTTGCCTTCTTACGCGTCTAAACTTGCGTACCCAGTGATCAACATTTTCAGGAATTGGGTCTATATCTGGAGGTATATTATTTTCAGCATTTATTTGACTGCTGTTAAGCATGCTGTTCATGCTGTACAGCACCTTCATTTTCATTTCCAGCACTTGCATTTTCATAATCAGTAAGCCTATCTTGCTGTCCATGACCTCCTTATGCTTCTATTTGCTGTCCATCAGCATTTGGCTCAAAAATAACCGGCTGATCATTAGTTTCAGCCTGTGGTACAGCATCTTGAGGCTCATTTTCTGAAGTAATGGGTGATTGCAAACTTTGAAATTTCACCTTTTTCAGATCTTCATTAGATGCTAAAGAGCCTTTCAGCGATTTTGCCTCATTAAACACAACATTACGGCTGCGAATAATTTTCTTGGACTGACGTAACCACACTTTGTAGCCAAATTCACCCTCATCACCATAGCCCATGAAAATGCCTTTGGTGGATTTTGGGTCAAGTTTGTTCGTCAGTTCATCCCTAACATGTACAAAAGCATCACAGCCAAATTTGCGTAAATGGTCATGTGAGGCTAATTTGCCAGACCAAACCTCCTCATGGATGCCATTATTTAAGGACATGTTTGGAGAGCGGTTGCAAATGTAAACCGCGGTTTTGAGTGCCTCTCCCCAAAATGCATGAGGGAGATTAGCAGTGGACAGCATGCGCCGCACTCTTTCACATAAAGTCCTATTATATCTTTCAGCCACCCCATTTGAAGAAGGGCTGTAAGCTCCCTCTTAATACCATGTAAGTCACAAAATGACTTGAATTCAATTGATGTGAACTCACCCCCATTATCAGTTCTCAAGTATTTCAGCTTTCTACCTATCTGAGTGGTCACAAATGCATGAAAAGTTTTAAAAACAGCAAACACTTCACTTTTCTTTTTCAGCAAGTACATCCAAATCTTCTTTGAACAATCATCAATAAAGAAGACAAAATATGCAGCACCACCCAATGATTTCACGGGCATACTACATACATCAGAATGCATTGAGTCCAAGACATTGGACTTACGAGAGACACCAGAGTAAAATGAATTTTTTATTTGCTTTCTAAACTGACACCATTACAAAAATCAAGTTTAGAGCCTTTTCCATCAACCCTCTTAAGAGAGGTAAGGACATCAAGTTCTTTTTGGCTCATATGGCCTAATCTCTTATGCCATAACTCCAATTGACTGCAAATTTCAGCAACTGCAAGAAACTTGCCATTCAAGGCTTTACAGTGCAAACAATACAATGTGCCCTTCTTGGTTCAAATAGATAGTAAACTCTTTTTAATGCCAGACACATATTTGACATCTTTTAACACAAGCTCTTGACCATTGTCTAAAGACAAGTGTACGGTACCAATCCCATCAATGTTGCAAGCATGCTTATTTCCAAGGTACACCTTTCCATAACTGCCTGCATTGAACATAGCAAAACACTCCAAGCAAGGAGTTACATGGAAAGAGGCACCAGAGTCTACAATCCAAGTCTGAGTGACACCATTATCAACTGACAAGAGTGCTTCAATCACATCAGCCTTGGTAATCTGCATATCCTGCATGTGACATACAAGGGCATCATAATCAACTGCACATAATACATCAGCCTCTGTATCTGAAAGCTCTTCTATGGCTAGAGGCCACATTGGCCTTCTCTTTGCCTTTGGTTGTCTCCGTTGCATTTGTCTTTTCTTCCTTCTTCTTTTTATCTCCTGTATTCTTCTCTCTCTCTTGTTCCTTCTTATAATACCTGCAATCAGGTCTCTTGCAGCCCTTCCGACCACAGTGATAGCAAATAATGTCACTCTTATCCTTTCCTTTGCTCTTGCTCTTGTTTCTGTGCCCTGCATTTGCATTTTTCTTTTCAGCTCTGCCTCTTACATTATAAGCTGAGTTGTTGCCTTCTCCACTAGATATACATCTAATTTCTTCATTCAAGATAGAACCCCTCACCCCATCATATGAGAGATGGAGTTATTGCTGAGTGAAACCACCAAGGTTTCCCAAGAGTCAAGCAGTGTCATGATCAAAAAGATCACCCTCAACTTATCATCAAAGTCCAAGTTTGCATTTTTGAGCTGATTTAGAATCTCTGTAAATACACTCAAGTGCTCAGCTACAGGCTTTGACTCATCCAGTCGCATATTCACCAACTTGTGCATTAAATGCACCTGATTAACATGTGTGGTGATCTCATAAGTAGTTTTCAGCTTCTCCCATATTGCATAACCTGTGTCTAAACTCTTAATATTTTGCCAAAATGTCATCAGTGACACCCATCTTTATGTAAGCCACAGCCTTTTTATTCACTCAGGCCCAATCTGCATCAGACATTAGTGCGGGTTTATCTTCCTGCAAAGCATCCTCACAATCCTTTAGGAACAAAAATGCCTTGCATACGGTCTTTCCAAAGGTCAAAGCCATGACCATCAAACCGTTTGATCTTCATCAAACTCTTGATGTCTGAACTAGAAGAAGTTGCATCCATTTTATCACGAACACAAGAGTAAATGCACCAATCTGCAAGAAACACAAGCTATACCAGCAAAATGCACTGCTGTTCTTTCTCAACCAGAAGTAAATTTCTGCTGTTTGTACATGAACCAGCCAACAAATGGGCAAAAGATGCAGAAATTTACAAAATTCTACACAAATCCCCAGACTTTCAAGTCCAAAATTGCATGAATGTCAGTCAATTTCACCCAGCTGAGTAAAGCTTTGCCAATACATGAAAAGCCCCAAATTTCTGGGATCCAATGTCAAGAAATTTTGCCTAGAAGAGCGAAAATCCGACAAATTTGGTAAAGTTCCCAAATTAATTTGGGTCACCTCTCACAATGTTTGCAATTTTTGACTCAGAATTTACTGTTAGGCCTAGATGGGATCAAATTTGGGAAAAGCCCCAAATTCTCTGGCCAAATTTGCACAGAATCTGAAACTGTGCCTCTGCCGTGTGAACACTCGCCAAGGCAAGTGGTAATTGAAGAGATTGAAGGAAAAGTTTTCGATTAAAAAAAAAACACTGATTGGGGGGAGGGGGGTTTCGTTGACCGTCGCATTAGTCATGCAATGTGGCCTGACCGATGGTGGCCTAGTTGGACCCATCACCACGTGTGCCTGTCGTAGCTTGCCCGTCGCTAGCCCGTGACTAACACTTGTCTCCTCGTTCGCGTCTGCTGGTCGTGACCGACTGGTCCACTCTAATGCCCAGTCGCCTGCCGCTTGGTCGCTACTCCCCTGCGCTTGACTATCCTGCATACAACTGCCTGTCGATTCCAGGTCGTCGACCTGCCACCACTGCCTGTTGGTTTCTCTGGCGCCTAGTCAGTTGGACCCCTCTGGCCTTCTGTCTCAAGCTGCCTCCACAACCTGTGAGCTGTGCCTTGGTCTCGGGAAGCATGCAGTACCTTGGGCTCTGATACCAGTTGTTGGAAGCGATAGGGACGCAGCTTGAGGAGTGAACGAGTGAGTGTGATGGCTTGAGAGAGTGTGAGCAAAGTGAAAGTACGAGATGATAAGAGTGTACCAACAATGTGTTGGTACACAAAGAATAAAATGTATTTATACTTAGGGCACGTAAAGCGTGTGTTCACATGTACAATGTGCGTGTACTATATACACGGAGGTTACTGGGCCTTTTTATCCCAACATCTGCATTTCTTTTTAAATAAACAAGGTATCTTCCTTAATTCAGCATGTTTTGGGGCTGTTTGAGTGAAGCTATTGCTTTTTAGCTCAACTTCCCCTAGGAATTGCCATGCTAGCAAATTGTGATATCAATTGGTCCACACCTTGGAAAGCTTGGATATGTTAGCCTGCTCTTTATCATTCTCAGACTGTCATCTCCTGGTTGTGAGCTCCTGTCAGAGTTTGACAGGAGACAGAGGAGCTCTGTCAGTTCGTTTAGTGGCTGTCCTTGTCAGTCTGCAGCCTTTGGGAGTCATACAGCCCATACTGGGCTGTTATTCTGCAGTCGGCCCAGTTTCCTGGGCAGGTCGGCCAGATCTGGCCAAAGTTGGCCAGATCTGGCTGGTCGGCCAAATCTGGCCAGGTCGGCCAGATTTGGCAGGTTGGCCAGCCCCCCCAGTCATTCCAGCATTGTACTCTGCAGGTTTAGCACTGTCTCCGTCATCTCGGACCTGGCCAGATTTGGCAGGTCGGCCAGCCCCCCCAGTCATTCCAGCATTGTACTCTGCAGGTTCAGCACTGTCTCCGTCATCTCCGTCTCCGGCATTGGTGCTGCCATTGCTTCCAGTCTGTTCTGGTGCACTCACTGACGCTCCGGGCTGCGTGCAGGGACTGCTCTGTCCATTTCAGTGTATTCAGCATTCATCTCAGTTAGTGTAGACTTTCTTCCTTCATTCCCTGCTTTGTCTCTCCTCTCCTCTGTGTTCGTGTTCTTCTTCCGTTGCGCACTCTCACATGGTATCATCGCCTGATTGAGAGCACGGAGGACATACCCTCAGGAGTGAGATACCTTACTGCTGCTGCCATCTGATCAACAACTGCCAGGCGGCTTCTTCAGGAGGCCTTTCAGCCTGCGTTTTCCTGTCCACGCTGTCTACAGAGGCTGCCACGTCATCCAGCGACGCAGAAACCCTGCGTTTTCCACCAGGCTGTCCCTCCTGCTGGCGACTCATCTACAGGCTGTGTTTTGCTGTTCTGCTGGTCGCTTCCACTCCAGGCGGCACATTTCCTGCTGGCGACTTCTTTCCGGGCTGTTTCCTGGTGCTGGTGGTCTCTTTTCTGGTGATCGTCATCAGTTATCTTTGCGTTTTGCAGATCCAGGTGTTTGTAGGCATTCTCTGCCTGCGTCTTGGTGGTTGGTGACCACATTGCTGGTCATATTTCAACATCGGCACAACTTTCTTTGGTATTTTGCAGATTGGAAGATGTCTTACCAGTTTTCAGGCTTTGATGACTCAGAGGATGAACTTCTTTCTCATCATTCCTCTGAGCGGAGGCGGAATTATCACGAGGTTCGACGTCGGGAAGAACCTCCTCGCACTCGTCCTTTTTCAGTCCATGCATCCCAGAGGGTTCCATCTACCGCGAAGGTTTCTTCAGTGAAGATTGCTTCAGATGTGCGGATGCCTTCCTTGATTCCCTCTATTCAGGTGCCGATTCTCCCTTCCTTTCCGAAGGAAGATAAGTTGGATGGTTCCAACTACTCCCTCTGGTCATGCAAGGTGGCCTGCATCCTCGATACATTTGACCTTTGGGAGCTTGTTTCTTCACCCATCGACCGTCCCCCCGCGGATTCGTCCTATGGCACCTCTATGGACCGTGCAGCCTTATGGGATAGGCTCAACTCTCGAGCCGGTTCCTTTCTTTTTATGAGTCTCCATGATTCTGTTCTTGTACATGTTCACAGGTTACAGACTGCGGCGGAAGTGTGGAAGAAGCTTGCGTCTTTGTATCAGCACAAGACATTTGCCCACAAGATTTCCTTGGAGAAGAAGTTGCGGATGCTCAGTCTTGATGATTCTCCTTCCATGAAGGAGCACATCACTAAGATGGAGGATATGCGAGGCGAGTTAGCCTCTCTTGGTCATCTGATATCGTCTGAGGATATGGCAATGATTCTGTTGACTCAGCTGCCATCACCCCGTTATGATGTCTTCTATACTAGCCTCATCACTTCGAGGACCCGTGAGACACTCCTATGGGAGGAGCTTTCCCCGCTTGTCTTGGAGCATGACGAGTGACTCAAAGAGGTGGGAGCCAGTGGCCCCACCAAGGCATTTACGGCCGGCACAGGTGGCGGCAAGAAGAAGAAACAAAAGAAGGAGAAGGCCAAGGACAAGAAGGAGGAGGACAAGAAGAATGCGAAGAAGAAGAAGCCCAAGTGTCCCCATTGTGGGAAGGACACTCATCCCGAGGAGAAGTGTTGGCAGAAGTACCCCCATCTGAAGCTTAAGGAGAAGGACTCGAAGGCGGCCCCAGCCACAACAGAATCTGCGTTTGTGCATGTCTTTGTTGAGGAGGATACAGCCCTAGCTTCTACCACACAGGAGAAGCCTTGGCTCGTCGACAGTGGAGCATCTTCACATATGACCTTCCGTCAGGATTGGCTTCAGGATCTTCGTTCCAGAGGGGGTACCGTCACCATTGGTGACAATTCTACAGTCCCTGTTCGAGGCGTGGGGACCTTACCTATGTTTTCTGGCAGGCGGTCTTCCTCCGCCAAAGTTCTCTATGTCCCTGATTTGGGTTTTAATCTATTATCTATGCATGGCCTTACTCAGCTAGGTACCGGAGTCATTTTTACACAGGATGCAATCACAGTGAAGGATGCTTCTACAGGTGATGCTCTTTGGACAGATACACAGGAGGGTGGGCTTTATATGCTCACAGCCTTGGCTACGCGGACTTCCCATGAGCTTGGGTTGCTTTGGCATGCTCGGTATGGTCATTTGAACCTCGATTCTCTTCGCCAGGCTTCTAGGAGGAAGATGGTGGAGGGACTTTCTGATTTCCCTCCTCTTCACACTTTGTGCCCTAGCTGCTTGAGGGGCAAGCAGCACAGGCAGCCACACCCTCAGGTTGCTTCTAGGAGGGCTACTTCTCCGCTTGAGTTGGTTCACACCGACCTTTGCGGACCTATGGGCATGGCCTCCCTTGGGAAGGCCAGGTATTTGATGCTGATTGTGGACGACTTTAGTCGTTATGTGTGGCCTTATTTCTTGGAGTACAAGAGCGAGGTGTACTCCCGTTTCTGTGAGTGGCAGGTGTTTGTGGAGACCCAAACAACTTCCAAGGTTCGTGGCGTTCGAGCTGATCACGGTGGCGAGTTCACTTCTCACCTTTTCTCTCAGTTTTGCAGGGATCATGGTATTCGGATGGAGTATTCCCATCCGAACGTACCATCAGAGAATGGTGTGGAGCGTGTGAATCGGACCATGGTGGAGATGGCCCATAGGAGTCTTCCTCATTTCCTTTGGGGTGAGGGGGTGGCTACAGCGGTGCATATTCGCAACCGCTCTCCGACTTCGGCGTTACAGGACATGACTCTGTATAAGGCTTTCTTTGGGAAGAAGCCTTCCGTGTCCCATTTTCGCATCTTTGGGTGCGATGCTTTTGTCCATGTGGACAAGAAGAAGAGGAAGACGAAGTTCGACTCTAAGCCGAGAAAGCTTATCTTCGTTGGTTATAGCATGACCATGAAGGGATATCGGCTCTACGACCCGACGACGCGGAAGGTTGAGGTGAGCAGGGATGTGATCTTTGATGAGGCTTTGGCCTCTGAGGATCCGATTGATGGTTTCCTTACAGATGTTTCTTCGTCATCGATGGACCCTCCCCCTCCCCCCACCTTCTCTCCCTTCACTTCCTTCCAGGATATCCCTGAGCACCTCCACTATTCCTCCTCCTTCGGCTTCCCTTTCCCCTTTGGTGGATGTGCCTCCGTCTTCTACGCGCTCTTCCATCTCCACTTCGGGATCTTCACGGGATTCACAGCCTTCTTCTGATGCGGAGGATCTACCTTCACTCGGTGAGGGGGAGTCCCTCTCTGATTTGGGTGCTTTGCAGGTTCCGGAGACCCCCCGGTCTCCCTCTCAGCAGTAGGAGTCTCTCAGGATTCCTTTATGGTATCGCCGGCTCATGCAGGATTCCGGTGTTACTCACTTTCCTGCTTCTTCTACAGGTCCACATCGATCAGCACGTGTACAGGCCTAGCGGGATAGTTCACTATGTGTGAACTATGCTCTTATGTCACAGATTCTTCAGGATTTCGAGCCTTCCACTGCGGAGGAGGCTCTTGCACAGGATATTTGGAGACAGGCTATGCAGGCCGACCTCGATTCCATCGAGCGAAACCATACGTGGGAGCTTGTTCCGCGTCCCGCGAAACGGAAGGTGATAGGTGTGAAATGGGTCTTTAAGACCAAGTATCTTGCAGATGGCTCCTTGGACAAGCATAAAGCTAGGCTTGTTGCCAAGGGTTTTGCACATCGTGCAGGCTTGGACTATTTCGAAACTTTTGCTCCTACAGCCAGGATGTCCACCATTTGAGTTCTTTTGGCTCTTGCTGCTCACCACCGTTGGCCTGTTTATCAGATGGACGTCAAGTCTGCTTTTCTGAATGGCGTTCTTGAGGAGGAGATTTATGTTTCACAGCCTCCTGGTTTTCTTGTGCAGGGGAAGGAGGATCATGTCTACAGGCTGTGGAAGGCTCTTTATGGCTTGAAGCAGGCTCCTCGTGCTTGGTACCAGCGGATTGACCGCTTCTTTCTACAGAGTGGCTTTGCGAGCTCCGCTTATGATCCCAACCTCTACTTACGGGTTGTGGATTCTCTTTCTGTGTTCCTTATCTTGTATGTGGATGATCTTATCATTACAGGGAGCGACACTCAGCAGGTGGAGCATACACGGTCCATTCTTCAGTAGGAGTTTGACATGACGGATCTAGGGATCCTTCACTTCTTTCTAGGCCTGGAGATCTATCAGACAGCACAGGGCATTTTTATCTCGCAGCACAGGTACATCTCCGAGCTTCTTTCGGAGTTTGATATGGCTGCGTGTCGGCCTATCTCATGCCCCATGGACCCAGAGTCCAAGCTTTTGACAGCTGGAGTTCCCCTTATAGATGCCACTCATTACAGGTGCCTTGTCGGCTCTCTTATCTGGCTGCTTCACACTAGGCCGGATATCTCTTTTGTGGTGGCTTTATTGTCTTCTTTTATGCAGTCTCCTACCCAGGATCACTGGCAGGCAGCCTTGCGGGTTCTTCGCTATTTACAGGGGACTCGATCCTTTGGGATCATTTATGGAGATGGGATTACCCTTTCTGGATGGAGTGATTTTGATTGGGCAGGTGATGTGGATTCGAGACGATCCACTACAGGTTATGCTTTCACCCTTGGATCCGGTGCTGTCTCTTGGAGCAGCAAGAAGCAGCCTACTGTGGCACTTTCTTCTACAGAGGCTGAGTATCGGGCCCTATGTTCGACCGCTATGGAGGCAGTTTGGCTCCGTCGCTTACTAGCGGAGATTGGCTTTTCCCAGACCGGTCCTACGGAGCTGCGCGTGGATAACCAGAGTGCTCTTGCTCTGGCCAAGAACCCGGTGTTTTATGCTCGCACGAAGCACATTGAGGTTCAGTATCACTATGTTCGAGAGCGGATCATGGATTCGGAGCTGGTGGTGGTCTATTGTCCTACGGCGGCCAATGCAGCTGATCTCTTTACGAAGCCTTTGCCTCAGGCTTCTTTGCTTCATCACATGCGGTTCTTGGGTCTTCAGACTCTCTGAGGATCTGAGAGGGGGTGTTAGCCTGCTCTTTATCATTCTCAGTCTGTCATCTCCTGGTTGTGAGCTCCTGTCAGAGTTTGACAGGAGACACAGGAGCTGTGTCAGTTCATTTAGTGGCTGTCCTTGTCAATCTGCAGCCTTTGGGAGTCATACAGCCCATACTGGGCTGTTATTCTGCAGTCGGCCCAGTTTCCTGGGCAGGTCGGCCAGATCTGGCTGGTCGGCCAAATCTGGCCAGGTCGGCCAGATTTGGCAGGTCGGCCAGTTTACTGGCCTGGGGGCTATATATAGCAGCCCCCCCAGTCATTCCAGCATTGTACTCTGCAGGTTCAGCACTGTCTCCGTCATCTCCGTCTCCGACATTGGTGCTGCCATTGCTTCCAGTCTGTTTTGGTGCCCTCACTGACGCTCCGGGCTGCATGCAGGGACTGCTCTGTCCATTTCAGTGTATTCAGCATTCATCTCAGTCAGTGTAGACTTTCTTCCTTCATTCCCTGCTTTCTCTCTCCTCTCCTCTGTGTTCATGTTCTTCTTCCGTTGCGCACTCTCACAGGATAGGCACCCCATACTGTGAATATCCCAAAGGCGTGTAAGGTGGAGAATAAACCTCCCTGATAGGTGCATGAGCACCACTTGGAAGTGAAGGCATAGAGGTTCTAAAGGCTATGTTTGTGTTTGAAGAATCCCCTGGTGTGGTGTGTGATGTGACATGTGGTGTTTGAAAGTGTAGATGCATTAAATTGATTTTATTGATTTAATGATGGAAATTGAAATAAAGATGAAGATATGTAGTGCATTGAAGATGAAACATCAAAATCATTTTGACTTTGAGACACATAATTTGAAGAATGAAAAGTGGAAGAAGAGTTATCAAACTTTTTATTATAATCCCCTATACATGTGTTAACGTACAAGAATTGATATTATAGGGAACCTTTTTCACGATCAACATATTGAACTCTATCTTCCTCATGATCTTTACCAAAATGTTGCAAAGGAGTAGAAGTGAAAAAAGAAGGAAAATAAGTAGAAACTTGTATACCTTGCGTTGGAGTAGAAGGAAGAGGCCTATCCTTGATGGAGGTTTTGATGGCCTTGCAACATCATCAAATTTATGTGCAACATCTAAAAAGAAAGAATCATAAATATCTTCATTAAGTAGCTGTTCTTTAAGTGCAATTCTTTTGTTAAACTCTTCAATCTTTTTTGCTCTTTGATCAATGACTAAATCAATTACCAATAGCAGCAAGGGGCTAGACAGCAAGTACCTGATGATAGATAGCAGTGGTCAACAACTCCAATCAAAATATCCTCTATGAATAGGATGTGGAGTGATAAGGCACCTACAAGGTGCAAAAACGAGATTAAGGGAGTGGTAGACAGGTTGTCTATTTATTTATTTTTTGCAAATAAAGAGTGGCTAATTATATTACTTTAGGGAAAATCCCTTTGAATACAAGGAAGTGCTCATGCTCAATAGACTAGTTGGAGGTGATGCAGAGTTGCAAATATATCAACTGTATAAGCCTCTCAGGGCGGTCTAGGGGGGATGGGGGCAAGAAGCCATGGAGGGGGGTGTAACGCCATTTGGTGCTACCTGCTTGTATCTCGAAAAAGAGGTCTTGGCCACCCCAAGTACGCATGAAGTGACAACAGAGCTCGTGACGAGCCTTGGACTCGTCCTGCACCTGATCCCATTGTCCACGGAGGGAGTGGATGATGGAGGTCCAAAGCTCTGCTAAGGTTGCCTGTACTGAAAGTGTAAACGCCCCGAACAACGTAGTATGCTTAACAATTATGATATTCGCTTGTTTTCGAGATTTAATATAAAAGAGAATGAACACTTAAAGCTGAAAATGAAAATTACTCACAAAATTACAGCCATGAAAATGTAAAAGTAATGGAGACAAGATTGAGGGTTGAAGATGGGCAACCCCCCCCGAAGGAATGTATTTCTGCTCAACCCAAGTCCCTTAGGGAAGAGCTCAGTTACAATCAACCTGAGAGTGAGGAGAAGTAATTCTCACTCTCACAAGATCATGCAAAGATGTACAAACACACATGCATTATCTATTATGCAATGATAAGAACTGATTTCTTTACAGTATGAGAGAAGAAAGAGGGGAAATCAACCTTTCTCCATCGTTGAATAGTAGTACATGGATAGGGCTTCCTTTTTGTTGCTAAAATGGAAGAAAGAGCTTGAGAAGGAGGTGCTGTAATGAATTTACAGGCTTGCTGTCCTATAAAACAGCAGTGATAGAAGAGGGAATATGGAGGAATTTGATAATGGAGAAGTGGGGAATGATGATGGGGATAGATGGGGCCAGTTTCTGGCTATTTGGGGGTGCTGTACATGAGTTTACAGCAAAGAAAAATGATGCTGAATGAAGAAAAACGAGCTCTTATTTATAGGAGAGGGAAGAGCTAGTACAAAAGGGGAAAGTGAAGTAGCACAAGACAAGTGTTCAGCCACATGTCATGAGATGTGACAAGTGGTGGGACACTTGGAAACTTGTGTGACAAGTGTCTTGACACTTGTCTCTTCTCTATGGCCTTCCTTTTTGGGTTGAATACTGTCAAGAATAGAAACAACCAAATTTAGTAAGCACAGTCAAAGTACAGAACTTTACTATTTTTAAAATGACATCCCTATTTTTTAGGACTAGCATTTTTAGGCCAATTCGAGGCTCCTAAAATTTAGGGATCTCCTAAAATTTAGGGACCTCCCCAATATGGGTGTCATATGAAAGTTTTTTCCGTGTACATCGCAAAAACGGTATCAGAATCTTCATGTGACTTTCCTATGCAAAGAAATGTGCATTTCAAGCTTTCAGCCCACACATGCACATTATACAAGCATTTTATGATCATGCCATCTTGTTGATTGTAACTGTCTGTTCTGGTGGATCTAGCCCACACTTCAAGGCATCAATCTTTTCTGTGTGCAAGTCTAACCCTGATATGCGTGAGTTCTAGTCACAGGCGCCCAATCGGCCATATAGGTGGAAATGTGAACTATCTTTTCTCTAACCCACCGCGTGGGTCCATCATAACCTGTGACCACTCATCAGTGGCCAGCTCCAATGCACTTTTCTTTATATTTAATTCGTGCAAAGGAAATAAATTTAATAAATCATTATATAGACAAATTAATGAAAAATGATGCAAATTCTGTTTCTATAGAGTTGTGACAGAAAGTCTCTCTCAAACCTCTTGACACCGCACCTTCTAGATATGCCATCCAGTAAGACTCTCTATGATCTTCCATACTTCAGAGCGGATGTCAGCTGAACAAGAGATATTGATGTGCCCCTTCCTTTTTGGTCATGGGAACCCTTTCAACGGCATGCAAATGTTTGAACGTGGGGCTAATTCAACTTTAGGGTACCTTCAAGTTGTGCTGAGTGTTTTCCTATGTAAAGGCATGGTCTTGTACAGTCTTCACTTCAGCTAGTATGACTTTCTTCACCGCTCAATCTGATCTCTTGTGCATGTGTCTTTCTCACCGGTGATTTCCTGGTTTCCATAAACTTTATGAAAGTCTGATTCCGGGTTTCAGGTTTCCATAAACTGATCTCTGATTTCTTGTGCATGTGTCTTTCTCCCAAATGATTTCCAGGTTTCCATAAAATTTATGAAACTTTCATAATGTTTTCTTCAAACCTGACTGTCAAACTGCATATCTTGCATTTACATTCCCTAATGTGAAGAACTATGTTCTTAAGAAAGGGATGCAGTCCATTCCCCCATTTTTTAGGGGTTAAGAGAGTAATTCAGCACACCAGAGAAATCAGACATCATCGAGACAACTTTTTGGACATGAATATGTAAATAAAATTACCTATTGTGGTGGAGTCTCTGCAAAGGTAGTAAATAAGTCTATTGTTTGACCCAAATGAACAGGGGATGCTTTAATACTTCGTGGACTTTTGCTGTAATATGGAGGAACAGAAGCAGGTTGCATCAGATGTTTTGGCAAACAGTCGAGCAGCTTGCTATAAGGTCCAGGATCCAGAGCTTTAGTCATTGTGGTTCTTTGTTTTTGCCATTTTTATGACTTTATCTTTGGGTACTTTCAGGCCCGTGACAACTTCTATGCTTGCTTAGAGAAGGACAGAAAGATTACTCCTACAGAAGTGGCCTCTGTAGGCTTGCTCTATCCTGTGTCATGCAAAAAAGCTCGAGCTGAATTTGAGAAAAGTTGTCGACCTACTTGGGTATATCCTTATTTGCTGCATATGTGTGCATGAATGTGCCTGCACAAGCACTTAGTGCTTTTACCAAAAAAAGATTGTGTGTGTGCTTGCTTAGTTCCCTGTATCTGTTTTTTCGTCTATGTCTAAACATGATAGTAAGTAGTGATACTTAATGAACTCATGTGTTCATTCATCAGGTCTTTGAAATTGAAATTGAGATTATACCTGTGCAAGCAAGAAAGTTGCTCACTTTTCAAGTAATGATAATGATACTTAAATGGACTCAATGTGGGTTTGTTCATCTTTCCTTGATGTTGTTAGCTTGTTCATTCATCGGATCTTTGAAATTTGAATTTGAATTGAAATTGAGATCACCTTTGCAAGAAAAAGTTTCCCACTTTTCAAGTAAGAGAAGCATCTAGCTTCTACAAATACCCATCATAGCTGGAGAGAATCTCCAAGCTTGGTGGAAGCATTGACTAGAGACATTAGAGTTAAATGCACTTGTCAAAGACGTGAAGGCAAATGGACTAACAGTGTACGGTATGTCACCTTATGGACCCAAGGGTTTCTGTGTATTTAGAGTGTATATGCTGACTCTGCAACAATATGCAACATTAGCTTTGAAGCACTTTATCGAGATGGGTGGCTAATCAGGTCAAACAATTTGATTGCAAGGCAGAAAGATGGCCCCAAGTTTTTTGTTTCTATTAAAACTATCATAAAAAAGGCAAAGTTTAACCTCCAAAGAAGAAGAAAATAGATGCATCAATACACACCAGAAGACCTGTGAGTGTGTCTAGATAAGGTGTTTAAGAATCATTGCACCCTCAATTCTTACATTTGTCAAAATCATGTTGGTGAAATTGGATTTATCTGCTGCATTTCCTGCTGTGCACAACCTAAATGATCAAATGCAGGTGAAGCACTTTGATCGTCAGTATTGTGCAACCAGACGAGCAAAACGCCTCCTGGATAAAGAAAATCCTCGAGGTCCCTTAACCCTCCCAGAGCCTTTGGGATTCAAGCAATGACAGGTACAGCAGCACTTATTAAAGGCCATGATGAAAAATGTTCAAGATCATTTTCTGAATGCGATGTTGTGTGCTATTTTCAGGATCCACGAGACACAAACTTGCCTCTCACCTTAGGAGAGATGTTATTATATTACTAGATTGGTCAAATTTTTATCTTGATATTGTGGAAATTACTAGTAGCACAGAGGTCGTGATGGAGCTGCAGTAATGGATATTGATTATCATGAGAAGGCTGTTGTTCTATCCTTGATAATGTATCTGCTGATGCAATAGAAAAATGTTGAGCATTACTCAAACGCGGTTGCCAAGAAATGGCTCAAAATTTTGAAACATGGATCTACTGATAACTAAAGACAGCAGTAGTTTTCTCTTGATGTTTGTAACTTCCTCTTGAAGTCATTTTGTCACAAAAGGGGAACACCTTACAGGCATTGGACAACATTGCTATGTGTTGGCCCTTCCAATTCTACTACGTATTTGTGAATAGTTGTAGATAGTCATCATTATTGGAGTTTTCTCAAGGTTGAAATATCGCATAAATACATCATATGCAAATCCAATCATCCACAGCTCTCCCCCAAAACTCTCCCAGCAATTCAATACTATCTTTAACTGCGTATTGACTGATCTGATTCTACTAATTTATGTATAATGTTAGTCACTAATTTGTGTAAATCTGATCATCCACAGCCATTGCTCCAAACCATACCAACACCTCCACACTGTCTAGCTAAAGGAACAGCAAGAACAAGGTTTTCTACCATACAGTTTAGATATGTATGTTGCACACTGCTAATCATCCCATTTTTGTGAACTTTGTCAATGTTTTTGTCATATTTCTCTTCATTTCATTCATAAATCATAGATGCGTGGCATTTGTGGGAATGATGATTGCTCACTATGCTATCTTGATGCATGGCAAGGGAAGTATGATTAATAGCCTTCTAGGTGTCAAAGTTATTTGAGTCACTTAACTCTCTTTCCAATTGGAATTAGAGTTAAATGTCTACTCACAATTTGCTATTTGTAAATCGTTAATCATTAATCTTCGTCCTAGAAGAATATATAAACAATTGCATAAGACCTTCTGTAAAGATCATGAACTTGTCAAATGGAGGAGCTCTAAGCTGCCTTAGTGATTTAAATGGTTGATTTTGTTCAAAATATGATCTTATAGTAGCTTGTAATGATAAATGTTGAAATGCATGTTTTTGTGCAAAATCCCCACAAATGGATTATTGATTGGATTCTTAACACTAGGGTTGTATTACGTAATTTTTACTGAATCAAATCTCCAAAAGTACCTTGATAATTTGTATTGACTATTTTTTCAAAAGAGTTGCTCTATCAACCCAAGTGGCATCTTTTGTAGGTTAATCCATCACTTTATTGTATTTGCTCAAGAAATTTTAAGATGATAAAGATTAATCTTTATATTTTTTCATCTTGAATTCTTGTGTCAATATCTCGAAGAGATCCTTAAAAGCAATTTCCACAGTTTTCCATCATGAATTCTCATGCCAATATCTCAAAGAAATAGATAGTCAATTCCTATGTTTTTCTATAGTGAAATTTTATATCAACATCTTTTAAAAATTAGTAAAAGCAAGATCTTCAAAAATCCTAGATGTTTTACATTGAGCCACTTGTAATATCACAATTAAGCAACATAATGTGCATGCTAATTGGCATTTTTTGTTTTCTTTGTTGAAAAGTGATTCTAGATTGCTCATTTACCTCAAGAAAAGCAACTTACAAATGTTTTAATGAAGGTTTTACGCAAAAGGATTGCTCAATGTACTTTTAAAAAAAGTGACTTATATATGATTACAAAAGTAAGATACACACTTTGGTTAGCATTTTTTTGTTTTTATTTTTTAAAAGCAATATTCAATTGCTTATTTTGCCTCAAGAAGAGTTAGTTTATAGGTGTTTTATGAGATTTTAGATAGAGATTGATGCTTTATGGACGCTTCAAAGTAAAAGGGCCTCACTTGCATAATTGCTATATTGATGTATAAAGAAGACATATCACTTCCTCTCATGAGTGGCTATAATTTGGGTAGGGCACGATGTGGGGACCAACCATATACTTGAAAGCCTCACACATAGTAGTCGAGTTTCATTTGTTCATCAAATGCTAGTATTTGATTAGTTGAAGCATATATAAAGCCATTGTTTATTTTCATTTGAGAATTTCTCTAGATAGCAATGAACATAAGTAGGCAACATTACCCCATGGCATTGGTAATGGTTATTAGAAAAACTTGACACAAAACAAGGTTATGTTGAGATTACATAACTTTTTTTTTGGGGGGGGGAGTATCACTTTCACTCGCAATAAATAAGAATTAGGTCTTCTAAAATTAAGAGTAAAACTTCAATGCTAAAACAATGTGAACCAAAGCCTTAAACCATGGATACATTTATGTTAGTATCTTGGGTCTCTTGACTCCAAAATCTTCAAAACACTAATCAACATGTGGAGAAATTTCCATGCACTATGGCATGCCTATATGTATGATAATGGAGCAAGCTTCTTAGCTCCAAAAATCTCTTGAAAACATGAAGCAATTGCTAAAGAGACCAAGCAATGGCCCTTTATGCTAACAATCTATGTGTAGGCTACTACCAACCATAATAGTGTGAACATAGAGTTTTTAAATCAATGAATTGCATTGAAGTGCCTTAAAGGCCACCTTCATGAGTCCCCTCTACTTTGATTTAGTTGCAAAGACTTTAAACAATGATACTTTATGAATAACATGACATAGTTAAATTATGTGATGCACTTTTTTGACATTATTAAGGGCTATTTTATTGAAGTGTAGAGAACAAGCCAAATAACTTTAATGACATTTGTTCCATGTCATTGTACAACATGGTAATGTTATATGATCATCCCACCATGATTGTTGTGGCAAATGCAAAATATGTGCCCTTGGCCTTGCATGTACTTAGGTTGGAGCTATGCCTAGCTCTTAGCACTAGACTTTTCGAAGTCTTGAAAGTAGGCTGCACATAAGTGTGTCGTGTCCTTTTGCCTCCTTGCTTACTAAAAATGGGGTTACCCTTACCTACTAGACTCTCGGAAGTCTAGCAAAGCACATAATTTATAGGACCCAATTTTTATACATTGAATATATGCGACCATTTCAAACACAAGAAAAGGGCCAAATTGTTGTGGGATTGGCCATTTCACACTCTTTCTTGTGCATTCTCACACATGCGTTAGGTGTTAAGGGATTGGTACTCCTAAACTAGCTTTTTGCTTACACATTTTATTTGTGACATTTCTCACAAGAACACTTGCCACCCTCAAAAATGTGACAACAATTTGCATCTCTTACCAAAATTTTTCGCATCTCCATTTTTGATATTAATGATATATCAAAATGGCAATCCCCACAAACCCGCATGGTTTTCATGACATGTATTGGTGCCCCTTCACGTGTATTAACAAGGGCACATGCTATGGCCACTTTCTCATTATGGCCACATAGCATATCTTTCCTTGGATTATTGAATAAACCTTGTGATGTCAAAGAGAATGAGGAGGAGCCTTCTTGTGATACTTTATAAGAGAGATCTAATAGCTTTGCATAGATGCTTTTGTTTTGAAGATAACTTTTATCCTCTGTAGAAAATGAATGGACACTTCCACTTGCATCAGTCCACCAACAATGACCTGGTTTCTTCCATGCCTTGTTTTTAACTCTCAAAGCTTCAACTTTGTTGGCATCTTCTTGCATGCCAGCAGCTGCATAAATATTTTTCATGCAAGCATAAGCTGCAGCGTCTTTGTCATCCATTTGTATTACATGTTCAAAGGCCAATTTTCCAAGTCTCACATTTCCCCACTTTTGGCAAGCACCCAAGAGAGCACCCCACACTGGAAGATATGCAGAAGAAGGCATCTCCTTGATCATTGCTACCGCCTTGTCAAAGTGGCCAGCACGGCTGTAAAGATCAACCATGCAAGTATGGTGTTCTAAAGTTGGAATGATGCCATAATAATTACGCATAGTCTCAAAGAATATGCAGCCATCATTTACTAGACCTGAGTGCCTGCATGCATTGAGGACAACCATGAATGTGACCCCATCTGGCTTTATGCCTTCCCTTGTCATTTTTTTGAATGAGTCAATAACAATGCCATCCATTCCAAACTGGGAATATCCTGTAATTAATGCATTCCAAGTGACTACAGTTCGAACCGGAAGCTCATCAAACACTTCTTGCGCTATTGCAAGTGCACCACATTTGGCATACATGTTAACTAGTGCCGTGCCAACCAGCACATCTTTCTCCAGCAACCCCTTCCTAGCAATATCAATGTGTACATCTTTGCCCTTGTTAGTTGCCCCAATATTACCACAAGCTTTCAAGACGCAAAGGAAAGTGACTGTATCCGGAGAGAAACCCTTGCATTGCATTTGCCTAAAACAAGTTAATGCTTCCTCAGCATGTCCATATTGGATATATCCTGAAATTAGCACATTCCAGGAGACTACATTTCGAATTGGAAGCTCATTAAACACTTCTTGTGCTTTTGCAAGGGCTCCACATTTGACATACATGTCCAGCAGTGCAGCACCAAGCAAAACATCCTTTTCCAATAGCCCCTCTCGAATGATCTTAGCATGTATAACTTTCCCCTTGTCGGCTGCTCCTATACTACCACAGGCTTTCAGAACACAAGCAAAGGTGACAGCATCAGGAGAGAGACCCTCTCCTTGCATCCGTTCAAAACAGTTCAGTGCTTCCTTGCCGTGTCCATGTTGGATGTATCCTGCAATAAGTGCAGTCCATGAGACTATGTTCTGAACTGGGAGCTCATCAAACACTTCTTGTGCTTTTGCAAGTGCCCCACATTTGGCATACATATCTACCATTGCAGTGCCAACCAAAATATTCCTTTCAAGCAAACCCTCTCTGAAAATCTCAGCATGTATCTCTTTGCCCTTGCCAGCTGCTCTCATGCTGCCACAGACTTTCAAGATGCAGACAAGTATGACTGCGTTTGGGGGAAAGCCCTCACATCGCATCTGTTCAAAACAGGCCAGTGCCTTCTCACCATACCCATGTTGTGCATATCCTGCAATTAATGCAGTCCATAAGACTCCATCACGAACTGGAACCTCATCAAACAGTTCTTGCGCTTTTGCAAGCACACTGCATTTGGCATACAGAATGACTAATTGGTTGCCGATACCAGTGCTCCTTTCAAGAAATCCCCTTTCAAGAGCATGGGTGTGTACCTGGCTGGCAAGATACAAATCCTTTTTCTCGGTGCATATCTTCAGCAAAGTTACAAGGGCACTCTCCTCTGTAGGTTGCCGATCAATGGCGCTGCTTAAGCTGAACTCTTCCATGCGATCATTTGATCTCACAAGCCTTGTTTCCAGCTCTTTGAGAATCCAAGGCACATTGTACCAGCCATACATGCACAGTGACTTCTTTTGTGTGAATTTGTCTATGTTGTCTTGGTTGGTCTGTGAAACCCTACTGTCGCAGGATTCTTATTGATTCAGCTTAGTCCAATCTTGTCTTTTACTTATGGCACAAACAATGGATACTCTGTTAGAAGCAGGAGGGCTGATACTATTGGAGGAGTGCTTACCCTGCTTTTGAGATTGTGGTGACATTGAGAGGGCTCCTCCCACAATAAGTTCATGTGTGATATTCGATGCCTCTGGTGGGTGACAGACCCAATTTTCCTTTGTCCTGCCATAGCTTGCCGCCACTTGCCCAAGCCAATGAGAGGTGAGGCTTTTAGGTCTTTCTCTTGATACACAATTATAACATAGAATCGTTTGGGGTGAAGGTCGTATGTTTTTCACCTTACATGTGTATACATATATAATATATATATAAATACACGTGTACAAATTATATGTATCTGCCATTTTTATAACTATAAAATTTGTAAATTCAAAGTTTTGAACTTTCTTTTTTACAAATTGAAGGTCTAAAGGTTTATTTGAAATTTTCATAATTTATTTTGTTACATGAGGTTTTTTAAATCATTGCCTTTGCCACATTACTTGATATCCTTTGATATGCTTTTCTAGTAGTGCAGACCATGTGAGGATATTGACCACCTAGAACTTCTGTGTGTGCGATCAACAAAAGTCAAGAATATCTATTTAGATTAAACTAGACTAGCATTCCTCGTGCGAGGAACACTATCACAAGCGAGGTGCAAGGGAAGTGAAGTTGCCATGTGACTTTCTCTCTCTCATGCATGTATAAAAGGCTAGACATGCATTTGCATTTAGGTGTAAGAGACTCATATATATATGCAATGCCTTTTATATACTAGACTTGTAAACTTCTATTCATACTTTGCATGGCATCCAAAAGTAGCTCTACATTATCCTTAGATGTTACAATTAGAAATAACATTGCACCAAAGCATAAATGAAAGATATAAAAAATGCATATCTTGTATCCTTGATTGTAAGAAATCACATATTTGCTCACTATCTTCTCTTTTTGAATCTCTCCCTCACTATTTTTTGCCAACCTCTCTCTCTCCCTACCCCTTTTCACCTCTCTCCTCTCTTTGTGACTTATTTCTCACGTATTCGTTACCTCTCTCTTTCCCCCCTCCTTCCTTTTCATCTCTCTCCTCTTTGCAACCTCTATCTCATCCTCTCTCCTCCCCTTTCCACCTCTCCTTCCCTTGCCCCTTTTATCCCTCTTCTCTATTTGCTACCCCCCCACCTTCTCTCTCTCTCTCTCTCTCTCTCTCTCTCTCTCTCTCTCTCTCATATATGCATGTATAAAAGGCTAGACATGCATTTGCATTTAGGTATGTAATGCCTTTTATACACCAAACTTGTAAACTTGTATCCATACTTACTTTGCATAACATCTAGAAGTAGCTCCATATGATCCTTGGATGTTACAATTAAAAAAAACATTGCTATGTTGAAATGGACCATGAGTGAAAGATATACAAAATGCACCACAAAGTCTAAGCTTATCCAAGCATTACAAAGAGACTTCGAGTATTGATAAAAAATGAGGCTGTCTCCAATCGAGCCAACTAGAACAAAACTTTTTTCATTTTCGAGGATCTATTTTTATATTCAAGGATAATATACGCAAGTGAAGTAGAGCCTAAAACCAAAGTTTCTTCTAGAGACTACGCTAACAACTTTGCACCACAAAGTTAAATATATGATATTTAAAATCAATTACAAACTTCATGTCTTTTATGCACCAAACTTGTAAACTTGTATCCATACTTGCTTTACATAACATTGATCCTTGGATGTTACAATTAGAAATAACATTGATATACTAAAATGGACCATAAATGAAAAATATATGAGATGCACCACATAGTCTAAGCATATCCAAACATTACAAAGAGAATCCAGGTATTGATAAAAAATAAGGCTTTCTCCAACTTAGCCAACCAGAACAAAACTTTCTTCCTTTTCGAGGGTCTATTTTTATATTCAAGGATAATATATGCAGATCAAATTTCAATAGATACATCTCCACAAAAAAGTAATACATATCATTCCACTTTTGAAAATACATCTTTGTACACATCTCTGAAAAAATCAATACACATCATTCCACCTTTCGAAGTACATCCTTGTATACAATGTTCATCGTGACATTCGTAGCCTCACCATTTTTATCCATCAAGACTTTCATATCATATGAGGATTTCACCCTTGAAAATGCAACATATAACTTTCCATGTGTAAATACGTATGCCTTTAAATAGAGACCAACATTAGACAAAGTCTAGCCTTGCAACTTATTGATCGTTATAGCAAACACCAATTGAATAGGAACTACCTCTGCTTCATAGTAAATGGAAATTGCCAAGTGCTAGGAATAAAAGTGATTCTAGGAATGAAAACTCATTCCCTCACATTTGTTTGTGTTATTATCTCAGTATCTATCACCTTTCTATTGAATGTCTTACATATTAGTTATGTGCCATTACACAAACCTTTTCCTGGATTTAAGTTTCTAAGTAGAATAGTAGCTGCATTCATCTTTAGCAATAATAAATATGGAGGAAATCCACCTCCAAAATCAAGTGTATTCAAGTACTCTACAGAGTACAAAAATGAGTTATAATCTATCTCTACAATTGAATCCACACTACAGTATTGCATAACCTCTCTTGACATTAATTGCAATGCATGATGATTCAAAGAAGCCACCTATGTATTCTACGATGCAAGTATAGCATGCTTGCTAAAATATACTCCAAGCTCTCTCACCGTGGACACTTCATTGTACACACTATTAACCAAGGTTTTTATAGAGTATCCTTTTAATACCATGCTAGATGGAATACGTAACTTATCACAATTTTCTGTAATACCCACTTTATCCACTATCCCTTGAATCTAAGTAATGAACCCACTATCCATCACATTACCAAATACTTCACGGGAACCTTTCATCATGATGGGTAAGATCTGTCTAAAATCATCTCCAAGTAAAGTGACGTTTCCACCAAATGGTTTATCACAACTCATAATATCCCTCAATGTTCTGTCAACTGCTTCAAATGCATATTTGTGCATCATGGAAGCCTCATCCCACAAAATAAGGCTTGACTATCTCAAAAGTTGATCAAGATTTCCCCGAATAGGAATATTATAGGTGGATTGGTTACCTAGTTCTAATGGGATTTTAAACCTCGAGTGAGCTATATGACCACCTCGCAAAAGCAAAGTAGCAATCAGATGCTATTGCTAATGCTATACAATGATCACTACATAGCTTAGCAAGCAAACACTTATAAAGACATGTCTTCCCAGATTCACTGAGACTATCTAAATATATATATATCCCCAGAGTTTCTACCGACAACATCTATAATTGCATTATAAGGATTAACATACAAATGCGAAATTATTCAATGAGGTTCTCGCGTCCCATCAAACTAAGACAATATTTGCCCATGTTGGCATAAAAGATCTTGAAGATGCAACAAAGCCATCTTAGATGGCTCTTGTTATAGAACTGCAAAAGATACATGCACATGTTCTAGCTGTAATTTATATAGAACATCCTCTACCATTGGTGTCATAAAAAGTTGACCATGATGACTAGGTTCACAGAAGACCAAAATTACAACATACAAAGCTTGAAACTGGGCACCAGTTTGCACAAAGGTAGCTTCTTCCAAGCACATAGCACACTCATCATTGCTCGGTTGTCATAATGGCATGATTTAGAGGGTTTAAAAGGGTGCTTCAAAATGAGAAAAGTATGAGAATGCGGTAGCCCCCACTTTTGAAACTCAGTCACACTAGCCCACAACATTTCCAAACAAGTTTTTTTTTCAACAATGTGTGCATCATATTAGCATGCTTTTTGTGAAAGACTCGAGCAATCAAATCAAGGTGGTCTTAAGCACTCTGTCCAGGTAACAAAGCATCAATTATCTCTGACCACTTTGGGTTACATATCATTGTTATAAAGAGATCTGGTTTTCCCTTACTCCGTGCTATAGCCATGGCATCTTGATACAATTGATACATGTGCCTTGACCCACCCATAAAAGAAGATGGAAAAACTACTCTTTTACCAATAGAAGCACCAATAATTTGTGATGGCCCATTCTTCATCGCTTCCACCATATCTGCCAAGCCTTTATAAACTTTCAAGCATAAAACTAATTGATTCTAAGGACAACAAGCCAACCTGCATTGCTTTATACTACAATAAGCATCAACAATAAATTGTTGCAACAATTGACTACCACACAACATGCACACTTCAATGTCTTCGTGCACTTGAAGTTGAAATTTATAAAATTGTATTTGAGTAACAAAGTCCTTATTGCACAATTCATGCATATTAATTGGAATATTAATATTACTATAAGGTACCTTTACATGCCAATTATCATCACCCATAGGAAAAAGAAGGACATATAGTATTGGCATATATGCTCTATGTAAATCTAAAATAGCAATACAATGTCCATCTCGACTGTAAACATGTATGTTTTGACGATCAAGAGTACCCTCATCACCTTGTCTTGGCATGATAGTCACAACCTTAGTTCCAATGGACTTGAGCATTGTCTATTAGTTTGTTGAATTTAAAATATAGTCATTATTAAATCATGCAAGGGATTGTTTTGCAATTGCATACCCACGGATCTAAAAGCTAATACATATACATGGCGTCAATGCATCATAGACTGAAGCTTCCCAAGTAAATTTGGTAACAAATCAGGCATAATGCCCAATCAATTAGATAACTTATGCTCGGTATGATAAACATAAAGTTGTGCAAATCTTGGTCTTTCTTGCTAATACACAATAGGAAATAGAGAGCCTATATGATGATAAATGGAGCCATGCACTGATCTAAAGGTATAAGCATTTTCTGCAAACAAAAGCTCGTCAACATTGGCACCAAGTGACACAAATGCAAGAGCACTATTATATACCCGTATATTATTTTTAAATACTCTACTTTGAAGATGCGTACCATGCAACAAATCATACTATGGTTGTAATGGATGTTACAATGATGGCGACATTACTTTTCCATTTCGACAACAATGTTTGCCAAACAAAATTGATCCTTGCATTTGATTTCACATCTCCATAACTAAGCTGAACATCGCTCATATGATCATACATATTGCACTTTATAGGCAATTAGCTCTTGCCTTTCCACTATAAATTCCAATAATTCTTACTGGTGGGCACCTATATGTGTAACAATCCCTACTTGTATAAACAAGTGATAGCCCAATTGGTTGGGAGTGTGGGTGAGCTATGAGGAAGCAAAGGTTTGAAACCCACAATTGAATAGTTCCACGAGGTCTCATCTTTGGGTAAAAGATGTGTGCCTCACCTTCGGGTAAAAGAATTGAAACATCCACTACACCTAAAATGCAATGCTATGTGGCTGTCATGGGATGATCCCAAACCTACAAAGCTTGATTGATGTCTTTAATAAGAAAACAATTTGGCACATAAATTACCACTTGGCATGCACATAGTGCATCTCTCTCTCCACATGATGCATTCAAGGCATATCCTAAATGACCTCGAGAGTCGAAACCTCTCTCTCTCTCTCTCTGTGCACACGGTGTCATTAAATGCACCGTTGAACATATGACTATTAGGTGAGGGATGGCAACATTTCTTGCATGACCTCCTTGTTGCTCTCTAGGAAATCAGCACCATGTCCTGCATTTTAGAATCAAATTGGTTGGCTCTAACTACTCGAAGGTCCTCTCTGGAAGACTATGGGTAGTGCTTAAACGCTATTGGTGAACGAGAGATGCTGCTGACTAGCAGTGCGTGAGGAGGTTGCATTGCTGGACCCTCGGGACATTGCGACAGGAGGTCAACACTTACTCGAAAGTTGAAAAAGAATTACCATGGTAAGAAAGGGGCCATTGGCCTTGTTTTTAAGAATAGCCCATTACTTTTTTTGGGCCATGCTATTGTGCCTTGTTTTTGGGCATTGCTTTTTTTTGGGCATGCCGCCATGGTAAGCAAGGGGTCATTGGCCTTGTTTTTAAGAATAGCCTATTGCTTTCTTTGGGCATGCTGCCCTATGCCCATAGTGCCCAATGTTTATCCCCCTTCCACTCGGCTTGGTGGGGTTTCTCTACCTCGGCCCTCCCTTCATGCACACCTCTTAAGTCCTTAATGCACACCATGCACCTAGTTCAACTTAGCTCCTGTGGGTTGGTTGGCAGTGGCAAGCCTCTACACCTTGTGCCTCCCCCCTCCTCGGCTTGGCTCTTAGTGCGACATCTTAGGCCCTTTTCCCACAGCATGGCATCTAAGCCCTTACCCCATGCATCTAATCTCGACTTGGCATTGTGCCTCCCCCCTCCCCAGCTTGGCTATTGGTGCAGCATCTTAGGCCCTTTGCCCACATTGTGGCATCTAAGTCCTTACCCCATGCATCCAATCCGAACTTGGCCTTGTGCCTCCCCTCTCCCTAGCTTGACTCTTGCATCCAATCCCGACTTGGCCTTGTGCCTCCCCCCTCCCCACCAACTTGGCTCTTGGCAACGTGTCATACTAAGCCCTTCGCCCACAGCATGTCGCCCACAGCATGGCCTCACCCAATCTGACTTAGCCTTGTGCCTTTCCCCTCCCCAACTTGCCTCTTGGTGTGGCTTCCTAGGCCCTTAACCCATGGCGTGGAATCTGAGTCCTCACACACCTTATGCACCCCTAATAGCCCCCCTAATGGCATCAATGTTCAAATGCCCTATCATGTGGGAAGAGGCCCCACTATCCCCACCACGAGCTAAGGCTTCTCCTCCATGAAACAAGCAAGAGTTATATCCTCCTACAATAACGTACACAAAGACGGACTATGTCATTGGTGGGGGTTGGGGTAGCCTTCATATCCTTGGCTTCAAACGGGGGTACTTTTGCTAGCACTTCTTCTTCCAATGAGTGCCCTTCATACAAAGGGAACACTTGGGCTTGCTATCCTTTGACTCCTCCTTGGCCTCAAATGGGGGTACTTTTCCCAACACTTCTCCTTTGGATAAGTGCCCTTCCTATACAACATGGATACTTGGGCTTTTTCTTGTCATTCTTCTTATTCTCTTGTTTATTTGCCTTTGATTTTTCCTTCTTTTCCCCTCCTCCTAAACCTACTGTAAAGGCCTTTATGGAGCTGAATCCATTGGCTCCATGGCTAGGTGGAGGTTGGGTGTAGGGATTGTGCCGCGGTTTTTGTTGAGAGAGGGTGTGTGTGCCATATAGTGCAATATATTTGAAGAAGTATCATTTAGGTCCAATGATGTGAAACATACTAACCGGGTTGTTTAGCTGATCAAGACTTTGAGATGCTAGGCTACACAAAGGGAATCGAAGAAGACTGAGAGGGCCACTTTAGTGACTCAAGAAAGACTCCAACTTTCAAAAGGTAAACCTATTAGGTTGTCGGATCTATGGATAAGGCATGTCTTTGGTGGGAAAGGGTGGAAGCTATCTGGATCATTAGAGGCACACATAAATGGGTTGAGATATGTCATTATGAAACCACATGAGAAGGTTGATATTATGTATAGGAATATCAAGAACGCCTTCTTTTAGCTAGTTGAAAAAGGATATGATTACTCTCAACAAATGAATTTAACCTTATTGTGAAGAGAGGGCACACACCCTCTCTCCCTTTCCAAAAACCTTGCTCTATCCAATCTCAAAAAACCCCACAACACCCCACCATATGGCACACATCCCCCCTCTCCTTCTTAAAAAACCCTTTGCATCCAACCCCAAAAAACCACGCTCTCCCACCACAAAATGGCACGTCATCTCCTTCCCTGTTAACCCCAACATGAAGAAAGCAAAAGGAAGTGGAAAAGACGCAGGGCGAAGGCGGAAAAAAGTAGCCCGACTAAAGAAAGAAAAGGAGAAAAGGCCAAAAGCGCAAGGGCAACCTTAAAAGTCCAAGGCAAAGGCAAAAGGGGAAAGGCGCATTTTAAAATAAAAAGGCGCACCCTGAAATCTTGTAAAAGAGCGTCGGGCTCTCACCCATGCAATTTGTAAATGTAGACGGACGGTGGATAGGAAGCTAGGAAGATAGAAGGACAATGGGAAAAAGGGCCTAGGCTATGGCCGGCCATGTAAAAAGGGGAAAAGGGGATGACCGCCCAAAAGGAATTTAGGGTTTTGTATATAAAGTTGAAAAGTGAATGAGAAACTCATTCTTGTGTGTGGCCAAAAGT
The DNA here is from genome assembly GCF_053477565.2 of Lygodium microphyllum. Taxonomy (NCBI): domain Eukaryota; kingdom Viridiplantae; phylum Streptophyta; class Polypodiopsida; order Schizaeales; family Lygodiaceae; genus Lygodium; species Lygodium microphyllum. The sequence continues at coordinate 93,813,801 of NC_141139.1, forward strand.
AGCTCTCCTCTTCTTCTTCTTCTTCTTGTTCTTGCTTGCTTGAGCTTGTGCTTGAGAGAGGGAGTGTGAGAGTGTGAGGGAGTGAGTATGTGAGGGTGAGGGACCGAGGATGAGAAGCTCTCCATCGTCTCCTCTCTTCTTCTCTTCTCTTCTCTTCTCTTGTCTTGCTCGCGGCAATGGAGCTTGGAGCGTGGAGCTTGAGGATGGAGCTTGCTTGAAGCTTGCACTTGGATCGTGGAGCTACCGGAGTGCGCGGGAGAGGAGGTAACTCGAACGGCATCAAGGTAAGCTCACTACACCCGTAAGATATGCATTGCGCGTAGGCTATGTGAGAGGTAGCCATTAGTGCTCGGCTTGGAACGCTTGAATCAATAAGCGGTCCGTGGGTCTTAGCGGTTGAGTGAAAGCTCCCACATTTTGGTTCCGTTGCCGGGACAAACGGATTCAAGCCTTGAGCGCTTGCGCGCTTCGAATCGGGCATTGGAGTAGGGTTTTCCCGAACCGGTGCTTGAGGTAGATAGGTAGGAAGCGAGGGGGTTGAAGGGGGTATTCGATCTCCTTGGCAAGTAGGTTTTTTGCTTTCTTGAGATTTATGTTGTGGAATGGAGCAGTGTAGGTATTTAGTTTGTGATTTGGATGCATTTAGGATAGGAAAAAACAAAGAAAAAAACAAGCAAACAGTAGGGTTCCCTGTTGCTGCATAACAGGCGAAAACAGGGAAACAGGGGACCAGATTCAAGTTTCTGGGTGAGACAGGGACAGGGAACTAGCAGTAAGGTTTTGCAATGCTGGGAAAGGACCTTAAGAGGCCTGGGAGGCTAGGACAGACCTCAGTTCCTGGGTTTGCCTTGTGAGAGAGAGAGAGAGAGAGAGAGAACTTTTGGTTCACAGGACGAGGGAGCGCTACCCCGATTTCTAGGCGCCGGCGATTCGTGCTGCTCCAGGTGAGTCTGGTGTTTTCCAACAAGTGCTCTAGTTAGATCTAGAAAGTCTGTGGTGATTTGTGCAGCAGACAGTAAGGAGGGGTCAAACGCGCAGGAATCGCGCCCGCCACTGACGCAGTCAGACCAACTCGCAGTGGTCCGATTCCCAGAATTGGACCACCCGAGTTCTGGAGTCGGACTGTCCGATTTTCAGAATCGGACCGCCCGACTGAGAGTGAGTCGGACCAGTCTGGTCCGATTTCCAGAATCGAACTAGCCCGATCGGACGTGCCATGTGGTACTCAAACCACTCAGACTCGGACCAACCTGTCCGACTCGGACACTCGGACCACTCAGACTCAGACCACTCGAACCAACCCGTCCGATTTTGAGAATCGGACGCTTGGACCAACCTGTCCGACTCGGACACTCGGACACTCAGACCAATCCATAATCGGACCACTTAGAATCGGACCACCCTGTCCGATCCGATTCCCAGAATCGGACCACTTTGAAAATCAAACCACTTTTTGATCCGACTCCCATAATTGGACGTGACCAAAATCGGACCACTAGGCCGATCGGACCAACCCAAAATCGGACGTCTGATTCTGATAATCGGACTCCTGAAAATCGGACATCTGAGAATCGGACAAAAAAGTGTCAAAATCGGATAGGTATCTAGAACACAAATTTTGACACATCTAAACCCCGAGATTGACCCCAAAGGCTACCTAGAGCTAAAGGCGCATGATAGATCCATCACTGGGCTAAAATTTAGAGCACTTAGTTCAAAATTTGGCTATAAAAGGTTCTCCAAATTGTGCATGGCTTTTACCGTAACGGCCCTGCGGGCCGGGGGGACTGCCCCCCCCAGACCCCCGCAGAGGGGCCCCCTCCGCATCTCCCCCAAGTAGGTTGGAGAGAAAACCCGCGCCGTGACAGGTCCTCCAAATTGAACCCTAGTGTAGTAATGGCTCTACACGAGCATGTATCCTCACTTGCAAAAGAGTAACCAAAAGCCCATACCTGAACAGAGAGAAACAGAGACCCTAGAACATCAATGGGCCAAACTAGCCATCAAGGGCAAAAAGGCCACGCCATGAGAACACAAAGACACTGTGTTCAGACCGTGTCTAGTCAGAGCAAAATGCAACTTCAGTAAGCTACAAATGAGAATATGACTAGACATGACACTCTTGACGAGAGATGTACCTTGAATAGCATTGCACTGATGATCCAAGACAGCAGTGGAGAATCCACATATGGTCGTGCAGTCGAGAACTCAAGGGCATCTGTCAGAAGGCTTAAATTTACAAGCCAAGACCCAGAAGATGAAGATATAGTACCACCTGCTTATCTTAGGGTCAAACTCATCGCGAAAAGGGAGCATATTATCGATGCTCTAATTGATGAAGGAGCAGATTTTAATATCTTGACCTATGAATCATGGACCCTACTAGGACAACCAGAGCTCACACCGACTAGTGCAACCCTTATCCCTTATGGGGGACATCCACAAGCACTCATAGGGAAGTGCAAAATCCTTGCGACAATTGAAACAGAAAGCTTGCCTATCCTATTTCATGTTCCTCCAAATAGTGCTAGCTGCGGGAAAGAAACCCTCCTAGGAAGACCCTTTAAAAGGGCGACCAAGTGTGAGGCCGACTATGTAGCACAGAGGATACACCTGACACTACCAGGTGTGAGGATGGTCACAACCTTTAGCAAGGGTGACCTCATCAGACCTCAAGGGAAAGGCAAGGAAGCTGCTGACATAATAGTCAAGCCTACTAACGAGAGCAAGGACTTGTTGGAAGAGTTAATACAAGCACAGGTCGAACAACGAGAACCAGTGAGTGAGGCCAGGCCTGAAACAAGAAGGTCAAGAGACAATGCCAAGGACGGGCTTTGGACTTAAAAATATCGTAGAAGACTCCAAAAGAAGCCCAAGCCTTATAGACGAAGGCATCGATGGAGAGTCAACACAACGCCGCGATGGATATCCAAAGCATTGCTACGTGCTCAAGGATACTACGCAGGTAGCCAATGGATTTGGGTACCAAAATCCCCTGCTAAACCGCCTCTATCAGCTAAAGGCCAGAGTGCCTCAAAAGCATGGCACAGGAGGAAATCTAAGAGAAACTCTAGGTCTCAAGGTAAGAAACCAGACATGATTGTTCGAAGGAAAGAGCCCGAGCCTAGCATGCTAAATAGACAGATGTCATACGTAGCCATTGAGCAGGCACAAAAATTGTTAGTTCCCAAGGAGCCTTTGATTCCCCAAGGGGAGAACAAGCATCATAGGCACAACATTGCTCAAGGCAAGGCTAATCGCTCAACAAAGCAAATGGCACAATCGTCTAATAGCCTCGAGCAAATCATTTAGCGAGTGCCAAGTCCACCTAAGAGTCCTAGATCTCCTACATCCTCTTTTTCCAAACGGACACAGGAAGCACAACAACGGTTGTCAAGGGAAACTGCTCAATTCCAATCTCTATCTCTATCTAAGCTTCAAAATGTCCAAGAGGTGGGACATGGCTCCATCTGTAGCTCTCGACCCAAGGATATGCATGAGCAACCTAATGTGACCAGATCAACTCATGCTCGATCTACACAGATGAGTGCTTAAAGGCCAACAAAAGACACAACCACTTCTGATCGCCCTAGGGACTTGACACCGCAATCCACCAAGGGTAGCCAGCCCACTAAACTAGCTGCTACTACTTCCAATCAGGGACCACAGCAGTCATAGCCCTTGGCTGTGACAATGCCCCTTGTGGAATGTGTCCTTAGTAGTTTACCTGTGGAGGAGGTGTCGCAACCAAACTCCCTCGACAACTCCAGCACTTTCAAAGTGCCTAAAGCCTAGGACTGAGGAGTTAAACGCAAGGGAGTTGGTTGAAAAGCTAGACTCTCCGAAAAGAGCGGCAGTTGTGCCCTCACAACCGGGCAAGGCTATTCAGCAAACCACGGCTATGTCCCATAAAGACACACTAGAGAAGGGAAATGCTGAGGCCCGACCAAGCACATCAATGGTCGATATAGCCCAGGGTCCTGAGTCGTTGAGAGAGACACCTTCATTGACCAAGAAAAAGAGGAGAAAGCATAGAAAAGAGCATCATTTGCAGGTGGTTGTGGACCCCAAGAACATTGAGACGAAGGGCACTGGAGAGCTGATGAATAAAGCATCGAGTCCATCCACCAATGAACCCATTGATGCCTCTCCTGATAGCTGTGAAACCTCAGACACATTTGTGTGCTATGACAAACCAAAGCAACAGTTGCCATCAACAGTTGCTTGCAACACTCTATCCACTGACAATAGAACTCACATTGATCAATCAAGAGTGGATAACAACGCTGTCACAACAGGGTAACAAATCTATACCAGTCACATCCGAGAAAAACCATGATGAAATAGCAGCAAAACCTCAGGAGAAACGTGAGAACCCCAAGAGCATAAGAAATCCTAGCGTTGACCAATCTTGCTCATCTAGGCCTGAGCCCCCAGCCATGCCAAAGCCTAAGGAAACTCTTAGAACTTTGCATGAGATAGCAACCGAGCAAGCCCTCGTTGAACATAGAAGTGTCGCAGAATGCTTAACTGAGTTGGAGGCTAAGCTCAAAGTGATCGCGCGTGTCTACGTCCTTGCGGACATGGGCACCATCCCCAAAGAGCAGCTTGGAGATTACTTGACCTTTCCTCTATCATGGGAAGAACAAGAACATCTTAACGGGCACTACGACAGGCTCCTGCATGAACATATGCGACTCATCCCTGACGAGGAGGCTGACGAACTGCGCTTAACCGTCACGTTCAATGAAGTGCTCTACCGACCGAATCTCGTAGACATAGAGCTACTAAAGCGACTGTCAGCAGGCCAGAGTCAAATTGAGCAGCGTTGGTGCAAAAGCCGTGTTGTAATGGCCGAACTAGGGGCTCAGATCATGACGGTCTCAGAAGAGCGATTGGCCAAATGGCGGTCTCAAAGAGACCTAACCTACGTGGCACCAACTTCCCTTCGAGTGCTGACTGCCATTCGGGGTATGGACTTAGCTGGAACTAGCCAAGAGAACGCTCTGTTTGATAAGGTTCTCACTGAGGAGGAGTTACATATAGCCAGTAGACTCGGACAAGGTTCCATGCTACTCGATGTGGCAAAATATCTATCGGTATTAAGTAAGCTGCCACAAATACTAGATGTGTGTGCCACGCTCCGGTACAACCCCGAGTTCTACACTTGGTTCTTATCTGCGTGAAGTGACATGGATTCATAAATATGTATATAAATAAACACTGATTTTTGTGTCACTGTGTATAAACAACGTCAACATACACAAGCAATGATAGTAAGGCGCAGGGAGAATAGTGGGGTCAGATAAACTAAGCTCCTCAAGTCCTCCTCTCATCTCGCATTTAAAAGTGTGTGACCAGCCCCACCTCCAGGTGAGAGCATGCAATCCACATTGCCGCCATAGGAAGCCTTGACCAACAACTCTGATGGTGTAGGCAGGGTGTAGTCCTTTCCAATACACCTACTTCCCTTTTTGGTCTATTCTTTCGGGGATGTGCCCTGTTCCACTCCACGACAACCAGTCCACGTGACTTAGCATAAACTAATATCCACTAATTACTGGAGGCCACACGAACATCAGCATGGGGGCCATTCCTCTACAACAAACACCGCATGCCTCACCCCTCCCCTTCTTGTCATATGCTCTTCATAAACCACACTAAAATCCCTTCCATGCAAACATTTGTATCCTATATCAAGGTCTAACCCTTGGATTGCATCTTGCAGGTTTCCTTTTGCGGCGGAATGCATGGAGAATCATGGAGATCTAGCATGCAAAGACGCTCTTCGCAGAAGGCGGGAGCATGTGGCACGCGTCCCTCCACCGGAGCGCTATGTGCCCACCATCAAGAGGTATGCTAAGAAGCGAGGCCCTAAGCGACACTGCCCAGGGCGAAGGCCGAAGAATCCCCGAGTCAAGAAAGTCGAGACTCGAAACGCGCAATGGGTGGCAGCACTAGTGGCACGAACTCCCAGCTCTCGCTCGGGCCCTAGATGCTCAAAGGCAGAAAGGGCAGCTTGGAAAATAGAAGAATTTAATGAATTATTTAAAGACATTCTAGAGACGGTAGCGGGCCGAGATTACACCATTCATATCCCGGCCGACATGTTCCCTGCTCACCCCCACGGGAGCTCCACACCAACAGAGCCCCAATCACCCGGCCACCCAGACTCGCCCCGCCTCGTACAAATCGAGTAGCCCATGATGCATAAAGGGCTCATCAAATGATAACTGGCCATAACTTTTTGTTTTTAAATGGTTAAGTGTTCCCGACTTGTTAAGTGTTGACATGTTCCCGACTTGTATGAACTTTTCATATCTGCGTTTAATATATTTTACGCCTTTAGCAAAAGAAAAAGCTAATTAAGCGCAGGTGATAAATGTCTAAGTCAACACCATAGAATTCAGATTAGTGATGTCTCCTTGCATTGCACTGGCTTATTATAGTTGCTACATATGCCATGCTCGTACTCTCATGAAGTGACAAGTGGATACAGGATGGGACAGATCTTTGGGCGAAAGTGTTCAATGCTCGATCACCGCAAGACCATCGACCCCCCAAGGAGCCGCGGCAAAGCCACCCTGTCGAAATCACAAATCACCCTTGCCAACTGCCCACATTGCATGGCCCAAAACACATTCCTGGGCCACGCCCCCTTTCTGGGTCAAGCTCTATAGTTGGCTCAAGGCAGTCGTTACCTCAATTGTACCCACATCGCATGTGCCGCAAGGAGGGTTGCAATATCTCAAGTGTATCTCCCCCTTTCACCAACTGCTTCTCTAACAATGAGGCTAGGGCACAATCATCATTGTACTATCCATTTTTTGAGTCTTCGAAGCTTGACATTTTCCAACCCATTGAAAGGCTGATAGCCTGTCCCCATGTAAGAATGCCATCTTGACATCCATCTAATACAAGTCCAAGTCAAGTTATGCAATCAAAGAAAAAACCAAGCACAGGGTGGTCATCTTAACCACAGGAGAGAAGACCTCATCAAAGTCAACACCATGTTCCTTCTTAAAACCCTCTGCTACCAATCTAGCGGCCTTGTATACTGGCTTAGGGTGTCCAAGGGTACTTTTCAACTTGTACACCCACTTGCATGGCAGAGCCTTCTTGCCACTAGGCAAGGAAACCAAATCCCAAGTATGATTCTTATGTAATGATTCTATCTCAGAATGCATAGCCCTCTCCCAAGAGTGGCTATCACCCATGCGCATAACCTCATCATAGGTGAAACTGGTAAACATCCTAAAGAGTAGCCCCCCTCGGTCGTATCCATATATCAATAGATATAATCCCAACATGGACAATTAAAATTTACTTGATCATTGGGATATGATGGAGTAAAACCGTGAACAACAGTTTGATATCGGGAAAATTCATGTTGCTCTCTACCCACCCTAAATTGAGAAACACCATGCTCAGGTGAGAATACACTATCATAATCATGGTGCTGATGAGTATTGTAATGGTTGTACTTAGGCAAATCAAAAAAAAGAAAAAAAAGAAAAGAAAAGAATGGAAAGATAAAAAGCACCCACGATTACAGCACAGCACCTATGGGTCCTCAAATTAGGTACGTTTGGTGACCTTGGTCGACTGGCTTCATCCCTAGTCCCCTAGCCCCTTACAATCACCCACAATTGTTCAGGGCACATCAAGGGTAGGACATATCTGGGGAGCTTGTCTTGCCTAGGGTTAGACCTCTCACCCTGACCCACTTGCACAATTTTCTTTTGCACTCTGCCTTAGTACCATTGCAATCAGTGGCAATAAGCACCGGGCAATTGGCCATGAAAAGTACACCGTACTCATCAAGCAAGTCCAATAGTTTCCAGCTACTGAAAGTGCGGTGTCCTTGTATTCAATTATGCTATATCGTGCAGTCACAATGCAAAGGATGTCTCATATACCTTCATGTGTACTCCTTTTCCACATGGACAACTTTGCTTCATCCACGTATTGTTATCGGAAACTAGCCCACGGTCTTCTAACTATGTAATATCTAAGTATGCACGAGCACTCACATAATAATCTGCACCAAAGTATATCCACAGTTTGGGTCCTCAAGTGCAGGACAATACTCTAGGCTTGCTTAGAGTTTGACCTATCTCCCAAACTAATCAAAATATGTCTTGTGCACGATGAGAAGCCTAGCACTATCCCTTAAGGAGAGACCACATGTGAGGTTTTCCAATTGCAGGTATAAGGTGTTGTTCGCTCTTCATCAACACTCAACTTTGAATGCTTGTTCCTTACCATCCGACAAGCCCGCAAAGAATCGTCATGTGCAGAATCCCCAACAAACCAACACTTGTACTGGCCATCAATGCAATCCCCAACACAGCATAGCCCTACCACCAACTCCAACAACCTTCCACCAGCCACCTTGGCCACCAACAGGCCCCCAAGACCTTCTGCCACACCACCACCAACACTCCTCCACGGAAACCACAGGTGTCCTTGTCACCCACGTCTCCGGTGCATGCTACAACCTGCTACCTACGACGGTGAGTGCCATGAGACTGGCACTCGTCTAGGAGGGGGGTAATGTTAACCCCAACACGAAGAAAGAAAAAGGAAGTGGAAAAGACGCAGGGCGAAGGCGGAAAAAAGGTAGCCCGACTGAAGAAAGAAAAGGAGAAAAGGCCAAAAGCGCAAGGGCAACCTTAAAAGTCCAAGGCAAAGGCAAAAGGAGAAAGGCGCATTTTAAAATAAAAAGGCGCACCTTGAAATCTTGTAAAAGAGCGCCGGGCTCTCACCCGTGCAATTTGTAAATGTAGACGGACGGTGAACAGGAAGCTAGGAAGATAGAAGGACAATGGGAAAAAGGGCCTAGGCTATGGCCGGCCATGTAAAAAGGGGAAAAGGGGATGACCGCCCAAAAGGAATTTAGGGTTTTGTATATAAAGTTGAAAAGTGAATGAGAAGCTCATTCTTGTGTGTGGCCAAAAGTAGCTCTCCTCTTCTTCTTCTTCTTCTTGTTCTTGCTTGCTTGAGCTTGTGCTTGAGACAGGGAGTGTGAGAGTGTGAGGGAGTGAGTATGTGAGGGTGAGGGACCGAGGAGGAGAAGCTCTCCATCATCTCCTCTCTTCTTCTCTTCTCTTCTCTTCTCTTGTCTTGCTCGTGGCAATGGAGCTTAGAGCGTGGAGCTTGAGGATGGAGCTTGCTTGAAGCTTGCTTGAAGCTTGCTTGAAGCTTGCACTTGGATCGTGGAGCTACCGGAGTGCGTGGGAGAGGAGGTAACTCGAACGGCATCAAGGTAAGCTCACTACACCCGTAAGGTATGCATTGCGCGTCGGCTATGTGAGAGGTAGCCATTAGTGCTCGGCTTGGAACACTTGAATCAATAAGCGGTCCGTGGGTCTTGGCGGTTGAGTGAAAGCTCCCACATTCCCCCCTCAAAAAACCCCACTTCTCTCGACCCCAAAAAACCCCACTCTCCAATGACATGGCACACCTCCCCCCTCTTCCCAAAGACCCTGCTCCACCCAACCCCAAAAAACCCACTCCCCCATGACATGGCACACACCCTCTCTCCCTTCCCAAAAACCTCACTCCACCCAACCCCAAAAAACCCCACACCACCCCATGACATGGCACACCCCCTCCCCCCCCCCTTCCCAAGAACCCCACTCCATCCAACCCCCAAAAATCCCCCTCCCCCACCACAACATGGTTGCTGCACAAAGGGAATGAGAGAAGACTGAGAGGGCCACTTTGTGATTCAAAAGGAAAACCTATTAGGTTGTCAGATCTATGGATAAGGCCTGTCTTTGGTGGGAAAGGGTGAAAGCTATCTTGATCATTAGAGGCATACATAAATGGGTTGAGATAGGTTGTTAAATCTATGGATAAGGCCTGTCTTTGGTGGCAAAGGGCGGAAGCCATCTCAATCATTAGAGGCATACATAAATGGGTTGAGATATACCATTATGAAACCAGATGAGAAGGTTGATTTTGGTCATTTTGTTGTGTCCTAGCCGACATTTGGACTTCCTTGTCCCAATGGCATTTCCTAGTGAACCTTTTGGCCATTTTATTGTGTCCCAACTGACATTTGGACATGGTGTCCGTGTCCTAGTGCCTCCACCTCCATTGGCACCTTATGCAAACATTCATGTTCCAATACCTCTGCATCAATTGGCACTCTTTGGACACCCATGGCCTATTTCTGCCTACCTATCTCTACCCCCTCCTCCTTAAGCCCCAGCACCACCATCACAATCTTATCCTCCACCCCCATCTTCTCAAAAACCCCTTTGCACCACCACCACCACCACCACCATCTTATTCTCCACCCCACCATATGGCACACCTCCCCCTCCTTCTAAAAAACCCCTTTGCATTCAACCCTAAAGAACCCCGCTCTCCCACCACAACATGGCACGTCGTCTCCCCCCCCCCTTCAAAAAGCTCTGCTTCGCTCAACCCCAAAAAACTCCACTCTCTAATGACATGACACACCTCCCCCCTCTTCCCAAAGACCCTGCTCCACCCAACCCCAAAAAACCCACTCCCCCATGACATGGCACACACCCTCTCTCCCTTCCCAAGAACCCTACTCCACCCAACCCCAAAAAACCCCACACCACCCCACAACATGGCACACCCCCTCCCCCTCTCCCCCCCTCCTTCCCAAGAACCCCGCTCCATCCAACCCCAAAAAATCCCATTCCCTCACCACAACATGGCCGTTGCACAAAGGGAATGAGAAAAGACTGAGAGGGCCACTTTAGTGATTCAAAAGATAAACCTATCAGGTTGTTAGATCTATGGATAAGGCATGTCTTTGGTGGCAAAGGGTGGAAGCAATCTCGATCATTAGAGGCATACATAAGTGGGTTGAGATATGCCATTATGAAACTAGATGAGAAGGTTGATATTTAGCCATTTTGTTGTGTCCCAGTCGACATTTGGACAGGGTGTCCGTGTCCTAGTGCCTCCACCTCCATTGGCACCTTATGGAAACTTCACGTTCCAATACCCCCACATCTCTCAGCACTCATTGGACACCCACAGCCTATTTCTGCCTACCTATCTCTACCCCTCCTCCTTATGTCCCACCACCACCACCACCACCACCACCACCACCACCACCACCACCTCCTTATCCTCCACCCCCATCTTACCCTAGTTACCCTACACCTCATGGTTCTATGGGATGATGTATACAATGCATGGTAAGATGGGAATTCCAAGACGAGATTAATATGGCATGCACTGACAAGTGTTTGATGCCTCTTTGGGACTAGCTTATGTCGTAAGCCGTATGGGAGTTGCTAAGTCATGGTCTCTTTGAGACTTGAGGGAGAGGAGTAAAATAGTGATTTAAGTGATGTGATGTAGAAGGCCTTCTAGTGGCAACGGGCCTACCTATGTTGCTTGCCCCTCAAGGAGCTAGGGCAGAGAGTGTGTATGGGAGGGAAATCAAGAAGTTCCTCCACTATCTTCTTTCATGAAGCCCACCTAATAGCATCAATGTTCAAATTCCCTATCATGTGGGAAGAGGCCCCACTATCCCCACCACGAGCCAAGGCTTCTCCTCCATGGATGCTAGCCACCTCATTGAGCTTAAAAGCCCCTTCTCCTCTTCATTCAGGCTTGGTCTCTCCCTCTTGTGTTCTCTCCAAGCCCCCTGCAACTGCAGCCTCTCTCCCGACTCTCTTTTGCTAGCCCCCCTTCACAACCCAAAAATTGCAACTCTCTCTTTCTTTCACAATGCAGCTACCCAAGCCTTGGCTGCGCCCTCCATCCTGAATTAGCAACCCTTCTCCCTTCATTTTTCTTCCTCTTCTCGAGCCTTCTCCCCTTTGTTTTCTCTTCTACCACTTTCTTCCACCACCACCACCTTTTTCACGTGCCTTAAGATTAGCTTCCTTTTTAAGGCACCTTAGAGATAAGCCTTTAGAAACCCTATCTATATACACATCATAGTAGCATCCACTTCTCACATTAGGCCCCAATCATTTCAATTCCATAACATGTTTTTATCTTTATCCCTTTCTTGACCCTTATGCCATCTTTTCCTCTGGTACTTGCTTGGCAACTTGAGCCTCCATTTTGTAAAGTTCCTGTTATGCAATGTCCCCCATCCTACTAAAACAACATGCTTGAAAATACATTTATTGGTATGCTCAAACACACTTGAAGAAAAGGATGCATCCCCAAAATCATGCATGCATCTATTCGAACACATTGTGACTTTCCATGCATTCTCTTTAAAAAAACTTGGGAATTTCCAAACTCAACTTCACTTTGTTTTGATGTGTAGGCCAATGTGTTTGGCAGAGTCCATGTCTATGACTCTATCGAGCCGCTGACCAGCATCCAACCTACCACACCCTGCTAGCTGCCTATCAATCAGTGTACCTTAGTTGTTGTTGATGCGAATGGAAAAAGTAGGCCACTAATGATCAACAAGACACCCTGCTAGCCGCGTATCAATGAGTGTACCTTAGTTATTGTTGATGCAAATGGAAAAAGTAGGCCGCTGATGACACGACTAGTAGTGCAAAACACGAAGACGAGGACGTCTGGACTAATGTTGAAGTCGCTAACTGTTGTGTGGAAGGAACGACTGTAGGAAGCGATTCGGCAGCTCTTCAACATGTGACGATGCTGATTCAGATTGTGCTGGATAGCCATAGATTTGCTAATTGGCGACATATCCTGGCCTGTGGTGGACAGGTAGATGCAGGCGGTTGGTGACACGTCTTGGGGGTGGCTGGAGCGGGAAGACATGGCAGGGATGATGCCTATCCGGTGGTCCTGGCTGTAGCTAAGGAGGAGACGAAGGTGTTGCTAATGTAGTGACGGATTTGCTGTTGAACAGGCTATTATATGACGGTCTCCTGCTGCACGATAGTGTCTATTTGTTGTGGTTGTGATACTTATACTTATTGCTGCAAGTGCGGCTGTGGTTTCTGGCAAGCCATGTGATCGACTTAGCCACCTTGGCAGCCCGTCGTTGTGTTGCCAATTATACTGGTATTCTACCACCCTGCTATTGTATTGGGCGCTGATATATCACTACAACAAAAAGGGTTCATAGACGCGCTTGTAGATGCAATATTTGAATTGTGAAAAAAAATATTGGGCGCATTTATTAACGCGTCTATTTGCGCGTCTACAAAATCACGTCTAAAAGCGCGTTTATAATGAGCGTTACACGTACACTTAGACGCGCGTATAAACACGCTACGTAAATATATAATCATATTTTTAAAAATTGGACATATTCATATTGTGCGTCTATACAAGCGTATATCTACACGTCTAAAACCGTGTTTATTTTGAAAGTTTTTGACAAAAATAGACGCATATTTATGCTACAATTTAGACGCGCTGTTAGACGCATAAAACAGAGGTATGAAATCCCCCCATCAACATCAAATTGTATGCTTAGGGATAACAGAGAAAGATTATTTCGAAGATTGGATACTGAAAACAAAACAATGTATGCAGTATATGAAATTTCATATATATAGAGGAAATGTTTTTACATTATGAGTTCTAGTGCTTGTGACGTCATGGTCGCAAGCACTAGCTGAAAGTAATACATATCAAAAATGAAAATTACAAGCCAAGGGGAGGCATGCATGCATGGGGCTCCTCTATATCTCCTCAGAAGAGGTATCATCATCGCTACCACCACCACTGCCTGTGCCACTACCGTTGCCGCCACCGCTATTGCTAGTCCCCCCTTCGCTATCCTCAACTGCATCAGGGTTCGCCTATATAAATGATTAAGGTATATAAATACCATTACAAATAATAAATTAGAGTTATCTATACTTTTTATGTAAAAAATAAAACATACCTCTTCTGGTGGTGGAATCCTCATGGTGCGATTATATTGCTCCTCTGTGATGAGTCCCTCCTCGTAGAAATGCTGCCAAGTGGATGCCCGGTTATGACCTCGATGGTAGCCTACCTCTCTAGGAGTAGGCATCCTACCAATGATATGATACTATAAAACAATTTGAACATACAACGTATTAAAACACACTACACAATGAAGTGAAACAAATTACAAAATTTAATTTAAAAAAAAATCAAATAATACTTACAAACTCAGCCTCCCATGACTCCCTGCCACCCGATCCATAATGTGACGATCCCATGGTTGCCATCTAGATACGTCGCGCCTCTGCATGTGCTGGCGACTTGTCATTTTCTCCGTTGTTCTCTTCTTGGCCTCTTTCCACTCCTTGCGGTGGCAATTGGGTGGTTGGCCATATCCAGGGCACCCCTGCTCTTGTCTCCGCAATGACTCCTTGGAGCGCGTCATAAGGTGAGACCTCTTGTTATGAAGCGCGTCTCTCACCTTTGACCGTCCCCAATCATCTGAGAATCGTGAATTCTCGGGATTAGGGTACCTTTTATGTACTGCCCGCAGCACCTCTTGCCACAAACTATTTTTCTGGTGCTTGAAGGGAATCATTCAATCTTTGTATGTGGCATGCACGACACTCCTCATGTAGGCTATCACTTTCCTCCCCTTAAAGTCATGCAAGATACCACTAACATCAGTGATAGAGTAGTACATTTGTGGAGGCTCACCTCTCTCATTTTCCGGTGAGGGTGATCAAGAGCCACCACCTAGGCAACCCCCACAAAGCCCTCGACCTCCTCGTTCTCCCGCACCACTCTCCCTTCTCCCTCGACATGCACTACCCTCTACCTCACTCGATACACATGCTTCTGCAGATGCACGTGCTTCGGCCGATCCATGTACCTCAGCTGATCCTTGTGTAGGCAAAGATGTGATAGGTGTCCCAGACATCACACTGAAAACCTCATCTGCAGTGGGAGGGCGACCAAGATAATTGGTCATCTCCCCCATGAATTGCTCCTTGTTGAATGGGGTATTGGAGGATCCAGGATTCCACATCTACACAAGAAAAATCATATTACCCTGTGCAGATAAAACATATTACATACAGCGTCTATACCTGCGTCTCTGTGCGCGTCTATATCTGCGTCTCTGTCTGCGTCTGTCAGTGTGTCTCTGTGGGCGTCTGTCAGTGCGTCTATTTCCGCGTCTATAGCTGCGTCTACACTATCATCTGGACGTGCTGACAGACGCGCACAGTCGCACCATTTCTTCTTAAACTTGCTTAAAAAACAAAGCTAAAAAACCTCCATAGATGACAAGATCCAGCATGTGAAGAGAGAGAAGAGAGAGACAAACAGACAGAGAAACCAAACAAGATTGAGAGAGAGAAGAAGAACTCACATTCTTTGCTTGTTCCAACGGGTGGCGACGCCTAGGTTGCAAGCTCCTTGTCCTCCTTCTCCCTTCCCTTGGTAAGTTGCTTCAATCTTGTTCTCTTCCTTGCTGTTTGGCTCTTCTTCTTTACTCTTTGGCTCTTCTTTCCTCCTGTCCTCTTTTTACTCTTATTTCCTTGCCTCATTGTCTTCATGAAGTGATAGATAAATACGAGTAGTGATGTCGAGCTCGAACTGCAGAAAACGCGCAAAAACCGTAGGAAAGCACAGGTTTGAAAACAAAGCCACAACTTTTTTTAAAATTTTCTATACTTGCATGGCGCGTCTGTCAGCGTGTATAATAGCGCAGATAATTCCTGTTACACGCACGTACAGATGCGTAGAAACAATTTAAGAAATCAATGCATGCATTTAGGGAATCAATTGACCTATGTGGTGACATATATAACAAAGCTTAAGGATGAGAGATAACACGTTGGCAAGTCAATTGGCACATATATATGTAGTGACTTACTAGACCATCCCACTTACAATTGCATATTACCCCACTTACGTATCAATAGGTGGATAAAGCACGAATGGTTTTTAGCAAGAGAAAGATAATGCAATGAAGGTGTATACGAAAGAGATAGAGAAAGGCATATTATCCATCAATCAATCAAAGATATGTGAGCTATAAGTGCACCTTGACATGATTGGAATAGCTTGCATGTGCATAAGCCAACTGATTTACATCAATCTACTCATGCTATGAATTGGCATCCACAATATTTCCCACTGCATCCACAATCTCAGCCAACTTATCATCAGTAAGATCTCTAACATCATCCTCCATTTGAAATCGGCCTGTTTGGAAGGTTTTGTTCCACTAGCTGGCTATTATGTTTTTACATTTATCATTGATCTCCACAATAACAACAGCCTTCAAAATTATACCCAATT
Organism: Lygodium microphyllum; assembly: GCF_053477565.2. Lineage (NCBI taxonomy): Eukaryota > Viridiplantae > Streptophyta > Polypodiopsida > Schizaeales > Lygodiaceae > Lygodium > Lygodium microphyllum. The sequence continues at coordinate 93,829,983 of NC_141139.1, forward strand.
TGTGCAATGCCACTTCTTTCCCACCAAGGCTCGAGAATAAGGACAGAACTGTTAAACCTTGCGGATATAATTCTTTCAGTGGTGAAAGACTGTACGCAATAGTATTGACCTGAAATGAGTTGCCCAATGCATCATACCGATCTAAAAGGGTAGAGCAGCCTCAAGTGTGGTCACGATCATATCCAAGCACCAGCTCAATCTCATGGGGTTCAAGTGGGGCAACTTGGCCTGGGCTGACCCAAACCAAGTTCCATATTTTGCATGCCAGGACAATCTCATGTTGAAGATAAGAAGGTATCTTGCTTTCTTTGTGGGAAGAAAATATTTTTCTGATCAATCCACATATAGTGCTAGGGGCACCCCATGTGTTTATGCAATTCAGCTTCTCTCTCGGATCCCATGGGGGCCAATACTTCTTTGTTTTCGGAAGCACCTCAAAGATTGTCATGGGAGCAGGGGGAAGGATCAACCTTCTTCCATCTACTGGAAGGTTATAAACATAACCACCTCAGCCTAAAGCATGCTGAAAAATATCTAGAGTTTGTGAACTCTGGATCTATGCCATTAAAATGCCGTTTGATGGTCTCCCACTCTGAATTGGAAACGTTCTCAACATTTTCAAAATAGAAAAAGGGAGGGCTTTCCATCAAACTATTCAATGGTTTTGGCTTGCCTTTAAAAAAGTCAGGAATTCCAAACCCCATGCCCTTTTTGAACTTGAAGGGTGGGATAGAACCTAGATGTGGACGTGATGTTTTTCCATTCATAGATTGAGACTTGAGCCATAAAACACTCGAGTCTTCACTGGCACTTTTATCCAAGTCTAGAGTAGGAGTAATGCTGATCTTTGTTTTAAGGCCCAAGTAAGTGTACCATAGCTTAAGGGCTCTTTCATCTACCCAGTATATTTTGCTACAAACACCTCGTGAGGGTCTAGCATGTCTAGTTATTTGAACACCTCATGAGGGTCCAGCATGTCTAGTTTGATCTTTTATCTTTTACGACTAGTGCACATTATTCAATGCACTTTGGTGTGAGGGTAAACATCTTCCAACTCAACGTAAAGATGAAAAGAGAAATACCCAAGATTGTGGTGTCCTTGCTCACTTCGAGGATGCCAATGGTACTTCGAGTAATCATTAACTCTATTTTTTTAATTCAATGATTCAATGTGTATATTTCTTAATTCTATGGTTTTTATCATGCGCACACATGCATGCTCAAGAATCAATTTCAGGTGGTTAAATAATTATTAAATTTGGTTTTTTAATTATGTGAAATGCAATTTTAGGTGGTTAAATAATTGTGCGTCTGCTGGCGCGTCTATATTAGCGTCTATTTGCATAGATATATAAACGCACAATTCGCGTCTATTTACACGCACGTTTACACGCAGTTATAGACGCTATGATAGACGCGCCCGACTTTGCGCTTCTAACATGCGCGTCTATGCCTCGTTTCTGTTGTAGTGTATCTTCTTTCTCCTAGTGTACAAGCTTATACCTTCAGCTTTGCCAGCCGCCCTGTTGTAAACAAGTTCTACAAATGATAATATCCCACCTTCATTAAAGAGGCAGTCATACACATAGTTCCGAAGAGCATACATTAGACTCCTCGCAGCTTTGTTTGACTCTTCTGCTCATCATTATCTTTTTTAATTCATGCTAGGATTATACAATGATAAATGACCAGGCGAGCAAGAGCTCTGAAAATGGTCTTCATAACAGAAAGAGAAGAGGGAAATGTGTGAGAGTATTTAGGACTTGTAAGGCTTCCTCTAAGCTCTATAACTTTATGCATTTACTTTCAGTTTTACACCTAAAAGCTATAAATGTGTCAAGCTGTAAAGGTGTAAGGGTCCTTATGATAGAAAATAGTAGATGAGGTGTAAGAGAATTTAAGAACTATAAGGCACTCTATAGCTGTACAGATTTACTTTCACTTTTATGACTAGCAAGAGTGCACCTTGATACCATCCTAAAGTCATACACTTGAAGACGTAGTAAAAGTATTGCAAAAACAGTGTGAATGTGTCAAGCTGTAAAGGTGTGAGGGTCCTTATGATAGAAAATAGTAGAAGAGGTGTAAGAGAATTTAAGAACTATAAGGCACTCTATAGTTGTACAACTTTACTTTGACTTTTACAACTAGCAAGAGTGCACCTTGACACCACCCTAAAGTCATACAACAAAACACGTAGTAAAAGTATTGCCAGACACTACACTTGCACAAGTAGCAGGACTACACCCTAACACAACCCTGACAAGACTACACCTTGAAACCAAGCTATCAAGAGTAGACTCTAACACCACCCTAACAAGAGAACACCCTGACACCATGATAGCAAGAGTGTTCCAACACCACCCTAACAAGAATACACCCTAACACCACCCTAGCTAAAATACACCGTAACACCAAGCTAGCAAGAGTACATCACCCTTGTGGCTTTACAACTTTACAGCTTTAAACCTATTCCTAAAAGCATACACCTACACACCTATTAATAATACACTTCATACACCTAGCAAGAGTAGAGCTTGACAAAATGATACTAAAGTAAAAAAGGGATAGTGCAAAAACATGGTGTAAATCTATCAAGATGTCAAGTTGTAAGGGTTTATTAGAAGGTTTGAGTATCCTTATGATAGAAAATAACTAAAGGGAAGCTGTGGGGGAATTTAAGAATTGTAAGGCACAGGCTGACACCATCCTTGCACCTTTATAGCTTTCCACCTTCTATTCCTCGAAGCCTCTCTACAACTTTATGTATTTACTTTTAGTTTTACACCTAAAAGCATACACCAAGATACCTAGCAAGAGTGCAGATTCCTAGCTTTACACCTTTAATCCAAAAGCATACACATGCACAACTAACGGGAGTATACCCTAACACCACCATGACAAGACTACTCCTTGACACCAATTTAGTGAGGGTATACTCTAACATCACCCTAACAAGAGTACACCCTGACACCATGCTAGCAAGAGTATACTTGAACACCACCCTAATGAGAATACTATATACTAACACCACCCTAACTAAAGTACACCGCGAATTAAAGCTAGCAAGAGTACACATTGACACTATCCTTGCGGCTTGATGGCTTCATAGCTTCAAACCTATTTTTAGTATAAGGAATTTATGTCTCATGGTGTACATGTCTCATGTAATGTTGGAGAGTATGTAATCACTATATAAGTGTGAGGATCCTTATGATTAAAAATAGTTGAAGAGGTGTAAGAGTATAGGTTGACACCATAGAAGTAAAGTAGAAAGGGGTAGATAAAAAACACAGTGTAAATGAGTAAACTCTATGGCTATATAGATTTACACTTGCACAACTAGCGGGAGTATTTAAGAATAGTATTTAAGATCCTCATGATTGAAAATAGTTGAAAAGGTGTAAGAGTATATAAGAATTGTAAGGCATCCTCTAAGCTCTACAACTTTATGCATTTACTTTCAGTTTTACACCTAAAAGCATACACCATAATACCTAGCAAGAGTGAAAATTCCTACCTTTACACCTTTACTCTCAAACATATATGTGCACAACTAGCGGGAATATACCCTAACACCACCATGACAAGCCTACAACATGACACCAAGTTAGCAAGAGTATACTCTAACACCACCAAGACAAGAGTATGCCTTGACACAACTGTAACTAAAGTACACCCTAACAAGAGTATACCTTGAAACCACCCTCACAGCTTTACAACTTTACAGCTTCAAACCTATTCTAAAAGCATAGACCTACACACCTATTAAGAGAACACCCTACAAACCTATTAAGAGTATTTAGAATTGTAAGGCATCCTCTAAGCCCCACAACTTTATACATTTACTTTTCCTTTTACACCTAAAAGCATACACAAGCACACCTAACAAGAGTGTAGATTCCTAGCTTTACACCTTTACTCTCAAAACATACAGGTGCACTAGTGGGAGAATACCCTAACACCACAATGACAAGACCACTGTGACAGGAAGTTAGCAAGAGCATACTCTAACACCAGCCTAACAAGAGTACACCATGACACCATCCTAACTAAAGTAATCGAACACCACCCTAACTAATGTACACTGTGAAACCAAGCTAGCAAGAGTATACCTTGACACCACCCTTGCGGATTTATGGTTTTATAGGTTCAAACCTATTCCTATGATAGTCACTGTATTCCTATGATACATCAAGAGTGTATTGGAATACCACCCTAACAAGAATACACCTTAAGGTATGCGCTGACAACAAGCTGGTTGAGTACACCACCCTTATGGCTTTATAGCTTTATTAGAAGGTACACCACCCTTGTGACACCAAGTAAACCACCAAGCTAGCAAGAGTAGATCTTGACAGTGAAGTACACGTGGAGTTGTGAGAATTTGAGCAGTGAAGCAATCAGAGGTTCCCATGATTTCCGTGAGAGTAGGGAGGAGAAATCAATGGGCACAGATCTGAAGGCTGCCATGGTTTGTGTGGAGAGAAATATTATTGTGAATGGAAATGATCTTGTGGATATGTATGCCAAATTTGGTACACTTGCAAAAGTGAAGGAAGTCTTGGATGAGCATCCTATCTAGGATATAGTGTCTTGGAGTGCACTTGTTGCAGAGTATCCACAACATGAGCAAGGGAAGGAAGCATTAAAATGTTTTGATAAGATGCTACATGAGGGGCACTCCCTCATTATAGTTGTCTTTATTTGTGCCTTGAAAGCATGTGTGGATGTCAAAGCAGTTGTAAAGGGTGAATAAATTCATAATGAGACAAATAGATTGGGCTGGTTGGAGAAAGATAGTATGCTTGGCAATTAAATGGTGAATATGTATGCCAAGTGTGGTACATTTGAAAAAGCAACAGGAGTGTTGGTATGAGCCGCGTATGAGCTTCCTGTTAGGGATGTTGTCTCTTGGAGTTCACTAATTGCAATATATGTATAGCATAGGCAAGGTAAGGAAGCACTAAAATGTTTTGACAATATGTTATGGGAGGATCACATTCCTAATGCAAGCACTTTTTTGATCACCTTCAAAGCAGGCTGATATAGGAGCCGTTGACAAGGGTAAAGAAATTCATCATGACCATTGTCAATGGCTGACTTTTCCCGCATTTGTTGGCCACTATATTGAGGGGTGATTTTAAGGTGGCCTTTTGTAGAGCAATTGAGATCTTGACAGCGGTGCATGTGTATGTGTCTTCCTATATGCCTTACAAGAAACTTTTGTACATTGCATATAATCACTGTATAAGTGTGAGAATCCTTATGATTGAAAATAGTTGAAGAGTGCACCCTAACACCACCCTAACAAGACTACACCCTATTACTACTCTAGCAAGAGTACACCTTGACACCTAGCTAGCAAGATTATACCTTGAAACCATCCTTATAGCTTTACAACTTTATAGCCTCAAACCTATTCCTGAAAGCATACACCTACACACCTATTACGAATGCACCCTGCACACCTAGCAAGAGTAGAGCTTGACAAAATAAAAGTAAAGTAAAAAATGAATAGTGCAAAAACATGGTGCAAGTGTGTCAAGATGTAAAGTACACCCTAAGAAGAGTATACCTTGAAACCACCCTTACAGATGTAGTCTTGTCAGGGTGGTGTTAGGGTGTACTCCCGTTTAGTAAGAGTATACCCTGACAACATCCTTGCCCCTTTGCACAACCTATTCCTAAAAGAATACATTGCACACCTAAGCAATAATACACCTTCCATTTAGTGAGAGTGTAAAGATAAACATAAAGCTATATGAGATTTCTACATGCAAAGTGATGCTTCCTTCTACCTCTCCCTTACACCAAAGAAGTATCCTCTTTTATAGGCTTTCAAGAGCTTCTCTTCTTGGAGAGAGAGTTGAGTTGTTCTTCATGCAAGATGTGGTTGTTCCACTTTGCAGCACTAATTTCGAGATATCTCTTTGTGCGTTGTTTGGATGAAAAAACGTCCAACACAAAAGTTGTAGATCTCGCTATTTTCGATAACCCTCGTGACCCATTTTTAGAGATCATTTTTCTATTGCGAGATATTTTAAAAATAGGTTTTCCAAAAAATAGCTTTTTAAACTGTACTCTTAACTTGTGGTCCATGCAACCACTTTGAGTCATAGATAAGGAGAGTTCATTAGATTGACTTGGGCCTCAACCTTAAGATTGAATTTCACACAAAATCTTGTGTCATTTTAGACCTTAGAAAGAGAAAACCACTTCTCTCCTCACTTCCACAGGATCACGTTCTCTCGTCTTTCTTAGTGAGAGAATTCCCTCTCTCGTCTTTCTTAATGAAAGAAAAGACCTTAAACTTTGACTTGTAGGGGAGAGGATGACCCCAAATGAATGCAATGCTCATTACACACAAGTAAAACATTCCCAGGTGTCCCTGGATGCACACATAAATACATAACACAATGCTAATGCACTTCCTCTTCTTAGAACTCAATCCATATTCATTTATGTGTAACTCCTTGGTTCTTGTGTACACTCTTACACTTGGTAGACACTTCTTTTCCCCTTCATAACTTGTACTGCCTGTACCAGATATCCCCCTCACAGTTCTTTGATCACCCCATTAAGTGATACACTAGGAATACTGGTCTCTAAATGGTCTCATGGCCATGCTAGATCATCATCAACACTTAAAGAAAAGTGAGTCATTAATTTATTGACATGAATTTATTAAATAGAGAATGCGTAATAAGCAATCAATTTAGTGAAATCCTCCCTGAATAATAGAGTGCGCATACACAAAAGAATCAAGATCATTATTGATCGACATCAAACGAGGCTAATCCAATATCTCAACAACGAGGACTTGGACAACTCACGTCAGAAACCAATTCTCGATCTCCTGAGATGATTGTCCTAATTATTATACTCTCATCGCCTCATCACCAATAGCAAATTTTCCTTTCTCTTCTCTTCAGTTAGTTTTACTTTTAATTTCTTTTCATAGCTGGCTATTAGGTTTTGTTTTTTTTTGTTTGTCTGTTTTAGTTGGTAGGTTCTCTTCTTTTCTTTTCTTTTTCTTGTAGCTAAATCAAACACTCTATCAGATCTCACCAAGATGTAACTCTTTGAATTTTTAGGCCTTTGTAGCCTCTTAAAGACGTTTAATATGAATTTATATATATATATATATATATCTCACTCTTAGAGAACTTACTTGGTGTTGCCTGCAGAGCGACTTGGCTACTAGAGGAGGGAGACGAAGAAATGCAGTCTTATATGTATAAAGAAGAGTAGCATGTAGCTCTGACGATCAACTTGTTCTATCTTTGATACTACAAGTGAGAGTGAGCTTCTGTGAGCTTAGAAGCTCACTCTCACTTGTAGAAGAGCAGTCTTATATGTATGAAGAATAGCAGCATGCATCTCCGACAATCAAGCCATTCTATGTTAGAAGTCTAGCTAAAATTCCTAAACCTACCATCATGCACGAAATTTTCATTTTTCCCCCCACTAAAACAAGCAGGAGTAGGCCAGACACTTGGCACTTAACATAAAGTAAAATTTTCAATCTACCTCTTGACTTCATCATAATTACAGTTCAAGACAATATTTGAGTAAAAGAAGCCACACAACTAGGAGTTGGCCCTTAGAGCATGAAATTTCTAGCATAATCATCTATCCACACCTTCAGTTCATCATACGAACACTTCTCTACATAATTTTGAGCAACACACCACCATATTGGACGAATTTACATTTGGTCTACCCAGAGTTTGAGGTGTCCTTTATAATCATGCCTGTGAATACTCCTTAATCCATTTTCAACATCACGACATGTATGCATCATTAAATTTCTCACAAGATCTTGACAAGAGAAACAAGGTGTTGTGAGGGGTGAAAAGAATATTTGTATGGCTTTTCATTTTTTAACCTCCTTACATCTTCACTTGACAAGGCTGATCTTGGTTACAGAGAATGATTCCATCATCTTGGTTACAAAGGATAATTCTATCATCTTGGTCTTGCCCATGGTGATCCTCCCCATATTGTTCAAGTCTTCCAACAAAACCTCAGCACTGGTTTGTGTCCTCTTCTCCAAATTGTTGAAGCCTCAACATTGAACCTGTCCTTTGCAGCGCACTTGGCAGGACTTGGTGTGTTTTCCTACAGAAGTTGAAGACAATTTCACATAGTAGCCCAGAAGGAGTGATAGAGGTAGTGTGGAAGTCAAAGGAAATTTCACATAGTAGAAAGAAAAAAATATATACATTAGGAAACCCATTCCAAAGTACATTAGGAAGCCCATTCACAAAAGACATTGGGAGAGTTAGTAGATAAGAGCACATACCTTGGGAGGAGTTATCCATCTCCTAAATATTAGGAAGCCCATTCACAATAGACCTTGGGAGAGTTAGCAAATAAGAGCACATAATTTAGGAGAAGTAATCCTTGAGTAACTGTACAATAATTCCCCCAGAGGTGTGTCGACAATCCTCTCATCATGAAAGCCACAAGACAATCTTTCTCATCATGAAAACCACGAGACACCAAACACATATCCTACCACAAGACAATCCTCTCATCACATGAAAGCCAATAGGCACCACACACAAATCCTACCAGTAAAATAAACATATGGGCACTTGGACATGAAATGAGATGATGCAATTCATGCAAATGAAAAGGAATTGAGGCATTTGAATTATTCTAAAAAGAGAGACATGGAGGATTAGATTCTAAATTAGAAAGTTTGTGGCTATTCCAATTGAATTTCTTACATTGCACAAGTGTAAAACTTTGCACGATAGTGAATGGAAAACTAATCTTAATGCAAATAAGATGCAAATTGACTAGAGATAATGACTAGGATCTAAGAGATTAGGAAATGCTAATCCCACTAATGGCTCTGATACCATATGTAGGGCTTAGGGGGGATGAGAGAGAGAGGCTTTCATGTTAAAAATGACAAGATAATTACAAGGCTTAACTACTCAAGGAAATAAGGAGAGAGTGTAGACTAAAAATGCACTAGATTAAGTTACAAAAGAGAGTACAAAGGGGTGCTCATATAGCACAAGAGAGGGCTCTAGTGCCCACATTGTGCATGACTCTTGAAAGAGGCTAGAATAAACCCAAATCAGTCCAAGAACTCGTATGCACATTTGTAGGGGGTTTTATTCATGCATACACTACTTCTAAGTGAGTCTACATGGCCTAAAAATGCTCCATATGGGAAGGTCTACATGGAAGGCACCTTTTCCAAGGCTACCACATGATTTTTGCCACCTTGGTAGTCGAGGAAGCAAGAGGCTTTTCCCATACATCATAGAACAAAAGCCTACTCCAACATCAATGGCACGCCGAGCATGAAGGGAGGGGCATAACCATATGCCTTTGTTGATAGCCCTCTAGCAGGCATTGGTTCCCTCAACTTTGTGGAGCAAACCTTGCGCCCAAGCTTATCTTTGGGATAGGGGTAGTCGTAGAGCATGTTTGATATACCCATATATCCAGGGGGTCCACTAGGGTTTATTGTATGGTACCACGTGAGTGTAAGGGAGGGGGTTATTTAAGGGAAGGAAGGTACATTTTATAAGGTAAGGTCCCATAAATAGGGGGTAGATAAGGGGTATTTTCATATATTTTTTGCACGCAGGTGATGTCTCCTTATTACTACTAGTGAATCCCCCGTGTCCATATAGCATGATAGGGTGGGATAGGGGGCTTACCCTACCCACCAGAACCGGTGTGATTATACCCATGGCTGGGGCTCCATTGAAGACCTCATTGCCTTTAGTCATAAGGATGGGTCATGCCTTGGTGCGTGGGTAGCATGCCTAGCATGTAAGGTGAACACAGTGCATGGATAGCAACTTGAGATCTCTTTTCACTCCCTTTGGATTGCCAAGAAACTACCATGAATGTCAAGAATAAAAGTACAATATATGACACTCTACTATCCCATTGAAAAAAAATTCCACAATCATTTACATACTCGAATGACATAGAGTAGAAATGCTATTAAGATAAATATGTTTAAATGTCCTCACCATTTGCACTAATAGCTCAATTGGGATAGAGCGACATTGGTTAGATGGTGGTGAGGGGTTCGAGTCCCCTTCGATGCCATTGCAATAAAGCATAGAAATTTTTCATTTGGTATTGTTTATATGAATTTTTTGAACACGAGTGTGCATTACCTCCCTCTCGATCTAACTTCTCTTTTCACTCCCTTTGGCTTGCCAAGAAACTACCCCATGAATATCAAGAATAAAAGTACAATACACAACGCTCTACTATCCCATTGAAAAATGATTCTGCAATCATTTACATACTCAAACAACATAGAGTAGAAATGCTATTAAGATAAATATGTTTAAATAGCTTAGCTTCTTGCCCTAAAAGAGACAGAGGACCCTCCAATTGTGGAGTCAGAGCTCATTGCACCTCCTCCTCCCCCACCTTTGCCCTCCTCTTGGCCTCCTTTGGATTTTTTGGTAGTCCACTTGAGATCGACATAATTCTTATACAGCCCACTCAGAGGAGAGGACTAATGTTTTTGGGCCATGACACTCCCACTCATACTTTGTTTTCCCCATCATTTTCCTACACGTCCATGCAAAACCTAGTTCATGATCCACATGGAAAATAGACCATAATAATATAAAAAAATGTTATGACCCTTACTTTTGTCAATGTCCTACATTCCTTGCTTCACTCTTGAGTACGTATAGATCATGATCCACAAGAAAAATAGCTCATAGAAGAAAATTGGAGTATACAATCCATTCTAAAAAGCAAACAATACTCACTACAAAGTCCATTTTTACGTAGTATGGACTATCTATTATGCACTACTAATGCTAGGCCACTTCGCTGCCTCGAAGCGGCAAGCGAAGTTGCCATGCTATTGCATAGCAACTTTGCTCAACAATCCATTTCTCATATTTCTCTCTCCTATTTTCCCTCTCCATTTTTAATTTTTTATCTACTCTCTCTCTCTCCCCCTAAATTCCCTGTATAATTCTCTCTCTCTCTCTCTCTCTCTCTTTCTCTGCCATCTATTTTAGTTTATTTTTTCTCCTCTCTTGGTTCTCTCTCTCTCATTTTTTCTCTCCCTGCTTTTCTTCTCTGTCTCTCTCTCCTTTTATTTTCCCCCTCTCTCCTCTCTTTTCTTTCTCTCTCCCTCTCCTCTTTTCCCTTTTTTCTTCTTCTCTCTCCTCTCTTTTCATACTCTCTTTCTCCTCTATTTTTTATTCTCTCTTTTTAAATTTTATCTTTCCTCTCTCTATAATTCTCTCTTGAATTAAGCTTTTAAATCTAAAGCTTAAAGCCTTTAAGCTTTACTAAGGCTAAAAAATCAATCTACAATATTTTCCTATAGTGGGCATTCACACTAAGCTTATCTCGAACCAGTTTGCAACTCCAGCAAGCCCCTATCCATACCTGCACTCTAATAGAGCCAATTTTCAACAAGCAGATTGTTATACACAGTCTACACGGACGAAATATTCGTTGGAAGAAGGAATTCATCAATTATCATAACCGCAAAATAAGAAAGATTCCAAAAAGCCATATTTAAAAAAAAGAAGCAAGTCTTGTAAACCCAAACTTGAGCTACGCTCATCCCGCTAACAAGATTTTGAGTGTGTGAGGTTGCTTGAAATTTTGCAGGATGTCTGATCAAAATATGGAAGATTTTATGGCCGAAGGTGATTTGTTGGAACCAACGGTGGAGGAAAAAATGGACCTAATTATGATGCAGCTTCAAGACGAATGAAGAGCACGCCAAACTTTGCAAGTTCAACAGGCTATTCTTCAATGACCCACTGTCGATCAAGATGAACTGTAACCCGAATATGTTATACGACGTACAATCGATGTGACACTCGAAGCACAATCTATCAGGAAAGAAGCCAAGATAAGTAAAAGAAATTTCAAATTCCATACTTTTAATGGGTTACATGACAGAAAAACTATTCTGGCTTTTATCAGTCAGTTTGATGATTATGTCCATGAAGAACAGTATGCCAAAAAATACAGACTCAAGTGTGTCACTAACCATTTAGCGGACATAGCATCGTTATGGTGGACTAATGTCCACAAGAGTATTTATTGTCCTACTACTTGGGAGGCTTTTCAAAAGAAATTTTTGTAGAATTTTCTTCCACCTCAATTCCATGAAAAAGTAATCAAACAGTGGGATTTTCTGCAAAACAAAGAGATCGTGAGCCTATTTTGCAATACATTGAGCTTTTCTGGAACACCTTATTGCAACTTTGAATGCTTGAAGATTTACTTGACGCGATCCACAAGCGCAAGTTTATGTTTGGTTTTCTTGGTTACTTCTATGCAGAGGTGAATATGTTCAAGCCAACGACTCTAGAGGATGCAATTTCTTTAGCCAATGATGTTGAAGACAAAATTTGTGGATGAGAGAAGCGACCACAATAATTTCCAACTAATGGTGACTTCGGTACAAAGCAATTCAATTCTAACTTTTGAAGATTCAATCAAAATCGCTTTGTTCCATCTTCTTTCTGTAAATCCTGGACATGACCCCCTACTTTACCATCAAACACAAATCCAAATCCTAAGCCATCTTTCCAACCAAATCCCAACATACCTAAACTCCCAGTCATTACCAATAATGTTTCCAAAGCCAAGCCTATAGTTTGCTACAAGTGCCACCAACCTTGACACCTAGCGGTGAATTGTCAATTCAAGAAGCCAACTGTTCACATCAACTACTTGGGAGAGACTAAAGATGGAGACCATGAACAAATGTCAGATTTCACAGAAGATGATGACGATATCGATACTACTTCAAATATTTTACTAGGTATGCCAAATCGTAATTCATTATTAACACTGAAATGTTTTGTGCATGGTCATGAAAAGATTGTTTTGCATGATGATGGGAGCACACATGATTTTATTTCTGCAAAATTGGTCAAATAATTGAATTTATATACTATTCCAACTCATTATCGCATAAAAGCTGTATTCTTAAGCACTAGATACAATGGTACACATGAAGTTCATGATTTAGAAATTAAAATTGGTGATTATGTTGAGCGCAGAAATTTCTTGGTTGTGCCTTTGCAAGCTAGTGACATTATCTTGGTACACCTGTCCTATTAGTCAAGAAGAAAAATAATACCTATAAGATGTGCATTGACTATCGTGCCCTAAACAAGATCACAGTCAAGAATAGATATTCAATCCCTAGGGTAGACGACCTCATGGATAAACTAAAAGGGGCCACAATATTTAGGAAAATAGATCTCAAATCTAGATATCATCACGTACGATTGGATACACATGATATTTTCAAAACTGCATTTAGAACTCAATTTCGTCATTATGAATTTCTTGTTATGTCTTTTGGTTTAACTATGCACCAACCACATTCAGTCGTATGATGAATCACATATTTTTGAGGCATCAGCATTGTGTAATTGTTTTCTTTGATGACATATTGGTTTTTAGTAAGAATGAGAACGAGCATTATGAACATTTATATTTGGTTTTCAAATTATTGAAAGAAAATCAATTATATGCTAACCCTGAAAACATTGAATTTTTCCAAACCCACATTGAATATTTAAGACATATTGTTTCTTTTGATGGTATTAAAGTTGATCCTAAAATGATAGAAGCAATTTTGAATTGGTGGATCCCTAAAAATGTGCATGAGTTACGTTTTTTTCTTAGGTCTTGCTAGCTTTTACAAAAAATTTATGAGAAAATTTTCATTGCTTGCATTAGCTTTAACGAAATTATTAAAGAAAGATATTGTATATCATTGGTCTGATAATTAGCAAAAGTCTTTTGATTTACTGAAATATGCTTTAACCCATGCCCCTGTTTTGCAATTACCTAACTTTAATAGACTATTCTTTCTAGTAGTCACTGATGCTAGTGGATGTGGAATAGGAGTTGTCCCTATGCAAGATTCACATCCCATAACCTATTCTAGTTGCAAACTTAAACCCTATGAGTTGAAGTATTCTACCTATGATAAGAAATTGTTAGTTGTAGTACAAGCTTTACATCAATGGAAACACTATTTAATGGGATCTAAATTCATGATCAAAACTGACCAACAAAGTATCAAACATCTCGTTAGTTAGTCCCAAATCTCCGACCGTCATATTAAATGGGCTGCTTTTATTTAAAGTTTTCATCCGCTTATCCAATATCAACACGGAAAAAAGAATGTTGTTGTCGATGCCTTAAGTAGAAGACCAAGTATCCATGTCAAGAATCGCGTGGTGGGGGGACTTGCTCAAGATGCTGCGCCGAATACACACAGAATGCACAAGGAGAAGCTCACTCAAGAGACAAGAAGAGAGATGGAGGATAAAACGTTTTCTTGCTGGTTTCTTCTTTTTCTTCCACACTCTTTACAATGTACACAAAGTATAAATAAGATACAACATAAAGAAAAGTGGCCTACTAAGTCAAACAATGCATAATTGACTACACTAGTCGACTGGCGCTATAACTATGCCAGCTGTAAATAGGTGTAACAACATGAATATAATAAGTAATGAGTCAATGGCCATGTGAGAGTCATAATGACCACCGACGTGCTAAGTGTAGACGTGTGGACCCATCTAACCAGGTGGTCCATCATCAATGTCCGTATGTGTTGAGCTTGTCATCTCAACACTCCCTCTCAAGCTCAACTGCATCTCTGCAACTCCAAGTAAGCTTCGAAACTTTTGAAGCTTCTCTGTACCCAATGCCTTCGTGAAGATGTCAGCTATCTGATCTTGTGTGCTGACATACACCAAGTCAATCTCACCTACTAGTACCTTCTCTCTCACAAAGTGGTAGTGTACCTCCATATGTTTTGTCTTGGCATGGAACACAGGGTTCCTAGCCAACTGTATATTGCTCATGTTGTCACAATAAATGACAACTGGACCTTCCACTTGCACATCCAAATCAACCATTAACTTTTGTAGCCATACTACCTCACATACTGTAATAGCAACACCTCTATACTCAGCCTCTGTACTCAACAAAGCAACTATAGATTGCTTTTTGCTGCTCCAAGCAACTGCTGCACTACCAAGAGAGAACATGTATCCGCTGGTAGATCTTCTATCAGACATACTACCAGCCCAATATGCATCTGTGTATCCAAACACCTGTACATCTATACCTACCTCATAGAAAAGTCCATAATGTAATGTGGACTTCACATATCTCAATATGTGTGTGACTGCATCCAAATGTGGCTTTCTAGGTACTTGCATAAACTGACTCACAAGACCAACAGTGTAGCTCAAGTCTGGCCTTGTAATGGTCATGTAGATCAAACTCCCTACTATCCTCTTGAACATAGTAGGCTCTTCTATCTCATCCCCAATATTAGCACTCAACTTTACATTCTGCTCCAACGGGACTAAAAGTGATTTACATGCTGTCATACCATACTTGGACAACATATCCAAGCCATACTGTCTTTGGGACAGCCATATACCAGCATCACATCTGATCACCTCAATGCCAAGGAAGTACCTTAGCTCACCTAAATCCTTCATATCAAACTTCTTCTTCAAAAAGTCCTTGACTTCAACAATCCTACTATCACTATCACATGTAATAATCAAATCATCCACATAGATGACTATAATCACCAAACCAGCATCTCCTTTTCTCACATAAAGTGAGTGATCAACATCAGAAATATAAAAGTCAATATTGACAAGATACTCTCTGATCTTGTCAGACCATGCTCTAGGTGCTTGCTTGAGCCCATAGAGCACCTTCTTCAACTTGCACATATACGTGGGATGCTCTAAATCTTCATAACCTGTTGGCTGATCCATATACACTTCTTCCTACAAATCACCATGCAAGAAGGCATTCTTCACATCCATTTACTGCAACTTCCAACCTTTGGCTGTTGCTAAAGCAATCACACATCTGACAATTGCCATCCTAGCAACTGGACTAAAGGTTTCATCATAATCTATGCCATATGTATGGGCATAGCCTTTTGCAACCACCCTAGCTTTGTACCTACTAATAGAACCATTTGCATTGTGCTTAATCTTATAAACCCACTTACATCCAATAGCTTTCTTGCCCTTCGGCAATGATACTAGATCCCAAGTCTTATTAGTCTCTAATGCAGCCATCTCATCCATTGCTGCATCCCAATGAGCATGACCAACAGCCTCCTCAAAACATGTGGGCTCAACATCCTCAACTAGTTTCACCATATAAGCATAATGGTGAGCTGCATAACCTTCAAAACCAAATTTTTTAATAGGGTATCAGACCCTGCTAGATCTGCGTACCACCGGATCACTCAATGGAGCCTTTACATTACTATGAGCTCTCTGTACACCTGGTGTCCTGACAGAAGGAATACCAAGATCATTATCCAAGCTCTCTAAGCCACTGGAGTCTCCATCAAGAACTGCTTCAATGCCATCTGACACTTTATTCTTTCCTTTGTCTTTACCTATAGTGCTACTAGATGCACCTGAAGATGTAGAGGTACTTCTTAGTCACCTAGAACAAGGACTACCAGATGATGTCTTTGGTCCACTAAGAGTCCGTGATTCTTGCTTTTCAGCTTGCACATGAGTGTCATGATCATCATCATCATCCAATGCATCACCACTAGACGCATACCAACTATTCATTTCATCAAAGATGACATCCCTGCTCACTCTGAACTTATATGTGACAGGGTTATAACAGCGATACCCTTTCTGCTCTAAAGAGTATCCAATAAAAACACATTTTTCTGCCTTTGGATCAAGCTTCTTCCATAGCTCATCTGGCACATGAACGTATGCAACACAGCCAAATACCTTCAAGTGCGATACATCAGGCTTCTTGCCAGTAAAGCATTCTTCAGGAGTCATCCCATGAAATGCAGGTGTGGGAGTTCTGTTCATAATATAAACAGCAGTATGAACAGCCTCAGACAAAAAATGCTTAGGTATATTCTTTTCAACCATCAAGGCGTGTGCAACTTCTGCAATATGCCTATTTTTTCTTTCTACATTATCATTTTGATGTGGGGTATACCTGCATGTGAACTGTCTCTTTCCCCATGAGACCTCAGAAAATCACTGAACTCATTCGAGAGGTACTCTCCCCCTCCATCTGACCTCAAGCACTTTACTTTCAAGCATGTTTCTCTTTCAACTGCAGCCTTGAAAGTTCTAAAGTACTCAAACGCTTCACTCTTTTCCTTCATAAAATATACCCACAGCTTTCTAGAACAATCATCAATGAATGTGACAAAGTATGAACTACCTCCAAGAGATACATTTTGTGTAGGCCCCCAAATGTCTATATGCACAACATCAAGGATATTTCTGCTTACATCTCTGTCATGTGAAAAGGGTTGTCTTGCCTGCTTACCAAACTGACATGCTTCGCATACCTTATGAAATTCTACAACTCTAAATGTAGGCAAACTTGTAACCAACCCTTTGGACTGCATTAATTTCAACCTTTGTACATTTGCATGTCCAATGCATTTATGCCAAATTTCAATATCTGCAACAACATCTTTTTCTTTAGCATACATAGCAGCATTCATAGTAGGAATTCCAGCATCCAGAGTAAACATACGTCCAACTCTACTTCCCTTTGCTACCAACCTACACTTGTCACATTGAAGTCTTCTACAAAGCAGCCCTTTGCATTAAATTTGACTTGCAGCCCTTGCTTTACCATTTGACCGACTGACACCAAGTTCTTTGTAATAGATGGCACATGTAATACATCTGAAAGACTCTTTGTCTTACCATCATGCAAGGACAAAGGAACTTTTCCAATCTGTGAAATTAGGTGGCATGAATCATCACCCGTCTACACATAACCTACATTTTGCAAATCCTGCATCTCTCCAAACCATTCTGCATGGCTGGTCATATGATTGGATGCATCTAAATCAACATACCAAACATCATCACGTGTTTCCTTTCCTGTAATAGCATTCAACATATGTTGCATAACAAACAGACATTCATTTTTGTCTTCATTCTGTTGTGAAGACGATGCATAGTTTCCTTGCTACAACTTACCACTGCAAATATCATCTTTCTTAGCATAACATTGGGCTGCAATATGCCATTTTTTTCCACAGTAGTGACACACAATACTAGAGTTGTTAGAGCCTCTGTTCTACCATCCACCTCTTCCTCTAAAGCTCCCCCTACCTCTAAAGTTACCACAACCTCCTGAAACCTGCATATCTCCAAATTGCTGATTCAATCTGTTTTGTTGGTTACTACCACGTCCTATATCACAGCCTCTTGAAGAGAACCTGCCACGTCCCCTTCCTGAAATGGAGTAGAAAGCTTGAACTTATTCACCACTTCTTTCAGATGTCTCACTCTGCATGTTGATCTCTTCAGTGATCATAAGAGAGACCAACTCATCAAAATCTGGAAATGGCTTTCTGACATATACGGAAGTTACAAAAGACTTCCAAGCCTTTTCATTGTTAAGTCCACCCAAGGTAGACGACACCAAATCATCATCATAGGGCATTGCATCAATCGCTGCCAATGCATCTGCAATGCTCCTTACCTTCAGTGCATACTCATTGATAGACATCTTCCCTTTCTTCAATGCATTCAACTCTTTCTTGAGTTGAATCTTTCGTGTCTTTGTATTTACGGAAAACATACTTTCAAGTATGGTCCAAGCTGCATATGAATTCTCTACATTTCTAATATATCCCAGCATATTATTGTCAATTACTACAGATAGCCAATACATGACCTTCTTGTCTTTTGCATTTCATTCCTTCCGTGCCTTTGTCTCTTCTGCAGTTGGAGGATCACTCACCTCCGGCTCCTTTTCTTCACCTGAAACAAACTCGTAGAGGCCTTTTCCAATAAGGAAGTTCGTGACATGGAACTTCCATGAAGGGTAGTTGTTCTTGTCGAGCTTCTCAATGATGGGGCTTCCACTGTTCTTTGCCATTATCACAAAACTAATACCAAATAGCAAGCAAATCTTGTACAACCCTCGACTTGTAGTGCACAGCAATACACTAGACAGCCTTTTTTACTGTCTGCTCAACAATACGTGCAATCTGCAACCTGTTCACAGATAAACCTTATGTTTACTTCCTGCAAACACATCAAGAATTACATATTTGCAATCTGTAACTTGCACACCCACTTTCGGTTAAAAACAGCCGAAATCACAATGTACCCTGAAACTGTTGTCCGCTTGCGGCTCTAAAACGGGACCTGAAACGGCTTCAGATGCCCAAAATAACTGTGGGATAACCCTAAAGGGTTGTTCTGTTGAATACAAAGCGCTCTTCGTGCACACCAAATCTCACTGCAATCTGAGATTTTTGCTCTACCCTGCTTCCGGTGCCTCCACAGGCACTATCCATGAGAAAGAGTGGAAGGATGGGAGAGCTTCTTACCCGTGGCTTATTGGCTCAAACCTTGCTTCTTCCCCTTCACTTCATCCTTCGAAATCAGCCTCTCTTAGTGGTGCGGCTCCAATACCATGTCAAGAATCGCGTGGTGGGGGGACTTGCTCAAGATGCTGCGCCGAACACACACAGAATACACAAGGAAAAGCTCACTCAAGAGACAAGAAGAGAGATGGAGGCCAAAACGTTTTCATGCTGATTTCTTCTTTTTCTTCCATACTCTTTACAATGTACACAAAGTATAGATAAGATACAACATAAAGGAAAGTGGCCTACTAAGTCAAACAAAGCATAACGGACTACACTAGTCGACTGGCGCTATAACTATGCCAGCTGTAAATAGGTGTAACAACCTGAATATAATAAGTAATGAGTCAGTGGCCATGTGAGAGTCATAATGACCCACCGACGTGCTAAGTGTAGACGTGTGGACCCATCTAACTAGGTGGTCCATCATCAATGTCCGCATGTGTTGAGCTTGTCATCTCAACAATTCATAATACCTCTGTTATATCTTTTGATTCCCTTATCCCTATGAAAGATACCTATGACCAAGACCCCATTTTTCAACCTGATTGGAATAAATTAGTTGCTAATAACTAGATTTCAATAGATTCATTGTCTTATTCTGATGGATTTATGTTTTATGAGAAAAGGTTGTGTATACCTATTCCATTTAGAACATTTGTGTTGTATGAAATTCATTGTCCCCTATATCAAGGCCATAGAGGTATTATTTCTACTTTATGTACATTGGTTGAATATTTTCACTGGCCACAGATGGAATCTGATGTTTCTAACTTTGTATCTGAGTGTTTAATTTGTTAAAGAGTTAAAGGACACCATGGTAAGTAATATGGTTTGTTAATGCCTTTACCAATTCCTGAACGACCATGGAAACATATTTCAATGGATTTTATAACTGGTTTATCTAACATCCAAGCTAATCATGATATGATTTGGACTATTGTAGATCGATTTAGCAAACAAGCATATTTCATTCCATGCAAGAAAACATTGACTGCATCTGAAGCTGCACAATTATTTTTGAGGACTATTTTCACTAACCATGGTTTGCCAAAAGTTATTATTTTAGATCGTGATTCTAGATTTTGCAATAATTTTTGGACTACTTTGTTTACTAATTTAGGTACAAAGATTGATTTCTCATCTGCATTTCATCTTGAAACTAATGGGCAAACAGAAGCTACTAATAGTATAATTTTAGATCTTTTGCGTGTATATACAATTTTAAAACCGCAAACATGGGATACACATTTACATTTACTTTAGTTTACATACAATAATATACGGCACATAGCTACACAAAAAGCACATTTTGAAATCATTTATGGACATAGATTGCCTACACCTGTTACATCATTATTAAACAAAGTTAAAGTTGCTAATGATATTGCTAATATGCATGTTATTATTTTTGTTTAAGTCAAAGACATGATTACAAAATCCCGGCAATCATACACTAAACAAGCTAACAAGAAAAGAAAAACTATGAGTTTCAAAGTTCATGATTATGTTTAGTTATGCATTGAAAAGAGAAGATTGCAAAGTGTTGAGAGACACCCTGTTGTTGAGTTAGCCCCTAGATTTTATAGACCTTTCAAGATCATTCACAAAATCAATAACAATGCATTTAAATTAGAACTACCCCAACACTGGAAAATCCACAATACTTTTCATATCAGTTTGTTACAATCTTTCAGAGGCCAATTACTTGCTCATCCTGTCTATGAAAACCCTCATTTGTTAGAATGTTAACCCTCAAACGAACGAAGGTGGAAAATCTAGAAAAGCTAAAGCAGAAGACAAAGACAAAGGCCAAGGCAAAGAGAAACGGAAGACAAAGACGCACAAGGAGAAGAGTCCTAAATAAGGGAGAAAGGCGCACAAGGAAAAGCGCAAGTCAAAACTTTTGTAAAAGAGCGCAAACGCATCATATTTTAATTCAAGGAGCACCGGGCTCTCGCCCTGCTTTGTAAATGTAGATGGGCGGTGGAAAGGAAGCTAGAAAGATAGAAGGACAATGGGAAAAAGGGCCTAGGCTATGGCCGGCCATGTAAACAAGGGGAAAAGGGGATGACCGCCCAAAAGGGATTTAGGGTTTTGTATATAAAGTTGAAAAGTGAATGAGAAGCTCATTCTTGTGTGTGGCCAAAAGTAGCTCTCCTCTTCTTCTTCTTCTTCTTCTTCTTCTTCTTGCTTGCTTGAGCTTGTGCTTGAGAGAGGGAGTGTGAGAATGTGAGGGTGAGGGACCAAGGAGGAGAAACTCTCCATCTTCTCCTCTCTTCTTCTCTTCTCTTCTCTTCTCTTGTCTTGCTCGCGGCAATGGAGCTTGGAGCTTGGAGCGGGAGGATCGAGCTTGCTTGAAGCTTGCACTTGGATCGTGGAGCTACCAGAGTGTGCGGGAGAGGAGGTAACTCAAACGGCATGGAGGTAAGCTCACTACACCCGTAGATATGGATGGCACGTCGGTTATGTGAGAGGTAGCCATTAGTGCTTGGCTTAGAACGCTTGAAACAATAAGCGGTCCGTGGGTCTTGGCGGTTGAGTGAAAGCTCCCACATTTTGGTTCCGTGCCGGGACTAATGGATTCAAGCGTTGAGCGCTTGCGCGCTTCGAATCGAGCATTGGAGTAGGGTTTTCCCCAAATCGGTGCTTGAGATAGATAGGTAGGAAGCGAGGGAGTTTGAAGAGGTATTCGATCTCCTTAGCAAGTAGGTTTCGGTTTTTTGGATTTGGAAAAGCATGTTGGAGTAGTGTAGGTGATTGCTTTGTGATTTGTATGCATTTAGGATAGGAAAAAAACAAAGAAAAAGCAAAAAATAGGGGTTTCTGTTGCTGTATAATAGGCTAAAATAGGAAAATAGGGGCACAGATCCTTGAAGTGCCATTTGATTCAAGCACCACAGTGATTCCAGGCATGTTAGGCATTCCCTTGTAGTGTCTTGCACCTATCTGGAAGGCGTTGGACGATTCGGTGTAGTAGACGTCAGCCTAGAGGCATCGCGTGCAACTCGCGGGCCGTCGGCCGCGTAGTTGGACTAGCTCGTCCGAGTCCCAGAATCGAACTCGTCCAAAATCGGACCATTCCATAATCGGATGCTCGGACAACCGTTTGATCGGACCATCTTGTCCTATCGGACCACTCAGACTCGAGCCACTTGGACCACTCGGACTTGGACCAACCTTTTCAATCAGGCGTCTCGTCCGATCGAGGAAATCGGATCCACCCCTGTCCGAATCGTAAAATCGGACCAGTCAGAATCGGATAAGTCAGAATCGGACCACCCAGAATCGGACCGTCCAGAATCGGCATCCAGAATCGGACCACTAGAATCGGACCACCCTGTCCGATCCGATTCCTAGAATGGGACCACTTTTTCGATTCAACTCCTAGAATCGGATGTGATCAAAATCGGACCACTGGGCCAATCGTACCAACCCAAAATCGGATGTCCAATTCTAATAATCGGACTCCTGAAAATCAGACATCTAGGAATCGGCCAAAAAACTGTCAAAATCGGACAGGTATATAGAACACAAATTTGGACATATCTAAACTCCGTAATTGACCCCAAAGGCTACGTAGAGCTAAAGGCACATCACAGATCCATCACTGGGCTAAAATTTAGAGCACGTAGTTCAAAATTTGGCTATAAACGGTCCTTCAAATTGTGCATGGATTTTACCGTAACGGCCCTGCGGGTTGGGGGGGACTGCCCCCCCTGGATCCCCACAGAGGGGGCTCTGCCCTCTCCGCACCTCCCCCAAGTAGTTTGGAGAGAAAACGCGCATTGTGACAGGTCCTCCAAATTGGACCCTAGTGTAGTAATGGCTCTACATGAGCATGGATTCTCACTTGCAAAAAAGCAACCAAAAACCCATACCCGAACAGAGAGAAACAGAGACCCTAGAACATCAATGGGCCAATCTAGCCATCAATGGCAAAAATTCCACACCATGAGAACACAAAGACATTGTGTTCATACCATGTCTAGTCAGAGCGAAATGCAACATCAGCAAGCTACAAATGCCAAGATGACTAGACATGATACTCTTGACGAGAGATGTACCTTGAGTAACACTGCACAGACAACCCAAGACATTGGTGGAGAATTCACATCTGACTGTGTAGATAGGGACTCAAAGGAATCTGTCAGAAGGCTTAAATTTACAAGCCAAGACCCAGAAGATGAAGACATAGTACCACCTGCTTATCTTAGGGTTGAACTCACCGCAAAAAGAGAGCGTAGTGCTGATGCTCTCATTGATAAAGGAGCAAATTTCAATATCTTAACTTACGAAGCATGGACTCTACTAGGTCAACCAGAGCTCAAACCGACTGATGCAACTCTTAGTCCTTACAGGGAACACCCACAAGCACTTCTAGGGAAGTGTAGAATCCTTATAACTATTGAAACATAAAGCTTGCCACTCCTATTCTATGTTCCTCCCAATAGCAAGAATTGTGGAAAGGAAATCCTCCTAGGAAGGCCCTTCAAAAAGGCAATGAAGTGTGAAGCCGACTATATAGCATAGAGGATACACCTAACACTACCAGGTGTGAGGATAATCACGACTTTTAGCAAGAGTGACCTCACCAAACCTTAAGGGAAGGGCAAGGAGCATTCTGACATACCAAGCAAGCCTGGTAATGAGAGCAAGGACTTGTTGGAAGAGTTAATACAAGCACAGGTCGAACAACGAGAGCCAGTGAGTGAGGCCATGCCTGAACCAAGAAGGTCAAGAGATAATGCCAAGGACGGGCTTTGGACTTATAAATATTGTAGAAGACCCCAAAAGAAGCCCAAGCCTTATAGATGCAGGCATCGATGGAGGGTCAGCACAATGTCGCGATGGATATCCAAAGCATTGCTACGTGCTCAAGGGTACTACGTAGGTAACTGATGGATTTGGGTACCAAAATCCCTTGCTAAACCGCCTCCATCAGCTGAAGGCCAGAGTGCATCAAAAGCAATGAAGCACAGGAGGAAATCTAAGAGAAACTCTAGGTCTCAAGGCAACAAACCAGACATGATTGTTCAAAAGAAAGAGCCTTAGCCTAGCATGCTAAATAGACAGATGTCATATGTAGCCATTGAGCATGCACAAAAATCATTAGTGCCCAAAGAGCCTTTGATTTCCCAAGGGGAGAACAAGCATCATAGGCACAACATTGCTCAAGCATCATAGGCAGAACATTGCTCAAGGCAAGGCTGATCGCTCAACAAAGCAAATGGCACAATCGTCTAATAGCCTTGAGTAAATCATTCAGCTAGTGCCAAGTCCACCTAAGAGTCCTAGATCTCCTACATCCTCTTTTTCCAAACTGACACAGGACGCACAACGACAGTTGTCAAGGGAAACTGCTCAATTCAAATCTCTATCTCCATCTAAGCTTCCAAATGTCCAAAAGGTGGGACATGACACCATCTGTAGCTCTCGACCCAAGGATATGCATGAGCAACCTAATGTGACTAGATCAACTCATCTTCTTCTTCTTGCTTGCTTGAGCTTGTGCTTGAGAGAGGGAGTGTGAGGGAGTGAGTGTGTGAGGGTGAGGGACCGAGGAGGAGAAGATCTCCATCTTCTCCTCTCTTCTTCTCTTCTCTTCTATTCTCTTGTCTTGCTCGCGGCAATGGAGCTTGGAGCTTGGAGCGGGAGGATCAAGCTTGCTTGAAGCTTCACTACATCCGTAGATATGGATGGCGTGTCGGTTATGTGAGAGGTAGCGTGCTTGGCTTGGAACGCTTGAAACAATAAGTGGTCCGTGGGTCTTGGCGGTTGAGTGAAAGCTCCCACATAGAAGAAGAAACTCAAATCCTTGAACTTGAAACTATTTTAGATATTGTAACATTTCTGAATCAAAAACATGCATTCTGCATACGAATCTCCTCTTAGGTGGCTAAAAGATTAAAATAGGGGCAAATTTTTTTAATTAATTATCCCCCTCTCCTCCAGAAGACTGTCGTGCTGGAGGAGAAGGGAATAGCATGTATGAGCAAGCTCCTTGCTGGAGCTTGCTGAAGGTAGAGAGCATGCAAGATGCCACTCACGGGAGGGAGGATCCCCTCCCCTCGCCTACTTATGTTGAGGATGGTGGGAGGATTGGAGGGCGTCGCCACTGCCATAGAGCGAGAGGGGGGAATCCAGAGACTGCTGTCGCTGCAGTGGTCGTGAGAGGAGAGGAAGATCGTCACTTTGTCGCGCCGTCGAGAATAGAGGGAGAGAGTGGAGACTCCACTGTTGGGAAACCATGAAGTGGAGAGAGAGGGTGGTCGTGAAGGAGAGAGGGAGGAGCCAAGGCCCTGTTGCCCGCTGGGAAACGAGACATGCCAGCAGCCGCCTCTAAATTGCCACTGCAATCTCTGCAGCCGCCTCCTGGCCGTCACCACGCCACCCAGAGGAGTCATCTTCCTCCATGTGGCCTTCTCAGAAGCTTCTTGAAGTTTCAAAAGGGGGCTGATATAAACTCCCTTTCATATAACACCCCCCCCCCCCCCCCCCCCCCCCCCCCCCAAATTCTTCTTATGGGCTCCCTCCTAGCCCTGGTTCATGTGGGCTTGCTAAAACATCCCCTCCCCCGGGAATCCAAAGCCTCCTTCTCGTGCCCAGTCTTAATACCCTTTCAAGTGGGTTATAAGCCCAGTTACTCCATGATCTAACCCCTCACTGGCGAGTTATACATTCTCCTTCTTTCTTTTCCGATCCACTAAGACCGTTTAAAACCCTCCCAAGGTTTAAGCACCCCCTTTTCATGAAATCCTCACTTCTGGGTTTCAAAACCCTTTTCCCATCGACCCTACAAAGCGGGTTTCGTTTAAAAATCGGAGTTTAAACCCTCAACATTTCCACAACATCATTCTTGACGGTTGTAAGGTCCTAATCGTGAAATCCCTACTTCAAGGCAGAAACCTTCTAAAAACTGTTTCTGAAAGACGGTGCAAGCTGTCACAAAGGGGAGCTACACGTGCAAAGGAGATGACCAATGACATAAATCTACATCCAAGATGGAAAGGACGCATTCGCGATGGCTCCTAAGAAAGCACAAGGCACAGCCGCCGTAGGAGGATCATCTCCTAACATCCACATGGACATCTCACCACAAGTCTAGGTTTTTCTTCCTAATTTTTATTTTACCTTGTTATAATTCAATCGTGTGTGGATGATTTTTGGAGATAGGATGCATTTTTCGTCTTAAATACTTTAGTTAATTTAGAAGAATTAGCTAATGATGGAAGAGTTCGGTCATTAGTATTTTCAATAAAACGAACAAAATAAAGTGAGCATAAGATTGATCAGCATTTCTAGTAAGTAGTTTTGTGCAATGCAATGAATTGAAATTAGATTAACGTCCATATTTACAAAATGGAATTATGAAAGTACACTGCGATTAAGTATGAAAGGAATAAACCGCATATTGCATTATTGAATATCTTTTTTTGAAATGATTCTTGAAGAAAGTTATTAGCAATCGTAGGAAATTGCTAGCACTACATGAAGAAGATTTAACTAGGCAAGTGGTCTAAAAACTTAATTTAACGGAAGGGTGTGTAAATTCTACATATGACAAATTCATTTGGAAATGAAAGTAGTAAAAGGCTGCATGTTTTAGTATGAATCTTGTTCGCATGTTATAGGATGATTAATTGGAATTAGGCTATAGCCTAACCTATGCTTGATCTTAATCCAAAAAGTTAGGGTTTGAAAATCAACTTACGCGTAGACAATGAGTCATGTGGTTATGGAAATGATAGCGTAATTATCTTCAAGAATAGACAGGTTAAATTGGTTTAAACCTAGAACACCTAAAACCGTGGAGTACTCATTTAGAAAGGGTTAATTATCTTCAAGAATAGACATGTTAAATTGGTTTAAACCTAAAACACCTAAAACCGCGGAGTACTCATTTAGAAAGGGTTAATTCAATGCAACATAGAGCTAACTAGGGTTAGCATGTTGGGGACATTACCTAGTTGTTCATTTTACCAAAGCTGAAACTCCGATACCCTAAAGACTTGCCCACATTCACGTAATGTAGGGACATTAGAACATACTTGCGAGAAGTGAACTAGGGTTCTTGCGAGAAGTGAACTAGGGTTTTCCTAAGGATCTCTTGCTAAGAAGATGAAACTCGAAACCCTAGGACCAACAATGTCGGCCTAATGAAATCAGGGATGGATTGTTATATCTAATCATGATATCGTGATTAGAAGACCCCATTGATGGATAGAATAGTCCCATAGTTTAATGCGACACTTGTGCAACAAGTTGCAGAGTCGCATGATCTTGTGATTGGATCACAAGGGAATGGCCAATTCCTCCGAATGAGGTTGGCACATTCTTACGCAAGTTATCTTGCAAGAGGATTAATAATCATCCTAATATAGTATTTTTTTTGGGTAAAGATAATTGCTTGGAAGCAAAAGACCAACTGATAAATTGGAATAACATATAAACTTAAGGTATTGATCAAGTCAGGTTAATAGGGTACGGCCCTAACCTGGGAAATAGGGGATCTTGCCAAGCCACAATTGATCCCGGATGGAGCGTTGGATGCATTCGGAAAGAAGGATTCCCTCCTTAGCAGTTGGCCAAAAATAAATGACCAATGGGATTGTTTGTGCTTGTAACAAATTTAAGAGCACTGCTTTGCTTTGTTTGCTCAAAGAATTAAAGGATAAATGGATATCTAATGCTTTAGGTTGAAGGCCTGAAGGGAGAGGTAGCTTTCGTTACCCTCGACTGCCTGCCTGACCCTAACCAAGGGGGTTGTTAACCATGCCGAGAAGGTGGACCGAACCCGCCGCGAGAGGTCTCTTCGTTGAGCACTACTTGGAGCAGGACACTTGGGTGCCAGGGGGGCTCTGGCCATAAATCCCTCGCCTTCCAGGCCCTACACAAGAGGCTAACGTGACTCGGGATTGGATCTCGAGGCCCGCATACAAGTCTACGGGTGGAATTTTGGATTTGTAATCCCTGTGGATTGAAGGATAGCCTTCGGGCAGATTGTGGATAAGCTTATGGGCTGGACTTTATGTATTTCAAAGATAAATATGATAACCTATTGAAAGGAAACTTGTTTGACATTGCTTTCTATGTCAAGTGCTATGATTACGTGAAGGAACCAGTACCTAATGGGTTAATTAAGGAAGCTTATTGATATATGTCCAACTAAATGTGTTAGGTAATTACATAAGTAAAACAACCTGAGAAAAGTGCAGAGGATGGGCCATGGGTCCCGTCCTACGGATGGGTGGTCCCGGTTGGCTAGGAACTTTTCTCAAATCACGATGGACAGCAGGAAGATCATTCAGAGGACACGAACAGCAAGAGCGTTGACCTAGAGTGTAAGTTATAAATGATCCCGAATTACGCTGTTTTAGGGGAACAGAATGGGACTATGCCTTATGGCAGAGAGGTTGAGCTTCACATCCCTCTCGTTTCCCATTCTCCTTGAACCAAGTGCAGCATGAATCCGCTTCGGACCTGGCGTTTCTGCGTAAAGTAGTTCACTCGGGTTCGACACTAGTTACCATTAGGAAATGACAAATAGGAAAAACCCTAATTCAGGTCGGTCCTAAGTGGGAACGGTCGGAATACTTCCGCTACATGGTAGACGCGGAAAGCCCTAGATTGCAAACCCCGTAATATTCCATGGGAGTGCCGGGCGGAGCTTTCTAGACATCCTTTCCAATGGACTGCTAAGACATGTCCTGAAGATAACAAGTGGACATGTTACAGTTGGTATCAGAGCGAATCAACGAAGGATTTGTTTTTATAAAATCTTAATAAGATGAAGTAAAGCAAATGTTACCATTCCAAACATTTCCTTACTTTCAATACTGTCTTGCAGAATTATGAAGCATGGAACATGTTCTTAATGTTCCGCGTCATGTTTATGACTGCGATGCATTCTCCGCATTATCGACAAAGGGTTGAGATGATGAACATCCTAGAGCGTATCTTTAATCCATCGCCTTTGTATATGGAACGAAGATGAACAGGTACCTCAGGAATCTACTATATAGCTGCCCACCAGTTTGCATACCTTCAAACCAACCTAAAGAGGATCAAGTGGTTGGAAGACCTGAAAGTCGTGAAGTTGTTCATTTTTGTGGAGGCTCATGTAAATTCGACTTTACATATTCGAGGTCGGAGGGTTGAGCTGAACTCATATGTATATGAGAAAGTAACCCGTTGTAATCCTCACCGACAGGATTAAAGTGTTGGGGCGCCATGAGAAGAATGGGTTCCAAAGGAAAGGATACCTTGAACTTCCAATGACTTACCGATTCCTAAAGATCCATGACCCGAAACCATACTATTATCCAGTTCCTGTAGATAAATATAATACAACATTATTCTTTCCAAACTAAATGTAAACAGTTGGCTTATCATTCCAAGACATGCTGTATTCCAAAAGGGCTATGCCCATATAAATACAATAAGACTTCTTTTTATCAATGTCTATTCTGTCACATCGAGAATTGATAAGAAGTTAAGTGGTTAGATTACTTGGTTGATAGCTGAAATGGAGATGAAATATAAATCATAACGATTATCGTGTAATAATGTTAAGAAACCCTTATTCAGGCAGAACCCCAGGTACAGGTTCCCAGTTCGCCTCCTACATCAAGTACTGGTGTAATCCAAGAGAAGAAGTTTCTTCTCAAGTAGATTAAGACGCCCGAATTTGACGGGAGAGGCAGGTCCGTCCAAGCAGATAATGAAATTTGGATTGAATCCATGGAGGATTACTTTGAAGCATATGGTACTGCACCTGCCAACCAGGCTATGCTCGCCAAGCGAAAGCTCACTGGCGAAGCCAGGCTTTGGTGGAAGCAATGGTGCATAGATCAAGGAATCGCGGAAGGATTCGTTACCTGGGAGAAGTTGAAGAAAGCCGTGCAGGGAAGATACTTACCACCTGCGTATTGCACGCAGAAAATGAATGAGTTCTACGAGCTAAAACAACTTGGACTCACTCTTGACGCATACTACAAATTTGTGTCACTTCTTAAGTATGCGCCACAGATGGACATGACACAGCAGGTGTCAAAATTTTGTGCTGGTTTAAACTCACCAATGAACACCCATCTCGAATCTATGCGTCCATCAGATCTATAGGATGCACTCATTCGAGCTGCCCCTATAATTCAGGAGGTGCAGGCTAGACCAAGAGGCAACAAAACTTGGTCTTATAATGACCCAAAAAAAGGAGCATTCAGGCCTCAAATGAAGAGAGTTCAAGGTCAGAATCAGGGACAAAGAAAGAAAGAAAGAACTAACAATGTCAACAGCTTTGTTCCGACTCAAAGCAATGATCGAAACCTCCGTTGTTTCCACTGCAACGAGCCCAGTCATTTCAAGAGGCAATGTCCCAAGCTTGAAGGAGGACATTGCCAAGCACCTTTCCAAGGAACGGGCCGTGGTCAGGGAGCCACTACCCGAGGCAGAGGAAGAACCGCCTACGTTGCCAATAGGAAAATGTGCGAAGAAGATGAAGATCCGACCATGGAAGCAGAGTTTGAAAGAGCGATAGTCCATGCCGCCCTACACAAGAAAGGCCCGAATCGCCAATTCTCGGTGATTTAGATACTGTCAGACTATCAAGGTAAAGGTTTCAAGACCTTGATTGATTGTGGCAGTATACATTCCTTTATCTCACCAGCTTGTGCAAAAAGATTAGGAATAGCCACAGTAGATGCACCCATCTTGCTTGTGGAATTGGCAAATGGTCGTGAGGTTACTTGTACCAGGCAAACTGCTAAGGTGGAATTCTTTATGGGAGGAAAGACGACTTCGGTCAAATTCAGAGTCATGAATTTAGGTATACATGAGTGTCTACTTGGAATGGATTGGCTTAAACCTAATGACGCTCACATTCATTGTGGAAAGGGCCAAATTTCCTTTTGAAACTCTGAAGGGGATTTGGTCACAACTCAAGGTGAGGTTGGAGTGCCAAAAATTCAATTGGCCAAAGCATCTCGGATTTTAAAGGGAGTCAAAAAAGGACTACCTGTCTACTTAATTAAGGCTCAACAAGCTAGATCAAAAGCAAGAGTCTAGTGAAGAACCTTCTTGGCTAAAGGAATACGTGGATGTATTTTTTGAAGAGTTGACAGAACCGCCGCCTCAAAGAGAAGTGGATCATGAGATTAAGCTAGTACCAGGAGCTATGCCAATTGCAAAGAGACCTTATAGGATGTCTATACCAGAAGCAATTGAGCTAAAGGAACAACTCAAGCAACTGCTAGATTAGGGCTACATCCATCCTAGCAGTTCACCATGGGGAGCTCCTGTACTCTACCAGAAAAAGAAAGATGGAATACTTCGACTACGTATTGATTACAGAGGGTTGAATCAATCAACTGTCAAGAACAAGTACCCTATTCCTAGAATAGATGAGCTTCTTGATCGTCTTCAGGGAGCGAAGATCTTCTCCAAGATTGATCTCAGGTCTGGCTACTATTAGATAAGAATCAAGGACGAAGATATTCCAAAGACGGCCTTCAACACAAGATATGGACACTTTGAGTTCCTAGTTATGTCATTGGGGCTTACGAACGTGCCTGCCACCTTCAACATGTTAATGCAGGATATTTTTAGGCCATATCTTAATGACTTCGTGCTTGTCTTCTTCGACGACACTTTAGTCTATTCTAAATAGGAAGAAGATCATGAGACCCAACTTCGGATTGTCCTTGAGACAATGAGGTCACATAAACTGTATGCTAAGATGAAGAAATGTGCATTCTTCAAGCGTCAGATTGAATATCTGGGATTCATTGTATCAATAGAAGGAATTTCAGTGGACCCAGCCAAGGTCAGAGATGTGCTAGAGTGGCCAATACCAACATCTGTCAAAGAAATACGTAGCTTTCTTGGATTGACAGGATGGTATAGGGTCTTCATAAAAAACTATGCTTTGATTGCAGCACCTCTGACGGACTTACTGAAGAAGCAAACATCCATTGCATGGTCAACTCTCGAACAAACCAGCTTTGATAGATTGAAGCAAAGTTTGGTATAGGCACATATCCTAAAACTTCCAGACCTCAAAAAGGAGTTCCAGGTGTAGTAACAGATGCTAGCACACTTGCCTCAGGTTGTATGCTCATGCAGGAAGGTCATCCTATAGCATACTCTTCCAGGAAATTGAAGAGTCATGAGAAGAATTATGCTACGCATGATCTGGAATTGTTAGCTGTCATACATGCTCTAAATCTTTGGAGACACTACCTGTTGGGTAACAAGTTTACTCTAGTGACTGATCATAAGAGTGTCAAGTGGATCTTTACCCCGAACAAGCTCAACATGAGGCAATGTCGGTGGATTGAAGTGCTAGAGGAGTATGACTTTGAAATCAAGTACCGACTAGGAAAAGGGAATGTAGTTGCCAATGCACTTAGTCGCAAGGAATTCCTTAATTCTCTAATCTTGCAAAATCCATCAACATCTAGATCTCTAGCCACAAAGGTATCCATGCCAAACAACCCAATACTTGAGTTAGCTAGAGAGGAAGCATGCCATGATCCAGCCTACCAAACAATGCTAAGGGAGATCTCTATCAAGGATTAGGACCAAAAGCTACAGGCTAAGTATCATGAATTCTCTGTCAATAGTGGACTTGTCTACTATAGAACGAGGCTATGTATACCGGCAAGCCAGCCACTTAAGCAGAAGATATTGTGGGAAGCTCATGATTCCCCTTTCTCAGGACATCTTGGCTATGCCAAGACTCTCAATGCAGTTAGGAAGAGCTACCATTGGGAGAGGATTAAAGGTGACGTTCTCAAATATGTCACCAAGTATTTGTCTTGTCAACGTATCAAAGCCGAACATGTCAAAATGCCACAGAAGTTGCAACCGCTTGACATTCCCCAAATGAAATGGGAATTCATTAGTATGGATTTTGTTGTTGGCCTACCCCAAGTTCAGGGAGGATACAACTCCATCATGGTTGTGGTTGACATGCTAACTAAGGTTGCACACCTTATTCCAGTAAAGACAAACTATAAAGCCTCAGACATTGCAAGATTGTTTATCAAGGAGATATTCAAGCTACATGGGCTACCAACAAGAATCATTAGTGATCGTGATTCTCTCTTCACATCACACTTCTGGAGAGCCATCTTTGAAGCCATTGGGACTCAACTCTATTTTAGCATAGCTTGCCATTCCCAAACGGATGGCCAAACAGAGCGATTCAATCAAGTCATCGAGGATATGCTTAGGGCATACTGCGGTCGTGAACCAAAAAGGTGGATTCAATACTTACCTTTGGTTGAATTTGCCTACAATGCTTCTTACCAACAAAGCATTCAGATGATCCCTTTCCAAGCATTGTATGGTCATGACTGTCGAAGTCCCCTAAACTTCTCAGATCCAGCCTTGAGGGTTGAAGCTTCAAGGCAGATGTTGGAAGAGATGGATGACCAAATAAAGTCAATAAGACAGGACATCCAAGCCGCCAAGGATAGACAAAAGGCATACACGGATTTGAAGAGTCAAGATAGAATTTTCGAGGAAGGAGATATGATCTTCATTCGCGTACGTCCAAAGAAGAGTTCCCTATCCTTAGGAGATTGCAAAAAGCTAAGTCCAAGGTATTGTGGACCGTACAAAATCCTCAAGTGCCTAGGACCTAATGCTTATAGACTGCAACTCCCTGAGAATCTAAAAGTTCATAATGTATTCCATATCAGCCTATTGAAGAAGTATGTACCTAATCCTAACCATGTACTTGATGACCAAAAAGTTGTAATGCCTAGTCAAGGAGTCCTTGAACTAAGGCCTGACAGGATCTTAGATGTTAGGGAGAGACAACTGAGATCCAGAACCTTGAGAGAATGCCTCGTCTAGTGGAAAGATTATCCCGAAGAGGATGCCACTTGGATAGATGAAAGCACTCTCAACCATCAATATCCCCAGTTTATCTCGAGATGAGGACATCTCCATTCCTCCAAGGGGGAGAGAATGTAACATTTTCGAATAAAAAACACGCATTCTGCATATGAATCTCCTCTTAGGTGGCTAAAAGGTTAAAATAGGGGTAAATTTTTTTAATTAATTATCCCCCTCTCCTCCAGCCGACTTGTTGAAGGTAGAGAGCATGCAAGATGCCACGCAGGGGAGGGAAGATCCCCTCCCCTCACCTATTTAAGTTGAGGATGGTGGGAGGATTGGAGGACGTCGTCGCTGCCATAGAGTGAGAGGGGGGAAGCCAGAGACTGCTGTCACTGCAGTGGTCGTGAGAGGAGGGGAAGGCCGTCACTCTATCACTGCCGAGAATAGAGGGAGAGAGTGGAGACTCCGCTGCTAGGCAGCCATGAAGTAGAGAGAGAGGGTGGTTGTGAAGGAGAGAGGGAGGAGCCAAGGCCCTGCTGCCCACTAGGAAACGAGACACGCCAACAGCCACCTCTAAACTGCCACTACAATCCACCATAGCCGCCTCCTGGCCATCACCGCGCCACCCAGAGGAGTCATCTTCCTCCACGTGGCCTTCTCAGAAGCTTCTTGAAGTTTCAAAAGGGGGCTGACATAAGCCCCTTTCATATAACACCCCCCTCCCCCCCACAAATTCTTCTTGTGGGCTCCCTCCTAGCCCTGGTTCATGTGGGCTTGCTATAACACCCCCTCCCCTGAGAATCTAAAGCCCCCTTCTCATGCCCAGTCTTAATACCCTTTCAAGTGGGTTATAAGCCCAGTTACTCCGTGATCTAACCCCTCACTCATGAGTTATACATTCTCCTTCTTTCCTTTTTGGATCCACTAAGACTGTTTAAAACCCTCCCGAGGTTTAAGCACCCCCTTTTCGTGAAATACTCACTTCTAGGTTTCAAAACCCTTTTTCCATTGACCCTACAAAGTGGGTTTCCTTTAAAAATCAGAGTTTAAGCCCTTAGCGTTTCCACAATGCCATTCTTGATGGTTGTAAGGTCCTAATCATGAAATCCCTACTTCAAGGCAGAAACCTTCTAAAAACCGTTTTCGAAAGACGGTGCAAGCTGTCACAAAGGGGAGCTACGTGTGCAAAGGAGACGACCAATAACATAAATCTGCATCCAAGACGGAAAGGCCGCATTTGCGATGGCTCCTAAGAAAGCACAAGGCACAGCCATAGGAGGATCGTCTCCTAACATCCTCGTGGACATCTCACCACAAGTCGAGGTTTTTCTACCTAATTTTTATTTTATGTCGTTATAATTCAATCGTGCGTGGATAATTTTTGGAGATAGGATGCATTTTTCGTCTTAAATACTTTAGTTAATTTAGAAGAATTAGCTCATGACGGAAGAGTTCGGTCATTAGTATTTTCAATAAAACGAAAAAAATAAAGTGAGCAGAAGATTGATATGCATTTCTAGTAAGTAGTTTTGTGCATTGCAATGAATTGAAATTAGATTAATGTCCATATTTACAAAATGGAATTATGAAAGTACACTCCGACTAAGCATGAAAGGAATAAACCGCATATTGCATTATTGAATATCTTTTTTTGAAATGATTCTTGAAGAAAGTTATTAGCAATCGTAGGAAATCGCTAGGACTACATGAAGAAGATTTAACTAGGCAAGTGGTCTAAAAACTTAATTTAATGGAAGGGTGTGTAAGTTCTACATACGACAAATTCATTTGGAAATGAAAGTAGTAAAAGACTGCATGTTTTAGCATGAACCTTGTTCGCATGTTATAGGATGATTAATTGGAATTAGGCTATAGCCTAACCTATGCTTGATCTTAATTCGAAAAGTTAGGGTTTGAAAATCAACTTACACGTAGACAATGAGTCATGTGGTTATGGAAATGATAGCGTAATTATCTTCAAGAATAGACAGGTTAAATTGGTTTAAATCTAAAACACCTAAAATCATGGAGTACTTGTTTAGAAAGGGTTAATTCAATGCAACATAGAGCTAACTAGGGTTAGCACGTTGGGGACATTACCTAGTCGTTCGTTTTACCAAAGCTGAAACTCCGATACCCTAAAGACTTGTCCACATTCACATAATGTAGGGACATTGGAACATACTTGCAAGAAGTGAACTAGGTTTTTCCTAAGGATCTCTCACTAAGAAGATGAAACTCGGAACCCTAGGACCAACAATGTCGGCCTAATGCAATCAGGGATGGATTGTTATATCTAATCATGATACCGTGATTAGAAGACACCGTTGATGGATAGAATAGTCCCATAGTTTAATGCGACACTTGTGCAACAAGTTACAGAGTTGCATGATCTTGTGATTGGATCACAAGGGAATGGCCAATTCCTCGGAATGAGGTTGGTAGATTCTTATGCAAGTTATCTTGCAAGAGGATGAATAATCATCCTAATATAGTTTTTTTTTTTTGGTAAAGATAATTGCTTGGAAGCAAAAGACCAACCAATAAATTGGAATAACATATGAACTTAAGGTATTGATCAAGTCGGGTTAATAGGGTACGGCCCTAACCCGGGATATAGGGGATCTTGCCAAGCCACAATTGATCCCGGATCAAATGCTGGATGCATTCAGAAAGAAGGATTCCCTCCTTAGCAGTTTGGCAAAAAATAAATGACCAATGGAATTGTTTGTGCTTGTAACAATTTTAAGAGCACTGTTTTGCTTTACTTGCTCAAAGAATTAAAGGATAAATGGATATCTGTCAAGAATCGCGTGGTGGGGGGAGTTGCTCTAGATGATGCGCCGAACACACACAGAATGCACAAGGAGAAGCTCACTCAAGAGACAAGAAGAGAGATGGAGGCCAAAACGTTTTCTTGCTGATTTCTTCTTCTTCTTCCACACACTTTACAATGTACACAAAGTATAGATAAGATAAAACATAAAGGAAAGTGGCCTACTAAGTCAAACAATGCATAACCGACTACACTAGTCGACTGGCGCTATAACTATGCTAGTTATAAATAGGTGTAACAACCTGAATATAATAATAATGAGTCAGTGGCCATGTGAGAGTCATAATGACCACCGACGTGCTAAGTGTAGATGTGTGGACCCATCTAACCAGGTGGTCCATCATCCATGTCCACATGTGTTGAGCTTGTCATCTCAACAATATCTAATGCTTCAGGTTGAAGGCCTGAAGGGAGAGGCAGCTTCAATTACCCATGACTGCCTGCCTGACCTTAACTAAGGGGGTCCGTTCTACGGATGGGTGGTCCTGGTTGGTTGGGAACTTTTCTCAAATCACGATGGAAAATACGAAGATCGTTCAGAGGATACGAATAGCAAGAGCGTTGACCTAGAGTGTAAGTTATAAATGATCTCGAATTATGCTGTTTTAGGGGAACGGAATGGGAGTATGCCTTATGGTAGGGAGGTTGAGCTTCGCATCCCTCTCGTTTCCCATTCTCCTTGAACCAAGTACAGCGTGAATCTGCGTCGGACTTGGCGTTTTTGCATAAAGTATTTCGCTCAGGTTCGACGCTAGTTATCATTAGGAAATGACAAATAGGAAAAACCCTAATTTAGGTCGGTCCTAAGTGGGAACGGCCGGAATACTTCCGCTACGTGTGGCAGACGTGGAAAGCCCTAGATCGCAAACCCCGTAACATTCCATGGGAGTGCCGGGCGGAGCTTTCTAGACATCCTTTCCAATGGACTGCTAAGACGTATCCTGAAGATAACAGGTGGATACGTTACAGATACTAACTTTGTGACTACTAGAACTGGCCGTAGATACTCTAGACATTTGGTTAAATTTAAAAATCATCCTGTTGAAGAGGCCCAATGGATGCACGCCTGCGACCTAAGTGCTTACCCCCCACTGCTTGCTCCACATTGAGATAATAGCAATTGAGGACAATTGCTATCCCACCCCGAGGGTATGATGCTAGGAGGCATATTCCACGGTGGATTCCGTGAGACTACGCTGGATTCTGCGAGGTTTTGTGGTGGATTCCGTAAAACTATATTTTTTTTTCGAGACTTGTACACAAGGTGGATCCCTTGTGTGAGAAGTTGACAGGGATGCCTGTCCTTTTCGGGCGTCACGTTAATTTAATGTGCATGTGGGAGATTCCATGGCGGGTGATTTCACAAAATACATATTTAAATTAATGAAAGTTTATGACTTTAGAGTGCACTCGTATTAAATTAAGATTAGGACAGAGTTCCAATCTATTTATTTATTTTGTAGCTGAAGACTGCTAGGTATTCACTTTTATAGGTTTAATTTTATTATTTTCTAACAATTGTGAATGCTTCAAGCACTAGGTGATAGCGTGTATTCAAATGACCTAGAAGAAATTATCATTTTTGATGGCTGCACGTTTTATCATTAAAGGCGTGGCGCTAATATTTATTTAGGCGCGCTTATTTATTGAAACACTTGACAAATATTTATTATTTTGTATGCGCATGGGTGGTCAATTTAAATATTTCATTATTGGACATTGTATTTGGGCACAATCCGACTTTTGGGCTGCCCAACCGCTTTATTCTTTATTTGGACAAAAGTAGACACAAAAGCCAAAGCATGCTAATTGTAAAATTGGGCTATTTTTGAGCTTTGAGATGAATAAATTTATAAATACATGCATTGTGAAGTGCTCACACAAGGCATGGGGGGAGATTGTACCCAATTTGTCTCTTTTCTTCATGTCGTGCAAATCTATCTTCTTGCTTTTTGAGCTTAAGTAGAGTTCTTTTTTTCTTGGGGACCTTCTGGCACTCACTATGTACGCATCCCAATATCCGATTTGCGCACCAGGATCCATCTACAAGATACTTGGTCTTTGGATGCAGAACCAACTCCCCAAGTTTGGTTTTGCTTGATATACTCAAGCGCCTCTTGCATATAGCATGACACCAAATATCTTGTGCAAGAGCCTCCTCAACTATAGTAGGCACATGGTCTTGAAGAATCTATGACATAAGGGTGTAGTTCACACAAACTGAACTAATACATTGGGCCTACAATTTGGGCTGAACTATGTAGGCATGTTGGGATAGCAAGAAAATGGGAAACACTTGAGTCTTGCATAAGCTATCGATACCACCATGGAATGGTTATGGGGTCATTATGTTATGAAGAAGATTGAGTAGCCATCAGCATATGTAAACCATCTATTTGGGATAGGGGCTTTCCCTTGCTATGTGAAGGCAAATCTCCCTTATCCAAAGAGGAAGGTTCCCCTTCTAAAAATTCAATACCCCAGAAGAAACCTGAGGGGATAAGGATGGAGTATGAATACATGA
Organism: Lygodium microphyllum; assembly: GCF_053477565.2. Taxonomy (NCBI): domain Eukaryota; kingdom Viridiplantae; phylum Streptophyta; class Polypodiopsida; order Schizaeales; family Lygodiaceae; genus Lygodium; species Lygodium microphyllum. The sequence continues at coordinate 93,869,622 of NC_141139.1, forward strand.
AGGTAGAGTACTAGAAGAAGAAGGAGCTATCAAAGGAGGAAGAAAAGGCACATTAAAGATCACGTCCTTACTCATCTCGACCTTTTGTTTTGTTAGGTTGTAGAGTCAATAGCCCTTTGTGGTCATGCTATGCCCATGAAGATAAGCTTCTTCAACTTGGAGTCAAGTTTTCTCCCTCTTTTCTTCTTGTCTATATGGAAAAATGCATCATACCTCAAGAAGCAAAAGTGGAAACAAAAGGCTGCTTTCCAAAGAAAGCCTATTCTATAATGAGGAGATAGGAGATTGGTTATTGATGTGAATTGTAATAGCCACCACCTCAATCCAAAGGGAGTGAGGAAGACCCCTATTTTCCAACATTGATTGGGCCATCTCAAGTATGGTCCAATCGGCATGCTCCACCATACTATTCTTGGATGGTGTGTTTGGATGGGAGAATTCCATTTGAATGTTGTTATTGCTACAAAAATTACAAAACTTGCCACGATGGTCTCTGCCAATGTTTCCAACCTTGAAAGATGTTTGTGTTTCAACCTTTCAATTGTAGAAGTTGGAGTACACCTCGCTCTTGTACTGTAACGTGCCCACCTAATGGTTCAGGCACATTTTTAGCGGTCCATCAAGAAATGAATCTAAGCGTCGTTGCTTGGCACTCCCATAGAATGTTCTGGGGTTTGTCGCCTAGGGTTTCCCAAGTCCGCCTCGCAACGAAACATTCACGGCCAAAACCATTAGGATCGACCTGAAATCTGGGTTTTTAGTTGCCAAGGTCTCCTAATAGCATTCTAGTGTCAGGATCTTGGACATCCTACTTTACGTAGAGATACCCAAGCTGAAGTAGACCCATGCCGCACTTGGTTCAAATAGAATAGGAGATGAGAGGGATGTGCCACTCAACCTCTCTGCCTGTAGGGCATAGTCCCATTCAGGTCCCCTAAAACACCATGATTTGGGTTCTAACCTAATATTACCCAAAGATTGTATGATTGTAGAACTTTGTCACAAACAACAATGAATGTGGGTGCTCACGACATCTGCTAAGGTGTAAGGGGCATAGGAACCCTCCCCTTAAATATTAAAGGAAAGGGAAAATTAAAAAAGAACTCAAAAAAATTTTCCCCTCCCCTCTCTCCCCGCTGACAGTAGTTGGGGAAGGAGAGAGGGAGTGGGAGAGGTGAGTTGGCAGGGGAGGCATGCACCCTCTAGGTGGAGGGTGGCCATGCCAACTATCCCCTCCCGATTCTCCCCTCCCCAGGACAGAGGCTACGCCATCTCACACCAGCTCGCCATCTTGCTGCACACCCCCTGTGTTTGATTGCGCCAACCCCCCCGTGGGGCCTCGTCTGAAGCCATCCCCATTAGGCGATTGCCACCTCTTCTGGGCCCTATCGAACGGTGTCCCTTCCCCCCCCGGTGTGACTGACTGCAACAATGGCAGAGCTCTACCGGCGGCTGCTCCGCCACCCAACTATCACTTTTTCCTCGTCAGCACCCCGCAGGCCTTCTAGGCCTTTGATCCTAGTCAACTCCCCTAGTTATGTAACGCTGCGAACCCTCCTTGGGCCCTAAAAAAACTGCTGTCCTAGGCCCAAACAAACCACTTTTTCCCCCCCTTGGATGCTGCCGTAGGGTGAAAAGGAAAAAGAGAGGATAAGAAGGAGAGGGTGAGGGAAGAGAAAGAAGGATTGGAAGAGAGGAGGAGGAGGTGAAAAGAAGAAGGAGTAAGAGAAGGGAGGAGAGAGAGAGAAGAGAAAGAATGATTGGGAGAGAGGTGAGAAGAAGGAGTGGAAGAAAGAAGGAGAAGGGAAGCAGAAGGAGTGAAGGAGTAGGAGTGAGGGAGAAGGATTAAGGGAGAGAAGAAGGAGGAGTGGGTAAGAAATAGAGGAAGGAGGTAGAAGGAGGAGAGAAGTAGGAGTAGAGGATAAGGGATAGTGAAGGAGTAGGAGTGAGGGAGAAGGATTAAAGGGAGAGAAGAAGGAGGACTCGGTAAGAAGGAGAGGAAGGAGGTAGAAGGAGGAGAGAAGTAGAAGGAGGAGAGGATAAGGGATATAAGGAGGGAAGAAAAAGGAGGGAGAAAAGACAAAAGAAGAAGTGGGTTGAAAAGAAGGAGGTAGAAGAGTGAGAAGGAGGAGAGGAGTAGAAGAAGGGAAGGAGTAGGAGAGAGGAGGAGGAAGAAGAAGAAGAGGTAGAGGAAGAGAGGTGAGAAGTGGTAGAGGAAGGAAAAGATGAAGGAGCAGAAGGAGAAAGAAGTGGGAGAAGGACAAGAAAAGAGGTAGAAGAAAGAAAAAGGGGGTAACCGCTACGAGACACCTAAGCCACTCTCCTGGCAATGAACCACATCCGGCGGGGTCTTCCCAACCGATCGCATCTAACTGAAACTGTTAAGGTCCGAACTGCCCAATCTCCACAAGGTGAATGGCTCCCAAGAAGAAAGTCGTGGGAAGCATAGGCGCCCAAGCCACCGGTAATGCTGGAGGGATGAGCACAACGACTAACGTAGCACACACGAATCAAGCCCAGGTTTCAAGCATTAAAAAAGTTAATTTAGGACTTAGTTCTCATGGAAGGATTAATGTCGTGCATAAGGTTTTGTTTATACTAAAAACTAAGTTGCATGCAACGGTAGGGTTGAACTCGCATAAGTTTTTACTCACCTAAAATGATAAGGTTATCACCTTACCTCACATGAAATGATAACTTCTACACACATAAAATGATATGGTTATCGCCTTATTTCACATAGCTTTTTAACCAGTTCAGTGCATGAATAGTCATTTAGAATTCATGTTTCGCAATCATGGTTAAAAGAAACACATGAAATGCTAATTTCTGTCATAAGATACACTTGCATCATTGGAAAATAAAACCCTAGACTTCCATAGATGCAAGTCACATGTGATCCGGTGCATTAGGAATAAGTACTCATTGCCAGGAATAAAGGGAGATAAAAGCTATTTAAGGAACAACTATACTAAATGCACAACGTGCATGATGGTTGGGAACTCCTACATAGAACCGCACTAAGAGAATTGAAAGGATCGCATGCATCTAAACCACATCTTGAAAAATTTAAATGAGGAATCATGTGTTGCCATGTGTGTTAACTGAGCTTGGTTGGAATTAGAGATTAAAGACCCTTGGTTGGGTTCCGAATAAGATATGTCCATTACTGACCAGCTAGTGCTTGAGTTAAGGACTAAGATACCCTAAGGAAGTATAAAGTCAACTTACCAAGACCATTTGCTCTTGATGAAATTATTGGGATTTCGCCAAGCCGCAGAAAGACCCAAGATTGGGTGTTGGGCATCCGTGAAAAAGGAGTCACACCTTAGCAGTCCGTCGCACAAACTACCTCCGAAATGTTCATGCTTGTACTTAGATACATTATTTGATTTCTTCACTCAAGGAACTAGTTCAAGGAAAACACTTAATGCTTCAGGTTGAAATCCTGGAGGGAGAGGTAGGAACAATTACCTCCGACTGTCTACCTGGCCCTAACCAAGGGGGTTGTTAGCCGCATTGGGTATATGGACCTAACCCTCCAGGAGAGCTCTCTCCATGGGTATTGCTTGGAGTGGGAGGACGCTTGGGTGCCAGGGGAGGCTCTGGCTATAAATCCCTTGTCTTCAGATCTTGTGCAAGAGGCCAAAATGACTTGAGATAGGATCTCGAGGCCCAGGTACTAGTCTATGGGCAGAACTTGGAACAGCGATCTTATAGATTGCTGGGATGGCCTTTGACTTGATGTTGGATGTAATCCGGAATCATGATAAATAAAGAACAGATGCTTGAGAAAAAGGAACTTGCTTGACATTGTTTTTGTATTAGTGCCTAAGTTACGAGAAGGAACCCGTGATTAATTTATTTATTTAAGGGAGCTGATTTTGCAGGTCAAAATGTAATGTGTTAGGTAAGTAGATAACTAAAGTAAATTGAGGAAAGTGCCGTGGACGTGCCTCAGGTTCCTATGGAAGGGTGGTCCTGGTCAGCTGGGAACTTTTCTCAAATGATGAGATGATAATACAATGAGGACCTAGAGAATTGCCGGTAGGAAAGGAACCCTGACGTTGGGTCGATCCCAAGTGGGAATGGCTAGACTCTTCCGCTTGGGGCAGACTCAGGAAGACCTAGATCGCAAACCTTGTGTCATTTCCTGCGAGTGCCAGGTGGAGCCTTCTAGACCCTCCTCCAGATGGGCTGCTAAGACATGTCCCGCAATCAGACAAACGTGCACGTTACAGTTGGTATTAGAGAAAACCAACAGAATCTAATATTTACAAAGGAACTTAATGGAGGAAGGAAAATAGAGCAATGTTTGCTATTTAGAACATTTCCTTACTTACTTATGGATACTGGGATGCAAAGTTACGAAGCATGGAGCAAATTCTTGGTGTTCCAGGTTATATTTATGAGTGCAATGCATGCTTCAGATTATCAATGGAGGCTAGGTATGATGAATATTCTAGACAGCATCTACAATCCTTCACCCCTGTACGTGGAACGAAGATGGACGGGAGAATCAAGAATATATTACATAGCAGCCCAGCGACTTGCGTACCTTCAGACCAACTTGAAGAGAATCAAGTGGATGGAGGATTTAAAGATCGTGAAGCTGTTCATCTTTGTCGAAGCTCATGCAAATGCAACCCTGCATGTTGGCAGTCGGCAAGTCAAGCAGAACAAGTATGTGTATGATGAAGTGACTCGGGTGATCCCTGCCGACAGAATCAAAGTGCTGGGGCGTTATGAGAAGGACGGGTATCAAAGGAAGGGATATCCCAAGCTTCCTTTGACTTATCGATTCTTGAAAATCCATGACCCCTCTCCATATTATTACTCAATCCCTATAGCTGAATGTAACACAATCCTATTTTTCCTAAACTGATGTGCCAATCAGCTTGTTCTACTTTCCCAAAATAACTGTACTTAAAAAGGGCTATGCCCTCATGAATGAATAAGATTTTATTACTATCTATCCTGACTGTAAATGTTGGCAAAGGAGTTAAGTGATTAGGTCACTTGGCAAAAAGCTGTGCTGGTCATATTAACGTAATGTGAGAAACATTTGGTAAGTTTTTAACATAAAGAATCCTATTGCCCAGGTGCAACCCCAAGTGCAGATTCCAAGTCCGACCCCTACACTAAGTACAGCTGTGATTCAAGAGAAGAAGGTCCTTCTCAAACAAATCAAACCCCTTGAATTCGATGGTAAGGGAAGGATTGTTCAAACTGATGTCGAGATCTGGATCGAGTCCATGGAGGACTATTTTGAGGCAGCAGGAACTGCACTTGCTAACCAACCTATGATCGCCAAACTTAAGCTTACAGGCAAAGCAAGAATTTGGTGGAAACAGTAGTGCAGAGACCAAGGGATCTCGGAAGGGACAGTCACTTGGGAGAAGCTTAAGGAAGTTGTGCGAGGGAGGTACCTGCCCCCTGCCTACCACACACAGAAGATGAACGAATTCTATGAATTGAAGCAGCTTAGACTATCCCTTGATGCATATTATTCAAAGTTCGTCTCTCTCTTAAAGTATGCGCCACAAATGGATATGACACAACATGTGTCAAAGTTTTGTGTTGGGTTAAATCCACCCATAAAGACCCGCTTGGAATCAATGCACCCAACGGACCTACAAGTTGCACTCATTCAAGCTGCACCAATAATACAGGAGGTGCAGACCAAGCTAAGGAACAACAGGACTTGGCCTTACAGGGATTAGAACAAGGGAATGTATAGGTCTCAGGCTAAGAGAGCGCAGGGCCAGAATCAGGGACAAAGGAAGAAAGCTAGGATCAACGCTGTCAACAACTTTGTTCCTACACAAGGTAATGGCCGCAATCTCCATTGCTTCCATTACAACGAGCCTGGACACTTCAAGAGGCAGTGTCCCAAGCTTAGCAGAGGACAATGCCAAGGGACATTCCAAGGAGCCGCCCATGGCCAAGGAGCCACCGTCATGGCCAAAGGGAGAACCTCCACTGTTGCCAATAAGGAGCTAGGCAATGAAGAAGATCCATCCATGGATGCTGACATCGAGAGGGCAACAATTCACACTGCTCTTCACAAGAAGGGTCCAAATCGCCAATTCTCGGTAATCCAAACTCCATCAGATTATGAAGGTAAAAGCTTCAAAACCTTAATTGATTGTGGCAATACACATTCCTTCATTTCACCGATTTGTGCAAAAAGACTAGGGATAGCCACAGTAGACTCATCTACTTTACTTGTGGAATTAGCAAATGGTCGTGAGGTCTCTTGTACCGGGCAAACTGCTAAGGTGAATTTCCTACTGGGTGGGAAGCTGACTTCAGTGAGATTTAGGGTAATGAACCTAGGTGTCCACGAATGTTTTCTCAGAATGGATTGGCTAATACCCAATGATGCCCACATACACTGCGGTAAGGGCCAAGTTTCCTTTCAAAATTCTGAAGGGGAACTAGTTACAACTCAAGGAGAGGCTGGTAAGCCAAAAATTTTACTAGCAAAAGCAACACGGATAATAAAAGGAGTTAGAAAGGGTCTACCTATCTATTTGATTAAATTAAATAAGCTAGATCAGAATCATGAATCTGGGGAAGAACCCTCCTGGTTAAAAGAATACACATATGTATTTCCTGAGGAGCTGACATAACTTCCTCCTCAAAGGGAAGTTGACCATGAAATCAAGCTAGCGCCAGGAGCTGCACCAGTCGCAAAGAGACCATATAGGATGTCCATCCCGGAAGCGATTGAACTGAAGGAGCAACTCAAGTAACTGTTAGACCAAGGCTACATCCGTCCTAGCAGTTCACCATGTGAAGCTCCAGTGCTGTTCCGGAAGAAGAAAGATGCAACACTTCAGCTATGCATTGACTATAGAGGGTTAAATCAATCGACCATTAAAAACAAATACCCCATTCCAAGAATAGATGAACTTCTTGACTGTCTTCAAGGTGCGAAGATCTTCTCTAAGATGGATCTCAGGTCTGGATATTATCAGATAAGGATCAAGGAGGAAGATATCCCGAAGATTGCATTCAGCACAAGGTATGGACACTTTGAATTCCTAGTGATGTCATTAGGACTGACAAATGCTCCTGCTACCTTCAACAGGTTAATGCAGGATATCTTTAGGCCCTATCTTGATGACTTCATACTTGTCTTCTTTGAGGATACCCTAGTCTACTCTAAGCAGGATAAAGATCATGAACCCCAGCTTCGCATTGTTCTTGAAACAATGAGAGCACACAAGCTTTATGCCAAGAAGAAGAAGTGTGCATTTTTCAAGCAACAGATTGAATATCTGGGATTCATTGTATCAGCGAAAGGAATTTCAGTGGATCCGGCCAAAGTTAGAGACGTTCTAGAATGGCCAACACCAGCTTCTATCACAGAAATACATAGTCTTCTTGGATTGGCGGGATGATACAGGATCTTTATCAAAAACTATGATTTGATTGCAGCACCTCTGACTGATCTACTAAAGAAGCAAGTAGCAATTGTATGGTCACTTGTTGCTGAACAGACCAGCTTTGACAAAATAAAGCAAAGCTTGGTGTTAGCACCCATCCTGAAACTTCCTGATCTAATTAAGGAGTTTGAAGTGGTAATTGATGTAAGCGCACTTGCCTTAGGATGTGTGCTTATACAAGAAGGCCACCCCATAGCATACTTTTCAAGGAAACTGAAGAGCCATGAAAGGAATTACGCTACCCATGATCTGGAGCTGTTGGCTGTCATCCATGCGCTCAAACTTTGGAGACATTACTTGCTGGGTAACAAATTTGCCTTAGTGACAGACCATAAGAGTCTTAAATAGATTTTCACCTAGAATGAGCTCAATATGAGGCAACGTTGATGGATCAAAGTGCTGGAAGAATATGATTTTGAAATCAAATATAGGCCTGGAAAAGAGAATGTAGTTGCTGATGTAGTCAGTCTTGCAAGGAATTTTTGAATTCTCTGATTTTGCAAGATCCATCAATAGCAAGATCTCTAGCCACAAAGGTACCAATGCCAAACAACCCAATTCTTGAGCTAGCTAGAGAAGAGGCATGTCATGACCCAGTCTATCACAAATTGCTAAGGGAGATCCCCATCAAAGATCAAGACCCGAAACTAAAGATGAAGTATCAAGAATTCTCTGTCAGTAGTAGACTTGTCTACTTTAGGACAAGATTATGTATCCCCGCATGCCAATCTCTCAAGCAGAAGATACTTTGGGAAGCCCATGACTCCCCTTTCTCAGGACATCCTGGCTATGCCAAGACCCTTAATGCGGCCATGAAGAGCTATTATTGGGATAGGCTCAAAGGTGACGTTCTCAAATATGTCACAGAATGTTTGTCTTGTCAATGCATTAAGGCAAAACATGTCAAAATGCCAGGGAAATTGCAACCACTTGACATTCCCCAAATGAAATGGGAATTCATTAGTATGGACTTTGTGGTTGGCCTATCCCAAGTTCAGGGAGGATACAACTCTATTATGGTTGTAGTAGATATGCTCACCAAGGTTGCACATCTCATCCTTGTAAAGACAAACTATAAAGCAGCCTCAGACATTGCTAGATTATTCATCAAGGAAATATTCAAACTGCATGGGTTACCCAGAAGAATCATTAGTGATTGTGACTCTCTCTTCCCATCACACTTCTGGAGGGCTATCTTCGAGGCCATTGGGACTCAAATCTATTTAGTTACAGCTTACCATCCCCACACCGATAGTCAAATAGAACGAGTCAACCAAGTCATTGAAGATATGCTTAGGGCACACTGCTGTCACAAACCCAAAAAGTGGATTCAATATTTGCCACTGGTTGAGTTTGCCTACAATGCTTCTTACCAAAAAAGTATTCAGATGACCCCTTTCCAAGAATTGTATGGGCACGATTGTCATACTCCTTTGAGTTTCTCGGATCCAACCTTGAGGGTTGAAGCTTCAAAGTAGATGTTAAAAGACATGGATGACCAAATCAAATCAATAAGACAAGACATCCAAGCCACCAAGGATAGACAGAAGGCTTACGCGGACTTGAAATGGCAAGACAGATCCTTCGTTGAAGGTGATATGTTCTTCATCCGCATATGCCCTAAAAAGAGTTCACTATCCTTGGGTGAGTACAAGAAGCTGAGTCCAAGGTATTGCGAACCTTATAAGATCACTAAGTGCCTAGGACCTAATGCTTACAAAATACAACTGCTCGCAACCCTTAAGGTTCATAATGTATTCCACGTTAGCCTATTGAAAAAGTATCTACCTAATCCAAATCATGTACTTGATGATCAGCAAGTTGTAATGCCTAGCCAAGGAGTCATTGAGCTAGGGCCTGATAGAGTCCTAGATGTCAGGGAGAGGCATTTGAGGTCAAGGACCTTGAAAGAATACCTTGTCTAGGGGAAATATTATCTCGAAGAGGATGCCACCTGGATGGACAAAGATACTCTCAACCAACAATACCCCCAGGTCCTCTCGAGATGAGGACATCTGGATTCCTCTAAGGCGGAGAGAATGTAAGGGGCATAGGAACCCTCCCCTTAAATATTAAAGGAAAGGGAAAATTTAAAAAAAAAACTCAAATTTTTTTTTTCCCTCCCCTCTCTCCCCATCGACAACAGTCGGGGAAGAAGAGAGGGAGCGGGAGAGGGGGGTTGGCAAGGGAGGCATGCACCCTCCAGGTGGAGGGTGGCCATGCCAACTATCCCCTCCCTGCCCCTTATATAGGGGAGGGCTTATCCCCTCCCCAGGACAGAGGCTATGCCATCTCATGCTAGCTCACCATCCTGCTGCACACCCCCCTGCGTCTGATTGCACCAAACCCCCCCCCTATGGGGCCTCTGTCAAGATTATGGGAGAGAAGGAAGGAGTCTCACTTGTAGCTTTCTCACTTACACAATGGGAGAATACACACAAAGGTGGAGGTTGAAAATAATTTTCCTCTTCTTAGTTGTGTAAGCCAAAAAGAACACTAGTACAGAGAAATAGAAAAACCCTATATATGGGTCTCAAACCAAACTCAACTAACTAAGGTGGCATACTAATTGAGCCACGAACTAGAGTAGATAAGGATAGCTGTTATCTAGCTATTATTCATGGGCGGTGTACCAACCGCATCTGCAGCTAACAAGTTGGTGACATAAATGCACAACGATCACCCTAGCATATCACGAGTCGAGGTCGATATCTCAACACTCCCCCTCGAGCTCAATCCCAATTCCTGCACACCAAGCAAGTCTTTGAACTTGCGCAGCTTCTCTGTGCCCAATGCCTTCATGAATATGTCAGCTACCTGATCCTCTGTGCTGACATAAACTAGATCAATAAGACCTAGTAAAACCCTCTCTCGCACATAGTGATAATGCACCTCAATGTGCTTTGTTCTAGCATGATACACTGGGTTATTTGCCAAGTGTATACTACTCATGTTGTCACAATAAATGACAACTGGCCCATCTCTAGGCTAATGCATATCATAAAGTAGCTTATGCAACCAAGCTACCTCACAAGCAGCCATTGCTGCACCCCTGTACTCAGCCTCTGTGCTCGACAAGGCAACTGTAGCTGTTTCTTGATGCTCCAAGTGACTGCAGCACTCCCAAAAGCGAACACATATCCACTGGTAGATCGTCTATCAGAAATACTACCAGCCCAATCAGCATCAGTGTATCCATGCAACTGTATCTGAACCCCAGTCTCATAAAATAGTCCGTACTACAATGTGGACTTCACATACCTGCGTATGCGTCTAGCCACATCCAAATACGATTTCCTTGGAGCCTGCATAAACTGACTTACCAATCCAACAACGTAACTCAAATCTGGCCTGGTAATAGTCATATAAATCAAACTTCCTACTATGCGTCTGAACATAGTAGGGTCTTCGAGAAGCTCACCTGCATCTGCGCTCAGCTTCACATTCTGCTCTAAAGGAACTGAAATAGGCTTATAGCCTGTCATCCCATATTTGGACAGCATGTCCAATCCATATTGCCTCTGCAAGAGCCGTATCCCACTTGGTGATCTAATCACCTCAATGCCCAAGAAATAACGCAGCTTTGCCAAATCCTTCATCTCAAACTTCTGCTTCAATAGCATTTTTACATGAAGGATATCTTCATCACTATCACCTGTCATAATCAAATCATCAACATAAATGACAAGTAGCATAATACATTTCTCTGTTTTTCTCACATAAAGTGAGAAATGTGCCTTGGAAATCTGAAAGCCAATAGTGACAAGATACTGTCCTATCTTGTCAGACCATGCTCTAGGTTCTTGCTTTAAGCCATACAAGGCTTTCTTCAACCTGCAAACAAACTCAGGATGAATAGCATGCACATAACTTGGTGACTGCTCCATATAGACCTCTTCTTGCAAATCACTATGTAAGAAGGCATTCTTTACATCCATCTGATGTAAAGACCATCCCTTTGATGTAGCCATAGCAATGACTGCTGTTACGATTGCCATCCTTGCAACCGGATTGAATGTTTCTTCATAATCAATGCCATATGTTTGTGCATACCCCTTGACTACTAATCTTGCCTTGTATTTGTTCACAGAACCATCTGCATTGTGCTTCACCTTATAAACCCACTTACAACCAATTGCATTCTTATCTTTAGGCAAATGTACCAATTCCCATGTAGCATTTTCTTCCAAGGCATCCATTTCTTCATCCATGGCTTTCTCCCATTTTTCTTTTCCCATGGCTTGCTCAAAAGAAGTGGGTTCTGGTTCCTGTATCACTTTAACTATATAGGCATAGTGAATGGTTGTAAATCCATAATATTTCAGCCTATCCACAAGATACCTAGCTCTGGTAGACCTACACAAAGTAAGTTCACTCGCAGGTGCTCTCAAAACATCCCTGGTCTTCCTTACTCCAGGAGTAACAATAGAAGGAATACCCAACTCATCATCAATGCTCTTTTCTGAGCCACTGGATTCACCATCCACATAAGAATGACCTGCATTCACATCAAACATGGGCTGATATACCTTCTCTTTTCCTTTTCGTGAAACCTGCATACCACTATCTGCATTGCTTTGAGGAGATTCTCCTGATCTCAATCTTTCTGTCCATGGCGAAGAATGTGAACCACTACTAGAGGACACTCCAGGTCCACTAATATTTTGTGACTGTGCTGCTGTGAATTCTGTGCAGCATTACCATTTTGTGCATCTACATCATCAATCACATTTACTGGTTTATACCAGCTACTCATCTCATCAAAAACAACATCTCTGCTCATTGTAAACTTACGAGTAGAAGGGTTATAGCATATATACCCTTTTTGCTGCAGAGAGTAACCAATAAAGATGCACTTCTCAGCTTTTGGATCCAACTTGGATTTTAACTCATCTAGCACATGAACATAGGCAATGCAACAAAAAATTTTCAAATGAGAAATATCTAGTTTCCTACCAGTATACCTCTCCTCTGGAGTCATCCCATGTATTGCTGCAGTGGGAATCCTATTCATTATGTAGACTGCTGTAGCAACTGCTTCATCCCAGTAAAAATCTGGCAAGTCTTTTTCGTTGAGCATAGCATGAGATACCTCTCCAATATGCCTGTTTTTTCTTTCTGCAATTCCATTTTGCTGTGGGGTATGACTACATGAATATTGTTGCTTTATGCCATGCTCCTGCAAGAACCTTGCAAACTCATTTGAGAGGTACTCTCTCCCTCCATTTGACCTTAGGCATTTTATTTGCAGGCCTGTTTCTTTTTCAACCATAGCTTTAAGAGTTTTGAAATGCCCAAAAACTTCACTTTTCTTTTTCATAAAATACACCCAAACTTTTCTACTATAGTCATCAATAAAAGTGACAAAATAATGACAGCCTCCAATAGATGCAGCTTTAGTAGTCCACATATAAGAGTGGATTAATTCCAATGGCTTGTTACTCTCTTGAACATGTCTAGGAAATGGTTTCCTTGCCTATTTTCCAAATTGACAGGCTTCACATACCTTATGCATTTCTGCAACCTTGAATTTAGGCAAACTTGCAACAATATTTTGGGCTTGCATTGATTTAAGTCGCTGTACATTAACATGACCAATGCGTTTATGCCAGATATCAATATCTGCAACTACACGGGTCCCATGTGCAAACATTGCTGCACTCAATTCAGGCATGTCTGCATCCAATGTAAACATTCTGCCCTTCTTCTTTCCTTTTGCTATCAAGTGACCTTTATTTTTCATATCCTCAACAAAGCATCCATGAGGATTAAATCTGACCTACAAGCCCTGCTCAACCATTTGACCAACAGAAACTAGGTTCTTGGTGATATTCGGGACATGAAATACATTCAACAGGTATTTCTTTTTCCCATCCTGCATAGACAAAGGAAATTTTCCAATCTGCACAATACGATGTGCAGTATCATCACCAGTCTCCACAAATCCTAGTTTTTCCATTTTCCTTGCATCCTACATCCATTCTACATGACCTGTCATGTGGTTTGATGCACCTGAATCAACATACCACACATCGTTGCTTTCTTCTGCACTTGTCACAAAATTGGTCATGTGCTGTACCATAAACAAATGATCATTTCTGTCATCACCCTGTCTACTAGAAGATGCATAATTCCCTTGTTGCAATTTTCCATTCATGATGTCATTCTACTTTTTATAGCAGTCTTTAGCCATATGACCCATTTTACCATAGTAGTAGCATTCCACATTGCTGTTTACATTTTGCCCTCTTTACCATCCACCACGACCTCTTTGGCTCCCCCTACCTCTAGAGTTACCACGTCCTCCTGCATAGAACTAGTTTTCTTGAGTTTGCTGCATATTCTGATTTCTACCACGGCCTCCAGATTGGCCTCCTCTACCTCTGCCTCTACCTCTTCCAGCATTTGAGTAGAAGATAGCTTCTTTTGAAGTTCCTCCTGAAGAAGATGCACCACCATTTCTCTGCTCCTCAGAAATTAGAAGAGCAATCAACTCCTCAAAATCAAGAAATCTTTCACGGACGGAAATGGATGTTTGGAACTATGCATAATCCTTTCCTAAACCATTGAAGGTCACAGAAACTAAATCATCATCTTCCACTGGCGACCCAATGGAAGCAAGTGCATCTGCAATCTTCTTTACCTTCATGTGGTAGTCATTGATGCTCATACTTTCTCTTTGCACATTGTGCAACTCTTGCTTGAGCTGCATTTTCCTGGCTTGCGTTTTTGTGCTATACATTTTTTGACAAAGTATCCCATGCCTCCTTTGGTATACTTGCATCCTGAATATGAAAAATCATAGAGTTTGAAATACTAATAGACAGCCAGTACATAACTTTTCTGGCTCTCTCATGCCATCCTTTAAATGCTTGCATTTGCTGTTGATTGGGAACATCAGGAAGAACTGGTTCTTCTTTATTTCCTGTAATGAATTCCCAATATCATTTTCCCATAAGGAAATTCGTCATTCTAAACTTCCATGCTTGGAAGTTGTTCTTGTCAAGCTTTTCAGTGACAATCTGTGAAAGAGAATCAGATGCCATTACAGAACACTGCAAAAAATTCTGTCACTGCAAAAAACACAGCTTCAGCCTCACAAGGGCAAATCTGCAAAACTGACGAAAGTGGTATTTGACCACACAGTCACTTCCTAGTGATGATTTTGCATCAACAGGCAACAAGGATGATTATGTAACTCCCAATGTCTCTGTGCATAGGCATACGATGCAATTTCTATGGTAACTTTTCACCGACCTGTAGAACAGTGGTCGCACAGCAAAAAATAGGGCCTTTTCCTGAGTGCGTGTGGAAAACTTCCACCTCCAAAATAGGCCACGAAATGGCCTCGAATAAAAAAAACAAGGCAACCAAGGGCTAAAGCCTTTCCCGCAACATATATTGCCCTCTTGCTATGTAAACTATTACACGGTGTAGCAAACAGAATCTGAGAAAGAGATAGAGAGTACACAACAGAAAAGAGGAGATTCAGTAAATTCTTTAACTCCAAACAACTAATACAAAGATGGCTCTATCCACCCGTGCACTTCCACTGTGTGAAGCTTAGATGGTGATCTAGACAGAAGATAGGTGAAGAGCTTAAGGCTAGCTGGAACAACAACTCTGACTGGGTGAAAGATATAAGTGATCGATGGCTGTGAAGGGGTTTAGCTTTTATAGCCTGCGAAGGCCGTGAGGTTGGCCTGACCAACCTACCATATAAGCCTCCACTAGTCGGCTAGGGAATATTCCCTTTACCATCGGGCCGGGGGCGCTGCCCTCGGATCCCCACCAGGGGGGCCGCTAGCCCCCCTGGGACCCCCCCAGCCAGGGGCTGCTTCTGTGGCCCCTGGACCCCACAATAGGGGCCCCTTTTAACTCCCTTACCCCACAACTCAATGCAGTGCGCCTCGAGTTGCTACCAGCTTAACCACTCCATCTAACCCAAAGATTAGATCCACAACGGTCAGCTTTTTGCCATCCGATCACATAGACCTCATCTAATATACAAGTCAGGACTCAACCAATGTCCGGGCTCACATTTGGCTTCTCCTCATAATGGGGGCCTTACAACTTTGAGCACCATGGATCATTGGTAGCACCTAATGAGGGTGGGGCATTGATCATATCTAACATGCTATACCACGAAGGGCGTCTCAATCTGAGACAATGCACTCTTGCACTTTTCGGCTGTGCTATCTGTAGAGATTTGCTCCCAAACTCGAAAAATGAAAGCAACACTGGTCCTCTTACCAGAACACCGCGAACTTGGTTTGCTTTCTTGAGCTCCTTACCACGAACCAGGCTCTGATACCATGTCAAGATTGTGGGAGAGAAGGAAGAAGTCTCACTTGTAGCTTTCTCACTTACACAATGGGAGAATACACACAAAGGTGGAGGCTGATAACAATTTTCCTCTTCTTAGTTGTATAATCCAAAAAGAAAACTAGTACATAGAAATAGAATAACCCTATATATGGGTCTCAAACCAAACTCAACTAACTAAGGTGGCATACTAACTGAGCCACGAACTATAGTAGATAAGGATAGTTGTCATCTAGCTATTATTCATGGGCGGTGTACCAACCGCATCTACAGCTAACAAGTCGATGACATAAATGCACAACAATCACCCTGGCATATCACGAGTGGAGCTCGATATCTCAAAAGCCTCGTCTGTGCCATCCCCATTAGGCACTCGCCACTCCCTGGGCCCTTCAGAATGGGGTCCCTTCCCCCCCCTCGTTAGCACCCCGCAGGCCATCTAGGCCTTTGATCCTAGTTAACCCCCCTAGTTACGTAACACTGTGGACCCTCCTTGGGCCCCAACAAACCGCCGTCTTGGGCCCAGATAAACCGCTTCCCTCCCCCCCTGGATGCTTCTTGCCGTAGGGTGAAAAGGAAAAAGGACAGGATAAGAAGGAGAGGGTGAGGGAAGAGAAAGAAGGATTGGAAGAGAGAAGGAGGAGGTGAAAAGAAGAACGAGTAAGAGAAGGGAGGAGAGAGAGAGAAGAGAAAGAAGGATTGGGAGAGAGGTGAGAAGAAGGAGTGGAAGAAAGAGGGAGAAGGGAAGGAGAAGGAGTGAAGGAGTAGGAGTGAGGGAGAAGGATTAAAGGGAGAGAAGAAGGAGGAGTGGGTAAGAAGTAGAGGAAGGACGTAGAAGGAGGAGAGAAGTAGAAGGGGGAGAGGATAAGGGATAGTGAAGGAGTAGGAGTGAGGGAGAAGGATTAAAGGGAGAGAAGAAGGAGGAGTGGGTAAGAAGTAGAGGAAGGAGGTAGAAGGAGGAGAGGATAAGGGATAGAAGGAGGGAAGAAAAAGGAGGGAGAGAAGAGGAAAGAAGAAGTGGGTAGAAAAGAAGAAGGAGGTAGAAGAGTGAGAAGGAGGAGAGGAGTAGAAGAAGGGAAGGAGTAGGAGAGAGGAAGAGGAAGAAGAAGAGGTAGAGGAAGAGAGGTGAGAAGTGGTAGAGGAAGGAGCAGAAGGAGAAAGAAGTGGGAGAAGGACAAGAAGAGAGGTAGAAGAAAGAAAAAGGAGGTAACCGCTACGAGACACCCAAGCCACTCTCCTGGCAACGAACCACATCCGGCGGTCTTCCCAACCGATCGCATCTAACCGAAACCATTAAGGTCCAGACTGCCTAATCTCCGCGAGGCAAATGGCTCCCAAGAAGAAAGTTGTGGGAAGCATAGGCGCCCAAGCCACCGGTAATGCTGGAGGGACGAGCGGAATGACCAACGCAACACACACGAATCAAGCCCAAGTTCCAAGCATTAAAAAAGTTAATTTAGGACTTAGTTCTCATGGAAGGATTAATGTCGTGCGTAAGGTTTTGTTTATACTAAAAACTAAGTTGCATGCAACGGTAGGGTTGAACTCGCATAAGTTTTTACTCACCTAAAATGACAAGGTTATCGCCTTACCTCACATGAAATGATAACTTGTACACACATAAAATGATAGGGTTATCGCCTTATTTCACATAAAATGATAGCTTTTTAACCAGTTCAGTGCATGAATTGTCATTTAGAATTCACGTTTCGCAATCATGGTTAAAAGAAACACATGAAATGTTAATTTCTGTTGTAAGATACACTTGCATCATTGAAAAATAAAACCCTAGACTTCCATAGACGCAAGTCACATGTGATCCAGTGCATTAGGAATAAGTACTCATTGCTAGGAATAAAGGGAGATAAAAGCTGTTTAAGGGACAACTATACTAAATGCACAACGTGCATGATGGTTGGGAACTCCTGCATAGAACCACACTAAGAGAATTGGAAGAATCGCATGCATCTAAACCACATATTGAAAAATTTAAATGAGGAATCATGTGTTGCCATGTGTGTTAACTGAGCTTGGTTGAAATTAGAGATTAAAGACCTTTGGTTGGGTTGCGAATAAGACATGTCCATTATTGACCAACTAGTGCTTGAGTTAGGGACTAAGATACCCTAAGGAAGTATAAAGTCAACTTACCAAGACCATTTGCTCTTGATGAAATTATTGGGGTTTCTTCAAGTCACGGAAAGACCCAAATTATTGGGATTTCACCAAGTCGCAGAAAGACCCAAGATTGGGTGCTAGGCATCTGGGAAAAAGGAGTCACACCTTAGCAGTCGGTTGCACAAACTACCTCCGAAAGGTTTGTGCTTGTACTTAGATACATTATTTGATTTCTTCACTCAAGGAACTAGTTCAAGGAAAACACTTAATGCTTCAAGGTTAAATCCTGGAGGGAGGGGTAGGAATAGTTACCTTCGACTGTCTGTCTGGCCCTAACTAAGGGGGTTGTTAGCCGCGCTGGGTATATGGACCTACCCCGCCGTGAGAGGTCTCTCTATGGGTACTGCTTGGAGCGGGAGGACGCTTGGGTGCCAGGGGAGGCTTTGGCTGTAAATCCATTGCCTCCGGATCCAGCGCAAGAGGCCGACGTGACTCGAGATGGGATCTTGAGGCCCGAGTACTAGTCTATGGGCAGAACTTGGAACAACGATCCTGCAGATTGCTGGGATGGCCTTCGGCTTGATGTTGGATATAATCCAGAATTATGATAAATAAAGAATAGATGCTTGAGAAAAAGGAACTTTCTTGACATTGTTTTTGTGTTAGTGCCTAAGTTACATGAAGGAACCCGTGATTACTTTGTTTAATTAAGGGAGCTGATTTTGCATGTCAAAACGTAATGTGTTAGGTAATTAGATAACTAAAGCAAACTGAGGAAAGTGTGGTGGATGTGACTTAGGTCCATCCTACAGAAGGGTGGTCCTGGTTAGCTGGGAACTTTTCTCAAATGATGTGATGATAAGACAATGAGGACCTAGAGAATTGTCGGTAGGAAAGGAACCCTGACCTCAGGTCAATCCCAAGTGGGAATGGCTAGACTCTTCCACTCGAGGCAGACTCAGGAAGACCTAGATTGCAAACCCTATGTCATTCCCTACAAGTGCCAGGATCCTTCTAGACCCTCCTCCCGATGGGC
Source organism: Lygodium microphyllum (assembly GCF_053477565.2). NCBI lineage: Eukaryota > Viridiplantae > Streptophyta > Polypodiopsida > Schizaeales > Lygodiaceae > Lygodium > Lygodium microphyllum. The sequence goes on from NC_141139.1 coordinate 93,888,555, forward strand.
TGCTAAGACGTGTCATGCAATCAAAAAAACGGGCACGTTACGTAAGGTGGATTTTCCATATTTGAATGCTTAGCGTTGCCCTTCTTGGGTCTTTCTTGCCTTGGCTTCAATTCGCATTATCCTCTGAAGAAAAGAGAATACCCTCTTCTAGGCCTCACTCCTATGTAATAGGAGTGAGCAATTATGCTATTGGATTTATATCTCATAGTTTTTGGATGGTAGCTTCCCTAAGTTGCTAACCTTTGGTTCTTATCTTAAGGTCCCGGTCTTAGATGATTCAAACTAGGATTTCAATTGGTTAGTTGGTAACCATTTTCCCACCTTAGAAATTTATCGGGGTTCTAAGTTTACCCTAGGGTTTCCTTCCCTCAAGATAGCAGGAACTTTTGTTCATTCCTCTCACAAGTCAAGCGTAACTAAGCCCATTTACAATCCTTAAATAGTTGCGAGCATCAATTGTAACGTGGCAAATGGTCATTCTTCTTGTGGATACGACATTCGAGTTTTCTTGTGTTAGCTTCGAGACGTATCATATTTTGAAAATGATATCTCCAAGAGTGTTTTGGACTCATCACGGTTGGTTATTGGGATAGAGACCAAAGAGCATATTTACTTGACTCTAAGTCAAAATATGGTCGTAATAACAACTTGACCTATTTACGATCAAATCCTTGTTGAGTCGAATTAAACCCTAGCCTCACTTATCATGTAGGACTTCATTTACCAAACTGGCCCTTGCAATTAAGCTTATCAATTCACATGCGCATCTTAAGTATACCTTTTAAGATGCATCCCTATTATGTGATGCAACTAAAAATGTCCATGATGCCATGCAAATCTAGATGCAAGTCCTTCTTGAGTTGATGATACGATGCGGGATTCCCATTCATGAAAAAATTCTTCTAGTGCATTTATGCAAATCATAAAGCATGACCTAAGTATTTAAGTGTGAGTGTACATGAGTTCATCGTAAATGCGGGTTAATTCAATCTAATGGTCTACAGGATGCAATTGACCTACACATAATATTTAAGTACATTAGCAATCTATGATGCATTTGCAAAAGTTCAAACCTAATATTTGGCTTAATACCGCAACAACCTGTAGATGCTTAATCTACTCATGGAAAATCATGGTTATTAAGGCTTTACAACTACCTTTGTGTTATGCAAATTATACGATGCAAAGTATGATTTCTTCCTAATGATATCCATGCTGAAATATTGGGTTTAAAGTACTAGACACGGTAGCGATACGTGGATTTGGAGTGTCAAATTAGCATTTTCACGCGATAATCCATTTGTGTTGATGGTGGCATCTTTGCCCAATCCTCCTTTCGTAATCGCGGCTTCTCTAATTACTTGAGAGAGTTTACACTTTGGGGCCATTTCGGATCTTGGAATGTGACCTTCACTCCTCTTCGAGGACTCCTTGGTGTTGGAGTTCCCTACGCTTGTCTTGACTTTCGCGATATCCTTGTCAACTAGAGGTAGTCGATGGAGAGATATCGGGAAGTGGTGATGGGGAGACATGATGCTTGAGGCTTCGTCCAGGTAAGGAATTGTCCTTGGGCCTCTTCTCTCTCTCTCTCTCTGTCTGTCTCTCTCTCTCTTCCTCTCTTACTCTAGGTTCCCCCTTCCCCCCCTCTCTCTCTCTCTCTCTCTCTCTCTCTGGCTAGAGCTCAAGAACTCCTTGGCTTGGAATTATAACTTGTTGATCATTGAGTATATGATTGGATACATATTTCTTTAGTAGGCTAACATGGAATACATTGTGAACCTTTACGTTCTCAGGGAGTTGGAGTTTGTAGGCACTGGGCCCTAGGCACTTGAGGATCCTGTAGGGTCCGCAATACCTTGGACTTAGTTTCTTAAATTCTCCCAACGATAATGAACTCTTCTTGGGTTGTACCCGAATAAAAACCATATCCCCTTCTTTGAAGAGTCGCTCTTGTCTATTTAGATCTGCATAGGCTTTCTACCTATCCTTGGCGGCTCTAATGTCTTGTTTGATGGCCTTGTTTTGCTCATCCATTTCCTCAAGCATTTTCTTGGAATCTTCTACCCTCAAGGTAGGATCTGAAAAGTTCAATGGAGTATGGAAATCATGCCCATATAATGCTTGAAAAGGTGTCATTTGAATGCTTTGTTGGTAAGAAGCATTATGGGCGAACTCTACCAATGGTAGATATTGGATCCATTTTCTGGGTTTGTAACAACAACAATGAATGTCTTCAATGACTTGGTTGACACTCTCTGTTTGGCTATCGGTTTGAGGGTGATAGGCTATAGTGAAACAATGTTGAGTCCCAATGGCCTCGAATATCCCTCTTTAGAAATGAGATGTGAAGAGGGAATCATGGTCACTAATGATCCTTCTAGGAAACCCATGGAGTCTAAATATTATTATGATGAATAATATGGCAATATCTAAAGCTTTATAGTTTGTATTGACTAGAACGAGGTGTGCAACCTTGGTGAGCATATCTATTATAACCATAATTGAATTGTATCCTCCTTGAACTGAAGGTAATCCAACAACAAAGTCCATGCTGATAAATTTCCACTTTATATGGGGAGTGTCAAGAGGTTGTAGCTTCCCATTCATCTTGACACACTCTGCCTTAATGCGCTGGCAAGATAAACATTCCGTGACATATTTGAGCACGTCTCCCTTAAGCCTTTCCCAGTGGTAGCTCTTTCTGACTGTGCTGAGGGTCTTGACATATCTGAGATGGCCGGAAGAGGGAGAGTCGTGTGCTTCCTAGAGTATTCTCTCTTTGAGTTTCTTGCTTGAGGGTATGCATAACCTTGTCCTAAAATAGACAAGTCCCCCATTGACAGAGAATTCTTGATACTTGACCTTAAGTCTAGGATTTTGGTCCTTTTCTAAAATCTCCTTCATCATCTTCAGATATTTTGGGTCATGGCTAGCTTCCTCCTTGGCTAATTCAAGGATAGGGTTGCTAGGCATTAACACCATGGTTGCCAATGGTTTCATCATCAAGGGTTCCTCCATAATAAGAGAGTTGAGGAACACTTTGCGACTTAAGGCATTGGTGACTACATTCTCTTTGCCATGCCGATACCTGATCTCAAAGTCATATTCTTACAAAACCTTAGTCCAAAACAACGTTGCCTCATATTGAGGTTAGTCAAGGTGAAGATCCATTTAAGGCTCTTATGGTATGTGACCAAAGAGAACTTGTTACCAAGAAAATAGTGTCACCAAAGTTTGAGAGCATGAATAACTGCTAGTAGCTCCAAGTCATGGGTAGCATAATTCCTTTCATGGGTTTTTAGCTTCCTCGAAGAATACACTATAGGATGACCTTCTTGCATTAGTACACAGTCTAGTGCAAGTGAACTAGCATCCGTGACAACTTCAAATTCCTTGATCAAGTCAAGGAGTCTCAGAATTGGTGCTGTCACTAAGCTATGCTTGAGTTGATCAAAACTTGATTGTACCAATTCTGAAATTTGCAACCCTCACAAATTTGCACCTCTTCCTTGGAGTAAACCAAGGTATCATCAAAGAAGATAAGCACAAATCATCAAGATATAGTCTAAAAATGTCCTGCATTAGCCTATTAAAGGTGATAGGGGCATTAGTCAATCCAAAAGACATTACTGTGAATTCAAAATCACCATATTTGGTGTTGAATGGCATCTTAGGAATATCCTCTTCCTTGACGCGGATCTAGTAGTATCCTGACCTCAAATCAATCTTGGAGAAGATTTTTGCTCCCTGCAATCAATCAAGTAACTCGTTTATCCTTGGGATAGTATATTTATTCTTGATGGTTACTTGGTTTAGGCATCTATAATCGATGCTAAGGCAAAGTGTACGATCCTTCTTCTTTTGGAACAAGACTGGAGCCCCCCAAGGAGAACTGTTGGGGCATATGTACCCTTGGTCTAGTAGTTGTTTGAGTTGTTTCTTTAACTCAATAGCTTCAGGAATGGACATCTTGTAGGGCCTTTTTGTGATCGATGTAGCTCATAATATTAGCTTAATATCATGATCCACTTCCCTAGGTGGTGGTAATTCAGTCAATTCTTCTGGGAACACATCCACATACTCTTTTAGCCATGATGGTTCTTCAATGGAGTCCTCTACCTGTTCCGGCTTGTTCAGCTTGATCAGATAGACGAGTAATCATTTTCTTATTCCTTGAGCTATTCGCATTGCTTTAGCTACCTGGATCTTTGGTTTACCTGCTTCTCCTTGTGTTGTAACGTGCTCACCTTTAGGATTATGAAAGGAAATCTCTTAGATTATTTATTCTGGCACCTGAAGTGGTAGTCACATTGGATACTTCAGTTTTTAAGTCAGTTTAGGCATTTTGGGCTACAACAAGGCTAGTCCTAGTAGAGGCAGGAGCCACAATAGTAGATTTTAGTAAGCTACATGATTGAGAGGATTCAGTTAGATGCAGTTAGATTGTTGTAGGTTTAAGTTGGTTGGGCATCGGTACTGTATATCATTCTTTAATGATTCTTGTAGATTATTCAGTAAGGTAGCTGAAATGATGGTTTTTTTGCATGCAGTTTGTTTTGTATTTTTCACTCTGGACTCATATTGGACCTATGTTCTTGCAAAAACAATTCTACTTATTGAGCTATGTTAATATAAGTGAGCTTTTGGTGTGAACTCGATGGAGAAGGTAGGCATCTAGTGGGAAGCATCATATCGTGATGTGGGATACATTTTACTTCCATTTTTAATCTCCTTTGGTCATAGGAGAATTTGCATAGTATGGACTTGGGTGTACTCTTGTTTGGCATAGTGGAGTACCTAGATGGGTTGATTGTTCAGGATTGTTGGATTGCTATAGTTTGTATGGGTGCTGAGTTGGTGGGTTGGCACAGCATAGTTTGGAAGTGCAAGGACAATAGTTGAGCGCCCAAGCACAACGGCCATCTAGAAGAACATCCCCAGGCACAACAAGAGGCCAGGACACTCTGATGTCTAGCAAGCCCTTGGTCAACTCACATTTGGGGATATCCTGAAATACTTGTAAGCTTCTTCGATGCACTATTGTTGCATTTTATGATCCTTGTAGTGCATTATGACAATTTTGAAGAGCCCCTCTCATGAATTTTTCTAGAACTAGCAACGGCTCACATTTGGGGATATCCTAAAATCCTTGTAAACTTCTTTGGTGCACTCCTGATGCATTTGTGATCCTTGTAGTGCATCATGACAATTTTGGAGAAGAGCATTTCTCATGCATCTTGTAGAATTACCAATTGCCTTGAATGAAATAATGCCTTGGAGCTGTGGCCCTCATCGGTGCTAACATTCATGCCATTCAAATTCTCCTTTTGGCATTTGGTGGTAGAGACTGTCTTGTACATATATATGATGTTTGCAGCTATTGTGACTTGTACATTCATAGTCTATCATTCCTTTGTCAACATGGTGGTCATTTAATTCACTTTCAAAGTTCATGTTTTGGAGGTAGATATATTTTTTGTCTTATGCTATTGAAGAGTTTGTCTTATAGAGTACTTCTTTGAGCACGCTTGATTTTTGAATTTAGGAACTTTGATGTCATCGAGACATGAGATGATCATTCAGCTTCAATCAGTGCAAGAAAATTTGCTTGTGGTGGTTTCAATTTGCTGAGCGCTAGTGCGGACAAGTATGGCTTCCTCCTAAAGTCATGGTTTCTACTTTGAATTTTTAGATTCTCAAGTCTATTTTGTTTTGGCTCAACTGTAAAACCACTTATCTGTAGATCAGTGGTGTTTTGCAACATAGAGGCAACAACAATGGGCATCAAGAGTACACATTATCATCAAGAAATGGCTTCTCGTGGCATAGTTTATGATATGAATATTGATCCATACAACAAGATAGCAATAACTGTTGGACAGGTTGGAAGTTCTTTTCATGGAAGGTTACCACAAGTTTTATATTGAAACATGATTGGCTAATATGTTAAGTTATTTGTCTTGTATGGTTTCAGGATAAGAAGGTGAACATGCTCAATCTTGCTAGTGGGAAGTTTGTAAGATGCTTCAAACCAGAAGGAGAAGTTGGTGAGCCCATAAAAGTATGAACAATGAATTCCTTGTTTTCACCTGCTCAATTTACTGTCAGATGGTGTAAAGAACAGGGCAAAAAAGGTATGTGTGTTTTGATGTTTTACAAATGGTGCATAAGATCAAATTGATGTTGTTTTTACAAGGATTTCTGCTCTCTTCAAATAAGAAAGCTCAATATAATAAGGATTGAACCTTGTTCTTCTTAAGGTTGACCACTTGAAGATAATTGGCAAAGCCACATCTCTTTATATCTCACTTTTTCTGTCTGCAGATTTGCTACTTTTGATCTTTAAGACATTGGGTTTGTGTACAATATTTGTCATCATAGTTTCTGATGTCTTTTGCCCCTTTCTGTGGTGGGTTCGCATTGATCCTAGTGGGCCATAAGTAGTCTGATCACATTCTGATAAGAGCATGCACATGTATGACATATCAGATGGAAGCATTTTATCCTTGGGGCAAGGTCATGTTGAAGTAATAACAGGGATAGCTTTCATGCCTGATTGCAAGTGACTAATATCGATAAGTTTAAGGTGGCCTTTAGAGTTGTATATATGTTGACCTTGGCTTCTTTACTATAACTTTTTCACTTGGTGATGCTAATTTATGGTTTTCAAAGAGTTCAATGGAGAGAGTTGCATATTTGTTTGAAGGCTTCCTAATCTTTTGACTAAGATGATGTGGAAGTGCTGTAGTTGTGACTCAAAAGGACAACTAAACAATACTTCTTCAAACCCCTTGAGACATGACAAGTCTCAGACACAAGAGTTGGATGCTTCTGGTACTCTTGTTACTACTGGACCTCAGCTTGCAAGCAGTAAAACTCCTGCATTTAAGTTCAATGTGTCCCTGTTGCTGCATTGGGCACAGGCCAAGGTTGCAGAGACCATTCTAGAAAATGATGAGGGTGAATCAGAAGATTTAAGTTTTTGTTCTTTTGAATCAATATGGGAGGCCAAAGTTTGTAGTGCAACATGTTTTTGAAATACTAACATCAACATATACGTTAATATGAATAAATATGGAAACTCCAGCTGAATTTTTATGATGCCTTTGGTGCCCAAGAAAACATCTTGCTTCAGCTGGATTTCAATATGATGGTTTAGTTTGCCTTTGGGATTTCAAGTCTGCAGCATTGATAGCCAAAGTCAGAGCAACAACTATATCCATGCCAAAAAGTGGGATTCATGTTGCTTCATATGGAAGTTTTTTTGTTACAGCAGGTGCTAATCACTTGAAACATTGGACTATCAGTCAAATGCAGGACATCAATGATCTGGAATAGGCTCAGGTCTTGTCCTAGATGGAAGAAATGTTCATCTTGATAGTCTGTGTGAAAATTCTTTTGCGGTAGTAACATCTTGAGAAGATTCATGAGATGGAGATGTCCAACCGGTTTATGCCTTGACCTGCACAGGCATGCCTAAGCATGCTTTAACCAACTTTTTCTGTTTGGCACTGTTCTCAATTCTGCTACTAATTTAGTATAATTAGTGAATTGAGGATTGTGGTTGACACATATGATGTTCAACATGAATAGTATGCCTTCTACATTGTGAACTTGCATTGAAAAAATGGGTTAATCTTAAGGTATCCTATGATATGGAAGCAACGATCTCTTTGTGGTTGCCTATTTGCAAACATCAACAACAATTTCAGCTACTTGTTGCAGGTTTGACAAGGCCATGGTTTAGCCATTTCAAGTTTGCACATTGCTTTTGCATGCAGTGATGGTATTGTGTAGATTTTCATGCTTGAGTCTCTTGCATTTACTGCAACTTTTCCTTGACCAGCGCCATTTGGATTCCATGACTTGACAGATACAAACACATGTTCCTGAGTCCTACCTTGCCGCACATAATGTAAATGGGATCTCATATCCTGATGATGTTGCTTGTCAATTTGCAACATTGCACAAGCTTGATAAGTTTTATTTTGAGATAGCATTAGTGAGTCCTTACATTGAGAAGAAACTTAAAGTTGTTAGGTGTAAAGTGCTTCAGTTTTGATAATACATTAGTCAGGTTTCTCTTCAATCACTATTTTTACATCAAATATTTTGGTTCTTCCAGTTGTTGTATATGCCGATCATAGTTTCTTTGTTTGGGATATTGAGAACCTTTCAAAGGTCAGGACCTCTATTCCAGTATTGTTCAAGCCTATGCTTCTTAGAAGTTTGGGACATTAGAGGACATATTTGAATGCATTGCATGTATCCTCTTTGTCATAGGTTAGATCTGGCATGATATATAGCATGTATCACTTCTCTATTGCTGAAGTATTTTTGAAAAAGGCCATGGTAGTTATGCATCGTAGTTCAAAAGAATCATACTCTATTCTCTGATATGGTCATGTGGGGAATCTCCCCTAGCACACTGTACCCCCCTCCCTTGTTGCTTATAGGCACATATCCCACTCATGTGCTGATGAGTCACCTCCTTCCTTGAAGGAAACAGGGAGTGGAAAGGAATCACCTCATATTTAGACCTAGTCCCACCCTCCTGATTGATCAATGCCAAGTTTGGATTAGTTTTGGGTTGCATGAAAGTGTATCTTCCATGTTGGGTTGTTTTTCGCCCATTTTGGGTTGTTTGGGGGTAGATCTGAAGGATAACTTAGTTGTGACTAAGGGATAGGTGTTGAAGCTCTAGGATAGCAGGGCAACTTGATGTTGAGCAGATACTAGGGTTGCAAATGACAGGATGCCCTAAAAATGAGGTTATTGACAAGTGTTGGTGCACAAATTAGGGTTTCAGACAGTAGAACCCTAATAACCAGCAGGTGACCTTATTTTTTATCTTTGAAACAACAGAGGTTGTTGTTACAACACTTTCTTGGCAGGATATTGAATTTCTCTCTCTCCTCTACTATGTTCTGCCTCATCTTAGCAAATCTGAAGATATTCAACATTGTTTTGCTGAAATCAAGCCTTATTACTGCTGTAATTAGGGTTTTTCTGTTATCTCAAGAAATGCACCATTGAATATTGGCCATTCTCAGTTTTGCTCACCTGTTTGAAGGTGGAAAACTCTTATATGCTCTTGGAGGTTTGGCAACAATGATGGGTCAATGGCTTCTTTTGCTTGGCTGGCAAGCATTCGAGAAATATAATCTTCAAGTTGCACTTAGTGTACAGTGGCTCATGGTGCAAAAACAAGTTATAATAAAAGATACAGTCATTGGAAGTTTAAGCCTAGATAATGTTAATGTAGTAGAATAGGGACAATTTGGATTTCACATTATAGTTTGCTACTTAATTGGCAACTATTATTCACTTTTACTTTATTAAAATCACTTTTTAAATCAAGTATTTTTCTATTATTATTTATATAAAATATATTAAAATTACATTCTATGAGATTTGATTATGTCATTATATGCCTCCTATATGCTAAGTTTATATGATAAAGTTACTACATAGATGTGATATGTTATAATTTCTTATATGGTAACTTTTTTGATGAAGTTACTATATAGATAATGTCTATTTCTAAAGTTACTATATAGTAACTTTTTTTATAAAGTTACTATATAGATAGTTATGATAATAAACTTCCTATATAGTAAGTTAACCAAAAAAAGCTTTCTATATGGTAAGTTAACTAGAAAAATGTTTCTATATTGGAAACTATGTTTCTAGATTGACAATCTAGTAAAGTTTGATTTTTCCTATATTAGACTATTTCTAGTTATGTGGAAATCTAACTAGCAAATTCTCTTTTTTTTCCTATATAGTAAGTGGTTTAGAGTTTCTTGTGAAACACCCTGGGTCTTTCTCTTAATTTCTTGCAGCCATGATCACCTTCACGCTTGATTTTGTGCTAATCAATTCTGTAGTAGATGGAAGATTCTAAATGTAGGTTGATCCTGATGTTTCTACAAGATGAAGCTTAACTGCTTCAACTTGCTGTTCTTCCCACAAGCACCTCATCCATTCATGATTTTCTTCACAATAGTGGCTAATTCGCAATTAGTCTCCTTGGATGCATTGCCAGATGGCTCCCCTATTGCCTTGTTTTAGCCTGCTTTCTCTCTTCCCTTTTTCAGTATACGGTCCTCCTTCCTCCTTTCACCACAGGCCTTTTGCCCCATGTCATGCAACCTCTTGCATACCTTTACACAAAAAAGTCATCCATCCTTTAAAACACATATAGTTTTCTAGCTTTTCAACTTTAGTTAACACTTACTAAAGTCATAGGCTTTTGGTTAGTTTTGTGCACCACCCTCATGGAGAATGACCATGTAACTAGTAGCGTTGCATTGTTCCCTGTGCTCGATTACCATTGCATTTGCACCATGGAAAATGTACCAAGAACTCCATGTCTCGCCTCTCTTTGCAGTGCATCATAACAATCCTTCGTAGCTTACATGAATTGTAGTTGGACAAAATGAATTTTAAATTATAGCTGCTACTCAAAGGCACTCAGTTTTATTTAGATTCTCTTTTCTAGTATTATGATCACACTATCCCATCATCTTAGAGTTGACCCAATGCATGATGCATTCAGGGGATTCAACACGATAGACGATAACCCACATAGTGGAGCCCAAGGTAGGAGGTGGCATGGAGGAGGAGAGGAAAAGGTGGAGATGGATGATATTGGCTTAGAAGCTCACCTGCATCCACAATCTAGCAGGAAAAGAAGGTAAAACCATAGACGCTTTTTTTTGTGGCCGGGTGGGCATGCTTAGATGTGGGCATCCCCCACCCCCTTTCCTCTCCCTCCTTGCTCATCTTCTTTCTCTTCTTCTTCTTCTTTTATGTTTTTTTCCCTTTTCCCCCCATTTTTCTCTTTCTTCTTTTTTCTTTCCTTCTACTTTTTTTTCTTCTCTTCTTCTTCTCCCGCTTCTTTTTCCACTAACCTAAGCTACACGTGTCAACCATGATTCCATGACACACTGTTTGAACATGATCATAAATTAATGCTCTCAATAATCCAAAAGATCCATCAAATCCTAACTATTCGCAAAAATGTTTTGGGGTTAGCAACATGATGATACCTATTTCACATTGTGATGCATGCATGGTTAGTCTCATTGATGAAACCAAAATGTTGTACTACATGAGCTCAACATAGTGGGACTTTGGATATACTCTTATTCCTTCAAGAGCTTTGATGAACAAGAACCAAATAGATTGCTTATTCTTCTTCTCTTTCAATCTTCTACATTGCAAGTGGACTAGAAGGTCCCCCTTGGTACATCAAGTCTTAGAGGGTCATGGAATTTCTAGGTCACTATGAGATCTAACCTTAAATTCAATGTTAAAATTACTAGAGGAGCCCAATGGTACAGGAGGTTTGAATTGTGCACCTTGGTCCAGTTCAGGTTTTGGAATTCTAGGAGATTTTTGAGAGGTCCTATATTGGCAATGGGGTTGTTGGCTAGTGCTCTCATTAACTACTCAAGTATTATAGTCAACCTTATGATAAGCCATAAAATGCACAACGTTTTAAACTACAAGTTCATGGTCAAAGGTTCCCTCCATATTTTTTGGTGTTCATGTAAGTCGTATGTGGTTGCACATATGGTTAAGAGGTATGGTTTACTTTTATATTGGCTAGAGGTATGGTTAAAAGTTGACAACCCCTAAAATATGCCCAATATTGTAATATTTAATAAAGCAAACTTGTATACAATTGACATATATTACCAAGTGTTTATATTAATTTTATGCCGAAGTGATATTCGTAGTTGTGGTCTTGGGAGGACGGTCTAGTATTCACAGTCTAGCAAAGGGATGTTCGTGCAAGAGAGTTCTTGTAGGAGAGGAAGGTGGAGTTATAGAGGAAATCTACTAGATTTTCTTAGCTATGGCCATTAAAAGTTTTTCCCATAGGGATTGTTATTACCTAGAGAAGACAAGACCTTGTTAAAAATTAGGGGTTTTAAAAGGTTTATGAGGTTTGGCAGGATCTCGAGAGAGGAAGGTGTTAGGATTTTACAAATGTTAATCTAAGGGGTGGAAAATTTTACAAGTTATGCTAATTTGCAACCAATGTAAGATCTTTCAAGGAGATAGCCAAACTCTCAAAGCTAAATATTGGTGCACAGATCGGTCGCCGTATGGGCGCGTAGTGAGCATCAGAAGGTCCCCAAGAATAAAAGAATTCTACTTTTTACACAAAAACCAATGAAGAATGCTTGCACGACATAAACAAGAGACCAATTTTCCCCATGCCTTGTGTGAGTGCTCCACAAAGCATGTATTTTATATATTATTCATCTTCAAGCTCAAATAATAGCCCAATTTACAAAATAGCACACTTTAGCTTTTGTGTTTGCTTTTGTGCCACTAAAGAAGTAAATGTTAGAAGATGGGCATAGAAACCCACTGTAAGCAAGGGAGTATAAGGGCAGATGAGTGTGAATAGCCCTAGGGGCAGGGGAAACCCTAACCCTAGCTGGCAAAGGGCTATATAAATAGCCTATGGGTCACTATCATTTGTGAGAGAGTGTACCCAAGTTGTACTCTAAGCAACTTAGTAAGCAATATTTCATTCTTGTACTTTGAGCTCTCTTCTCCCTCTTGTGCACACATTCTACTACTGCAAACTCTGATTCTCAACATGGTATCAGAGCCATCTCTGATCTCCTCAGCTTCCCTCAGCATCAGTTATCACTAAGTGCACATGAGCTGTCATTATCTTCATCCTATCCTTCTTTCCTCCATAGCTGCCTGCAACCTACCTCCATTGGAGGACTTGGGGAGGACAAAGGAGGCCATATCTCCCTCTGCTTTCTTCTGAGGAACTCTTCCTCACCTCAGGGTGTGGCTGCCTATTACCTTGGACCGTGAAATAAGGCGCGCAGAAGGATAGCATTGCGTGGATTCCAAAAACGACGCAGTTCTGGGCAGGCGACTACCTCGTGCTGAAACGCGAGTAGCAGGCGGTGCAATCTTAGCCACCACCATAGGGCTTTGATAGCCCCCCAAGTGGGCTATCCTTAGCTAAGAGGGCTCTGAGAAATTCATCCTCTGCTGACTGCTACAAGCCAAACCCTAACTGTGTTTTTTTGGGCAGCCATAGCCAACAAGCTCCAAGCTTGACATTTTGTCATTTTTACACTCTGAGCTTCATTAAGAGTGATTCTAATCACTGAAGTAGAGTCTCTGAAGCCTATTCCAGAGTCTAAAGCTCTTGGGCATGCTCAATGGACATCACCAAGCATCGGGAAGTCGACTTCCAACCGGGTTCCATTCAAGCACTTCACTAAGCTTGACAATAGTGTTCTTTTAACACTAATCATAAATCATCACGTTAATTGCTTGCTGGGCATTCATTAAAACCCAGTGAGTTTTTTATTCCTCTTCACATATTTTTGTAAGGTTATGTGTAAAATTAACACATAGACCATCATGCACAAGAAGTGTATTGCATACAGTGAGTGACTTTGTCTCAAGTACATTGGTCAGTGAAATCAATAGCATGAGTGTCATCATACTCTCCTCGGAATCATCAGCAACAAGCATTGAGATCATAGACAAACCGTGTCCAACACAAGCTTCATCCACTAAGCCGTACCACAAGAAAGAGCCTGAAGTCCAGTCTAGGTTTACTTTATTAAAACCTAAAAAGGCTATTAAACCACGGAAGAAGCTTGCACATAAGAAAGGACCACCAAAGTCATACTTTGAAATATTACACTTATATGATTTTCAGCCTTTCTCTTCATTGCAACTTTGACTTCACTTTGTCTAATTTGCTTCCGCATTCAGTGAAAAGTTTGTAAGGGACTAGACACTGCCCTTGTCCTAACAAGTGGTAAGACCTTCCCAATGACCACAACATATGTTGATGTCCGTCCTCAAATTCGAAAGTTTGATGGTAAGGATTTCCACCCATGGCAGGTACTTATAAAATACAAAATGATGGAGAAAGGGTATTGGCCTCTTATTTAAGGCAGTAGAGTTGTAAACTCTGCAAATATGATTGATATAGAGGATGACCAACGTGCTCAAGCAATCATAATGCTACACTTAGATGAATCCCTGATTCATCATGTTGATAAACTAAACACTGCAAAAGAAAAATGGGATGAGCTTGAAAAGTTCTATGGAGCCACTAGAAAAAATACTAAAATCTTCCTTAAAATTGAATTCTTTAGCTTGGAATATCGTTCAGGAGAAGATTTGGGAAAATTCATTTCTAATATGAAGGGACTTATGGCACAGCTTGCTTCTGTACAAGCTCCAATACTTGAAGAAGATGTTATTGCTATTCTCCTAAAAGCTGTAAAACAGGTGTTTCCTACTCTTGTAACCACTCTCACTAACATTCTAGATCCTACTTTGACAAGTACCATTCAATCTTGTTTGGATGAAGAAAAGAGGAACCACAAAGAAAGCAGCAACAGTCAGGCAACTTCAAATTCCCGTGAACAAGTATTAGTTCATACAGTTCTCACTAAATGTTCTTTCTGTAAGAAAAAAGGACATCTTGTAAACAACTGCTGGAAGAAGTATCCCGAGAAGATGAAATGTAAAAAATGCAAGAAGACAGGGCATATCACTAGTAAATGCCCCAACACTCCTGAAATACCCAAAGAATTGGTGGCCAACTATGTCTCCAATTCATTTGAAGATCGACTGTTTTGACTATTTAAATCATCTACCTAAAACAACCTTGTAAGCCTGATTTATAAAGGCATTCCAAAAAGGGGGGAATCTCTTACATGCCTTGTAATCCAATGCCACCCTGGCATTGAGGGGGGGTGTTAGAAGATGGGCATAGAAACCCACTGTAAGCAAGGGAGTATAAGGGCATATGAGTGTGAATAGCCCTAGGGGCAGGGGAAACCCTAACCCTAGCTGGCAAAGGGCTATATAAATAGCCTATGGGTCACTATCATTTGTGAGAGAGTGTACCCAAGTTGTACTCTAAGCAACTTAGTAAGCAAGATTTCATTCTTGTACTTTGAGCTCTCTTCTCTCTCTTGTGTACACATTCTACTGCTGCAAACTCTGATTCTCAACAGTAAAGCTATTGGGCGCCCAAGAAGTCAGGCGGTACCCTAATACAATGTCCAATACAAATATTTAAATCGTGTGCCCATGCGCATACAAAAGTAATAAATTAATATCAAGCGCTTTGATAAATAAGCGCGACAAAATATGGACGCCATGCCTAAGATACGCGCCCATCAAAATTTGATGATAATTTGAAAACACGCTATCCTCCAATGATTCCTAATGCCACCACTGCTCGCTCTACACATCAACTAAAGCATTCACAATTGTTAGAAAAATAATACAATTAAACCAACAAAAGTGAATACCTAGCAGTCTTCAACTACATAAATAAATTGGTTAGAAATCAATCCTAACCTTAATTTATTACGAGTGCGCACTCTAAACTCATAAACGTTTATTAAGTTAAATATGTATTTTGCAAAATCACTCGCTACGGAATCACCCATGTACACATAAAATTAACAAAACGCCCGAAAAGGATAGGCGTCCCCATCGACTTTTCGCACAAAGAATCCACTTTGTGTATGAGCCCCGATAATAATAAAATTTTACGGAATCCACCGCAAAACCTCACGGAATCCACCGTGGAATATGCCTCCTGGTATCATACCCCCGGGATGGGATAGCAATTGTCCTCAATTGCTATTAGCTCAATGTGGAGCTAACAGTGTGGGGAAAGCATTTAGGTCTCTAGCCTGCATCCATTGGGCCTCTTCAACAGGATGATTTTTAAACTTGACCAAATATCTAGAATATCTACGGCCAGTTCTAGTGGTCATAAAGCCAGCATCTATAATAGTTTCAGACTCAAGGATTTTAGTTTCATCATCTAGCAAAGGAGGGTTTTCATAGACAGGGTGTACAGGTAATTGGCCTCTAAAAGGTCGTAATAAACTGATATGGAAAGTGTTGTGGATTTTCCAATGTTGTGGTAATTCTAGTTTAAATGCATTGTCGTTGATTTTGTGTATGATCTTGAATGGTCCATAAAATCTAGGTGCTAGTTTCACAACAGGGTGTTTATCTACGCTTTGTAATTTGTGTTTCTCAATTCGTAACCAAACATAATCATCAACTTTAAAAGTCATAGCTTGTCTTTTCTTGTTTGCTTGTTTTGTGTATGATTGCTGCGCTTTGGCAATCATATCTTTAACTTCGTCAAAAATAGTAGCATGCATGTTAGCAATATCATCAGCAGTTTGAATTTTGTTTGATAATGATGTAACAGGTGTAGGCAATCGATATCCATAAATAACTTCAAATGGTGCTTTCTTTGTAGTTGTATGTGGTGTGTTATTATATGTAAATTAAAGTAAATGTAGATATGTATCCCATGTGTGTGGTTTTGAAATGGTGTAAGCACGCAAAAGATCTAAAATAGTACTGCTAGTAGCTTCTGTTTGACTATTTGTTTCAGGATGAAATGCAGATGAAAAATCAATCTTTGTTCCTAAGTTAGCGAACAAAGTAATCTAAAAATTATTGCAGAATCTAGAATCATGATAAAAAATAATGACTTTTGGTAAACCATGATAAGTGAAAACAGTTTTCAAAAATAATTGAGCAGCTTGAGACACAGTTAAAGTTTTCTTGCATGTAATAAAATATGCTTGTTTTCTAAACCTGTCTACAACAGTCCAAATCATATCATGGTTAGCTTTAGTGTGAGGTAAACCAGTGATAAAATCCATTGAAATCGGTTCCCATGGTCGTGATGGAATGGATAATGGCATTAGTAAACCATATTGTTTGCCATGGTGTCTTTTAACTCGTTGACAAATTAAGCATTCAGATACAAAAGTAGATACATCAATGTCCATATGTGGCCAATAAAAATCTTCAATTAATGTACGCAAAGTAGATATAATTCCTCTATGACCTTGATATGGAGGACAATGAATTTCATGCAAAACAAATGATCGAAATGGAACAGTCACACATAATCTTTTTTCATAAAACATAAATCCATTAGTATAAGACAATGAATCAATATGAATCCAATTACTTACAACTACTTTATTCCAATTAGCTTGAAAAGTAGGATCTTGGTGATAAGTATCTTTCATAGGAATAAGGGAATCAAATGATATCACAGAAATATTTTGAATTGTCGGTCTTCTACTCAAAGCATCAGCAACAACATTCTCTTTTCTAGGTTGATATTATATAATGGGATGAAAACTTTGAATAAAAGCGGTCCATTTAATGTGTTGGTCAGATATTTGTGGTTGACTAAGGAGATGTCTAATGCTTTGTTGGTCAGTTTTGATCATGAATTCAGATCCCATTAAATAATGTTTCCATTGACGTAAGGCTTGTACTACGGCTAACAATTCTTTGTCTTAGGTAGAATATTTAAGTTCAGATGGTTTGAGTTTGCAACTAGAGTAAGCTATGGGATGAGAATCTTGCATAAGGACTGCTCCTTTTCCAGATCCACTAGCATCAGTAACTACTAAAAATAATGGTCTATTAAAGTCAGGTAATTGTAATACAGGAGCATGAGTTAAAGCATGTTTCAGCAAATCGAAGGACTTTTGTTGATTGTCAGACCAGTTATAGACAATACCCTTCTTTAAGAGTTTTGTCAAAGGTAATGCGAGTAATGAGAAATTCCTGCTAGAAAAGAATGTAATTCATGCACATTTTTGGGTATCGACCAATTTAAAATTGCTTCTATCTTTTTAGAGTCGACTTTAATACCTTCTGATGAAATAATATGTCCTTAAATATTCGATTTCTGTTTGGAAGAATTCACTCTTTTCTGGATTAGCATATAATTGATTGTCTTTTAACAACTTAAAAACTAAAGACAAATGTTCATAATGCTCATTCTCATTTTTACTGAAAACTAATATGTCATCAAAGAAAACTATGACACAATGCTGATGTTTTAAAAATATGAGATTCATCATACGACTGAATGTGGCTGGTGCATTAGTTAAACCGAAAGGCATAACTAGAAATTCATAGTGTCCAAATTGTGTTCTAAATGCAGTTTTGAATATATCAGATTTGTCCAATCTTACTTGATGATATCCAGATTTAAGATCTATCTTATTGAATATGGCAGATCCTTGTAGCTTATCCATAAGATCATCTACCCTAGGAATCAGATATCTATTCTTAACAATAATTTTATTTAGGGCACAATAATCAATGCACATGCGATAAGTATTATTTTTCTTCTTCACTAATAAGACAGGTGTACCAAATGGAGAACTACTAGGTCTAATTAATCCTCTGTTAAGCAATTCTTCTATTTGGTTTTGAATTTCTTTCTGTTCAATTTGGTTATGTCTATATGGTGCTTTACATGGTGGTTGTGTTCCAGGAATTAAATCTATCTTATGATCTTCAGGACGTGAAGGTGGTAGTCCAAGTGGTAAATCAACAGCAAAACAATCTTGAAAGTGGGCAAGAAATTGTGTATGTCTAGGATGCATCTGTTTTTCTTTAGCTTGAATTTCATTCACCCATATTAAATAGGATTTTCTACTTTTATGTAATGCACGTTTAGCCTGAGTATGAGTAAGCAGTGAAAAATTATTGGAAGCGTGCATACCATGCAGTGTGATTTGTTTTCCTTGAAAATAAATTTTAATTGAATGCGTAGAATAATCTATGTCAAGATTGTATTGATGATGCCAAGGCATTCCTAAGATAATGTCACTAGACTGCAAAGGTACAACTAAGAAATTTCTTCGTTCAGTATAATCACCAATTTTAATTTCTAAATTATGCACCTCTTGTATTCCATTATATCTCGTACCTAGGAATGCAGCCTTGATGCGATAATGTGTAGAAATAGTTTGTAAATTCAATTCTTTGACTAATTTTGCAGAAATAAAGTCATGTGTGCTCCCATCATCATGTAAAATAATATTTTCTTTACCATGCACAAAACATTTCATTGTTAATAAGGAATGGGGAGTTGGCATAACTGGCAAAGTATTCGAAGTAGTACTAATGTCGTCATCATCTTCCGTAAAGTCCGGCATTTCCTCACGTTCTTCATCTTCTATTGCTCCCAGGTAATTGATATGGACGGATGGCTTTTTGGATTGGCAATTGGCTGCTAGATGTCCAGGTTGATGGCATTTGTAACAAACTATGGGTTTTTCTTTGGATACATTATTGGTAATGGCAGGAAGTTTAGGAATGTTGGGATTTGACTGTGGGGATGGCTTAGGGTTTGGATTTGTGTTTGATGGCAAGGCAGGTGGTCGTGTCCAAGATTTACGGAATGAAGATGGAAAAAAACGACTTTGATTGGATCTTCGAAAATTTGAATTGAATTGTTTGGAACCATAGTTACCATTAGTTGGGAATTGTTGTGATCACTTGTCTTCTCCGCAAATTTTGTCTTCAGTGTCATGGGCCAAGGAAATTGCATCTTCAAGTGTTGTTGGCTTGAACATATTGACTTCCGCATAAAAATGTCCAAGTATGCCAGACATAAACTTGCGTTTATGAGTTGCTTCAGGTACATCTTCGAGCATACGTAGTTGCAATAGGGCATTCCAAAAATGTTCAGTGTATTGGGAAATAGGTTCGTGATCTCTTTGTTGTAGAAGATCCCATTGCTTGATGGCTTTTTCGTGGAATTGAGGAGGAAGGAAATTCTGCAAAAATTTCTTTTGGAAATTCTTCCAGGTAGTGGGACAATCAACACTCTTGTGGACCACAGTCCACCATAAAGATGCTCGGTCAACTATATGGTTAGTGACACATTTAATTTTGTCTTTCTCAACATATGTTTCTTCATGGAAATAATAATCAAATTGACTGATAAAAGCAAGTACAGTCTTTCCATCACGTGATCCATTGAAAGTACGAACTTTGAAGTTTCTTTTACTTATCTTTGTTTCTTTGCGAATGGATTGGGCTTCAAGTGTTGCATCGATGGTACATCATATAAGATCTTCGGGTTGCGATCCATCTTGGTCGGTGGTAGATCGTTGCAAATTGGCCAATTGAACTTGCAAAGCTTGTTGGGCTCTTCATTCCTCTTGAAGTTGCATCATAATCAAATCCAAATTTTGCTCCATTGTTGGTTCGGGTAGATCACCTTAGCCATAAGATCGTCCATGTTTTGATCAGTCATCCTGCAAAATTTCAAAATATCTCACACACTCGAAATCTTGTTAGCGGGATGAGCGTAGCTCAAAGGCAGGTTTACAAGGCTTGTATATTTTGTTTGGATTTTATGGTATTTCTCCTTTACGATTGTGGAATTCGTTGTCACAATCCTCTTCCAAGAAAATAGTGTTGCATATAGACTGCATATAAACTGCGTATAGACTGTGTGTGAACTTTTGTTTTTGTTGAAACTGGTTCAGCAAGATTGCAAGCATGAACAGGGGCTTCCAGAGGGTAGTAGACTGATTCATGTGCTTCTGAGTACGAACTGCCGCTATGGTAATGGTTGAAGATAACTTGTAGAACCTTGATGACTTGGGCAACTTAGATAACTTGGAGTTTTAAAACTTTGTGACTAAGCGTGATTGTCGTGGACAAGAGGACGTCTTCGCCAGCGTCGACGGCCTGGTAGTTCATACTGCCGCCGCAGGCGCAGAAATTTGATTAATGAAGCTTTTCTTTAATAAGCTTCTTGTAAAGCTTAATAAGCTTAACCTTAAAGCTTTGAGAGATATGGCTAAAATTTCTTATATGTATCATGACTTGATGAAGGAGCTTTGCTGCCGGTCCTTCGCCTATCGAGAGAGGTCCTTCACGATCAGAGGGTACAGAAGGGGGTTCTTGACTGCCAGGAACACGCTGGTATTGACCGTTTGCCACAAGACTGGCTATAGAGCTCGATCGTTCCAGGAGCTCCACCTTTGCGTGAGATGGTAAGCGATTGGAAGCTCTCGATCTTAGCTTCGCTATGATACCACTGGTGCACAGATCGGTCGTCGTATGCGTGTGTAGTGAGCGTCAGAAGGTCCCCAAGAACAAAAGAACTCTACTTTTTGCACAAAAACCAATGAAGAAAGCTTGCACGACATAAACAAGAGACCAATTCCCCCCATGCCTTGTGACAAAGCATGTATTTTATATATTATTTATATTCAAGCTCAAATAATAGCCCAATTTACAAAATAGCACACTTTAGCTTTTGTGTTTGCTTTTGTGCCACTAAAGAAGTAAAGCTATTGGGCGCCCAAGAAGTCAGGCGGTACCCAAATATAATGTCCAATACAAATATTTAAATCGTGCGTCCATGCGCATACAAAAGTAATAAATAAATATCAACCACTTTGATAAATAAGCGCGACAAAATATGGATGCCATGCCTAAGATACGCGCCCATCAAAATTTGATGATAATTTGAAAACACGCTATTCTCCAATGCTTCCCAATGCCACCATTGCTCGCTCTACACATCAACTGAAGCATTCACAATTGTTAGAAAAATAATACAATTAAACCAACAAAAGTAAATACCTAGCAGTCTTTAGCTACATAAATAAATTGGTTAGAAATCAATCCTAACCTTAATTTATTACGAGTGTGCACTCTAAACTCATAAACGTTTATTAATTTAAATATGTATTTTGCAGAATCACCCACTACGGAATCACCCATGTACACATAAAATTAACAAAATGCCCGAAAAGGATAGGTGTCCCCATCGACTTTTCGCACAAAAAATCCATTTTGTGTATGAGCCCCGGTAATAATAAAATTTTACGGAATCCACCACAAAACCTCACGGAATCCACCGTGGAATATGCCTCGTGACATCAAATATTTCCTGCATTGAGGATCTTCATCATTGTTCATGCTTGACAGTCCTTTGCTTGAGTGAGGACTATATATAAAGAATTGTAGGTCTAGAGAATCACATAAAGTTTGTGGAGTTTTATTTGCATAGCAATAGAAAATATCATATCAAGAATATATCTCGCCTTATGTCCAACAATTCTAGCAATGAGATTGATGGGTTGGAAGAATGCACGAGGATCAATGAACTCAATATTTCTTAGAATCCTATTAGCCAATGTTTGGGGGGGGGGGTGTTCTTTTGGATAGAGGTTAATCAATTGTAAGGTTGAAAAAACCTTCGTGAAAAGAAATAAGGGGAATTTAAAAAAGGAAAGAGATCATTGCAGATGAAGGATGTCACGTTATGAGAGGGGGCACATTCTTGGTGGGTGCCAATTGATGGAGAGAGGGAGAAGGAGACTTAAATCATTGCCTTAAATTTGATCATCTTCTTGATCAAATCATTCTCTTGACTATCAATGCCCTATCTGAACTCTTGTGATCATCGCCCCTAATCTCATCATCCAGCTTCCTATCATTCTTGTCAGCTCTCTTTCCATATTCGAAATGATCATGGCGTCTCCTTGTGACAAAAACTTGGTGGCCATGCCTGTCATATGCACTGAAAGAAAAGACTATAAATTTTCTTTCTTTTCATACCTTAGTGACAAGGCTTAATTAAAAGAAACACCCAAGCTTTGTTCACCCATGGAGAATGCAAGACCATTGTAGAGTGACTTTTGCTCATTAATTTGGATGAGAAAATCAAGAGGATTTCTGTGGGGAGTTTGGTTGGTCAACATCCTTGATTGGTTGTAAAGGACCGAAATCCCAAGACACAATTATGACATGTGAGAAAATCTCAAGTAAGTGTGTCAATTTTATGTTATTTCATACTTAGTTTAAACATTTATACACTCCTTTGAAATGAAAGAAAATAAGAACATATCAATTGATAGGAAACCTTTCGAATTAAAACAAAAAATAAAAAAATAAAAATGTATAGCCAAAAATAAAAATTAAATGAAAGAATCTAGAAAATATGATTAATGAACATATTAAGGAACATATGAGAGTCCACCCACATGAGGATGGGGTGTTAGCACTAGGAAGGGATTTTAGGGGATGGTGTGAGTGCATGAGATAGTGAAGTCAATATATGTGGTGACTGGTTAGGAATCCAATAGAGTTTAATCTTGTCTTTTTGTCACTTTTATGGGTTCTTTGATAGAAATTGTACTTATCACTGATGCTATTTCAAAAGTAATATTTCTAGTAGGATAGTAGTGTGGCATTTTGTTACCTAGAGAGATTATTGTTGCTTAGCGGCTCTAAAATGCTTCCTAGTTGGTATGCTCCATATATTGGATGAAGCTATGTTATGCACTTTAGTGGTGATAGTGAGTAAGGGGCAAAGCTAGCTTGCACATGTTTTAAATTCTTTCGATGCCATATCTACATTTGTTTGCTTACTTTGATGAGACACAAGTAAGTTTTTCTACCTTTTTAGTGTCTATTAATTAGTATTCTCTATGCAGTTTTATAGATCTTGTAGTGGTGCTTGTGGTAGCAGTGTTTGTGATGTTTGTGATATAGCTATGCTTGTGAGGACACTTTGCATCTAAGAAGGGGAGGAATGACAACCCCTAAAATATACCCAATATTGCAATAACCTTTTTAGTAAAATTATATACAATTAACAAATTATTATTAAATTTTATGTTAATTTTATACTAAAGCAATGCCCGTAGTTGTGGTCTTGGGAGGATAGTCATCACAATTTGGCAAAGGGATGTTGTTGCAAGAGAGTTCTTGTAGGAGAGGAAGGTGGAGTTATAGAGGAAATCTTATAGATTTTCTTAGCCATGACCATTTAAAAATTTTCCCATAGGGATTGTTATTACCTAAAGAAGAAAACTTTTTTATTACAAATTAGGGGTTTTCGGAGGTTTATGAGGTTTGGCAGATTCCCAAGACATGAAGGTGCTAGGATTTTCCAAATGTTAATATAAGGAGTGGGGAATTTTACAAGTTATGCTTATTTGCAAACCAATATAGGATCTTTCAAGGATATAGCCAAACTGTCAAAGCTAAGATTTCCTACATTGAGGGTCTTCATCATCATTCATGCTTGAGGGTTCTTTGCTTGAATGAGAACTATATATAAAGAATTGTAGGTCTACAGAATTGCACAAAGGTTGTAGAGTTTCATTTTCATAGAAATTGAATATATCATATCAAAAATATATCTCGCCTTATGTCCATTAATTCTAGCAGTCAGATTGATGGGCTGCAAGAATGCATGAGGCTTAAGGAACTCAATATTGCTTAGAATCCTATTAGCCAATGTTTGGGGGTGAGTGTGCTCTTTTGGATAGAGGTTAATAGGGCAAAAAACCTTGGTAAAAAGAAATAAGGGAAACTTAAAAAGAAAGAGATAATTGTAGATGAAGGACGTCATGTGATGAGAGGGGGGTGGATGTCCCTGGCGACAACTGATGGAGAGAGGGACAAGGAGACTGTGATCATTGCCTTGAATTTGATCATATTCTTGATCATATCATTCTCTTGATTTTCAAGGCCTTTTCTAGACTCTTGTGAGCATCGCCATTAATCTCATCATCGCCACTATCATTCTTGTTAGTTCTCTTTCCATATTCGCACTGATCATGGCACCTCATTTTGAAGAAATCTTGGCAACCATGCTTGTCATATACACTGAAAGAAAAGACTATAGTGCTTCTTAATTAAGGGAAAACTCTAAGTGTTAAAAATGAATCTTGTATGTGTATGCAAGAGAGTGAAAAAGAAAATGGTTTTTATATTGTTTGTTGTTTAGTTTAAAGAAAGTAAAGAAGATTGCTTCTATCAAAAATAAATTTAAATTAATTATTTAAAAATTTAAAGAGAAATCATGAGTCGTATTTTACAAGAGGGGTAACATTTTTAAAAATTTTAAGATTTATGGGTTTTTGGAATGTTTCGAATGATTTTTTAAAATTTTTATTATTAAATAAATAAAACAAATTAATTAAAAATAATAAAAATGAATTTAAATGGGGGCATACTGATAGATCAAGAAGATATACCTTTTGAAACAAACTTCTCTATAGTTTAAAAAACTACAATTCCTAAATAAACTGCCACAAGTATGGTAGTAGCAAATGATGAGGAGCCGCCCTTGCAAGATGGGGGGGGAGAGGGAGGGGGAAGCCTTGGCTAGCTTAGGCTTAGAATTATAGTACCTAACTTAGCGACCTAGTTGTGAGACATTGTACAAAATGACATAAATGAATTGAGTAGGCTTACTTAGTTTCTAGATATTGTGCAATATCAGTTGGAGAACAATGATAAATGCCACCTATTTAGTGCAACAACTCTTAATAGTTGGCTTGAAAACCTGGTTTAAAGTGGCTTAGCCTTTGGTAGGTCAAAATTTTAGATTGTCCTATTTGTTCTATGATTCATGGGTTTACTAAATCTACCAATTTTGGAGAATTGGAAAAAATATTTATTGGATATAAAATCACTTCATTTGATGTTTAGTCTAGTGGTATTTTTATGAAATTTTTATTTATTGTGATAGGTTTTTAATTTATAATTACTACAATTCCTTTTGGGTATGGACAAATATTGTAATCAATTTTGGTACGAGTTAAGGCATGGATAGTATTATATGTAAGTCTCATTTAATTTGTAGGAATATGGAAAGTCATAAGGGATGGTTTATTACTTGTTGATGGCCATCATGAAGAGAGGCACATAGGACAAGTTGTAGTTTGTAGGTATAGATTCATTCACAGTCCCTTAGAGTTATTTTAAAACTTAAAGGCTATGGACTAATTTGTGCATTTTGAAAAAGATAATTAAAAAGAAAATTTTAATAAATTTTAATGATTTTTGAACTACCTCTCTATATACTCAATGGAATTTCTTACAATACCAAGTATTGAGTCCAAATCTCCCCTAATGATTTGTTTAATGCTATGACATATTCACAGTACTATTTGCCAAAATTGATTGGTTTGAAAATTGTGTTTACACTATAAGATTTTGTAGCATTATTCAAAGTTCCATAAAGTTTAATGCAAGCATATAAAAGATAGTAACCTAAAAATTTTGGTTTTTAAAAATAAAAGGCTCAATAGCTCTCTTATAATCCTTATCATCATCAAAGAATGCATGCCAAGTCGATGGTTGCAAGAATGTGAATCCAATCATGCTCATCCTCTAGACACTACTACTACTACTACTACTACTACTACAAACAAGAAAATAAAAAATTAAAGAACTACTACTACTAACACCACTACTACTACTACCACTACAAACAAGAAAAGAAGAAATTAAAGAACTACTACTACTACAAACAAGAAAAGAAGAAATTAAAGAACATGATATTACCCTCTCTTTGTTTTTTATTCATTCATTCTCCTCTCTCCCTTCCTCTTTCTCTCTTTCTCTCTTTCTCTATTATGTTTAATGTTTGTTCCCTCTCTCTCTCGTTCCTTCTTTCTTTTTCTCTCTTCCTCTCCCTCTCTCATTTCCTCTCTTTCTCTCTTAATACACATGATTTTTAACAAAAACAAGTAAAAGAAAATGAGAAAAAACAAAAACAAAGCAAGAGGGAACAATGCAATCACCGGAAAGGCCCGAGGATGGATTCAGTGGCTCCTCTTCGCAACAACAACTCCTCTTCGCCCTCCATACACTTCCTCCTCTTCTTCGCAAAAGGCGGCGGCGGCGGTGAGAAGCTCTCCTTCTCCCTCTTTATCTCTTTCGCTCCCTCTCCCTCTCAAACGCAAGATGCAGTTCGCTCTCCCTTTCACTCCCTCTTTCGTTCGTTCATGCAAAATGACGCACTCGGGTTTCGGCCTGCTGTTTTTTGCCCGAGTACCGTCGCTATTTGTGTCACATTTGCAACACAAATGGCAACGTCGATAATTTGCATCGAAAATGGCCGTCACTATACTCCTGTATCCTTGTAGTGTTCCTCCTAAAACAATCTGCATATAAGTGTGACACTCCATATTCAAGGTATCTAAATTCAGCCTTGTCCTTCTTGGCATGTTCCTTTTTGGGACATCGATATGAAATGTGTCTAGGATGGCTGCATTTCGAACAAGTTGCTGGTTCTTGAAGCTACATTCCACTTGAGCCTTGTCCCCTTCCTCTACCCAACATCATCACTAGAATTGGCTTGTAGTCCATGAGAATTAGATTACCCTCTTCATTGTATGATATGTAGGGATCCAAATAGACATCCTCTTCTAGTGGCTCTTCTACATAGTGTACAAGAGCATCACTTTGTGTAAGCATTATGATGGGCCCAAGAGGTCTAGCTATAGGTTGATGTCTACCCCACATGCAACTAGTCTTTGTTCATTGGGTATTGATTTGAGCTTCCCATCCATAGTGGAACCACTTATTCATCAAATATTACTATTTTTGGTATGGTTGAGGGTAAGGAAATCTTTGTGGTAATATGTAATGAATAGCTTCATTCCCATAGCTCCCACAATTCATGCAAGGTCTAGGCCTAGGTTTGAAGCACTCTAATGGGAGGTGGTTATTGTTGTAGTGCACACATTGAACATCAAGTATAGTAGGTCTTCTCAAATCTTTCTAGAGCTTGACTATCTCAAGTTTGAAGTTTGATATTTGATGTGAAACATCCACTCTTCTCCCTTTTTTGTGTGCTTTGGCCATTGCTTGTTGTTCAATATGAATAGTTGATCTTTTGCTATGAATTGTGATAGCACTTATTTGTTGGATCCTCTTGTCATAAATTTTCTTTAGCAAGTCATCAACTCATATATGGATTCATCAAACACATTACCCAATACATTTGTCTACAAGCTTGAATTTCTTGCCAAGTATTTACACAATTTTGTGTCTTTGATGCCATTAATGAAGACTATAGATAGAACTCATAGCATGGGTTCACTTGAGAAGAAGTTCAAAAGGAACGAGATTGGTATTATAGTATTTTACCTAGACTCCTTCTTCCTCATTTTTTTATCCCTACAAAATCCAAGATTTGTTGAATTTGTTCTAACTCAGCCTCATTTCTACATTTGTCTAATCTATGAGCTAGAGTAAGCCTAGCCACTTGCAATATAAGGTCCTTTCGTAGCCTTCTTACAGTTGTCAAGTCTGCCAGTATGTCCTCCAATAGTCTTCCCACATGCTCTATTCTTGTGTGCTTGTCATATTTTGAGATCAACTATTGGATGTCCAATGGAAATTTGTTTGATTTGAGTTTGAGGCTATCGGGGTTTGAACTTGATCCTGATACGGTTTGGATTCTTCTTGACTAACTAATGCTTCAATAAAACTAATGAGTTTCAATAAACAAGTGAGAGTTCCTATTTTTCTCTTCTAGGAAAGCACAATGTATTCAATAGTTGGTTCAAAAATTCATGGGTCTATATAGCACTTAAGAGTGTTAAGATTTGGCTGCCTCAGTAGCCCTAGCTAGTTGGATAGGTATGCTAACACTTTGTTTCCTTTGGTGTATGTATTAATTGTGTTTCCCTTAGCCTGATGTTTTCATATGTTTTTGTATGTACCTTTACTGATTTCTTATTTTCCCTTGTTTCTATTCTTTCTTGCTAGTGTTTCAAATACTATCCATATGGGGTAGTTAAGTCAGATGTTTCATTCTTGGTTAGGTTTCAAGGCTTTCTCCTCAATGAAGATTGACTTTTCACTTGTGTTTTTTGCTTGTTTTATCCTCTTCTCAATATGTCTAAATTTTCACTCTTCTTGTGTGTTGTGACTAATGACTTGATTGAACTCATCAACAAACGATTCTTCTTACAAGGCCTAAATCATGATCATATAGGTCATGAATTTTCAAGCAAGATCGTGTAGGTCCAACAATAACTTCCTCCCAAAGAATGACTCATAGAATCTCCAAGTTTCCTAGGGTTGATAAGTTATCTATGGTGTTGCTTCTAGCGATAGTCAATCCCTTGCTCAAAGTGTGGGTCTCCTCCTCTGAAGATCCCAAAATATCATGACTTCTATGACTTGCAAGACTCTCCCATGTAAGGATTCCTAGGGAGTAGCTGGGGATCCTTACACATGAGACTCTCACGTGTAAGGATCCCTGGTGAATAGTAGTAGTTGTGGCTTGAAAATATCTTTCTTGGCTCATGTGAGGATGTTTTACCTTTCAACTAGTTAATTGGATGTTTCTAGCAAGTTTGTCATCAGCACATTAATTTTAAGTGGTAAGGTGTATGGTTGCAATTGCTAATCAATTTGAGACACTCAAGATGCTAGTAATGAAGTTTGGATTTTTAGTTGCAATCGCACTAAGCAAAGTTAGGTTGTCAAGGTAGTGATTGTATTCTAAAGTTTGCACTAGGGTCACATCTCAAGTTTCAAATTTATGGAAATAGGTCTAATTGAGCAATGCAATTTATGGATGCTCAATGAGAAACATACTTTTTCATAACCCTAGCACA
This sequence comes from Lygodium microphyllum, assembly GCF_053477565.2. Taxonomy (NCBI): domain Eukaryota; kingdom Viridiplantae; phylum Streptophyta; class Polypodiopsida; order Schizaeales; family Lygodiaceae; genus Lygodium; species Lygodium microphyllum. The sequence goes on from NC_141139.1 coordinate 93,917,828, forward strand.
CTAAGATGGAAATTTTGACTCTATCAAGACACAGACTATCAACAACATGGAATCTTTCAAAGTACAATTGATACAAGAGTTTTGGGATGTCTCTTGATAGTCCAATCCTAGTAACATAGTAGTCCTAGAAAGCTGCTTTCATAACATGCAACTTGATACAAATGTGAAATCCATTACCAAACCTAAACTCATCACATGTTATGTTAGGGGCCACAATGAGAAAGCATAAAAAACAAAGATATGGTATAAGCAATAAGAGAAGTTGATTAAAGGAGATGTTGACCAAAGCTCCATAAAATTGAATGTAGAGGTTTAAGGGCACCCAACCATAGCCTCCATTTTTTCTTTTCCAAGATCATCCATCATCTCCTTAAATTTTTAAATGGCAAAAGCTTTCTAACAAGCTGTAAATAGATGCATCAAGTGCTTTGAAAATGTGTCATGTATATTCAAGTGCACCACTATACTGATGAACAAAGGAGACGTTGAGTAGGTGGCACAATTTCATAGAATAAAAAACAATGCCATGATTGATTGTGTGGCCCCTACATCTCTTTAGGTCGCCATGAGCATCATCAATTGGCTACAGAAGCAAAACCACAATTTGCAACGACAAATTTCTTCCCTCTCTACTTCATTTAAAATTTTGAATCATAAGCTAAAGAAACCCTTCCTAAAGTTTAGTTCACACAGAATCTTAAGCCTCTTCTTCTCCATAAAAATACATATTCTAAGTGAAAGCATGCTCAAAGTCATGTCCAAGTTACAATGCCATGGGAGGAGATCTTCATCAACATATTATCAATAAGGGTGTGCCAGTTGCAAAAAATTTATATGGGGCCTTTTCTAGCATGGAGCTTCAATATGGCAAAGTATTCTTGTCATGCCAAGGGAGATCTCCTTTTGCAAAGTATGATGGGGTATTCTTGTTGTGTTCTAGTGGGGAGTTTGAAGAATAACTGTGGAAGTGTGTCAAGGTCAAAGCTCGAGGGAGTTACTATATGTATATCCTCTACATCACGTGCATTCAAGGCATATTTATAAATACCCTTACTTGTGATTTTTTTTGGATTAAAGAATAACCCTTTTCTATTGAATCTATAAATAACCCCTTTAAATTACACCCTTTTGTATGTAAAAAATGTGTAAAAATGGTATTTTAAAAATACCTTATTTTGAACCCATGTGATGCACACATATATTCATAAATAACTTACCCGAGGGTCAAAGAGGCCTTTTGATAGAGTGAATTAATAAACAAATTTAAAGTGTCTTCACCAAGCTTGGTTTGCAAGAGCCCACCTTTCCAATATGGTTGGAAGAATGATGAGCCCTTAAATTGGTGCAATTTTTGTCATTCTAAGATGCTACATACTTTCAAATGTAAAGCAATTTGTAAATTCTTTTGGACATGTAAAATTCTTATGTACTTGGCTTAACACATACGAGCGATGAACATGTTGTCAAAGAGGAACATTCTATTTTATTATTTATAAAATAGAATAAATAAAAAAGAGGTTGGAAGGGTCATGTGGCTAGGTGGTTCAAAGAGGTGGTTTTCTTCCTCTCTCCTTTATCTTTCAATGCCATACTTCTTTCTATCTTTCTCTTGCTTCTACACAACTTTTTCTCTCTTCTCCTATGCTTCAAGATTCATCTTATGAGAGAGGGAGTGAGGATGGAATGCATGCTTAAATCTTTTGTGTGTAGTTGATTCAAAGCTCAAATTTAACCAACTCAACAACCCACCTCCTGAAATCCCATGACACAAATCACCTCCTCTTCCTTTCTTAAATTATGAAATTTACTTTGCATAAATTTGTCTAAGGTCTAAAGACTCCTCATTTTTGCAATGAGATGAACGATGTTTGAAAAAAGAATGAGTGTAAGCTTCGTACCATGCCCAAAGTCATTTCTTCAACCGTGAGGAGGGAGATGCCAAAGCCCTACTTTTAGAAGGCTTTGAAAGGCTAGCAAGTCAATGACCATTCTATGGCTACATATAATTACTTTTTATATAATTTCTAAAATTTATTATGATTGGATAGAAATTAGTTTTGAAAAGAGAGGCTTAAAAAACCATATCTTTGCAGTGTTAAATTTCACTTTCTAACATATTCCTTACCTATTCTATAGTAAGCATTAAATATTCTTCCTTTCACATTTTTAAATATGAGCCTTTGGAGCCACAATTGTACATTGCTTCATATGTGATTTTCGATAAGAATTACAATAGTAGTCCGTTGTCTTTGTACAAAAGTTGTTTCTATGATGAGCACATTTTATACCTTTATTTGCATATGTTTACTAGTTATCATTCCTCATTTTTCAATCTTTGAGCATCTTTGCAAACACTTTAAAACATATGTATTTCCATAGAATAAGAACCTCATGTTGATGAAGAAACCGCAACTCTTCACTTCACTTCATTTTGAGATTGGACCACCTCAATTGGTACCCATCCAAAAACACCAACATTTTCTTCATCTCAACTTTTTTTCACACCAACATTTCCAAAAGATCTTTCATTTTGACTTTGAAAAGAGCAAGCAGATCACCCTCCAAAGGAACATAAGCATGCTCACAATCTTGAGCAAAGAAGGAAGTGCAAACCACCATGATAAAGCATTTTGTTTGTTGATCTATGAAAAAGTCCATGAAAAGCTGACCCCTACAAAAGAATCTCCATTGAAATGCACCCTCACTTGTAATGTTTCTTTGAAGAGCTCCACCCAATAACATTTTTGTTTTGAAAAGGGAAAAGGAAGGTAAGCTTTATTACATAAAATAAGACCTAATTACTAATGAATTCTTGTGTGATTATGGACAGATTCTTGGTAAAGGGTAGGCTTATAAAAAAAGATTTTGTTGGATGTAGGCATGATTCTTAATGTTGAGATGTTGAGCTCTACATGAGATGGTATTCACTATGTGTCTTGGTGATGTGGCATGATATTACTCACTAGCATGTTAGGTGATTGACATGAGGATATGCTGGTGATTCTATAGCTAGACTATACCCCTTAGGTATTTGTTGGGTTGCAAACAAACAAGACATATGCATAAAAAAATTTAGATTGCAATTATTGTTGTGGATTTAGTAAAAAAGGCAGTGTGTTTAGTTGTGGTGTACTTGGTATCAACTTGCTTGCAGATTGCAATTTTTGCAAGTTGTTATTTTGTCAAAATGGATGGCAATTTCAACCAAATTACTAGCAAAAAGCTTGATAAGAATAATTATCCTGCATGGAAGTTCAAGATGACAAATTTCTTAAAGGGCAAATATTTTTGGAATTACATTCAAGGAGACGTGGCAGTAGCACCTAAAGTTCTTATGTGAAATGCTACTAATATATTGGCTCACTATCATAGATAGCATGACAGGCTATTTGTAGGAATCTAATACCCCCCCATTGCATGGAATAATCTAGCAAGGTTGTTCGAAGTAAAAAAAAGGGCCGGAAAGCTATAGCTCAGTTGAACCAAGTGAAAAAAGGGAACTTGTCCATTAATGATTATGCGTTGAAGATCAAGAGCAATGTGAAAGCTCTTGGATCTATCAGTGTGGTAGTTGATGATGAGTGATAAAGTTGTGCATGCATGCTTAGTTAGACTTAGAGATGAATACAAGAGCTTTAGCTAATCTATGAATACAAGGGATGATATCCCTGATTTAGAAGACTTGATTTCTCTGATGATACTTGAGGAGGAAAACCTTGGCTTGGATTCCTTTTCTTCTCAAAGTTAAAAACAAGCTTGAACAACTATCTTAATCTATTGACAAAGGTAGAGATTGTGACAAAGGCTAAGGTGATGGCCTTGGTCAAAGTTATAATACATATCAAAATAGAAGAGGATAGTCCCGAGAAAGGGGGGAGGGGGTCAAAGAGGCCAACTTGTAGATTCTAATAGGCAACAAAATTCTAGTGATATCAGGGAGTGCTAGTATTGTGGTAGAAAAATCCACATTTCTAAAAACTACTTCAAAAACAAGGTTGAAATTAGAAATGGAAAAAGGCAATAAGATAATTATGCATCTAGCAAAAACAATGATGATTGAAGGAAGTAGTTATTTGTTATGCAACACTTTATGAATACTATAACTACTGATGGTTCATCAAAGAATAATGCATCATATATAGATTCATGTGCATCTAACCACATGACTTCTCGAGGAGAGTGGTTTAGAAATATGCACATTCTAGAGTTTCTGAGCTATGTGAAGATAGGGGATGATATAGCTTACCCCATTATGCATGTTGGAAACGTTCCTTTGAGTATGTAGAATTGTAAAACTAAGAATTTGGTTGATGTGTTGCATGTACCAAATATTACAAAAAACTTGGTTTCTATTGGTCAGATGGTAAAACATGGATTTTAGGCTTGATTCACATTTGATGGTTATTAAGTAGAAGATCTCAAAAATGATTGTGGGTTGATTACAAAAGGAAAATGTATTGGTAGATTGTTTACACTTGATGCAAGTCTACTTGAAATGGATGTTGCCATATTTACACAAGGTTCAAGTATTGTGACTGATATTGAAATTTGGTATAAGAGAATTAGTCATGTGTAGTCAAAAAATATTATGGATGGCTTGACCAATTTTAGGGTTGATGGCATATAGAAAGTATGTAAAGCATATCAATTTGGAAAGCAAGCAAGGTATGCATTTCCACATGAAAAACATGTATACAAGAAGCTACTTGAATTGATACATTTTTGTGTGTGGGGTCCTACAAAGATAACAACTTAGATGTTGCAAGTATTATGTTTCCTTCATTAATGATCATATTTGTAAAGTTTAAATTTATTTTAAACATGAGAAAAGTGAGGTATTCACTCACTTTAAAGGCTTTGAGGCTTTGGTTGAGAAGGAGACATGGTTACATATTAAATGCTTAAGATCAAATGGAGGGGGGAAATCTCTCTCCGATGATTTTTTTTATTTTTTGCAAAAAATTGTATATAGAGATAATATAGATGTAGATATACTCCATAGTAAAATTGAGTTTTTGAGTGGAAAAACAAGCATATTGCAGAGGTGACTCGTGCATTGATATCAAAAGGAAATTTACCTCATTACTATTGGGTTGAAAGCAATTGCTACTACTGTATACATCATACATTACTCCACTAAGTATATCACATGTGTTAAGAAAAGGTAAAGAGAAAGTTGGGGACTTTCCTATTATGAGAGATGTATCATTAGATTTCTCTCATGTTGATATTGATTTAGATGGCTCTAAGTAGAGCTTGGATGAGGAGTTTGGGATTCTTTCTATTAAAATACATGGTGTGTGGAAGATAGAAGAGAATGCTAAAGCACCTAGTAGTGTGTAGGTCAAGTAGAGTAAGAAAGCTAATGCATTGATTGACGTATGATAGCTTTGTAGTTCATCACTATGCATATATGGCTAAGGTTATGCAAGATGTGGAACCCACATGTTTTAAGGATGCAATGGATAATGACTATTGGTACATGATATGGATGAAGAAATGGCTGCACTCTTGGATAATGAAACATGGGAGTTGGTACCCTTAGTTGAATGCAAGAAAGTTATTTGGTTGCAAATGGATTTACAAGGTCACAAGCATATGCTAGATGGTTTTTTTGAGTGCCATAAGGCATGACTTGTTGCCAAAGCATATGCATAGATATTGGTTTTGCAATATCTAAAGTTTAGATCATGCATCAAATGAATATTAAGAATACCTTACACGGGTAGTTACAATAGGAAGTTTATGTGGGCCAACTACATGGTCACATGGACAAGAATCATCCAAATTATGTATGCATGCTTTGTAATACCTTGTATGGGCTGAAGCAAGCACTTAAGGCATGGCAAGACAAGAGTACAAAAGACCCTATTAGCATTGGATTTTCTAGAGCACAAGTTGATCACTCACTCTATATCTATGAGAGTGATGTAGGTATTATGGTTATTACTATTAATGTGGATGATTTGATCATTGTGGGTGATGATGAGATATAGATTGACCATGTGAAGGGTCTCCTCAAGACTATATTTGAGATAAATAATTTAGAATAGTTGTGTTATTTTCTCAGTATAAAGATAATTAAGAATCCAGAGAATATATGATTGTCACAAAGATAGTATGTATTGTATATGTTGAAGAAGTATGGTATGGATAATTGCAAGCCTATTTCTATACCTTTGGATATTAATGCTGAGCTTAGTGCACGTTCTAAGATCTCATGGAGGTCTCGTTTGTTATTCAGGACATGGAATGTGACAGAGGTGGGTTACCCATGCAAGCTTCTTGCCTTCATGCAGATTGGTACTGAGGGCATGTCTCTAGGCTTACCAACTACCTCACCAGCTACTCATATTCCTTGTTATCTAAGAATGGCAGATCGATTGTGGCTAGCACATGCATCTAATCTCGCTCATCCTCAGGGTAAAGGATATACTTGGTCAATGGTCCATACAATTTTCTAATCTAAGCATCGCCCTTCAACATAGTTGAGATGGTGTCTAGGTCGATTGGTGTAGTCTTTCAAGTATCCATCTCCACTCTTTCGCTTTCGTTCGATTGCCTGAGAAGATCAAATTGTTTCCCTAGTCTTCTATGACTCATGTATTGCACATCCAGCTTTGGACTAGCAGGATATTATAGTCCACTCTTTTCATGAATATAAAGTCTGCAGAGAACTAGACTCTTGCGATCTTTAATGGCCAATTCCTTAGCACTCCGAATGGCTTCACTTTCATTCTGTTAGCCGGTGTTACGTTGAATCTAGCATCCTCGACAAGTGGGCTATCCCAAGCCTGGAGTACTGCGTGGCTAAGTACATTGACTCCTACCCCCATGTCTACAACCCCTTTCCTCATGGTATCACCCAGAGCTAACAAGACCTCATGCATTTCAATGCCTTCCCAGAAAGCATTAACATGTAAAGACTTGGGTACTGAGTGTAGTGTCAAGCTCAGTATTTGCGTTACTACATTGTCATCTTGCAAGTTAATGATAGCTTGCTCTATTAATCCTTCCATCCATTGCTTTAGCTCTTGCCATAGCATCAAAAGCTACATGAGCAAGTCTCCTAGGCTTAGAGTTACAGGGGTGGTCACTAGCATTGTGAGAAGATTGCTAGCCGCTTGCTTTTCTCCTAACTCCGTGATTCTTGGCCAATGGCCTCGACTAGTTTGCTAGCCTGTGGCATTCAAGATTTTTCTAGGCGGCACAAGTTAAGGTGTGGACACATCTCTTGGTCTTGTGGGAGAGACCGGCATGCTCACACTAGAGACATCATCAATCTCATCCTCCAAGATGGGCTCAGTATCCTTTAGGTGTTCCTAGACTTCTCTTACTTACTCCTTGACATTTTCTTTGGCTTCGAGTTGGCACTTCAGGTTGGGGTACTCCCCTACCTTAGCACTCCCTTTTTCAACCATCTTGGGGGCAAATGTTTTGGCCTCAACATTCATAACTTTCCTTCTGATAGGCAGTGTCGTTGCACTCTCGGTTTTCAACACGATCTTTGCCTTGCTTCTCTTCTTTCTTCACCTACGACTTTTCTTTCTGATTGAGGCTGCATCTAGGTTGCTAGGCCCTAGCAATGATATGTTTGCATGCCTCATCTACGCGCGAGTCATGATATCCAATGGGATGGGCATGGTCTTTGCATTGGATGTCTCAACACCAAATAGCCCCAGTGGAATTGACGGGACAATTGTCGTCGAACTAGAGGATGGCTTCCGCCTAGGGCAATTTGTAAAAAGGTGAGTGATTCCACATTGAGCGCATATCAGATTAGCCTTATCTTGGTTAGCTTGATCCCTCTCGAGGCAATGCGAGGAGATGTGTCTTGGGTGACCACAAGTGTCTGCCCTCCTAAGCCTTTGTCTCTCCCTCTTCCTAGTGCCATAATCAGCACTGGTTGATAGTCCATGAGGACTAGATTTCCCTCCTCATCATACGAGAAGTAGGGGTTCGCATAAGGCTCCTCATTGTTTAGTTTCTCCACGTAGTGGAGTGGAGCATTGCTCGCTCAGTGGATGGGTTATGTAGAGTTCAGGTGGCCTAGATATGCTTGTGGGGTTGATTTCTATCGTAGGGATATCTAGCTTTGTATCGTTAGGTACTAGAAGGTCCAACAGGGCTCCTCTCTCAAAGAAATTTGGAGGCTTATTCCCTAAGTAAGGTTGCGAATATGGGAGTCTCCACGGCAGTCTATAGTGCATGGCATCGTGGCCGAACCTACTGCAGTTAATGCAAGGTCGGGACCTTGGGTCCTAACACTAAACTAGAAGGTGGTTTCCACTACCATACATGCATTGGACATGTACCACATAGGCCTTCTCATCATCTTAGCCAACTCTAGCTTCACTTTGGCTTTGATCCTTTCCCTTGTCTTGGGTGCTTTGGCTGGATCCTTCACCAACGATTGAAGTTCTTTTTGAGGTTCTGAGGGTGATGATGTCTCGGTTAGTGGTCTCAAGCTTCTCTCTTTGGGCAGATCATCCATCCGTATGTCTTCTTTGAAGACCCTAGCTAGCACATCCCTTTGTAGGTTTGAGATGCTCACCAAGGCTTTGTAAAGCTCTTCACTCCGGATTCCACTTATGAACACAGTGGAGACCGCTCATTCACTAGGTCTCTCTGCAGGCAGCTGGGCAGACTCCGCACATGGGTGGCGTAGTCTCGGATATCCTCCTTGTCCTTTTAATTGTTATTCATAAATCTAACCATGAGGTTATTAGAGTATCCCACCTCAGAGAACCTCTTGATGAAGAGACTCTTGAGGGTGTCAAAGTCATTGCATTCAACATTGTCTAAACTAGTGTACTGCATCCGTCCTTTGTATCCGAGGCAAAGTCTGAAAGCTTGCGAGCACTGAGCAAGGTCTCTAAGGCCGTCATCCTTGCAAACCTACTCAAACTGCTCTACAAAGATGTGCAAGTCGTTGCTCGGCTAATACTTGTCGAGTTGTTTCGCAACCACAAGGATCCTCAATTGGCTCTTAGAGCCTTGGGTATCTCCTGATCCTGTAAGCAATGATATCTCTAGTGCTACTGCACTTTGCTATGCCAACATGTTGTCTATTAGTCACTTCGTGTGAGAAGCTCGCTCAGCATTAAGTTTGCCTCTAGTGCTCTCTCCCTTTATGCATTTGGTCCTATATGATTTCTATTTACTAGGTCTAGCATGTGCTGGAGTTCTCGCATTTTTATGTCCTGCCACAATCTCCTAGCCTGTTGTTGTTGGTTGTATACTACTATGCCTTGCAAGACTTCCTGCGCCAGCTTTCATTCCTCTTTAAGGTCCACTATGATGTTTTCTGATAGCCTACCATGGTGGTCTACCCTAGTTTGTGCATCATATGCATCCACCATCCGCAGGATTTCGACTGGGAAATCTCCTAGGTTGAGCTTTTCATTTTTGCAATTTACACTGGGTTTGGCCATGTTTGCAGTTTCCTGCTCCACCAAGTTTTCCATGAGGTTGATCAAGTCAGCAATATTGCACTCCCAATGGTGTTGCTCCTTTGAAGCATCTGGCCTTCTGTGTTGTGTCTATCGCATGGTCCTACCAATGGGGGTTACTTGATCCCCTACCTAGGTTGAGGGTCATCTCCTACTGGTGGGTTCATTCTGTTAATTAGGTCTGAGTGTGTTCCCTTTTATTGACAACCAACCCTTAATTTTAGTTTACTCAATGCATGCATGGTACTCTTTTCCGTGCACTGTGCAAAATCAGGCTTTCCATTTTTCCAAGTGCACTTCAAGTGTCCAAAACAATGTGGGTGCGAACATGAGATAATGAATGTAGCTTCCACATTCCGGTTGAAAACAATGTGGGTGCGAACATGAGATAATGAATGTAGCTTCCACACTCCGATCTAAGCTCTGGGCTGAATAGGGCTTTACACTCAATCACTGGACGCTCTCTATGATCTCTAGGGTATGTACTACATTGTTCAGCTTGCTTAAGTCAAACGAGGATCTGGGGGTCATTCACAACTCTAATAGGGACTAAAAGCTAACGTGACTATCAGCGGTCATGTCTAGTCATCCAGCTATGATTTCTAGGGTCAATTTTGTTTACAAGGCTTAATTCGGAGCCCTCCCCAGTTGCGAGAGGTATTCTACCTCACCCGTTCTAGGCTTATTAATTTCCCTTATTAGAATTTTGGTATGATTTGACAATGTCTGATTCTCACAGTCAAACATTTGATTTTAACTGTCCGATTTCAGAGTGTCCGATTTTGACATGTTCGAGTGCCAAGTGTCCGATTTTAATGAGTCTAATCATCCCAATTGGACTGATTGGACAGGTGAGGGATAGTCCAATTTTCAAGATCAGATGGACAACATTCAATCAAACAAGTCAAGCTAGTCTGAATGTCCAATTTCCAAGAATCAGACATCCGAGTATCTGATTCTAGGAATCAGGGACCCCTGTGGACCATGTCCGCCCTGGCACACAAATAACGACAATGATTTTGGCCACACCCACATGCAAGCAGCTCTAGAATGCAAGAATACATACATAGGGAGGGTTCTATGTACCTGATATGTACAAAAAACTCCTATGTGGAGGCTGATCGATTCACCCTAAGCTCCAAGTCTCTCTCTCTCTCTAATGTAGAAACAAAAAATGATCCTTTCACCCCCTTCCTTGGGTCTTAATCCCTTGTGTCCTAATGTCCAAGTGTTGTCCCAGTAGTGCTCAAGCCTTGTTGATGGATTCAAGCCCATTTTTCCCTTGATTTTGCCCTATATTGGCTTGTTTTATAGCAAAAATCCTAACATTAGGAGAGTTTTGAGGCTCAAAACTGCCATGTAAATGATCCTAGAGAGAGAAAATATTTTAGAAAATAAAATATTTTTTATTTTAAAAACTTTTAGATTTTGGTAATTAAATATATAAAAAATTACTAATAAGTCATTGTTGTGATATTCTCGTAGTCACATCAAACCTAGAAATCTAGGCCGCCATAAAGGTGACAAAGATTGTCATTATTGAAGATCTTGATCAACCTCATTAAAATGAAAACTAATATTCAATTTGAATTTTTTTCAATGTTTGATTACTTCCCTCCATTCTCACTCTCTTCTTTCTTTCCCATCCTTACTAGTTTCTTCTTTGTTTTCCTTCTTGTTTCTAATTCGCCTACTTTTTTAATCCAATCTTCTAATCACATCCTTAGTTATGGATCAATCATCCAATTATCTATGTAGCTCTAGTAAAAGGCTTCTGTATCATCTTCATATTGAGTTGGATAGTGAGTATGAACCAATAAGGAAGAGAACAAAACCCATTACTATTACAGAGTCTACAAAACATATATTCAGGTTTAAAGGAAATAAGAATCTTGATCTTTGGTTAGATGGTAGGCTATAACACAAAGATTCTAGCAAAAGTAGCACTCCCCCTTTCTATAATAGCTCTTCATTGTTGAGGTTTACTCGTGATGGTTATAATGGGTTTCTAAGCTATGCACTTAAATTGGTTGCAGAAAAGGATGTCCTCAAATTGGAGAACCATCTTTTATTAAAACATAAAAATGAGTTACTGCAGAAGCTAAAAGACTATCAATAGAGGATTCATTTGTTGGAGAAATTCATCAAATCTTATCAATGAAAGCAAACTATTTTAGGACTTTGAAATTGACAAAAGGCTCTTAGAAATATTGAGACTCTCAGGACGAGGAGGAGGTGATTGTAGTAAAAGAATCCAAGTAGCAAGGTACAATTTTTTTTTCACTTTAAAAATATGAAATATGACTTTGTTTATAATTAATTGTATTGATTTGTGATGTTGATTTTGTTTAGGTCTCTTCTTTAATTGAATGCAAGTGAAAGAGTTTCTTTGAAAGCATCTTAGTTTTATTATCATCTTCTTCCTTTAGTAGTTTCAAAAGATATTTTGGAAAAGAAGAATTTTAAAAAGGCAAAGAAACAATGCTTGGAGTCATTTATAAAGGATCTCTCTTTGAATACTAAGTTAGTGCAGAAGACACTAGATAATATTGGTATCAGTCGAGATGGTTATATACAACTTTTTCATCTTTTACAGTCAAATATGAAGCAAGGACAAGTACGTAATTTGGTAATGGAGATTCTGGGTGAGCCTTTCCATATTAAGGCTAGCTTCAAGAGCAAGAAAAAGGAAGTTGTATTCAGTGAATTTAACAATATTTTCCTTGACTTTCCCACCCTCCAATGCTTAATGATTAGATTTTATGACTTGTCACTAGAAGAGGCAGAAGGAGTGGCTAGATTTATGGTTAAACTTTATGACAGTGAGATTCTAAAATGTACAAAATTAGAGAGGGTCTCTATTACCTTGATGAATAGAGCAATTTCATCAGATCATTGTAATCACTCAATGTCATTTAGTGTTCAATTGGAACACAACATCTAGTGGCTAGGAGCATTCGAAGTAGATATAGAGGGTTTCGATATATTGTATTGGGTTTTTCATCGAACACCAATACATGATGTTATTAAGAGATAACAAGCAGGAGAAGAGCTATTTGTTGAAGGATTTGTGAACTATAATATTGAGTGGCACATAGCTGTCGACTTAGAGACACTTAAATGTATGTACAATGTATCAAAGGGAGCCAACTCTAGATCTCCTTGCCTATATTGCATGTCCCCAACCATAGAGTTGAACTCAAGCAATTGGAATAGAGCTCCCTCTAGGCACAACAAGGATCAGTAGTTTAAGCCAATCCTAGATATTCCTTTAGTGAATGCCCATATCTGTACACTTCATGCACTTTATAGAATAATTGAAAAGCTTGTTCATATTTATATAGGATCTGTATGGAAGCTGAAGCCATTATCATCTAGAACAGGTGTTATAACAAAGATTGAAAAAGTCTTATCTGCAATTGGTTTGCATGGTGGTAATGTTTTTATTGAACCAGATCTTCAAAAGTCTAAGGATGAAAATTGTGTCCCCAAAAAGTCATCTATTGGTGGAGTGAAGGCTAGAAGATTCCTAGACTTTCATGAGAGACTTGGTAAAATAAACTCTAGGAATGGTGGCTCAACTATTAGATACAATCAATGGAAGTGCCTACATAACATAGTTAAGGATCATGATGATAATGGACAAGCTCAGAATAGAAAAGCCAATGTTTGGGAAACACTAGAAAAAGTATTCTTTTATTGTGATAAAATAGAGTGGAATGATGATGATCTCAAAGACTTCAAAAACCAATCGAACCTTTTTAAAAAGGCAATGACAAAAGCTTGGGGTAATCAACACTTCACTCACTATATGGTAAGAAGTTTGCATATGTATGTCTCATTATTGTTTGACTCATATAGGGTTTTCTAATTGAATTTCTTTATTTGTTAACTATGCAGTATATTTTATACAACCATGCTCCATATTTTATCAAGAAATATGGATCTCTATCTATTTGGTCAATCCAAGGTATGAAAAAATCACATTATCAAGCAAGAACAAAATACTTTAGACACACAAGACATGGAGATGGAAGATACAAAGCAAAAAAATTATTAGAGGTCTTTCAATGGTTCTATATACAAATTTGGCACAAATTCAAGCTCAAAGACAATTGCATCACGTAATACATCATCTTTGGCAAGGACTATATCCACTATTACCCAATGAAGAAAAGAGGGATTTTTAACATCTTATGCAAAGCAAAGATATTCTAAATGGTTACAAACTAGACAAAGAGATGGAAAAAGATGGGTTTTAAGAAACTCTTAATATCTTTTAGTCTAACTCTATTGTAAAAGAGTCTTTAGTTTCAGGGAATTCACTAAGTCCTCTAAGTGAATCTTTTGTTTCATCCCACTCAATGAGACCTCTACATTTCAAGAACTCTTGTTTCCTATAGCCTAGAAGGAGCTTCAAATTCTTGGCATATCCTACATGGGAGAGCAAATAAGAGGCAAGAACTCCAAAGTATCCTGCCCTAGATCCATTGTATCTAGGCATGAAGCCAAAAACTCTTATAGCTTCTTTCTTCTCCACCAAAATTATGCTGTTTGAACCTCTATTGAAAGCTTGGGATCCAATCACCTTGGAGATAGCTTTCAAATCTATTATTGGTAAGCTTGGAGAGCTTGACAACCTGCTATGATAAATTGCAACTGTTTGATTATTTAAGCTTCTAATGACCAAGGCCTTGACTTTTACCAAGCTTCAATGGCATTGAGCCCTTGGCTCTTCCAAGAAAGTTGTCTACATCTTCAATTCCTATCTACACAATAAATCACAATAGTATAAGATGTCAGATAAATATCCAAAAATATTTGTCTATAATGCATAACATACTCTAATATAAATCACAATGGATATCTTAGAATTATCTTTCATACCTTAGGGTTTTCATCTTCTTCAAGAAGACAATCATCATATAGATTTATTGAATTTTTTGGTTTCTCCTCTAATGGAGACTTCAACTTCTCTTCATACCCTATATTATCAATATCAAGTCTCTATTGAATTTATAAATACTCTTCCTCGATAGATATCCCCCCCCTTATTTTCATATTTCACGATATGATTAATACAAGAATGCAAGGCTACAGAACTGTCTTGAAAATTCTCTCCCTCAACATCAAGAGTTGCTAGCAATTCCTCTTCATAACCTATAAAATTCTTATCATTTTGACCCCATGTAGCAAGGATTGCCAAGCAATAATCTTCTCTAAGATAAAAAAGTGTTGAATATCATTTAGCAATACATATCTCTTTTTATCGATGAGATAACTGGGAAATTTTGGGACACATTCAAGAGGACCTATTTCAATATCTACACTCAACTCTATCTCCTTTTCTTCCACTTTTGTAATGTTCTCTCTTTTAAACAAAGCAACATTGAATCCTTGCACTAACTGGTTCTCAATATCCTCCTGAAACATTTCACCCTTCTCTTCAACTTCTTTGTCTTTGCATGCAATATCCTCCATCTTCTTCTCTTGTATTGTATCTAAAGAATAACTATCCATATATTGAAGATATACAAGAAATCCAACATCCTTCTATACAAGAAGACATTGTTACTGATTCTAATGAAAACGTAAAATTTCTTTCCACTTCTTGAATTCATCATCAATAAGGCTAAACCTTGTTTGCAAAGTTATTCTAGCAACATTGGAAGCTTCCATTACATCGTCATAATGGACAAATCCCTCAATCTCTAGGCCTTCCACATGTCTAATCATAAAACACCCTAAAATCCTTGAGTTTATCTTCAAGATCATTCAAAAGCTCTTACAAATCAAAGGAAACATTGAGCCTTATCTCTGATGTAAATAAATCTAGATGAATTTCCAGTTGCATGAAGAAAATCAAACAACTTTTCATCATAGATATCCTCCATAACCTCCTCCTCCATTCTATGTAAATACAACTTCCTTTTAGTCATCCTGATTACTCACAAAGGAAAATCCAAAAAATAAAAAATAAAAATTAGGGGCATAATATACAAATTCACATTTGCTCATATCATGTAGACTAAAGAAAGATTAATAAAAAAAATTAGTCAAAATCTATAAGGCACTCCTTTTGTAATTTGACAAATTTAACGTGTTTGTTATGTAAGACATTAAGAAATACAAGATGAATGAAATGAATTAAAACATTATGCAGCAGAGAAAGCATGAAATTCCAAGTCTCATCGATCAAACTTTGTTTAGCATTCACGACTCGTGAAATGGGTAAACAATGATTCAAACCGCCTCATAGTTCACAAAGTCGCGTTTCACACGTCACCTATACAAAAAAACTTGACGAATTCACGTTTTATACATCCAAAATCTTCATTAAAACCCATCATTTAACATGTATACTAGACCAATATTGCTAGAAAAACAAAGTAAAACCATTACAAAATTTCTAAGTCCCTAATGTATCTTTCTCCTCTTAAACCAACTAACATCTTCAATGCCTCGAAATTTAGGGTTATAATTGAGAAAAGTGTCATACCTGATCTTTGCAAGCCTTGCTCCTAAGAATAAATGGTCTCTTGCAAGAATATGCTTGGTTTGGCTTGTGATGCTTATAAGATAAATAGTTGGTCGAAGACAAGACAACATACGTGAAAGAAATAGTAACCAAAACCCAAACCTGAGTGTTCATATATATATGCCAACGATCACCACACGTGATCAAAAAGTACGTTGCACTAATTCAGAGGAGATGCGCTTAAAATGAAAAAGAAAATGATAAAAACTTAAAAATCGGAGCCATAAAAGTGCTATCATGCCGAAAAAATAAGTGACATGTGGCACAACTTCCCAGGCAAAACGATCTATAGTCACATGTGTGAGATTAACTACGCATTACATCAACCATACGTGTAAACCAACCTCCTTATAAACCCAATTTCTGAACCACAAAAGAGTTTTTTCGAAGTTAAAGCCCTCTCTACGCTCAACCACACCAACACAATGCTAATCTGATCGTAGTACAAAATCTTTCTTCCATGCAAGGCTACTAAAGAAGGTTTCATTGCCTAGCATACGCACCGAACCCTCAAGAATGTAAGTTTTTTGCCAAAATATGAGTAAGCTCTGAATCACTTAAACAGTCCTACCAAATCATCCCCAAAAATGCCAAACATATGAAATGCAATGGATGCTAGGTTTCTCTTGTCCATGTGAGGCCTCCTCGCATTTCATACGACTAAGGCCTGCATTGTTTCTGTTGTGACAATGGGTGCAAGCTTTCTCTTGTCCATATTAGCCATCCTTGTGTTTCATATGTCATGCACATGCACATGTAGGTTATAGAAATTTTAATATCCTCTATGACCTTTAACTTCAAGCTTCAAGTAAATAAATGAGTTGAAGTGAAAGAATCTCTTTGAATCTTTCAAATGCATGTGTGCTTATTGGAACAACATATATTACAAAGTCAAAATATTAAAAAAAATTCAATGAAGAAGGATATAGATGGTTAGGGTAAATATTGTAGCCCAAAAAGTAGTCTAAAAGCTTAGTGGAACAATAAAAATTCAAATATAAATTTCTTGAAATATAAATTTTGCTACCTGATAGTGAGATGAAAAATGTTGCTAGAAGGTACTAGGTGAAGATCCCTTGTAGAATAGATGTGTTGAATGTTTGTATGTCATTTTCAAATCTTATAGCCTTTGAGGACCTTTACAAGAGAGAAGTATTAGCATCCAATCATGGAGCTTTTAAGTAATTGGATACCACATATTGTTCTTTGAATGTTATAGCATGAACATGCATGTATGAAACACATTGTTTCTATTGTGATGTATGAAACATGACTGGTGTTATGTTCTCTTTTCCATGCAAGACCTCCTCGCATTTCATACAACTTAGACCTACAATGTTTCCATTGTGTTGTATGAAACGCAATATGGTGTTAAGTTCCCTGGTCAAAAAGGCCTCCTCGTGTTTCATACATCTTGTGCATTATTTTATTGAAATTGGATTTAGACTATGTGATTAGTGTTTTCTTGCTACTTAGTGATTGTAGATAAATTGATATGAGAGATTTGGAAATATTTCCTAATTTTTTTGTATTATTTGATTTTTTTAAATGTTTCAGATGGCTAGAACTAAGACCACTACAAGGAAGAAAAAAGTTGATCCTAGAGGTCTTGCTTCAAAGATCCATCAGTCCTCCAAGCCTTCCAAACTAACAAGGAAATCAAAGCCAAGAAGAAGGTTCTCACAACATGTGAGGTGCCTTAAGGAGATTAGAAGTGCAATGAAGGCTCTGAATAATGCAATTCCAAAGCTATTTTTCCAGAGGCTTGTTAGAGAAATTTGTGACAAGCATAGTCTACATAGTTTTAGATGGACTAGGGCATGTCTCAATTGTATTCAAGAGGCTACATAGGATTTTTTGATTGAGTGTTTTCAAGATTCTTATATCTATGCTGCTCATGCACATAGGCTTACACTTATGGATAAAGACATGATAGGCTTACACTCATGCACATAGGCTTACACTTATGGATAAAGACATGATAATTGTCAAGAGATTGAGATACATGTTTTTAAAGGTCCTTGAGCCAGTCTCTCTTTCTAATGTGAAGGCTTTCAATATTTTAAATATGCCTCCATATAGAAAGAATAAAAATGATCATGGTTTGAAGGTTGAAGATGCTACGTATGTAAAGGACACAAGACAACATGAGAAAGAGGAAAATGCCACAGTAGAGCACGGAGATAAATGGAGGGAGTATAAAAGAAAGAATGAAGAAGAAAAGGAAGCAGAACAACTCCCATCTTTTGAAGAAAAGTTATCTACCCTTCTTGAAAGGGCTGACCCTAAGGGCTTCAATGTTTATTTCTTTTTACTTGGTGATATTAACAAAAGATCTGATATGGTATTTTTGGACTCTGATTGTGTTCAAATTCTCAAGAATAAAGTGAAAGAAATAAATGACTTGATTCTTCTTGCTGGGATGAGGTATAGTACACATAAATTTATTTTTACTCACCATATTTTTCTAGCAATAGACTTTCATGTTAATGCTTACTATCTCACCATTCCTTTACTAGGTATGTAATGCATGAGCTCTCCTTTGATATACAGCAAAAGGTTGAGGTTCTTGATCCATCTATCTCATACTATAGGAGGAGTGAGCTTGATGCAAGTACTTTTGACCATTGGTTCAATTCAATTGACTTTGAATCTTTGGAGCTTCTTCTAATTCCATACAATGAAAAGTAAGTAATTTGATATTTTGGTAGATTTTATGAGATCTTCACTACAAGATATAGACCTTATAGCGACGTTTAAAGCGACGAAAATACAAACAACAAAATTTGCCCCCATCGTCGCAAAAAGCGTCGTTATTGACGACGCCATGGAATCGTCGCTATTTGCGTCGCTATATGCGTCGCAAATGCGACGCATATAGCGCCGCAAATAGCGACGCATATAGCGACGGTTACAGAGAATTTGCGACGCTGATAGCGACGACAATAGCGACGCCTGCAGTAAATTTGCGACGCAAATAGCGACGGTAACAGAGGAAAAAAAAATTTTGTGGCAGGGCAGCAAGCTGCCCTGCCACATATAGCACTGTGTGCTGTATGAGAGCCATACAAAATAGTTTCTGCACTGCTGCATACAAAGCGTTTGCAAACAAAAAGAATCTATACTGAAATCATAAAACTGATAGATGAAATAAATACATGATATCGCATAAAATGCGATTGGTACAATCATAAAACAATATCACTAATACATAGAAAATGTCTACATAGATCGGGCGACTAAAAACTAAAGGTATGTGAGCGCTAAGGATCCGAGGGCGAGCTACAAATCGTCATCCCCCGAAAGCTCGTCCCTCTGCAAAGGAGCATCAAACGGATTCTGCAGAAAAAGAAACAACATATCAATCCACCATACAATAATGCATTCAAATATCTCATGGTAACTACGGACATGAAAGATGAGAGACTTACTGGGCCGCCGCGTCTGTACAATCGGTCGATCAATGATCTGAGACCGTGCCTCTCTGCATATTGAGTCTCAAGGCCTTGCGGATCACGATTTGTAATGGAGTGCTGCAAAGAAAACAAAATGCTAACTGTTAGAAATATGATTGTCAGTACAAATAATATCTCAAAAAAACAAATAAGCAAAACAAAAGAGAAACTTACAAAGTCCTCCAAATATGTCCTGTGGCCGCCACTCCCAAGATGATGTACCGATCCGGCCTCGATTCGTGCCCTCGCCGCCTCCCGCTGCTGACTCCAACGTCCTGGCGAATTTGTAGCCTCCTCCCTCAGTCGGCGCCAGTCCTCTACATCTAACCACTCGGGCTTTGGAGCCCCACTCTTGATTGCCTTGCGTGCGTCGGATCGTCTATGTGACATGTATGCACGCATGCAATCCATCATCCAGCCCGTAGAGAATCTATCCACTGCGGCTGGCACCGGGAACTCCTCATGCAAGGATGCTACTATGTACTCCTTGCTCCCCTCCGGTATGTTCCTCCAATGATCCAGGACGTTGTGCCGAAAAACTTGTTGGCACAACTCCCTCATGCGAGCTATCACCCTCCTCCCCTCATCATTCATGATGATAGCTCCTGACCTGCCATCCACTAGGTATCCATAATCCCTAGGAGTGTGCCTCGTATGGGCCCTCTCCCATCTCCGTCCACGCTCCTGGGCATATCCAGGAGACCCCTGAACATCCGGTGTACCGACGGGGGTACCCTCTCCCGGAGTGCCACTGAAAGGGGTGCCACCAGAGGGGGTGCCACCAAAAGGAGTGCCACCTTTAAATCCATTCGTGACCCTATAGTGTCTCTCTTTCCTGTGATGTGGTCCCATAGTAAGCTGCCCACATTTTTGAAAATATGCATGGGATCCAACAAGTGGTTGACCTGTAAGTGGGTCCAATATGGCAACTCGTAGAAAACTGAGAACCGTCGCATTCCATTTGGATGTGATTCCGGGTTTACCATTTTCAGCTCGTACCAGCTTGCAGCGTTCATACGTGCTGGAGGTCGTCCAAGAAAACCTTCCCTGAGTTCATGATCCTCCGGCAAGAAAGTGGCGTGTCCTTGA
This sequence comes from Lygodium microphyllum, assembly GCF_053477565.2. Lineage (NCBI taxonomy): Eukaryota > Viridiplantae > Streptophyta > Polypodiopsida > Schizaeales > Lygodiaceae > Lygodium > Lygodium microphyllum. Next base: position 93,938,362 of record NC_141139.1, read on the forward strand.
TATACCATCTTCTTCATGGTTCGTGACCTTCGGGAGTCTAACTGTGGCCCACACAATGGACATGCATGATAACCTGAGGTAACGAGACCTGCAAGGCGATCCACGACCTAGTGAATACTTGATTGAATGAAATAAAATATAGATATTACCGGCGTGAACAAAGGTCTGCTCACCTGAGCACTCTCCCAATCCCGGAAAGTCATGCATCGTCCACATGAGAATGGCTCGAATGTTGGCTGACCGCCGACCATCGCGCCTGCTCATATCTTGCACCGTGACCCCCTCCTCCCACAAAATCTTAAGCTCATCGACTAATGGACGAAGATACACGTCCATATTTTTTACTTTGTAGCGGCCCGGGACAAGCAAGCTAAGGATGAGATGTCCTTTCTTCGTAGAAAGCCATGGAGGAATGTTGTAGTTGACAAGCACTATAGGCCACACACTGTAAGAAGTCGAGCGCAGACCGAATGGGTTCACACCATCCATGGCGAGACCGAGCCGAAGATTCCTTGGCTCTCGCGCAAAGCCTGGGAAGGTAGAGTCAATGTGGCTCCATGCGCGCGAATCTGCTGATATTCGTTGCACTCCATCCGTAGACCTATTCTGCACATGCCACGTTGTCAAGCTTGCCATGGCAGACGTGCGAAACATGTGGTTTATGCGGGGGATGAGCGGAAAGTGTCTGAGGACTTTTTGAGGGATGGTCTGCCCTTGCAAGTCCTATCGATACCTGTGAGCACCACACTTTGGACATGTCTCCATAGTCTCGTATTCATCTCGAAACAATATGCAGTCGTTGATACATGCATGGATGTTATTGTAGTCCATGCCAAGCTTCCGTAAAACATGTCGTGCATCATCACGAGACTCAGGCATGGTGTTTGCAGGTGGCAATATATGATATTTCAATAACCTGAAAACATCATAAAACACCTTGAAAAATCCATCCATATTTACAATAATACTGTTTTAAAAAAAAACAATGAAGTCTGTATGCAAGGTACCTGAATAACTCAGTCACACTCGTATCGCTCCAACCGTATTTCGCTTGCACACTTAAGAGTGCAAGCAACGTCTTCAATCGAGATACTCGGCACCCATCATATAATGGTATGGATGCTTCCTCTCTAAGCGGGTCAGATGTCTCAACATCCATGGGAATCAATGCATCGATCATTGCCTCCATCTCAGGCTCCAAGATTGTAGGCAAGTCGGGAAGGTTGTCTGTCTCCTCTGGCATTGACGATATAGATGGGCCTTGCGAGTGGTCTATTGGCTCCTGCCATCCATCCATCTCACGTCCACGAACTCTTCTAATTGGCCGCAAAGGGTGCACTCCCCCTTGGGTCGAGACATCACCCCCCTGGACACAAAATTTGCCAACAAGACCCAATCTTATTGTGTATGGTTTTCAATTAGCTTGAGAGTACAATGCATGAAAAATGCTAACTTGAAAATACCGTTTGCTGAAAATCTGCAATCGCCTGATCAATAATCTCAGGTTGAAACTCGCCAAATCGTCGTACGTGTTCTATAGACAATCGGCGTTTTCGTCTAATTGCCAACTTGCATTGAGAGCAAGGACATGGGACACGCTGATTAAGATACGACTCGCGGTCTTGAACAATAGGACCTTCTTCGTTTGCCATCTTATCTACATTACAGCAAACGAGGCTTAAATGGATAGCTTTTTGGAGATGTACGTCAACTTGCAAGTTGACCATAAACCTTGCATTGTATATAGTAGTCGAGAGATTTTCCGATGTTATATCTCGGCCTTGTATCATGCTCAACGATTTGTTTGTCCCGGTAGATAATTTTTTGTTATATCTCGGCTTTGAGTATAAGTAATCCATTTTAAAATTAATGCGCGCCATCTATGAAATTTTACAACTATAGTAATAAAATTTATTTCAATCAATTCTACTCATAGTCATAAGACCTGAGAGAAATTATCCTATACTCAATTTAAGGGATCTCCACTTCTATAACAATAATTTTGGGTTAATTTTGATGAAGTACGTGGCCGTATGCAAAGCACATTGCATATCATTATCGATACGTATATTATCTTAAATTTCATTCCCTTCCCTCTCCCTCTCCCTCTCCCTCACCCTCTCCCTCTCTTTCTCTCACCCTCTCCCTCACCCTCTCGTTCTCTTTCTCTCCCTCTCTCATTTCCTCCCTCCTCCTCCCTCTCCCTCTTTCTCCCTCTTTCTCCCTCTCCCTCTCCCTCACTCCCTCGCTCCCTCTCCCTCCCCCTCCCTCTTTCTCTCCCTCTCTCATTTCCTTCCCCTCCCCCTCCCTCTCCCTCTCCCTCTCCCTCTCCCTCTCCCTCTCCCTCTCTATCTCTCTTTCTCTCTCATTTCCTAAACAAGCAAAAAATAAAGTGATTTAAACATCCTCCAAGCAAAAGGGAGAGGGAGAGATACAATGCACTCTCCCTCTCTTTCTCTTTCTATCCCTCTCTCATTTCCTTCCCCTTCCTATCCCTCTCACTCTCTTTCTCTCTCATTTCCTCTCCTAAACAAGAAAAAAATAAAGTGATTCAAACATTAAACAAGCAAAAGGGAGAGGGAGGGAGAGAGAGAATGCACTCTCCCTCCTCCCTCTCTTTTTCTTTCTCTCCCTCTCCTATTTCCTCCCCCTCCCTCTCCCTCTCCCTCTATTTCTCTTTCTCTTTCTTTCCCTTTCCCTCTCCCTCTCCCTCTCTTTCTCTCTTACTCTCTCATTTCCTCTCCTAAACAAGCAAAGAAGAAAGTAATTTAAACATTAAACAAGCAAAAGGGAGAGAGAGAGAGAGAGAATGCACTCTCACTCTCTTTCTCTCCCTCTCCCTCTCTTTCTCTCCCTCTCTCTCCCTCTCCCTCTCCTTCTCTTTCTTTTCCTATCCTAAATAAACAAAAGAGAACGATTTAAACCTTCAACAAGTAAAAGAAAGAGAGAGGGAGACTCACCAATGAGATATGGCGAGCGTGGGCGGCTTCTCTTTGCAACGAGGGCTCCTCCTCTCCTTCGCGAACAACGACGGTGGCGGTGGCGGTGGCGGCGGCGGCGGCAACAAGTCTCTTCCTCCTCTTCTTTCACAAAGCCTTGGCTCTCTCCCTCGCTCTCGCTCTCAAAAGGCGAAGAAAACAAAATGAAAACGGCGCTCTGGTTTCGGCCGCACTTTTTTTCCCTGCGGCGTCGCTATATGCGTCGCTATTTGCGTCGCTATTTGCATCGCAAATGCGACGCAAATAGCGACGCATATAGCGACGCCAATAGCGACGCCGATAAACGCCGTCGCTAATCGGCGTCGCTATTGCCCCAGTCCCTTGTAGTGCTTGTTTTACTAGATTATTGAAATATTGTTGTTTTCAATTCTCATTGGAGCCTAATTGGAATAGACTGTGTGGAGAGGCAATGCTTCCTCATCAATTCTATAAGAGAAAGCCATGGAAATGTCAAGTTCTAAGTTATATAATCTAGGGTCTCCTTGATTTTTTGATCTTTTTATTGCATGTACTCTAAATATTTTGATCTTTCTTTAGTAATAACTCTAAATTTTATTGTCTTTTTGGTACAGATTTGTAAAAAGATTGATTGAAGTGCTAGAGAAAAGGCCTCCCATGCCTTCTAAGTTACTTGCAACAATGCAATATAGACAAGTTGTAGTAAGGTCTTTATTAATATGGTTGGAACATACTAAGGAAATTTATTCTAAAAACTACCATAAACAAGTTTCATAGTTTTACTTTATATTGTTGATTGCGGTGTCCTCATCAAGATGATAGTTACTCTTGTGGCTAGAGAGTAATTGTAAATGCTAGAAGATTGGTTCAGTTTATTTATCTCAATGATGACAAACTTATAAAGGTAATGTGAAACATACTAAACTTTAAGATAGAGTTTTATTGCAAAATAGTCCATTGTAAAAAATAAAAATGAACTAAAAATATTTTTTTACAAATATATGATAATTTACAAGGGATTGCTATACAAATGAGCACGTTTGATACTAAGAGCAAAGCTCATGAAGTACATAATGGCCAATTGTATACAATCGACAAGAATGGATAATAGTGGGGGCTTGGACATTGAAGGAGAGGAGGTGCATGTAACTACAATAGGTGAAGCTATGCCTTCAACACCCAAGGCAACCAAAGCATCAAAGATAAGCAAAAGGATTCCTAGAAAGGATGTCACTTCTCCTAAGAAAAGTCCTTTAAAAAAAAGTAGCCTTGCCTCAGATTGTAAGCCTTTATGTATAAGTCATGGAAATGGCTGACAAAAATTTGTACATGTATTTTATATTGATAGTAAAGAGTTCTTTTCTTCAATATCCTTGCATTGTATATTCTTCTCTCTCCTAGTTGATATCTATAAAAAAAATATGTTACAAATTTTTATTAATTAGGAAGTAAAATCAGATATACACCTAAGTGGATATAATATAAAATAAAAACTTACTCAATTGTTATTAAGTTGGATCACAAATGAGTATGATAGTTCAATATCTTCATTCTATAAATCCATCCTCACTTGATGTAGTGTACATGATAATCTAACCTTTAGGATTACAATAATGTCCTCATTATACCAAGCATCAAGATCCACTATAGGATATTTGCTAAAACTATCAAGATTTTGGTCTAAAGCGACTAGAATGCCGCCAACATAATGCTATCTACTATAATAAAAGCTAAGGATGGAATTTTGAGTAGCAATTGTATATTTACAAGCTATAGATTCTTGATCTATCTTACATATAATTTTCCCTTCTGTGTCCTAATGTCCCATCCCTCATCAACAAATTGTATAACATGATCATATATTAGTCTCTTCACTGAAGGCATAGCCTTTGATTTTCTTATCTCAGCATTAGAAAAGAAGTCAATAAATATATTAATAGGCATGAACAAAGTAACTTTGCTTAGCCTACTTGAGATACTAGGTTTTAATGCTCTCTGTATCTTAGAAAATATTTTACATCTATAGCCCTCACTAGTAGCTAGACTTGGCAAAGGCCACTCAAAGCTTGAAAAATCTGGCAAAGGAAGGGAGGATATCGATCCCCATTGGCTATAGTGCATGGGAGCAATATAAGAATGGTCATAGAAGAATATTCCATTCTCTACAAAGCTCTATCTTCTTTTTAACTTTGTACATCTCTTCTCCAATCAAGCCATGCATCACATCAACAATAGACTTGACTGATTGCCATTCCTCAAGATTAGAGGGATAGACATCTACAAGACAAATGAACAAATGTTATAATGGAAAACCTTAAACCAAGTTCAAGAAAAGAAGGACTTTAAGAATCAAATCCTTACAATTTGGTTTATGCATTGGAAGATTTGAACTTCCAGGTTCCAAATATAGCTCTCTATGTATAAATACATATTGCATCAGAACCTCTTTTATCATATTCTCATTTACTCCAAGCTTGAAATCTTGGATTTTACCCTTTCAAGTAGAGATGAATGAGCTCTCATATATTTGCCTTTTCCCATGTTTTGTCTAATCCAACTGCCTTTGCTAATGATTGTAGGAATCCATCTTCCATCTTTTTGGAATGAGTTAAACAATGTTATGGATGTGATTTGGAAGCTTGGATACCTTGTTGAGGGTTGAATTTCTGTATCCATAGCATAAAGAGAGAGAGAGAGAGAGAGAGAGAGGACTAGGCTACCACAAAGGAGGAAAAAACATGAGAGGGACAAAAGAAAAGAAGGAAAAAAACATGTGCCAAGCTTTTTACTAATTTGAATTTAGAGTTAACATGTCATTTTCATTCATTCAGACATATTATTAAATAAAAGTGGTCAGAACTGTATATCATTAATGCAAAGAATGTCATAATTACGAATACAAGAGGCTAAAAATAGATATTGATAATACAAATTCATAATATTATTATATATGTATCTTTTTGTAAAATAATTTTTTATCTTTTTAAAATAAAAGTTTCATTACAGAGGCTTTTCTCCTATTGGTCTAGAGCCCTCTCTTTCTATCTCCTAAAAGGCATTTTCGAGACCTCAAAACTCCCCTAATGAGCTTTTTGCTTCGATTTCTTGCTCCTATCCTACTCTAAATGTAACAAAAATCAAAACACAAGTATTGAAATGATTCCTCCTACTTGTCTATTCATCAAAAACCCAAAAATTTTACTTGTTTTGAAGATTAAAAAACCAAAATCTCCTACCTATCTCAAGCACCAGTTCAGGGATGCAACCCTACTTCAACACTTGATTTGTGGCACGTAAGTGCTCAAGCTTAAATCCGTTGGTCCCGACAATAGAACCAAAATGAGTAGGAGCTCATGCTCAACCGCCAAGATCCATGGACTTCTTATTGCTTCAAGTGTTTCAAGCAAGCACAAATGGCTATCTCTCACCTCCTAGCCGACATGCCTTTGATCCTACACATGTGTAGTGAGCTTACCTTGATGTTTGAATGAGTAGCCTCCTCCCTCAAGCAACCTGATAGCTCCACGATTTGAGATGCAAGCTCAAGAAACCTTAAGCATACACTTTCAAGCTCCGTCCTCCATAGCCGCACGCAAGAGAAGAGAAGAGAAGAGAAGAGAATAAGAAGAGAGGATATGATGGAGAGCTTCTTCTCCACGATCCCTCACCCTCACACACTCACTCCCTCACACTCACTCTCTCAAGCATACATAAGCAATCAAGAAGGTGAGAAGAAGAGACCACTTTTGCCACACACCAAAGAATGAGCTCCTCATTCACTTTTCAGATTTATATACAAAACCCTAAATTCCTTGGACACCCATCCCCTTTTTTACATGACTGGGCATCTTGGCAAGGTCCTCTTTCTCCATTCCCTTCTAGTTTCCTTATCCCTTCACCTATGTTCATTTAGACTTTACAATTTAAACAAGAGGGAGCCTAGAGCTCTTATAAAATGAATTACATTGCAGCCCCCGTGCTTTCCTTGCGATAGCCTTCGAAGGTTCTCCTTCATCCTTGAGATAGCATCCTTGATCCTTGAGAGGGCCTCCTTCAACCTTGAGAGAACCTTGCTAGAATCTTTGGTTCTCTCCTACATTTCTTTTTAGCTTGCATTCTCCTTCACTTTTCCTACTTGGGCAAAATGAGCTCCTTTATTCACTTTTTGACTTGGGCTTCTTTGGTCTTCCTCTGCTTCCTTTTGGCTATCTGGTCTCCATGTCCATGTATTTGACATATCTTGTAACACATATGTGTTCAGCTTAGTGTGCCAAAAAGGAACGATGATTATAGTCACCATATGTAATTGGGTCCAAGCACCACTACCACACAGAATACATGGTGATCATACTAAGAGCTGACACAAGTGGACACCAACATCCTACTGTATAGTCGATTTTCGATGTACAATGCTTAGCATAGACAAAATAACGAGAACAAATACCAAATGTACTCAACTAAGAAAATTCCCAAATGTGTATTGCTAGATGAATCCAGTAAATAGTCTCAAATAAATATGAAAATGGTAGTGATAAAATACTTAGGAACAATCAATGGAGGGACAACAGAATCTCATAAACTTAAGACAACTAGTGATACATAGACAATGGTAGTAGCACTACTAGAATTTGTGGCTCTGGACATACAAAAGAGACAACTTTGCTACTATTGTAGCACTCAAGATGCCAATCAAGGGACTGGTTGAAGGGACACAAAAAATATCTAACAATTGAGATTTGATCCCTCAATCTTCTATAGAACCTTTTGCTTGGATAGATCTCTCCCTTTTATAGCCTACTACCTACTATGATATTCCCTATGTCCATGTGTCATGCCAATGGTCTTTACTACTCCTACACTCATTGACTCATAAATATGCCACTAGCATCCCTTGCTTTAAATGGTACAATTATCATCACCTTTAACAAAGGAAAATACTCTTAAACCAACCGGTTTATTGTAGCCTTGCATATCCCTAAGGAAAAATTGACATATATTACTATGAACTTTATCATGGGCCTACCCACAACCAAGAAATAATGACATATATGTGGTGGTAGGTAGACTCGCCAATGTATCGCACTTCATTTCCACAAAGACTCAATATCTCAAGTGGCCACTTAGTTTATGATGTATTTATATTTCATGTAATGCCACAAGTCATAGTGCACAACAAGGATGCCAAGTTTATGACCAACTTTTGACAAATGGTTTTCGGCTCTATGGTCACCAAATTAGCTTGATCCATGGCATATCATCCCCAAACTGATGGGATGTTTCTAGCATATACCAAGTCAATATCTCCTGCAAGTACATTTTCTCTTACAAAGCGGTAATGCTCCTCAATGTGTTTTGTCCTAGCATGAAACACTAAGTTCCTAGCTAACTATATGCTACACATATTGTCACACAGTGAATGACAATTGGACCATCTTCTACACATCCATATCATCCAATAACTTTAGCAACCATACCACCTTACATACTACCATAGCAACACCTCTATACTCAATAAAGCAACTGTAGGTTGCTTTTTGCTACTCCATATAATTGTTGAGTACCAAGGGAAAACATGATTGCGCTAGTAGATCTTCTATCAGACCCTGATACTAATCCAATGTACATTTGTGTATCCAAACATTTGTATATCATTACTTGTCTCATAATAAGTCCATAACATAAAGTGAACCTCAGTTACCTCAATATATGTCTAATTGCATCCAAATGAGGCTTTCTAGGTATCTACATAAACTGACTGACAATGCCAATAGCATAACTCAAGTCTAGCCTTTTGATAATCATATAATTTAGAGTCCATACTATTCTTCTAAACGTAATAGGTCTTCTATCTCATAGTACTCAACTTCACATTTTTCTTCAATGGTATTGAAAGAGGCGTACACGTTGTCATACCATACTTGGACAATGTATCCAAGTCATATTTCCTTTGGGACAACCATATATCATTATCACATTTAATCACCTCAATACCAAGAAATTACCTCAGCTCACCCAAATCCTTCATCTCAAACTTCTTCAAAATTTCCTTAACTTCAACAATCCCATTATCACTGTCACTTGTAATAATCAAGTCATCCACATAGATGACTATGATAACCAAATCTACCTCTCCCTTTCTCACGTAAAGTGAGTGATTAGCTTTAAAAATGTAAAATCCAATGTTGACAAGGTACTCTTTGATCTTGTCAAACCATGCTCTAGGTGCTTGCTTCAGCCCTCATAGAGTGCCTTCTTTAACCTATACACATATGTGGAATGCTCTAAATCCGTATAACTTATTGGCTACTCCATATATACCCCATAGAGTGCCTTCTTTAACTTATACATATATGTGGAATGCTCTAAATCCGTATAACTTACTGGCTACTCCATATATACCTCTTCTTGCAATTCATCATGCAAGAAGACATTCTTGACATTCATTTGCTACAAACCCCAAATCTTTAGCAGTTTTTGCCAAAGTAATCACACATCTAACAATTGTCATCCTAGCAACTAGGCTGAATGTCTCTTCATAATCTATGCCATTTGTTTGAGCATAGCCTTTTGCAACCAGTGTAGCCTTATACCTACTAATAGAAAAATTTGCATTATGCTTAATTTTATAGACCCACTTATAGCCAATAACTTTCTTACCCTTGAGTTGTTGTGCCAGATCTCAAGTCTTATTGGCTTCTAATGCATAGACCTTCCTCATCCATTGTTGCATCCCAATGAGCGTGACCAACATTATCTTCAAGTGGGTTCAATATCCTCGACCATCTTTACCATATAAGCATAATGGTGAGTTGCGTAACCTTTAAAACCAAATTTTTAAATAAGGTATTTGACCTTACTGGATCTATGTACCATTGGATCCCTTAGTGGATCCTTTACATTACCATGTGCTCTATGTACAATTTGGTGTCCTAACTAAAGGAATACAAAGGTTTTCATCCAAAATTTGAAGCACTAATCTCCATTAAATCTAGATGGCTAGCAGATGCATCATTACCATCTTACACTTTTTTCTTCCCTTTATCGTTACTTGCAAGACTAGTAGATGCACCTGAAGATGTGGCTACTAAGCCATTTGCAATGCTTCTTACTTTAAAAGCATACTCATTTACAAACATCTTTCCTTGAATCTTCAAAGTATTCAAATCTAGCTTGAGTTGAATCTTCAGTCTTTTATTTACTAAAAGCATGTTCTCAAAATTTATCCAAGCTACATGTGAAGTTTCTGTATTTTTTATATGTCCCAATATAATATTATCAATTATGATAGATATTCAATGCATTATCCTTTTGTCTTTTACATTTCATTCTTTTCAGACCTTTAATTCTTCTATTGTCATAGGATTACTTATCTCTATCTCCTTTTCTTCACCTAAAATGAACTCGTAAAGGCCTTTTTCAATAAGGAAGTTTGTCACACAAAACTTCCACAATGGATAATTGTTCTTGTCTAGCTTCTCAATGATGAGTTTTCTAGTATTCTCTACCATTTTTACAAAATTGATACAAATTAGCAAGTCTTCTATGACCTTTTATCATAAGTGCACAATAATATATTAAGCATCATCTTTCATTGTAACTACTCAATAGTACATGTAATCTATAACCTATTTGCAAATAAAACTTTGTATTTTCTTCCTTGCAAATACCTCAAAACTTATAGATTTGAAATGTATAACCTGTGTACTCACTTTTAATTGATATGATCGAAATCATAGTATACCCCGAAATTATTGTCCCCAACCTTGAAGTCTAAAATAGGGTCTGAAATGGCCTTAAATGGCCAAAAAGATAGCTGAATAGCCGTAAAGGACTTATCTACAAAATTCACAGTGCTTTCCTTACACAACAATTTGAAATTTTTGCTTTACCCCGCTTTCGATGCCTCCAGAGACACTATCTAAGAGAAAGAGTGGAAGAATGGGAGAGCGTCTAAACCATTGCTTTCTTACTCAAATCCTTGCTTCTTCTCCTTAATATTAGCTTTCAAGACCAACCTCTCACAACTACACCCCTTTGATACCATGTCAGGAATTGCGTGGTGGGGGGACTTTCTTGAGTTGTTATGCCAAATACACATCATACACACAAGAGGAAGCTCACTTAAAAACACAAGAAGAAAGATGGAGGCCCAATTTTTTTTTTGTTATTTTCTTATTCTTCTTTTTCATACAATACAATGTACATAAAGTATACATAAGATACAATATAAATGAAAGTGGCCTATTAAGTTAACCTGTGCTTATTTGACTATACTAATCGACTAGTGCTATAATTATGCTAGCTGTAGGTAGGTGCAATAATGAAATATAACAAGTGATAAGTTAGTAGCCATGTGAGAATCATAATGATTATGGATGTGCTAAGTATAGATGTGTGGACCCATCTAACCAAGTAGTCCACCATTAATATATACACATGTTGAGCTTGCCATCTCAACAGATAAGAATAGAGAATAAGAAGAAAAAGAAGAAGAGGGTGGCGAATGGAGATTCTCACAACCAATCCCTTGCTCTTGATGTCTTTCTCGCACTCTTATGTGCTCTCCTTTTCACTATTTAGATAGGAAGATGGGAGGAGGAGGAGGAGGAGGAGGAGGAGGAGGAGGAGGAATGTTACATAGCTTCTCTTATTTGAATCCCTTACTCATTCTCTCACTCTCTCTTCCTCGCTCTCAAGCGATCATGAAGCAATTAAGAAGATAGAGAGAAATACACTCTCAATCGTTTGCACATATAAGAATGAGATCTCTATTCATTTTTACACATAATGTACATTAGGGCTAGGGTTTCACTTCACAGTCAAGCACCTTCTACCCTTTTCCACTTATGACTAGTCGTTCGCTCTTATGCACTTACAATTCCTCATCTTTTTTACTAGGGCTTTGCAGCTTTCCCATGAGACTTAAATGGCACATATAGGATTTTTCTATTTAATGTGTGGGATATCTAGTATCCATGTGTATCTTGGATATCTATTCTCTAGACAATGCTAGCATTTTATAAATGACTTTATAGTATGATGGACTAGTCATCAATGTGAAAAATGAATAGATATACAAGTTAAATACATCTAAAGATAGTTTGACTACTTTTCAATGATTCATCTTAATCTCTTCTTGCTCACTACCAGGGCATCAAAAAGCTATCAGAGTGCTAGCCTTTAGCCCAAAGCCAAAGTCAAGAAGAAAGCTCACTCAGATCAGGGAGAAGAATCCCCAAATCTTGATGATCCAAGCAAGGATTAGGGAGGCAAAGATCCTAAACCCAATGATACATTCTTTGAAGACCCTACCTACTAACCAAATTCAAAGCCCTCTCCCTCGAGCAACGGCACTCCATCCATCCCCTTCTAAGCATCAAGTTCACGCATAAAATTGAACTCGAAGATTGGCAGGCCCACCTCCCAAAGATTACATTTGAGTGTGACTAGCTTCAACAGCAAATCTAGCTTGGAGCCATCTACTTGGAAAAGCTCATAGCCAAGCTTATCTTCCACAACATCGCATAGCCTCCCCTTTGGACTGTGATAGATCTTTGGTTGCAATGAAACCACCTCTAATACAGTCCACTCCCCCCACTACGACCCCAACCTCTCAGCCTAGTAGCACCTCACCTCTAGCCTCCCCCCAACCCCAACTCACCTCATTCCTTATTGTCTCCGGTCCCTCCTTCGTCCCTCATTGTCCCACCTCCACACTAAGAACAAATCCAACAAGATGCTGCATTTGAGATAAGGGATGACAATGACATCAATGAGTAATTTGTGGGTCCGAGTCCATTGTGCATGCCAATGTTAAAGGTGGTGGTAGTAGCATCATTTAAAGAAAGGGCCCCCAATGGTGCATTTATGAGCCAATGAGTATAGGAGTAATAAATACAATTGGTACTACACATGGAAAAAGGGAATAACACAATACGCAATAGGCTATAAAAGGGAGAGGCCTGACCAAGTAGAAGATTTAGGAGAGGGATCAATGGATCAAAGCTTGATTGTTAGATTTTTTGTGTGTCCCTTCGACCAATCCTTTGACTAGCATTTTGAGTGCTATAATAGTAGCAAAGTTGTCTCTTTTGTATGTCCTAAGTCACGACTTCTAGTAGTAGTATTTCCATTGTCTATGTATCACTGGTTGTCTTGAGTCTATGAGATTTTGTTGTCCCTTCATTGATTGTTCATGAGTATTTGTCACTATTATTTTCATGTCTGCCAAGACAATATTGTATTGCATTCATCTAGCAATACACATTTTGGAATTTTCGTGGTTGAGTATATTTGGTATATGTTCTTATATTTTTTGACTATGTCAAATAGTGTACACTAGACCTCGATTGTAGAGTAGGATGTTTGTATCCACCTATGTTGGTTCTGAGTACAACTACCCTCTACTCTATGGTGGTGGTGCTTGGACCGGGTTACATCCTTATTCTGTTGTCATAAAAAAACACATCAAGAGATAAAGTCTTTGGCATCCCTCCTTAGGCCCTTCTAGTAAAAACTCTTGGCAATTTTTTCATAGATCTTGAAAACACCTAGGTGATGAGTAGTGTGGCAAGAATGCATCTCTTCCATGATCTTTTGTATGAAATGGGAGGTCACACTCAGTGATAAAAATGGCAATGTTGTGAGTGAGTGAAAGCCAATATGATGCCCCAAATTGGTTAAATTCTTGAGCAACAAGAGTGTCTTGAGTGTAAGAGTTCAACAATCTCATATCTGATTGGAGTAGTATCTACATGTCCACTTGAGGGAAAATCCAACTCACACTTGAGACAATTGAACACTTGAGGCATTCATGAAACAAGCTCTTTACTTGGGCACTCAAAACCACCACCTTACTTAATTGACAAGAAAATAAAAAACTTTTTGTGCTTTTGATCAAATTACCAAGGAATTGGAACGAACAACCATGGCAAACTAACTCAAGCCATAGTCAAGATCTCAACTTGAGAAATAGACATGGCATCACCTCGAGACATTTCCACCTCTCCAGTCATCGACATACATACCCAATAGAGCCACTTTGAGCCATAGCCAAGTTCTTAACTTGAAGCCTGCACAACATTACCTTGATGCATCTAGAATTCTCCACCTCGAGCCAAGGTGTAGAATCACCTCAAGAGATAACCATTGTCTCTCTGCTTAATATGTCACATGGAGCACCAACTCAAGTTGCCAAATTGAGACAGTTCTAGTGTTTTTTCATTTTGAGACAAGTTGTCTCACCTTGACTCTTCCACTTGAGACAAGTTGTCTTGCCTCGACTCTTCCACTCAAGATAGTTGTCTCACCTTGACTCTTTTGTGTGAGACAAACTATCTTGTCTCATCTCTATCAATTTGAGTTGGAATATCCTTGCCTTTACCATCAAATTCTAGTGGCTTGTACTCCTTGGGAAGAAATTTTTTATCTTGAGCTTCTGTGATCTTGAGGTTCGAGGTGACATCCTAGGGATTTAAACAATATTCATGATCAAATTTTTCTCCACGTAATAATATTCAAAAAGATGTTAACTTACTTAATCTATCTCATGAATTTAGGAAAGGAAGTATGTACTATTCAGTCTTCCTGGATAAAGATCGGGGCTTACACATTAAAAGAGAGTTTTAATTTTAGTCAAAAATTATGTCGACTTACTCGTAGATCTCGAGTAACTTAGTAGACCCTATCAGCTAGAGTTGCGGCATGTATATCCATATCTCAGTATTTAGTGGGAAGGTCTCGATATCCTTCTTTGTAGAAGTTATGATGAGGGTTATTCCCTACAATAGCAATTCTATCGATCGAGACGAACTTAGTTGGTTCTCTATATACGTAATGATTTTGGCAATCTAGATGGTAATTAATATGAAGAATGGTATCCTATTCAGGGTTGTCAAAGGAGAGAGAGTTCAACAAGATTTTGAGTTCTCCATCCATTGGATTCACCTAAGGTTGACCTTTGATATAGTCGAGGCGATCATAGGGAGATAAGAGCCGTACATTCACTATGAGATAGTTATAGAATTATTTTATTATTTGTAAATGCATGGTAGACATATACATGGCTTGAAATGTAGGAAATTTCTTCCAATCGTCACCTTGAAATAATTTACTATTAGTTAACCCTATTTCCACTAGGGTTTAACCAATCAAGAATTCATTAAGTTTTTTTAAATTTCAAAAAACAAATAATATATTTTCATTATTCTCAATTGCTAAGGTGACAACCAAATTTGATTATAATGAATGGACAAAAATAATTCTTTACGTCAATAGGAAGGGAATACATTATTCAAGTAGCTCAAAGGCTTAAATTATTCTTGGAAGAGGATTCCCTACTACAATCTAGGCATGACATTGTGATACATCCATTACATAGTAATTAGTGTTTTGGGAATGGATATCCAAAAATCTATATTTTAGGGGAAGATCAAGTATTCTATCTTTTTTGTAATTGTGGCAACTGGAGCGACCTACAACCAGTATTCGGTCAACCGATATAACCTTTGTGACCTCCTCATAGATGTACTGATTTAATTTGACTTGTCCTCCTCTAGTAAACATGTTCGAGTTTACTCTGCCCTCATAGAATAGATAAATCTTGGCAACCTTAAGGGTTTCCATCCATCTTAGCCTATTTAAATTGTTATGGAGGTAAGCAAGACGGTTTGCATCAATGTAATAGTACCCTCTACTTAACATCCATCTTCTTTTATAATACAAGGGCGAAGGATTGTATATCTGATCTAATATTCACATCATCTAGTTTCTCTAGCTGAAACTAGATGAGTGCATTACTGACATAAACATGAGTTAGAAAATCAAGAATCATTCCCAAGGTTTGTCCCTCTATCAAAAATCAAAGAACATATATTAACAAGAGAAGAATTCACAACTTAAGGAAAAGATATATTATGATGTAGTTATAAATCTTTATTAGTTTTTATACTTGCACCATATCCTATATCAATAGTCGTAGGCTCTAATATCAACTGTAAAGTGCCTGCCCAAGCCGCTTATTTGTTGGCATGTTCTTAGTAGCCCATCAAGAGATATCCTAAACAACATCATTCGGGATTCTGTGGAATACCTCGAAGTTTGATATCTAGGCTTGCTTGAGTCTACCTCATAGTGGAAGTTCTAGCCATTCCCACGAGGATTGACCTAAGTTTTAGGTTCATATTATTGGTCAAGTCACCTACTAAACGGTCGGTTATTAGTATCAGTAATTTGAGTTTCCACTTCTTCTAAGATTACTCAAACTAAAGTAAACTTGCATTGCACTTCCTTCAAAGAGAATGGGAGACCAAGGGGAGAGTGGCATATCAACCCTTTTTCCCACAAGGCAATATCCCATTCCGGTCCCCTAAAATGATACAAGTTGGATTTCTTAATATCTAGTGGTCACTCATTTACCTATTTATGAACGTAACTTTTTCCTTTTGAGAAAAGCTCTCAGCTTACCAAGTCCACCCAACCGTAGGTCTAAACACGTCGGGGATCCATCCACCTACTTCCCTCGATAAAGTATTTTTAATTACCTAATCACCTATCACTTTAGGTTTGACATATAAAAACTTATTTGATTATCTCTTGGCACAAATTCATTACATGTCTTTATTTCACAACACAAAAATAGTGTAAGCAATTCTTTCTTAATATTCCCTTTAAGAAAAATATCTTTTTACAATGTTTCTTGTCATGGCTAAACATAATATCAACTCGAAGGTATTATTCTCACCAAGTTCAATTCCTAGACTAGTATTGGAACTTCTAGAGTACTATCTGGGTCAAAGGGTAATTGAGAGGTCATAGTAAGAGTCTAAGGAGTTTATGACCAGAGTCCCCCCTGGTATCCCCACCTCCTCCTGCCACCTAAGATTCTCTACAATAGGACCTTTCACATCGTGATTGGTCTATACTCACTAGCACGAAAACAAAAACCCCTTGGAGTAGGTTTTATTCACACTAACCTTGGGGAGGTCCATGCACCATCAGAGAACACTACCTCAGTTGGCATTCTGTGCCCATCAAAATACTGCCTCAATTGGTGATCAGTACTCGATTATTCAACTTTTAGCCTGATAATTTAGGAAAGATCAATACCTAATTTACAATCACAAACAACTTACTTCAAATTCATTATACACAAACTTCCAACGAGTTTATAACAATATCAAGGCTAAACCTAGCGTAAGTGGCCATATCTTCCAATAATCCTCTTGGATTACTCTTCCCTTGGGATCTAGCGTGAGATACAATTAAACAAGAGTTTGTTTTTCCTAGACATCTAGTTTTGAGAGCAACTCCCATGATGATCTTTGAGTTTTGTGGGTCCTTGTCTAGCGATAATTCACTAGTTCCCAAATTCTTGGTTATTTTTATTACATAAAGTATTTTTAGTAATTTCATCTCAAGACTTTTTTCAAAGAATCAGCATTCATGTTTATTGATTAGAGGTTCCATCAATTCAATAAAAATCAAAATTTTAACTTCTTAGAATATACAAGGACAAGGGAACCTTTCTTATGTGTGAAATTAGGTGGTATGAATCATCCCTTATCTGCACATAACCTAGATTTGGTAAATCCTGCATCTCTCCAAACCATTCAGTATGACTTGTCATATGATTATATGTACCTAAATCAATATATTATACACCATTATGTGTTCCCTTTCTTGTAGCAATATTCATCGTATGCTACATAGCAAACATATGCTCATTTTTGTCTTCATTCGGTCATGAAGACGATGCATAGTTTCCTTGATACAACTTAGCCTGTGGATATCATCCTTCTTAACATAACAAAGATCTACAATGTGACCTGTTTTGCGACAATAGTGATACACAATTTCAGAATTGCTAGAACCTCTATTGTGCTATCCACCCCTTCCTCTAGAGCTCCCCATGCCTCTAAAGTTTCCACGGCCTCTTGAAACCTATATTTCACAAAACTACTTATTCAACATGTTTTGTTAGTTACTACCAACACATCCCATACCATGGCCTCTTGAAGAGGATCTACCACATCCCCTTTCTAAACTTGGGTAAAATGCTTAGATGTATTCACTTCTTCTTTCAGATGATTCACCCTGCATGTTGATCTCTTCTATCATCATGAGAGAGCCAACTCATCAAAAACTGGAAAGAACTTCCATATATATATATATAGAAGTGACAAGCTTTCTCATTATTAACGCCACCTAAGGTAGATAAAACCAAATCATCATCATCTGTCATTGCATCAATAGCTGCTAAGGCATCTACAATGTTTCTCACTTTCAAAACATACTCATTTAGAGGCATCTTCTTTTTCTTCAAGTTTCTATATTTCTGATATATCCTAATATAGTATTCTCAATTACTACAAATAGCCAATAGATTACCTTATTGTTTTGCATTTGATTCTTTCTATGCCTTTAACTCATTTGTAATCACATAATTACTCGAGTTTGTCTCCTTTTCTTTACCTGGAACAAACTCAAATAGGCCTTTTCTAATAAAAAAAGTTCCACACACAAAACTTCCATGATGGGTAGTTTTTCTTATTTAGCTTCTCAATGATGGGGATTTCGCTATTATCTATCATTATCACAAAATTGATATAAAATAACAAGCAAGTCTTTTACAACATTTCATAATAAGTGCACAATAATACACCAAGCAGTGTTTTTATCTAAACTCCTCAATTGTACATGTAGTCTACAATCTGTTACTAGATAAAACTTATGTTTGCTCCTTAAAAAATACCTCAAAACTTATAGATTTGAAATCTATAACCTATTCACCCACTTTTAGTTGATACAATCGAAATTATAGTATATCATGAAATTGTTGTCCACAACCTTGTAGGTCTAAAATGATGTCCAAAATGGCCTTGCATGGACAAAAAAGTAGCGAAAAATCCCTAAAGGGCCTATATGAAAAATATACAATGCTATGTTTTCACAAATCTCACACTAATTTTATATTGTTGCTCCACCCTTTTTTCAATGTTTCCATAGGCTCTATCTAAGAGAAAGAGTGGAAGAATAGGAGAGCTTCTTAGTCGTTGCTTGCTTGCTCGATTTCTTACTTCTTCTCCTTCACTTTAACCTTCAACAACTAGCTCTCTGAGTAGCATTTCTCTAATACCATGTCATGAATTGCATGGTGAAAGGGCTTGCTTGAGCTGCTGCGCCAAACCCCAGGGGGTCCATTAGGGTTTACCATATGGTACCACGTGAGTGTAAGGGAGGGGGGTTATTTAAGGGAAGGAATGTACATTTTATAAGGTAAGGTCCCATAAATATGGAATAGATAAGGGGTATTTTCATATATTTCTTACATGCAGGTGACGTCTCCTTATTACTACTAGTGAGTCCCCAATGCGCCAAACACACACCATATACACAAAGGGGAAGCTCCCTCAAGAGCACAAGAAGAGAGATGGAGGCCAAAATGTTTTCTTTCTAGTTTCTTCTTCTTTTTCACACAATACAATGTACACAAAATATAAATAAGATACAATATAGAGGAAATTGGCCTATTAAGTCAAAGAGTGAATAATGAACTATATTAATCAGTTGGTGCTATAACTATGCTAGATGTAGGTAGGTGCAACAAACTAAATATAATAGGTGATAAGTTAGTGGCTATGTAAGGATCATAATGAGCATCGATATGCTAAGCTTAGATGTGTGGACCCATCTAGCTAGCAATGTTTGCACATGTTGAGATTGCCATCTCAATAGGTAGGAGGACAAACTTCCTCAGTTGTAAGCTTGGAAGTAGTCATGGAAGGAAGAACTTAGAAAGGTGATATGTAAAGAATGCAAAAGAAGTGAAATAACATTTGAGAAACAAGGCAATGAGTACAAGTGCTAGATGACAAATAAGGAATTTGAAAGGAAAACACTTTCTTAAGAGGCCGTTGAGTTAATGCGAAGGGACTATGGCCAGTGCATGTACTCCACGTCAGCAAACATGCCATAAAAGGGCATGATGAAAGTTTGTTTTTCGAGATACCATGCCACCATCAATGGTACAAAAAAATGAGTGGGGTTCATAAATGAACTCTACATCACCGTGATTGGGATCCAAGTCAATCTACAAGTGGGCAACCAATGGAAGACAATTTTTGAAATCCAATCACGAAGGAATGGTAAGGGAATCCAGTTCGATGGAGAATGAGCACTAGAAGCCTTCAGGATGATAATGGCGCAGTCGAAATCCATTGACAAGATTTAGCAGCAGTTTACCCTGTAAATCGATCAAATAGAAAGAATTAATTTTGAATTTATGAAAGATCCAAAAAGGACTGGTCCATCGTACTTTGAGCTTTCTGAGAAGTTTTCCTATCTTGGTCTTAAATATTAGGATGAGTTGGCCCTTTTGGAAAATTGGTTTCTTGGAAAACATGTCCACTTGATGCTTTTTATGGGCTTCACTTTGGATAAAATGTTGACACTATGGATGTGGGCTTCTTCTAGTTCTATGATGGCTTCCATCTAGTACGGAAGGGGTTCCTCCAGAATGAGTCGACCTTATATCACAATCTGTAAACTGGGTACTACATATTCCAAAGATATAATGGCTTCCAAGATGAATACTAATTGGTAAGGGGTCATTCTAGTAGTAGCCTTAAAACATGTGTGAAAGGTCCATAGTAGTGTGGGAATCTTGGTATCCCTATCTTTTTTATTATGATTTTCCAACTTGGTTAAATTTTACAGAGCACCTTATTGATCGACTCTACTGAGCAATTAGCTTGCAGATAATAAGGGGAGGACTTTTATATACAATCGTGTATACAATCAAAAAAAGTGAGGTGGGTTCTTTGATGACATTATTGATAAAATGTTTGCCTTGTCATTGACTAATTCAATAGGGGTACCATGCCTTATGAAGATATTTCTGAATAGGTATTTAGTAGCTAATTTAGTAGTGTTGTCTAGTAGAGCCCATGCTTCTATCAATTTCGTTCAATAATCAATGGATGTCAAGATGTACTTGTTTCTTGAATAAGCTACTGCCAATGAGATTAAACCAAACCCGATTTTTGAAAGGGCTCCAAAGATAGGATTGGCTAGAGCAACAAGCAATCTCTAGCACCAACCTAACCCACTAGCTACCACAAACAAGTTTGTTGGGTTTTGCAAATTGTTGCCTTCCCAGCAAAGTGGCAACTGGAAATCCCTTGGTGAGCTTCCTCTTGAACGACAAGCTACTTTGTTGGGAGGTCTACTCTTCTTATCACTCTAGAGAGAGTGCAATAATGCAACTAGCCCAGTATGGCCTTAAAATGCTAGCTTTGAAGAGCTAGTCATTTTTGTTCATCCTTCTGGAGATGGGGTGAGGGCACTTTAGTTTCTCTAGAACAGTCATCATTTCTTTATATCATGTCCATGAAGGGTTAGGTGGCTTAGGCTCTAGTAAATCCATTGTGGCTACAAATAAATAGGCATTTGGAAGCTCATATTTAATAGCAAGTGGGAGTTCTCCAAAATCAAGGCATGGTAGAAAGTTGGTAATCATGTGCTAGGCTCTAGAGCAATATATCGCCTAGTATCCGAATTCATGTAACATCAAAATACATCGCAATAGTCATGTAGTGGCATTTCACTACTTAACCAAATAGAGTAAAGCTAAATGATCTGTGACATGAAAAACAAAAGCATGCTCGAGAAAATAGTACCAAAACTTCTTGATGGATTAGATCATGCCAAGGCATTCTCTTACCATGACTAAGTAGTTCTTTTATGCATTGAATAATCTCTTGCTTGCATAAAATACTACCCGAAGCCATTCACTGATGTCTTCTTGCATAAACACACTACTAATAGCCATATTAGAGGTGTCAACAAATAAATAAAATGATTTCTCTCAATCTAGTGGGATCATGATTGGGGCTCTAGAAAGTAATAGCATAAGGTGACAAAATGCTATGTCCACCTCTTGATTCCACTAAAAGACTAGTTTTGTCACATGTGCCAATTTGTTCAAGGGGATGACCAAGTGCACTAAAAGTCATGGGTGGCAACCATGCCACTAGGTTTGCCCCACTAATTTGAGTAGTGCAGATGGTGATAATCCTTTGGCTACTTCTCTTTGTGAATTCCGGGGTGACCATATGAATTCTTAACTCCACTAGGTTGCAGATCTTTCCTTGCAAATCACTTTTTTTCCCTCTTGTTTTGGGGTCGGTACTACCCCCTCATATTCATGTTGTAGTTTAGACTTCACAAACTCTGAGCCTATTGGTCATTTTGGGCTTTGGGTGACTTCATCATGGGCGTGGACTTATCTTCATACCTTGCTATACTCCTTATGCTGGTGGGGTATATGTATCCTACTGCTAGTTAGACTACAAATAATTCATCATAGTGTGGCTACCTTTCATTCCTATCGGGGTTTTAGCATGGTGATTATCCATTACTGTTGAGGATGAGCAACCTAACTAACTTGCAAGTCTAACTTTCGGACTAGAGCTCAGTGGTGGCAAATATTTCATCATAGTCGGCTCTCATGCTAACCAGCCTACCACTTGATGGTGAATTTTCTCTTGCTCTACCCATGAAATGCCTGTGGGTTTCAATGCAACTCCCTTGTATGTTTTCTCGGGACTGGGTTACCGCATGAACATCCTATTTCATCAATTTCTTGATTTCAACTATGTGGGCTCCAAGCATAGGTGCTAGACCTTATCCTTTCCTTTTCTAGGCAGCATATACCCAAGCTTCTAGACACTCTGATCTCCAATGTCCTTCCTACATACAGAAGAAACAATATTTAGAGAATGGCTGAAATCTTCCTTGGCCTCTTTCTTCTTTTCTATGCATACTATGATCATTGCTAAGTTGCTACTATTCCTGATTTATATAAGCAACTGTAGGTGTCTGAGCTTGATTGGTCCATTGGCCAGAAAAGGATGATCCAATACCTTGCCATCCTCCTAGGCAGGCCATCCAGTACTTGCCATTGTACCAATAGTAAACAGTGTAATGAGTGTCCATGTTACAAATACTACACCACCTCTACTTTAGAACACATTCAACTTGAACATGGCTGGGGTTATTGCATTGTGTACACCATAGGTTTTGGACCTCATTTTTTCTAGTACTTTCTGAGGTTTGCTTGCCCTTGTCCTTCTTTGTACTCTTGTTGGGCTTTTTCTCTTGTGGGGAATTTTCTTCTTTTAGGGACCAGGAAGTTAAGCTATGAAGTCCCAAGATTAGATTAGGTGTGTTTGGGGAGTTTTAAGCGATTGTCCATCTCCTGTGAAAACGTTGTCAGGTATTTAAAGAGCTCTATTTTAGAGAAGTCCTAACTTGCTAGCCTACTAGGCATCTGTTTCTAAGAGTTTCTGTTAGTTATGAGGTAGATCGAGAATCCTGCCAAGTAAAAGAAAGAGAAGAAACAATGAATATATTTGACAATATAGTCTACGAAGGTGTGTATAAAGGGGTTCTAACCCTTGAACCAAAAAAAAAAAGTAAAGAAATAAAATTTTCAAAAGTAGATGCTCATTGCCTTGCAAAGGCCTGGTAGGTTCCTGGGGACGAGAGTATGACCCATGGCCGATTCCTTGTCTTCCTAGGGGTGACACTTAGTTGAAAAAATAAATAAGGATGACTAGAGTGAAAATAAAAGTGAGTGAAAAAAGAAAAGGATTTAGTGTCGCCTTGCAAGAGCTTGGTAGGCTCTTGGGTACCAAGATAGGACTTGAGGCTAATGCCTTGTTCTCCTTGGGTCACAATACACTTAACTCCCTCCTTTTTACACGCCTCAATAACAAGTCCAAAAGTATCAAAAGTGGAAAATCAAAAGTAACTAAAAATGCAATACCATTCTATAATAGGAGTCCTCGCCTAGTAGGAGTTCCTGGTCTAGTCATCCTAGGTTAGGTAGGTAGGTCAAATCACCACTTAACGTGTCTCTTTTTATAGTTCTTTTTAGCTAGTTTGTGTTGGAGTAGTTGGTTAGCGACTAGCTCTGAATCTTTGTCAAATTACACTTGGCCTATTCCTTATGGATCTTCATGCCTTGATTTTATCAAGGGATAGGGTGAGAGATGTGATTGTGCTTTGTTGTGTATCTTTCCTTGTAGCAACTTGATGCTATTTTTTGGTTTATTTATGTAAAGATGAGTTTGTGAATTCAATAGGTTGAGTCGCCATATCCTCTGGTCGCCAATGAGGGAAAATTCTACAACCATGGAAGAGCTAGAAAAGTGCCAAATGATGTTAATTTAAGGTGTGATTTAGAGTTCAAAGGAAGCAGAGGACACGGATCTGACAATTTTAGTAGCTGTGAAAAATGAAAATTCAAATTACTTTGAAAGACAGAATTCATAGTGGTTGTGGATTTTTCACAATTTTTTTAGTGTTGAAATGAAGCAAAACGAGTTTCAAGTAGTGTGGGACTTTGAGATGGACATGCAAAAATTTTCAAAACCGAAATTGGTAGCTAGATGCAGGAATAGCCAAAGGCTGGGCATGAAGGACCAAAAGCAATGTAAAATAACTTTAAGATTGATGGGGTGTAGCCTTTGGGCCCTCCCTAAGTGGCCAAAAATTTTGTGTGAGGGAGGGGGGGCATTTTTTTTGGAAAAAAAATGAAAATGTTGACACCATGAGCCTGCATGCTGAGATGATGATTGGGGAAGAGACGAGCTATGGAGGCTGACAAAGATTGATATAATCGGAAGATAGTCGCCTCCTACTTGATTTTTTCACTTGCCAATGTCCATCTCGAATAAGAAAAAAGTGGAATGTAGAGAGAGAACCAAAATCAGTATTTCTCTCTCCTCCCTCTTTATCCTGCAATAACAGTTCATGCACGAATGAATGGAAAGAAATCGGAATGAAGACCGGTTGTTTGGCTTGAATCCGATTGTCATGAGATCATGTCGACACTGAGGAGTGATGACCAATGCAATTTCAAGATCAATGGCAAGTTCGATGGCTGTCCAGAAATTCATTATTGAAACCCGAAAACTTTAAAAAAATGATAAGCCTCTTTTTAATGAAAATTTGATTTTTTTTAACATTTCATGATGTAAATATTGTTCATATGCAATGAATTTTTTTTTGAAGCTTGGTTACAATATGTTTGAAGGCTGTGTGTCATAAAATTTAGAACTCATATTTGTAATCATGAGTTATTAATTTTTGAAAATCTGAAAAGCGTGTTTCTAAGAGAAAAATGATGTATTTCGCTATTTTGGGCAATCAAATCTTGCTCAAGTGGGATAAAATTAAATGTTAAGATGTTTTAGAGTGCGAATTAATATCATTTCTTAGAAAAATTAGATAAAAATTAATAATAAATAGTAAGATAAATCAAGAAAAATGGAAAATTATAGATTTTACGCATGGAAAATTTACTAAAATTATGAACATATATGTGAATGTATTGTGGGGCTAGGGCATGAGGTTTATCTTTAATTTATTCCCATTCTTTATGCTATAGTGTGTGTTTATTATTTTTTATAAGAAAAATACATTTTAAAATATTCTTTACACCTATCAATGAATGCAAAACCTTAAACCGTAGGGGGGAAGGGATTGGGAAGTTGAGTATCATGTGGAATACTAATTTCATGCATATTTTAATACATAGGAATCATTTGTTTTAAGTTTAAAAAAGACAATACCATGAATTGTTTCGGTGTTGCCTTAGCAAAACGATGCACTATGTTAGAGAGAAGTCATGAGAAGAATTGTTTGTGCATATCCATATTGTTTGATCTATAAGTTTACTTTTTTGTGGACTCTATGGCATTCACTTTGCATCCACATTTTATGTGGTATTAAGAATATTATCTCATGGATGCATACCACTTGCTTTCGAGTGATTGACCAACATTGAGTGCGAGATTCCCTAAGTCGTAGGTTTAGATAATTATTTCCCTTAGGGGTTGATGTGGTGAGGATTATATGATCTCCTAGAATGTTCACTAAAGAGAGGACTATGTTGCATATGTGCTTTATGTTGAAATGGCATATCTTGGGCCAAATCCCTAGGGTGTACGAGAGCCATAGTGAGGCCACAACAATTAGTTGGGGGGTGCTCCCTTCATTTGTGCTATGAGTTGCTAAACACTGATATGTTTGGGAACTCCAACTACTTAGAGTTGGGAAGGGAGATACATTGAACTATGCTTTAGATACAGAATCTACAAACACATTTTTTGGATAAATCAGCTCATAGTGTGTATACACTCATGGCCAGGAGCCCCTAGGGTTGTTTGGAAGAGTTTAGGAGGCCCGACTAGAGCCTAGAGCCCATTTCGGGTCCATTTTTTGTCCTGATGGGTGGTGCATGTATATTTACAAATACAAGCTTTGAATTTTATGATACATAACCCTCAAACATATTATAACCATAATCATATTTTATTATTTCTCTTCAAGATTTGAAAAACATATTTCAAATTTTATTATTTCTCTTCAAAATATTTGAAAATTTAAAAAGCATATTTTGAAGAGAAAAATGATTTGTTTCACTATTTTGGGCCATCAAATCTTGTTCATGCGGGATAAAATTAAATTCAAGTAGTGTAGGACTTGGAGACAGACACAAAAAAATTTTCAGAATCGAAATTGGTCACCATATGACATAGGAATAGCCAAAGGCCGAGCATGAAGGACCAAAAGCAATGTAAAAGAACTTCAATGGTGTAGCCTTTGGGCCCTCCCCAAGTGGCAAAAAAATTCACATGAAGGGGGGAGGGGGGTGTTTTTTACGAAAAAAATGAAAATATTGATGCCATGAGTCTATATGATGAGATGATGATTGGGGAAGAGATGGGGTATGGAGGCTAACAAAGACTAATACAATCCAAAGATAGCCACCTCCTGCTTGATTTCTTTGCCTGCCAATACCCATCTCTAATTAGAAAATGGTGGACTATAGAGAGAGAATCAAAATCAGTCTTTCCCTCTCCTCCCTCTCTCTCCTACAATAGGTTGTTCATGCATGAATGAATGGGAAGAAATCGAAATGAGAATTAGTTGTCTGGCTTAAATCGGATTGTCATGAGATCATGTCAATGCTGAGAAGTGATGAACAACACACTTTGAATATTAGTGACCTTTTTACGGCTACATGAAAATTCAATTATTGAAACCCAAAATCTGAAAAAAATCGATAAGCCTCTTTTTGATGCAAATCTTGTTCATATGCAATGAAAATTTGTTTGATGATTGGTTACAATATGTTTGAGATCTATAGCATAAAATTTAGAGCCCATGTTTGTAATCATGAGTTATCAATTTTTAAAAAATTGAAAAGCATGTTTTTAAAAGAAAAATGATGAATTTCACTATTTCAGGCAATCAAATCTTGTTCATGTGGGATAAAATTAAATATCAAGATGGTTTAGAGTAAAGTAATGTCTTCCCTCAAAAGAATAAGAGAAAAAATAAATAAATCATAATATAAATCTGGAAAAAATCTAGAAAAATAGATTTTACACAGGGAAAATTTACAAAAATTTATGAATATGTCTGTTAATGTATGGTGGGGCTAGGGCATGAGATTTAGCTTTAGTTTATCTCCCTTTTTTATGTTATAGTGCATGTTTATTATTTTTAAATAAGAAAAACACATTTAAAAATACTTTTTACACCTACCAAATGCAAAACATTAAATGATAGGGGGAAGGGATTGCGAAAGTTCAGTATCATGTGAAATTCTAATCTCATGCATATTTTAACACATAGAACTCATTCATTTTAAGTTTAAGAAAGGTAGTTGTACAAATTATTTGAGTACTGCCTTAGCAACGATGTACTGCGTTCTAGTGAAGTCATAAAAAGAATTATCGATATACATCCACATTGTTTGATCTATAAGTTTACTTGTTTATGCACTCTATGGAATTCACTTTGTATCTGCATTTTATATATTGTATTAAGAGTATTATCTCATGGATGCATAGCACTTATTTTTTAGTGATTGATCCACGTTGAGTGCGAGGTTCCCTAAGCCATAGGTTTATATAATTGTTTTCTTTGGGGGATGATGTGGTAAGGATTATATGATCTCCTGGAATGTTCATTAAAGCAAGGACTATGTTGCACATGTGCTTAATGTTGAAATGGTGCTTCGTGGGGCTAAATCCCTAGGGTGTAGGAGAGTCGTAGTGGGGCCATAGCAATAAGCTAGGGGGTGCTCTCGTTGTTTGTGTTACAAGGTGCTAGACACCGATATGTTTGGGAACTCCAATTGCTTAGAGTCAAGAAGGGCAATACATTGGACTACGCAGTTTTAGAAATAGTATCTACTACAAACTCATTCTTTGGATAAATCAGTTCATATTGTCTATACACTCTTGGTTGCAAGGCCGTGGAGCTGTTTAGGTGAGTTTAGGAGGCCCAACTAGAGCTGTAGAGCCACTATCCGGCCCATTTTTGGTCCCGACACTAGGGTTATTGCATTGTGTACACCATAGGTTTTGGACCTCATTTTTTCTAATGCTCTCCGAGGTTTTCTTACCCTTGTTCTTTTTTGTACTCTTGTTGGGATTTTTCTCTTTCTTCTCTTCGAAGTCAGATTCCTCATTGCCTGATTCTACCTCTAGGTCAAAATTAGAATCAGAATCACTAGTGTCATCAATTTGTTTTTTTCACCCAACTTGGTGGATTTCTTTCATTTTCATGACTTTTTCTTCAACAAAAACTATTCTAATCTCAAGGTTTCCTTATAAAATGTTTCTATATTATTACCGAACAAGTCACTGAAAGCAAAAGCTTTCTAGATTGGCGTATTAAATCCTTGGATATACAAGGTTTTCAACATCTTATCCTTGGGTTGGTGGGCATTTGGGTCAATTCTACTATTGAGGATGATGAACTTAGTTGTATAGGCTTGGACAAATCTATCACCTTGCTTAAGATTATAGATCCTTTCCATCTTCTGCACATCTATTTGGTTGGGTTGAAATCTAATACAAAATGTGGTGAGTGCATCATTCTAGATTGGCCACCCATGCTCTACCACTAGCTAGTCAGGTCACAACCTTTTCTCGCATTGAAGATTCAAATACATTGACTTTGTGAGGCTCATTGACTTGACTAAGGAGGTTGACCATGGAAACAACATCAAATTGGAAGATGAAGGCATCTAGATCCTCATTAGAAGATCCAAAGAACTTGAAAAATGAAATACTAGTTGGGTGGCCATTGGGATTGCCAGTGAAGTTGTATGAGACAATACTAGTGATATAGCAACCGATTGAATAGAAGCAAAGAAATGACCAATTACGTTTAGTGGAGTAGTGGGAGCAATTGATAAAAGTTTTGATGTGTGACTAGTTAGTGGAATGGAACACAAATGAGACTTTTGCAATTGTGGAGAGGGTTGTTGCACTCGAGATGCATCATCACTGAGGATAGAAGGAGCCTCACGACGTGATACCATTTGACTTGGACCACTAAGCTTGGCCTAGAGCCAAAACTACATCAAGCAGATTTCACAAATGCACATTGTAGTGGGAGCTCACACTCAACTGCCAAAACCCACGGACTGCTTATTGCTTCAAGTGTTTCAGGTGAGCACAAATGGCTATCTCTCACCTAGCTGAAGCACCTTTGACCCTACGGGTTTAGTGAGCTTACCTTGATTCCTAAACAAGTAGCCTTCTTCCTCAAGAAACCTGATAGCTCCACGATTCGAGATGCAACCTCAAGCAACCTCAAGCCTCCACCTTCAAGCTCCATCCTCCATAGCCATGTGCAAGACAATAGAAGAGAAGATGAAGAGAGGAGATGATGGAGAGTTTCTTCTCCACTATCTCTCACCCTCACGCACTCACTCCCTCACGCTCCCTCTCTCAAGCACACACAAAAGAATGAGCTCCTCATTCACTTTTTAGGTTTATATACAAAACCCTAAATCCCTTGGGCACCCATCCCCTTTTTTACATCACCGGGCATCTTGCCATGGTCCTCTTTCTCTATTCCCTTCTAGTTTCCTTATCCCTTCACCTATGTCTGTTTAGACTTTACAACTTGCACTAGAGGAAGCCTGGTGCTCTTATAAAATGAATATTGTGTCCTACACTTTCCTTGTGAGAGCCCTCGAAGGTTCTCCTTCAATCTTGAGAGAGCATCCTTGATCCTTGAGAGGGCCTCCTTTATCCTTGAGAGAGCCTTGCTAGAATCTTTTGTGCTCTCCCACGTTTTTTTTGAGCTTGCCTTCTCCTCCACTTTTCTTGCCTGGGCAGAATGAGATTCTTCATTCACTTTTTGACTTGGGCTTCCTTGGTCTTCCTCTGCTTCATTTTGGCTACGTGGTCTGTGTTGTTCGTGACATGTCTTGTGACATTACCCCCCCTCCTAGACAAGTGCCAGTCCCATGACACTTGCAAGTTTGAGCTAATGAAGATTCGATGATTTGAAAGGCGGTTGTGTGAGTCAATGATAATGATGATGGGGTCTCATGGGGATTGAAGATGATCCCATGATTAAGGTGGTGGAGCCCGAGAGTGGAGTGAGTGGATGACAGTGCCTCCAATGTGGTTGATGAATTTGCAGAGGCTTTTGCAAGCAAAGTGATCTATTCTTTGGGTGATCTTTACTCGAGATATGATCAGTTTCAACTTGCAATTGAAAGCAGGGATATCACAACCATGAAGAATCCCTTGGGGTTAGTACGGATGTGTACTCTCCCGTAGGGTGCAACAAACTCAGTGGCACACATGAAAAATGCTATGAATAAGGTACTCATGGATTTTATACCACAATTGACAATGCCCTTCTTGGATGATATTCCAATCAAAGGTTATGCAATGGATGAAAAGAATGAAGAGATGGATGCTCATGGATGCAGATAGTTTTTTGCAGACCATATTGTGGATTGTGAGAGGATTTTGATGCGTCTAGAAGAGGTGCATTTAACTCTTTCTGGACAAAAGTCTTTCTTTGGAGTTGAAGAGGTTTTGATTGTTGGGCATATGTGTGGGCCCTATGGGCGAAGACCATCACCAGCAAAAATAGATGGGATTGATAAAATGCAAGATGTATGCATGAATGTATCAGAGGTACGTAGATTCTTGGAAGTATGTGTGTTCTATTTGATATGGATTCCTCACTTTGCACATGTAGCCGATGCTCTATATCAGCTTCTAAGGAAAGGTCAAAATTTTCATTGGGAAAGGAAGCATAAAAAAGTAATGAAGAAATTGAAGCAGCTCTTAAAATCTGCTCCAAAATTGAGAAAGTCTGATTATTCACATGAAAATCCCATAATTATTATTATTGATACAAGCCCAATCGAGATTGGATGGGCAATTGGGCAAGATGATGAGGAAGGGCAAAGATATGCAATTCGCTTTGGTGCTAAAGTATTGACTGAACGATAGAGATATCCACATGTAAAAAGAGAATTATGGGGAATTATGATAGCCCTTAAATGTGATAAGGAGTATGGATGCTCGTGTAGTCATTGAGACCGATTGTTTGCCGGTATTGGGTATGATTACTAGTTGTGCTACCCTGGACATTGCTATGCTCCGATGGATTGCGTACATCAAATCTTTGAACCCTGAATTTCAGCATATTGCAGGAAGAGATAACCTAGTGGCAAACATGTTATCTCGAGCACGCTATGAGAATGAAGATGGGATGATGGATGAGGAGGAAGAAGATGAATTTCTTGTGCTCGAAAATGATGTTGCAAGAGTGAATTTAGCAATGCAAGGTGTTGCTACAACATTAACAGAAGCTTGGACAAAAAAGAGAAGGCACTTTAGATGTTTTGCATCTTGTGTAGAAGTGTTTCTAGAGGACAAATATGCAGGAGAGTAGCTGAGAATCGGTCAATACCTCAGTGTATTAACAAAGAGAGATGAATGATCAGATAAGGAGTCTAAGAAGATCAAGAGGAAGGCCTATGGATTTTTCTTAAAAGATGGATACTTATGGAAACGTGCTAAAAAGAAACAGGGTATACCATTGCGAGTTTTGGGTGATAGAGCTTCACAAGTAAATGTTATGCAAGAATTTCATGAAAGCTTGTGGGCTGGCCATATAGGTGTTTTGCAAAGATCAAAGAAAGATATTGGTGGGTGGCAGGGTATGTATAAGATATTGCTCGCTTTGTGGAAACATGTATGACATGTCAAATGTATTCATCTGTGAGACATCGAGATGGATTGCAACCCACATATCCATTTTCTCTTCATTTTAAGTGGGTGGTGGATTTAGTCACGATACCTACAAGTCTTCGGCAAATGAGATATCTTGTGCTTGCCCATGAACACTTGAGTAATCAAGTGGAAGGGAGAGCTCTACGTATTAAGACAACAAATGTTGTGTGTACATTTCTCTTAGAAGAGATCTTTTGTCGATATGGCATTGTGGGAAAAATTACTGTAGATAGGGGTGAGCTGCATGCAGATGAAGCTCATGATTTCCTTGCATGGTTGGGGACAAAGCTTACTTTAACTTCAGCCTATAACCCTGAAGGAAATGAAAAAAATGAAAGAGGTCATCCACCTATTGTGAAGGCATTGTCAAAAGCATGTGGAGAGAAGGTAAAAGAGTGGCCACGATTGCTCCCTTATGCTTTGTGGGCTAATAGAACAACTCATAATATTGTTATAGGATATATGCTTGTTGAATTGATGTATGGTCAAAAACCTATCATGCCGATGGAAGAGATGACACTCACATGGAGTGGGAAGAGGAGTTGAATCAAGAGGAGTTGTTGGTCTTGCGCATTAGACAGTTGGAAAGAAAGTCAGAAGACATAAAGGTAGCAATTGCAACTCATAGTGTTGATACAGGATATATGCATGCTGAATTGATGTATGGTCAAAAACCTATCATGCCGATAGAAGAGATGACACTCACATGGAGTGTTACCTTGGGAAGAGGAGTTGAATCAAGAGGAGATGTTGGTCTTGCGCATTAGATAGTTGGAAAGAAAGTCAGAAGACATAAAGATAGAAATTGCAAAATTAAGGGTAGCAAGGATATAAAACAAGAAACGGTTTGATAAAATACATAAACTGATACCAAGAACCAACAAGATGGGGATTGGGTATTGGTTTATGATAGTAGTTTAGACAACCAGCATAGTGCCATGTGTAAAGTTTCCAAAAGATGGTTTGGACCCTATGTGGTAAGACATGTGTTTGATAATGCTACTTATGCATTAAATGAGCTAGATGGGATAGCCATTAAACTTTCGGTAGGAGGGAAAAGAATCAAATTATTCAAGAGGTGGGAAGCTAATGCATATTCCCTCTCTCTCTCTCTCTGTGTGTTAGATTAAATTTTTTAATTTAAAATTTTCTTTTATTATACATTTTTAAAATATTTTTTAAATTTAAAGTTTTTTAAATATAGTTTTTCACACACTTTGAGAGAGAAAGAAAAAGAAGAAGAAGACGAAGAGAGGGAGAAAGAGGAAAGATAATAGTCTTTTTTAAATTAAACATTTTTCTTCTCCCATCGCTCTCTCTCCCTTAAGTACACACACACACACACACACACACACACACACACACACACACACACACACACACACACACACACACACACACACAGAGTAAAAAATAAAGAAGAGAGGGAGGGGGAGAGAGAGTGGGATAAAAAAGAAAGAAGAAAGAGAGAGAGAGAGACAGAGAGAGAGAGAGAGAGAGAGAGAGAGAGGGAATAGATAGAAAGAATTATAGCCTCCTTCTCCATCAAAACTCTATCCGAACAACTGCACTTTGCAAGCGAGGCCTTGCTCATGATCTTCAAAGCAAATAGCTCCTAATCATCATCATCATCCTTCTCCTCCTCCATGTTCATATAAGTAGTTGCTAATGGTGCCTTCTCAGAGCTGCATGTGGTAGTGGCCAGGAAGACAGTCCCTATGCTGCCATGGTTGAGAACCTTAATGAGACTATAATTATGGAGGGGTGATGGGGGTTCTTCCTACTGCATGGTGGGTGAGGGTTTGGGATGACATAGGATTCGATTAACAAGTGCAGATTCGTGATGAGGCAGGATTTGAGTAATAGCCATCTTCAAGGTGCAGATGATTGGAAAGAGGGTAAAAGCGAGGAAAAGCAATCAAGATCGATGTCAAGACAACCAAGACTAATGTCATGCATTATGGCACAAGGCTTTCTTTGTGTGGGCAATAAAGAAGAAGAGAATCATTGACAATTACCTATCTACAGATTGTAGTGTCGAGGCTTAGAGACTAATAGAGAGAGAGAGAGACACACACACACAAAGAAGAGATCGTCTTGAATCAAATGAGAGAAAGAGAGAGAGAGACTCTTCTATCAATACAAAGAAAGAATAAGCCTCATATCTCCTATCACATGACTCATCATATAGATAGATAGATGGATAGATTGAGAGAAAGAAGGAAGCCTTCAATCTCTTTGCTACATGTGTGTGCCATCACAGTGTGCCGACTATTACAATTATATCCATCCTTAAAGAGGTCCCTCCGCCCTTATTTTTTTGTCACCCCCCCTTTCTTTTGTTGCCATGTAGTGACATGTATATCCACACCATTAGCTTACCTGGAGAGATTCTCGACTCTTGTCCCCCCCCACCCCCCTCATATTTAAATTTAACGATAACTAGTATCATAATCTTACTACTATATTATTTTCATTATAGGTTCGGAATGCCTTGAGCCTCCAGAGGGATTCCCAAACCTACCCCCTTTTCTAAACCTCCCTTTTTCAATCAAAACACCCTCCCCTCCCCTCTTTCTCACGTGTAATCTCTAATTTTCTCTTCCCCCTCGCTTATTTCATTAAAGCCTCCCCCTCTCACCTCCATTTTTTAAATTAATATCCCCTCCCTCTCTCACTTATAATCTCTCTCTTTATTTTTCCCCTCCCCTTTTTAATTAAATTCCTCCCCCCTCTCTCTCTCTCATGTGTAGGGCCTAGGTTCTATGTGTGTGTGTGTGTGTGTGTGTGTGTTAGATTAAACTTTTTAATTTAAATTTTTCTTTTATTATACATTTTTTTAAATTTAAGGTTTTTTTACATAGTTTTTCACACACTTTGAAAGAGAAAGAGAGAGAGAGAGAGAGAGAGAGAGAGAGAGAGAGAGAGAGAGAGAGAGAGAAGAAGAAGAAGAAGAAGAAGAAGAAGAAGAAGAAGAAGAGAAGGGGAAAGAGCAAAGATAATAGTCTTTTTAAAATTAAACATTTTTCTTCTCCCATCTCTCTCTCTCTCTCTCTCAAGGATACACACACACACACACACAAAAAGAGCGAAAAATAAAGAAGAGAGGGAGGGGGAGAGAGAGAGAGAGGGACAAAAAAGAAAGAAGAGAGGAGAGAGAGAGGGGGGACAGAGAGAAGGAATTATAGAGAGAGAAAATATAAAATTTAAAAGAAAGAGAGAGAAAGAGAGAGAGAGGAAAAGAAAAAAGGAAAAGAGAGGAGAGAGGGGGAAAGAGACAGAGAGAAGAAAATGAGAGAGAAAATAATAAGAAGAAGCGAGAGAATTTGAACACACAGAGAGATATATAGAGAGAGGAAAGATAAGATTTAAAAGAAAGAGAAAAGAAAAAAAATTAAATATAGAATAAGAAAAAAAGGGAAAAAGAGGAGAGAGAAGGAAAAGAGAGGGGAGAAAGAGAGAGAGAGAGAATAAGAATAAGAAAAAAAAGAGGAAAAGAGGAAGAGAGATGGGGAAAAAGAGAAAAGGGAAAAGTCTTTTTTAAATTTAAATATTTTTTGAGACAAAGAACAAGAGAGAGGGGAAGAGAGAGAGAAAAGATAAAATGTAAAAGAGAGAGTGTGAGGGAAGGAAAAAAGAAAATTTATAAGAAAGAGGAGGATAAGAAAAAGGGGCGGAGAGAGAGAGAAAAAAAATAAAAGGGGAGAGAGAGAGAGAGAGGAGAAAAAGAGAGAGAATATAAACATATAAAGAGAATTATATATAGGGAAAAGATAAAATTTACATACTTCAAGAGACACTAGGGGGGAAGAAAGTGAAAGAAGAAGAAGAAGAAGGAGAGAGAGAGAGAGAGAGAGAGAGAGGAAACATAAAATTTAAAGAGAGAGAGAGAGAGAGAGAGAGAGAGAGAGAGAGAGAGAGAGAGAGAGAGAAGAAAAGCATGGAGATAAATATTCAAATAAATAAATAGATTGTGGATATAATTGCAGCACCACAATGTGCTTTGTGATAGATTGAAATATATGTCAATTATATTTTCTAATTATATATAGCATTTAATTAATATTGCATCAATCATTTATATCCCCTAATCCAATTGTGAGAAAATAAACAAAAATCAAAAGGTATGAGAAAAGGTGTTGTGCTAGACTTTGCAATAGCTTCCTAAAAATAAGAGAAATATCACTTTTATGTTGCTTTGGGTGTTCAATGTTAATTTTAGAAGCCCCTTATCTTGAACTTTTCATGCATAAAATGCACCCTTAAAATGTTTCTCTTTTGTTTGTGCAAGAAAAAGTCAAAAGTGATTTGGAATATCCATTCTATTGAGCCCACATGATATAATGACATTTTTGAGTGACCCAACGATGCAATCACACACCTTGGGTACATAATTGTAGTGGTGTAGTCCAGAATTGTACCTACTTTTGCTTTCTTCTATCATGTCATTGCATTGACTTCATTTTTGTTTGTTTGAAAATTGCATTATTGAATTAGATTGTTAATGTATTTGACTACATTTTTTATTTAAATAATGTCATATGATTTGTTCATGCGGATTCAAATTACAACTTACATGTAATCAAATAAAAAGTATTTGTTGGGTATACATACACCTGTGCACAAACGTGTGTGGATGCACATACACACACACACCCACCCATCGTATATGCAGTAAGGAAAAGATGAAGGTGAATTTCCACCAAGCAGCTATCTTTTCACAATCTTTGAGGTCATGAGTTACTATAAACTAGAAATTGAGTTGTTTATTTCCAATTTTATGTAACTTTGGGCCGAAGAAGGTAGTTATTTATAAAAGTACAAGGTACACTCAAATTTCCAATATGCTCATCCCATCCTTCTAAATTTTACAACTTGCAAATAGAAAAGATGATCAACATGTCTACACTTCTACTATAAGACAAGACAATGTTATTCCAAGTGCTCACTAACATGCAATGTTGTCGGTGGTAAAGGAGTAATCTCAAACAATTATAGGATGATTATTTATTTAAGAAGCAAGAACTTAATAGAATGAATCTCCAATTGCAAGTTGAAGGTCATATTATGCTACCCATGTGAAGAAGTGTCGGATGTGCTAGCTTTTGTGTAGGCATTTGCATCGAATAGTCTCAAGGTCAATGAAGCCAAATACAAAGCTCTTCTCTCTAATAAACAAGCGGACTGGATGAGTTGAAATGGGGTTGCCAATGGAGTTAGTGTGTCAACATCATTTTGATTTCTCTTATATTGGACTTTACTTCTTCTTTATGGGTAAGATGCCTTCTAATGAAGAGTTGACACTTATGTCAAAATGCCCTGTTTGAGTATCATTTCCGAACCTTCATACTAGTTTTCAAATTAGAGATCCATGCTATTGCTGCAACTCTTGGGAAGGTATTATATGTGCCCCTTTTATCCACCAATCCTAAAGGTGACCACAAGGCATGATGTGTATAGTGGGATAAACATCTTGAGCCTCCTAAAGTTTACTTATATTTGCAAAGTTTTGTTAGCTAACTTCCTTGATGCCTGCTATTTGTGCCACCCATTAGGTCATTTTTCTAGAGCCTCTTCCTGGCAGAAGCAATACAAGTATGCCTCAAAGACCTAACCAATCAACTAACAAGGAAGACCGTAAAGCTAACAAAAGAGCTGTCCCCACTAAAACTAAGGGGAATAAGGTGCATTTCTCTCATTTCTCCCTCCCTCTCTCATTTCTCTCTATCCCTCCCTTTCCCCCTCTCTATTTCTCTCTCCTATCTCCTTGTCTTTCTCTCAAACTATCCCTTTCCCTGTATTTATCTCTCACTATCTCCACATCTCTCTCTCTCTCGTCTTTCCTATCTCCTTCCCCTCACTCCCTCTATTCCTTTCCCTCTTTCTACCTCTCTCTATTCCTCTCTCTTCTTGACCGTCTATTTATCTCTCACTATTTTTGTCTCTCCATCCCCATTTCTCTCTCCATCTCTCAGCCCTTTCCTCCCTCCCTCTCCCTCTATTTATTTTTCTCTCTCCCTTCATAGCCTCTCTCTATTTATCCCTACCTTTCTCTCTTTATTTGTATCTCTCTCTCTAAGATCTATATATCTCTCTCTTCCTCTCTCCCCTCTATCTCTCTATTTTTCTCTCTCCTTCCCTTTCTTCATCTCTCTCTATTATTCTCTCTCCCTCTATTTTTTTGGTATCATTTTTATCTCTCTACTTATTTTTCTCTTCCTTCCTACACTCTCTCTACTTCTCTCTCCCTTCCTCTCTCTATTTCTCTCTCCCTCCTCTATTTTTTAATATCATTTTTATCTCTCTACTTATTTTCTCTTGCTTCCTACACTCTCTCTACTTCTCTCTCCCTTCCTCTCTCTCTCCTTCCTCTCTCTATTTTCCTCTCTATCACTCCATCCCTCTCTTTGTTTCTCTCTCTTTATGTATTTTTCTCTCTTCTTCTCTCTATCCATTTTTCCTCCCTTTCTTTTATTCCCCCCTCTCTCTCTGTTTCTCTATCTCCCTCCCTCCTCTTTATCTATATCCCTCCTTCTCTCTCTCTCTCTCTCTCTCTCTCTCTCTCTCTCTCTCTCTCTCTCTCTCTCTTTCTATATATATATATTCATCCATTTCTTTTTTGTTTTTTTCTCCCTTTATTTATCTCTCCTTCCCTTCCTCCCTATACACACACATACATGTATATATATACACATATATATGTATACATTTTTTTATCTCTCTCTTTTTATTTCCTTATCTCTCTTTATTTCCCTCCTTTTCTTATTTTTTCATCCCTCTATTTCTCTTTCTTTCCCTTCCTCCACACACACACACACACACACACACACACACACACACACACACACACACACACATCGCCCCCTCTCTCTCTATTCTCCATTCTTCTTTTACCTCCCTCCCTCTCTCCATTTTCCCTTCTTTTCTTTATTTTTTTCTCTTTATTTCTCAACTCTTTCTCTCTCTCTCTATTTCCCTTTCTTTCATTTATTCCTCTCTCTCCTTCTCCCTCCAAGTCTATTTCTCCCTTATCTCCCTCCCTCCCTCTTTATCTCTATCTCTATTTATCTCCTCCTCTCTATTAATTATCTCCCCCCCCTTCTTTCTCTTTATTTCTCCCTCCCCCTCTTTAGTTCTCTCTCTCTCCCCTTCTCTTTGTCTTTTTCCCTCCCTCCCTCTATTTCTTTATTTCTCTCTCCCTCCACATTTTTGTTTCTATCTTCCCCCCTATATCTCTATTCGTCTCTCCCTCTCTCTCCTTCCCATCCACACTTCCTCTTCGTTTCTCTCCCTCCGTCCCTCTTTTATCTCTCTCTTCCCTCCTCTCTCTTTCTCTCTCTCCCTCTCTCTATTTTTCTCTCTCCTCCCCTATCTCTCCCTCTTTGTTTCTCTTCCTCTCTCTCTCTCTCTCTCCCTCCCTCTCTCAATGCATCTCTTAACAAACAAAAAGAAAGAGAGAAGAGAAGAAAAAAGAGAAACTGAGAGAGAAAACTCTCTCTCTCTCTCTCTCTCTCTCTCTCTCTCTCTCTCTCAATGCCATGCTCCAATTTTCATCACTTATTTTCCCATCAATACGTCATCACTATTTGCGTTACAATACACATTGCAAACCATCGTTACATATGTCACAAAGTATCGTTATTTGTATCACAAAGCGTTGCTATAAATTTGCATATAGCGATGATTTCACCGATTGTGCCAATTCACATCGAAAATGACCACCATTGCTATGGCTACATTTCCTTGTAAAGTCCTTTGAGCATTCATCAATACACATAGGAGAAGATTAAAAGGTCAAACCATGGGAGTGATCGAGATCCACCAATCAAAGTATTGAAGCTTTAGAAGCTTAAAGGATTGCAAGAGTGTAACCCAAACTAGAAAAGTAACGGATATAAGTGGGCTCAAATAGTGCAATTAAGGTAAACAAGATGAACATAATAGAGAACCTTAGGAAAATTCAAGACCTTGGAAACCCTATGAAAAAATCCCAAGGGGAAGAGTGAATCCAAAAACTATTGTAGGGATTGCCTACTAGGATAAAATCTATCTTAAATTGTGCATTATGAAATGATATAATTGTGTTTTTAAGATTTAGGATTCTGATATCTTAACAATAATAGGTCGATATGGCTAGTAGAAAAAACCCTACACCAAGGGGATTTTGTTTAGCCACATCAAAAGCTAGGACCGACACCATATGTGAGAGGTCTCTCCATAGGGAGGACATTAGGTTAGGAGGTTGTAAGGGTTCTAGAGGAGCTCTAACCACCAAAAATTCATTGCATGCCTAAAACCTTCCTAATCCATATAAGCCCAAGATGGTCTTTGTGGAAGATCCTGTTACTAATTAAGGGCAAGAAACTTGGTGGATTATACTTTTATTCATCCTTATGAATGGAAAATGTTTTTAATAAAAGAAACCTTCAAATTGAATAGATGACTATTTTACAAGAATTGTTTGAGTGTTGTGATTTTAATTTATGTGAACAAACCCTCTGTTTAAAGGTTCATTAAAGAAGCTTCTTTTATGTATTCTCATAAATGTGGCCAGTAATTAGATAACTAAAGAACACCCAAAAAGAAAACTAGGAGATCGAAACCCTTGATGGGTTCATCCTAAGATTGAGTTGTCTTGATTAGCCTAGAGCTTTTCTTCCAAGCCATGTTAGTTAGAAAATTGCACATCAACCAATTAGAAAAGCTAGTCGAACCTTGACTTTATGTCATTTTAAGAGACTAGAGTCAAACTATGCCCTATGGGCAAAGGGGTTGACATGTCACAATCCCCCT
Organism: Lygodium microphyllum; assembly: GCF_053477565.2. NCBI lineage: Eukaryota > Viridiplantae > Streptophyta > Polypodiopsida > Schizaeales > Lygodiaceae > Lygodium > Lygodium microphyllum. Next base: position 93,979,247 of record NC_141139.1, read on the forward strand.
CATTTCTCGCTCTCTTTGAACCAAGTGCAGCATATGTCCTCTTTGGTTCGAGTGTTTTTTACAAAGAAAACACCTAAAAATTGATGCTAAAAGACCGTTAGGGTGACCTTAGTTTATGTAGGGGCCCGAATTCAAGTTGATCCTTATTGGAATGGTTAGAATCTTCCCCTGCGAGGCAGACACGAGTGAATCTAGGTTACAAACTCCAGACAGCATCACTTAGAAATATCACTTGATGTATCACTAAAATTCATGCCACTAAGGGCTCATTATAGAGAAAGTAGCTCTCTCTCTCTCTCTCTCTCTCTCTCTCTCTCTCTCTCTCTCTCTCTCTCTCTCTCTCTCTCCTTCATCCTACCTCCCCTTTGTGTGTGTGTGTTTGCGCGCACATGTGTATCCATCTACTATTGCTAGTCATTGTCGCTTGCCACCCCTAGTTGAGGGAGTGACATGTGGCATTCCCAAAACCTCTTGTTAATAAGTATAAAAGATAGAAGATTGTGGAGTTTCTTCGGCAAAGTCATCTTAGAGACTTTCTTTCAAATATAAATTGTCTAAAAGAATATTGTGAAGATAGCTCCCAAGATAGTTTCTCCAAGGACACTTTCTTGGGGACAAATGTTAAGGGCCTTTGGAACATGCTTACAACCTAGTTTCATTGGCAAAAACTACATGGAAAACATTTTCAAAAAATCGTAACTTTGAGCTCTAAGATCGGAAAGTGGTCGTGTAGCCAATCAACTTAAAGAGATATAACGTGCCCGCCTATAGGCTATCTAAGCACATTTTATCGGTCCATCGAGAAATGAATCTAAGTGTCACCGCCCAGCACTCCCATGGAGTGTTTCGGAGTTTGTCGCCTCGGGTTACCCGAGTCCGCCACCTCGTAACGGAACGTTTGCAGCTGAACCCATTAGGATCAACTTGAAATCTAGGTTCCTAGTTGTCAAGGTCTCCTAACAACATTCTAACGTCGGGTTTTGGACATCCTACTTTACGTAGAGATACCCAATCCGAAGCAGATCCATACTGCACTTAGTTCAAAGAGAATGGGAAACGAGAGGGATGAGCCACTCAACCTCTCTGGTCGTAGGGCATAGTCCCATTCCGATCCCCTAAAACGGCATGAATCAAGTTCTAACTTAACAATACCTAAAGTCAACTCAGTGATAAATCCTTGTGAGAAGCCTCCCAGTTCTCTGGGACCACCCTGCCGTAGGACAGACCCATTGGGGATTCCGTCCACCCACTTCCCTTGATAGCTAGGATCGAATTTACATGAGCCTCATGGAAGATGAATAACTTGATAATCTTCAAGTCTTCCAACCTTTTTAGCCTCTTCAGATTGTTTTGAAGATAGGTGAGTCGATTGGCATCTATGTAGTAGTATCCTGTGCTCCAAGTCCAACGCCTTTCCACATACAGTGGTGAAGGGTTGTAGAGTCGATCCACGATCCCCATCATGTCAGATTTTCGATGATAACTTGAAGAGTTTGTAGCTGTCTTGAACATGGTATGAAATACAAGGAACCTGCTACATGCCTCGTAAGTCTGGAAGCGGCAACAATTCACAAATGAGAAATAGGAAAAAATATTTTATAGTGAAAACATCACTTCACTCTTTCCAATTTATTCCTATCTTGGTTGTTTTATTAATTGGTTTGCTCTGATACCAACTATAATGTGCCTGCCTAACGGCTATCCAATCATGTTTTTAGCGGTCCATTAAGAAACAAATCTAAACGTTGCTACCTAGCACTCCCATGGAATGTTTTGGGGTTTGTTGCCTAGGGTTTCCTGAGTTCACCTCGCAACGGAATGTTTGCGGCCGAATCCATTAGGATTGATCTGAAAATCTGGGTTCCTAGTTGCTAAGGTCTCCCAACACCATGTTGAGAAATCAAATGATGTATGCCCAAAAGAGACTAGTCTATAAGTGGCTTTGTATGAGAGATATGACAAAGATGTATGCTCTAGAAGCTCTAGGAAGAGTTGCCCAAAATCCCATAAGCACAAAGAGTAAAAGTGGTACTATCCAAAAAGCTATAAAGGCATGTACTTGACACTCATTTAGAAAAGAAAATGGAATATCAATTTGAGCTACTCAAGATTGTGTTTATGAGTCCAAGCTAATCTATGTTCGAACCTAATTCACTTGAGTTACAATCTCTCATTTTGATAATGTATCGTGTGTTTGATTTGTGTCCACCATAGCTAACTAGCTCTAGATCCATGTTTTTCAACATGGTATCAGAGTCACGGCTGAGCTAGGTAGCTAGTGGGTATAGTTTTTCAATGTTTATTTCTCATTTTTTCTTTTCTCCTTGTATAATACATTCAAGATCCATTGCTATGTAAGAGGTGTTGTGTAGGAGGAGAAGAAGCTTAAGAAAGTGTTGCAGTGCTCTTCAAGAAGATCTGTTTGGCATTGAGGTCCATTATCATTTCCATATCCTGAAGTTGTCATTTGGGAGAAAAGAGAGAAAGGCTACAACCATTCAAGGCTAGCTTCTGCTAAAAAACAAGAAATAGCCACAAAGAAAGAAGAAATTTGATAGAGATAGTGAAGAAGAGAAAGGAAGATTCAAAGGGTGTGGGAAGGATTGCTTGCTACCTTTGCTATAAGAGGTCAAATTCTGGATTGATCCCCTGCAGAATTAACGAAAGCAGCATCAACAAAAATAGGCCATTGCCTTTGCCTTGATACAAATATGCTATCGCCATGGTCAATTCTCCTCAATTCCAATAGAAGAGGTTCAGAAACAAGGTCGATGTGGTCATCACTTCCACGCAGGGCATCGGATTCGCCTTCACCATCTCTGCCTCCATCGACTGCACCTCGATTCCCTAGACCATGTTGCAGCGCCCCTAATCTAGCCCCCCAGCTTGTTGGTTGCAGAGAGTTGTAACGAGGCCTCACCAATGTCTTGTCACATTGGTAAGTCCCCCAGTGTTGCGATGGTTGTGGCTTCCCTGGACTGCTTGCTTATGGCCTCACAAGGCCTCAATTGGCTCGTACCTATTCAGCAACTCTGTTGCAATACGACTGCCATCTCGAAGAGTAGACATATGCAACCTCCGCCTGCTTAGGAGGACACCGAACCTCACTTGTTCTGTCGGCACAGGTGCTGAGCATAGTGTTAAACGTGCAATCACTTTGTCAGAGAAGGCCTTGAAACATTTGACTAAGATGAGGAAAGATCTGAATGAAGACTTTTGCCTTCGACTCAGGGGAATGTCTTATACCATGGATTTTGAACAACGTGCTAATGTGAGATCTGATGATTCCATCAGTGACTATGATGGTTACACAATGATTTGTGATCCAAAGAGCTTGCTTTATTTGTACGGGATGCAGTTGGACTATAGTGATGCTCTTATTGGAGATTGGGGAAACTCTATGCCAAGATGCAATAGAGGAACTAGCTTAGAAGGCTTCTACAGAGAACAAGAACATTTTTTTAAAAAAAGTACAAGAAGACAAAGAAGACCAACTAAGAATGCAAGAAGATCAAAAATACCTAGAAGATCGAGAAAAGCAAAAGATGCCAAAGAAGCATGAAGAAGATACGTTCTGATGCTACAAATAAAATGTTTTGAAATTTCCCATAGTGGATGTAACAAACCCTACCAAGATGTAAAGTTTCAAGCCTTAACTTGACTAGGCTCCCAAAGAGCTAGTATCTTGGTCCATGTTTACATGCAGGGGGGCAAAAGCCAACAAGGGTAGGGACTCATTATTTGAGGGGGGTGTTGAAAAATCAAATGATGTATGCCCAAAAGAGGCTAGTCTATAAGTGGCTTTGTATGAGAGATATGACAAAGATGTATGCTCTAGAAGCTCTAGGAAGAGTTGTCCAAAATCCCATAAGCACAAAGAGTAAAAGTGGTACTATCCAAAAAGCTATAAAGGCATGTACTTGACACTCATTTCGAAAAAAAATGAAACTATCAATTTGAGCTACTCAAGGTTGTGTTTATGAGTCCAAGCTAATCTATCTTGGAACCTAATTCACTTGAGTTACAATCTCTCATTTTGATAATGTATCATGCGTTTGATTTGCGTCCACCATAGCTAACTAGCTCTAGATCCATGTTTTTCAACACATCATTCTAGCATCGAGCGGATCTTGAACATCCTACTTTACGTAGAGATACCCAAGCCAAAGCAGACCCATGCCACACTTGGTTCAAAGAGAATGGGAGATGAGAGGGATATGCTGCTCAACCTCTTTGCCCATAGGGCATAGTCCCATTTTGGTCCCCTAAAACGGCATGAATCGAGTTCTAACCTAATATTACCTAAAGATCGTACGACTGTAGAACTTTGTGAGAAGACTCCCAGTCTCCTGGGACTACCCTTCCATAGGACGGGTTGGGGATTCTGCCCACTCGCTTCCCTCAATAGGCATTCTTTAGTTATCTAATTAGGTCCTATCACATTTACGTGTGACATTTAAAATTAGCTTCCTTAATTAGGCCTTTTAGGGGATAGGGTTCATTTGCGTAACTTATGACGCTGACATGAAAATAGCTCAAATAGGTTCCTTGGAAGCAAATTTATATTAGTATTTTAACTGAGATACAAATCTTGTCCACAAAGGACGTTTCTTGCAATCCATGAGGATTTGTCTTATTTCTTCCAAGTTTCTGCCCTTGCACTAGTAACACGGCCTCGAGAATCAATCTCCAGTCATGTAGATTGTTTGAGTAGGACTCGAAGGCAGGGAATTTACAGCCAGAGCCCCCTGATATCTAAGCGTCCTCCTACGTACTAATCCACGGAGAGACCTCTCATGGTGGGTTCGGTCCATGTTCCTATCACGGTAATTTAGAACCCCCTTGGATAGGGTTGGTGGCCACCTGGGAGTAGCTTGGTGTGCCCTCCATGAATTCAATTTGATTCATTAAATTTCTTTTGTGAGCTTGGGTCATACATTCCTTTCACAGATAGTGGTTCTAGATTTACAAGCACAAACAACAATGAAGGCGAGTGCTCAGGACATCTACTAAGGTGGAGTTCCTATCTTTGAATGCTTAGCGTTGCCCTTCTTGGGTCTTTCTTGCCTTGGCATCAATTCCCATTATCTTCTAAGGGATAGAGAATACCCTCTTCTTGGGCTCACTCCTATGTAATAGAAGCGAGCAATTACGCTATTGGATTTATATTTGATAGTTTTTGGATGGTAGGTTCGCTAAGTTGCTAACCTTTGGTTCTTATCTTAAGATCCCGGTCTTAGATGATTCAAACTAGGATTTCAATTGGTTATCTTAAGGTCCTTGTCTTAGATTATTCAAACTAGGATTTCAATTGGTTAGTTGGTAACCATTTTCCCACCTTAGCCTAGGGTTTCCTTCCCTCAAGATAGCAGGAACTTTTGTTCATTCCTCTCGCAAGTCAAGCGTAACTAAGCTCATTTACAATCCTTAAATAGTTGCAAGCATCGATTGTAATGTGGTGAATGGTTGTTCTTATTGTGGATACGACATTCGAGTTTTCTTGTGTTAGCTTCGAGATGTATCATGTTTTGAAAATGATATCTCTAAGAGTGTTTTGGACTCATCGCGGTTGGTTATTGGGATAGAGACCAAAGAGCATCTTTACTTGACTCTAAGTCAAAATATGGTTGTAACAACAATTTGACCTATTTACGATCAAATCCTAGTTGAGTCGAATTAAACCCTAGGCTCACTTATCATGTAGGACTTCATTTACCAAACTAGCCCTTGCAATTAAGCTTAGAAATTCACATGCACATCTTAAGTCTACCTTTTAAGATGCATCCCTATTATGTGGTGCAACTGAAAATGTCCATGATGCCACGCAAATCTAGATGCAAGTCCTTCTTGAGTTGATGATACAATGTGGGATTCCCATTCATGAAAAATTATTTCTAGTGCATTTATGCAAATCATAAAGCATGACCTAAGTATTTAAGTGCGAGTGTACATAAGTTCATCGTAAATGTGGGTTCATTCAATCTAATGGTCTACAAGATGCAATTGACCTACACGGAATATTTAAGTACATTGGAAATCTATGATGCATTTGCAAAAATTCAAACCTAATACTTGGCTTAATACTGCAACAACCCATAGATGCTTATTCTATTTGTGGCAAATCATGGTTATTAAGGCTTTACAACTACAATTCAAGTTATGCAAATTACGGGATGCAAAGTATGACTTCTTCCTAATGATATCCATGCTTAAATGTTTGCTTCAAAGTACTAGACACGGTAGTGGTACCTAGATTTGGAGTGTCGAATTAGCATTTATGCTCGATAACCCATTCATGTTGATGGTGGCATCTTTGCCCGATCCTCCTTCCATAGTTGCGGATTCTCTAGTTACTTGAGAGAGTTTACGCTTTGGGGCCATTTCGGGGCTTGGAATGTGACCTTCACTCCTCTCAGAGGACTCCTTGGTGCCAGAGTTCCCTATGCCTTGTCTTGACTTTCACGATCTCCTTGTCAACTAGAGGCAGTTGATGGAGAGATATCGAGAAGTGGCGATGGTGGAGAGAGAGGGTGCTTGAGGCTTCGTCCAGGTAAGGAATTGTCCTTGGGCCTCTTCTCTCTCTCTCTCTCCCTCTCTTACTCTAGGTTCCCCTTCCCTCTCCTCTCTCTCTCTCTCTCTCTCTCTCTCTCTCTCTCCCCCCTTCACTACCTCTCCCTCTCATTCTCTCCTTCACAAGTTAGCAGCCAGAAGGGGGGGGGTTTATAAGGGGAAGATGGTAATAGTTGGGGGGGGGGGGGGGGGGGGAGAAGAGGATTATCATTCTTTCTTAAGGGGGGGGAGGGGAGAATTTATAAGAGGTGAGGTGGGTAATAATTAGGAGGGGAAGGCGTTGTGACAGGGGCCCTTAGCTCTTTTGTAATGACCCATGTGCCTGTCGCCATGTGGCCTCATGAAAAGAGGGGTAGTGGGGGGGGTTTGTTGAGGGGCACCTATGTTAGTACTCAGTTCAACTCCCCCTCCCTCTGCTAGTTGGAGGCACTGACAGGGGGGTGAGGTAAATTTTTTTTCATATTAATTTGGTTTAAAAGGTGGGGGAGAATCTTACGGCGGCATATTACATGTACTCCAAAAAATAAGTCCACACACATAATAGTTGAAGTCATCAACAATTAGCACTACATACTTGGCCTTACCAAGGGAGGCCATGCCCATGGGACTACATAGGTTGGTTTGGACCAAATCTAGTGATGTAGAATCCCTTTAAGAGGAAACATGTGGATGGCCTACCTATGCTACTTGCCCCTCAAGCAACTAGGGGAAAGAGTGCGAATGGGAGGGAAATTGGTAAGTCTCTTAACCATCTTCTTTTGAGAATCTTGCTGCCTGATAGAATCAAAGTTGCGATGCCTGTATCAAGCATGCCAAAGTAGTCCTAGCTCATGGGAAATCCTTGAGGCAAGGGATGTGGGTGTAAGAATCCCACCTTCCTACATACCTATCCAAAGAAACACTCTAATAGAAGTATTTTCCATAGTCACTACATCCTATGTGAACACAATGCGAATACTTAGCTATGTAAGACCATAAATAGGCCATGAATAAACAATAGGTTAAAACCCAAATTAGGTACATAAAGAACTTTGGCTGAAGAATGTTGCGGATCTAGCAATAGGGGAACAATGCCCACTCCATTAATGAGTATGTAATACCAATGGTGATAGAAGGGGTTCTTCTACTCGTATATTGAAGCCAATCCTATCAATAGGTAATGTGTGAAGAAGCCCCACTATCCATGAGGCAAGGCTTCTCCATAGTGGAAGAAGCAAGAGCGGTATCCTCATCCTCAAACATGTACAGAGATGGACTCAGTGTGGTAACTTAGGTAGCCTTCAAATCCTTAGACCCCTCCTCACGCTTCAAATGGGGATACTTTTTCCAGCATTTTCTTCTCTAGACGAGTGCCCTTTCCACAATGTGGGCACTTGGGCTTCTTCTTCTTATATTTTGTGTCCTCTTTCTTGTTGCAAAGAATTTCTATCTTGAAGACATCCCTTTGTCTCCCATATTTTATGTGCCAATTTGATGTTATGATAAGAAAGAGTATAGAGTTTTTGTCAATGTGGAGGAATCCATGTGATATCACCTACATTTTGCCTTGTTAAGCAAGAGGTCAAACCAACTTGGCCCCTCATTCTACCACCAAAAACCTGGCTACTTGAGTTGCCCAAAACTAAAGGATAGGATCAAATTCCTAGAGATTCACCTGTGGAACAACAATCAAAGAAGAGGGTTTGACATTGCAACTATGTTTTTTAACTTAATTAAGGTATAATCAAGCTTAGTGGCTACTTAGAGTGGCATTTTCTATAGAGAAACATGTAACATTTTCTATTATGTTTAGTAGGCCACCACTACATCTTTAAGAATATCAATCAATCTTGACTTCAATATATATGCATTATTTCAACAATACTCTAATAAATATCTTAGGGTCTTTTGTGCCATGCCACAAATTTTGCTACTATTAATGACAATGAGAAAAATATCTATACTTTGTGAAAAATAAATAATGTAAAATTTACTTGGATTGAGAGCTAAGAAGATAAGAGGTTCAAGGAGGATCATAGACAAGACAGGCCATGAATTTGAGAAAACAAAGAAAAACCACACATTTTGCATAGAGCTTACCCCTTAAATAGACACATGATTACATTGGATACATTATATTAAGTCTACTTTGACTTCTTGACTTAGACCTTTATTGATCCAACTCAAAGTTGGACACCTCTATTCCTATCCTCGCAGCTGCCCAATTGCAATATTTTCTGCATGGTTTGGACTTTAATATCCAGTTGCAGTTGAGTAGTGTCCCTTTGGGGGTCACTCATCTCTCCACACTCTAAGGTACATTTCATATTGTTTTGAATACAAAGAAGGCACCACTCATATGCACAATCATAAACAAATGTTCAAGACTCCCCCTACCCCCCCACCACTAGGTGTATCCTTGGCTACTACTAGTGGGTGGTTAGGCTCTTCTTCAAGTCTTCAAGTCTTCAAGTCTTCTTCTTCTTGTCTTAAAAAAAGGTGTCCTTTTATCTTTTTGTCTTGGTTGTTTTCATCCATGAAGTTTGATTGTCTTTTGAACTTGCAAGTCTCTTCATGATGTTCGATCTTCTTACAGTAATTGCATTTGGGTAAGTATTTCAATCTACATTATGTGCTAATGTTCCTTTTCTTTCGTAGTTATAGCATTCCTTGGGATCCTTCTTTGTAAAGAATATGGTATCCTTGCTTATAGATGAGTCAACCTACCCTCTAAGTTCCTTCTCTTTCAAAAGAAGTGAAGATATGCACCCTTCAAACTTAAGTGACCCATGTGTAAAAAATGAATATTTCATAGATGCATATTCCTTCGGTAAGCTTGCACGTAGCATTTCAATGGCATCTTTTTTAGGGATTGTGAATTTGACGCCTTCAAGTTGGTTGATTACAATTCTTAATTTTGATACATGTTTTGCAAGTGAATCATTGTATTCATGGTGGAGACTATAAAAATCAATGTTTAAATATATCTTCTAATTTTTTGCTTTTGCACCACAAATTTTATTCAACTCCTCCCATGCTTCCTTTTCTATTCCTTTGATATTAATGTGGTGGATATGTCTTAGAGCAAGATGTAGATCAATTAAATCAAATGCTTGTTCATCATTCTCCATCCATTCTTTAGTTATTTGTAATGGTGCATCATCCCGAATTACTGTCCATAGTTTTTCGTGCATGAGTAGAAATTGCATCTAAGTTGCCCAAGTGTGATACTTCTTCCACTCTTCAGATTTTTCAATGCCAAATGAAATTTTGGAAGTTAAAGCCATGATTTTTGTGATGAGGTCTTACTAAGCTTATAATAATGCTTGGTAGTGTTTAATCGGGATTACAAAATGAGGGATTTCCCAACGGCTAGATGCACATGAATAAGAGTTAATTTTGAGATGAACCAATTTCATATAACCATAATGTGAATGCAATTTATAATATCTAAACCAATTTTGGACAACAATCAATTTGAATAGAGGCTAAATAAAACTAGTTCTATGCACTCAATGTAAACAAGGCTTTAGCTGAACTAGTTTAGGGAGTGATAGTGTGAAAGGGTTTTTTATAGCTTTAATGTTTTAAGGTTTAAGGGATAAGAGAAGAATAAAGAAGAAGCAATCATGAACAATCCACCATTTTGTTGAACAACACCATTTTTGAGAGGCATTGAGGATCTCTAAAATAGTCACAATCTACTCCAAAACTTCCTCATACAACAAATGACTTGATTGGTGTGACCTAATTTTTATAGCAACACATCTCTCTTCCTCTTCCTCTTCCTCTTCTCTTCTCTTCTCTTCTCTATGTATGATAGAGAAAGAAGACCCCTTTCTTATCTCCTCAAGCCACCCCCTTTATTTTCTCAAGTAGACCCTTTGAGAGATGGGGACTTAAAGCATAGACCTTAAGTTGCCCTCTTTGTACATGCAACCAAGAATAGAAATTGATAGAGATTACAACTAGCCCTCTCAATGATTATAACCTTCAATGGAAGCCATCAAGAAACCTTAAAATATGATAATGACCAAGTAAGGATGATAATTTCTTATACCTTTCTTGAGTACAAACCTTTTCAACACCTACAATGCACTCGATACTCTTGCAAGTCTTCCAATTTGGCCTTGGACTTCTTGGAAATACCTACTTTATTGTCTTGAGCTTCTTCCTTTTGTGTATCAATGGATGCATCCCTACCTCACAACCTTGAGGAAAAAGGCTCTAGCACCAATTGAAAAGATAAGACGTTCAAGGAGGATGATAGACAAGATAGGTCGTGAATTTGAGAAATCATTGTTGAGATATCGAGCTCCACTCGTGATGCGCCAGGGTGACCGTTGTGCATTTATGTCACTGACTTGTCAGTTGCAGATGCGGTTGGTACACCGCCCATGAATAATAGCTACATGATAGCTATCCTTATCTACTCTAGTTCGTGGCTCAGTTAGTATGCCACCTTAGTTAGTTGAGTTTGGTTTGAGACCCATATATAGGGTTCTTCTATTTCTTTGTACTAGAGTTCTTTTGGCTTACACAACTAAGAAGAGGAAAACTGTTTTCAGCCTCCACCTTTGTGTGTATTCCCCCATTGTGCAAGCAAGAAAGCTACAAGTGAGACTCCTTCCTTCTCTCCCACAATCTTGACATGGTATCAGAGCCTTGTTCGTGGTAAGGAGCTCAAGAAAGCAAGCCAAGCTCACGGTATTCTGGTGAGAGGAGCAGTGTTGCTTTCATTTTCTGTTTTGGGAGCAGATCTCTGCAGGTAGCACAGCCAGAAAGTGCAGGAGTGCATTGTCTCAGGTTGAGACGCCCTTCGTGGTGAAGCAAGAGGGCAGTATATGCTACGGGCCTGTTTTGGAGGCGGAAGTTTTCTGCACGCACTCAGGAAAAGGCCCAGTTTTATGCTGTGCAGCCACTGTTCTACAGGTCGGTGAAAAGTTACTGTAGAAATTGCATCGTATGCTTGTGCGCAGAGACATTGGGAGTTACAGAATCATCCCTGTTGCCTGTTGATGCAAAATCGTCACTAGGAAGTGACTTTGTGGTCAAATACCACTTTCGTCAGTTTTGCAGATTTGCCTTTGTGAGGCTGAAGCTGTGTTCTTTGCAGTGACATAATTTTTTGCAGTGTTCTATGATGGCGTCTGATTCTCTCTCACAGATTGTCACTGAAAAGCTTGACAAGAACAACTTCCAAGCATGGAAGTTTAGAATGACGAATTTCCTTATGGAAAAATGATATTGGGAATTTGTTGCAGGAAATGAAGAAGAACCAATTCTTCCTGATGTTCCCAATCAACAACAAATGCAGACATTTAAAGCATGGCATGAGAGAGCCAGGAAAGTTATGTACTGGCTGTCTATCAGCATTTCAGACTCTATGATTGTGCATATTCAAGATGCAAGTACGCCAAAGGAGGCATGGGATACTTTGTCAAAAATGTATAGCACAAATACGCAAGCCAGGAAAATGCAGCTCAAGCAAGAGTTGCACAATGTGCAAAGAGAAAGTATGAGCATCAATGACTACCACATGAAGGTGAAGAAGATTGCAGATGCACTTGCTTCCATTGGGTCGCCAGTGGAAGATGATGATTTAGTCTCAGTGACCTTGAATGGTCTAGGAAAGGATTATGCACAGTTCCGAACATCCATTTTCGTCCGTGAAAGATTTCCTGATTCTGAGGAGTTGATTGCTCTTCTAATTTCTGAGGAGCAGAGAAATGGTGGTGCATCTTCTTCAGGAGGAACTTCAAAAGAAGCTGTCTTCTACTCAAATGCTGCAAGAGGTAGAGGCAGAGGTAGAGGAGGCCGATATGGAGGCCGTGGTAGAAATCAGAATATGCAGCAAACTCAAGAAAACCAGTCCTATGGAGGAGGACGTGGTAACTCTAGAGGCAGGGGGAGCCAAAGAGGTCGTGGTGGATGGCAAAGAGGCTAAAATGCAAACAATAATGTTGAATGCTACTACTGTGGTAAAATGGGTCATATGGCTAAAGACTGCTATAAAAAGCAGAATGACATCATGAATGGAAAACTACAACAAGGGAATTATGCATCTTCTAGTAGACAGGGTGATGACAGAAATGAGCATTTGTTTATGGTACAGAAGAATGCTACTACTGTGGTAAAATGGGTCATATGGCTAAAGACCCGTGATTAAAATGGGTCATATGGAGCAGTTCATACGGTGCGAACGTGGCAAAAAGCATAATGTTTGGTACTATACTTTTCGCTGCATATCATGGATGACTTGATATGGTGCAAGAGTGGCACAACAAAATCTCCGTAGGGGTCCTCCTCCCTTAGTATCGTGAAGGAGTAAACATGCGCGTGCAAAGTACAACCCCTTGTAATGATTTATTTTTTGTGAGATCTTAAACCTATCAAAAAAATTCCATGAGTTTATTAGGCTTTGAAAAAATTTTAGGAAATTTTTAAGATTTTTTTGAGCTCATTTGCTATTTTTAAAAATATTTTTAAGTAAAAAATGCCTTAAAAAGACCCAAAAAATCACAAAAAAAACCACCCAAAAATAGCATTGACGATACGGCGCGAATATGGGTATCCGAGCGTCTCGGATACCCATATTCGCGCCGTATCGTCAATGCTATTTTTGGGTGGTTTTTTATTTTATTTTTTGGGTCTTTTTAAGGCCTTTTTTGCTTAAAAATATTTTTAAAAATAGCAAATGAGCTCAAAAAAATCCTTAAAAATTCCTAAAAATTTTTCAAAGCCTAATAAACTCATGGAATTTTTTTTGAATTTTTTTGAGCTCTTTAGCATTGATGATACGGCGCGAATATGGGTATCCGAGACGCTCGGATACCCATATTCGCGCTGTATCGTCAATTGCTAAATTGACGAAATTTAGCAATTGACGATACGGCGCGAATATGGGTATCCGAGATGCTCGGATACCCATATTCGCGCCATATCGTCAATTGCGCCGTATCGTCAATTGACGATACGGCGCGAAAATGGGTATCCGAGATGCTCGGATACCCATCTTCGCGCCGTATCGTCAATTTAACGGCGCGAAGATGGGTATCCGAGCATCTCGGATACCCATATTCGCGCCGTATCGTCAATGCTAAAAGAGACCCAAAAAACGGCCATTTTTTGCTTAAAAATATTTTTAAAATAGCAAACGAGCTTAAAAAAAGCTTTAAAAATTTCTAAATTTTTTTCAGAGCCTAATAAAGTTATGTAAATTTTTTTTGTGAAATGGAGACTGATTATTTTGATGGTCTTTTTTTTGTGAAATTGAGATATATTACATTTGAAAAAAGATATACAAGGATAAAGCATCAATAATGTAGTGATGCTTTCAGTTATAATATCAGTCTGCTTTAGAATCAGAGTTCTGAGAGAAAGAAATAGATTCAAGTCCTTTCTATTTCTTCTTACAAATCAAGGGAATAGATCTTAAGAGATTTGCTAGGATATGATATCATGAGTAGTATCATCCCATGACATCAAGCCACCATTTAGGTATTGAAATCTGATAGTGCTAATAAGAATCACAATTGAAGATATTGAAACTTGAAACCCCATAGTGCTAATCATAGTTGAGGGTATGATGAGAAAAATACTCCCAAGAGCTAATATTAAGTAAGAAGTTGTATCCTTCATATTCTTCGAAGCATCCTGCACACATAAAATCATCTTAGTCCTAAAGTTGATATGATACACAATATTACTAATACTTCTATCTATTACTTGTTTAATTTTTTTATATTTTAAGAGATAAAATTGAATAATAAATATTTTTAATCTATTACTAGGTAAATATTTTTATCTCCCAGAAATCAAAGTACTTCATTTCTTCTAATTATAATATATTATCCTTGTCTTATCAATTAGTCCTTGCTAAAAAGTTGATATTACAACACTGTATAATGAAGATATTCTATTTTCAAGTGTCAAGATCAAAGTGAAAATTTTCACTTTCTATTCTATTAGCTTAAGGATTATCCTTAGTATATCTATCCCTACCAATTTGCATCAACACCATGGGACTCTTTTACCCATTTTCTTATGAATCAAATTGAAGAGATTGAAGAAAAAGCTTGGATTTAGTTGAAACAAAATCTTACAGAATGGATATCTTAGGGGTTGAAGTAAAGATGCGGCTTGGATGTCCCAACCTAGTTGGGTCTGCTGAAAACTAACAAGATGATCTCGTCTCAGGTCCATGGAGGACCATATCTCTATAGCTCAATCCGCAAGTAAGTGGTATTGATCCTCTGTGTAGAGACTCTTTTGATTGTTGATCACCTTCTCAAGATTTTGTGAAAGGAGACGAAGGGAGACGAAGGGAGACCAATGCACGCTGCTGGTAAGAACCGGACGTGATTTTGGTGAGAAATTTTACGACAGAGTAAAATCTACTTTAAGAACTAAGAAACAAAGTGAAGAGGAGAGAACGATGATTCAAATGAATGCAGGCGAAAAAAGAAGCGTGATTTTGGTGGGAAACGTGATAGTAAAATATTCAAAATGAAAGAATAATGACCGAAAAGTGACCTCTGACATGAGTTAACGTCCTTAGGCATTTAATGGCTAACCTCTTAAATGAATAATAAATTCTCTCATTAATCACGTCTGAATGGCCAAATTTAGAGGGTTCATTATTTTAAAACCTCAACTAATTAGTAACTTAATCATTTTCTTACAAGTGCCATTTTTGAAACGTTTTTGGCCCTAATGTGTTGACTCAGGTGCATCAAACCACATGATAGGTCATGCAGAATGGATGGAGGATGCAAGGAAAATGGAAAAACCAGGATTTGTGGAGACTGGTGATGATACTGCACATCCTATTGTGCAGATTGGAAAAATTCCTTTGTCTATGTAGGATGGGAAAAAGAAATACCTGTCCGATGTATTTCATGTCCCGAATATCACCAAGAATCTGGTTTCTGTTGGTCAAATGGTTGAGCAGGGCTTGCAGGTCAGATTTAATCCTCATGGATGCTTTGTTGAGGATATGAAAAATAAAGGTCGCTTGATAGCAAAAGGAAAGAAGAAGGACAGAATGTTTACGTTGGATGCAGACATGCCTGAATTGAGTGCAGCAATGTTTGCACATGGGACCGGTGTAGTTGCAGATATTGATATCTAGCATAAACGCATTGGTCATGTTAATGTACAGCGACTTAAATCAATGTAGGCCCAAAATATTGTTGCAGGATTGCCCAAATTCAAGGTTGCAGAAATGCATAAGGTATGTGAAGCCTGTCAGTTTGGAAAACAAGCAAGGAAACCATTTCCTAGACATGTTCAAGAGAGTGAGAAGCCATTGGAATTAATCCACTCTGATGTGTGGACTACTAAAGCTGCATCTCTTGGAGGCTGTCATTATTTTGTCACTTTTATTGATGACTATAGCAGAAAAGTTTGGGTGTATTTTATGAAAAAGAAAAGTGAAGTTTTTGGGCACTTCAAAACTCTTAAAGCTATGGTTGAAAAAGAAACAGGCATGCAGATAAAATGCCTAAGGTCAGATGGAGGGGGAGAGTACCTCTCAAATGAGTTTGCAAGGTTCCTGTAGGAGCATGGCATAAAGCAGCAATATTCATGCAGTCATACCCCACAACAAAATGGAATTGCAGAAAGGAAAAACAGGCATATTGGAGAGGTATCTCATGCCATGCTCAATGAAAAAGACTTGCCAGATTTTTATTGGGCTAAAGCAGTTGCTACAACAGTCTACATAATGAACAGGACTCCCACTGCAGCAATACATGGAATGACTCCAGAGGAGAGGTATACTGGTAGGAAACCAGATATTTCTCATTTGAAAATTTTTGGTTGCATTGCCTATGTACATGTGCCAGATGAGTTGAGATCCAAGTTGGATCCAAAAGCTGAGAAGTGCATCTTTATTGGTTACTCTCTGCAGCAAAAAGGGTATAGATGCTATAACCCTTCTACTCGTAAGTTTACAGTGAGCAGAGATGTTGTTTTTGATGAGATGAGTAGCTGGTATAAACCAGTAAATGTGATTGATGATGTAGATGCACAAAATGGTAATGCTGCACAGAATTCACAGCAGTATTCACAAAATATTAGTGGACCTGGAGCGTCCTCTAGCAGTGGTTCACATTCTTCGCCATGGACAGGCAGATTGAGATCAGGAGAATCTTCTCAAAGTAATGCAGATAGTGGTATGCAGGTATCACGAAAAGGAAAAGAGAAGGTTGATCAGCCCATGTTTGATGTGAATGCAGGTCACTCTTATGTGGATGGTGAATCCAGTGGCTCAGAACAGAGCATTGATGATGAGTTGGGTATTCCTTCTATTGTTACACCTGGAGTAAGGAAGACCAGGGATGTTTTGAGAGCACCTGGGAGTGAATCTACTTTGCGCAGGTCTACGAGAGCTAGGTATCCTGTGGATAGACTGAAATATGATGGATTTACAGCCATTCACTATGCATATATGGTCAAAGTGATACAGGAACCAGAACCCACTTCTTTTGAGCAAGCCATGGGAAAAGAAAAATGGGAGAAAGCCATGGATGAAGAAATGGATGCCTTGAAAGCAAATGCTACATGGGAATTGGTACCTTTGCCTAAAGGTAAAAATGCAATTGGCTGTAAGTGGGTTTATAAGGTGAAGCATAATGCAGATGGTTCTGTGAACAGATACAAGGCAAGATTAGTAGTCAAGGGGTATGCACAAACATATGGCATTGACTATGAAGAAACATTTAGTCCGGTTGCAAGGATGGCAACCGTAAGAGCAGTCATTGCTATGGCTGCATCAAAGGGATGGTCTTTACATCAGATGGATGTAAAGAATGCCTTCTTGCATGGTGATTTGCAAGAAGAGGTCTATATGGAGTAGCCACCAGGTTATGTGCATGCTGTTCATCCTGAGTTTGTTTGCAGGTTGAAGAAAGCCTTGTATGGCTTGAAGCAAGCACCTAGAGCATGGTCTGACAAGATAGGACAGTATCTTGTTACTATTGGCTTTCAGATTTCCAAGGCAGATTTCTCACTTTATGTGAGAAAAACAGAGAAAGGTATTATGCTACTTGTCATTTATGTTGATGATTTGATTATGACAGGTGACAGTGATGAAGATATCCTTCATGTGAAAATGCTATTGAAGCAGAAGTTTGAGATGAAGGATTTGGGAGAGCTGCGTTATTTCTTGGGCATTGAGGTGATTAGATCACCAAGTGGGATACAGCTCTTGCAGAGGCAGTATGGATTGGACATGCTGTCCAAATATGGGATGACAGGCTGTAAGCCTATTTCAGTTCCTTTGGAGCAGAATGTGAAGTTGAGCATAGATGCAGGTGAGCTTCTAGAAGACCCTACTATGTACAGACGCATAGTAGGAAGTTTGATTTATATGTCTATTACCAGGCCAGATTTGAGCTATGCTATTGGATTGGTAAGTCAGTTTATGCAGGCTCCAAGGAAACCACATTTGGATGCGGCTAGATGCATACTCAGGTATGTGAAGTCCACATTGCAGTATGGACTATTTTATGAGACTCGGGTTTAGATACAGTTGCATGGATACACTGATGCTGATTGGGCTGGTAGTATTTCTGATAGACGATCTACCAGTGGATATGTGTTCTCTTTTGGGAGTGCTGCAGTCACTTGGAGCAGCAAGAAACAGCCTACAGTTGCCTTGTCGAGCACAAAGGCTGACTACAGGGGTGCAGCAATGGCTGCATGTGAGGTAGCTTGGTTGCATAAGCTACTTTATGATATGCATCAGTCTACAGATGGGCCAGTTGTCATTTATTGTGACAACATGAGTAGTATACACTTGGCAAATAACCCAGTCTATCATGCTAGAACAAAGCACATTGAGGTGCATTATCACTATGTGCGAGAGAGGGTTTTACTAGGTCTTATTGATCTAGTTTATGTCAGCACAGAGGATCAGGTAGCTGACATATTCACGAAGGCATTGGGCGCAGAGAAGCTGCGCAAGTTCAGAGACCTGGTTGGTGTGCAGGAATTGGGATTGAGCTCGAGGGGGAGTGTTGAGATATCGAGCTCCACTCGTGATACACCAGGGTGACCGTTGTGCATTTATGTCACCAACTTGTCAGTTGCAGATGCAGTTGGTACACCGCCCATAAATAATAGCTACATGACAGCTATCCTTATCTACTCTAGTTCGTGGCTCAGTTAGTATGCCACCTTAGTTAGTTGAGTTTGGTTTGAGACCCATATATAGGGTTCTTCTATTTCTTTGTACTAGAGTTCTTTTGGCTTACACAACTAAGAAGAGGAAAACTGTTTTCAGCCTCCACCTTTGTGTGTATTCCCCCATTGTGCAAGAAAGAAAGCTACAAGTGAGACTCCTTCCTTCTCTCCCACAATCTTGACAATCATCTCTTTACAGTCTAAGGTATAGTTCATATTGCATTGCCTACAAAGAAAAGACCACTCATATGGACAACCACATACAAATGTTTCAATAAGAGTTACACTTCCTTGCATGAAAATTGTATTTGATCTAGTAGCACCATGTGGTCACAACTCATATTAGTTCATTTTTTGGATCAAGACTAGGGTCAAGGTTCATGAGATAGGAGGTAAGCCTAGCCATGAGGTCACAAAAAGCAAATGCCTTTTGGGAAGGGATTGAGATGCATGTAGTTCTTCCTATCATTGCACTAGGAGATTCCATTAGAAAGGGGATTGTGAACATACGAGCAGGGGTTAGTATCCCTTGATAAGCTCAATAGAATTTCCCTCAAAGATCTCTCTAATAAAGTAGTGACACACCTCATTGTGTTTCATCTTTGCATGGAAGATTGGATTCTTGGCTAACTAAAAAGCACTCATAGAATCCGAATGCAGTGTAGGAACCTCATCTTTAATGCCAAGGTCTGCCCCACAGATGGCCTAACTAGAGAGTCTCCTTGCAAGCCTCAATAGTCACAACATACTCTACCTCTATATAGTAGATAGAGCCATGCGTTTCTGCACCCTCGACATCCAAGAAACATCACCTCAAGAAAAGGTGAAGATATAGCCAAAGGTGGATTTCCTATTTTCTACATGTCTTGCATAATCAGAGTAAGTGTATCCCACAACTCTTATATCTTGGCCACCATAACAGATGAACATAGCTACTGTGTCTTTTAGGTACCTCATGTTACCCTTGACAACATCCCAATGTTTTCAAAGCCAAGTGTAGCCACATAGTGTGCCACCACTCCCATTGCAAATGCTATGTCAGGACGAGTGTCTCTCATGGCATACATCAAACTACCCAATGTGGATGCATAAGGGATCTTGGCAAGCTTGGCTTTCTGCTTATCAGACTATGGATAATCAGCCTGTGACATAACCTTCACATGAGAAGGTAAAGGACATCCAATAGGCTTAACATCTTGCAGATGAAACCACTCAAGGATCTTTTGGATGTACTCCTTCTATGATAAGTAAAGGAGCCCCTTAGAGAAATCACACACATAATGTCATCCCAAGAATATGCAAGGCCCGCCCCATGTCCTTCATCTCAAAGCTCTTCTTGAGTTGACTTTTCAAGCATCCTGCTCATCATGATGAGAACTCCCAGCAATCAACATATCATCCACATAAAGGAACAAAATCATAAGGCTGCCATCATGAGCCTTCTTCATGTATAAACACAAATCCATCGAGGATTTCCCTGTGAATGCATAAAAGCATCAAACTTGTGGTATCGTTCCCTAGGTGTCATCTTGACATCTATATGATAAAGATCCAACTCAAGTTGAGAAACCAAAGCTAGTACCAAGAGTAGGGTAGTCATCTTCACAACAGGAGAAAAGACTTCATCAAAGTCCACATCATGCTCTTACTTGAAACCCTTAGCAACTAATTTGGCCTTGTATGCTAGCTTGGGGCATCCAAGGGTATTCTTAAACTTGTATACCCACTTGCATGGAAAAGCATGCTTTCCACTAGGAAAAGGAACCAAATCCCACGTACAATTTTTCTACAATGAGTCATACTCTAACTGCATGGCCCTCTCCCAAGAGTGGCTATTACCGCTGTGCATGGCCTCATCATAAGTAAGAGGTTCACTAGCATTTGTCACCATAACATAATCCATAAAAGACTCGAATTGTGCAAGCTATCGTCTATCTCTAGTAGATCGCCTCAAAACATGATATAGGTCATATACATCTTGTGGAGCATTAGGGACGTTGGTCACCGGAGCATCAGAGCCACTATTGCTATAGGCTGTCTAGTTGGCTATACAGTAGTAGAAGGCTCCTCTTGAAATATCACCTTGTGTACCTCAACGACATGCTCCGACTGCTTATGAATTTTCTCCTCATGGAAAACAATGTCATATTGTGGATAACCTTTTGAGCCTCTAGATCCCATAGGTGATAACCCATCTCACTTGCATCACCATAACCAATAAAGATGTATTTCCTAGACTCTCAGGATCTAAGTTATTGCACTTGTCCTTGGGAACATGACAGAAAGCCTCACAATCAAAGACATGCAAAATGAGCATATGAGGGAGGTTTTCCAAACCATACATCCTCTGTAACCTGATAGTCAAGAGTAGTACATGGGGACTAATTAATCAAGTGTACATTAGTAGTAACTATCTCAGCCCAGAAATGTTGTAGTAATCCTACTTGGCTAAGAGTATTGTGAACTCACTCCTAAAGTGTCCTATTCATGCACTTAGCTGCCATGCCATTCTAGGATGGGGTGTACAGGGTGATCAATTGATGCTTAATACCCCTCTTGTCACAAAACTAGTCAAAGGCTTTAGAAACATACTCATCTCCATTATTTGACCCGAGGAATTTTAGCCTATACCCAGATTGGTTCTTAACCAAAGTAAGCCAATGCTAAAATGTAGCCAAGACCTCTAATTTCTTCTTAATAGGATATGCCCAGACCTTATGTGTATAGTCATCAATGAAGGTAACAAAATACTTTACGCCACCTAATGACTTGCAGGGCATGCCACATACATCCAAATAAACAAGAGCCAACGGCTCACCCATGCGTGTCATACCAGAATTTTTATGCATATTACATGTCTACCTATCATATAAAAAATGATCACAAGACTCAAAGCACTTATAATTAATGGGTGAAAGATACTGCAAATGGATAAGCATTTTCATTCCTGTCAATTACATGTGCCCAAGGCCATGATGCCAAAGAGATACATGTGGAACTGTATCCATTGCCAAAACATGGTCAACCAACCCAGATACAAGTAAGGGATAGAGAGTATTGGACTTAACACTATGTGCAATGACAAGATTCCCATGGGTAGAAATCAATAAAAGAAACTACATAACTTGCATGATCCAAAGTGCCAACAGAGATAAGACTCTTTGTGAGAGCCAATACATGATGTACATCATGAAGAGTAAATGTACTACTTGAACCAAATTTTAGTTGGGGACATCACCAATACTAAACGATCTCTAATGTCAGGCCATTACCCACACGGACAGATCTAGTCAAAATATGATAGGAGTGGAACCACTCTCTATGAGGGGTCACATGAAAGGAATCCTATAAATCTATCAACCAACACTGAGTATACCTTAGCAATGCATCGGTTAGCTATAGAATATTAAGACAAGAAGCTGCAAGTATAAAATCACCATCAAAATCAATCTGCATGACATTAATCTCTTTGATCTTAATATTGGACTTGCTAGGGACAATGCTATGATCATCATTTTTGTCATGTACTTTACCCTTTCCTTTTTCTTTGTGCTTATTCTCGTGCATTTAATGGCATTGTGGTCAAATATGTCCTACTTTCCCACAACAATGACAAGTCAATGAGGACCCACGGCCATGGGACTTACTGCGAGACTGTCCAAGGATTGAGAACAAGACTACTAAGAGTCATTTCCATGGCATTCATTATTGCTCCTACCATTTTTCCCTCTAACTATCAAAGCATGAGAGGTGCAAGAAGCATTGATATTCTTTTTGTTAACGTCTTCATTTAAGAGTGCACCCTCTATATCTTGTAACTTTATCCCATCAATAGGCATGTTTACACATATAGGAGTACGAAATGTATCCCATGATTTAAGTAGTGTAACCAAGAGGAACAAAGGGAAAAGATTACCCTTGAATTCAGTCGCATGTGAAGAAATAGTTGATAATAGAATGAAACTCATTTAAGTGGGCTGACATAGAAGTGTCCTCCTTCATATAAAGGTCCATGAGTTGCTTCAACCAATACATTTGAGAAGCAGGGTTTTGCTTGTCATAGACATAGTAAATCTTATCCCATAATTCCCATGTAGACTACCCATCAAAGGTAACATTATAGAACACCTACTTAGAGAGGGAAAAGATAATGGTGGACTTATATATCTAATCTAATTTAACCTAATCCTCTGCATTAATATGTTCGGACTTGACACCCTCATGTTTTAAAGGCTTAACTTGTATTTTTGCACTAAAACTTGTCAGATTTGGGCCATCCAATAGCTGTAGTTAGTGCCATCTAACTTGAAAATATTAAAGATAGCACTATCATTGGAATCACCAACCATACTAGGACCAAAAAAATGCACAAAAGGTGAAAATAGACTGTTGTAATAACCATCAAATCAACCCTGGAACCTATGCCAAATCAAGCTCAAAACAAGGGGTACTGACCAAGTAATGAGCTCTCCACAAACTCAATGCAAATAACTGTCAAATGGAGGTGATTGCTTGCATAAATAATGTAGCAAATTACAATTAAAACATTCTAAAAATGAAGCACAATAGTAAGAAATCAATGCTGAAGAGGTGCAATCACTAATACAAGACAAACTACAATTGCCAGGGAATAGCTCCAACTAGCAATGAGGGAATATGTGGGTGGCACTGAGATATGTCAAAGGATCAATGTTTCAAATTGAGATACATCCAATAGGCATAATCATCATGCATAGAGTAGGTTTCAAGGGTAATAGGAGAGACCAATCAAAGGCACAACAAACTGAGCAATGTAACAAAAGCTCAATACATAGCCAACCAAGATGCATATATCATTGACAACAACATGAGAGAGATAGGTGCCGGCCCAAAAGCAATGTTAGATCAGCCCATTAAGCATCAATTGCATACATAAAGCATGACCAGAGCATGTGCATGTGACCAAGTCCCATGGTCTCACTGTAAGATCCTCAAGCTCAATTGTATAACCAAATGCTCAATGTAAACATCCAAGTGTCAAGGAATGGCTCCCATGCGAACAAAATTTGAATGCTAGACAAGCAACAAAGCTTAAAACATCATGTGAAAGGCATCCATACATCCAAGCTCCAAGTAGCATATATCCGAGAGCATCCTACCCAAGTAACTTGCAAAGCTCTAACTCTAACATCAAATGACCATACATAATAGTGAATGATAAACAATGTCAAGAGTTAAAGCTCTAATCTCAACTCAAATTCATATAAGAAGCATAACCAAGCATGTAAGATGAATGGTATATCCTAGTGTAGCATCCAAAATGCTCGAGAAGCATCAAATGCCATAATAGGCATACAAGATCTCTAATAAAATAGTATGCTATCATGTTATTTTAGCAATTAAACAACCTTTGTAAACTGATCCAAATGAGCTCAATTGAAGCCCAAGAGCATCCCAAGCATCAAGCTAACACTAGGGCATCAATGTCAAGCCCCGGGAGCATCACATAGATAAAGAGAAGCTCAATACTTGTTGTCCACATGTAGTATATAGCAAACTACTGTGAATACACAATGAATGATTGAAATGAAAAAGCTCAAATCCAATCCCAAGAGCCAATAACCAATGCTAGAGTACCAAGGGTGATTGCCTAGGAGTCAACCAAGTGGTAGAAGCCAAATGAGAGGCGAGAGGGGTGCCAGATGGGGCAAGGATAGTAGGCACAAACACACTGACTAAAGCCTTCTTACTGTAGCTTAACCCGCAAGAGAGCACAAGACAATGGTTATTGTGGCTAGGGGAAGGCCTGGAGAAATAAGCCTCAACAAGTGTTTGATCATTGGGAAGGAGAAGAGCAAAAACTCATACCTCTCCAAGCTGAACCATGGTTGCTATTGAAGAAGAATTGCTTTAGATGGTTGAATGCAAACTGAAGTAATGGTTGAGCTCTCGAGGAAGATGGCTTAATTGATACCAGCTGAAGGGAGTGATCCCTGAAGTGGAAGCACAAAGTAGAAGCAAGAGCTGTGGTGGAAGGAGAGAGAGAGAGAGAGAGAGAGAGAGAGAGAGAGAGAGAGAGAGAGAGAGATGTGGGAGCTCCAACAATCACAATGTGTGATCGGTCTTCCCTTTATTCAAATGTCATTGAAAGAATAAAGAATAAAGTGACAGTGATGGGTGCCTGCCACTTGTAGTGTACAGATGTGTGGGTAACTAATACACAGTGCGGGTACTATCAGTGTAACAAATATATGAGGTGCTAGGCATAGATACCTTTATCCCCAACAAGTTTAAAGAATGGCTAAAACTTGTTGAGAATGAAACAAGGCAAAGTGTGGAGAAGTGTAGAATAGATGGTGGTGGTGAGTTGAACTTAAAGGAGTTTAAAAACTTTTACAAGAGTAAAGGGATTAAGTATCAATTGACGTCATCTCATATACCTCAGCAAAATGACATTGTTGAACCCCAAAATCACACCATTGTAAAAATGGCAAGGTGCATGTTTAAGGGCAAACCATTTTTGGGATGAAGCTATTAATATTGTAATCTACATTTTCAATTGAAGCTACACAAAGGCTATTGAGGGAAAAAGTCCTCATTATACCTATACTAGTAAGAAACCATCTTCTTCATGATGCCTATATTGGTAAGAAACCATCTATCTCACACTTTAGAGCTTTTGGATGTAAATTTTATGTAAATGGTCCAAGGGGAACAAATTAAAAAACTTAAAATAATTGGATGATTCTTCTGGAGTTGTAATGGTGAGCAAAAGGCTTCCAAATTGTATGATTAAGAAGTAAAGAAGATCATAATGAGCTATGATGCAATGTTTAAGCAGTAGCCACATATAGTGGAGGAGGAAAATACAAGTTTTTCATCATGCAACGAAGAAGTGGGTCTACTATGAACCTCTACCAAGAGCTATCCCTAAAGGAGGATGAAGAATAATTTTTAGATGATGAGGAGAAAGTTCACCAACCTGTACTTATGCCATCAAAAAAGCCATTGTTGCAATACGTGGAGCAAATCCTTGATCACATTAATCCTATGCCTATAACAATTGAGAAAAATCTAGATGGATCGAGGAGGTCTTGAAGAATAGAGGAGCAAAGAAAGGCTTCTACTCACATAATCAATATAGCCTTGATGGGTTGAGATTATGAGAGAAGTAAAAGAGTCAGTAATTTGGAAGAAGCACTTGTCAATCCGATGTGGAGAACAATTATACAAGTTGAGTATGACAGCATAATGAATAATGATACTTGGGTTCTTGGAACCATGAGGTTTGAAAGGTAAAGAATAAGGCTAATGGTATCTTAGAAAAGAACAAAGCTAGACTAGTTACATAGGGACATTCACAAGTTCAAGTGTTTGATTTTTAAGAATCATTTGTACCAATTACTAGAATGACCCCTATTCAGATACTACTTATAGTGGTGGCTACTTAGAAGAAGCTAAATCAATGTTCTTGAATGTTGACCTCAATGAGGAGGTGTACATGGCTCAACCACTAGGGTTTGAGGTCCGTGTTCAGAAAATAAAGTTTGTAAGCTAAAAAAGGCATTGTATGAGCTAAAAAAAGCCTACAAATAGATAAGCTCTTTTTAAGCTTAAACTTTAGTAGTATGCCTCAGATGCTAACTTGTATGTTTACATTGATGATGAAAAGTATGTAGTGATTGTCTATACTTGGATAATCTTTTTATTATATGTGACTATGAAGATATGATCCATTGACTTAAAAGGCTTTTGAGCTACAAGCATGAAATGACAGCCTTGGGCTTGCACTATTGTTTGGAAAATAAAGTATGGCAAGGGTGTGGTAAAATCTTCATCTCCTAGAAGAAGTGTACATGGAAGATCTTGAAAGCATTTTGCATGACTAAGTGTAATGAGATAGCTACACCTATGGATGTTAATGAGAAGTTATCCATTGAGGATACATCAATATTAGCAGACTTTGGGAGGTACAAGTCTCATCTATTTGTGCAATACTAGACTAGATATTTGTTTTGTTGTTGGTGTTTTGAGCATGTTCTCAAACAAACCACAAGAGAGTCATTGGAAAGTATGGGTGTGGGTGCTTAGATACTTGAATGGAACTTGTGACTATATTATCATATGCAGTTCTAAAGGTTATCTTATGGGGAATTGTAACTCAAACTAGAAAGATAACAATAATTCTAAAAAGTTAGGTTTGGATATTGTTTATCTTTGGGTTCATGAATCTTCTCTTGGATTAGTAAGAAGCAACCAACAATGGCATTGTCTTCTATCAAAGCAGAGTACAAGGCATCATGTTGTACTACATGTGAAGTAGTATGATTAATGAGAATCATATGACATATGGGAGTATAAAATGAGGATCCAATAATGCTAAGATGTGACAATTAGAGTTGCCTCACCATTGCCAAAAATCTAGTGTTTTATACTTTCACCAAACACATTGAAATCTAGTATTACTATATTCATGATTTGATCGAGAATGGGATAATAGAGCTTGTTTATTGTTTTCCAATGGAGGAGAATGAAGTAGATACCTTCACTAAAATTTTCACAAAGAATTTGCTTCAAGTTCATCTTTAGAGACTCCACATTGGGACAAGTATATAGTTCACCTGCGAGTAGTGGACATTGAGGGGAGTGTTAGATACACTCAATGCTCCACCTTCATAAGGTGGCACCATTGATCCATGGTGCTCATAGTTGTAAGGACTCGATTATGAGGAGAAGCCATGTTTAAGCCTAGACACTGGTTGGTCCTAACTTGTATACTAGATGAGGTCTATGTGACAGAATGGCAAAAAGGTGACCATTGTGGGTCTAGCCTTTGGATTAGATAGAGTAGTTAGAGTGGTAAAAACTCGAGACACATTGCATTGAGTTGCAGAGTGTGGGAGAATCAATTTATCTTTCACCCAATTAGAGTTCTTCGAGTTAGCCTTAAGCTCTTTACCTATCATTTGTCTAGATCACCACATTTTTAGATTTGACTCCCATATGTGATTGAAATGATGCATACATATAATGGCTTCGGGTAGTAGTACCTCCAACATATCTAGATTAGCAATATTAGCATCTATGGAATCTTGTAGCACTTGAGCTAGCAAAGTTGACTCCTTGGGTCGAATTCACATCATCTTCATGTGCCACACTAGTCATTTCCCTTACTCCTCTCATTGTCTCTTGAAAATAGGAGCTTACATCTCATATTGTGCCCATCAAGTAACATTCCATTATTACATATGGAATGATAACAAAATATGGTCTATATAAAACTAGTAAGATGCTTATGTACTCTTATAACTAAATTAAAACTTGTGAAGATTTTGAAAATGTTTGACTTAACTTCAAATAACCATTTATGCAAACTATAAAGAAAATACTAAACAAAAATATATGCTAGATGCATGTATTATATGTTCGTGGCAACCATGTTTGGGAAAGAGGCTTCAATCCCTATATCTTTCCAATCTTAGTAAGTCTTGAACAAGGAAGAAGATTGTAGTTTGCACATTTCTCCAATCCCACAAAGCTTTGAAGTAGGAATCTTTAAGAAAATGTGCGGCCTTCATGTGTAATAATCCAATTGGATTTGTGAATGCAAAATGTCTTATCTCACAAGATTGGCAAATGCCCAATTCATAAAAGGACTATTCTAGCACCCTTATTGGTTTCTCCATGAAAACTTAGTGAGATAAAAGAAATGTGGCAAGTACAAGTCTTTTCTCCAACTTTTCTAATTTATTAAAGTGCACTTGAATTATGATGTAAAACAATATCATACATATTAAAGTGCACATGAAGTAGTGATATACTAATAAGAAATACATAAGCATGGATAGAAATTTCAAAAATAACAAACAAAGTTGTAAACATTAAAAGAAAAAGCAAACTATAGATTCTTAAGATATTAGAGATAAAGTGAACTTGATATCTTTTGAGAAGATGGTTCTTTCCATGCTAATATGGCTCCAACATCTTTGCTACAAGCTCTATCACTTGGTAGTACCCTAAACTTAATTGATGATGTGTATGAATCTGAAAGGAAGCTATGAATTGATTGCTAGTTAATGCAGATAGCATAGCAAACAATTAGAATCCTAAATAGCAAAGAAAACATAACTTGCTATAGTATAGGAAATGAAGAAACTTGAGCGTTAAAAAATGTATATAATAGAGTGTTCATCACACCATTAAATTGGATGTTTCTATAGAGGCCCATAAACCCCTAAACTCATGTGTAAAAATATTCATAGAGCCTTTAAATACCATGTGTAAGAAACAATTGAATCTCACGTTTATTAGAGCATGTACAAAAGCAACCCCTTAAAGAAAGATTAAAGCAATACAAACTAACAACCCTAAATAATGAACAATAGCATGGATCTAAATCATTCATGAAAAGAAACAAGGTGTAAATCACCAAAATAAATATAAGAAAACGATAGATTTTATAGAGAGTGGAAGAAATGTATGCAAACCATAGATTCTAAAGGGAGTGGAAGCAAAGAGAACCTTGGATGTTTTAAGATGAGTGGTCACTCTCCACTCCCTTGGATTAGCTCCCTCTACCTCTACCTCTACTTCTCTCTTTGCTTGTTTACTCCTAATTTGCCCCAAAAATTTCGCATGAAAGTGTAAATAGGCAAAGAGAGAGGTAGAGGTAGAGGTAGAGGGAGCTATTCTAAGGGCATGGAGAGTGACCACTCATCTCAAAATATTTTAAGATAATGGGTGTCATTTTAAGGCCTTTTTATACCTCCTTAATGACACCCATTATCTTAAAATGAGCTTCAACTTGTATTTGGAGATTCATTCCATTATGTTCTTGCTTCACAAATAAAAATCATATGACCTTCAACTTGTAGTTGGAGATCCATTCCATTATGTTCTTGCTTCTTAAATAAATAATAATATGACCTTCAACTTGCAATTGACCGAGATTCATTCCATTAAGTTCTTGCTTCTTAAATAAATAATCATACTAGAATTGTTATGAGATCATTGCATGTTAGTGAGCACTCTGAATAAAATTGTCTTGTCTTATAGTAGAAGTGTAGACATGTTGATCATCTTTTCTATTTGCAACCTCTAAAATTTAGAAGGATGGGATGAGCATATTGGAAATTTGAGTGTACATTGTACTTTTATACATCATTGCCTTCTTTGGCCAAAAGTTATGTAAAATTGGAAATAAACAACTCAATTTCTAATTCATAGCAACTCATGATCTCAAAGATTGTGAAAAGATAGGTGTTTGGTGGAAATTCACCTTCATCATTTCCTTATTGCATATACGATGGGTGTGTGTGTGTGCGTATGTGCATCCACACACGTTTGTGCACATATGTATGTATACACAACAAATACTTTTTATTTGATTACATGTAAGTTGTAATTTGAATCCGCATGAACAAATAATATGACATTATTTAAATAACAAATGTAATCAAATACAATAACAATCTAGTTCAATAATGCAATTTTCAAGCAAACAAAAATGAAGTCAAGGCAATGACATGATAGAAGAAAGCGAAAGTAGGTACAATTCTGGACTACACCACTACAATTATGTACCCAAGGTGTGTGATTGCATCATTGGGTCACTCGAAAATGTCATTATATCATGTGGGCTCAATAGAATGGATATTCCAAATCACTTTTGACTTTTTCTTGCACAAACAAAAGAGAAACATTTGAAGGATGCATTTTATGCATGAAAAGTTCAAGATAAGGGGCTTCTAAAATAAACATTGAACACCCAAAGCAACATAAAAGTGACATTTCTCTTATTTTTAGGAAGCTATTGCAAAATCTTGCACAACACCTTTTCTCATACCTTTTGATTTTTGTTTATTTTCCCACAATTGGACTAGGGGATATAAATGATTGATGTAATATTAATTAAAGGTTATATATAATTAGAAAATATAAATGAGGTATATTTCAATCTATCACAAAGCACATTATGGTGGTGCAATTATATCCACAATCTATTTATTTAATTGAATACATGTACTAAATTCACATCTTTCTCCATATCCATCAATTTGTCTTACCTTCATTTGAAAAAAAATTCAATTTGTATGATACATTTGATACTCCCAAACTTTTGGAGGGCTTTATAGGATGGCCACACTTTAGACTTGCTGACTCAGAAGCTTTATCCAAGAAGTAGTGTGTATTATTTGATTAGAAACTCTCGATTTAATTATCTTGGTCAAATAGCAACATTATTGTGTCTTCATCTTAAAATAAGTTGGTCTTTTTGTTAAGTTAAGATAGCCTAAGAAGATAACAAGTTGTATGCAAACTACATTGTATAGTTAAAAATTGAATTAAGCTAAGATCGCATTAGACACTTGGCAAAGAGATGACATTATGTTAAAATTTTTGAGTTTTGATCTCATATGTAGAAGAAACTTTAATTTATGTTCAACAAAGCTTAGTTTTTGGAGAATTATAATACCACATTAGGCACAACTCCTTAGGTTATATAACTTTAGAAGCTTGAAAAGTGTTTGCACTACATTCTAAGACCCGAAGCCAAAGTGAAGCTATTGAATATTTAAACGTGTTGTGTTTGAAGGGTATAACTAAAAACTTTCATATCATATGTTTGAGAAGCTTAAGATTCACATGTAGCCAAAATAAGCTCGTGTGAGACACGAAGTTCTAAATTCTAAATTACAAATAGACAAGTTTTCATGGTTTGAAGAGTTTCATGCTAAGAAAATGACAAATAAGGAGGCTTAAGTAATGTACAATGAGTTGCACATTGGGTCCACAATTGTATTGCCATGTGTCACAAGGTGATGTTAGTATGTGGTTTTCATGATATTTGTGGTACAAGCTCCGTACACTATTGTAAGTCCTTATAGATTCATGGACATTTTTGTATGACAAGGAACTCAATCACTTAGTTTGAACTTTTGCACCTAGTTAAGGGAGAGTTCATATTTAACGTTTTTTAGGTATTTAGATTTTACTTAATACGTGAGCCATACTCTAAAGAGAGGGCCAACAACTTGTATGACTATTACTCTCTAGAACTACTATTTTTGAGTAAAAGTTTCCCTTTGATGTTTAATTGTTCTTGTTTTCATATTGTCAATGCATGCACATGTTCAATAATGTCAAATTTGCAAGGCAAAATATGTAGTTTATTGAAATGGATCTCAACCATGTTTAGCACATCTTATATTCAAAGGTTTGATAAGACCTTGCTTTTGGTTTTCAGCTCAGGCATCCCAAAAGTCTACATTGCACATGTTCTTGCAAGAGCTTGAATCGAGTTGAAACACTCTCTCAAGAATGGGTATCCTAAAATTCTACTTGCATATTTACTCATAGGAGACTCGAATGGAGTTGAAACATTCTCTTGAGACATGGTAAGCTTAAACCAATTATTGATAAGGGTGGTGTCGCACCCAAGCACTTTTGAGTCGCATTCTGCTAGGGATTATTGGGCGATAGAAGTGCAGTGGAGGGTCTCACTACAACATGGCCGCATTGAGGATCTCAAGACGGAGCCACAATTGGCTTTGGCATAGAATGGGTGAGATGCATGGCTCTAGGTATGATAGCGGCTATTGACTCCTCTAGGTATGGTGGCAATGCAAGAGAGTTAGTGTGCACCGACCCAGACACATCCCGTATTCGAGAAGTTGGCATTGCATGTGGCCGAGCTCTTACTAGTCTTTGGAGAGTCTAGCGAGGAAAGGTAAGTGACATTCAAGTGAGTGGCACATTGGAATATTCAATCGAATCCTTTTTAATTAAGATTATGATATATGATACGAGGTAGTAGTGATCGTTAATAAATAATTTTAAATTTTAAATAATGAGGGGGTGGCGGGGGACAAGAGAGCGAGAAACTCTGCAGGCAAGCTAATGGGGTGGATATACATGTCACGACATGGCAACAGAAGAAAGGGGGGGGCGACAGAAAAATAAGGGTGGAGGGACCCGTTTAGGGATGGATGTGGCCGGCGCGCTGTGATGGAACACACATGTCGCAGAGAGACCGAAGGCCTTCCTTCTTTCTCTCGATCTATCCATCTATCTATCTATATGATGAGCCATGTGATATTAGGAGATAGGAGGCTTATTCTTTGCATCGATAGAAGAGCGTGTCTCCCTCTCTCTCTCTCTCTCTCTCTCTCTCTCTCTCTCTCGACTCAAGGCGATCTCTTCTTTGTGTGTGTGCGCGCAGCCTCTCTCTCTCTCTCTCTCTCTCTCTCTCTCTCTATTAGTCTCTAAGCCTCGACACTGCAGTCAGTCTGCAGGTAGGTAATTGTCGATGATTCTCTTCTTCTTTATTGCCCACACAAAGAAAGCCTTGTGCCATAATGCGTGACATCAGTCTTGGTTGTCTTGACATCCTTCTTGATTGCTTTTCCTCGCTTTTACCCTCTTTCCAATCAGCTGCACCAATATGAAGATGGAGCCTACTACTCCAACCCTGCCTCATCACGAATCTGCACCTGTTAATCGAATCCTGTGTCATCCCGAACCCTCACCCATCATGCAGCAGGAAGAACCCCCATCACCCCTCCACAATTACAATCTCATCAAGGTTCTCGGCCATGGCAGCACAGGGACTGTCTTCCTGGCCACTACCACGTGCAGCTCTGAGAAGGCACCATCAGTAACTGCTTATATGGACATGGAGGAGGAGAAGGATGATGATGATGATCAGAAGGAGCTGTTTGCTTTGAAGATCATGAGCAAGACCTCGCTTGCGAAGAGCGGCTGTGCGGATAGAGTTTTGGCGGAGAAGGAGGCTCTGTGTGCCATATCCTCCTCTAGTCCTTCATCACACATGAGCCTCTTCCTCCCTTCCCTGAGAGAGTATTTTGAGACTCAGAGGTACCATGTCTTTGTCATGGATTTCTGCTCTGGTGGGAACCTGAATTCAGTCAGGCAATTGCAACCTGAGAAGAAATTCTCAGAGGCTGCTGCAAGGTTGGTGAATTGTGTGTATTCATTGCCTCATTCTCTTCAAATTACCGTTTGTGAGTCCTTATTTTAGACAAATCTTTCCTCTTGTTTTTCTTAATCAACTGGGGTTTTATGTTGCCAAGGGTTAAAACTCTCCTGCATGTCATGTTCTTCATCTGGGTTGGCATGTTAAGACGTTACATGTGAATTGGATTAAAATTCTAAATTGCATTAAACTTCTCTGGATTGGGTTTTCATCCATTCTGTTAATACTATCCTGATCGTGTTATCTTCGATTTGGGGTTTGATCTCTCAACTCTACATGTTAATTTTGTCAAACCTCTCCTGATTCTTTATTTGATAGGGGGTTTTCTTCGCTTTTAACGGCCAACTGACTCACTTCAGCTGAAGTTCCTTAATCATTTGGTTTATGTGGTCCCATCCAGCTCAAATTTAAAGGTGCATAATCATTCTTTGCACGCATTTTCCTTGTGCAGGTTCTATGGTGCAGAGATTGTGTTGGCACTGGAGTACCTCCACAACCTCGGGTTTGTTTACCGAGATCTAAAGCCAGAAAATGTGCTGATTCGCTCTACAGGCCATATCATGCTTGCAGACTTTGATCTCTCTCTTAAAATGCCAGTGACTGAGCAGCAACTTATTGAGACGTGGTCAGATAAGAGTGGATGCTTCAACAGCAGCTTGATCAGGACTAAGCATTTGAAGAGAGCCTTCTCAATCGATTCTACTCAAAGGAGGCATCCTTCTAGTGTAGATGACAAGACTGATGGTTCTAGTTATGTTACCTTCAAAATGCACAAGAGGAGGGTTGTGCCACAAGATCTTCGTCATCAAAGAAAATACAGAGAGGCTAAGCCGAAGAAAAGATCGAATTCGCTAGTTGGCACAGAAGAGTATGTAGCACCTGAGATCTTGTGGGGGACAGGCCATGGCTATGCAGTGGATTGGTGGACTCTTGGGGTGCTTCTCTATGAGCTTGTGTATGGCACAACCCCTTTCAAAAGCCAGAGCCGCAACCAAACCTTCTTCAACATAATGTCCAAAGAGCCAAAGTTCTATGGCCCATGGAGCCCTTTGCATGATCTTATAGCCGAGCTCCTCATCAAGCAACCAGAAAGGAGGCTTGGATTCAATGGAGGGGTTCATGACATCAAAAGCCATCCCTTCTTTGATGGTGTTGTGTGGGACAACCTCTCTCACATCTCTTGTCCACCTTACATTCCTACACCCTACAATCTCACAAGAGGGTCTGGAAGTGATGGCATTGGCATAGATCTAGAAGAGCAATTGGCCATGGCAAGATTGCTTAGAGCACAATTTAAGTCGAGGGCCAATTTCGATCCATCTTCCCCAATAAAGGCACAATTAGCTTCTCTAAACATTGATAATCAAGAACAAGGGTTAGTTCTTCACAAATTTGATGTTGGAGATAAGGGGCATGCTAACTTTGTAGATCAATCACAAAGTGTCACAAATCAAGTCAACAATATGTAAGAATGATCATATTCCATGGAGGATCATCAATCATTTTATAATACTGCTAACAACCTTGCATAGATTGATTCATAACAGCTACCATTATAGAATCCAAGAGGACATTCATTGCACATGTTGCAAAGACCTTCATTTAGGCTTTCATATATATTGACACAAAGCCCACTTGACCCAAGTATATAGATGTAGGTTGGGTTCAAAGTAGTGGCAAGTTTGTATAGTTTGAAGACCTTTGCTTCTATTTGAACATATGTTGATATATATTGTAATCCAAGTGCATCATAAAAAATGCACATGCTATGATGTTAATTTTTCAAGGGGTGATAATTTTCAAAGTGCACCTAATAGATGCAATGCTACAAGGGTATGGAGTAGAAGGTTTTGAGCATACATTCCAAGTAGGGTGCCTTTGAATTATAAAAAACTTCAAGACATAACTAACCAAGACTCACCCATGTACCTCTAAAACAGATCTTTGTATGCCTAACAATGTCTTCGCAGCAAGAGGGGACAACTACTCAAACCTCCCAAGACCACCTCCTAAAGAAGCTACTATACAAATATGAAAATAGAAAAAGAAGGTAACTATAGAAAAAACATACCAGTGGTTTTTTTGGAAAAGTATAAAAGAGGGTGAGTGGATTCTTAGATCTTAATAAAAGAATGTTTATAAAATCCTCCAACCAATATATAATGCAAAATTAGAGGGAAAAACTTAAATCTATATCATTAAATTCTATTTTGCTTAACATCACAAAGATATATTCTAGTTGTTTTTTTCAAAATTTAACACTTACAAAGTGCTCAAAAGCCACATCTCTTTGAGTTGATTGGTTACATGACCACTTTTGGATCTTAGAGCTCAAAGTTACAAATTTTTGAAAATGTTTCCCATTTAGTTTTTGCTAATGAAACTAGGTTGTAAAGCATGTTCCCAAGGCCCCTATCATTTGTCCCTAAGAAAGTGTCCTTGGAGAAACTACATTGGGAGCTATCTTCATAATATTCTCTTAGACAATTTATCTTTGAAAGCAAGTCTCTAAGATGATCTCCACAATCTTTTATCTTTTATATTTATTAACAAGAGGTTTTGGGAATGCCACATGGCACTCCCTCAGCCCCCCTCTCGAAAACCTATCTTTCTTTGCCACGTCTCACTTCCCTACCATCCATATATATATATATATATATAGGATGGCAAGGTTGGCTAGCTACCAACATTGACAATGACTGGCAATAGTAGATGGCCACACACACACACACACACACACACACACACACACACAAGAGAGAGAGAGAGAGAGAGAGAGAGAGAGAGAGAGAGAGAGAGAGAGAGAGAGAGAGAGAGAGAGAGAGAGAGAGAGAGAGAGAGAGAGAGAGAGAGAGTGTGTGTGTGTGTGTGTGTGTGCTACTTTCTCTATAATGTGCTCAATTGAAGAGCCCTTAGTGGCATGAATTTCAATGGTCCATCAAGTGATATTTATAAGTGATGCTGTTTGGAGTTTGTCACCTAGATTCGCTCGTGTCCACCTTCTTGCAAGGGAAGATTCTGGCCATTCCCATAAGGATCAATTTGAATTTGGGCCCCTACATAAACTAAGGTCACGTAACGGTCTTTTAGCATCAATTTTTGGGCATCTACTTTGTACAAAACACTTGAACCAAAGTGGACCTATGTCTCACTTGGTTCAAAGAGAGTGAGAAATGAGGGGGATTGTGACATGTCAACCCCTTTGCCCATAGGGCATAGTCTGACTCTAGTCCCTTAAAATGACATGAAGTTAAGGCTCTACTAGCTTTTCTTATTGATTGATGTGCAATTTTTTAACGACGTATTGATGAGAAAAAAAAGTGATGAAAATTGAAGCATGGCATTGAGAGAGAGAGAGAGAGAGTTTTCTCTCTCGGTTTTTCTTTTTTCTTCTCTTCTCTCTTTCTTTTTGTTTGTTGAGAGATTCATTGAGAGAGAGGAGGAAGAGAAAGAAAGAGGGAGAGATAGGGGAGGAGAGAGAAAAATAGAGAGGGAGAGAGAGAAAGAGAGAGGAAGGAAGAGAGAGATAAGGAGAGGGAGGAGGGAGGGAGAGAAACAAAGAGGGAGTGTGGATGGGAAGGAGAGAGAGGGAGAGACAAATAGAGATATAGAGGGGGGAAGATAGAAACAAAAATGTGGAGGGAGAGAGAAATAAAGAAATAGAGGGAGGGAGGGAGAAAGACAAAGAGGGGGGGGGGAGAGAGAGAACTAAAGAGGGGGAGGGAGAAATAAAGAGAAGGGGGGGGGGGAGATAAATAGAGAGGAGGAGATAAATAAAGATAGAGATAAAGAGGGAGCGAGGGAGATAAGGGAGAAATAGACTTGGAGGGAGAAGGAGAGAGAGGAATAAAGAAAAGAAAGGAAAAGAGAGAGAGAGAGAGAGAGAGAGAGAGAGATGAGAAATAAAGAGAAAAAAATAAAGAAAAAAAGGGAAAATGGAGAGAGGGAGGGAGATAAAAAAAGAATGGAGAATAGAGAGAGAGAGGGAGATATGTGTGTGTGTGTGTGTGTGGGGAGGAAGGGAAAGAGAGAGAAATAGAGGGATGAAAAAAAAGAAAAGGAGGAAAATAAAGAGAGATAAGGAAATAAAAAGAGAGAAAGAGAGATAAAAAATGTTTACATATATATGTGTATATATATACATGTATGTGTGTGTATAGGGAGGAAGGGAAGGAGAGATAAATGAAGGGAGGAAAAAAAAAGAAATGGATGAAAATAGAGAGAGAGAGAGAGAGAGAGAGAGAGAGAGAGAGAGAGAGGGGGGGGGGGAGATAGAGAAACAGAGAGAGAGGAGGGAATAAAAGAAAGGGAGGAAAAATGGAGAGAGAGAAGAAGATAGAAAAATATATAAAGAGAGAGAAACAAAGAGAGGGATGGAGTGGTAGAGAGGAAAATAGAGAGAGGGGGGAGAGAGAGAAATAGAGAGAGGAAGGGAGAGAGAAGTAGAGAGAGTGTAGGAAGGAAGAGAAAAATAAGTAGAGAGATAAAAATGATACCAAAAAAATAGAGGAGGGAGAGAGAAAAATAGAGAGAGATGAAGAGAGGGAGGGAGAGAGGAAAAAGAGGGGAGAGAGGAAGATAGAGATATATAGATGTGAGAGAG
Organism: Lygodium microphyllum; assembly: GCF_053477565.2. Lineage (NCBI taxonomy): Eukaryota > Viridiplantae > Streptophyta > Polypodiopsida > Schizaeales > Lygodiaceae > Lygodium > Lygodium microphyllum. The sequence goes on from NC_141139.1 coordinate 94,017,562, forward strand.
AGAGATACAAATAAAGAGAGAAAGGTAGGGATAAATAGAGAGAGGCTATGAAGGGAGAGAGAAAAATAAATAGAGGGAGAGGGAGGGAGGAAAGGGCTAAGAGATAGAGAGAGAAATGGGGATGGAGAGACAAAAATAGTAAGAGATAAATAGACGGTCAAGAAGAGAGAGGAATATAGAGAGGTAGAAAGAGGGAAAGGAATAGAGGGAGTGAGGGGAAGGAGATAGGAAAGACGAGAGAGAGAGATGTGGAGATAGTGAGAGATAAATAGAGGGAAAGGGATAGTTTGAGAGAAAGACAAGGAGATAGGAGAGAGAAATAGAGAGGGGGAAAGGGAGGGATAGAGAGAAATGAGAGAGGGAGGGAGGAATGAGAGAAACACACCTTTTTCCCCTTGGTTTTAGTGGGGATAGCTCTTTTTTTAGCTTTAGGGTCTTCCTTGTTAGCTGATTGGTTAGGTCTTTGGGGCATCCTTGTATTACTTCTGCCAGGAAGAGGCTCTAGCAAAATGACCTAATGGGTGACACAAATAGCAGGCATCAGGGAAGTTCGCTAACAAAACTTTGCAAATATAAGTAAAATTTAGGAGGTTCAAGATGTCTGTCCCACTATATACATCATGCCTTGTGCTCACCTTTAGGATTGGTGGATAAAAGGGGCGCATATGATACCTTCCCAAGAGTTGCAGCAATAGCATGGATCTCTGATTTGAAAACTAGTATGAAGGTTCGGAAATGATACTCAAACAGGGCTTTTTAACATAAGTGTCAACTCTTCATTAGAAGGCATCTTACCCATAAAGAAGAAGTAAAGTCCAACAGAAGAGAAATCAAAACGATGCTCAAGATAAGGGGCTTCTAAAATAAACATTGAATACCCAAAGCAACATAAAAGTGATATTTCTCTTATTTTTAGGAAGCTATTGCAAAATCTTGCACAACACCTTTTCTCATACCTTTTGATTTTTGTTTATTTTCCCACAATTGGACTAGGGGATATGAATGATTGATGTAATATTAATTAAAGGTTATATATAATTAAAAAATATAAATGAGGTATATTTCAATCTATTACAAAGCACATTATGGTGGTGCAATTATATCCACAATCTATTTATTTAATTGAATATTTCTCTCCGTGCTTCTCTCTCTCTCTCTCTCTCTCTCTCTCTCTCTCTCTATTCTCCCCCCTCTTCTCTCGTTTCCTTCTCTCACCCTCTCTTCTTTTTTCCTTTTTTCTTCTTCTCTCTCTCTCTCTCTCTCTCTCGCTCTCTCTCTCTCTCTTTAAATTTTATGTTTCCTCTCTCTACACATTCCCTCTCTCTCTCTCTCTTCCTCTCTCTCTTCCCATTTCTCTTTTTTCCCATCTCTCTTTCTCTTTTTCTCTTTCTTATTCTTATTCTTATTCTCTCTCTTTCTCTCTATATATATATATCTCTCTCCCCCCTCCTTTCTTTTCCTTCTCTCTCCTCTTTTTTCCTTTTTTTCTTCTTCTCTCTTTAAATTTTTTATTTTCTCTTTCTTTTAAATATTATCCCTCCCTCCTCTCTTTTACTTTTTTTTCCTCTCTCTCTCTCTCTCGCTTTCTTTTAAATTTTATATTTTCTCTCTCTATAATTCTTTCTCTTTGTTCCCCCCTCTCTTTCTCTCCCTCCCTCTCTTCTTTATTTTTTATCCCTCTCTCTCTCCCCCTCCCTCTCTTCTTTCTTTTTTGCTCCTTGTGTGTGTGTGTGTGTGTGTGTGTACTTGAGAGAGAGAGACAGATGGGAGAATAAAAATGTTTAATTAAAAAAAGACTATAATATTTCCTCTTTTCCCCCTCTCTTCTTCTTCTTCTTCTTCTTCTTCGTCGTCTTCTCTCTCTCTCTCTCTCTCTCTCTCAAAGTGTGTGAAAAACTATGTTAAAAAGCCTTAAATTAAAAAAATATTTTAAAAATGTATAATAAAAGAAAAATTTAAATTAAAAAGTTTAATCTAACAAAGAGAGAGAGGGAGAGAGAGAACCTAGGCCCTACACATGAGAGAGAGAGAGAGAGGAGGGGGGAGGAATTTAATTAAGAAGGGGAGGGGAAAAATAAAGAGAGAGATTATAAGTGGGAGAGGTGAGGGGGTTTTAATTTAAAAAATGGAGGTGAGGGGAGGAGGCTTTAATGAAAAAAGCGAGGGGGAAGAGAAAATGAGAGATTACACGTGAGAAAGAGGGGAGAGGAGGGGGTTTTGATTGAAAAAGGGAGGTTTAGAAAAGGGGGTAGGTTCGGGAAGCCCTATGGAAGTTCGAGGCTTTCCAAACCTGTAACGAAAATAATATAGTAGTAAGATTATCATACTAGTTATCATTAAATTTAAATATGAGGGGGGTGGGGGGGACAAGAGTGAGAGAATCTCTCCAAGTAAGCTAATGGTGTGGATATACATGTCACTACATGGCAACAAAAGAAAGGGGGGCGACAAAAAAATAAGGGCAGAGGGACCCCTTTAAGGATGGATATAATTGTAATAGTCGGCACCCTGTGATGGCACACACATGTAGTAAAGAGACTGAAGGCTTCCTTCTTTATCTCAATCTATCCATCCTATCTATATGATGAGTCATGTGATAGGAGATATGAGGCTTATTCTTTCTTTGTATCGATAGAATAGTCTCTCTCTCTCTCTCTCTCTCTCTCTCTCTCTCTCTCTCTCTCTCTCTCTCTCTCTCTCTCTCTCAATTAATTCAAGATGATCTCTTCTTTGTGTGTGTGTGTCTCTCTCTCTATTAGTCTCTAAGCCTCGACACTACAATCTGTAGGTAGGTAATTGTCAATGATTCTCTTCTTCTTTATTGCCCACACAAAGAAAGCCTTGTGCCATAATGCGTGACATCCGTCTTGGTTGTCTTGACATCAATCTTGATTGCTTTTCCTCGCTTTTACCCTCTTTCCAATCATCTGCACCTTGAAGATGGCTATTACTCAAACCCTGCCTCATCACGAATCTGCACTTGTTAATCGAATCCTATGTCATCCCAAACCCTCACCCACCATGCAGCAGGAAGAACCCCCATCACCCCTCCATAATTATAGTCTCATTAAGGTTCTCAGCCATGGTAGCTCTGTGTGCCATATCCTCCTTTAGTCCTTCATCACACATGAGCCTCTTCCTCCCTTCTCTCTGGGAGGATTTTGAGACTCAGAGGCACCGTGTCTTTGTCATGGATTTTTGCTCTGGTGGGAACTGAATTCAATCAGGCAATTGCAACCTGAGAAGAAATTCTCAGAGGCTGTTGCAAGGTTAGTGTATTGAGAAAAACTTCAAGACATAACTAACCAAGATTTACCCATGTATCTCTAAAATAGATCTTTGTATGCCTAACAATGTCTTTGCAGGAGGCGGACAACTACTCAAACCTCCCCATACCTCCTAAAGAAGCTATTTAACAAATACGAAAATAGAAAAAGAAGGTAACTATAGAGAAAAAATATACGAGTGGTTTTTTTGGAAAAGTATAAAGGAGGGTGAGTGGATTCTTAGATCTTAATAAAAGAATGTTTATAAAATCTCCAACCAATATATAATGTAAAATTAGAGAAAAAAACTTAAATCTATATAATTATCATTCTATTTTGCTTAACATCACAAAGATATATTCTAGTTCCTTTTTTTTTCAAAATTTAACACATGTAAAGTGCTCAAAAGCCACATCTCTTGTAATATTTACATGCAATAAAAGTTAGTTGGTTAGTTCGAAAGTTAGTTAGTCAATTAATAAGTTAGTAAGATTACTAACAAAGGTAAAAACGAACTAACATTAATAACTAATATTTTTTATTTAATTAAAAATATATTTTAAAATAAAATGAGAGTCGTAATCTGACATTTTTCTTGGATTGACAAGGACTGTAGTAACCCTTCATGGAAGTTACAACATGAATGAGACTTATGAGCCATTTTAATCACTAGTATTAATATGTATAGTTTGGATGGTCCAAAAATATTAGATTTTTGGGCAAAATAAAAAAACTAGTATATTTTAGATATTATCCTAGAAAATAGAATTGAAAGTCATTTAAAAGAGAAGACAAGTGATGCTTTAGTTAGTTTTGGAGATTTTGTAAAAATAAAAAAATAAAGAAAAGTGACTGGCGAAATCGTGCATGCTACGATCGCAATCTACATGCAGTTGACAACATTTCGAACAGAGAAAAGGAGTGAACAAAGAGATTTTTTAACCAAGTGTCAAGCGTCTTAGGGTTTTACCCCCCTTTTGGAGCCAATGCAACCATCAAATTTGTGATCTAAGCATCAGATCACTGAGTCTTCCAAGAGCCCCTCCGCTCTTGTTCTCAGCCTTATCCCCTCCCCTCTAATTCATTATAAATATGAGGCATGGGGAGGCAGAAGAAGGGAGCATAAGGAGACCTCGAGAGGCTACGAGAGAGAGGTAGAGAGAAGGATACCCCTCCACGAGAGAGAGAGAGAGAGAGAGAGAGAGAGAGAGAGAGAGAGAGAGAGAGAGAGAGAGAGAGAGAGAGAGAGAGAAAGAGAGAAAGAGAAGAGTTAACCCCAGAGGTTGCACAATTCCCTCTATCTCGATCCTCGACTTAACCATCTTCTCCTACACTCTCCCATCTCAAATCTATTCTGCCTTCTTAATCTCTTGAGTCTATTTGTAGACGATGGCCTCCAAGCAAAGAATATCGCGTGCGGATGGCAATCTTGCAACCAGCAAACGAAGCTTCAGGCAAAGGCATCACTGTCAATCCAACTGCGGTTCCGGGTCGTCTGTAATGTATTTCCAAATGGATAGATGCTTGTTCTGATTCTCATATGAAATATGTTAGGCCCCATACTATGATGCATGAGTATAGGTCATCGGAAGGGATACATTTTATCTCACATATTCAAAAGATCAAGCTTGCAAAGTGCATGTATCAAGGGAAGTTAATTGCACCTAGTTGCATATGGCTGGTTTGTTGATAGAGCAATTACAAGGAGGAATCAGTCAAGGGTTATGAATGGCATAATCATGACATTAAAAATTGTGCATGCAAGTATTAAGTAAATTTTGCGAAGAATCGCTCTTTTATCCCAAAGGAAAGAGCGAATATGCGATGGAATTATAATTGCGTCTATTCTTGTATTGTTTGGAAAAAGTACAATTAGTTTTGTTGGTTGATTAAACAACACCCTAAATGTTTTTTTTTCAATCAATTGATTGTTGCATTGTGATTTGGATAAATATTCCAAGGCTTCTGTTGATGGCAAATGGATGGCAGGGGTCTGTAATGACAAGTTGCCATGGGAATAAAGGAATGTTTTCCTAGAAGATGATATTAGGATGATTGACTTGATTGTGCTTGATTCCTAAATGGACTAATTAAGGAAGGATATTTTGTGCGGGTGGATCATCTCCAAGATTGCACCGCAGATTACCCCGAGAGGGCATTGCTCGATTCATAGGCCAAAGGTCGAGTGGTGAAAAGGCTTACCACGGAAAGTGTGTCTCACTCCTAGGTCGCTTGGGGTCAGTGGAGCTCTGGACACCCCTTGTCGAGTCTGGGAACGGAGTTGTAGACTGTCGTGAGCTCAACGTCTGGAGGCATTGGAAGATCCTATTCTAGATAAAAGATGGAAATTTTGGTGCCATGTGATTTGGACTAGGTACTTCTGTTGGACAGAAGGGATACATAATTCTCCTGTATGGACAGGAGACAAAGATTAACTTGAAGATAAGTTAAGGAACTTGTTTGTCAAAAGGACTACTTGTTTTGTTTTCGTGTCAGTGCTGTAAATTATGCAAACGAACCCTGTTCCCTAAAAGGCTTAATTAATTAAGGTGATTTTAAATGTCGCACATAAATGTGGTAGGATAATTAGAAAATAAAGCTATAAAGGGAAGTGGGTGGACGGAATCCCCAATGGGTCTGTCCTACGGCAGGGTGGTCCCAGAGAACTGGGAGGCTTCTCACAAGGATTTATCACTGAGTTGACTTTAGGTATTGTTAAGTTAGAACCTGATTCATGCCATTTTAGGGGATCGGAATGGGACTATTCCCTACGAGCAGAGAGGTTGAGGGGCTCATCCCTCTCGTTTCCCATTCTCTTTGAACCAAGTGCAATATGGATCTGCTTCGGATTGGGTATCTCTACGTAAAGTAGGATGTCCAAAACCCGACGTTAGAATGTTGTTAGGAGACCTTGACAACTAGGAACCTAGATTTCAAGTCGATCCTAATGGGTTCAGCTGCAAACGTTCCGTTGCGAGGTGGCGGACTCGGGAAACCCGAGGCGACAAACTTTGAAACACTCCATGGGAGTGCTGGGCGGCGACACTTAGATTCGTTTCTCGATGGACCGATAAAATGTGCTTAGATAGCCTATAGGCGGGCACGTTATATCTCTTTAAGTTGATTGGCTACACGACCACTTTCCGATCTTAGAGCTCAAAGTTACGATTTTTTGAAAATGTTTTCCATGTAGTTTTTGCCAATGAAACTAGGTTGTAAAGCATGTTCCAAAGGCCCTTAACATTTGTCCCCAAGAAAGTGTCCCTGGAGAAACTACCTTGGGAGCTATCTTCACAATATTCTTTTAGACAATTTATATTTGAAAGAAAGTCTCTAAGATGACTTTGCCGAAGAAACTCCACAATCTTCTATCTTTTATACTTATTAACAAGAGGTTTTGGGAATGCCACATGTCACTCCCTCAACTAGGGGTGGCTAGCGACAATGACTAGCAATAGTAGATGGATACACATGTGCGCGCGCACACACACACACAGAGGGGAGGTAGGATGAAGGGGAGAGAGAGAGAGAGAGAGAGAGAGAGAGAGAGAGAGAGAGAGAGAGAGCTACTTTCTCTATAATGAGCCCTTAGTGGCATGAATTTTAGTGATACATCAAGTGATATTTCTAAGTGATGCCGTCTGGAGTTTGTAACCTAGATTCACTCGTGTCCGCCTCACAGGGGAAGATTCTAACCATTCCAATAAGGATCAACTTGAATTCGGGCCCCTACATAAACTAAGGTCACCCTAACGGTCTTTTAGCATCAATTTTTGGGTGTTTTCTTTGTACAAAACATTCGAACCAAAGCGGACATATGCTGCACTTGGTTCAAAGAGAGCGAGAAATGAGGGGGATTGTGACATGTCAACCCCTTTCCCCATAGGGCATAGTTTGACTCTAGTCTCCTAAAATGGCATAAAGTCAAGGTTCGACTAGCTTTTCTAATTGGTTGATGTGCAATTTTCTAACTAACATGGCTTGGAAGAAAAGCTCTAGGCTAATTGAGACAACTCAATCTTAGGATGAACCCATCAAGGGTTTCGATCTCCTAGTTTTCTTTTTGGGTGTTCTTTAGTTATCTAATTACTGGCCACATTTATGAGAATACATAAAAGAAGCTTCTTTAATGAACCTTTAAACAGAGGGTAAATTGTAAAATAGTCATCTATTCAATTTGAAGGTTTCTTTTATTAAAAACATTTTCCATTCATAAGGATGAATAAAAGTATAATCCACCAAGTTTCTTGCCCTTAAGTAGTAACAGGATCTTCCACAAAGACCATCTTGGGCTTATATGGATTAGGAAGGTTTTAGTCATGCAATGAATTTTTGGTGGTTAGAGCTCCTCTAGAACCCTTACAACCTCCTAACCTAATGTCCTCCCTATGGAGAGACCTCTCACATATGGTGTCGGTCCTAGCTTTTGATGTGGCTAAACAAAATCCCCTTGGTGTAGGGTTTTTTCTACTAACCATATCGACCTATTATTGTTAAGATATCAGAATCCTAAATCTTAAAAACACAATTATATCATTTCATAATGCACAATTTAAGATAGATTTTATCCTAGTAGGCAATCCCTACAATAGTTTTTGGATTCACTCTTCCCCTTGGGATTTTTTCATAGGGTTTCCAAGGTCTTGAATTTTCCTAAGGTTCTCTATTATGTTCATCTTGTTTACCTTAATTGCACTATTTGAGCCCACTTATATCCGTTACTTTTCTAGTTTGGGTTACACTCTTGCAATCCTTTAAGCTTCTAAAGCTTCAATACTTTGATTGGTGGATCTCGATCACTCGCGTGGTTTGACCTTTTAATCTTCTCCTATGTGTATTGATGAATGCTCAAAGGACTTTACAAGGAAATGTAGCCATAGCAATGGCGGTCATTTTCGATGTGAATTGGCACAATCGGTGAAATCATCGCTATATGCAAATTTATAGCAACGCTTTGTGATACAAATAACGATACTTTGTGACATATGTAACGATGGTTTGCAATGTGTATTGTAATGCAAATAGTGATGACGTATTGATGAGAAAATAAGTGATGAAAATTGGAGCATGGCATTGAGAGAGAGAGAGAGAGAGAGAGAGAGAGAGAGAGAGAGAGAGAGAGAGAGAGAGAGAGAGAGAGAGTTTTCTCTCTCGGTTTCTCTTTTTTCTTCTCTTCTCTCTTTCTTTTTGTTTGTTAAGAGATGCATTGAGAGAGGGAGGGAGAGAGAGATAGAGAGAGAGAGAGGAAGAGAAACAAAGAGGGAGAGATAGGGGAGGAGAGAGAAAAATAGAGAGAGGGAGAGAGAGAAAGAGAGAGGAGGGAAGAGAGAGATAAAGAGAGGGAGGGAGAGAGAGAAACGAAGAGGAAGTGTGGATGGGAAGGAGAGAGAGGGAGAGACGAATAGAGATATAGGGGGGAAGATAGAAACAAAAATGTGGAGGGAGAGAGAAATAAAGAAATAGAGGGAGGGAGGGAAAAAGACAAAGAGAGGGGGAGAGAGAGAGAACTAAAGAGGGGGAGGGAGAAATAAAGAGAAAGAAGGGGGGGGGAGATAATTAATAGAGAGGAGGAGATAAATAGAGATAGATATAATGAGGGAGGGAGGGAGATAAGGGAGAAATAGACTTGGAGGGAGAAGGAGAGAGAGGAATAAATGAAAGAAAGGGAAATAGAGAGAGAGAGAAAGAGTTGAGAAATAAAGAGAGATAAGGAAATAAAAAGAGAGAGATAAAAAATGTATACATATATATGTGTATATATATACATGTATGTGCGTGTATAGGGAGGAAGGGAAGGAGAGATAAATAAAGGGAGAAAAAAACAAAAAAGAAATGGATGAATATATATATATATATATATATATATATATATATATATATATATATATATATATATAGAAAGAGAGAGAGACAGAGAGAGAGAGAGAGAAGGAGGGATATAGATAAAGAGGAGGGAGGGAGATAGAGAAACAGAGAGAGAGGGGGGAATAAAAAAAGGGAGGAAAAATGGATAGAGAGAAGAAGAGAGAAAAATACATAAAGAGAGAGAAACAAAGAGAGGGATGGAGTGATAGAGAGGAAAATAGAGAGAGGAAGGAGAGAGAGAAATAGAGAGAGGAAGGGAGAGAGAAGTAGAGAGAGTGTAGGAAGCAATAGAAAATAAGTAGAGAGATAAAAATGATATTAAAAAATAGAGGAGGGAGAGAGAAATAGAGAGAGGAAGGGAGAGAGAAGTAGAGAGAGTGTAGGAAGGAAGAGAAAATAAGTAGAGAGATAAAAATGATACCAAAAAAATAGAGGGAGAGAGAAAAATAGAGAGAGATGAAGAGAGGGAAGGAGAGAGAAAAATAGAGAGATAGAGGGGAGAGAGGAAGAGAGAGATATATAGATGTTAGAGAGAGAGATACAAATAAAGAGAGAAAGGTAGGGATAAATAGAGAGAGGCTATGAAGGGAGAGAGAAAAATAAATAGAGGGAGAGGGAGGGAGGAAAGGGCTGAGAGATAGAGAGAGAAATGGGGATGGAGAGACAAAAATAGTGAGAGATAAATAGACGGTCAAGAAGAGAGAGGAATAGAGAGAGGTAGAAAGAGGGAAAGGAATAGAGGGAGTGAGGGGAAGGAGATAGGAAAGACGAGAGAGAGAGAGATGTGGAGATAGTGTGAGATAAACACAGGGAAAGGGATAGTTTGAGAGAAAGACAAGGAGATAGGAGAGAGAAATAGAGAGGGGGAAAGGGAGGGATAGAGAGAAATGAGAGAGGGAGGGAGAAATGAGAGAAATGCACCTTATTCCCCTTAGTTTTAGTGGGGACAGCTCTTTTGTTAGCTTTACGGTCTTCCTTGTTAGCTGATTGGTTAGGTCTTTGAGGCATACTTATATTGCTTCTGCCAGGAAGAGGCTCTAGAAAAATGACCTAATGGGTAACACAAATAGTAGGCATCAAGAAAGTTAGCTAACAAAACTTTGCAAATATAAGTAAACTTTAGGAGGCTCAAGATGTTTGTCCCACTATACACATCATGCCTTGTGGTCACCTTTAGGATTGGTGGATAAAAGGGGCACATATAATACCTTCCCAAGAGTTGCAGCAATAGCATGGATCTCTAATTTGAAAACTAGTATGAAGGTTCGGAAATGATACTCAAACAGGGCATTTTGACATAAGTGTCAACTCTTCATTAGAAGGCATCTTACCCATAAAGAAGAAGTAAAGTCCAATATAAGAGAAATCAAAATGTTGTTGACACACCAACTCCATTGGCAACCCCATTTCAACTCATCCAGTCCGCTTGTTTATTAGAGAGAAGAGCTTTGTATTTGGCTTCATTGACCTTGAGACTATTCGGTACAAATGCCTACACAAAAGCTAACACATCCGACACTTCTTCACATGGGTGGCATAATATGACCTTCAACTTGCAATTGGAGATTCATTCTATTAAGTTCTTGCTTCTTAAATAAATAATCATCCTATAATTGTTTGAGATTACTCCTTTACCACCGACAACATTGCATGTTAGTGAGCACTTGGAATAACATTGTCTTGTCTTATAGTAGAAGTGTAGACATGTTGATCATCTTTTCTATTTGCAAGTTGTAAAATTTAGAAGGATGGGATGAGCATATTGGAAATTTGAGTGTACCTTGTACTTTTATAAATAACTACCTTATTCGGCCCAAAGTTACATAAAATTGGAAATAAACAACTCAATTTCTAGTTTATAGTAACTCATGACCTCAAAGATTGTGAAAAGATAGCTGCTTGGTGGAAATTCACCTTCATCTTTTCCTTACTGCATATACGATGGGTGTGTGTGTGTGTGTGTATGTGCATCCACACACGTTTGTGCACAGGTGTATGTATACCCAACAAATACTTTTTATTTGATTACATGTAAGTTGTAATTTGAATCCGCATGAACAAATCATATGACATTATTTAAATAAAAAATGTAGTCAAATACATTAACAATCTAATTCAATAATGCAATTTTCAAACAAACAAAAATGAAGTCAATGCAATGACATGATAGAAGAAAGCAAAAGTAGGTACAATTCTGGACTACACCACTAGTACCCAAGGTGTGTGATTGCATCGTTGGGTCACTCAAAAATGTCATTATATCATGTGGGCTCAATAGAATGGATATTCCAAATCACTTTTGACTTTTTCTTGCACAAACAAAAGAGAAACATTTTAAGGGTGCATTTTATGCATGAAAAGTTCAAGATAAGGGGCTTCTAAAATAAACATTGGACACCCAAAGCAACATAAAAGTGATATTTCTCTTATTTTTAGGAAGCTATTGCAAAGTCTAGCACAACACCTTTTCTCATACCTTTTGATTTTTGTTTATTTTCCCACAATTGGACTAGGGGATATAAATGATTGATGTAATATTAATTAAATGTTATATATAATTAGAAAATATAATTGACGTATATTTCAATCTATCACAAAGCACATTGTGGTGGTGCAATTATATCCACAATCTATTTATTTATTTGAATATTTCTCTCCATGCTTTTCTTCTCTCTCTCTCTCTCTCTCTCTCTTTAAATTTTATGTTTCCTCTCTCTCTCTCTCTCTCTCTCTCTCTCTCTCTCTCTCTCTCTCTCTCTCTCTCTCTCTCTCTCTCTCTCTCTCTCTCTCTCCTTCTTCTTCTTCTTCTTTCACTTTCTTCCCCCCTAGTGTCTCTTGAAGTATGTAAATTTTATCTTTTTCCTATATATAATTCTCTTTATATGTTTATATTCTCTCTCTTTTTCTCCTCTCTCTCTCTCTCCCCCCTTTTATTTTTCTCTCTCTCTCTCTCTCTCCGCCCCTTTTTCTTATCCTCCTCTTTCTTATAAATTTTCTTTTTTCCTTCCCTCACACTCTCTCTTTTACATTTTATCTTTTCTCTCTCTCTTCCCCTCTCTCTTGTTCTTTGTCTCAAAAAATATTTAAATTAAAAAAAAACTTTTCCCTTTTCTCTTTTTCCCCATCTCTCTTCCTCTTTTCCTCTTTTTTTTTCTTAGTCTTATTCTCTCTCTCTCTCTTTCTCCCCTCTATTTTCCTTCTCTCTCCTCTTTTTCCCTTTTTTTCTTATTCTATATTTAATTTTTTTTCTTTTCTCTTTCTTTTAAATCTTATCTTTCCTCTCTGTATAATTCTCTCTGTGTGTTCAAATTCTCTCGCTTCTTATTATTTTCTCTCTCATTTTCTTCTCTCTGTCTCTCTCCCCCTCTCTCCTCTCTTTTCCTTTTTTCTTTTCCTCTCTCTCTCTTTCTTTTAAATTTTATATTTTCTCTCTCTATAATTCCTTCTCTCTGTCCCCCTCTCTCTCTCCTCTCTTCTTTCTTTTTTGTCCCTCTCTCTCTCTCCCCCTCCCTCTCTTCTTTATTTTTCGCTCTTTTTGTGTGTGTGTGTGTATCCTTGAGAGAGAGAGAGAGAGAGAGAGAGAGAGAGAGAGAGAGAGAGAGAGATGGGAGAAGAAAAATGTTTAATTTTAAAAAGACTATTATCTTTGCTCTTTCCCCTTCTCTTCTTCTTCTTCTTCTTCTTCTTCTTCTCTCTCTCTCTCTCTCTCTCTCTCTCTCTCTCTCTCTCTCTCTCTCTCCCTCTCTCTCTCTCTCTCTCTTTCAAAGTGTGTGAAAAACTATGTAAAAAAACCTTAAATTTAAAAAAATGTATAATAAAAGAAAAGTTTAAATTAAAAAGTTTAATCTAACACACACACACGCACGCACGCACGCACACACACACGCACACACGCACACACGCGCGCACACACACACACACACACACACACACACACACACACACACACACACACACACACAGAACCTAGGCCCTACACATGAGAGAGAGAGGGGGGAGGAATTTAATTAAAAAGGGGAGGGGGAAAATAAAGAGAGAGATTACAAGTGAGAGAGGGAGGGGGTATTAATTTAAAAAATGGAGGTGAGAGGGGGAGGCTTTAATTAAATAAGCGAGGAGGAAGAGAAAATTAGAGATTACACGTGAGAAAGAGGGGAGGGGAGGGGGTTTTGATTGAAAAATGGAGGTTTAGAAAAGGGGGTAGGTTTGGGAATCCCTCTGGAGGCTCAAGGCGTTCCGAACCTATAATGAAAATAATATAGTAGTAAGATTATGATACTAGTTATCATTAAATTTAAATATGAGGGGGGTGGGGGGGGACAAGAGTCGAGAATCTCTCCAGGTAAGCTAATGGTGTGGATATACATGTCACTACATGGCAACAAAAGAAAGGGGGGGTGACAAAAAAATAAGGGTGGAGGGACCTCTTTAAGGATGGATATAATTGTAATAGTCGGCACACTGTGATGGCACACACATGTAGCAAAGAGATTGAAGGCTTCCTTCTTTCTCTCAATCTATCCATCTATCTATCTATATGATGAGTCATGTGATAGGAGATATGAGGCTTATTCTTTCTTTGTATTGATAGAAGAGTCTCTCTCTCTCTTTCTCTCAATTGATTCAAGACGATCTCTTCTTTGTGTGTGTGTGTCTCTCTCTCTATTAGTCTCTAAGCCTCGACACTACAATCTGTAGATAGGTAATTGTCAATGATTCTCTTCTTCTTTATTGCCCACACAAAGAAAGCCTTGTGCCATAATGCATGACATTAGTCTTGGTTGTCTTGACATCGATCTTGATTGCTTTTCCTCGCTTTTACCCTCTTTCCAATCATCTGCACCTTGAAGATGGCTATTACTCAAACCCTGCCTCATCACGAATCTGCACTTGTTAATCGAATCCTATGTCATCCCGAACCCTCACCCACCATGCAGCAGGTAGAACCCCCATCACCCCTCCATAATTATAGTCTCATTAAGGTTCTCAGCCATGGCAGCATAGGGACTGTCTTCCTGGCCACTACCACATGCAGCTCTGAGAAGGCACCATTAGCAACTACTTATATGGACATGGAGGAGGAGAAGGATGATGATGATGATTAGGAGCTGTTTGCTTTGAAGATCATGAGCAAGGCCTCGCTTGCAAAGTACGGCTGTTCGGATAGAGTTTTGATGGAGAAGGAGGCTATAATTCTTTCTCTCTATTCCCTCTCTCTCTTTCTCTCTCTCTCTCTCTCTCTCTCTCTCTCTCTCTCTCTCTCTCTCTCTCTCTCTCTCTCTCTCTCTCTCTCTCTCTCTTCTTTCTTTTTTGTCCCACTCTCTCTCCCCCTCCCTCTCTTCTTTCTTTTTTTACTGTGTGTGTGTGTGTGTGTGTGTACTTAAGGGAGAGAGAGCGATGGGAGAAGAAAAATGTTTAATTTAAAAAAGACTATTATCTTTCCTCTTTCCCCCTCTCTTCGTCTTCTTCTTCTTTTTCTTTCTCTCTCAAAGTGTGTCAAAAACTATATTAAAAAATTTTTAAATTTAAAATATATTTTAAAAATGTATAATAAAAGAAAATTTTTAATTAAAAATTTTAATCTAACACAGAGAGAGAGAGAGAGAAAATGCATTAGCTTCCCACCTCTTGAATAATTTGATTCTTTTTCCTCCTACCGAAAGTTTAATGGCTATCCCATCTAGCTCATTTAATGGATAAGTAGCATTATCAAACATATGTCTTACCACATAGGGTCCAAACCATCTTTTGGAAACTTTACGCATGGCACTATGCTGGTTGTCTAAACTACTATCATAAACTAATACCCAATCCCCATCTTGTATGGTTCTTGGTATCAGTTTATGTATTTTATCAAACCGTTTCTTGTTTTATATCCTTGCTGCCCTTAATTTTGCAATTTCTATCTTTATGTCTTCTGACTTTCTTTCCGACTATCTAATGCGCAAGACCAACAACTCCTCTTGATTCAACTCCTCTTCCCAAGGTAACACTCCATGTGAGTGTCATCTCTTCTATCAGCATGATAGGTTTTTGACCATACATCAATTCAACAGGCATATATCCTGTATCAGCACTATGAGTTGCAATTGCTACCTTTATGTCTTCTGACTTTCTTTCCAACTGTCTAATGCGCAAGACCAACAACACCTCTTGATTCAACTCCTCTTCCCACTCCATGTGAGTGTCATCTCTTCCATCGGCATGATAGGTTTTTGACCATACATCAATTCAACAAGCATATATCCTGTAACAACATTATGAGTTGTTCTATCAGCCCACAAAGCATAAGGGAGCAATCGTGGCCACTCTTTTACCTTCTCTCCACATGCTTTTGACAATGCCTTCACAATAGGTGGATGACCTCTTTCACTTTTTCCATTTCCTTCAGGGTTATAGGCTGAAGTTAAAGTAAGCTTTGTCCCCAATCGTGCAAAGAAATCATGAGCTTCATCTGCATGCAGCTCACCCCTATCTACAGTATTTTTTCCCACACTGCCATATCGACAAAAGATCTCTTCTAAGAGAAACGTACACACAACATTTGTTGTCTTAATACGTAGAGCTCTCCCTTCCACTTGATTACTCAAGTCTTCATGGGCAAGCACAAGATATCTCATTTGCCAAAGACTTGTAGGCATCGTGACTAAATCCACCACCCACTTAAAATGAAGAGAAAATGGATATGTGGGTTGCAATCCATCTCGATGTCTCACAGATGAATACATTTGAGATGTCATACATGTTTCCACAAAGTGAGCAATATCTTATACATACCCTGCCACCAATATCTTTCTTTGATCTTTGCAAAACACCTATATGGCCAGCCCACAAGCTTTCATGAAATTCTTGCATAACATTTACTTGTGAAGCTCTATCACCCAAAACTCGCAATGGTATACCCTGTTTCTTTTTAGCACGTTTCCATAAGTATCCATCTTTTAAGAAAAACCCATAGGCCTTCCTCTTGATCTTCTTAGACTCCTTATCTGATCATTCATCTCTCTTTGTTAATGTACTGAGGTATTGACCGATTCTCAGCTACTCTCCTGCATATTTGTCCTCTAGAAACACTTCTACACAAGATGCAAAACATCTAAAGTGCCTTCTCTTTTTTGTCCAAGCTTCTGTTAATGTTGTAGCAACACCTTGCATTGCTAAATTCACTCTTGCAACATCATTTTCGAGCACAAGAAATTCATCTTCTTCCTCCTCATCCATCATCCCATATTCATTCTCATAGCGTGCTCGAGATAACATGTTTGCCACTAGGTTATCTCTTCCTGCAATATGCTGAAATTCAGGGTTCAAAGATTTGATGTACGCAATCCATCAGAGCATAGCAATGTCCAGGGCAGCACAACTAGTAATCATACCCAATACCGGCAAACAATCGGTCTCAATGACTACACGAGCATCCAAAAAATACTCCTTATCACATTTAAGGGCTATCATAATTCCCCATAATTCTCTTTTTACATGTGGATATCTCTATCGTTCAGTCAATACTTTAGCACCAAAGCGAATTGCATATCTTTGCCCTTCCTCATCATCTTGCCCAATTGCCCATCCAATCTCGATTGGGCTTGTATCAATAATAATAATTATGGGATTTTCATGTGAATAATCAGACTTTCTGAATGTAGGAGCAGATTTTAAGAGCTGCTTCAATTTCTTCATTACTTTTTTATGCTTCCTTTCCCAATGAAATCTTTGACCTTTCCTTAGAAGCTGATATAGAGCATCGGCTACATGTGCAAAGTGAGGAATCTATATCAAATAGAACACACATGCTTCCAAGAATCTACGTACCTCTGATACATTCATGCATACATCTTGCATTTTATCAATCCCATCTATTTTTGCTGGTGACGGCCTTTGCCCATAGGGCCCACACATATGCCCAACAATCAAAACCTCTTCAACTCCAAAGAAAGACTTTTGTCCAGAAAGAGTTAAATGCACTCTTCTAGACGCATCAAAATCCTCTCACAATCCACAATATGGTCTGCAAAAAACTATCTGCATCCATGAGCATCCATCTCTTCATTCTTTTCATCCATTGCACAACCTTTGATTGGAACATCATCCAAGAAGGGCATTGTCAATTGTGGTATAAAATCCATGAGTACCTTATTCATAGCATTTTTCATGTGTGCCATTGAGTTTGTTGCACCCTACGGGAGAGTACACATCCGTACTAACCCCAAGGGATTCTTCATGGTTGTGATATCCCTGCTTTCAATTGCAAGTTGAAACTGATCATATCTCGAGTAAAGATCACCCAAAGAATAGATCACTTTTCTTGCAAAAGCCTCTGCAAATTCATCAACCACATTGGAGGCACCGTCATCCACTCACTCCACTCTCCGGCTCCACCACCTTAATCATGGGATCATCTTCAATCCCCATGAGACCCCATCATCATTATCATTGACTCACACGACTGCCTTTCAAATCATCGAATCTTCATTAGCTCAAACTTGCAAGTGTCATGGGACTGCTGGCACTTGTCTAAGAGGGGGGGTAATGTCACAAGACATGTCACGAACAACATAGACCACATAGCCAAAATGAAGCAGAGGAAGACCAAGGAAGCCCAAGTCAAAAAGTGAATGAAGAATCTCATTCTGCCCGGGCAAGAAAAGTGGAGGAGAAGGCAAGCTCAGAAAAAACGTGGGAGAGCACAAAAGATTCTAGCAAGGCTCTCTCAAGGATAAAGGAGGCCCTCTCAAGGATCAAGGATGCTCTCTCAAGGTTGAAGGAGAACCTTCGAGGGCTCTCACAAGGAAAGTGTAGGACTCAATGTAATTCATTTTATAAGAGCACTAGGCTTCCTCTAGTGCAAGTTGTAAAGTCTAAATAGACATAGGTGAAGGGATAAGGAAACTAGAAGGGAATAGAGAAAGAGGACCATGGCAAGATGCCCGGTGATGTAAAAAAGGGGATGGGTGCCCAAGGGATTTAGGGTTTTGTATATAAACCTAAAAAGTGAATGAGGAGCTCATTCTTTGGTGTGTGCTTGAGAGAGGGAGCGTGAGGGAGTGAGTGCGTGAGGGTGAGAGATAGTGGAGAAGAAACTCTCCATCATCTCCTCTCTTCATCTTCTCTTCTATTGTCTTGCACATGGCTATGGAGGATGGAGCTTGAAGGTGGAGGCTTGAGGTTGCATCTCGAATCGTGGAGCTATCGGGTTGCTTGAGGAAGAAGGCTACTTGTTTAGGAATCAAGGTAAGCTCACTAAACCCCCGTAGGGTCAAAGGTGCTTCAACTAGGTGAGAGATAGCCATTTGTGCTCACCTGAAACACTTGAAGCAATAAGCGGTCCGTGGGTTTTGGCAGTTGAGTGTGAGCTCCCACTACAATGTGCATTTGTGAAATCTGCTTGATGTAGTTTTGGCTCTAAGCCAAGCTTAGTGGTCCAAGTCAAATGGTATCACATCGTGAGGCTCCTTCTATCCTCAGTGATGATGCATCTCGAGTGCAACAACCCTCTCCACAATTGCAAAAGTCTCATTTGTGTTCCATTCCACTAACTAGTCACACATCAAAACTTTTATCAATTGCTCCCACTACTCCACTAAACGTAATTGGTCATTTCTTTGCTTCTATTCAATCGGTTGCTATATCACTGGTACTGTCTCATACAACTTCACTGGCAATCCCAATGGCCACCCAACTAGTATTTCATTT
The DNA here is from genome assembly GCF_053477565.2 of Lygodium microphyllum. Taxonomy (NCBI): domain Eukaryota; kingdom Viridiplantae; phylum Streptophyta; class Polypodiopsida; order Schizaeales; family Lygodiaceae; genus Lygodium; species Lygodium microphyllum. The sequence continues at coordinate 94,036,386 of NC_141139.1, forward strand.
TTCAAGTTCTTTGGATCTTCTAATGAGGATCCAGATGCCTTCATCTTCCAATTTGATGTTGTTTCCATGGTCAACCTCCTTAGTCAAGTCAATGAGCCTCACAAAGTCATTGTTTTTGAATCTTCAATGCGAGAAAAGGTTGTGACCTAACTAGCTAGTGGTAGAGCATGGGTGGCCAATTTAGAATGATGCACTCACCACATTTTGTATTAGATTTCAACCCAACCAAATAGATGTGCAGAAGATGGAAAGGATCTATAATCTTAAGCAAGGTGATAGATTTGTCCAAGCCTATACAACTAAGTTCATCATCCTCAATAGTAGAATTGACCCAAATGCCCACCAACCCAAGGATAAGATGTTGAAAACCTTGTATATCCAAGGATTTAATATGCCAATCTAGAAAGCTTTTGCTTTCAGTGACTTGTTCGGTAATAGTATAGAAACATTTTATAAGGAATCCTTGAGATTAGAATAGTTTTTGTTGAAGAAAAAGTCATGAAAATGAAAGAAATCCACCAAGTTGGCTGAAAAAAACAAATTGATGACACTAGTGATTCTGATTCTGATTTTGACCTAGAGGTAGAATCAAGCAATGAGGAATCTGACTTCAAAGAGAAGAAAGAGAAAAATCCCAACAAGAGTACAAAAAAGAACAAGGGTAAGAAAACCTCAGAGAGCACTAGAAAAGAAATGAGGTCCAAAACCTATGGTGTACACAATGCAATAACCCTAGTGCCAAAAATGGGCCCGATAGTGGCTCTACAGCTCTAGTTGGGCCTCCTAAACTCACCTAAACAGCTTCACGGCCTTGCAACCAAGAGTGTATAGACAATATGAACCAATTTATCCAAAGAATGAGTTTGTAGTAGATACTATTTCTAAAACTGCGTAGTCCAATGTATTGCCATTCTCGACTCTAAGCAATTGGAGTTCCCAAACATATCGGTGTCTAGCACCTTGTAACACAAACAATGGGAGCACCCCCTAGCTTATTGCTATGGCCCCACTACGAATCTCCTACACCCTAGGGATTTAGCCCCACTGTTAACCCCAACACGAAGAAAGCAAAAGGAAGTGGAAAAGACGCAGGGCAAAGGCGGAAAAAGGTAGCTCGACTAAAGAAAGAAAAGGAGAAAAGGCCAAAAGCGCAAGGGCAACCTTAAAAGTCCAAGGCAAAGGCAAAAGGGGAAAGGCGCATTTTAAAATAAAAAGGCGCACCCTGAAATCTTGTAAAAGAGCGCCGAGCTCTCACCCGTGCAATTTGTAAATGTAGACGGGCGGTGGAAAGGAAGCTAGAAAGATAGAAGGACAATGGGAAAAAGGGCCTAGGCTATGGCCGGCTATGTAAAAAGGGGAAAAAGGGGATGACCGCCCAAAAAGGGATTTAGGGTTTTGTATATAAAGTTGAAAAGTGAATGAGAAGCTCATTCTTGTGTGTGGCCAAAAGTAGCTCTTCTCTTCTTCTTCTTCTTCTTGTCCTTGCTTGCTTGAGCTTGTGCTTGAGAGAGGGAGTGTGAGAGTGTGAGGGTGAGGGACCGAGGAGGAGAAGCTCTCCATCTTCTCCTCTCTTCTTCTCTTCTCTTCTCTTCTCTTGTCTTGCTCGCGGCAATGGAGCTTGGAGCGTGGAGCTTGAGGATGGAGCTTGCTTGAAGCTTGCATTTGGATCGTGGAGCTACCGGAGTGTGCGGGAGAGGAGGTAACTCGAACGGCATCAAGGTAAGCTCACTACACCCGTAGATATGGATGGCGCGTCGGCTATGTGAGAGGTAGCCATTAGTGCTCGGGTTGGAACGCTTGAAACAATAAGCGGTCCATGGGTCTTGGCAGTTGAGTGAAAGCTCCCACATTTTGGTTCCGTTGCCGGGACCAACGGATTCAAGCCTTGAGCGCTTGCGCGCTTCGAATCGAGCATCAAAGTAAGGGTTTCCCCGAACTGGTGCTTGAGATAGCTAGGAAGGGAGGGGGTTGAAGATGGTATTCGATCTCCTTGGCAAGTAGGTTTTTTGCTTTCTTGAAATTTATGTTGTGGAATGAAGTAGTGTAGGTATTTACTTTGTGATTTCGGTGCATTAGGGTAGGAAAAAAACAAAGAAAAAGAAGAAAAACAAGCATCAGGGTTTCTGCTGTCATAACAGGGCATGAGGTTTTGATTCGTTTGCTGATCTGCATTTTGGATTTTATTGGCTATCCCAGGTATATAGATCTCTTCCCCATCACTCCAGCATCATTCCTATGGAATCTTGTAGCTTACAATAAGCAATACCTTAAGATTTTGGACGAATTTGTGCTCGAAAGTGCGTTCGGACCGGCGGACTCGGACACCCGACTCAGTGTCCAATTCCCAGAATCGGACGCTCGCCGGGCCGATCGGACCATCCTGTCCGATCGAACCACTCGGACACTCGGACTCGGTCCACTCGGACCAACCTCGTCCGATCGGACCAACCCGTCTGACTCGGACTCGGACCACTCGGACCAACCCGTCCGATTTTGAAAATCGGACCACCCAGAATCGGACCAGTCAGAATCGGACCAATCCAAATCGGACCAGTCTAGAATCGGACCACCCAGTCCGATCCGATTCCCAGAATCGGACCACTTTGAAAATCGGACCACTTTTTTGATCCGATTCCCAGAATCGGACGTGACCAAAATCGGACCACTGGGCCGATCGGACCAAACCCAAAATCAGACGTCCGATTCTGATAATCGGACTCCTGAAAATCGGACATCTGAGAATCGGACAGAAAACTGTCAAAATCGGACAGGTATCTAGAACACAAATTTTGACACATCTAAACCTCGAGATTGACCCCAAAGGCTACGTAGAGCTAAAGGCACATCACAGATCCATCATCGGGCTAAAATTTAGAGCACATAGTTCAAAATTTGGCTATAAATGGTCCTCCAAATTGCGTATGGCATTTATCGTAACGGCCCTGTGGGCCGGGGGGGACTGCCCCCCCCGGACCCCCGTAGAGGGGCCCCCTCCGCACCTCCCCCGAGTAGGTTGGAGAGAAAACGCGCGCCGTGACAGGCCTCCCAAATTGGACCCTAGTGAAGTAATGGCTCTACACAAGCATGGATTCTCACGTGCAAAAGAGCAGCCAAAAGCCCATACCCGAACAGAGACAAACAGAGACCCTAGAACCTCAACGGGCCAATCTAGCCACCATCAAGGGCAAAAAGGCCACATCACTAGAACACAAAGACATTGTGTTCATACCATGTCTAGTCAGAGCGAAATGCAACATCAGCAAGCTACAAATACCAAGATGACTAGACATGACACTCTTGACGAGAGATGTACCTTGAGCAACACTGCACAGACAACCCAAGACAGCAGTGGAGAATCCACATCTGGTTGTGCAGTCGAGAGCTCAAGGGCATCGGTCAGAAGGCTTAAATTTACAAGCCAGGACCCGGAAGATGAAGACATAGTACCACCTGCTTATCTTAGGGTCAAACTCACCGCAGAAGAGAGCATAGTGTTGATGCTCTCATTGATGAAGGAGCAGATTTCAATGTCTTGACTTATGAAGCATGGACTCTACTAGGTCAACCAGAGCTCAAACTGACTGGTGCAACTCTTAACCCTCACGGGAAACACCCACAAGCACTTCTAGGGAAGTGCAGAATCCTTGTAACTATTGAAACAGAAAGCTTGCGAGTCATATTCTATGTTCCTCCAAATAGCGAGAATGGTGGAAAGGAAATCCTCCTAGGAAGGCCCTTCAAAAAGGAAACGAAGTGTGAAGCCGACTATATAGCACAGAGGATACACCTAACACTACCAGGTGTGAGGATAATCACAACGTTTAGCAAGGGTGACCTCACCAAACCTCGAAGGAAGGGAAAGGAGCATTCTGACATACCAAGCAAGCCTAGTAATGATAGCAAGGAGTTGTTGAAAGAGTTGATACAAGCGCAGGTTGAACGGAGAGAACCAGTGAGTGAGGCCGTACTTGAGACAAAAAGGTTAGGAGACAAGGCCAAGGATAGGGTTTGGACTCAAAAATATCGTAGAAGACCATGAAAGAAGCCCAAGCCTTATAGGCGAAGGCATCGATGGAGACCTAGCACAACGCCACGATGGATATCCAAGGCGTTGCTTCGGGCTCAAGGGTATTATGCAGGAAATCATTGGATTTGGGTACCCAAAATCCCTGCTAAGCCACCTCTATCAGAAGCCCAAATTATGTCCAAAGCAAAGAGGCGTAGGAGGAAAACTAAACGAAAGGCCAAGTCTCGAACCAAAAATATTGGAGTGATCGAGCCCCTCACTATTGAAATCAAGAAACCAAACATGGCCTATCAAAAAGTAGATCCCCAGCCTGGCGTACTTAGCAAGCAGATATTAGAGGTAACTGTCAAGCGTGCACAAGGCCCATTAGTGCCCAAGGAGCCCTTGACTTCCGAAGGGGATAATGGGCACCACGGGCACAACATTGCTCATAATAAGGTTGATCACTCAACAAAGCTAATGACAGAATCATCTAACAATCACGAGCAAATTCTCTAGGCAGTGCCAAGCCCACGTAGGAGTCCCAGATCTCCTACATCCTCTTCATCTAAAGTGACACGTGAAGAGTGGCAGCATCAGCCTCGTGCCGCTGCTCAACCTACACAAGTGAAGGTGCAAAGGGCAACAAAAGGCACAACCACTTCTGATCTGCCTAGGGACTTGACACCGCAGTCTACCAATGGTAGCCAGTCCGCTCAACTAGCCACCACTACTTCCAATCAGGGATCACAGCAGTCACAGCCCTTGGCCGTGACAATGCCCCTTGCGGAATGTGTCCTTAGTGGTTTACCTGTGAAGGAGGTGTCGCAACCAACTTCATTAACAACTCCAGCACTCTCAAAGTGCCTAAAGCCTAGGCTGGAGGAGTTAAACACAAGGGAGTTGGTTGAAGAGCTAGACTCCCTGAAAAGGGAGGCAGCTGTGCCCTCACAGCTTGGTAAGGCTATTCAGCAGGCCATGATGATGTCCCATGAGGCCACACTAGTGAAGGGAAATGCTAAGGCCCAACCAAGCACGTCAGCGGGGTCGACTTAGCCCAAGGTCCTGAGCCATTAGATGCACCTGTGCTGACCAAGAAAAAGAGGAGAAAACAACGAAGACAACAGCAATCATAGGTGGTTATGGAGCCCAAGAGCGATGGAGAGCTGGGGAAAAAAGCATCAAGTCCATCCACCAATGAACCCATTGATGTCTCTCCTAATAGCGGTGAAACTTCAGTCACATCCGTGTGCTCTGAAAAATCAAAGCATCCGTTGCCATCAACAGTTGCTTTCAACACTCAATCCACGGACAATGGAACTCACATCGACCAATCAAGAGTGGATACAACGTCGTCACAACAGGGTGACCAATCTGTACCAGTCACATCCAAGGAGAACCATGACAAAATAGCAGCAAAACCTCAGGAGAACCATGAGAACCCCAAGAGCATAAAAAATCCTAGCATTGACCAATCTTGCTCATCTAGACCTGAGCCCCCAGCCATGCTAAAGCCTAAGGAAACTCTTAGGACTTTGCATGAGATATCAACCGAGCAAGCCCTCGTTGAATATAGAAGTGTCGTAGAATGCTTAACTGAGTTGGAGGCTAAGCTCAAAGTGGTCGCGCGTGTCTACGTCCTTGCGGACATGGGCACAATCCCCAAGGAGCAGCTTGGAGATTACTTGGCCTTTCCTCTATCATGAGAAGAACAAGAACATCTTAACGGGCACTATGACAGACTCCTGCATGAACATATGCAACTCATCCCTGACGAGGAGGCTGACGAACTACGCTTAACCGTCACGTTCAATGAAGTGCTCTGCCGACCGAATCTCATAGACATAGAGCTACTAAAGTGACTGTCAGCAGGCCAGAGTCAATTTGAGCAGCGTTGGTGTGAAAGCCGCGTTGTAATGGCCGAACTAGGGGCTCAGATCATGTCTCAGAAGAGCGATTGGCCAAATGGCGGTCTCAAAGAGACCCAACCTACGTGGCACCAACTTCCCTTTGAGTGCTCACTGACATTCGGGGTGCGAACTTGGCTGGGACTAGGCTGCAGGGCCCTTTGATTGATAAGGTTCTCACCGAGGAGGAGTTACATATTGCCAGTAGACTCGGTCAAGGTTCCATGCTACTCGACGTGGCAAAATATCTATCAATATTAAGTCAGCTGCCACGAATCCTAGATGCGTGTGCCACGCTCCGGTACAACCCCGAGTTCTACACTTGGTTCTTATCCTTGTGATGTGACATGGATTCATAGATATGTATATAAATAAATACTGATTTTTGTGTCGCCTTGTATAAACAATATCAACACACACAAGTAATGATAGTCAAGCGCAGGGAGAAGAGTTGGTTCTAACAGGCTAATCTCCTCAAGTCCTCTTCTCATCACACATTTAAAAGCCGTGTGACCATTCCCACCCCAAGTGAAGGGCATGCAACCCACATTACTGCCATAGGAGGCCTTGACCAACAATACTGATGTTGTAGACAGGGTGCAGTCCCTTTCTATACACCTTCTTCCCGTTTTGGTCTATCCTTCCGAGGATGTGCCCTATCCCACTCCATGACAACCAGTCCACACAACTTAGCATAAGCCAATATGGGCTAATGGCTGGAGGCAAAAAGAACATCATCATGGGGGCCATCCCGTTACGACAAAACACTGCATGCCCCACCCCTCCCCTTCTTGTCACATGCGCTTGATAAACCACACTAAAATCCCTTCCATGCAAATAGTTGTATCCTGTATCAAGGTCTAAACCCTTGGATTGCATCTTGCAGGCTCCCAGACGAAACACATGGAGAACCATGGACACCTGGTATGCAAGGACGCTCTTCGCAAGAGACGGGAGCACAACGTATGCCAAGAAGCGAGGCCCTAAGTGACATTGCCCAGGGCGAAGGCCGAAGAATCCTCAAGTCAAGAAAGTCGAGACTCGAAACGCACAACAGGTGGCAGCACTGGTGGTGCGCACTCCCAACTCCCGCTCGGGCCCTAGATGCTCAAAGGCAGAAAGGGAAGCTCGGGAAAGAGAAGAATTTAATGAACTGTTTAAAGATATTTTGGAGACGGTAGCGGGCCGGGATTACACCATTCATGTCCCGGCCTACATGTTCCCTGGTCACCCCCACGGGAGCCCTACACCAGCAGAGCCCCAATCACCCAGCCACCCAGACTCGCCCCGCCTCGTACAAATAGAGTAGCCCCATGTTGTATAAAGGGCTTATCAAATGCTACCGGGCCATGACTTTTTGTCTTTAAATGGTTAAGTGTTGACATGATCCCGAAGTGTATGAACTTTTCAAATCTGCGTTTAATATATTTCACGTCTTTAGCAAAAAAAAAAGCTAATCAAGCGCAGGTGATAAATATCTAAGTCAACACCATAAAATTCAGATAAGTGATGTCTCCTTGCATTGCACTGGTTTATTATAGTTGCGGCGTATACCATGCATGTACTCTCATGAAGCGACAAGTTGATGCAGAATGACACAGGTCAATGTCTAGAAGCGTTTCACATCCAAGTCACCACAAGACCACCAACCCCACAAAGAACCATTATGGAGGAAGTGACAGGAATACCAAGAAATAAAAGCCATGACGGAAACGCCACTAGATGAGAACCCAAGGACACCTCTACAAAAGCACATATTGCGACTGAGCATGGCCAAAGCATAATCATCGATTACCTCATCCTTCTTGGCCAAACTTTATGTTCGGGCAGGAGCCACGCTCTCAACAAGGGAGAGCGTCTCTTCATCATCCAAGATTCAACTCGCAAGATGCTCTACCCTTGTCCATGCACAGCTCACTCCAAGTGCTACCTCAATTGTTCGATGTCTCACATGTTACAAAGAGGTTTGCAAAATCTCAAGTGTATCTCTTCATCTCAACAACAGTTCCTCTAGCATCAAGGCTGGTGACACAATCATCTTTGTAATATCCATCCTTCATAGCCTTTGGATCCCAACATTTCTCAATCCAAATGAAAGGCTAATAGCCTCAATGTATGGCATTGATTGTATTCATTTTTCCCACCAAAAAAAAGGGGAAAAAAAAAAGAGAGAGAAAGAAGAAGAAAGAAAGAAAGAAAGAAAGAAAGAAAGAAAAAGAAAAAAAAAAGAAAAAGAAAAAAGCACACACAATCACAGCACCGCACCTAGGGGTCCTCAAATTAGGTACGTCTAGTGACCTTGGTCGGCTGGCTCCGTCCCTAATCCCCTAGCCCTTTGTACATCCCCCACAATTGTTCAGGGCACATCAAGGGCAGGACATACCTCGGGAGCTCGCCTCGCCTATGGTTAGACTTGTCACCCTGAACCACTTGCACAATTCTCTCGCACTCATCTCAATGCCATTACAATCAATAGGGGTAAGCAAGGCATGAAAGACACTGGACAAGTACAATATACTTTTCTACAAGTAGCCACTAGCTACCAAAAGCTAAGACATCAAGCAGCTCAATTATGCTACATGGCCTTGACAAGACCATAATGATGTCTCAAGCAATATTCAAATGTACTTTTCCCATCTTCATCAACAAATTTTTCCATCAACTTAGCCCCCTGCTACACTAACCCATTGCTATACAAGGAACCAGGTCGACAGTCTTCTAACTAAGTATGACCTAAATACTCACGAGCACTCACATACTATTTGCACCAAAGCATATACACGGTTTGGGTCCTCAAGTGCAGGACAATACTCCAAGATTACTTAGAGTTCGACCTGTCTCCCAAACTAATCAAAATATGTCTTGTGCACGATAAGAAGACTAGCACTACCCCTTAGGAAGAGACCACATGAGAGGTTTTCAATTGCAGGTGTTGAAGACTCCAACGCAAGTGTCATTCGCTCTTCATCAACACCCAACTCTGAATGCTTATCCCTTACCATCCAACAAGCCCGCAAAGAATCGTCATGTGCAGACTCCCCAACCAACCAACACTTATGCTGGCCATCAATGCAATCCCCAACACAGCATTGCCCTACCACCAACTCTAACAACCTTCCACCAGCCACCTTGGCCACCAACAGGCCCCCAGGACCTTCTGCCACACCACCACTAACACTCCTCCACGGAAACCACTGGCATCCTTGTCACCCACGTCTTCGGTGCATGCTACAGCCTGCTACCTACGACGATGAGTGCCATGGGACTGGCACTCATCTAGGAGGGGGGTAATGTTAACCCCAACACGAAGAAAGCAAAAGGAAGTGGAAAAGACGCAGGGCAAAGGCGGAAAAAGGTAGCCCGACTGAAGAAAGAAAAGGAGAAAAGGCCAAAAGCGCAAGGGCAACCTTAAAAGTCCAAGGCAAAGGCAAAAGGGGAAAGGCGCATTTTAAAATAAAAAGGCGCACCCTGAAATCTTGTAAAAGAGCGCCGGGCTCTCACCCCTGCAATTTGTAAATGTAGACGGGCGGTGGAAAGGAAGCTAGGAAGATAGAAGGACAATGGGAAAAAGGGCCTAGGCTATGGCCGGCTATGCAAAAAGGGGAAAAAGGGGATGACCGCCCAAAAAGGTGTGTGCGGGAGAGGAGGTAACTCGAACGGCATCAAGGTAAGCTCACTACACCCGTAGATATGGATGGCGCGTCGGCTATGTGAGAGGTAGCCATTAGTGCTCGGCTTGGGACGCTTGAAACAATAAGCGGTCCGTGGGTCTTGGCGGTTGAGTGAAAGCTCCCACACCCACGAAGCACCATTTCAACATTAAGCACATGTGCAACATAGTCCTTGCTTTAATGAACATTCCAGGAGATCATATAATCATTACCACATCATCCCCCAAAGAAAACAATTATATAAACCTATGGCTTAGGGAACCTCGCACTCAATGTGGATCAATCACTAAAAAATAAGTGCTATGCATCCATGAGATAATACTCTTAATACAATATATAAAATGCAGATACAAAGTGAATTCCATAGAGTGCATAAACAAGTAAACTTATAGATCAAACAATGTGGATGTGGATCGATAATTCTTTTTATGACTTCACTAGAACGCAGTACATCGTTGCTAAGGCAGTACTGAAATAATTTGTACAACTACCTTTCTTAAACTTAAAATGAATGAGTTCTATGTGTTAAAATATGCATGAGATTAGAATTTCACATGATATTGGACTTTCGCAATCCCTTCCCCCTATCATTTAATGTTTTGCATTTGGTAGGTGTAAAAAGTATTTTTAAATGTGTTTTTCTTATTTAAAAATAATAAACATGCACTATAACATAAAAAATGGGGATAAACTAAAGCTAAATCTCATGCCCTAGCCCCACCATACATTAACAGACATATTCATAAATTTTTGTAAATTTTCCCTGTGTAAAATCTATTTTTCTCTATTTTTCTAGATTTTTTCCAGATTTATATTATGATTTATTTATTTTTCTCTTATTCTTTTGAGGGAAGAAATTACTTTACTCTAAACCATCTTGATATTTAATTTTATCCCACATGAACAAGATTTGATTGCCTGAAATAGTGAAATTCATCATTTTTCTTTTAAAAACATGCTTTTCAATTTTTTAAAAATTGATAACTCATGATTACAAACCTGGGCTCTAAATTTTATGCTATAGATCTCAAACATATTGTAACCGATCATCAAACAAATTTTCATTGCATATGAACAAGATTTGCATAAAAAAGAGGCTTATCGATTTTTTTTAGATTTTGGGTTTCAATAATTGAATTTTCATGTAGCCGTAAAAAGGCCACTAATATTCAAAGTGTGTTGTTCATCACTTCTCAGCATTGACATGATCTCATGACAATCCGATTTAAGCCAGACAACTAATTCTCATTTCGATTTCTTCCCATTCATTCGCGCATGAACATCCTATTGCAGGAGAGAGAGGAAGGAGAGAGAAAGACCGATTTTGATTCTCTCTCTATAGTCCACCATTTTCTAATTAGAGATGGGTATTGGCAGGCAAAGAAATCAAGCAGGAGGTGGCTATCTTTGGATTGTATTAGTCTTTGTTAGCCTCCATAGCCCATCTCTTCCCCAATCATCATCTCATCATATAGACTCATGGCATCAATATTTTCATTTTTTTCGTAAAAAACCCCCCCCCCTCCCCCCTTCATGTGAAATTTTTTGCCACTTGGGGAGGGCCCAGAGGCTACACCATTGAAGTTCTTTTACATTGCTTTTGGTCCTTCATGCTCGGCCTTTGGCTATTCCTATGTCATATGGTGACCAATTTCGATTCTGAAAATTTTTTCGTGTCTGTCTCCAAGTCCTACACTACTTGAATTTAATTTTATCCCGCATGAACAAGATTTGATGGCCCAAAATAGTGAAACAAATCATTTTTCTCTTCAAAATATGCTTTTTAAATTTTCAAATATTTTGAAGAGAAATAATAAAATTTGAAATATGTTTTTCAAATCTTGAAGAGAAATAATAAAATATGATTATGGTTATAATATGTTTGAGGGTTATGTATCATAAAATTCAAAGCTTGTATTTGTAAATATACATGCACCACCCATCAGGACAAAAAATGGACCTGAAATGGGCTCTAGGCTCTAGTCGGGCCTCCTAAACTCTTCCAAACAACCCTAGGGGCTCCTGGCCATGAGCGTATACACACTATGAGCTGATTTATCCAAAAAATGTGTTTGTAGATTCTATATCTAAAGCATAGTTCAATGTATCGCCCTTCCCAACTCTAAGTAGTTGGAGTTCCCAAACATATCAGTGTTTAGCAACTCATAGCACAAATGAAGGGAGCACCCCCCAACTAATTGTTGTGGCCTCACTATGGCTCTCGTACACCCTAGGGATTTGCCCCAAGATATGCCATTTCAACATAAAGCATATATGCAATATAGTCCTCTCTTTAGTGAACATTCTAGGAGATCATATAATCCTCACCACATCAACCCCTAAGGGAAATAATTATCTAAACCTACGACTTAGGGAATCTCGCACTCAATGTTGGTCAATCACTCGAAAGCAAGTGCTATGCATCCATGAGATAATATTCTTAATACCACATATAAAATGTGGATGCAAAGTGAATGCCATAGAGTCCACAAACAAGTAAACTTATAGATCAAACAATATGGATATGCACAAACAATTCTTCTCATGACTTCTCTCTAACATAGTGCATCGTTTTGCTAAGGCAACACCGAAACAATTCATGGTATTGTCTTTTTTAAACTTAAAACAAATGATTCCTATGTGTTAAAATATGCATGAAATTAGTATTCCACATGATACTCAACTTCCCAATCCCTTCCCCCCTACGATTTAAGGTTTTGCATTCATTGATAGGTGTAAAGAATATTTTAAAATGTATTTTTCTTATAAAAAATAATAAACACACACTATAGCATAAAGAATGGGGATAAATTAAAGCTAAACCTCATGCCCTAGCCCCACAATACATTCACATATATGTTCATAATTTTAGTAAATTTTACATGCGTAAAATCTATAATTTTCCATTTTTCTTGATTTATCTTACTATTTATTATTAATTTTTATCTAATTTTTCTAAGAAAGGATATTAATTCACACTCTAAACCATCTTAACATTTAATTTTATTCCACTTGAGCAAGATTTGATTGCCCAAAATAGCGAAATACATCATTTTTCTCTTAGAAACACGCTATTCAGATTTTCAAAAATTAATAACTCATGATTACAAATATGAGTTCTAAATTTTATGACACACAGCCCTCAAACATATTGTAACCAAGCTTCAAAAAAAATTTCATTGCATATGAACAATATTTACATCATGAAATGTAAAAAAAAATCAAATTTTCATTAAAAAGAGGCTTATCATTTTTTTAAAGTTTTCGGGTTTCAATAATGAATTTCTGGACAGCCATCAAACTTGCCATTGATCTTGAAATTGCATTGGTCATCACTCCTCAGTGTCGACATGATCTCATGACAATCGGATTCAAGCCAAACAATCGGTCTTCATTCCGATTTCTTTCCATTCATTCGTGCATGAATTGTTATTGCAGGATAAAGAGGGAGGAGAGAGAAATACTGATTTTGGTTCTCTCTCTACATTCCAATTTTTTCTAATTCGAGATGGACATTGGCAAGTGAAAAAATCAAGTAGGAGGTGACTATCTTCCGATTATATCAATCTTTGACAGCCTCCATAGCTCGTCTCTTCCCCAATCATCATCTCAGCATGCAGGCTCATGGCCTCAACATTTTCATTTTTTTTCCAAAAAAAATGCCCCCCTCTCTCACACAAAATTTTTGGCCACTTAGGGAGGGCCCAAAGGCTACACCCCATCAATCTTAAAGTTATTTTACATTGCTTTTGGTCCTTCATGCCCAGCCTTTGGCTATTCCTGCATCTAGCTACCAATTTCGGTTTTGAAAATTTTTGCATGTCCATCTCAAAGTCCCACACTACTTGAAACTCGTTTTGCTTCATTTCAACACTCAAAAAATTGTGAAAAATCCACAACCACTATGAATTCTGTCTTTCAAAGTAATTTGAATTTTCATTTTTCACAGCCACTAAAATTATCAGATCCGTGTCCTCTGCTTCCTTTGAACTCTAAATCACACCTTAAATTAACATCATTTGGCACTTTTCTAGCTCTTCCATGGTTGTAGAATTTTCCCTCATTGGCGACCAGAGGATATGGCGACTCAACCTATTGAATCCACAAATTCATCTTTACATAAATAAACCAAAAAATAGCATCAAGCTGCTACAAGGAAAGATACACAACAAAGCACAATCACATCTCTCACCCTATCCCTTGACAAAATCAAGGCATGAAGATCCATAAGGAATAGGCCAAGTGTAATTTGACAAAGATTCAAAGCTAGTCGCTAACCAACTACTCCAACACAAACTAGCTAAAAAGAACTATCAAAAGAGACACATTAAGTGGTGATTTGACCTACCTACCTAACCTAGGATGACTAGACCAGGAACTCCTACTAGGTGAGGACTCCTATTATAGAATGGTATTGCATTTTTAGTTACTTTTGATTTTCCACTTTTGATACTTTTGGACTTGTTATTGAGGCGTGTAAAAAGGAGGGAGTTAAGTGTATTGTGACCCAAGGAGAACAAGGCATTAGCCTCAAGTCCTATCTTGGTACCCAAGAACCTACCAAGCTCTTGCAAGGCGACACTAAATCCTTTTCTTTTTTCGCTCACTTTTATTTTCACTCTAGTCATCCTTATTTATTTTTTCAACTAAGTGTCACCCCTAGGAAGACAAGGAATCGGCCCGTGGGTCATACTCTCGTCCCTAGGAACCTACCAGGCCTTTGCAAGGCAATGAGCATCTACTTTTGAAAATTTATTTCTTTACTTTTTTTTTTGGTTCAAGGGTTAGAACCCCTTTATACACACCTCTGTAGACTATATTGTCAAATATATTCATTGTTTCTTCTCTTTCTTTTACTTGGCAGGCTTCTCGATCTACCTCATAACTAATAGAAACTCTTAGAAACAGATGCCTAGTAGGCTAGCAAGTTAGGACTTCTCTAAAATAGAGCTCTTTAAATACCTGACAACCTTTTCACAGGAGATGGACAATCGCTTAAAACTCCCCAAACACACCTAATCTAATCTTGTGACTTCATAGCTTAACTTGCTGGTCCCTAAAAGAAGAAAATTCCCCACAAGAGAAAAATCCCAACAAGAGTACAAAGAAGGACAAGGGCAAGCAAACCTCAGAAAGTACTAGAAAAAATGAGGTCCAAAACCTATGGTGTACACAATGCAATAACCCCAGCCATGTTCAAGTTGAATGTGTTCTAAAGTAGAGGTGGTGTAGTATTTGTAACATGGACACTCATTACAATGTTTACTATTGGTACAATGGCAAGTACTAGATGGCCTGCCTAGGAGGATGGCAAGGTATTGGATCATCCTTTTCTGGCCAATGGACCAATCAAGCTCAGACACCTACAGTTGCTTATATAAATCAGGAATAGTAGCAACTTAGCAATGATCATAGTATTCATAGAAAAGAAGAAAGAGGCCAAGGAAAATTTCAGCCATTCTCTAAATATTGTTTCGTCTGTATGTAGGAAGGACATTGGAGATCTGAGTGTCTAGAAGCTTGGGTATAAGGAAAGGATAAGGTCTAGCACCTATGCTTAGAGCCCACATAGTTGAAATCAAGAAATTGATGAAGTAGGATGTTCATGCGGTAACCCAGTCCCGAGAAAACATACAAGGGAGTTGCATTGAAACCCACAGGCATTTCATGGGTAGAGCAAGAGAAAATTCACCATCAAGTGGTAGACTGGTTAGCATGAGAGCCGACTACGATGAAATATTTGCCACCTCTGAGCTCTAGTCCGAAAGTTAGACTTGCAAGTTAGTTAGGTTGCTCATCCTCCACAGTAATGGATAATCACGATGCTAAAACCCCGATAGGAATGAAAGGTAGCCACACTATGATGAATTATTTATAGTCTAACTAGCAGTAGGATACATATACCCCACCAGCATAGGGAGTATAGCAAGGTATGAAGATAAGTCCATGCCCATGATGAAGTCACCCAAAGCCCAAAATGACCAATAGGCTCAGAGTTTGTGAAGTCTAAACTACAACATGAATATGAGGGGGTAGTACCGACCCCAAAACAAGAGGGAAAAAAAGTGATTTGCAAGGAAAGATCAGCAACCTAGTGGAGTTAAGAATTCATATGGTCACCCCGGAATTCACAAAGAGAAGTAGCCAAAGGATTATCTTAACAAACAAAAGAATCGTGTACTGAACAATCATCTTGGTAGGGAGCATAAGAAGAATCTAGAAGATCACCCTGAATTGTGACATAATAAGACTATGGAGACTAATCTTGAGGTAGTAAAAGCTAAAAAATTGATGTTGAGCTTGCAGCAGCTAAAGGGAACATGCTAGCGGTTTTAGTTGTTCTGGACTCATTCGAAGGATCAATCAAATGGGGGTGAGTGAATATTACTATTCCATTAGAACACTTTTTGAATCTTGTACCAACTTTCAAGCATCACCTATTGAAGATGATTCAACCTGAGCAACCAATGTTACCAAAACTTGAGGTAGAGCCTATGACTACTAATGCTTTGAAGGTGACTGTTCGAAGAATCCAACATGAGTTAGTACCACCAAGCCCATTGTCTAATCCGATACCATTTTGGTAATTCTTGTTTGGTGTGAAGACCAAATCATCTAGAATGTCTTGGTCAAAAGCAGATCCAATATCAACATCATCAAATTGGAAACCTATCAAGAATTGGGACTAATGGATTGGGAACAAGTCCATTCCTAGTCAGAATGGAGAATCAGCAAAGGGTGAGACCACTTGCTATCATATAGTCTATACTTTTGGAAATTTCTACAATTCAATTCTTGGTTTCTTTAGTTTTGTTGAATATGGAGCACACAATCAAAGATTGCCACCTATTGTTGGGAAGGCCTTGGCTCTATCAAGCAAGAGTAGCCCATAATTGGAATAAGGGATGGCATTGTTATAGACCCCACCAAGGTGGCAGAAATCATGCAAGATACGTTGTTGCTTGCTGGACTCACCATCTGCACTACTCAAATTATTGGGGCAAACCTAGTGGCATGGTTGCCACCCATGACTTTTAGTGCACTTGGTCATCCCCTTGAACAAATTGGCACGTGTGACAAAACTAGTCTTTTAGTGGAATCAAGAGGTGGACTTAGCATTTTGTCACCTTATGCTATTACTTTCTAGAGCCCCAATCATGATCCCACTAGATTGAGAGAAATCATTTTATTTATTTGTTGACACCTCTAATATGGCTATTAGTAGTGTGTTTATGCAAGAAGACATCAGTGAATGGCTTCGGGTAGTATTTTATGCAAGCAAGAGATTATTCAATGCATAAAAGAATTACTTAGTCATGGTAAGAGAATGCCTTGGCATGATCTAATCCATCAAGAAGTTTTGGTACTATTTTCTCGAGCATGCTTTTGTTTTTCATGTCACAGATCATTTAGCTTTACTCTATTTGGTTAAGTAGTTAAATGCCACTACATGACTATTGCGATGTATTTTAATGTTACATGAATTCAGATACTAGGCGATATATTGCTCTAGAGCCCAGCACATGATTACCAACTTTCTACCATGCCTTGATTTTGGAGAACTCCCACTTGCTATTAAATATGAGCTTCCAAATGCCTATTTATTTGTAGCCACAATGGATTTACTAGAGCCTAAGCCACCTATCCCTTCATGGACATGGTATAAAGAAATGATGACTGTTCTAGAGAAACTAAAGTGCCCTCACCCCATCTCCAGAAGGATGAACAAAAATGACTAGCTCTTCAAAGCTAGCATTTTAAGGCCATACTGGGCTAGTTGCATTATTGCACTCTCTCTAGAGTGATAAGAAGAGTAGACCTCCCAACAAAGTAGCTTGTTGTTCAAGAGGAAGCTCACCAAGGGATTTCCAGTTGCCACTTTGCTGGGAAGGCAACAATTTGCAAAACCCAACAAACTTGTTTGTGGTAGCTAGTGGGTTAGGTTGGTGCTAGAGATTGCTTGTTACTCTAGCCAATCCTATCTTTGGAGCCCTTTCAAAAATCGGGTTTGGTTTAATCTCATTGGCAGTAGCTTATTCAAGAAACAAGTACATCTTGACATCCATTGATTATTGAACGAAATTGATAGAAGCATGGGCTCTACTAGACAACACTACTAAATTAGCTACTAAATACCTATTCAGAGATATCTTCATAAGGCATGGTACCCCTATTGAATTAGTCAATGACAGGGCAAACATTTTATCAATAATGTCATCAAAGAACTCACCTCACTTTTTCTGATTGTATACACGATTGTATATAAAAGTCCTCCCCTTATTATCTGCAAGCTAATTGCTCAGTAGAGTCGATCAATAAGGTGCTCTGTAAAATTTAATCAAGTTGGAAAATCATAATAAAAAAGATAGGGATACCAAGATTCCCACACTACTATGGACCTTTCACACATGTTTTAAGGCTACTACTAGAATGACCCCTTACCAATTAGTATTCATCCTGGAAGCCATTATATCTTTGGAATATGTAGTACCCAGTTTATAGATTGTGATATAAGGTTGACTCATTCTGGAGGAACCCCTTCCATTCTAGATGGAAGCCATCATAGAACTAGAAGAAGCCCACATCCATAGTGTCAACATTTTATCCAAAGTGAAGGCCATAAAAAGCATCAAGTGGACATGTTTTCCAAGAAACAAATTTTCCAAAAGGGCCAACTCATCCTAATATTTAAGACCAAGATAGGAAAACTTCTCAGAAAGCTCAAAGTACGATGGACCAGTCCTTTTTGGATCTTTCATAAATTCGAAATTAATTCTTTCTATTTGATCGATTTACAGGGTAAACTGCTGCTAAATCTTGTCAATGGATTTCGACTGCGCCATTATCATCCTGAAGGCTTCTAGTGCTCATTCTCCATCGAACTGGATTCCCTTACCATTCCTTTGTGATTGGATTTCAAAAATTGTCTTCCATTGGTTGCCCACTTGTAGATTGACTTGGATCCCAATCACGGTGATGTAGAGTTCATTTATGAACCCCACTCATTTTTTTGTACCATTGATGGTGGCATGGTATCTCGAAAAAAAAACTTTCATCATGCCCTTTTATGGCATGTTTACTGACGTGGAGTACATGCACTGGCCATAGTCCCTTTGCATTAACTCAACGGCCTCTTAAGAAAGTGTTTTCCTTTCAATTTCCTTATTTGTCATCTAACACTTGTACTCATTGCCTTGTTTCTCAAATGTTATTTCACTTCTTTTGCATTCTTTACATATCACCTTTCTAAGTTCTTCCTTCCATGACTACTTCCAAGCTTACAACTGAGGAAGTTTGTCCTCCTACCTATTGAGATGGCAATCTCAACATGTGCAAACTTTGCTGGCTAGATGGGTCCACACATCTATGCTTAGCATATCGATGCTCATTATGATCCTTACATAGCCACTAACTTATCACCTATTATATTTAGTTTGTTGCACCTACCTACAT
The DNA here is from genome assembly GCF_053477565.2 of Lygodium microphyllum. NCBI lineage: Eukaryota > Viridiplantae > Streptophyta > Polypodiopsida > Schizaeales > Lygodiaceae > Lygodium > Lygodium microphyllum. The sequence goes on from NC_141139.1 coordinate 94,055,423, forward strand.
CTAGCATAGTTATAGCACCAACTGATTAATATAGTTCATTATTCACTCTTTGACTTAATAGGCCAATTTCCTCTATATTGTATCTTATTTATATTTTGTGTACATTGTATTGTGTGAAAAAGAAGAAGAAACTAGAAAGAAAACATTTTGGCCTCCATCTCTCTTCTTGTGCTCTTGAGGGAGCTTCCCCTTTGTGTATATGGTGTGTGTTTGGCGCATTGGGGACTCACTAGTAGTAATAAGGAGACGTCACCTGCATGCAAGAAATATATGAAAATACCCCTTATCTATTCCATATTTATGGGACCTTACCTTATAAAATGTACATTCCTTCCCTTAAATAACCCCCCTCCCTTACAGTCACGTGGCACCATATGGTAAACCCTAGTGGACCCCCTGGGGTTTGGCACAGCAGCTCAAGCAAGCCCTTTCACCATGCAATTCATGACATGGTATTAGAGCAATGCTACTCAGAGAGCTAGTTGTTGAAGGTTAAAGTGAAGGAGAAGAAGTAAGAAATCGAGCAAGCAAGCAACGACTAAGAAGCTCTCCTATTCTTCCACTCTTTCTCTTAGATAGAGCCTATGGAAGCATTGAAAAAAGGGTGGAGCAACAATATAAAATTAGTGTGAGATTTGTGAAAACATAGCATTGTATTTTTTTCATATAGGCCCTTTAGGGATTTTTCGCTACTTTTTTGTCCATGCAAGGCCATTTCGGACATCATTTTAGACCTACAAGGTTGTGGACAACAATTTCATGATATACTATAATTTCGATTGTATCAACTGAAAGTGGGTGAATAGGTTATAGATTTCAAATCTATAAGTTTTGAGGTATTTTTTAAGGAGCAAACATAAGTTTTATCTAGTAACAGATTGTAGACTACATGTACAATTGAGCAGTTTAGATAAAAACACTGCTTGGTGTATTATTGTGCACTTATTATGAAATGTTGTAAAAGACTTGCTTGTTATTTTATATCAATTTTGTGATAATGATAGAGAATAGCGAAATCCCCATCATTGAGAAGCTAAATAAGAAAAACTACCCATCATGGAAGTTTTGTGTGTGGAACTTTTTTTATTAGAAAAGGCCTATTTGAGTTTGTTCCAGGTAAAGAAAAGGAGACAAACTCGAGTAATTATGTGATTACAAATGAGTTAAAGGCATAGAAAGAATCAAATGCAAAACAATAAGGTAATCTATTGGCTATTTTTAGTAATTGAGAACACTATATGAGGATATATCAGAAATATAGAAACTTGAAGAAAAAGAAGATGCCTCTAAATGAGTATGTTTTGAAAGTGAGAAACATTGTAGATGCCTTAGCAGCTATTGATGCAATGACAGATGATGATGATTTGGTTTTATCTACCTTAGGTGGCCTTAATAATGAGAAAGCTTGTCACTTCTATATATATATATATATGGAAGTTCTTTCCAGTTTTTGATGAGTTGGCTCTCTCATGATTATAGAAGAGTCAACATGCAGGGTGAATCATCTGAAAGAAGAAGTGAATACATCTAAGCATTTTACCCAAGTTTAGAAAGCGGATGTGGTAGATCCTCTTCAAGAGGCCATGGTATGGGATGTGTTGGTAATAACTAACAAAACATGTTGAATAAGTAGTTTTGTGAAATATAGGTTTCAAGAGGCCGTGGAAACTTTAGAGGCATGGGGAGCTCTAGAGGAAGGGGTGGATAGCACAATAGAGGTTCTAGCAATTCTAAAATTGTGTATCATTATTGTCGCAAAACAGGTCACATTGTAGATCTTTGTTATGTTAAGAAGGATGATATCCACAGGCTAAGTTGTATCAAGGAAACTATGCATCGTCTTCATGACCGAATGAAGACAAAAATGAGCATATGTTTGCTATGTAGCATACGATGAATATTGCTACAAGAAAGGGAACACATAATGGTGTATAATATGTTGATTTAGGTACATATAATCATATGACAAGTCATACTGAATGGTTTGGAGAGATGCACGATTTACCAAATCTAGGTTATGTGCAGATAAGTGATGATTCATATCACCTAATTTCACACATTGGAAAGGTTCCCTTGTCCTTGTATATTCTAAGAAGTTAAAATTTTGATTTGTATTGAATTGATGGAACCTCTAATCGATAAACATGAATGCTAATTCTTTGAAAAAAGTCTTGAGATGAAATTACTAAAAATACTTTATGTAATAAAAATAACCAAGAATTTGGGAACTAGTGAATTATCGCTAGACAAGGACCCACAAAACTCAAAGATCATCACGGGAATTGCTCTCAAAAGTAGATGTCTAGGAAAAACAAACTCTTGTTTAATTGTATCTCAGGCTAGATCCCAAGGGAAGAGTAATCCAAGAGGATTATTGGAAGATATGGCCACTTACGCTAGGTTTAGCCTTGATATTGTTGGAAATAAATTCGTTGGAAGTTTGTGTATAATGAATTTGAAGTAAGTTGTTTGTGATTGTAAATTAGGTATTGATCTTTTCTAAATTATCAGGCTAAAAGATGGATAATCGAGTACTGATCACCAATTGAGGCAGTATTTTGATGGGCACAGAACGCCAACTGAGGTAGTGTTCTCTGATGGTGCTAGACCTCCCCAAGGTTAGTGTGAATAAAACCTACTCCAAGGGGTTTTTGTTTTCGTGTTAGTGAGTGTAGACCAATCACGATGTGAAAGGTCCTATTGTAGAGAATCCTAGGTGGCAGGAGGAGGTGGGGATACCAGGGGGAACTCTGGTCATAAACTCCTTAGACTCTTACTATGACCTCTCAATTACCCTTTGATCCAGATAGTACTCTAGAAGTTCCAATACTAGTCTAGGAATTGAACTTGGTGAGAATAATACCTTTGGGTTGATATTATGTTTAGCCATGACAAAAAACATTGTAAAAAGATATTTTTCTTAAAGGGAATATTAAGAAAGAATTGCTTACACTATTTTTGTGTTGTGAAATAAAGACGTGTAATGAATTTGTGCCAAGAGATAATCAAAGAGGTTTTTATATGTCAAACCTAAAGTGATAGGTGATTAGGTAATTAAAAATACTTTATCGAGGGAAGCAAGTGGATGGATCCCCGACGTGTTTAGACCTACGGTTGGGTGGACTTGGTAAGCTGAGAGCTTTTCTCAAAAGGAAAAAGTTACGTTCATAAATAGGTAAATGAGTGACCACTAGATATTAAGAAATCCAACTTGTATCATTTTAGGGGACCGGAATGGGATATTGCCTTGTGGGAAAAAGGGTTGATATGCCACTCTCCCCTTGGTCTCCCATTCTCTTTGAAGGAAGTGCAATGCAAGTCCACTTTAGTTTGAGTAATCTTAGAAGAAGTGGAAACTCAAATTACTGATACTAATAACCCGACCGTTTAGTAGGTGACTTGACCAATAATATGAACCTAAAACTTAGGTCAATCCTCGTAGGAATGGCTAGAACTTCCACTATGAGGTAGACTCAAGCAAGCCTAGATATCAAACTTCGAGGTATTCCACAGAATCCCAAATGATGTTGTTTAGGATATCTCTTGATGGGCTACTAAGAACATGCCAACAAATAAGCGGCTTGGGTAGGCACTTTACAGTTGATATTAGAGCCTACGACTATTGATATAGGATATGGTGCAAGTATAAAAACTAATAAAGATTTATAACTACATCATAATATATCTTTTCCTTAAGTTGTGAATTCTTCTCTTGTTAATATATGTTCTTTGATTTTTGATAGAGGGACAAACCTTGGGAATGATCCTTGATTTTCTAAGTCATGTTTATGTCAGTAATGCACTCATCTAGTTTCAGCTAGAGAAACTAGATGATGTGAATATTAGATCAGATATACAATCCTTCGCCCTTGTATTATAAAAGAAGATGGATGTTAAGTAGAGGGTACTATTACATTGATGCAAACCGTCTTGCTTACCTCCATAACAATTTAAATAGGCTAAGATGGATGGAAACCCTTAAGGTTGCCAAGATTTATCTATTCTATGAGGGCAGAGTAAACTCGAACATGTTTACTAGAGGAGGACAAGTCAAATTAAATCAATACATCTATGAGGAGGTCACAAAGGTTATATCGGTTGACCGAGTACTGGTTGTAGGTCGCTCCAGTTGCCACAATTACAAAAAAGATAGAATACTTGATCTTCCCCTAAAATATAGATTTTTGGATATCCATTCCCAGAACACTAATTACTATGTAATGGATGTATCACAATGTCATGCCTAGATTGTAGTAGGGAATCCTCTTCCAAGAATAATATAAGCCCTTGAGCTACTTGAATAATGTATTCCCTTCCTATTGACGTAAAGAATTATTTTTGTCCATTCATTATAATCAAAATTGGTTGTCACCTTAGCAATTGAGAATAATGAAAATATATTATTTGTTTTTTGAAATTAAAAAAAACTTAATGAATTCTTGATTGGTTAAACCCTAGTGGAAATAGGGTTAACTAATAGTAAATTATTTCAAGGTGACGATTGGAAGAAATTTCCTACATTTCAAGCCATGTATATGTCTACCATGCATTTACAAATAATAAAATAATTCTATAACTATCTCATAGTGAATGTACGGCTCTTATCTCCCTATCCAGAATGGCCATATGGGACAGATTGATACATTGAGATTGATCGCCTCAACTATATCAAAGGTCAACCTTAGGTGAATCCAATGGATGGAGGACTCAAAATCTTGTTGAACTATCTCTCCTTTGACAACCCTGAATAGGATCCCATTCTTCATATTAATTACCGTCTAGATTCCCAAAATCATTACGTATATAGAGAACCAACTAAGTTCGTCTCGATCAATAGAATTGCTATTCTAGGGAATAACCCTCATCATAACTTCTACAAAGAAGGATATCGAGACCTTCCCACTAAATATTGAGATATGGATATACATGCCGCAACTCTAGCTGATAGGGTTTGCTAAGTTACTCGAGATCCACGAGTAAGTCGACATAATTTTTGACTAAAATTAAAACTCTCTTTTAATGTGTAAGCCCCGATCATTATCTAGGAAGACTGAATAGTACATACTTCCTTTCCTAAATTCATGAGATAGATTAAGTTAACATCTTTTTGAATATTATTACGTGGAGAAAATTTTGATCATGAATATTTTTTAAATCCCTAGGATGTCACCTCGAACCTCAAGATCACAGAAGCTCAAGATAAAAAATTTCTTCCCAAGGAGTACAAGCCACTAGAATTTGATGGTAAAGGCAAGGATATTCCAACTCAAATTGGCAGAGATGAGACAAGATAGTTTGTCTCACACAAAAGAGTCAAGGTGAGACAACTATCTTGAGTGGAAGAGTCAAGGCAAGACAACTTGTCTCAAGTGGAAGAGTCAAGGTGAGACAACTTGTCTCAAATTGAAAAAACACTAGAACTGTCTCAATTTGGCAACTTGAGTTGGTGCTCCATGTGACATATTAAGCAGAGAGACAATGGTTATCTCTTGAGGTGATTCTACGCCTTGGCTCGAGGTGGAGAATTCTAGATGCATCAAGGTAATGTTGTGCAGGCCTCAAGTTAAGAACTTGGCTATGGCTCAAAGTGGCTCTATTGGGTATGTATCTCGATGAGTGGAGAGGTGGAAATGTCTCAAGGTGATGCCATGTCTATTTCTCAAGTTGAGATCTTGACTATGGCTTGAGTTAGTTTGCCATGGTTGTTCGTTCCAATTCCTTGGTAATTTGATCAAAAGCACAAAAAGTTTTTTATTTTCTTGTCAATTAAGTAAGGTGCTGGTTTTGAGTGCCCAAGTAAAGAGCTTGTTTCATGAATGCCTCAAGTGTTCAATTGTCTCAAGTGTGAGTTGGATTTTTCCTCAAGTGGATGTGTAGATACTACTCCAATCAGATATGAGATTGTTGAACTCTTACACTCAAGACACTCTTGTTGCTCAAGAATTTAACCAATTTGGGGCATCATATTGGCTTTCACTCACTCGCAACATTGCCATTTTTATCACTGAGTGTGACCTCCCATTTCATACAAAAGATCATGGAAGAGATGCATTCTTGCCACACTACTCATCACCTAGGTGTTTTCAAGATCTATGAAAAAATTGCCAAGAGTTTTTACTAGAAGGGCCTAAGGAGGGATGTCAAAGACTTTATCTCTTGATGTGTTTTTTTATGACAACAGAATAAGGATGTAACCCGGTCCAAGCACCACCACCATAGAGTAGAGGGTAGTTGTACTCAGAACCAACATAGGTGGATACAAACATCCTACTCTACAATCGAGGTCTAGTGTACACTATTTGACATAGTAAAAAAATATAAGAACATATACCAAATATACTCAACCACGAAAATTCCAAAATGTGTATTGCTAGATGAATGCAATACAATAGTCTTGGCAGACATGAAAATAATAGTGACAAATACTCATGAACAATCAATGAAGGGACAACAAAATCTCATAGACTCAAGACAACCAGTGATACATAGACAATGGAAATACTACTACTAGAAGTCGTGACTTAGGACATACAAAAGAGACAACTTTGGTACTATTGTAGCACTCAGAATGCTAGTCAAAGGATTGGTTGAAGGGACACACAAAAAATCTAACAATCAAGCTTTGATCCATTGATCCCTCTCCTAAATCTTCTACTTGGTCAGGCCTCTCCCTTTTATAGCCTATTGCGTATTGTGTTATTCCCTTTTTCCATGTGCAGTACCAATGGTATTTATTACTCCTATACTCATTGGCTCATAAATGCACCATTGGGGGCCCTTTCTTTAAATGATGCTACTACCACCACCTTTAACATTGGCATGCACAATGGACTCGGACCCACAAAATTACTCATTGATGTCATTGTCATCCCTTATCTCAAATGCAGCATCTTGTTGGATTTGTTCTTAGTGTGGAGGTGGGACAATGAGGGCCAAAGGAGGGACCGGAGACAATAAGGAATGAGGTGAGTTGGGGTTGGGGGGAGGCTAGAGGTGAGGTGCTACTAGGCTGAGAGGTTGGGGTCGTAGTGGGGGGAGTGGACTGTATTGGAGGTGGTTTCATTGCAACCAAAGATCTATCACGGTCCAAAGGGGAGGCTATGCGATGTTGTGGAAGATAAGCTTGGCTATGAGCTTTTCCAAGTAGATGGCTCCAAGCTAGATTTGCTGTTGAAGCTAGTCACACTCAAATGTAATCTTTGGGAGGTGGGCCTGCCAATCTTCGAGTTCAATTTTATGCGTGAACTCGATGCTTAGAAGGGGATGGATGGAGTGCCGTTGCTCGAGGGAGAGGGCTTTGAATTTGGTTAGTAGGTAGGGTCTTCAAAAAATGTATCATTGGGTTTAGGATCTTTGCCTCCCTAATCCTTGCTTGGATCATCAAGATTTGGGGATTCTTCTCCCTGATCTGAGTGAGCTTTCTTCTTGACTCTGGCTTTGGGCTAAAGGCTAGCACTCTGATAGCTTTTTGATGCCCTGGTGTAGTGAGCAAGAAGAGATTAAGATGAATCATTGAAAAGTAGTCAAACTATCTTTAGATGTATTTAACTTGTATATCTATTCATTTTTCACATTGATGACTAGTCCATCATACTATAAAGTCATTTATAAAATGCTAGCATTGTCTAGAGAATAGATATCCAAGATACACATGGATACTAGATATCCCACACATTAAATAGAAAAATCCTATATGTGCCATTTAAGTCTCATGGGCAAGCTGCAAAGCCCTAGTAAAAAAGATGAGGAATTGTAAGTGCATAAGAGCGAACGACTAGTCATAAGTGGAAAAGGGTAGAAGGTGCTTGACTGTGAAGTGAAACCCTAGCCCTAATGTACATTATGTGTAAAAATGAATAGAGATCTCATTCTTATATGTGCAAACGATTGAGAGTCTATTTTTCTCTTTCTTCTTACTTACTTCATGATCGCTTGAGAGCGAGGAAGAGAGAGTGAGAGAATGAGTAAGGGATTCAAATAAGAGAAGCTATGTAACATTCCTCCTCCTCCTCCTCCTCCTCCTCCTCCTCCTCCTCCTCTTCCCATCTTCCTATCTAAATAGTGAAAAGGAGAGCACATAAGAGTGCGAGAAAGACATCAAGAGCAAGGGATTGGTTGTGAGAATCTCCATTCGCCACCCTCTTCTTCTTTTTCTTCTTATTCTCTATTCTTATCTGTTGAGATGGCAAGCTCAACATGTGTATATATTAATGGTGGACTACTTGGTTAGATGGGTTCACACATCTATACTTAGCACATCCATAATCATTATGATTCTCACATGGCTACTAACTTATCACTTGTTATATTTCATTATTGCACCTACCTATAGCTAGCATAATTATAGCACTAGACGATTAGTATAGTCAAATAAGCACAGGTTAACTTAGTAGGCCACTTTAATTTATATTGTATCTTATGTATACTTTATGTACATTGTATTGTATGAAAAAGAAGAATAAGAAAATAACAAAAAAAAAATTGGGCCTCCATCTTTCTTCTTGTGTTTTTAAGTGAGCTTTCTCTTGTGTGTATGATGTGTATTTGGCATAATAACTCAAGAAAGTCCCCCCACCACGCAATTCCTGACATGGTATCAAAGGGGTGTAGCTGTGAGAGGTTGGTCTTGAAAGCTAATATTAAGGAGAAGAAGCAAGGATTTGAGTAAGAAAGCATTAGACGCTCTCCCATTCTTCCACTCTTTCTCTTAGATAGTGTCTCTAGAGGCATCGGAAGCGGGGTAAAGCAAAAATTTCAAATTGTTGTGTAAGGAAAGCACTGTGAATTTTGTAGATAAGTCCTTTACGGCTATTCAGCTATCTTTTTGGCCATTTAAGGCCGTTTCAGACCCTATTTTAGACTTCGAAGGTTGGGGACAATAATTTCGGGGTATACTATGATTTCGATCGTATCAATTAAAAGTGAGTACACAGGTTATACATTTCAAATCTATAAGTTTTGAGGTATTTGCAAGGAAGAAAATACAAGTTTTATTTGCAAACAGGTTATAGATTACATGTACTATTGAGTAATTACAATGAAAGATGATGCTTAATATATTATTGTGCACTTATGATAAAAGGTCATAGAAGACTTGCTAATTTGTATCAATTTTGTAAAAATGCTAGAGAATACTAGAAAACTCATCATTGAGAAGCTAGACAAGAACAATTATCCATTGTGGAAGTTTTGTGTGACAAACTTCCTTATTGAAAAAGGCCTTTACGAGTTCATTTTAGGTGAAGAAAAGGAGATAGAGATAAGTAATCCTATGACAATAGAAGAATTAAAGGTCTAAAAAGAATGAAATGTAAAAGACAAAAGGATAATGCATTGAATATCTATCATAATTGATAATATTATATTGGGACATATAAAAAATACAGAAACTTCACATGTAGCTTGGATAAATTTTGAGAACATGCTTTTAGTAAATAAAAGACTGAAGATTCAACTCGAGCTAGATTTGAATACTTTGAAGATTCAAGGAAAGATGTTTGTAAATGCGTATGCTTTTAAAGTAAGAAGCATTGCAAATGGCTTAGTAGCCACATCTTCAGGTGCATCTACTAGTCTTGTAAGTAAAGATAAAGGGAAGAAAAAAGTGTAAGATGGTAATGATGCATCTGCTAGCCATCTAGATTTGATGGAGATTAGTGGTTCAAAATTTGGATGAAGACCTTTGTATTCCTTTAGTTAGGACACCAAATTGTACATAGAGCACATGGTAATGTAAAGGATCCACTAAGGGATCCAATGGTACATAGATCCAGTAAGGTCAAATACCTTATTTAAAAATTTGGTTTTAAAGGTTATGCAACTCACCATTATGCTTATATGGTAAAGATGGTTGAGGATATTGAACCCACTTGAAGATAATGTTGGTCATGCTCATTGGGATGCAACAATGGATGAAGAAGGTCTATGCATTAGAAGCCAATAAGACTTGAGATCTAGCACAACAACTCAAGGGTAAGAAAGTTATTGGCTATAAGTGGGTCTATAAAATTAAGATTATGAAGAGACATTCAGCCTAGTTGCTAGGATGACAATTGTTAGATGTGTGATTACTTTGGCAAAAACTGCTAAAGATTTGGGGTTTGTAGCAAATGAATGTCAAGAATGTCTTCTTGCATGATGAATTGCAAGAAGAGGTATATATGGAGTAGCCAGTAAGTTATACAGATTTAGAGCATTCCACATATGTGTATAAGTTAAAGAAGGCACTCTATGAGGTATATATGGAGTAGCCAGTAAGTTATACGGATTTAGAGCATTCCACATATGTGTATAGGTTAAAGAAGGCACTCTATGAGGGCTGAAGCAAGCACCTAGAGCATGGTTTGACAAGATCAAAGAGTACCTTGTCAACATTGGATTTTACATTTTTAAAGCTAATCACTCACTTTACGTGAGAAAGGGAGAGGTAGATTTGGTTATCATAGTCATCTATGTGGATGACTTGATTATTACAAGTGACAGTGATAATGGGATTGTTGAAGTTAAGGAAATTTTGAAGAAGAAGTTTGAGATGAAGGATTTGGGTGAGCTGAGGTAATTTCTTGGTATTGAGGTGATTAAATGTGATAATGATATATGGTTGTCCCAAAGGAAATATGACTTGGATACATTGTCCAAGTATGGTATGACAACGTGTACGCCTCTTTCAATACCATTGAAGAAAAATGTGAAGTTGAGTACTATGAGATAGAAGACCCTATTACATTTAGAAGAATAGTATGGACTCTAAATTATATGATTATCAAAAGGCTAGACTTGAGTTATGCTATTGGCATTGTCAATCGGTTTATGTAGATACCTAGAAAGCCTCATTTGGATGCAATTAGACATATATTGAGGTAACTGAGGTTCACTTTATGTTATGAACTTATTATGAGACAAGTAATGATATACAAATGTTTGGATACACAAATGTACATTGGATTGGTATCAGGGTCTGATAGAAGATCTACTAGCGCAATCATGTTTTCCCTTGGTACTCAACAATTATATGGAGTAGCAAAAAGCAACCCACAGTTGCTTTATTGAGTATAGAGGTGTTGCTATGGTAGTATGTAAGGTGGTATGGTTGCTAAAGTTATTGGATGATTTGGATGTGTAGAAGATGGTCCAATTGTCATTCACTGTGTGATAATATGTGTAGCATATAGTTAGCTAGGAACTTAGTGTTTCATGCTAGGACAAAACACATTGAGGAGCATTACCGCTTTGTAAGAGAAAAGGTACTTGCAAGAGATATTGACTTGGTATATGCTAGCAACATCCCATCAGTTTGGGGATGATATGCCATGGATCAAGCTAATTTGGTGACCATAGAGCCGAAAACCATTTGTCAAAAGTTGGTCATAAACTTGGCATCCTTGTTGTGCACTATGACTTGTGGTATTACATGAAATATAAATACATCATAAACTAAGTGGCCACTTGAGATATTGAGTCTTTGTGGAAATGAAGTGCGATACATTGGTGAGTCTACCTACCACCACATATATGTCATTGTTTCTTGGTTGTGGGTAGGCCCATGATAAAGTTCATAGTAATATATGTCCATTTTTCCTTAGGGATATGCAAGGCTACAATAAACCGGTTGGTTTAAGAGTATTTTCCTTTGTTAAAGGTGATGATAATTGTACCATTTAAAGCAAGGGATGCTAGTGGCATATTTATGAGTCAATGAGTGTAGGAGTAGTAAAGACCATTGGCATGACACATGGACATAGGGAATATCATAGTAGGTAGTAGGCTATAAAAGGGAGAGATCTATCCAAGAAAAAGGTTCTATAGAAGATTGAGGGATCAAATCTCAATTGTTAGATATTTTTTGTGTCCCTTCAACCAATCCCTTGATTGGCATCTTGAGTGCTACAATAGTAGCAAAGTTGTCTATTTTGTATGTCCAGAGCCACAAATTCTAGCAGTGCTACTACCATTGTCTATGTATCACTAGTTGTCTTAAGTTTATGAGATTCTGTTGTCCCTCCATTGATTGTTCCTAAGTATTTTATCACTACCATTTTCATATTTATTTGAGACTATTTACTGGATTCATCTAGCAATACACATTTGGGAATTTTCTTAGTTGAGTACATTTGGTATTTGTTCTCGTTATTTTGTCTATGCTAAGCATTGTACATCGAAAATCGACTATACAGTAGGATGTTGGTGTCCACTTGTGTCAGCTCTTAGTATGATCACCATGTATTCTGTGTGGTAGTGGTGCTTGGACCCAATTACATATGGTGACTATAATCATCGTTCCTTTTTGGCACACTAAGCTGAACACATATGTGTTACAAGATATGTCAAAGACATGGACATGGAGACCAGATAGCCAAAAGGAAGCAGAGGAAGACCAAAGAAGCCCAAGTCAAAAAGTGAATGAAGGAGCTCATTTTGCCCAGGTAGGAAAAGTGAAGGAGAATGCAAGCTAAAAAGAAATGTAGGAGAGAACCAAAGATTCTAGCAAGGTTCTCTCAAGGATGAAGGAGGCCCTCTTAAGGATCAAGGATGCTCTCTCAAGGATGAAGGAGAACCTTCGAAGGCTATCGCAAGGAAAGCACGGGGGCTGCAATGTAATTCATTTTATAAGAGCTCTAGGTTCCCTCTTGTTCAAATTGTAAAGTCTAAATGAACATAGGTGAAGGGATAAGGAAACTAGAAGGGAATAGAGAAAGAGGACCTTGCCAAGATGCCCAGTCATGTAAAAAAGGGGATGGGTGTCCAAGGAATTTAGGGTTTTGTATATAAATCTGAAAAGTGAATGAGGAGCTCATTCTTTGGTGTGTGGCAAAAGTGGTCTCTTCTTCTCACCTTCTTGATTGCTTATGTATGATTGAGAGAGTGAGTGTGAGGGAGTGAGTGTGTGAGGGTGAGGGATCGTGAAGAAGAAGCTCTCCATCATATCCTCTCTTCTTATTCTCTTCTCTTCTCTTCTCTTCTCTTGCGTGCGGCTACGGAGGACGGAGCTTGAAAGTGTATGCTTAAGGTTTCTTGAGCTTGCATCTCAAATCGTGGAGCTATTAGGTTGCTTGAGGGAGGAGGCTACTCATTCAAACATCAAGGTAAGCTCACTACACATGTGTAGGATCAAAGGCGTGTCGACTAGGAGGTGAGAGATAGCCATTTGTGCTTGCTTGAAACACTTGAAGCAATAAGAAGTCCATGGGTCTTGGCGGTTGAGCATGAGCTCCTGCTCATTTTGGTTCTATTGTCGGGACCAACGGATTTAAGCTTGAGCACTTGCGTGCCACAAATCAAGTGTTGAAGTAGGGTTGCATCCCCGAACTGGTGCTTGAGATAGGTAGGAGATTTGGGTTTTTTAATCTTCAAAACAAGTAAAATTTTTGGGTTTTTGATGAATAGACAAGTAGGAGGAATCATTTCAATACTTGTGTTTTGATTTTTGTTACATTTAGAGTAGGATAGGAGCAAGAAATCGAAGCAAAAAGCTCATTAGGGGAGTTTTGAGGTCTCGAAAATGCCTTTTAGGAGATAGAAAGAGAGGGCTCTAGACCAATAGGAGAAAAGCCTCCGTAACAAAACTTTTATTTTAAAAAGATAAAAATTTATTTTACAAAAAGATACATATATAATAATATTATGAATTTGTATTATCAATATCTATTTTTAGCCTCTTGTATTCGTAATTATGACATTATTTGCATTAATGATATACAGTCCCGACCACTTTTATTTAATAATATGTCTGAATGAATGAAAATGACATGTTAACTCTAAATTCAAATTAGTAAAAAGCTTGGCACATGTTTTTTTCCTTCTTTTCTTTTGTCCCTCTCATGTTTTTTCCTCCTTTGTGGTAGCCTAGTCCTCTCTCTCTCTCTCTCTCTCTCTCTCTCTCTTTATGCTATGGATACAGAAATTCAACCTTCAACAAGGTATCCAAGCTTCCAAATCACATCCGTAACATTGTTTAACTCATTCCAAAAAGATGGAAGATGGATTCCTACAATCATTAGCAAAGGCAGTTGGATTAGACAAAACGTGGGAAAAGGTAAATATATGAGAGCTCATTCATCTCTACTTGAAAGGGTAAAATCCAAGATTTCAAGCTTGGAGTAAATGAGAATATGATAAAAGAGGTTCTGATGCAATATGTGTTTATGCATAGAGAGCTATATTTGGAACCAGGAAGTTCAAATCTTCCAATGCATAAACCAAATTGTAAGAATTTGATTCTTAAAGTCCTTCTTTTCTTGAACTTGGTTTAAGGTTTTCCATTATAACATTTGTTCATTTGTCTTGTAGATGTCTATCCCTCTAATCTTGAGGAATGGCAATCAATCAAGTCTATTGTTGATGTGATGCATGGCTTGATTGGAGAAGAGATGTACAAAGTTAAAAAGAAGATAGAGCTTTGTAGAGAATGGAATATTCTTCTATGACCATTCTTATATTGCTCCCATGCACTATAGCCAATGGGGATCGATATCCTCCCTTCCTTTGCCAGATTTTTCAAGCTTTGAGTGGCCTTTGCCAAGTCTAGCTACTAGTAAGGGCTATAGATATAAAATATTTTCTAAGATACAGAGAGCATTAAAACCTAGTATCCCAAGTAGGCTAAGCAAAGTTACTTTGTTCATGCCTATTAATATATTTGTTGACTTCTTTTCTAATGCTGAGATAAGAAAATCAAAGGCTATGCTTTCAGTGAAGAGACTAATATATGATCATGTTATACAATTTGTTGATGAGGGATGGGACACTAGGACACAGAAGGGAAAATTATATGTAAGATAGATCAAGAATCTTTAGCTTGTAAATATACAATTGCTACTCAAAATTCCATCCTTAGCTTTTATTATAGTAGATGGCATTATGTTGGCGGTATTCTAGTCGCTTTAGACCAAAATCTTGATAGTTTTAGCAAATATCCTATAGTGGATCTTGATGCTTGGTATAATGAGGACATTATTGTAATCCTAAAGGTTAGATTATCATGTACACTACATCAAGTGAGGATGGATTTATAGAATGAAGATATTGAACTATCATACTCATTTGTGATCCAACTTAATAACAATTGAGTAAGTTTTTATTTTATATTATATCCATTTAGGTGTATATCTGATTTTACTTCCTGATTAATAAAAATTTGGAACATATTTTTTTTATAGATATCAACTAGGAGAGAGAAGAATATACAATGCAAGGATATTGAAGAAAATATCTCTTTACTATCAATATAAAATACATGTACAAATTTTTGTCAGCCATTTCCATGACTTATACATAAAGGCTTACAATCTAAGGCAAGGCTACTTTTTTTTTAGGACTTTTCTTAGGAGAAGTGACATCCTTTCTAGGAATCCTTTTGCTTATCTTTGATGCTTTGGTTGCCTTGGGTGTTGAAGGCATAGCTTCACCTACTGTAGTTACATGCATCTCCTCTCCTTCAATGTCCAAGCCCCCACTATTATCCATTCTTGTCGATTGTATACAATTGGCCATTATGTACTTCATGAGCTTTGCTCTTAGTACCAAACGTGCTCATTTGTATAGCAATCCCTTGTAAATTATCATATATTTGTAAAAAAATATTTTTAGTTCATTTTTATTTTTTACAATGGACTATTTTGCAATAAAACTCTATCTTAAAGTTTAGTATGTTTCACATTACCTTGATAAGTTTGTCATCGTTGAGATAAATAAACTGAACCAATCTTCTAGCATTTACAATTACTCTCTAGCCACAAGAGTAACTATCATCTTGATGAGGACACCGCAATTAACAATATAAAGTAAAACTATGAAACTTGTTTATGGTAGTTTTTAGAATAAATTTCCTTAGTATGTTCCAACCATATTAATAAAGACCTTACTACAACTTGTCTATATTGCATTGTTGCAAGTAACTTAAAAGGCATGGGAAGCCTTTTCTCTAGCACTTCAATCAATCTTTTTACAAATCTGTACCAAAAAGACAATAAAATTTAGAGTTACTACTAAATAAAGATCAAAATATTTAGAGTACATGCAATAAAAAGATCAAAATATCAAGGAGACCCTAGATTATATAACTTAAAACTTGGCATTTCCATGGCTTTCTCTTATAGAATTGATGAGGAAACATTGCCTCTCCACATAGTCTATTCCAGTTAGGCTCCAATGAGAATTGAAAAGAAAAATATTTCAATAATCTAGTAAAACAAAATCTCATAAAATCTAACAAAATATCAAATTACTTACTTTTCATTGTATGGAATTAGAAGAGCTCCAAAGATTCAAAGTCAATTGAATTGAACCAATGGTCAAAAGTACTTGCATCAAGCTTACTCCTCCTATAGTATGAGATAGATGGATCAAGAACCTCAATCTTTTGCTGTATATCAAAGGAGAGCTCATGCATTACATACCTAGTAAAGGAATGGAGATAGTAAGCATTAACATGAAAGTCTATTGCTAGAAAAATATGGTGAGTAAAAATAAATTTATGTGTACTATACCTCATCCCAGCAAGAAGAATCAAGTCATTTATTTCTTTCACTTTATTCTTGAGAATTTGAACACAATTAGAGTCCAAAAATACCATATCAGATCTTTTGTTAATATCACCAAGTAAAAATAAATAAACATTGAAGCCCTTAGGGTCAGCCCTTTCAAGAAGGGTAGATAACTTTTCTTCAAAAGATGGGAGTTGTTCTACTTCCTTTTCTTCTTCATTCTTTCTTTTATACTCCCTCCATTTATCTCCCTGCTCTACTGTGGCATTTTCCTCTTTCTCATGTTGTCTTGTGTCCTTTACATACGTAGCATCTTCAACCTTCAAACCACGATCATTTTTCTTCTTTCTATATGGAGGCACATTTAAAATATTGAAAGCCTTCACATTAGAAAGAGAGACTGGCTCAAGGACCTTTAAAAACATGTATCTCAATCTCTTGAGAATTATCATGTCTTTATCCATAAGTGTAAGCCTATGTGCATGAGTGTAAGCCTATCATGTCTTTATCCATAAGTGTAAGCCTATGTGCATGAGCAGCATAGATATAAGAATCTTGAAAACACTCAATCAAAAAATCCTATGTAGCCTCTTGAATACAATTGAGACATGCCCTAGTCCATCTAAAACTATGTAGACTATGCTTGTCACAAATTTCTCTAACAAGCCTCTGGAAAAATAGCTTTGGAATTGCATTGTTCAGTGCCTTCATTGCACTTCTAATCTCCTTAAGGCACCTCACATGTTGTGAGAACCTTCTTCTTGGCTTTGATTTCCTTGTAAGTTTGGAAGGCTTGGAGGACTGATGGATCTTTGAAGCAAGACCTCTAGGATCAACTTTTTTCTTCCTTGTAGTGGTCTTAGTTCTAGCCATCTGAAACATTTAAAAAAATCAAATAATACAAACAAATTAGGAAATATTTCCAAATCTCTCATATCAATTTATCTACAATCACTAAGTAGCAAGAAAACACTAATCACATAGTCTAAATCCAATTTCAATAAAATAATGCACAAGATGTATGAAACACGAGGAGGTCTTTTTGACCAGGGAACTTAACACCATATTGCATTTCATACAACACAATGGAAACATTGTAGGTCTAAGTGTATGAAATGCGAGGAGGTCTTGCATGGAAAAGAGAACATAACACCAGTCATGTTTCATACATCACAATAGAAACAATGTGTTTCATACATGCATGTTCATGCTATAACATTCAAACAACAATATGTGGTATCCAATTACTTAAAAGCTCCATGATTGGATGCTAATACTTCTCTCTTGTAAAGGTCCTCAAAGGCTATAAGATTTGAAAATGACACACAAACATTCAACACATCTATTCTACAAGGGATCTTCACCTAGTACCTTCTAGCAACATTTTTCATCTCACTATCAGGTAGCAAAATTTATATTTCAAGAAATTTATATTTGAATTTTTATTGTTCCACTAAGCTTTTAGACTACTTTTTGGGCTACAATATTTACCCTAACCATCTATATCCTTCTTCATTGAATTTTTTTTAATATTTTGACTTTGTAATATATGTTGTTCCAATAGGCACACATGCATTTGAAAGATTCAAAGAGATTCTTTCACTTCAACTCATTTATTTACTTGAAGCTTGAAGTTAAAGGTCATAGAGATATTAAAAGTTCTATAACCTGCATGTACATGTGCATGACGTATGAAACACAAGGATGGCTAATATGGACAAGAGAAAGCTTGCACCCATTGTCACAACAGAAACAATGCAGGCCTTAGTCGTATGAAATGCGAGGAGGCCTCACATGGACAAGAGAAACCTAGGATCCATTGCATTTCATATGTTTGGCATTTTTGGGGATGATTTGGTAGGACTGTTTAAGTGATTCAGAGCTTACTCATATTTTGGCAAAAAACTTACATTCTTGAGGGTTCGGTGCGTATGCTAGGTGAAACCTTCTTTAGTAGCCTTGCACGGAAGAAAGATTTTGTACTACGATCAGATTAGCATTGTGTTGGTGTGGTTGAGCATAGAGAGGGCTTTAACTTCGAAAAAACTCTTTTGTGGTTCAGAAATTGGGTTTATAAGGAGGTTGGTTTACACGTGTGGTTGATGTAATGCGTAGTTAATTTCACACATGCGACTATAGACCGTTTTGCCTGGGAAGTTGTGCCACATGTCACTTATTTTTTCGGCATGATAGCACTTTTATGGCTCCGATTTTTAAGTTTTTACCATTTTCTTTTTCATTTTAAGCACATCTCCTCTGAATTAGTGCAACGTACTTTTTGATCACGTGTGGTGATCGTTGGCATATATATATGAACACTCAGGTTTGGGTTTTGGTTACTATTTCTTTCACGTATGTTGTCTTGTCTTCGACCAACTATTTATCTTATAAGCATCACAAGCCAAACCAAGCATATTCTTGCAAGAGACCATTTATTCTTAGGAGCAAGGCTTGCAAAGGTCAGGTATCACACTTTTCTCAATATTTTTCTCTATAACCCTAAATTTCGAGGCATTGAATATGTTAGTTGGTTTAAGAGGAGAAAGATACATTAGGGACTTAGAAATCTTGTAATGGTTTTACTTTGTTTTTCTAGCAATATTGGTCTAGTACACATGTTAAATGATGGGTTTTAATGAAGATTTTGGATGTATAAAACGTGAATTCGTCAAGTTTTTTTGTATAGGTGACGTGTGAAATGCGACTTTGTGAACTATGAGGCGGTTTGAATCATTGTTTACCCATTTCACGAGTCCTGAATGCTAAACAAAGTTTGATCGATGAGACTTGAAATTTCATGCTTTCTCTGCTGCATAATGTTTTAATTCATTTCATTCATCTTGTATTTCTTAATATCTTACATAACAAACACGTTAAATTTGTCAAATTACAAAAGGAGTGCCTTATAGATTTTGACTAATTTTTTTTAGCAATCTTTCTTTAGTCTACATGATATGAGCAAATGTGAATTTGTATATTATGCCCCTAATTTTTATTTTTTATTTTTTGGATTTTCCTTTGTGAGTAATCAGGATGACTAAAAGGAAGTTGTCTTTACATGGAATGGAGGAGGAGGATATGGAGGATATCTATGATGAAAAGTTGTTTGATTTTCTTCATGCAACTGGAAATTCATCTAGATTTATTTACATCAGAGATAAGGCTCAATGTTTCCTTTGATTTGCAAGAGATTTTGAATGATCTTGAAGATAAACTCAAGGATTTTAGGGTGTTTTATGATAGACATGTGGAAGGCCTAGAGATTGAGGGATTTGTCCATTATGACGATGTAATGGAAGCTTCCAATGTTGCTAGAACAACTTTGCAAACAAGGTTTAGCCTTATTGATGATGAATTCAAGAAGTGGAAAGAAATTTTCCATTTTCATCAGAATCAGTAACAATGTTTTCTTGTATAGAAGGATGTTGGATTTCTTGTATGTCTTCAATATATGGATAGTTGTTCTTTAGATACAATACAAGAGAAGAAGATGGAGGATATTGCATGCAAAGACAAAGAAGTTGAAGAGAAGGGTGAAATGTTTCAGGAGGATATTGAGAACCAGCTAGTGCAAGGATTCAATGTTGCTTTGTTTAAAAGAGAGAACATTACAAAAGTGGAAGAAAAGGAGATAGAGTTGAGTGTAGATATTGAAATAGGTCCTCTTGAATGTGTCCCAACATTTCCCAGTTATCTCATCGATAAAAAGAGATATGTATTGCTAAATGATATTCAACACTTTTTTATCTTAGAGAAGATTATTGCTTGGCAATCCTTGCTACATGGGGTCAAAATGATAAGAATTTTATAGGTTATGAAGAGGAATTGCTAGCAACTCTTGATGTTGAGGGAGAGAATTTTCAAGACAGTTCTGTAGCCTTGCATTCTTGTATTAATCATATCGTGGAATATGAAAATAAGGGGGGGATATCTAACGAGGAAGAGTATTTATAAATTCAATAGAGAGTTGGTATTGATAATATAGGGTATGAAGAGAAGTTGAAGTCTCCATTAGAGGAGAAACCAAAAAATTCAATAAATCTATATGATGATTGTCTTCTTGAAGAAGATGAAAACCCTAAGGTATGAAAGATAATTCTAAGATATCCATTGTGATTTATATTAGAGTATGTTATGCATTATAGACAAATATTTTTGGATATTTATCTGACATCTTATACTATTGTGATTTATTGTGTAGGTAGGAATTGAAGATGTAGACAACTTTCTTGGAAGAGCCAAGGGCTCAATGCCATTGAAGCTTGGTAAAAGTCAAGGCCTTGGTCATTATATTGGAAGCTTAAATAATCAAACAGTTGCAATTTATCATAGCAGGTTGTCAAGCTCTCCAAGCTTACCAATAATGGATTTGAAAGCTATCTCCAAGGTGATTGGATCCCAAGCTTTCAATAGAGGTTCAAACAGCATAATTTTGGTGGAGAAGAAAGAAGCTGTAAGAGTTTTTGGCTTCATGCCTGGATACAATGGATCTAGGGCAGGATACTTTCGAGTTCTTGCCTCTTATTTGCTCTCCCATGTAGGATATGCCAAGAATTTGAAGCTCCTTCTAGGCTATAGGAAACAAGAGTTCTTGAAATGTAGAGGTCTCATTGAGTGGGATGAAACAAAAGATTCACTTAGAGGACTTAGTGAATTCCCTGAAACTAAAGACTCTTTTACAATAGAGTTAGACTAAAAGATGTTAAGAGTTTCTTAAAACCCATCTTTTTCCATCTCTTTGTCTAGTTTGTAACCATTTAGAATATCTTTGCTTTGCATAAGATGTTAAAAATCCCTCTTTTCTTCATTGGGTAATAGTGGATATAGTCCTTGCCAAAGATGATGTATTACATGATGCAATTGTCTTTGAGCTTGAATTTGTGCCAAATTTGTATATAGAACCATTGAAAGACCTCTAATAAATTTTTTGCTTTGTATCTTCCATCTCCATGTCTTGTGTGTCTAAAGTATTTTGTTCTTGCTTGATAATGTGATTTTTTCATACCTTGGATTGACCAAATAGATAGAGATCCATATTTCTTAATAAAATATGGAGCATGGTTGTATAAAATATACTGCATAGTTAACAAATAAAGAAATTCAATTAGAAAACCCTATATGAGTCAAACAATAATGAGACATACATATGCAAACTTCTTACCATATAGTGAGTGAAGTGTTGATTACCCCAAGCTTTTGTCATTGCCTTTTTAAAAAGGTTCAATTGGTTTTTGAAGTCTTTGAGATCATCATCATTCCACTCTATTTTATCACAATAAAAGAATACTTTGTCTAGTGTTTCCCAAACATTGGCTTTTCTATTCTGAGCTTGTCCATTATCATCATGATCCTTAACTGTGTTATGTAGGCACTTCCATTGATTGTATCTAATAGTTGAGCCACCATTCCTAGAGTTTATTTGACCAAGTCTCTCATGAAAGTCTAGGAACCTTCTAGCCTTCACTCCACCAATAGATGACTTTTTGGGGACACAATTTTCATCCTTAGACTTTTGAAGATCTGGTTCAATAACAACATTACCACCATGCAAACCAATTGCAGATAAGACTTTTTCAATCTTTGTTATAACACCTGTTCTAGATGATAATGGCTTCAGCTTCCATACAGATCCTATATAAATATGAACAAGCTTTTCAATTATTCTATAAAGTGCATGAAGTGTATAGATATGGGCATTCACTAAAGGAATATCTAGGATTGGCTTAAACTATTGATCCTTGTTGTGCCTAGAGGGAGCTCTATTCCAATTGCTTGAGTTCAACTCTATGGTTGGGGACATGCAATATAGGTAAGGAGATCTAGAGTTGGCTCCCTTTGATACATTGTACATACATTTAAGTGTCTCTAAGTCACTAGCTATGTGCCACTCAATATTATAGTTCACAAATCCTTCAACAAATAGCTCTTCTCCTGCTTGCTATCTCTTAATAACATCATGTATTGGTGTTCGATGAAAAACCCAATACAATATATCAAAACCCTCTATATCTACTTCAAATGCTCCTAGCCACTAGATGTTGTGTTCCAATTGAACACTAAATAACATTGAGTGATTACAATGATCTGATGAAATTGCTCTATTCATCAAGGTAATAGAGACCCTCTCTAATTTTATACATTTTAGAATCTCACTATCATAAAGTTTAACCATAAATCTAGCCACTCCTTCTGCCTCTTCTAGTGACAAGCCATAAAATCTAATCATTAAGCATTGGAGGGTGGAAAAGTCAAGGAAAATATTGTTAAATTCACTGAATACAACTTCCTTTTTCTTGCTCTTGAAGCTAGCCTTAATATGGAAAGGCTCACCCAGAATCTCCATTACCTTGTTATTCACTCTTTGTCTAATAGTTCTAATCATAGATGGCCTTGGAAGTATGCAATTACGTACTTGTCCTTGCTTCATATTTGACTGTAAAAGATGAAAAAGTTGTATATAACCATCTCGACTGATACCAATATTATCTAGTGTCTTCTGCACTAACTTATTATTCAAAGAGAGATCCTTTATAAATGACTCCAAGCATTGTTTCTTTGCCTTATTAAAATTCTTCTTTTCCAAAATATCTTTTGAAACTACTGAAGGAAGAAGATGATAATAAAACTAAGATGCTTTCAAAGAAACTCTTTCACTTGCATTCAATTAAAGAAGAGACCTAAACAAAATCAACATCACAAATCAATACAATTAATTATAAACAAAGTTATATTTCATATTTTTAAAGTGGAAAAAAAATTGTACCTTGCTACTTGGATTCTTTTACTACAATCACCTCCTCCTCGTCCTAAGAGTCTCAATATTTCTAAGAGCCTTTTGTCAATTTCAAAGTCCTAAAATAGTTTGCTTTCATTGATAAGATTTGATGCATTTCTCCAACAAATGAATCCTCTATTGATACTGCAGTAACTCATTTTTATGCTTTAATAAAAGATGGTTCTCCAATTTGAGGACATCCTTTTCTGCAACCAATTTAAGTGCATAGCCTAGAAACCCATTATAACCATCACGAGTAAACCTCAACAATGAAGAGCTATTATAGAAAGGGGGAGTACTATTTTTGCTAGAATCTTTGTGATATAGCCTACCATCTAACCAAAGATCAAGATTCTTCTTTCCTTTAAACCTGAATATATGTTTTGTAGACTCTGTAATAGTAATGGGTTTTGTTCTCTTCCTTATTGGTTCATACTCACTATTCAACTCAATATGAAGATGATACAGAAGCCTTTTACTAGAGCTACATAGATAATTGGATGATTGATCCATAGCTAAGGATGTGATTAGAAGATTGGATTAAAAAAGTATGAGAATTAGAAACAAGAAGGAAAACAAAGAAGAAACTAGTAAGGATGGGAAAGAAAGAAGAGAGTGAGAATGGAGGGAAGTAATCAAACATTGAACAAAATTCAAATTGAATATTAGTTTTCATTTTAATGAGGTTGATCAAGATCTTCAATAATGACAATCTTTGTCACCTTTATGGCGGCCTAGATTTCTAGGTTTGATGTGACTACGAGAATATCACGACAATGACTTATTAGTAATTTTTGATATATTTAATTACCAAAATCTAAAAGTTTTTAAAATAAAAAATATTTTATTTTCTAAAATATTTTCTCTCTCTAGGATCATTTACATGACAGTTTTGAGCCTCAAAACTCTCCTAATGTTAGGATTTTTGGTATAAAACAAGCCAATATAGGGCAAAATCAAGGGAAAAATGGGCTTGAATCCATCAACAAGGCTTGAGCACTACTGGGACAACACTTGGACATTAGGACACAAGGGATTAAGACCCAAGGAAGGGGGTGAAAGGATCATTTTTTGTTTCTACAGTAGAGAGAGAGAGAGAGAGAGAGAGAGAGAGAGAGAGAGAGAGAGAGAGAGAGAGAGAGAGAGAGACTTGGATCTTAGGGTGAATCGATTAGCCTCCACACAGGAGTTTTTTGTACATATCAGGTACATAGAACCCTCCCTATGTATGCATTCTTACATTCTAGAGCTGCTTGCATGTGGGTGTGGCCAAAATCATTGTCGTTATTTGTGTGTCAGGGCAGACATGGTCCACAGGGGTCCCCGATTCCTAGAATCAAATACTCGGATGTCTGATTCCTGGAAATTGGACATTCAGACTAACTTGACTTGTTTGATTGAATGTCGTCCATCCGATCTTGAAAATTGGACTATCCCTCACCTATCCAATCAGTCTGATTGGGATGATTAGACTCATTAAAATCGGACACTTGGCACTCGAACATGTCAAAATCAGACACTCTGAAATCAGACAATTAAAATCAAATGTTTGACTGTGAGAATCAGACATTGTCAAATCATACCAAAATTCTAATAAGGGAAATTAATAAGCCTAGCACGGGTGAGGTAGAATACCATCTCGCAACTGGGGAGGGCTCCGAATTAAGCCTTGCAAACAAAATTGACCCTAGAAATCATAGTTGGATGACTAGACATGACCGCTGATAGTCACGTTAGCTTTTAGTCCCTATTAGAGTTGTGAATGGCCCCCAGATCCTCGTTTGACTTAAGCAAGCTGAACAATGTAGTACATACCCTAGAGATCATAGAGAGCGTCCAGTGATTGAGTGTAAAGCCCTATTCAGCCCAGAGCTTAGATCGGAGTGTGGAAGCTGCATTCATTATCTCATGTTCGCACCCACATTGTTTTCAACCGAAGTGTGGAAGCTACATTCATTATCTCATGTTCGCACCCACATTGTTTTGGACACTTGAAGTGCACTTGGAAAAATGGAAAGCCTGATTTTGCATAGTGCACGGAAAAGAGTACCATGCACGCATTGAGTAAACTAAAATTAAGGGTTGGTTGTCAATAAAAGGGAACACACTCAGACCTAATTAACAGAATAGGATCCCACGACTAGCCTACAGCATAGGAACCTCACGCTCTCAACGATGGGTCACAGGCCTACTGAAAACAATTGCTATGCATATCCAGGAGCTAACTCTGATACTTTTAATTTCCTCTAAATGATCATGCAAAGAGGTGGATGCCTAGTGCTCAAACATTTTAAAAAACCAGCAGCGTGCAAGTGCAAAACATCTCTTTCATGCTTTTCTTTCTAACTGCTTTGTGCTTCGCTGCAACACCTAGCACCGAAGTGATCTTCGTGCTACTAGGTTTTAATTTTTATCATTATTATTCCGTCCTAGATGCAATGCATATAAAATCAGCAAATTATTCCTCATGCTCAGCGGCATTTAACCATTTTTTCCACAACTCTACCCTCCCCCGTTGATAGTGCATCATTGCATTCATTTCTTTTAGGGTTTCCTTGTCATTTTATGTGGAGAAAGGAAGGAAACACGCACTAAAACATATAAACAAGGCTGAACTGAAGCATAACTTCATGCCCCAGCCTTGCTATACATCAACAAACATAAATCCTATTTTTCTGTATTTTTCGTAGCCTCAAATGTATTTTTCCCCTATTTTCCATGGTGTTTTTATCATTTTCCCGCCATTTTTCCATTTTCTTGTAATTTTTAAATTGCTGAAAATTGAAACCAGTTTGTGGGCTGTGGCCCTTAGTTCATTTGCAACAAAATTGAAAGATTAGTTGATGTGTATCGACGGTTTTCCCCATTTATATGCCCAAAACCCTTGTTTTTCCCCATTTATATGCCCAAAACCCTTGTTTTTCCCCATTTTTCACGGTTTTCGGGTTTCTTGACATTATTTCGAGCCATGAAATGCATGTTTTTCATAATTTCTGGTTATAAACAGTAAGAACTCAGAAGAATCAGCAACATAATCAAATCTTAGTCCATATGAACGGCATTCCATCAATCAAAAGCATAAAACACTAAATTTTCTTTGTAATTTTTAGTTTACCGCTTAAACGCGTGTTTCGGGTTTTGTATCCATGGCTGTAGATTTGGAAAACAGCAACCCTTCATGTCCAGCAACATCACAAATCACCATTCTCAGCCCGTGTAGCAATCCGGTCCATGCCGGACAAGCCTCCATCATTCTTTCTTCATTGCTCCTTCTTCCCACATGATCTTGCCTTTAGAAGAGAGAGAGGGAGGAGAGAGAAAGACTAGAATCAGAAATTTCAAACCAGGCCATCATTCCACGGGCGAAGGGCGGCGATATGATCAGCATACGGAGTGTAGGCAAGGGCCAATGTCAGATAGGGGGGTTGTTTGCAGGCAGGGAGGAGCATCTCCATCAACATGGCGCATTTTTCGGCGCCTGTTGATGGCGCCCTCTCTCCACGATTTTCTTCATTCATCATTTCCCAAAGTTTCATGTGACATTTTAAGTTGGGCTCCCAAGGGTCATGCCCACTTGGCCAAACTTATGTCCACCTTTTCAAATCTTGACCGGTTTGTGGCCTTTCCCCCGTCCGGACTCCGAATCGAGCTCTGAAAAATCCTGGGCGTCCGACTTAGCATCCCGCATTGGCCAGTAGCTTGTGTCAACCCGCACGACTGTCTGAAAAATTATGAAAAATCACCAAGTGTCGCTTGGGCGCCTTTAAAGCACTTTGGCGCTTAAAATCGTCCTAGATCGAGCCGCCGCCTTTGACGGTGAATATTTTTCCCTTGATATTCATAATTTTTAGCTATTTTTAAGCACTTCCCGTCACCTAAATTCCGCTCTCAACCATTCCTTTTGTTGCACTTGCTTCCTATCACTGTGAGATTCTTGCTCGGTTCATTTGCTAGAATGTCTAGCAATACTACTTCAAATAACACAGGCGCAAGCATACGTAAATACAAGCTATCTATTTAGCTAGATCCGACTTACACATCTTGGAGAAGTATACATCATCGAGTATTGACAGATGAGATTGAACCCAACAGGTTGCGAACACAAGGAATGAAGCATATAGATTTGTGGGTGGATGGAAATATGTATCCCAGGGATCCTTCTATAGGTAAACCACCTCCTTTTTTGAATGTCCATGACTATATAAGATATGCTGGAGAAGGTTACAATGGAATGCTTGGCTACTGTATGAGGTTATACTCTGCATCTTACACATATATAGCTCAAGTGCACGAAATGAAAAAAGCACTAGAAACTACACAAACAAATATTTTAGAGTTGACAAGTCAGATTGATATTTTGAAAAATGTTAACAATTCATTGCAGGATAAGCTAACACGCTTAAGAGAAACTCCAGTAGGATTTAGAGAGAGGAAGAGACCATTAAAAAATATAACCAGCTTGTGTGAGAGAGCAAAGAAAAGGAGACTAAATCTTACAAAGAAATATGTCTCTAACATACTAGGCATAAATATCCGAGAGAATGAGGAAAGAATCAAACTTTTGAAGGAAACCATGAATAAGAAAGATATTTTGAGGATTCTTAAGTCACCAGAAAATGTGGATTTGAGAGGTCCAACTCTGAGAGAGTTAGTGAAGGATTTAAAACGCACAATGAAACCAAATGAAATCGTAGAGACATGTGATACTGTGGGTATAAGTCGAAAAGGTTATCGTGCTATCTCTGGATTATGGTTTAAAAATCTTAAACGCAATAGGGTAACTATATTTGGATTGCCGCGAGCCCTTGCAGTTTCGACTGCAAGAATTTCCATGAATCGCAAGATTCCACATGTTTTTGGAGATTACATTCACATCGAAAGGTCTATGTCCTATGAAAAACAAAAAAAACAGGCAATTTTTGATTACAATGAGTTTAACAATATATGGGTTGATCTAAAAAAGGTGCAAATTGCAATGGTTCACATGTATAAAATCACAATAGAAGAAAGTTATGGTGTTCTAAAGTTTGCCTTGAAGTTGGATGAAGCACAGATTCAAAAGGGACAGAAGATGGAAAGAATTAGCATTTGCCTCATGAACATGGCATTGGACCATGGCAATGGTGAGGGCAAAGCTCCATTGCATAAGATCCAATCCGAGATGGAGATTTGGTGGATTGGTGCAGCCCAGGTACCAATTGAAAATCATCAAACGTTAAAATGGTTGTTCAACCATACAGGTATTCCAAATATCATTAAGTCTCAAAGTGAAGGAGAAATGTTGGTAGTTGATGGGGTTGGTAAATTTAATGTGGAATGGTATATGAGTGCTGATTTGAAAACTATCAAATGTATGCTTGGAATATGTAATGGTGCAAATGCAAAATATCCTTGCATTTATTGCATGGAAAGTATTGGATCCAAAGATTGGAGTAGTTTGCGACCAGTGAAGAGCCCCAAATAGAGATTCTATAGATTTGAGTAAATTTAAAAACATAGAAGACATCTGGGATCCCATTCTTTCCATCTCTCTTAAGAATGTTCATATTTGTACTTTGCATGCAGAGATTAGAATAATCGATAAGCTTCTCAGGTTGCATCTTGACTACGCATATTCCATTAAGCCATTATCTTTATCAGATGAGTGTATTGATAAATGCGAGGCATTGCTATCGAAAATGGGATTTCATGGGGGCCAAGTTCACTTGAGAAAGGATCTAATACTTTCAGGAAAAACAAGAGATATCTTGGCCGATGTCTCTATGGGAGGCTCAAAAGCTAGACGATTCTTAGGAAACCATTCAGGAAGGCAGGTGAATGCGGCTTGGGAGTGTTGGAGAGAGCTATGTGAGATCACAACAAATGTTGCAAGCACGAAGAGGCTTGTGTTTCTTAGAATGGAGGTCTGGATACACCTTGATGTTTTTCTGAAACTCCTCAGGCAACATAAGACAACATATACATATGCGGAAGAGTTCAAAAGATCAATCACAAAGCTTGTTCAAGCGATAAAAGAGGCATGGGGAGAAAAAGATATCACTTTTTATCTGGTAAAGTAATAATTATTTAATATGGGCTTATTTTGATAGGTTTTTCAATTGGTATAAAATTTGTGTTACTTTGTATTGCAGCATATTCTTCATATTCATGGACCTTTCTTTGTGGAGGAGCATGGCCCCTTAGCAACTTATAGTAACCAAGGCATGGAAAAATCCCACTATCAAGCACGCACAAGTTATTTTCGAAGCACAAGGCATGGGGGCGGAGTTACAAAAAGCAATGCTTTGGAGGAGCTATTCAACTGGTTTTTTCGACGACAACTTCAAAGAATGCAAATAAAAGACGGCAATGACACATGAGCAATCGCACTTTTATATATAAGAAAGAATATATACAAAGCTAGTTTTCCAAAACTCTCACATTCTCTTCCTCCTCAGGAATCTTTCCTCTATAACGTAGAAATTTTTTTCTCTTGTAGCCAGCTATAGATTTTACATCAGTTCGGTCTGCAGCTAAGGCGTAGGATGAAAACGCCAAAAAGTATCCTGCTCTAGAAGCAGAGTAACCTGGACCATAGCCAAAAATCCTAATTGCTGCAGTCTTTTCCAAAAACATTACTTTGTGGGCATTATATTGTAATCATGAGAAACCTAGAAGCCTTGTAAGAGCTTTAATACAAAGTATGGGCCATGCTGCATCCTTTGAGAAACTACTATGAAGTACAAAAAAGGAATCAGGGTCAATCCTAGCCAAGTAGTGGCCGAGTGCAATGTCTTTGAATGTGTTACTAGCAGCTCTCGATCCTTTGCCACGCCCCAAAAAGTTATCTGTATCAGCAATCTCCAACTGCAAATAAAACCCATACTGAATGAGCATGAAATGTAAACCTACCAATGTGTAAAAGCAAATTCAAAATTATCTTACCACTTGATTTTCATCGTACTCCAATTTAAATGGATTCCATAAATTAATTGATGATGCTGTCTCATTGGTGTTAGTCAATTCTTTAACATATTCAGACTCCTCTCTTCCAAAATTGGAAATCCCGAGTTCGCTTTGAATGCGATCGAAGTCCTCATCAGTAATACTCAACTCTTTCTCAGCTTCTTTGGCCTTTTCAAAACAAAGAGAGAGGGCCTCACCAGCATCAATAAACTTATCATCTAGAGTTTCTTTATCAAGTTTCAGAATCTTTTCCTTTGATTCATTTTCTGTGTCAATTATCCCATTTGCAGCATCAGAAGCCTCTGCAATAATTGCTAGACAATAATCTTCCCTGAGATTAAAAAGTTTTTGAATATCTGACAGTAAAATGTACTCCTTGTCCTTGAAAGGTATAGATGGTAGGGAAGGAACAATATGGTGAGAACTCTCATCAGGCTGAGGATTTGTATCTCCTTGGCTCTCCTCAATGATAGTCTCAGCTTTGAAGTGAGCAACATCCAAATTCTCAGCAATAGAAGCCTCAAAATCTGTATCTACAACCTCCTCTGTTTCCTTTTCATCTACCAGATCATCTAACATGCAAAAGCTGGCAAACTTTGCTCCTTCCAACTGTTTCTCCTCAGCTTTCACAGGGTATTTGACAAGGGTGAAAACAATAAAAGCAGCAGATTTTCTCATCATCTTGCAGTTTTTGGAATGAGTGCAGCAAAATATGTCTCTTGAATAAAACCTCTCCAGAGAGTGGGCACTGCACTTTTTAGTAAATACTGACTTTTCATTTCCCGTTGACCCAATGGGAACATGGACATATTCAATTGTGCCAACTTCAACAGAAGGACCTGCAAGATTTTCAAACTCCAAAAAGTCCTCCACAATATATTTTTCACAAGATTTCAGAACTTTGTCAAGTTCCCAATCAGGATTAAATACATTTTTCACAACTCCATAGAATGAGAGATCCATTCCATTCTGAAGCATAAAATCAAGTAGCCTCTCTGATGGAGTGATATCAGTGAGCTCTGATACTCCTTGACCTCTCACTACCGATGTTCGCTTCCCTGGAGATGTACTTGGCCTTCTCACACTGGTGGCAGAGGATGGAGAGGAAAAAGAATGCACAGGCTCATCACATGTTGATGCCCTTGAGCCTTTTGAAAGCCTTCTTCTTTTACCAGTTCCTGGAGAAACCTTGGATCCTAGGAATTCTATGGGTTCAGACATGTTTATAGCTTCTGCCGATACGGCGCGATAAGAGAGAAACGATTCAGATGGATAGGCCCCCTCGCGCCGTATCGGTGATTCGAGCAAGAAGCGAGAGAGCCACAACGGTGGTCACACGAGCTTGGGCAGAATGAGCTTGGGAGGAGAGCTGAAAGAAGACTCTGCAGAACCTCCAAAACGACGCGAAGAGAGGAAAGCGAAGAAGGCAAACAGTCGCTCTCGCGCCGTATTAGGATAAGAAACAAAGGTCCCGAAAAAACCGAAAAAAGCCGTACGGATAAGGAACACACCCTTATGTAGGCGCGGAATTATGCCACCTGGCAGTATCCGTTGGTCTTCGACACGTGGCAGTAGCCGTTGGCCAACACGTGGCCGATAACCACATGGCAAACAAGTGGACCGGTCGTTACTTGACACGTAGCATACGGACCATAAATGCAGATACGTGGCATAATCAGCGTCGGACACGTGTCCGACACGTGTCATGATTGACGTGGGTATATAAGTGGTTATTTTTCCTACGTGTACACTTTTCATTTCTCGAGCTCTTCCGCCTTGCTTGCCGATACGGTGCGATACAAGACTTGCGTCTTCTCCGTTTCTTATCTCTCGCGTTGTATCGGTGGTCTTTTGGCTGAGTCCTTTATTCGCTAGTCAAAACGAGGTGTGCCGATACGGAGCGAGGGCATCCAAACGCTGTCGTCGTTTCCTCCATATCGCGCCGTATCAGCAGTTTGGTCTCACCAATACAGAGCAGGTTTATTAACATCCCCCTTGTGTCATTGCCAATACGAAGCGAGGGCGTCCATACGCTGTCTTCGTTTCCTCCATATCGCGCCGTATCAGCATTTTGTTCTCACCCTTGTGTCATTGCCAATATGAAGCGAGGGCGTCCATACGCTGTCTTCGTTTCCTCCATATCGCGTCGTATCAGCATTTTGGTCTCACCCTTGTGTCATTGCCAATACGGAGCGAGGGCGTCCATATGTTGTCTTCGTTTCCTCCATATCGCGCCCTATCAGCATTGTGGTCTCCAATACGGAGCGAGGGCGCTGTTCCATTCTGATCGTTTTGTTCTAATCGCGCCGTATCGGAATTGCTCATTTTGTCCCTTTTCGTGCCAATTAGCCTGTTGGGTTTACAGATTTTTACCATTTCAGTTATTGTCCTTCTGGTTGTTATTTTTGCTTTTCTGGATGGCAAGGACAAAGCAAACTGCAAGAAGAGTGTATCTGGATGGGAAGGACAGTGGGGGTAGAAAAAAGTTAAAATTTGATGAATCTGAGGAGGAGCCCTCTTCCAAGTTTCCTGAAGCTGGTCCATCACAGGCCTCAGAGCATTTTACAACAGAAATCCCCCCTACACCAGGTGTTGGCCTAACATCTTCCATGAATGTTTCTTCTCTTGAAGTTGAGGAAGCAAAGGGTGAGGCTTGCCCTGTGAAAGATTCATTCCCTACAATGGCACCTGAGCCTACATCTACTGAAGCCACTGAACCTCCCAAGCCACAAAAGAGAAAGAGGAAGTCCAGGTTCTTCTATATGCAGAGATGTTTCAGTGAGATCAGGAAAGCCCAGAGAGCTACACAGCATGTCATTCCAAAAGCTGCTTTTATAAGGGTCGTTAAAGAGATCTCTGATAGATTGTCTCAAGTGGCAACTATCTCTGGTCTAAATAAGAAGTGGCAACTCTCAGCCATTCTTGCCCTGCAAGAGGCCACAGAAGATTTTGTTATTGATTTCATGAACGATGCTTACATTGCTGCCGCCCATGCTCATAGGATCACCCTTATGAATAAAGATTTTAGCATCATCAGCAGAGTCAGGTATAGGTTTGACAAAGTGCTGAGGCCCTTGCCTTCCAACGATCAAAAAGCCCTTGAAATCCTTAACATTCTCCCAAAATTGTCCAGGAAAGAGAAAAAGCTAAATGTTGAGGATGTTACTCACCTTTACCCTACAAGGGGTGCCACCCAGCAGGAGGCTTTCTTGAGTGAAAAAAATCAGGAGGTGTTTGAAACTGAAGACGATGTTTACAAGAGGAAAGCCGCATCACTTGCTCCCGTCAACAGCAAGAGGATGGGCAAAGTGTATGGGCAGATTCTTGTGAATGTTTCTGCGGAACCTGAGGAGGAATATCTTAGTATATCTCCCGAGGACAAGCCCATGTTGGAAAAAAGGGATGTCCAACTATCTGACTCCGTGGTTTTTTGTTGCATAAGGTAAGGTTTATATATATTTTTTTGCGTAAGTTAAGTCTTATAGGTTCAAGTATATTTTGGATGAAATTTGTATTGAATAGCTTTTGCTATTGACTGCAGGGCATTGGTCTCCTCTCTCACTCTCGATATCCGAAGAACCATATACATTGTTGATCCACTTCTCTCTGTGGAACTATTTGCAAAATCTGGTTCTAATATTTCACCGTTTTTTCGTAGCTTCGATAGTGTGACAAATTACCACATCTTTTTCCCTTATGTAGAAAGGTATTTTTCTTTTTCTGTAGAGGAAAATTTATATTCATTTGCTTTCACCCTTCTACTCACCTCTTTTATGAATTTGCAGAGGGCATTGGAGTCTCATCTACATTAATTGTCTTTCAAGGGAAATTATCTTTATGAATTCTCTCAGCGGTGTTCATGGTCAAGCACGAATGTATGTTGAAAGAAAATTACTTACTTTGATTTTATTTATAAAGAATATTTTGAACTTACAAAGCTTCCTTTTGCAGTGCTGGTAGACTCGTTTCTACATTTTTGGATACAACATACGAGGATCTTGCTGATCCTCAAAGGCCTTATACTTTTCTTCTACAAGAAGTTCCATTGCAAAGCGATGCGCATTCTTGTGGATGGAGAGTTATCTCAAACATTTGCAGAACAGTGGATTCAAAGTTGTTACAAATAGAAGGAGTGAATGTAAGTTAATTTCATTTGATGTTTGTGTAACCCTTATCATGATTTCTTTTCACTAACTTATAACATTTATTCTTACAGTGTAGAGACTATCCTGAATCATATGTTTGGTGGATAAGGGAGAGATGCAACGAGCTGATTCTGGACAAGGCAATCACACCATATGACCCTGCGTCCCTATAGTGTTGTCCAAATCCTCTTCCGAAAAGTTTCTACTTAGCCAGGATACCTTCGTTCTTTGTAAATTTGCTGTTTTGAAGCAAGCCACGAAGATATGGAGGGGTACAAACCATGATAAACGTATTCTTCTTGAGATCCTTCCAGCTGTCATGGACTTTTTAATATCCTGAGATATTTTGAATTTGAAACTCTGCGCAAATCTTCGATATTCCCATACCTATCCGCTTTAGAGGGAACCACATACTGTGCATAATATATAAAAACCTTGCATTCACTATAAAAAGACATAGTTTGATCGACATAAATAATGTCTGCCAATACCTTATGAATGCCATGGAAAGTCCCACTTAGGCTTTCCACAGGTTGCCATTCAATACTTGTTGACGGAAAGATATCTACAATGACGAACCGTTTGTTAGAACTTGCATAAATGGAAAAGAATTATATACGTTATTCAACTTATAACTTACAATGTGTTTGTTGGGGAACACGTTCGTTTGGAGGCAAGTGCATATCCTTGGCCATGTAAACATGTTGCACCTTGACAAACCAGCCTTCGGGCATAATTTTGAAGGCAATGATATGCCCCTTCCAGTGATGTTTTATATCATCTCGTTTTCTTCTTTTCACCTTATGAGAGCCCTTGCAAGATGGCAACATGGTAACCCAATCGTTTACAGCAAAGGTTTTGGGCTCAAAATTTCCATCTACTCCATGGCTATAGACTGTGCAAGAGTGTATTAAACGAGAAGGGCGCCTGAAGGAAGCCATGAAAAGAATGAAAGCGTAGAGAAAGAAGCTCAAAGAGGGGTGAATGAACTAAAAAGTAGCACCAAGAACCCAAATGAGTATGTATTGGGTGCCAAAAACAATATTGAAAGATCTCCCGACTTTCAAAAAACTCATTATTAATTTCATCACATCTCTGTCACGTATTTTGTCAGATTTGTAAGTAAATAACGTCTTTGGGACTCCAAAACATGTCAGACTTTAGGGGTTTTGGCTAAAAAAGAAGAGAGAATCACGAAATGGACTCCACTATCTCTAAAAAAGAGGAGACAAGAATACCATATTCTTGCACACGTGGCGAACTCTCTTTGGCCCTTTCCTTAATCCCGTGATTAACAAAAGTGCATTTTTTGAAGCGTTTTTGGCCCTAATGATACTTCTTCAACATATACAATACATACTATCTTTGTGACAATCATATATTCTCTAGATTCTTAATTATCTTTATACTGAGAAAATAACACAACTATTCTAAATTATTTATCTCAAATATAGTCTTGAGGAGACCCTTCACATGGTCAATCTATATCTCATCATCACCCACAATGATCAAAACATCCACATTAATAGTAATAACCATAATACCTACATCACTCTCATAGATATAGAGTGAGTGATCAACTTGTGCTCTAGAAAATCCAATGCTGATAGGGCCTTATGTAATCTTGTCATGCCATGCCTTAAGTGCTTGCTTCAGCCCATACAAGGTATTACAAAGCATGCATACATAATTTGGATGGTTCTTGTCCACGTGACCATGTAGTTGGCCCACATAAACTTCCTATTGTAACTACTCATGTAAGGTATTCTTAATATTCATTTGATGCATGATCTAAACTTTAGATATTGCAAAACCAATATCTATGCATATGCTTTGGTAACAAGTCATGCCTTATGGCACTCAAAAAAACCATCTAGCATATGCTTGTGACCGTGTAAATCCATTTGCAACCAAATAGTTTTCTTGCATTCAACTAAGGGTACCAACTCCCATGTTTCATTATCCAAGAGTGCAGCCATTTCTTCATCCATATCATGTACCAATAGTCATTATCCATTGCATCCTTAAAACATGTGGGTTCCACATCTTGCATAACCTTAGCCATATATGCATAGTGATGAACTACAAAGCTATCATACGTCAATCAATGCATTAGCTTTCTTACTCTACTTGACCTACACACTACCAGGTGCTTTAGCATTCTCTTCTATCTTCCGCACACCATGTATTTTAATAGAAAGAATCCCAAACTCCTCATCCAAGCTCTGCTTAGAGCCATCTAAATCAATATCAACATGAGAGAAATCTAATGATACATCTCTCATAATAGGAAAGTCCCCAACTTTCTCTTTACCTTTTCTTAACACATGTGATATACTTAGTGGAGTAATGTATGATGTATACAGTAGTAGCAATTGCTTTCAACCCAATAGTAATGAGGTAAATTTCCTTTTGATATCAATGCACGAGTCACCTCTGCAATATGCTTGTTTTTCCACTCAAAAACTCAATTTTACTATGGAGTATATCTACATCTATATTATCTCTATATACAATTTTTTGCAAAAAATAAAAAAAAAATCATCGGAGAGAGATTCCCCCCCTCCATTTGATCTTAAGCATTTAATATGTAACCATGTCTCCTCTCAACCAAAGCCTCAAAGCCTTTAAAGTGAGTGAATACCTCACTTTTCTCATGTTTAAAATAAATTTAAACTTTACAAATATGATCATTAATGAAGGAAACATAATACTTGCAACATCTAAGTTGTTATCTTTGTAGGACCCCACACACAAAAATGTATCAATTCAAGTAGCTTCTTGTATACATGTTTTTCATGTGGAAATGCATACCTTGCTTGCTTTCCAAATTGATATGCTTTACATACTTTCTATATGCCATCAACCCTAAAATTGGTCAAGCCATCCATAATATTTTTTGACTACACATGACTAATTCTCTTATACCAAATTTCAATATCAGTCACAATACTTGAACCTTGTGTAAATATGGCAACATCCATTTCAAGTAGACTTGCATCAAGTGTAAACAATCTACCAATATATTTTCCTTTTGTAATCAACCCACGATCATTTTTGAGATCTTCTACTTAATAACCATCAAATGTGAATCAAGCCTAAAATCCATGTTTTACCATCTGACCAATAGAAACCAAGTTTTTTGTAATATTTGGTACATGCAACACATCAACCAAATTCTTAGTTTTACAATTCTACGTACTCAAAGGAACGTTTCCAACATGCATAATGGGGTGAGCTATATCATCCCCTATCTTCACATAGCTCAGAAACTCTGGAATGTGCATCTTTCTAAACCACTCTCCTCGAGAAGTCATTTGGTTAGATGCACATGAATCTATATATGATGCATTATTCTTTGATGAACCATCAGTAGTTATAGTACTCATAAAGTGTTGCATAACAAATAACTACTTCCTTCAATCATCATTGTTTTTGCTAGATGCATAATTATCTTATTGCCTTTTTCCATTTCTAATTTCAACCTTCTTTTTGAAGTAGTTTTTAGAAATGTGGATTTTTCTACCACAATACTAGCACTCCCTGATATCACTAAAATTTTGTTGCCTATTAGAATCTACAAGTTGGCCTCTTTGACCCCCTCCCCCCCTTTCTCGGGACTATCCTCTTCTATTTTGATATGTATTATAACTTTGACCAAGGCCATCACCTTAGCCTTTGTCACAATCTCTACCTCTGTCAATAGATTAAGATAGTTGTTCAAGCTTGTTTTAACTTTGAGAAGAAAAGGAATCCAAGCCAAGGTTTTCCTCCTCAAGTATCATCAGAGAAATCAAGTCTTCCAAATCAGGGATATCATCCCTTGTATTCATAGATTAGCTAAAGCTCTTGTATTCATCTCTAAGTCTATCTAAGCATGCATGCACAACTTTATCACTCATCATCAACTACCACACTGATAGATCCAAGAGCTTTCACATTACTCTTGATCTTCAACGCATAATCATTAATGGACAAGTTCCCTTTTTTCACTTGGTTCAACTGAGCTATAGCTTTTCGGCCCTTGTTTTTACTTCGAACAACCTTGCTAGATTATTCCATGCAATAGGGGGGTATTAGATTCCTACAAATAGCCTGTCATGCTATCTATGATAGTGAGCCAATATATTAGTAGCATTTCACATAAGAACTTTAGGTGCTACTGCCACGTCTCCTTGAATGTAATTCCAAAAATCTTTGCCCTTTAAGAAATTTGTCATCTTGAACTTCCATGCAGGATAATTATTCTTATCAAGCTTTTTGCTAGTAATTTGGTTGAAATTGCCATCCATTTTGACAAAATAACAACTTGCAAAAATTGCAATCTGCAAGCAAGTTGATACCAAGTACACCACAACTAAACACACTGCCTTTTTTACTAAATCCACAACAATAATTGCAATCTAAATTTTGTATGCATATGTCTTTTTTGTTTGCAACCCAACAAATACCTAAGGGGTATAGTCTAGCTATAGAATCACCAGCATATCCTCATGTCAATCACCTAACATGCTAGTGAGTAATATCATGCCACATTACCAAGGACACATAGTGAATACCATCTCATGTAGAGCTCAACATCTCAACATTAAGAATCATGCCTACATCCAACAAAATCTTTTTTATAAGCCTACCCTTTACCAAGAATCTGTCCATAATCACACAAGAATTCATTAGTAATTAGGTCTTATTTTATGTAATAAAGCTTACCTTCCTTTTCCTTTTTCAAAACAAAAATGTTATTGGGTGGAGCTCTTCAAAGAAACATTATAAGTGAGGGTGCATTTCAATGGAGATTCTTTTGTAGGGGTCAGCTTTTCATGGACTTTTTCATAGATCAACAAACAAAATGCTTTATCATGGTGGTTTGCACTTCCTTCTTTGCTCAAGATTGTGAGCATGCTTATGTTCCTTTGGAGGGTGATCTGCTTGCTCTTTTCAAAGTCAAAATGAAAGATATTTTGGAAATGTTGGTGTGAAAAAAAGTTGAGATGAAAAGTTGAGATGAAGAAAATGTTGGTGTTTTTGGATGGGTACCAATTGAGGTGGTCCAATCTCAAAATGAAGTGAAGTGAAGAGTTGCAGTTTCTTCATCAACATGAGGTTCTTATTCTATGGAAATACATATGTTTTAAAGTGTTTGCAAAGATGCTCAAAGATTGAAAAAGGAGGAATGATAACTAGTAAACATATGCAAATAAAGGTATAAAATATGCTCATCATAGAAACAACTTTTGTACAAAGACAACGGACTACTATTGTAATTCTTATCGAAAATCACATATGAAGCAATGTACAATTGTGGCTCCAAAGGCTCACATTTAAAAATGTGAAAGGAAGAATATTTAATGCTTACTATAGAATAGGTAAGGAATATGTTAGAAAGTGAAATTTAACACTGCAAAGATATGGTTTTTTAAGCCTCTCTTTTCAAAACTAATTTCTATCCAATCTTAATAAATTTTAGAAATTATATAAAAAGTAATGATATGTAGCCATAGAATGGTCATTGACTTGCTAGCCTTTCAAAGCCTTCTAAAAGTAGGGCTTTGGCATCTCCCTCCTCACGGTTGAAGAAATGACTTTGGGCATGGTACGAAGCTTACACTCATTCTTTTTTCAAACATCGTTCATCTCATTGCAAAAATGAGGAGTCTTTAGACCTTAGACAAATTTATGCAAAGTAAATTTCATAATTTAAGAAAGGAAGAGGAGGTGATTTGTGTCATGGGATTTCAGGAGGTGGGTTGTTGAGTTGGTTAAATTTGAGCTTTGAATCAACTACACACAAAAGATTTAAGCATGCATTCCATCCTCACTCCCTCTATAATAAGATCAATCTTGAAGCATAGGAGAAGAGAGAAAAAGTTGTGTAGAAGCAAGAGAAAGATAGAAAGAAGTATGGCATTGAAAGATAAAGGAGAGAGGAAGAAAACCACCTCTTTGAACCACCTAGCCACATGACCCTTTCAACCTCTTTTTTATTTATTCTATTTTATAAATAATAAAATAGAATGTTCCTCTTTGACAAAGGTTCATCGCTCGTATGTGTTAAGCCAAGTACATAAGAATTTTACATGTCCAAAAGAATTTACAAATTGCTTTACATTTGAAAGTATGTAGCATCTTAGAATGACAAAAATTGCACCAATTTAAGGGCTCATCATTCTTCCAACCATATTGGAAAGGTGGCCTCTTGCAAACCAAGCTTGGTGAAGACACTTTAAATTTGTTTATCAATTCACTCTATCAAAAGGCCTCTTTGACCCTCGGGTAAGTTACTTATGAATATATGTGTGCATCACATGGGTTCAAAATAAGGTATTTTTAAAATACCATTTTTACACATTTTTTACATACAAAAGGGTGTAATTTAAAGGGGTTATTTATAGATTCAATAGAAAAGGGTTATTCTTTAATTTTAAAAAAATCACAAGTAAGGGTATTTATAAATATGCCTTGAATGCACGTGATGTAGAGGATATACATATAGTAACTCCCTCGAGCTTTGACCTTGACACACTCCCACAGTTATTCTTCAAACTCCCCACTAGAACACAACAAGAATACCCCATCATACTTTGCAAAAGGAGATCTCCCTTGGCATGACAAGAATACTTTGCCATATTGAAGGTCCATGCTAGAAAAGGCCCCATATAAATTTTTTGCAACTGGCACACCCTTATTGATAATATGTTGATGAAGATCTCCTCCCATGGCATTGTAACTTGGACATGACTTTGAGCATGCTTTCACTTAGAATATGTAATTTTTATGGAGAAGAAGAGGCTTAAGATTTTGTGCGAACTAAACTTTAGGAAGGGTTTCTTTAGCTTATGATTCAAAATTTTAAATGAAGTAGAGAGGGAAGAAATTTGTCATTGCAAATTGTGGTTTTGCTTCTATAGGCAATTGATGATGCTCATGGCGATCTAAAGAGATGTAGGGGCCACACAATCAATCATGGCATTGTTTTTTATTCTATGAAATTGTGCCACCTACTCAACGTCTCCTTTGTTCATCAGTATAGTGGTGCACTTGAATATACATGACACATTTTCAAAGCACTTGATGCATCTATTTACAGCTTGTTAGAAAGCTTTTGCCATTTAAAAATTTAAGGAGATGATGGATGATCTTGGAAAAGAAAAAATGGAGGCTATGATTGGGTGCCCTCAAACCTCTACATTCAATTTTATGGAGCTTTGGTCAACATCTCCTTTAATCAACTTCTCTTATTTCTTATACCATATCTTTGTTTTTTATGCTTTCTCACTGTGGTCCCTAACATAACATGTGATGAGTCTAGGTTTGGTAATGGATTTCACATTTGTATCAAGTTGCATGTTATGAAAGCAGCTTTCTAGGACTACTATGTTACTAGGATTGGACTATCAAGAGACATCCCAAAACTCTTGTATCAATTGTACTTTGAAAGATTCCATGTCGTTGATAGTCTGTGTCTTGATAGAGTCAAAAATTCCATCTTAGTGTGCTAGCGTTATGAAAAAGTATGTTTCTCATTGAGCATCCATAAATTGCATTGCTCAATTAGACCTATTTCCATAAATTTGAAACTTGAGATGTGACCCTAGTGCAAACTTTAGAATACAATCACTACCTTGACAACCTAACTTTGCCTAGTGCGATTGCAACTAAAAATCCAAACTTCATTACTAGCATCTTGAGTGTCTCAAATTGATTAGCAATTGCAACCGTACACCTTACCACTTAAAATTAATGTGTTGATGACAAACTTGCTAGAAACATCCAATTAACTAGTTGAAAGGTAAAACATCCTCAAATGAGCCAAGAAAGATATTTTCAAGCCACAACTACTACTATTCACCAGGGATCCTTACACGTGAGAGTCTCATGTGTAAGGATCCCCAGCTACTCCCTAGGAATCCTTACATGGGAGAGTCTCGCAAGTCATAGAAGTCATGATATTTTGGGATCTTCAGAGGAGGAGACCCACACTTTGAGCAAGGGATTGACTATCGCTAGAAGCAACACCATAGATAACTTATCAACCCTAGGAAACTTGGAGATTCTATGAGTCATTCTTTGGGAGGAAGTTGTTGTTGGACCTACACGATCTTGCTTGAAAATTCATGACCTATATGATCATGATTTAGGCCTTATAAGAAGAATCGTTTGTTGATGAGTTGAATCAAGTCATTAGTCACAACACACAAGAAGAGTGAAAATTTAGACATATTGAGAAGAGGATAAAACAAGCAAAAAACACAAGTGAAAAGTCAATCTTCATTGAGGAGAAAGCCTTGAAACCTAACCAAGAATGAAACATCTGACTTAACTACCCCATATAGATAGTATTTGAAACACTAGCAAGAAAGAATAGAAACAAGGGAAAATAAGAAATCAGTAAAGGTACATACAAAAACATATGAAAACATCAGGCTAAGGGAAACACAATTAATACATACACCAAAGGAAACAAAGTGTTAGCATACCTATCCAACTAGCTAGGGCTACTGAGTCAGCCAAATCTTAACACTCTTAAGTGCTATATAGACCCATGAATTTTTGAACCAACTGTTGAATACATTGTGCTTTCCTAGAAGAGAAAAATAGGAACTCTCACTTGTTTATTGAAACTCATTAGTTTTATTGAAGCATTAGTTAGTCAAGAAGAATCCAAACCATATCAGGATCAAGTTCAAACCCCGATAGCCTCAAACTCAAATCGAACAAATTTCCATTGGACATCCAATAGTTGATCTCAAAATATGACAAGCACACAAGAATAGAGCATGTGGGAAGACTACTGGAGGAAATACTGGCAGACTTGACAACTGTAAGAAGGCTACGAAAGGACCTTATATGGCAAGTGGCTAGGCTTGAATGTAGAAATGAGGCTGAGTTAGAACAAATTCAACAAATCTTGGATTTTGTAGGGATTAAAAAATGAGGAAGAAGGAGTCTAGGTAAAATACTATAATACCAATCTCATTCCTTTTGAACTTCTTCTCAAGTGAACCCATGCTATGAGTTCTATCTATAGTCTTCATTAATGGCATCAAAGACACAAAATTGTGTAAATACTTGGCAAGAAATTCAAGCTTGTAGACAAATGTATTGGGTAATGTGTTTGATGAATCCATATATGAGTTGATGACTTGCTAAATAAAATTTATGACAAGAGGATCCAACAAATAAGTGCTATCACAATTCATAGCAAAAGATCAACTATTCATATTGAACAACAAGCAATGGCCAAAGCACACAAAAAAGGGAGAAGAGTGGATGTTTCACATCAAATATCAAACTTCAAACTTGAGATAGTCAAGCTCTAGAAAGATTTGAGAAGACCTACTATACTTGATGTTCAATG